>NC_084765.1:28350000-29550000 GCF_028858725.1 Colius striatus | reverse complement strand
TTTATCTACTGCATCACTGTCACCTCACTCAGCTGGCACATTCGCTGTATTCTGAGAACTGCTTTCAGCAGGGAAGGTGTTCCTGTGCCAGCAGCACATCATGCTAATGATGACAGACAAGCACATCCTAGATCTGACTGCTGTACACACCATACATGTTTCATAAAGTTATCCCAAATGCCTTCTCAAACTCTCCCCATAACCAGCTGCACTCGACTCTACGGTCAAGCAATCTTCCTCTTCCCCTGCCACATTTCACACCATTTTAACCTGCAGCCTCTGCAAGTCAAGGACTTCCCATCTCAGTTGAGTTTGCCATTGGAAGCAAACAAAGAACAAATGCCCTGCAAAAACAATGCTTGTGTGCAGACATGGCATTTCTTATAGAAAGCCATGGCCAAACCCCTGAAGTGAGCTATATTTCTAGCCTGCAGGGAAAGGACACTTGCAGCCATTCTCCACATGACCTTGGGCTTTTCCCATCTGACTGTGCGTTTGGTTTATATCAGTGCTATCTGGTAGGGAACTTGACCCTACAGCCCTAAGAGCTCTGATGTTCCAGGTAAGTTCATCCACTGCCAGAAAAAGAAAGCAGAATTTCCAAATAAGGGACATTTCTTTGCCCTAAAAGAGTTGCTTTTGGTAGCTGATTGCAGGGAAAGCTACAAAGGAGCAATGGATTGATTTGGCACCTATGGAGATGACTAAGGGGTACATGATCCAACAGCTAAGGCAAAGGATATGTTGCCCCCAACAGCTGGAGAAGACAACACTTCCCTCACATCTAATGAGGGAATCCACACTCCCCATGTGTGCATCTCCTGGGGGTGAACCCCAAGTGGGAACAACTTCAAGCACCAGTACAGACTGGGGGTGACCTGCTGGAGAAGAGCTCTGCAGAGAGAGGCCTGGGAGTGCTGGTTGATAATAAGCTAAACATGAGCCAGCAATGTGCCCTCGTGGCCAAGAAGGCCAATGGCATCCTGAGATACATCAAGAAGAGTGTGGCCAGCAGGTCAAGGGAGGTTCTGCTCCCTCTCTACTCTGCCCTAGTGAGGCCTCATCTGGAGTCCTGTGTCCAGTTCTGGGCTCCTCAGCTCAAGAGGGACAGAGAACTTCTGGAGAGAGTCCAGCACAGGGCCACCAAAATTATCAGGGGACTGGAACATTTTCCTTATGAGGAAAAGCTGCTGGAACTGGGGCTGTTTAGCCTAGAAAAGAGGAGACTGAGGGGGATCTCATTAATATTTGTAAGTATATAAATGGTGGGTGTCAGGAGGTTGGGACATCCCTTTTTTCTATGGTATCTAGCAACAGGACAAGGGGTAGTGGAAAGAAGCTGGAACTCAAAAAGTTCCATTTAAACACAAGGAAAAGCTATTTCACTGTTCAGGTGATGGAGCCCTGGCACAGGCTGCCCAGGGAGGGTGTGGAGTCTCCTTCTCCGGAGGTCTTCAAAACCCATCTGGGACATGTTCCTGTGTGACCTGATCTAGGTTGACCTGCTTTGGCAGGGGGGTTGGACTAGATGATCTCTAAAGGTCCCTTCCAAGCCCTACCATTCTATGATTCTATGAAATGAAAGCAGGAGAGCCAGGCTAGGGATGGAAAGTCAGCACCATACTTCACGTTCAGAAGCATCCAGTCAACTGGTAAAACCCTCTTCAGTGCTGTGCATGTGAGTGATAGGTATTGACAAGGCAGATTACACAGAGCATCACCCAGACTATGGGCTTTTAGCACCCTGTGGAGCATGATTGAATACAGTTTATCCCTCCACAATAGAGTCTGAAATCAAGCGTTGCAGCAGAAATTATAGTGAGACTCAAGGTCATCCCAGGGCAGGTCTTGTCATAGTAAGGGGCAAGACAATTTAT
Organism: Colius striatus; assembly: GCF_028858725.1. Lineage (NCBI taxonomy): Eukaryota > Metazoa > Chordata > Aves > Coliiformes > Coliidae > Colius > Colius striatus. The sequence continues at coordinate 29,548,123 of NC_084765.1, read as the reverse complement.
GCTTCAGGAACTTGACCAAATTTAAAGAAAGGTCACAGGAAGAGCCAAAGCAGAAGATAAACTTGCTTGTATTTATTTGCCACTACAAAAAGACAGGGGCAAGATCAAGCCATAAAAGGAAGGCATTAGCACCTGTATGATCAGCATAAATCCGTGAGGATCTGCCATCTCTCTCATTGGCACTTGGTGCAGTTTCTCTCCTGAAGGATGGCCTACGCATGCACATCTGTACACTTTCCTCCAGAGTACGAGCCTCACAGCATCTGACAGCCTTAGAGCAGTCAGGTGAAGCTCCACAGCCTGCCATTACATTTCCTCCTCCAGAAGCTCTTGGCATGGCTACTGCACACTCAACACTGCCGAAAAGCCTCTGAAGTTTAAAACGGGATTGTCATTGCTTCCCCCGTTCACACAGAAGCCTGAGGGTGTCCTAGAACTTAGACAAGATCAGCTCACAGTTAAGGGACCACTCTGGGAGCTGAATGGAAGTTATAGGCTATGTAAATTCACCTAAAAAATTGTACCGAGAGCTGGAAGCCAGGGGTTAGCGGTGCTACTGTCACAGTCAGTTCTTAGCTTTTGCTTCCTTGTATCCCTTGCTGCCTTTAAGTTACTGTGTCAGAGCACCTGTGATCCACACTGTTAGTGCCAGGATCTCAGCTCATCCGAGCCCGAGAACAGAACCACAGCCACAGTTATTCATACCTTTTGCCCCCTCTCAGCTAAACCACAGCAATATGACCGTGCTGCAGCATGCAGGGAGCTCCAGCTGAAATATGCTCTGCATCCCCCAGTGCTCTGTGATCCTGTGACCACAACCACAGCTCCTCACACAGAGATCCAGGAGATATCCAACTCAAGGCCTCGGTCCTCAAGTCCCTGTAGTCTCAGCAGCAGAGCTAGGGCTGCCTTCCTGAAGTCGTGTGCATGGTACACTTGATAATCACAGAGCACTGCTATGCCTCACAAGGGCTGATCTCATCCACACACAGCAGATGAGCTTCTCAGCTCCCGTTGAGCCGCCTCAGCCCAGGGAGCATGGGCTATCATAAACACTTCCTGCTGTAAATAACTGAGTTTCTTTGGGCTACCTGGTCTAACAGAAATACAGAATGACATGGGGATTTAAAGGAAATGCCCTAGAACATGACTTTCTATTGCAGGTACTTAACCCCTGGGGTGACACTGAAATATCCAGACCCTGACAGAGGCAGGCAGACTTACTGTAATGCACGACTGTAAGATGCTCAGATGTAAACCCCTCAGAGCCCAAGAAGCTCTATCTACAGCCTACACTAAGGCTGGAGAGCTTACGAGCTCTTGGTCAGCCTGTTCAGCCAGATCAAATTAGCATGGAAGTCGTTTGGTTCCTTTGGAACAGGTCTGTGATGGTTTATTTGCAACAGGACAGGTATTAGACATGAATGGGAGGGGTGGGCTCTCCAGTGCAAGCAACGACTATCATAGCATGAAGCGACAGAAAGAAAGAGACTGTGTTTGTGCCTCTGCTGAGCTCATACTATTCCCTCATGGCTTAACTCCCACATCTGTAAAGACAAGGATAACTTTGCTCCCCTATCAATTTTCTATTTGTACCAGCTGAAGAGAAAGAAAGGTCTGATCCCATGAGGCTCTGATTCACTTTGCTGAAGGTGCCTTATTCGTTTAAGACAAATTAATGGGAGTTGTGGTAAAGAGCAACAGTGGATGTGTGGAGGTGCTGGAAGAGGTGACTTTGAGAAAGGCAGCCTCAACACCTCATCTTGAAGATTCCCAAACATTGCTATAGACCTTTTCTTTACCTGCCTCTGACAGCTTTCACCATGAGGTATGGTCCTTTATTACTGTCTCTCCAAGGTTCCTCCACACGCTCCAAGCTCATCCCAGACTACCTAAATGCCAGCCGTTGCAGGCAGAGCCCTGTAGACACTGCAGCACTGTTCTTGCTGCTGCCTGGGCTGGAATTAATGCAGCTCAGACATAGTGCCATGAAAATATTGACTTTTCAGCTAATCAAACCAAATTTCGTGAAAGCTACAACTTCAAACTTCAAAAAAAATCCATCAATGATTCATAAATATTTCAAAGTGCCAGATTGATTGCATCTGGATTACTGCAGTGGAGGGGGCTGAGGTCTGGCTGAGAAGGAGATGGACTAGACAGCTGCTCAGTCCTTGATGTCATGTATCACCCTGCACTGCCAGCTCTGCACAGATCTTCCCAGCCTCAGATTGAGGATGAACACAAAGATTAGAAGCCTAACAAATTGGTTGGTCAATTTCTGACTCCAGGATTACATATATATACACACACACACCCCTTTCACTCATTGCCCACCTGTCAACCAGGTGGTTGGTATTCCCAGAACGTGCCAACCTTCACCTGACCTCCTGGAAAGTGAGATTATTTCTTAGCCCGGCCTGTCCAGCCCACTCACTCACTCAGTGAGCCCAGTTCACTTTTCTTGTCTTCATGCCATCCAGCCAACCAATGAGGAGCATTTTATTGTCCTAACAACTTTTCCAACGGAAACAAAATCTAGGAAATTATGCAATGTGCAGCAAGTTCACCCCAGAGAGAAGCTCCAACTTTTCCCACATTGGAAAATTTTCCATTCTTGTGATTTTAGACACAAGGCTGGAAAACGTTCCTTGTCCATAAACTTCCTGGAGCAAGCCCTCTTATCTTTCACATCAGAGTACAGATACCTTTAACACATTGCAGTGTACAGCAACACTGATTCCTCTCCAAACATTTAAGATTAAAGTCTCACTCTCTATGCATTTAAATAAGATTTCCCCTAATCAGGAAAGAAATAGGGTAATCACTTGGGGTAGTTTAGTCAACCAGTTAAGATTCATAAAAGTATCACTTTAGTTTAGCAGGGATGGCATAAACATGAGTTTGACCCTCAGTCCTGACATTGGGAGTTTGAGGGCAGGGCTCAGTTCTGTGAAAATGCAGGACTGGAGCATGGGGGTTCCTACAGCACAAACAAGGATCACAAATATCACAACAGCCAGCAGAGCTGGCAAACATGCAGATAGTGCTCTGCCTGGTGGAAGACCACATGGAGTGGTCTAGGCCTGGGACAACCACCCACACATCACTTTTTGCCACCATCCACATTGTCAGTCCCAAAGGTGAAATTGTGACTTCTCACAAAAATCAGAGGCTAAGGTTGAAACTTGAACTTCAGTTTAAATAAAAGTCATTTAAAAAAACCAACCCTGTACTCTGAGTTTGCTCATGTAAATCAATGACATGCTAGCAGATGTACCAAATAGCCTCCGATGTGCATGTGTCAGTGTATTTCTTACTTCAGAGATCATTAATGGCTCATGACCAAGGTCAGGAGTCAACTCTAAGATTTTGCTGCTGAAATAAAGGAAAGCATCTTTGCAGTGACACAGGGCACAACCTGGTCAGCTAATAGACTCGTAGGAACTCCATTCCCAGACCTCATCCATCCCCTAGTTTATAAATAATAAATCGCCATTTTAAAGCTGCTGTCTAGGAAGAGCATCTTGAACCTTCCTCACCCCTTGGAGAGTGTAAACACGGAGACAAGAAGACTGAAACACAGAGCTGATTAAAAACGCTGTAACTAAAATCAGCTTCAAAGCCAGAATAAAAGCAAGGTTTACAGCAGAAAGGTCTAAAACGGGCCCAGCCCCGCCAGCCACCACGAAGAAAGGCACTCAGTCACCATAGAGACAACACACAGGCACGATGCTCCTGTCCCCGCTTCACAACCTTGGTCTCCTCCGAGGCTCTGAAGCAGATGGCAAGCCGTGAGCAAGGGGAAGGAGGGACTGGTGAAATGCTGCATGTAAATAAGACTGCTAAGCACTCCTGTTGTGGCTCGGCGGCAGCCAGGAAAGGCTATTAAGAGGCTGCTGCAGGCAAACAGTTAGCCAGCAGTAATGAGCTGGCTATGAGTGACTGATTCCATGTCAAGGTTGGGCAGTATCGATCAGAGATGTACGGCTGCAGCTCTGCCACTTCAGAAAAGATGTGGGCTGATGGATCACCTGCAAGACCCACATCACCACGGGAAGGTAAGGGAGCATGGCATCCAGAGAGACCAGGGCAGCACCAGGGCTTTCCGCACGAGCCGGCCCAAGCATCCAGCTTCTGCCTGTTCCCAATGCAAATGAAGATGTTCGTCTTGCTGCTGTCCTGATATCTTCAGGGGCATCTTTACATCACTAATTTCTACCCAGGGCTGGAAGCAGAGAACGGTAATAACTTCTTTGGAAAAATACATGCTTTGCACTATGGCAGCCATAGGAGACTCCTCCCCACTGACTGCAAAGGAAAGGGAAAGAGGCACATTAGCATTGCCGTGCTTTGACATGGGAAAGACTGCAGCTTAAACTGCAACATCACTTCAGACAAGAAGCAGATGTTTTTTCGGAAGCCTTGCCTTGCTTACCAGGCTTGGAAGGTGCCTGAGGTTTTACTTTTAATTTTTTTCTTTCTTTTCATCTGAGGATTTTTCCCACCTAAAAATTATCTCTTGCCTTTGTGCAAAGAACCCGTGTATCTCCTGGACTTGACTCACTGTGCCAGGAGAGGGGAGTGCACCTTGCAGATGGACTGATGCAGCTTAGCTTCAGTGCATGTTTGGTGCCCAAAGCAACATGGACTAGTCCCTCCACACACATGCAAGGCTGCACCTTCTGCACTGCTACATCAGCACAGCAGTGCCCAAGGTGAAAGTGGCAGGAACAACATCCATTTGGATTGCATTATCACAGCAAGACCTTGACAGATTGGGCTGCAAAAGGTAGCCTAATAGCACATGGAGACTGTCCCTTGGAGGAGAGGAGTATCCCCAGCTCCTTGTGTTAAGTAGCACTGTGTATCACAGCTCAGCTTGCAGGGCTTGGGGCTTTGAGAAGAATGATCTGCTCAGGATCACTCATGAGAGCAGTCACCAGCAATTACAGATTTCTCTGGATCTTCCATTCCTCCCTTATACAGCCTAAAAAGACTAGTGATTGTCACAGCTCAAATACTCTATTTTAAAGGCTGCCTTTAGGACTAGAAGTTAATTTTAAAACTAACTGACCTAAGCTCTCTGCCATACTACCTCAGGAGAAGTCTGGAAGGGTGAGGGTACTGCTAATGCATGTCTAGAGAGCATGTGTTTTACCTCCCAGCTCTTATTTCTCATTATTAATGTCAAGGTTTTTTAACAGAATTTGTCTTGGTCAATTAACTCAGACAGGGATGCTTGTAACATTCCAAATAAAGCCAGCCACATCCTGTGCTCAGAAAGATGAGTGAGCACAGTCCAGGAAACAATGGAATGACAAGGGCAAGGCATGACTCACACCCACTCCCCTCCCACATCCCGGAGAACAACCCACCCCATCATCCTGCCGAGGACATAGATACACCACAGGCTCCTGCTTTCCCCAGAAACATTCTCTTGGCTCTCCTGCAAACTGAAGCAAAGATCTGCCTGGGGCAGAGCAGGTAAAAAGCTTGTTTAGAAAAATATTTGCCCAGTGGATCTGCCACAATGAAAGCATACCCCAAGTCACCAAGAAGCTTGCAATAACACTGTTTCAAACTGAAAATAGAAAGAGGGAGCTCTTCATAGGAAGGTGTTGCTTTCACGTAAAAAAATCTCAAAATATTTTACTAAGTTCAATGAGAGTGGATAGCAATTTTAGAGTGCTTTCAGACAGATCATTGCCATGAGGGGCCATCCCTGAATCTTTTGCACTTGTGGAGCTGGGGCAAATACCTAATTTTTCAATTGTTAATCACACTCTGCAGTGGATCACTTCATGGGTTTTCTTTTCCTTGCCTGGATGACCACTGTTGAACTGGAAGGCATTGGCTGGTCAGCACCTAAGAGAGATGCAGGCATAGCTGTAAGAAACCTTGACTGCTTCCAAGAGAAATAATCAGTTCTAGGAAATCTGGTCAAGAATGTAATTTAAAGCTGCTTCACACATCTGAAACAAAGTGTTTTGACTACCAAAATTTCATCTCAGTTGAAAAAAAAAACCCTCGTTACCAAACTCTGCTCAAATTTAGGGTGCTCCCAAAAGCTGTACTTCCACATAAATAGAAGCAATGGCACAAACAGGAAGGATTTCTGAAAGCCGTCATCTGAACTCCCTGCTTTTCCTAAGGAACACATTCACAAGTATATTTTTTGCTACAGGAATTATAGCACATGTCATTTCCAACAAGAACATGCACAGGACTCACTAACATCTCAAATCTGAAATATGGACAGAGCAGGCACAAACCAGCAGATGCCTGGAGCAAGGATTGCCTCCAGCCTCCCCAAGGGCCTTCCTCAGCAAGTCAACCACTAATGAAGAGCTAGTAATGACCGGCCTGCGGGGACGGGCCCCACGGCTGCGTGGGCAGGGCTGCCCTCGCTGCACACCGTCACACGGGCTGCCAGGGGCCGTGGTGAGGTCAGGAGAGGGAAGGCACCAGTAAGCACCAAGATCTGCAAGGGAAGAAGCTTGTGTGCAGAAAAACAAAGTGCTGGTGGCCATAGCGAGAACTCAGCCCTGTGCTAAGCAGCTGGTTTGGGTGAGAGTTCGTTTGCACTGCCACCATAATTTCATTTTCTAAGCGATGGAAATAAGGACAAGTTGACACATTTTGGTTTTAGGCCAGAGCTCACCTAAAAGCTGTATCTCAGTAGATGTCAGCTCTTGCCAGCTACGGAGCAGAAATCCAGGGCATAGGTCCAGAGCACACCACTTTTGGCCATGCATAGTCTGCTAAAATTCCCCCCACAACCACCTTTTTCATCCCAGCTGCTCCAGCAGCTCATTCCTGCCCTCACAACACAGCTCACGCCGTGCTTGCACACCTCCACTCTGCTGCTGGTGCAGCTATTAGGAGCAGTGCTTTACAGCCAAACCATTGCAGCGATACAACAGGATGAAGCCTTGTAAACAGTCCTATCAGTGTAACTAAGCAAGCCATATCAGACCCTCTCCAGCCATTTTCACAAGACACCAGAGGCATACAACTCTGCTCAAAACATTCCGGTGTGTGCTCACTGTTAAAGAGTTACCAGTCACAGCAGTATTTCGGCTGATGATCAGGGCATTCATTCTGGCATTGCGCTGCTCATGTCTCCACAGACCTGTGTGGAAGCACCGTGGCTGACTTCTGCTGCTTCTCCCTGACACAATGACTCTCATCCACAGTAGTCCTTTGTAGCCAGGGCCACCTCCATGATGAAAAGCAAGACTGATTTCTACTAATACTGGGAGTCTTAGCTGGTTATTTTAAGTTCATTCCAAGGGGAAGAAGGAATTGCACAGAGTTAGACCAGTACATGCGCTGTTGGTGCAGCACAGATGTGGAAGGTAAGTTAAACACTCCAAGAAAGCTGACTGTGTCCATCTAGCAGCCCAAAATAAAGTTCAGAATAATATTTTAGTAGTGAATCCTGCTTTGGGCTGCCCCCAACTACCGCGCTGCACGACAGCAGCCAGCTCTCCCAATCCATCCAGTCAAGGCACTCACGTAACCAGGGACACAGCATGGCATCCTGCAGAACCCCAGAGCCAAAGGGTGAGTGGAACCCACCTGGCTCAGCAGCACAAGCAGGCATTCCCTTAGGCCAGCACAGGTTTCTATCCACTGATGGCAAGTGCTGCAGATGAAAGGGGATCAATACTGCACTCCTGCAAAACCAGCACTGCCGTGAGGTCACCAATTTGACACTGACTAGAAACAGACTAAAACTGATCTCATCGATTTTCATTTGCCAAGCAAAGGCAGCAAGTCAAGAGGAGACAAGCATTGCCAAGAGTCAAAGACTAATATGGTGGAGGTTTTCTATTTTTAATTATTTTACATTTAACACCCATGTTCTTGATCCGACAGAGACTGAAGATTTCTTTGGGCCTGCACATTTGAGTGAGGTTGCGCATGCATTTCAGCAACTGTGGGATCTAAGCCCAAGTTATTACTAAGTATTAGGTAAGCAAATTTGCTTAATAGGATTTTTAATTTGCCATTATCCCTTTAAAAACGTATTTGTTCTCTGCTAAATAGTAATAAATTAGCCTAACAGCAATCATTTATACTTCTTTAGCATCTTGGAGGCATCTCAATACATTTTACCAACCATAGCAGTCCAACAAGGCTAAATCAACTGACACGTGTAGAACTCGCAGGGCCTGGTTTGAAGATGGGGTCTTTACAGTAGAAAGCTTGAATTTTTCACTAACTCACTGAAAAATGTATTTATAATTCCAAGTGGGAGGGGAGATGCACAGGAGCTATGCAAGAAGAGTTTAATCTGTTGAAAGGAAGAAATCTTTTGGCAGGTTTTCTTACCCAGCCCATCTATCCCCACTCCCTTCCTTCACACCAACAGCACACTGCAAGCCTAGCCCTAGCAGAGAAGATGTCATAGGCTCTTGCACATCTGAACTTTGGCATCCAGGGACTCGGAGCCTGGCTTACACCAGTGCCAACAGTTGCCTCCTCCTGTGTTACACCAGGTGGTCCCACCTCAAGAGGTGCACGCTCCTCCGGGCTGCTCTGCTCCTGGTGCAGAGATGCAGCAAAGCCCTGCCTGCTACATCTTTGACGTTGGTTTCAACAGACTAGGACCAATCCTGGAGAAACCTCTGGGTTTCACAAGGTCTACAAATCTTTTATCTTGGGGCTTGCTTGATTCCCAGAGCTCCCTCCCCAAAACTAGAAGGGTATTAGCCCCTAAGAAGATGATGAAGAAGCAACAGATGCTAATCAGGGAGGCATCTCTAAACTGGGATAGTAAAAGCTCCATTTTGTCGCTTGTTCTCTCCACCACTACCTGCAGCATGTAACAACTCATTTCAGTCCCAACACTATCCTCAGAGCAGCAGCACTATTGCAAAAGTAGGGAAAGAACAGCAATGCCTACAGAGGCAGAGACGCTCATCCAGGGTCACACAGGGAAAACATGCTAACTCAGCCCCAAACAGCCACATCGCCCTCTCCTCTCTCCACCAAGCCAAGCTGTTCATTTGAGTGTAGCAGGACAGTAACAAGGCACTTCGTAGAGATAGATTTTTTTGTTCTGCCTGGCCATGGGCTGCTGCAGACAGGAGCCATTAGCTATGCACAGCAGCAGGCAGCCATTCCCTCATTAGCAGGCCACTTGTCTATTCCAGCCACCTACATTATTGGTTCAAAAGAGCATACCCAGCCATTATTGCCCTCACTAGAAACTCAGCCTAATTGGCTTAGAAGAAATACAGGTTAAGAGCATGAACAGCTCTGCGGCTAACACAGTTTTGCCAAGTCATGATTTTATGAGTTTGGGGAATTGCATACCCTCAGGTCCCGAGTCTTAGGCACTGTACTTAACCTCGCTTTCTGAATCATCTGAAGAAGATGGGACATTTCTAATCCTAATGGCTATAGAGGAGGAAGAGCTAGTCCTCAAAGGGCTGCAAGCCAGATTGAAAAAGCTTACTTTTTTTTCCCCTTTATTCTTTTGAGTTGTACAATTTGGAGACCATTTCCCAAGATTTGGTAACATAGCTTCCACAGAGCAGAAGAAGGGGTATGCTTTGCTCCTCTGGGCCTGGGAGGCAGCCAGTCCATAGCCTGCTTCCCTCCACATTAGCTGTCTTTGTCTTCTCAAGCCAGATATATGCAGAAGACTCCCTAAGGCCAGCGTATCTCTGTCCGAGGGCACCAGCCTCTTATCCCACACCCACCAGCCTGCCTCTGCTTACGGGGCTGGCATAACTCAGTCCACCACCACAGTCCAAATTCACATTTGAGGGAGAGGGAAGGAACAGGGACTAGAAGAGATATCCTCATCTCCAGCCACAGCCCCACCAAAACACATCTGACAAAGAATAACATCAGCCCCTAAGTTTTTCCTGTTCAGATAACTCACCCTTCACTGATCAATCATTCACAATCCCTCTTGGGCTTTTGTAGATGCTCCTTTCCCCTGTGGCTGAAACAACATACCACAACTGATTCCCCCCACTCCTTTGCCTACACACTTCTCCCAAGTGTCCTCACTATCTCACTCCCACTTTCTCTGGTCAGTGAGATTTATTCTCTCTGGCTACCAAGTCCAGGTGCTGTAATTCTCACCTGGTATCAGGTCTCTTTTCTACACCTTCCTGACAGCATCACCTGCTTGCAATTACCCCAGGTCTGAGCAAGGGACTTTATTGGTGGGCTACCTCCATCCTGTCCTTCCCAACACCTGAAACTTCTCTACCAACACATCTCTAATTTCAGCTGCCCCCTCATTTCCAAGTCTCTTTGCTGGGGCAAAACCTGATTTCAGCTTTGCAACCGAAATTCACAGACCTGGTGGTATTTGTCTAGTGGACACTTGACTTGGTGTTAGGGCTTTGTCTATATCTCCATCAAAATTCAGGGCTTAGCTGATCTTCTTAGAACTCAAGCAAACAAAAATGGATGAGAGAACTATCACTGTCAAACTCATCTTGCAGCCTATTTCCATTTCTGGAGACCTAGAAAAACTCCTAAAGTGAAAATGGATCCAGAAGGTGCATCTGATGTACAGCCTGTGACCACAGGTGCAATGGCGCTTTAAATGGTGCAGATGCATCCAACAGGAGGTGGTAGGATTGCAACCAGAGTCATAAAATGGCAGAAGAAAAAACTTTGGGAATAAGGTGACTTGCAGTATTGTGATAAAATCCCCTGCAAATTGCTAGAAGGAATCTAATTCTTTGCATTGGCGTATGACACAGAGGAGTTATGTGTTTAAGGTTTTTTTGATCGCATTGTTCAGGCAAGCTTCCCTACACCTCTTGCAGTAGCAGATGTCTTGCTCTCTGGATAGAGGCCAATATATAATACAGACCTTGCCTATCTTACTAGAGCAGATGAGAAATTTTTCATCAAAGCATTACCACAAAAAAAAACTCCCACCAATCAATTTTCATTTAAATCAACAGATTTCAGAAAATACCAATGTCACATTGGCTCATCAATAGCCTTTCAATTTAAAAAAAATGAAACAAAGCATTTTAATAAGTCTTGAATGCCTTGTTCAAAACGATTTTTCCAAACAAAGTCATTGGTTTGGTATTTTAAAAATACTGGCAAGCTGTGAAGGCTGAAATAGAAATGAAATGTTTAATTTTGGAAGAACATATGTTTCATCAGAATTTTTAACATTCGTTTCAGAGTCGAAGGAAAAACTGATGCCGCAGATTTTCTTGTCAAAGGAAAACTCACTTCTTCCCCAATCCTAATATTTATCACTTCTCCTCGGTGTTAACAAAATGCAGAAATACTTTTCACTTCCCATGCAAATGCAGGGAGCAGATTTCTGTTAAATAGCTGCTGCACTCCACCCCAGAGGCAGCTGCATTCCAGCCCTCTGCAAATCCCCCTAGTCATGTTGGAAAGGCTTTGGCTCCTGAGGTGACAGCCCTACAGTGACAGCAGCCTCCTGTCATGACTGGCCAGAGCAGCAAGCAATAGATCAGCGTTCCTGTCGTGCTCGCTGTCAGTACCCGGCCGTTAGCGGGCAAAGCGATGAATCCCCTGGGACTGAATTAATTGAATCCCAGTCCTCCAGGCATCCTCCAGAGACAGGAGTTGGACACAGCAATCCATGCCTCTGGCACAGGAGGGCCACTTTTGTTTCAAAGTTCCTCTTTCCCGGAATACGTTTAAAAGCGATTAGTAGTTGGCACGCAAAAATTGAGAGGAAGCTTCATTACGCATTACAATTCCAATCTATGGCCAGCACAGCTCTGCTCTCTTTCAGCCAGATGGGCAGAGACCAGGGAACGGGGCAACATGGGCCTGGACGGGTGTGAAGCTGCTCTGTAGTGACTGGGCAAGAGCAAGCAGCTGGAGCAAGCATCCTTCCTATCTGACCTCTGAAAAACAGTGCCTGGAACCACCTGACGAGTCCAGTTCTGGTCTCTGTGCACTATGTGTCTGTCGACATGAGCAGGACTGAGGCATCCATCAGCCTCACATAGGCCAACACACAGCCAGGGGACTGAGGAGGAAGCTTCTCTGCCAGAGGAGATAATGAATTCCATGCTTGATTCAGTATAAGCAGCTCCAGCTTTCTCACTGGAGGAAGAGGCAAAGGGTTTACTGTTTATGTCCCAGTGAGCACCAGAGTTAAACACTTTTGGGAAAAGCCTGTGGAAAGGAGAATACTTAAAATGAAATATGTGTAAGAAATTCTTCCCCCTCCTTGTCATGACTTTATTTTCATGAAAACAGAAGTTATTCCATAAAGAGGTAGTTAAGTGTGCAATACCCTCATTTCAAGTGCTCCTGTCTCAAATAAGCGTGTTTGAGAGGCACCTGCAGGCCCTGCAGAAAGGAGCAGCTCCTGCCAGAAAATGAGTGCCCCAACTCAGCTCCCAGCCAGCCAGAGGTTTTGCTCTCAGTTTAAAGCAGCTCCTAACCCTACCCAGGTACGGTCAGGTGTACAGCTGACACAACCACAGAGTCCCACGGGGGTCTTGTGTATATGCCAGGTGACTCACCCCAGCAGGGCAGGAAAGGACTGACAGTGTTTGTCTCATGGGATATCTGCAACCTTCTCTTTTCCTAACACTTCTGAGAAAAGGAAGAGGCCTGTTCCCACTCTTAGACAACTGGCTCCAAACAGTGCCCATCCCACAGAGCTCTGGGCATTTCTGTCTGTGCTGATCATGGCTGCATCCCTCAGAGAGCCACAGATGGCCCCCAGCGTGGGGCAGGCCGTGCGGGCAGTGGCAGCGGCGCTACGCGGCTGGTGGCACACAGCAGCCTGCAGGGCCGGACGCTCACAGCAGCCCGGCTGAAGGCATGGGGACTCACACGCCTTGGCAGCAATCGGGGCCCCAAAGCATCCAGCAACTAGGCCTGCTCTCAGGGAAAAAACATGCTTCTGAGTCATTTCACAGCCTTCAAACATGAGGTTTGTGGACTGGGTTATAAAGTGATGGGGAAAGAAGACTTTAAAATATTCTTTTTCATCTTTTAGCGAGGTGGCATGGGAAGGGGTGGGGATCATGTGTCTCAGTGGTGGAGCAATTCATGAGGCCCACAAGCTTCCCTGAAAGGAGGCAAGGCAGTTCTAGAGAGATCAATCGCAATTTTATCTACCCTTTTCAAGTTCTCATTTCTTTTTATCCCACACTGCCAGATAAAAATCTGCCTTTAACACGGGTAAGGAGATAGAGCTTTATTATACTATTCCGAAAACATTAGACGCTGTAGGCTTTGCCCTTTTATGAGTTCACTTTGCTGGTACTCCCCTCCCTGCCCCCCTAGATCTCTTCCCTTTAATATTTTTTCTCTCCAAATCAGAACAACAGGCACAAAACTAATTATGTGATATTTCAGATCCATGTTGTGTTAATGGCACCAGATCGTGTGTGACATTTCCGACTTGTTAGACTATTATTCTCGCTTATTGTTATCTCTACTGCTCTGAATACAGGCTGAGGCTTTATATCCCCCCCATGCACCAGGCTCCTACCCCCTCCTTCCCTCTCTTGTTCTCATTTATCAGCCTGTGAGGATCTGTGGAATATTAAACTGGGCCATGCTGGATTGCTCACTCTGCTCATTGCGGGCACTGGTGGAAGGGAAGCTAGAAATGGTGAAGCAGAGAAGGCATGGAAAGCAGACGTCAGCAGGGGTTTGTGAGGAGAGGCCACCAGCAAGGGCCAGCCTGGCAGAATCGCTCTGACTTTAGGTGGAGTTGTGTCAGGCTGTGAGAAGATGTCTGTCCCTTAGGTGACCTTCTAGTGATGGCTGGCTATCTCACCGGGCTTGTATTCCTCAGGGATGGACAGGAGTCCTTGGAGGACCCCTCTGATGTAGCTTCATCTCACAAATGCCTTGCTTGACACGACAAAACTGTTGCTTTTGCTTAGACCTTTGGTTCAGCCTCAGACTGTGAAGGCAGCACACTTGCACTGGCCTTGAGCCCCTGGGCTGCCTCATAGATGTAATAGCTAGTGGATCATGTTACACCTACAGCCTCTGTTGTTGGTTGAGTGACGGGTGCTGAGGTCCAAAATCACAAATAGCCCAGTGAACATCAGCTGCTTTGCAGCTGCAGCATGAGGCAGAACAAATGGCAGGATTTAATAAAGGGGTGCTGCTGCCACCATACGCCTACCAGGCAAATGTCTGCAATGCCACCTCAGGGATGGGGCTTCTAAGGGGGAAGCATGGTGCAGCTGTTGTCCTCTTAGGGCTAGTTCATGGTCTCAGGGGTCCAGGGCAATCATTTTACAAGGTTTTAGCTGCTTCTTCATCTGCCTGAAGGGCTCCAATATCCCTAGGACTGCTGCAAGTATTGGCCCAAATGCTGCCATCATTCTGTTTCACTTCCTGAATCATTGTGCTCCTGGGTCTCTTTAGTCACACAAATACTGCAGCTGATTTGTCTCCATGCAGCACTTGGTGAGATGGAGGGTGCCAAGTTCTTCTCATTGATGTAGGCAGGAGCAGTGCAGTCATGCCAGCACTAAGACTACAGGGAAAAGACCAAGAGGGTCCTCCTGCTTCCACTCCTGCTTGCTGAGGCTTCCCAGTGTGCCACAAATCACTCTTCCCTCTCCATCCAAATTCGCCCACTCCCTTCCAGCCTTGCCCTTGCTCCTGCTCCCTGCTGTGATGACCCTGCACTGCTAGTGAGCAGCACTCCAGAGAAAGCCCACGTGCCTGGTTCCAACCAATGGGCCTCTGAAACTCCATTGACTCTGCAAAAGTAGGAAGAGCTCTATACTGGTAACTAAAACAGGGCCAGGGCACAAGCGCCACACACCATCACAGTCATCCAAGTTGTTTAACTGGTCACACACTCCCTGGGCCGCACTAGCCTGCATGCTCCCTGACAACCCTGGACACAGGGTCAAGGGATGGCATGAGCCATGACTGTCACCACTGAATTGCTTGGGAGTGGCCAAAGTTTAGTTCTGTCAAGCACAAACCATATCACAACATGCACCCTGAGGACAAGAGGCTGGGTCCTGGCTCATTATATTTGCTGAAACAAATACAACCTTGGTACCAATGAGCTTCAGGGAGGAGTCCTCACCAGGAATATAAGCTCCAATTTTGTTCCTTTAGGGCCCAATCCAGAAAGAATTTGCAATCACAGTATCTTAAGGGTTGGAAGGGGCCTTGAAGGATCATCTGGTACACCCCCGCTGCCAGAGAAGGAACACCTAGAGCAGGTCACACAGAAACTCATCCAGGTGGGTTTTGACTGTCCCGAGAGAAGGAGCTGTGAGGGGTCTGCAAGATCAAAACCTGAATATTCAGGGTAAATTCCTTTGTGTAACTCTGAGTCTCCATCTTGGTTTAGGCCCCATCCACTCTGATGCCATCAGAAGGGCTGGAAGTCACCATGACTGCCCACCATGGGAACCCTTATGAGGGAAGCTGGGAAGGCCGCAGGTGCAGGCGGGGCTCTGCGAGTTCCCAGGCAGGGCTGGGGTGTCTGTATGAGTCTGTGGGTTGTTCGCTATTTATCAGACACACACAGAGACCTTCCTTTCTCTGGGAATAGGCTGCTCCCAAAAGCGTCTGCCGGGATCTGCTGCAGGAACAGCTTGGCTAGAGCTGCTCATGGGAACAGTGCTGTGCCACAGTGGCGTGTCCTCAGGGGCCCCAGGGCAAGCAGCAATTGGTGAGGTTTCTTTGCAACAATTCCTGTCCAGAGGCACTCTGGCTGCCCTTCTTGTCCATAGCCCACTGAAACGCGGGCAATGAGCAGCTCCAGGTTTGGTTCTGTGACCCCATTTCTGTGGGTTCTCTACCTCATCTTGAAAAGAGAGACTCACGGGAGATTGTTACTGAGGAAAAAGACAGCAAGCTGGACTCACTCTATCCCCAGTCCTCTCACAGTGGGGCTTGTCACTGTCCTGCTTTAGCCCCTTGCATCCACTGCCTGAAGGCCCATCTGTGCTCTCTGCTTGCTCCTGGACCACTCTGCACTGTCCCCTCAGTCCCCATGTCACCGCTCCTCCCTGGAACAGCTGAAGCAGCTGCAGCACAATATGCTCCACAACTTGTTAAGGGGGGTGGGAGGAGGAGCAGCAAGATATAAATAAATAAAATAAAATATGTCTAGCTTAATCCTTTTATCACTGAACCTCTTTCAGTCGTTTACACAGATAATAATCGCCCAGGTTCTGCAGGGAGCACTGATGGAAGCAAGCACAGAAATCTTTTGGCAGCACCCCACTCTCATCTGCTGTCACTTGGGTACAAGGCAAGAAAACAAAGTCTTAAAGAGGGCTGGCCCGGGAGCTAGCTCCAGTACAGCTGGCTGGGAGGTGAGTGAGGTCAGGGCCAGCAGGACATGGAAGAGGGGAAAAAAACATGAAGCGGGGAGAATTTAAAAGTAAAGCTATAGAAGAAGATATGCAGAGAGAGGGAGCGAGGTAAAATAGCACAGTGGTAACAAGGCATGGGGAAAGAGAGAGAAGAGACAAGACAGCAACAAGAAAAGCCAGCACACGCACAGGAAAACACAGCTTTGCTTGGAGATTGACCAAAGGTCAAACTGCTGGTCCATGCCCTGCTCTGGAAGCCCAGTCCAGGGCTCCCAACTGCTCTGCCCCAGGGTGCAGGAAGAGCTGGTGCAATTCAGATTCCCTGGTATGTCCCATCAGAGACAGTGCTCCCCTGGGAGGGACCAGGAGTCCTGGCAGCCACTGCTGGTCTCTGCTGCATTCAGCAAGGAAGCAGGAGATAAAACCAGCCCTCTGGGCAAGGGCAAGAGAATCACAGCAGGTGCCTCCTGGGGGAAAGTGGGCTCTGAGCTGATGCTGGCTGAAAGCCACCCAAACACGGCAGCAAAGAGCTCAGCATGTGCAGACCTCTTAACACATGTTGACTCTAATGCTCCCACATAAAATGGCAGCTGTCTCTTCCAGTAAACAGATGCCTTTGTGGCATTAAAGGGCAGTGGATCAAGGTCATCTTTTCCCGAGTGTTAGTCATCTCTTTCTTTTCCCTTCAGGTTGCTAATATGGTGCATCAGTCTGCTAGCTCTTCGGCACATCTCTTCCAGACACACTGAATTGCACGCTGTCCCTTAAATACGACACCAAACACAACTCTATTGTTCCCATGTTCTCCTATCCCAGAGGATCTCCCCACCAGAACCCAACGGTGCCCACCACAGAGCCCCCATCCCTCTGGGCTCCAGCCAGACCTGCCAACTGCAGCACCCAGGAGAAAGAACCCTTCATCCAGGAAACATCAAATACTTCTGGGTATGGTTTTTAATTTCCTGCAACAGCAAGATCTACAATGCAGTGCCAGTAAAACAACACTTCTTATTTGACTCAGTTTTATCCTGCCATAAACTGTCACTAGCTCATGGCTCAGGGAGCTGTGCCTATAGGGACTACATATGCATTGAAGCAAGATCCCTGTAAGCAGGTCAGTGGCTCTTACCCATGGTCTCAATGCATCAGCTGAGCCATGGGGAAGCTGCCTCTGGCTCCTCTCCCAGGGGAAAAAGCTTCCTGAGACAGTCAGGCTGAGACTTCCCAGACAATCGTTGCTGAACACAGTGGGTCTTAGTCTCTTCATCTCCTTCAGGCCCCCTGCTTCCATGAGCCCAGCCAACAGCAAGCCTGAAGTAGTGTCCCCTCTCCCACCCTGAGCAAATCTATGTGCATCAACAATGCTTTCTAAGTACAAAATGCCCGTGCTTCATTCTGCCTGTCCCCACAGAGGGAGGCAGTGCCCTAGGAGAGAGACAAGAAAAACAGAGCTATTTAATTCAGTGTGTTCCTACATGGGACTATTGTCAGTGCTGAGAACATGCCATGGAACTGAAGAACAGCTGAGAAAGAAGCAAGGAGCAAATCTCCCAAGAGCAGCTTTCCTGCTTCTGACAAGGACACTCAGTTGATCACCAAATGTCATCTCTTCCTGAGCCCTCAGGTCCCTTGGGCTATGCTCCTGATTTTATTCCCTGTGTCAGTGAGGAGGCCGTACAGATGGGTTTGGGAAGAGAGTGGTGGGGCTGAAGGCTGCTTGGGCTGGATCTGTCCCTTGCCTAGCACGCTGCCTGCCCTGGTTTCAGGTCCAGTGCCAGGGGAGTGACACACAGACAGCCATGTTGCGTTTCCCTCGTGCGTTTCCAGGGGACCCTCGTAAAACGTGACCTTTATGATATAAACTTCTGCCTCATTGCTGAGTAAGTCATTTCCTCCTGGGTGATTTAGCAGGGACTGTCGGAGGAGCTGCAGTTTGTCAGGGTTAGAAGAAGAATTCATCAGGCAGTGGCATGGCCCACCTGCCTGTTTCCTCTCATTCCTGTCTCCACTTTGGCAAGTCCCTGCGCACTGCCTCCAGCAGTCCTGTCCCCTTTCTCCCCAGACAGCCCTGAACTTTCAGGAGGGGGAGAATTCAAGCAGAGAAAGAGGTGCTGGGCTGCCTCTGCTCTTTTCTTTCCCTGTCATAAAGCTCTCAGGGCCAGCTTTGCAGTCAGGGGAATATTATCTCTCCATGCTGCTGTTAATCTCTTTATGGCATCATTTGACCCTTCCTAACATCCATTGATTTTTGCACTACCCTTTACAGCAACTCTTTAGATCTCTTTGGTCTAAATTACTAAACATCAGTGCCCAGAGCAAAACACAGGAGCAAATAAAGCAATAGGGAAAAAATCCATTCTGTAACCATGACTTTTGAGGGTCCTTCTTCCTCCTTCCCTGCCTCAGCCTCCCCGCTGTGGGCATCCTACAGACCCTCCTAGAAGATGCTCCTTCCTTCCCTCCCTCCCAGCACACAGAGGCACCTCACCCTACCACAGCTGAGCTCTGGGAACAGACACAATGGTACCTCCCTTCACGCATCTGGCAGGAGGTACTGAGCCCACCTGGCATCATCTCAGCTCCTCCAGCCCTACATCACCCTCATGCTCATGTGCTACCTTTTGCAAAGGATGTTACCATCTGCATGTCTGAGATGGCCACACTCACGACACTTGAAGTCACATCCAGAAGCAGCTCCCGGTCAAGACTTTCTAAAGGAGCCTAATAGGGCAACTCAACAAGAGGGGAAGGCTGCTGCTTTTAATTTACCAGAGAAATGACTTTTCATTCCAGATTAATATGTTTTAATTTATTTCTGCTTTCCTGAGCTCACCCTTTGTCCACCAGTGGCTGTCTCCTTGCCTCACACTTGCTACTTGTCCAAATGAAATACTGAGCTGTATTGTCTACTATTTTGGTAAAGTACACAATATATCACACTGAGGCATTCTGTGAATATGACATAAAAATGACAGATGTGCTCTGGCCAAACACTGAAATGTATTCATCCTGCATTAGTGCAAAATGAATATTAATATGCTGGAAAATGGCTCGGGTGATGAGGGGTTTGTGTCAGATTAGAGAGGACACTTCATTTCCTCCTCATTTTTTTAGACAGAATCAGCCCCCAGTCCTGACACAAGCTCCAGGACATCTAGCCCAGGCCTATTTCAACAGAATTCTAGCCAGGATCAGAAAGGGTGAAATGCTTGAAACCAAGGCAGAGCTGGGGTCCATAGAATAGACTTAGGGGACCAGGGTGGTATCAAAGTTAAAATGGCCTCAGCTTTCTCTGTGCTGTGAATGTCTCATGATCTTTTATATGTTTGTATGTTATGACTCCTCCTCCAATTTCTTCAGTCTCTGGCTATGTCAAGGACCACCCCGAAGGTTTAATGGCTTGTGGGATCAGTTTGTCAAATCGGGATTTGGCTGGATTCACCTACTGAGTGCAAGTTTGTGTCAGCTTTTCATAATTACTGCCCTGGCCCATGAGGTGTGGTAGAACAGCTGATGAGTGCAGTGGTGAAGGTAACACACTCTACAATTAGGCCATCTAATTATTCCATTGTGAGACTTCCATAACCACAACCATATCTCTGCTAATTTTTATAGAGCACATACAACAGAATATACTGGTTGAAGGGAGAAGCAACAATTTTAGTGCATCAATCATGAAAAACCCTTTCCTCAACTCTGATCTGAAAGATTCAATCACTGAAAGTGCTTCCATCTAAGGCCTGCACACTATGGTTATGCCCTGGCCATACCAGGAGCCATACACATGCTCACAGTCCTTGCCTCAAAATACATACTCCATAAGTAAGACAAAGTGGAGAGAGGCTTTTCTTAGCCATGTCTCAGGTCATGTTTTCTTACACAGTTGCTTAGTTGCCATCATCTTTGGCAGATTTCCTGGACTGCAATGCCCCCAGGCAAGGCTAACCCTGTGTCAGCGGCTGAGCGCAGCTCAATGGGGCTGCATTTGCTGCCTAGGGGATGAGCAGTTCCAAGCCAAGTCTACCACATCCATTTCTCTCCCTCTGACCAGTGCTTCAGGAGAAGGTGAAGCAAATCTGTGCTTTACCATTATAGGTACAAAATTGCAAAGCCAGGACCAGCTGAGTGTCTCCAGAAAAACACACTTTCCCACACGCCCATTGCACACAAACTCCCCTTGCTACCACGAATTACTGAGCAAAAAAGCCTCAAGAGCAGCCCCAAAGGAACTGCTTGTACCCAGACAGCTCACCACTGCCTTTCATCTCCAGCAAGCGGGCCTTTCTACAGCACCATCAATACAGGATGGAGGAGGAATCGTTAGATGTGGCACTTCCATCAATATCTCTAAGAGGAACAGGTGACATGAAAAAAGGTGAACCTGAGACCTCTTCCGACTGGAGACAAAGAAATTACAAGAATCTTTTCTTTTAGATGAGTTAGCACTTTGGTTTATGTCTCTATCTATACCTAATTTATACACCCAGAGATGTAGCATCCATTTTTCCTTTGTAAATGGGAAGTAGAGGCTGAAAGCTACAACCTTTGCCTAGAAGACTAAATGGCCTTTGGAATAGGCTGATAAGTGATAAAAACAACCTGCAGAAGCATGTATCCTTGCATCATTTAAGATGACCTTTCAGAAGGGAGACACAGGAAAAGGGGAGAAAATGAACAGAGGAAAAAAAAAAAAGCTGGGGGAAACAAAATTTTAACACCAAACATCCGCTGTTGGCATTTGAAGCAGCTGCCTCTAGAACAAGAAAATAAAAATCAAAATAAAAAGAGATTCGGCATTTTATTTCCCTCTATCAAACAATATATCCCAGCTAATGGCAGCGGAATAAAAACTTACCCGATGCAGACTGTGAGAGAGGCAAGAGGGGAAGAGGAGAGAAGAGGGAGGGGAGAAAGGTTATTATAAATGTGTCAAGCTTGTTTATGGCCCTTTATCAGCAAGCACAGCGGAAGAAGAGAGGCACCGTTAGCAGATTTTAAAAGTATTTGGCAGCTTTGTTTGGGAATGTAAATAATCTTTATATTCAGGAGCATTTATGTTTCAAGGAACACACAGGCATGTGCCACCTGTGCCAAACAGATCTTTGAAGGGCCTTCTGACATCCCTGCTGGGCTCTGCCTCCTGGATCTGCGACGTGGGTGCTTCATCTGAATGTCTGAAACCACATTTGATTGGAAAAGCTGCAATGGGAATATAAAGGGGTTTAGGGGAGGACTTGAAACCCACGGCCACCCCTTCAGTCAAGGTGAGACGCTGGGCTGGCTCACCTTCTCCCTGAAGTCACAGCGGTTAGATTCCACATCGAGTGATGTTGCTACCGATCTGGAGGGAGCAGCACAGATGGCCACAGCCAAGCCTAAACCACAGTCCCCAGTGAGCAGAGCACAGCAGCAGAGGACCAGTCCAGCTAAGGATCTCCTTGCCCTTTTTTCTGCTTCTCCCAGGCTCTGTGTCAGTTACTGTAGCTGACAGGTAAATCACTCCCATTTATTTACATGGAAAATATATTATCAAGAATGTCCACACCCTGAAGGGAGCTGACATCTCATTTTTCACAGGCAGGACAGGGAGAGAGAGCCCCGAAGAGCAGCCGTGGCAGAGATAAACCAGGAGACTGCCATGAGCACGGAGGCAAAGGAGGAGGTTTCGGTGCCTCTCCCCGGCGCGGCGAGGGAGATTCATGCTCTGCACATTAATTCCGAAGCAGTGTTTAACGCAGCTCCCTTTGGGGATGAAGGATTTGCCCTGCGTTTCAATGAGACGTTCAAAATCACACTCATCATTCTCGGAAATCACACTTAGTTAAATTGTCACCTCTCAAGTGTGAAGGCAGGCACGGGGCTGTGCTCGGCACGGCAGCTGGGCAGACTGGGGGGCTGCGAGGAGCGTGGGGACAGAGGGGGGATGGAGGGGCGGCCACATGGCTGGAGCAGGTTGGCAGTGGGGCAGAGGAGCCACAGAGGGGCTTGAACCACAGTGGTGTGGTGGTGAGCAGCTTGAGTTGAGGACCTGAAGGAGGGGCAGATCATGGAATAGCCATGAGGCTGCCAAGGTCCAGGAAGGAGCTGGGGCGATGAATGGGTAAGTGTGTGACTGCCAGGGTATGGAACAGAGGAAAAGAGGAATGCCTGGAAGAAGGGTAATGGCTGGAGGGCAAGCTTTCCTTCTTGCATGGGAAACACAGACTGGCCAAGCTAAACCTTCCCTTTCTCTGATCTCAGCTTTTATGCCTCCATCTTTCTTGTCTCTTTCCTGCATTCTCTGATTTGGGAGAAAGGTATGAAATTCAGAGGGAACATGCACCTTTGCTGTCCTTGCACATCCTGGACTCCCATAACCAGTAGAGGAAAGGGTGAAGAGCCCAGAAGGCTCACCAGATGAGTGTATGCATATACAAATCCAAATATTTACCAAGTACCTTGGTGGCTTTATCCAGTGTCCACCACACGAAAAGGTATGAGATGAAAGGTCTCGGGAACATCTCCATAAGCACAGAATGGCAGAGCAGATGCAGTGAGGGCACAGGCTGTGCTCTGCTCTTACTGGGCATCAACTCTGAGCTGAGGGTCAGATCCAAGTCACTGGCCTGAATCTCTCCACTCCAGTCACATATAGATGTCGGTGGGACAGTTATTGGAGCAATTCCTCTCCTACAAATCTCCAGAACTGCCAGCTTCTTAGCAACAACTTCAGTTGCTACTGGCCTCAGGACATCTGACCAAAAGTCTAAAAGCCTCTTTAACCCTTTTATTGCTCTTAAGATTCTCCACATCTGCTTTATGAAAAGGTGTGGCTGCATTACAGAGTAGCTTTTGGAGATGTGAAGCCAAAAAAGACCAAAACATAGATTTTTTTTTTTTTAACTCAGCACACCAGCACTTTCTAGGAGGCACTGCAATATTGTCAAACATGTGATACCTTCCTGATAAAGAGCCAGTAAATTCACCTTCCCCTCTGCAGCCTAGTGCCTGCAAGTCGTCATATAAAGGAATTTACATGTAGATGTGTGATATTTACTGCAAAGCGTGACCCGCACGCAGACAGGGGAAGGAATGCCTGAGCAGGAGGAGTAAATGACTATTGCAGGCAGAAAACCCACTGCAATTCATGCATCACACAAATGGTTGTGTATATTAAAGCAATGAGGACAAAGGGTATTGATTTAGCACAAGTATCAAGAGTCCCAGGTGCTAAAAACCTGAAGAAATACAAACTGTGGCTGGGCAGAATAACAACAAAACGAAATGATAAAAGAATATGAGTGTTTGAAAAGACGCATAGGACGGGCTATAAATTCTAATAATCCATATTTCTCGAAAGCAGCAGCTATTGACTCAAAAACAAAAGAGCAGGCACTGTAATGTAACAAATGTCAGACGGGATAGCAGCAGGAATTCAATTTGCTCTGGCCATATATCAACTTGAAACTTAATGTAATGGCACGTAGTTAAAGCTGCACCCTCACTTAATGGCTATTACCAGTCCTGGGTGGGTTTTCCAGCAAGCATAAAGCAGTGAGTAATTGGCCTCGCTCTGCCTGCATCACTGCAAATGATAAAAAAACGTGCTTTAGCCTGGCAGAAGTGGGAGAAGGAGAAGGCAGGGAACCCAGGCAGAAGCAGGCAGCACTAGAGCTTCTAAGAGCCTGCCCTGCCAGGATCCCTTGAAAGAGAGACCTCTGAGCCTTCAGCTGACCAGCATCTCTTTTGTGTAAGGGTTGGATCCTCAAGGCAGCAACCTGACATCCCTGTCAGCCTTCTAGGTGAGCTGGATTCAAGCCTGCTGGAAGAAGAGAACACCTGGGTGGTTACACCTCATCCAGCTCCCAAGCATGCACTATTTGGTACTACTTGGGCAGTGGCCCTGCAGTCAGCCAGTTGAGGCCTTTGTAGTTGCTTCTGTTTGGCACCTGCAAGCGGCTAAGTTAAACGACAGATTTGCCAATCACCAGCTCCTGCAGCTGCCAACATGAAGAGGCAGAAGCGTTGGTGGGACAGAGAATATGCTCTGGCTGTATATCAGAGGCAAGAGACACTGAGTGGAAGAGGAGGTGGTGGGGGAGGAGGGAGGATGAATGGATGTGGGACAGGAATCTTTGCAGCATTGAAGCATCCAAAGCAGTCATGGAAGGGCAAAGATGTAAAGCTGTCCTAATCACTTTATTGCAGATAGGCAGGGACATTCCCAGTAGGCACATTATAGCATCTACCAAGAGCTACGCTTGCAAAATGTTAACTTTCCAGGGATATGCCACTCCAAACTTCAGGACACAATTTTGGAACAATCAAAAATAAGATCGGCCCCCAAGAGAGACTCTCAGGATTGTCCTTGAGCCTCTCGTGTGGCAGAAAGGGACTCTGGAAGGTCAGTTGGTGCTGTGCTAACCTCCCTGCAGCACAACTACCACCGGTTGTATCAGGAAATACGGAATTATGGCCTTTGACTTAACTTTGTAGGAACAATGCACTTTCAGCACCTCCCAGGAGGCCATTTAAATGCCTTCTACAGCCTTTAATTAAAGCAATAAAGATACCCAGAGTCTGGGTCTCAGCTTTGTCTCCTGACCATCCCTGAACCATACCCAGAACTTGCAGAGATGTCCAATGGTGGCAAGGATAACTGCAAGTAAAGGTGGCAGCAAGCAGTCACTTTGGGTGACACACCTGGTATTCACTGTGCCACAATACCACGGGGCGTTGGTTGGGTTTCTGCACAGAGGAGCTGCACTTTCTGCCACCTCAGCTGCTCTCTTCAGGGACAAGAGGAGCTGCACTTTTGCTAAGAATTTTGCTGCATCTATCCCTCACCTAGGATACAGCCTAACCACACCAGCACAGGACAGAGACCAAGGTCAGGTCAGAGACCAGCTCTGTTGTTTACCCCTGCACTTGGTGTCCAGTGCACACAGGAAGTAGAAGTAGATTGTTGTGTTGATCAGACAGCCAATAAATTCAAATGGAGTGCTGGAGGCTGAGTGTGCCCGTGGGAACCAGGACTTCAGAGTGAGAAACTGGAAGGGGGAAGGGATTTTGTACAAATCCACATTCCAGATTTAATCTCATCTTTAAACCCTGAGTTCCAGTAACAGTATCTGTTTTAATGCCCACAGGCCTTGCTTTCCTCAGTAATCTCAGCCATCAGTCTCCTGTGACTGACAACACCAGGAATGAATCTCTTTTGAAGCTGACAAAACTCACTCTGAACTGATTTTCTCTTGAGCTGTGTTTATCTGAGACTGATAGTGAAGAAAGCAGCTCTGAAGCAATCACAGCCTATATTTACCCCCCAGATCTGCACTGATGCAGCAACAGCCATCAAGTGTGGCCAAGGCCAGTCTGTCAAGAGCAATACCTGCTAGCAAGCAGCCCAGATCGCTTTCTGTTCCCCAGGCCCCTTCCTCTTATGGAGGCCAAGGCAGTGTTGACAAGGCTGATTCCCAAGGAGACCTGGGACAGGCTGCCTGGCAGAGGGGGGGATCCTAGCCTGACTCATAACAAAACAGTAGAAAATATGCTGGGTGTTTGTTTACAGCCCCATAAAGATTTTATGCAGTGCATTTAGCCTCATGTCTCTGCATTCATCGTGTTAAATGCTGAACGTTTTACTTTAATGCCATAGTGGCTACAAGCAGGAATACTTAACTCCAATAAATAAGAAGTAATCACATTTTCCCAGTGAGTGGATTGCAAATGGCCACTGGGAGAGTTCACCTTCTGAAGTCGAAAGCCTGGGGCTGTTGCTGGAGTTTGCAGCAAACTGAAGAGCCCGTGGAGCATCTCCAGAGAGAAAAAAAAAAGTATAAATAATAAAGCTTATGCATCTTTTAATTGAGGAACTGGTCTCTAGCTTGGGCACAGCATGCTTGTGCCCAAAAGCCAACATTAAACATGCAAATTCAGGCAATGGAGTGAAAGAGAGTCAGAAGCAGATGGACTAAGACTGTGCATTTTTCTACCAGAAAAGGAGCACAGTAGTGCTCTTTGGAAACTACAGCACTTCACAGGGGATCACGCACACATAGAAAAGGAGCTTCCCAAGTCCAGATTATCACAACAGACTCCTAAGCAGTTTCTGCAGATGTCTAACTAGCCTTATCTAGGCTTTAGACACACCTCTTCTGTTTACCTGGGAACTCCAGGTACCATGATCAGCTAAATTCCCTTGGATGCACTAACTCCTTCCTTCTTGTGTGCACATGGCCAGCTCACAGAACTATGCTTTCAGCCTGTGCCTCAGTTTTGGGCTCCCCAGCTCAAGAGTGACAGGGAACCTCTGGAGAGAGTCCAGTGCAGGGCCACCAAGATGATCAGGGGACTGGAGCATCTTCCTTGTGAGGAAAGGCTGTGGAAACTGGGGCTGTTTAGCCTAGAGGAGATTGAGGGGAGATCTCATTAATATTTATAAGTATCTCTAAATGGTGGGTGTCAGGAGGTTGGGGCATCTCTTTTTTATATTGTATCGAGCAACAGGACAAGGGGTAATGGGATGAAGCTGGAACACAAAAAGTTCCATTTAAACATTTGAAAAAACTATTTCACTATGAGGCTGAGGGAGCCCTGGCACAAGCTGCCAAGGGGTAGGGTGTGCAGTCTCCTTCCTTGGAGGCCTTCAAGACCCGCTGGACACATTCCTGCACGACTTGATCTAGGTTGACCTGCTTTGGCAGGGTGGTTGGACTAGATGAAGCCTAAAAGTCCCTTCCAACCCTACCATTCTCTGATTCTATGATCTAGATGTCCACTCTTAGGAAGAGCTCAATGTCTTACGAGGTAATAGCTCCATTGTGGCACGCAAGAGCTGTTTTACCAGGAAAGGAATTCAGGGTAGGTTAGCAATGTATAACAAAGTATGTTTGAGCTACCTCCATTGAAATGATACCCATCAAGACTTCCTGTCCAGGAAGGTCAAAACCTAACTGTCTCCTGAGTTTATCTCAAAACACCTTGCCACAACTCTCTCCTCCAGTCCTTGCCTCTGAGCTTCTCTCAGCTCCGAGCTTCTCTCAGCTCCAATCTTCTCATTTTAAATTGTCCTTCCCCTTGTTTCTCTCCAACACTCTCTCCTCATTCTATCAACCAGAAGTCCAGCTCAATTAATTTGCATCCTAATTTAACCTCAATCCCAATTTGGATCCAATGTCAGCTGTAATGTTAGGAAACAGCAATTCAACACCTTCTGTGTCATGTCATTCCCAAATAACACTCTTAATTATGAACTACTGAATCCTGTTGATACCTAGTTGTGTCACAGTTGTCTAAACCTAATCCTTGGCTAAAGAAAATAAATCCCATCCATAAAGGAATCTGATCTCCAAGCTCTCTTTCAAGGGCATAGGTGGTGCTGATGCCAGCAAACTTGACACAGATAACGGAATTTCCAAGGGGCAGGCAGAGATGATGCCCAGTAAAAGGCTGTACTCATCTCTTCTGAAAACATCCTACTTGCAGTTCCTAGATTGTTAGATTGTGAAAACACAAAGTTTCACAAAGTTTGTGTGAAGTTTTTTTAAACCTTAAGCTATCAGCTCAAGTAAATTGTTCCTGAGAACTTTACTGTGAGACTCTGGAAGTGAAAACTGACATGGTGGTTGACTTGCAGCTGTGCTCCGCAGCTTGCCCATAGCATCTATTTCCAAACACAGAGGTGCAGGGAATTTGGCTGTGGAGACAGAAGATGGGAAGCTCATTTGCTTTCTCCATCTCAGTCTTTTTATCTGTTACTAAGTCATCTACAGAGAAACAGCAACTTTGAAGTTGACAGCCAGACAATGTAGTCCTACAACTGGTGGTCCACCAAAGAATATGACAAGATTTTCAGTTTCCTTCAGCAATCACAGGTCTTCCAGAAGACCCTTGATCAGCTCTCCTCAACTCTACATGATGATCCACAAGGTCTTTAACAGCAGCTTGCATAACACCACCCAGAATACCTTGCATGACTACCTTTGAAGCTGAGGCCTGATTACCATAAGCAATGCACTGCAGATGTACCTCTGCAAGCCCAGAAGCACCAGGGGAAATGAATATATTAGTATTTATCACATTAATGCAGATCAAGCTGGGTGTTTGTTCTGACATTTCAATAATAGCTTTTTTAATTTTTTTTAAGCAGCAGCATGTATTTTCTTTTCCCTTAAATCATTTATTGTTACATTAAACTTACTTTAAATTGGGATCTTTTTTCATCAAACTAAACCCTTCTTTGGATGGCCAAAGGGAAAAAAAAGTATAAATTACTCTCTCTTTTCTCTTCCCCATTCTTTCATTCTCTCTTTTTTCTCTCTTGTTAAAATCTCTTAATCAAAGTGACAATCTGTCTTTCCCAGGAAGGAAGCTGGCACCTTTGAACAGTGCTGCTCCGATAGCTCTCTGCTTTGATGTGGGATTTAACTTACGCCTTTAGCAATCTCAAGTGTCTCTGCTTACATGCACAGCCTGCCTGCATGTAGCCATATGTGTGTTTCTGTGTTTGTCCTTGCTGAACATACACAACCTGACCAACCCACTTCTGAAAAAAACCTAAAAAAACAAAGGAGAAGGGAAAGACAGGAAATGCCATGACCACACAAAGCAGCAATATGAACCTTGTGGAGCTGCTACTGAGCACAGTTCAGAGGGAATCTTGTTCTTTGCTTTTTTTTATGGTGACATCTTCAAGCACTTTATTATCTGTTAACTTCAGTGAATACAGAGCACTATGTTTCAGGAGGCTGATATACTGTAGAAGGTCAAGTGTGTACTGGAAACTGTTCTTGCAGTTCATGGTCCCTGGGACCAAGGCTACACTATGCTCATATTCAGCATCCTCCAGGGTGATGAGATGCACTGTGCAATTGTGGTGTTATCATGCAACTCCCTGTCCTTTTCCTCTTCCTTCCCCGGAGTTTGACTCCAGGCTGCCCCTGTTCTCATCACAGTCTCTCTCCTGCTTTGACAACTATTTCCCTCTTCCTTTGTTTAGCCCACCTAACCTCAGCAGAGGGGTTCTAGGGGGCAGCAAGGTCTTCATCTTAACTCTTCTTTGAGGATACAGCACACCTTGGTCTGGTATGGCGCAGTTAGCATATTTGACCTCATGGAACATAAACTCAGGCTTGGGCCAATGGAGCACCTCAAGAAGCTGAGCCCACCTTGCTTCCCATAGGTGATCACCCTCTAGACAGCTCCTCCTTCCCCTTGCCAGTAGGGCTGCCTCTCACCACCATCCTGGTGCCTTGCTGGCATGTTTTGTTGTAGGATGAATGTCACAGAAAGCAAAACCAGAGCAGAGCTATCGACATTTCACAGCCAGAAAGCTCTCTCTCTACCACATAAGGAAGCACCATCACTTGCTGCTATAATTTTACAGCAGTTATTCATTACATAATTCCCCAAGACCTCCACTTTACTTCTGGCAAGTGCCTTTGGGATTTCACCCTGACTTCAGATCACTTTCCTGATCGGTATTGGAACCTTTCTCATTCTTAAGAGAAGTTCCTGGTTCTAAGCAAATCAGATCTCTTGGTTTTGTGTACATTGGAGATTTTACAGGTGTTTCTACTTACTGAAAGTCTTCCCCAGTGGTTTTCCCTAGCAGCAGGCCAAGTGTACAGATGCTTTCCAAAACACCGAACAACATGAACCTCAGAACTACAAATCTCCAAAGCAGCTTCAAGTCAGGTAAAACAAAACCTTGACAATAACAGAATGCAGCATCGCCTCAAGTTTCTTGTACCAAAAGCCAACATTTAGAGCAAAATTGGAGTCCTCTCATCATGCCCCACTATCAAAGGTCTGACTTTTTTTTTTAAAACTTAGCATTTCAAGTTTTCTTCTCCTTTTCTACTCCTTTAAAAACACACACACAGAGTTCCCTTCTGCTTTGAAAACTAACACACACACTTTCTTCTATGTGTCCTGCTCATCACCTCGTCAAAGGGTTACTGAAATTTGTGTTGGAAATCTGTCTCACATTTCTACAGCTGTGGGGTTAACAGGGTGGGAAACAAAGCCAATTTTCTCCCTGCCTGCTCTGGAAACTTCTGCTGAGCCACTGCAAATTCCAGCATCACTGGGGAAAGCTCACACCTTCCCCATGGTGACCAAACAGGAAGGTACCAAAAGAGATCTATCAAATTTCCAGTATTGGCCTTGCAAACAATGGATTATAATCAAGACAGAAAATAATGATAGCCACAGATCTAAGCAATTACTATCTCCCTTTCGTTTTTGATTGAGACAGTCTCTGGACAACCTGATCTCTGCTGCATGGATGCTCTCCTCATCTCCACGGTACCCTTAGGTTCATCTCCTTCTATTTTGAGAAGCTCTGTGTTCTCCTTTGCTTTCTTCATCCTCCCAGGGCATTATCCCACCCCACATGGATCCTTTTCACCTGATATCTGTTTCTGTAAGTCCCTGATCAGATAAACCCAAGGTTTATATGCTTTCCATGGAGGAGTGAGGGAACACAGCAGCTGTCACTGAAAAACCAAGGCAGTCTGGAGGCCAGAGATGGACTGTCTACATCCAGGGATTGTGGGAAGGGACACCAAGGCAGGGTTGAGATGGAGACCAAAGAGAAAAGGAGTTCTCGGGGAATGAAACTGAGAGCAGAGGAACAGAAGAAACAAAAAATGAAAAGACAGTGACCAGGGAATGGGAAAACCATGGGGGAGATGTTTTACAGTGGATACAAAGCATTTTTTTCACATGTATCAGGAAGCAGGAAGCTCTCCAGGGAGGTTTCCCAGGGCATTTATTGTAGCTACAGTATGCACAGGAAACTCTATACTGCTGGCTTTTGTAATGTTTGACGTAGGAGGTAAAGTCTGACCCTTCCTCCTCAGAGATACAGCCCTGAATTAAAGCTTTATCACCTCACTGCCTGTCCTGACCACTTTTACACATACAGCAAAGACCACCCAGACACACTTCACCTCCAAGCCCCCTGCTTTCCAGAGGTACTGAGCATCCACAGCCCCTGCGACACAGAACACACAGCCCCTCTGAGAATCAGCATGCCTACTCAGATACTTCCAGATCTGTGTGCACAGCTTTGAGAAATGTGACACAAAAGGAGGCCACACTGACTCTTGCTGCCAGATCCAAGCCTGTTACCCCGATGCTGTCTGGGGTCCATTGCTGCAATGCATAGTGTACACATGCCTTGGAGGTTGTGGGCTCGGTGTACTGTTCAAGATAAAAGCCAGGAATATGATCTCTCTGCAGAATCCCTGCATCATTTCTAGCAGACAAGTAAAGCAAAAGGACAGGATGAGCATGTCCAGCTATAGAGCACCTGTGCATAGCCACGCCAGTCCAAGGGCACTTCCTTTTCTGCTTTGTGCTAGTGTTTCTACCTGAATCTCAGCCTGCTATCTACAGTCACTGTACTGCATTCACCCTTGTTTTACATTCTGCATCTCCCTCCTGAGATTTGCTGCCAGCTTAATAAAATGCGCACTAGAGATGGTCCCCTCCACCCCTACCCTCATGCATACCCAATCAGGCCTCCTGATTATGCAAATTAAATACAGTAACATCACCCCCCTGCACCTCTACCCCGCCCCGTTCCAGCACAAAACAGGGGGGAAAAGTAACAAACCCTCCATTCATAACCAGAAACATTAATTATATGTAATGATGGGCAGTCAACTCCCTGAAGTATTTGCATAATTACTAATGCTAATGGATTCAGAGTGCCTCTCTCCTTCTCGTGGAGGAAATTTAATTGGAAAATGCATAAAGACATGAGGAGGGAGGAGGGTGCTCTGAGTGGTCTGAAGTGGCATACGCAAAGCAGAGGAGCTCTCTGGAAATGGAGGAGGGAACCTGGTCACTCCCTCTCAGCTCCCACCGCCAATCTGCCTTCTCTTCCCTCACCTGCTCTGGCACCACCTCCGTTTCGGGGGAGCAGGCACAGAAGGGATGGAGGGGTAGGCTTGGAGAACATTCAGGTCAGCTCTCTGGAACCCAAAGGGATTATAAAAATAAGATTTAATGAAATTAGGAAATTCTCAGTGAGATACCTCAAAGACAGAGAGTAATAATACATGCCACTCTCTTGGCAGCAGGATTTCTTGAGCCCTCTGGCCCCACAAATCTCCAATAGCTGAGTCTCTCTCTAGTAGATGCTGGTAGCTGCTGAGCTTCCCTAAGGCAGAGCTTGCTGCTTTCTCCTCACTGGCTCCATTTACACTGCTGCCAGGCTCAGCTCTCATTCCACAGCAAAACCAACCTCGCGGCAAAGGGACGGCTGCAGCACCACCACAAGTGAGCTCCAGCCTCTCCATGACCTTGGGGTACTGTCTTTTCCTCACTTTTGTCAACCTAATAACTACTAAAGGTGTCAAATCTGTGACTGGACCATCTCCTCTCGTCTTCTCAGGCCCACAGCCCTTCTCCAGCTGCTCTCCAGGCCAGCACATCTATATGGTCAGTATTTTATAAGGGGTGAACTTTTGTAAGTTCATGTGGCCATGAACTTCAGTTCCTCTATCCCTTCCCTGCATTTAGTCCCCATCTCTCTGGAGCGTGGCACCGGGTCCAGGTCTGTGTGCTGCAGATAGTGCACAGGTCAGTTATGCACTTCCAAGGCCATCGCCTCTGCCCTCTTTGAGGGGCTGAGTTCCTGAATGGAGATAAGTTTTGTGCTGCACTGTGAGCAGCTGGTGAGGCGGCAGATGGCTGAGAATGTGTAAAAACAAGTTAAAAAAAAAGCACCACTGTCACAGCCCCAGGTATTGTTCACTCATTCCAACTGCCACCAGACTACAAATGCATATCAAACAGGGTACGTGCCCTTGCAAACACGATTACAGGCAATTGTGCAAAACAGTGACAAAGCTCCTCTAACATTTCCAGTCAAGCAGCCTGAAAAGGACACCCTGGAATGATAACAAACCTCTGCATCATCATGGAGGGAGAATTGACCCCTTCTTCTTGCCCCTTTGCCATCCTTCAGCCATGGTGCAACACCAGTCATGGACTGGACACCAGTCATTTATTTATAGCACTATAAAGCACCATGCACACCTTCAGCAGTGCACAGATAATAAACAGCAGCAATAATACGGTCCCTTGAGCAAAGCAGCATTTAATCAGCAAGAAAATAGTCCTCTCTTTCCCTCTTAACATTCCAGTGGGTGTCCACTGGCAGCCTCTTGCCCTCGGAGGGGTTTCAACATCTGCTTTCCACTGCAATGAGCCCATATTTCAGCAGAGGTCTTGGGTTTTTATCATCTTTCTGTTGTGAGATGAGTTTGGTTAACTTTTAGTACTTGTGAGAGTGAGGGACTGGAGTCAGGCAAAAAGCAATGAATCCCTCTATTCCTGACTTCTGACTTGCACCAGCAGCTGCTCAGGGCTGGGGTCTCCATTTTAAATGCTGCCAATAAGACAAGAAAACCAACTGATACCTACATGCACCAGAACCAGCGCCTTGAGCAAGGCTGAGATGGAAAATGTTTCAACTATCCTTGTCCTCTTTTGTCAGCTCGCCAGGGACTTCAATTCGAGACCTGCTGAATTCAGCAGAAGCTGCAGGTTTTCAGCATCTCCACAAAACAAAATAAACAAAATCCCTCAGGAGTCCAACTTAGAACATGGAGAGCTGAAGTATTGATATAGACTCAGACAATATTTCTTACTCAAGCATGTTAGAGTGACCAATTCTTTCTCAGAATTTTGTTTCAGCTGTGACTTAATCATAACAAATTCAGAATTTTACCAGTATACCTTGCTCACTCTAGACTCCTCAATCCAGGTTTAAAACTATTTCCCTCGGGAGATTTCTGAAGTCTAAGCTCTCAGCCAACATTTCCCTTTAGCTTGCTATGGTTTTTTTTAATAATGACACATTTGGACACATAGATGTTTTGCCTGGATTACCAAACACTTTGAAACCTGATGCATATTTGATCCATTTTTCCAATATAGTGGAAACACACAGACACCATGGGGCACATTTTCACTCCCTCCAGCTAATCCCAAGGCAAAGAGTAGCTCAGCAACCCTTCTTTTAGAAAATATCCTTTTTCCATTCATTTATTGCTAGAGAAAGGAGAAGATCGAATCAAAGAGAAAACTGCACAAAAATCCCACTAAGCAGTGAAACTGCTGATTAAACCTTGTTTAAGTCAAGAGTTCAAAACCTGAACAAACGTCAGCTCTTAATAAAATTTATCCACACCTTTCCACTGAGAAAAAGAAAAACCTTTTTTAATTGTTGTACAAAGCCTGTACCAGACGGCAGACCAGAAATGGGAACCATGAAGTTGGCTTTGCTTGATATTACCCCAGAGTTTTTGGCTTTGCAACCCAGTTAAGGGAAAGAAAGGCGAGGAAGAACAATTCTGTGGGAGTTTACTAAGGTAATATGAAAAGCAAACAACTGCCACAGTATTATTTCATTTTATTGCAAAGATTTAATACTGCCATGTGCAAAATAAGGCCTTGAAAGTCTGTAGTGAGTCTTTTGGATAAGGCCTTCAAACTTTTACAAGTAGAGGCTGCCCAGTTTCAGCTGCCTACGTGTGGAGGGAAACTTTATTCCCTTTGGGGCTTGCCTGTGCTGGGATGCCTGCTGATTCCCAGATGCAGGAGAAGGGCTGTCAGCAGCACAGTAGAAATAACGAGCTCCTTTACAGCTCAGGACAAGAAACAGACAAGAGGTTTTGGGGACAAAAGAGATGAAGATTTCCTCAAAGGCAAGCACAGGCTCTCCTCCTCCTATCCTGCAGCGAGGCTACAGCTTAAGAATGGAGAAAATCAATGAGTGCGAGTTGAAGGAGTGGAACCGACTGGAGGAACTTCAAACACTCACTCTCCAGAGACAGTCCAGAGTGACTCAGGCTGTCTTGCCAAGGCTGCTTCATTTCCCCAGACTGTCTTCTTATTTGAGAGTGAGTTTAGGGTAAGTGATCTCACACAGCAGTAGCTCATAGCTGTATAGAACCTTCAACACCAACAGACCCTGTCTTTACAAATTTTCCACAGAAATAATCTCAACTGTCATTAGGATCCAAAAGGCAAGTGGACAGACTACAGCTGTTTTTGAAAGTGAAGTCCACTCAGATGACGTTTTCAGAGCCTGTTGATCTCTAAAGAGTCTTTTTTCCCCTCCCTGTGGTTATCATGGCCTAAATCCTGAGTCCTAATATCTGGAGAACTGCTGGACTACAGACAAGAATGACACAGAACCGACCAAACGAAAAAGAGATCTGTAAAAAAATGACTCTAATAATTATCTACTTCTTTTTTCCTGGCCAGGTAACAACCTCAATAGCAATGGCAGCACTATAGCAATAACTCAAGATATATCCTTTCAAGATTTAGTATTTTCCAAGGTGAGTGTAGAAATGATTTTGCATGAATCATTGCAGA
Source organism: Colius striatus (assembly GCF_028858725.1). NCBI lineage: Eukaryota > Metazoa > Chordata > Aves > Coliiformes > Coliidae > Colius > Colius striatus. The sequence goes on along the minus strand of NC_084765.1, from coordinate 29,512,436 downwards.
TAGCTATAATTGTCAGAAGATTCACAATTGGTTTTGCAGAAGTTTCTCAGTTGATCATCGTGGGCTGTCAGGTGCAAGATGGCACACAAACAAGACATTGTAAACGTTACTACAGAAGAAAAATGTTTCTGAAAAGGGTTATTGGTTGGCAATACAGAGAGTAAGAAAGTGGCTTTTGAGAAACCACCAAGGCACACAACATCACTACTTAGTTGTCTGCACAAAACTCTTGAATGCAGTAACAAATGAAATAATGTTGTTTCTACAGGATTAACCCATAGCTAAAATGCTGCATCTCCATGAGGCAAAACCCGTGTTTATTGACAAAAATATATTAACTTCTTCTTCAGTACAGGAAATAAAGACATCCTGGAGAAGGACAATTTTATTTGCTCTGGTGCTACAACCTTTGGAAACATGAAAGTATTTCCAATAATCATTTATAACTAGAAAGCTGGAAAGGAAGCATCCCATTGTCTTCTTGATTACTTTGAAAGCAGCACTAAAATTTCATTTGGAATATTTTATAAAGTTAAAGATTTACTGTAATGAAATTATTTCAGTATTGGCAAAGCGTCTCCACTTGTAATGTTTGTGTTAATTTGTATATGGAGCTGTATTTCCCACGGCCAATGGAGTATAAGAATATATCATATAGCAAGTATACTATGGAAATATCATCCTTTGTTCAAGGAGGCTGTGTTGCAAAGCTTTAAATCTTTTTCACTCATCTCCCAAAGTGTTCCAGTGTTCCCACAGGGCATTTCCATATGCTACACTTGAAAATATTTTTTTTAAATGTTCTTAAGCTACTGGAAGTGACTTTGGTGCAGGGAAAGAGGATTGGATTGTTCAGGAGCAATTTTTAAGCTCTTTCAGGCCAGTGGACATGAGGAGGCACTTCCAGTACTGCACGCCACTTACGGTCCTTTCACAGTGTGCTAAAAGCTTTTTAATGATAGTTTTAAAATTAAAACAATGGTAAAGCACATTCATTGAAAAGTAAGTTACAAAAGGGAGCTGAAATTTTTTGGCCATAAATGCAACTTTAATCTAAGAACACATTGTATCCAGAAAAAAAAACAAAACAAAAAACCAGAAAGGAGTTGCATTCGGCAACATGCATTAGTTCTTAAATGTCTGCCTTCACATTTCAATTAACTAAGCTGCCTTGATCCGATTCAGCCACCGAAAAACACTGCTGACTTCTCAGGAAACTGCAGATATTACTCAACATTTCTCAAAAAGGCCAACATTTCTCAAAAAGGTTTGTGGAGCCGCATCCTGCCCACGGCAGGTACCAAGAGAGTCAATAACGTGAGCGCGGGCACCAGAAATCCTATAGTCACAACTGGCCTAAATTCTTTAAGCCTGAGCCTCCTAAATCTTGCAGCATACATCACGTCCCTTCTTTCCCTTCGCAGCAACAGAAATAACATTTTCCTTGAGAAACAAGACCAGATAGACTGCGGAATTATTGACTTTGTGAAGGCTGAGTTTCAAGTTGTGGTCAATTTCAATTATGTATGGAAAGAGTTTTGTGAAAGAATTTTTTAAAAAATGGAGATACATCAAAATGCACCAAAACTGCTAATAAGTATTATATTTTAGATAAAAATTGACACTTCAGAAAATTGAATTTTGTACTTGCAGGCAATGGAAAAGTAGAATAGAAATGTTAAGGAAAGTAGTAGTTCTTTAAAATGACGTTTAAAACATTAGCTAAGAAAGGTGGTTGTGCTAATTCTCCGATATTAGAGTCTCACCTGTATCTAGTTTCCAGGAAATTATAGTCAGAACTATTGGATGTGGTTCCTTCAGCCAAGCGCAAAGAGAGAGGACCTCTACACAGCACAGTCTTGCAGCTCAAGAGAAGCTGTCTCCATACCCTCAGGTACAGCAGACACACGGTCTGGGGAAGGTTCCTGACCTGCCAAAAAGGAATCAGAGGAAGGATCACTAATTAATCCAGTGCTTCACAGATCATTCTGGCAGAAGGAAGCTCGGCAGGACAGTTATTTTTCTAGATGGCCCTACTTTCAGCACCCTCGTGCTTCCCAGCACACGTAAATCTGTGCACCTCATTGTCTTTTTTTAGAAACGTGTATTTTGTCATAACACTTCCAAATGTTTTAGTGACACTTTAAAATGCTGGCTTTCTTATAAAGTTTGAGGTTCATAGCTCACCTGCTTCTGAACATCAAGGCCCATACAACTAGGCACACAGGCCACATGACCGTGCTCTTCATCAACCCCAAATGAGACCGACCACAATCCATTATATTTCACAAGTATTGTAGACATTTTTGTTACAGTCAGAAAAAGTGAAGGCTTAAACAACACCACTACCATCTGCAATGTTGTTGAAGGCTCTATCCTTGATCTACTTAGAGATATCAGTACATTCCAGGTGAGCATGCATCTTCTAGTTGCTATTTGCTAGCTCTGCATTTATTGTAGCACCCAAAGCCCTTCACAGAGGTGCTTGGACCAGGAGGGCCTATGTAAATCCAGTGCATGGCCCCACGTTGCACCCAGGCTCACACACACACAAAGGCAGCATTCTCACAACCGCCTTCCTTAACAAGAAGCCTGGGTTAGATGCTTAAATAACACCTGGGAAATCTGTATTCCAGTCATGATTCCACCACAGGCTCCCTGAGTGACCTTCGGCAGGTCATTTAAGCTCTCTGTAAAAATAAGACTGATAACATTTCCACTATCTGCCTTGCCTATTTAGACCTTAAGCTCCTCAGGCAGAGATTGTCTCTTACATGCACTGAGTCTGTAACAGTTGGGGCCTCTAATAAGTACTGTAATAGAGATGATTATTAGCAGTAACAATACAAGCAGCACTGACAGGGGCAGGGCTGCACTATCCCCCAAAACATTGCAAAGGGAAGAAAGTACAAAGCAGAAAGTTGTGGTTGAGCAGAACAGGGATATTATCAAATGCAAACATATTTTGGACCTCTGTGATCAAATTGGAAGGCAGGTTTTGGGCTGTAACGAAAGAAATCACGTTATTACCCGCGTGCACAGCCTGACAGCACAGCCCCATGCAGAACTCATGAAAGCTTTCCCTTTCTATTATGCTTAGGTGCTGTGATGGAAACTCATTTTTTTATTCTCCTTTTCATAAATAAAAACATAAATGACTGGTAGTCTGGAAAGTCAAAATCTTGCAGGGGGGAGCTGCTCTCGTGTTTTATCAGTGAGGAAGCAGAGCACTGGGCATCATGATTTGTCTATTTGCCTGGTTTCATCATCTTTTTAATATTACCATTAAAGTCTTCTGGAGACTGTATTAAAGAAGCTGGTGTAGAATGACTATTTGAATAGAGATGAAATATACCTTTAAGAGTAGCAGGTAATAGCAAAGCTTTGCTTCTGCCCATGAGCTGGGAAATATGTTGTGATGTCAATGCTGGGGTTTGCTGAAAAATTCTTTCCTGTTCCAGGTTTTCTGTTTCTTGTCGTATCTTTTGGCCTTTGCTTAACAACAGTGCAAAGAAGCCTGGGGCTACAGGGTCCCAAACAGCAGCACTTGCTCACTATAAATGACCACGCAACTCACTGAGGCTGCTGCTCCAGCGAGTGCTGCCCTGTGGGCTCCCCAGCTGCCTGCAGGGTACAATCCCAGGCCCTTCACTGCAGCCTGAGTAATTAGGTATGTTCTGCTTAAACAGGAGGTGCAGAGTTAAAATAAAACAAACCAAAGAAAACGACTATACTTTTATACTCCCTTCCTATGGAATACAAAGTAGAGCCTGAAACTTTTGGGCTGGTTTTTGTTTTACTGATTTTTAAATTTGATTTGATTGTTTTTATTCATGCTTGGGTTTGTTCCTTTTTTGTTGTTGTTGCTATTCCTTTTTTTTTTCAATTAGGAAGTCAGGTCTGGGGGATCCTGTTTCTCTGGAAGATTTTGTGGATGGGTTGAGAACTAATAGGTTTAAGATATCAGAGGAACCAATAAATTGAAAGTGCCTCAAAAATCACAAACAGATTTTTATCTCAAATGAGGCAGTAGCTTAAAGGGTACCACAGAGATTCATTTTACTAACCTAACAAATGTTCAGGCCAGCTTTTACATAGCAGGAGGTGCAGACTGATTAGGAAATTTGCTTCACAGCCCACCGAAGAAACGCTGAGGCAAGTGCAAAACCCATATACACATATGCTATGTGCACATGCACAGAGGAATTTTTAACAAGGAGTAAGCAGCTTTCCTGTGAGTTCTTCTGCTCCTCTTACTGGTTTCTGACAGACTCTTCTCAATTCCACCATTGCATTTCTGTGCAAGAGCAGCTGATAATTATCCTCTCTCGGGCATTAAAGCCAGAAATGATGGGTGAGATAATTTATGCCACATTCACATCTTTCAGACACTCATATATGTTGCTTATGCCACAATTCATTCCTTCTGTCACTGCCAGAAATATTGCCAACAGGGCACGATTATCGGCTTGTGCCTTTCTGTCCCTGTGTCTCCTGGTGGAGATGGAAAAGCAACAGTGAAAAAGAGTTTAAAAGCTCTACCTAATTCTCTATGAAGGCTCAAGCAAACCTCTGAGCAGCTATTGCCACACTTTTAGCATGCAGATGAAGGAAGCTATTTGATTCCAGAATCAAAAACCTGAACATCTCCAAGGAAAAGTAAAAACACCTAACCCAGAGAGAGGCCCATTAGCTAACTGTGAATGACAAGATGACTGCATCTTGTGTTTCTCCCTCACCTTCATGAAGGCCCATCTACATCCCCAGCTCCTGTCCAGAATGAAGGGTGCATGCTGGACTCCCACCCGAGCTCCATAAAGGAGCCAGTGCTGGTCACTGGGGAGCCAGAGACTTTGTGGAGGCTGTGATTAAGGGATTTCGTACCCCGACTGCACTCAGGCAAGTGCTTACCTGCATATAAGATTCATTAAGTCAATAGTGAAATTGAAGCTCGTTATCATGGAAATCATTGGGACGTACAGTGCAGGCCTAAAGATGAACATGGTCCCCAGTGCGCTCCTGAATCCGGGCCAGAATAAGCAAAGAGCAGAGGAAAGGGAATTATTTCAGCTTTGTTCCCTTCTGGATGCTCCATATGCTACAACCAGCTGTTCTGGGTTTGTTCATACTCATTACAGTGGGTATGTGTGACAGCCTCTACCTCCCTTCAGAGTGACTCAATCATATAGGGTCTCAAATAGTTTGCTCAAAGCTCTAATGCAGTTTGTGTCCCCGCAGCTCCACACACCCCCATGCCCACATTTCCTCCTCTCTAAACCTAACATCTTTAACAAATCACACACTCAGGACAAGAAGAAGGTTAGGGGGCTGTTCTCTCTTGCTCGTTCAGAGTTCCATCCTTCACCCATTGCTCATCTACCATCTTATATAAATCTCGGCAGTGAGAGGGCACATACTTCACTAAAAGAACAGACAAACTTGTTTAGGGGATCACATTTATAGCTAAGAAGCTCTTAAAAAGAGAAAAATCTCAGGGGACTATGCAGCAGAAGTAAGAGAAAAATTATGATGGGGTTCAGCAAAGTCCACCCTGCTCTGCTGATGCCACCATTTTCACATAATGCAAACTGCAGGAGAAGTTCTGAAGCTGCTGGAGAGCAGCTGTGGCAGCAATCACGATCCCACAGGGTTTTCTGATAGATACACCAATGCAAACACACACACCCCCTGCCCACTCATGTCCTGAGGCAGTGGAAGGCTGGCTTGGGGAACAAATTCACAGGTTTGGAACTCACATGGTCCCAGAGCCTGACCTGCTGCAGAGACATCATGGAAGTGTTCCCATCTAGCTCTGCCTCCACCACCCATGCAATGTCACCTTCCCTTTCGAGTCCTCTGGCTGCCAGCTCCTGGCAGGACGATCCCAACGGAAGCAGAGAATTGACCACAGCGATAACTCAGCATAAGCATACACTGTACAGCATAGGGGCAAATCTTGAACTTTTGCCTCAGGAGGATCTCTGGCACACAACAGAAGGTGGCTGGCACATCTCAGGATCAGACTCCTCATTTTTCCTCCATGACCCCCTAAGCAGAGGGGCACACTGCTAGGAAAAGTCTTTGTGTTTTATTATTCTGTCATTCCTCCCAAAAGCTGCTGTGCCACTTGCCCATAGTGGGTCTGAAAAGTGATGACAGGAGAATTTGGCTGTTCTCCTGCTGCTGTCCCAAATCATCACATCTCCCACAGACCCGCAGCCTTCTCTGAGCCTTTCTTTTCTTATTACTTCACCCATTCAAACAACAGAAATCCTTTCCCATCATTTTTTTCCAGCACGTTTCCCTTCCACTGGCTCAGAGTGGTTCCTCCCACTGTTCCCCCACATGTTGTCTCTCAGCTTTAATCAAAGTCACTTCCTTATTTCCCATCTGATTACCCAAGTGCTGTCTGGCCCTCAGCCACCCTCAGAGCTGGCTAAGCAGGTGCAGCTCTGACAAAGTGACATCAATCTCTCTGCACCCTGAATTGGAGTTGTCTCCCTGATGGAGACCTCTTGCTCCCGAGTATTTCTGAAAGCAGAGTCTTATGGTTTGCACATGTGACTGACGTGCAGGAGAAAAGGAGTCAGTTCTTGCCTCTTTATCCTACTCCTAGGATCACCAAAAGAATAAGCTGCCTCATCCTAAACACCTTCTACCTCTCTTTGAAATGTAAATGCACTCTTTTCAGCTTGGGTGTCAGCGTTGTGGGTTAGAGGGATTGATGAGACTGCCAAGTGCTCCTGTGGTATCAGCAGAACCTTATTTACATTTCTCACCACCACCAAATCGCTGCTGCTCAGTGGTCTCCCTCACTGATGTCCCATTGCAAGGTGCTCCCATTCGGAGTCCCTCCCCAGCAAACAGTGTCACACTCTCCTCAGTACCCAGTGAAGGGAGCCTGGGGAACACACAATCAGTGCCTGGCTTTTCGACACCAGTACTGCCAGAGCACTGCACGGGCACTGGAGACTGTTGAACACAGCCTTTACCTTGAACAAGTAGGAGGCACCCGCGATTGCACTCTTGCATGTAACTGTAACCCAATGTGAAGGAGAAAAAAACCCTTTTTCTCTTTCTTAGCCTTTCTGTTTCCCAGTTGATTTGAAGGAACACGTGTCTGCAGATCCATTATCAAGGAAATCCCAGAGTCCTGGAGCACAGGCAGATACAAACCAGAGCCTGGTTTTGAGAAGAAATATTTGTGCCAGGAGTCTTGGAAATATTTCTAAGCTACAGGCAACACTATGCTGACTCACACTTCCACTGAAACCCTTTCAGTTTTCAGAAGCATCAATGAGATCTGCCCAGGGACCTCCAGCTCTCTGAATTATTAGGTTGCTTTACTCCTGAAGCCAACATGAAATCTTGTGGTTTTGGACAGCAACAGGATTTGAGCAGTGGAACTCCTTGCTTCAGGGGCTGGATGCTATAAATTCTTGTGAGCTGAAGAAGCACCTGCACAAATTCAAACCCCATCTAGAGCTACTGATCATAATAAAATTACATTTGGCTAGAAAAGCCATAAATCTCTGGAGGTGGAGAGAGTATATCAAGAAGATGTTACTACATGCTTGTCCTGCTTCTACATTCTTCCTCAGCCATCCACTATTTACCACTGCAGGAGAAAGAGGTAAATAGAAGAGAAAATGGCTTGATGGACATTTGATATCATATATTGCAATTGCTCTTATGTAGGCTAAGGCAAAGTGCTCTGAAATTCATCTGCATCTCTACTTGAACAAAGCCTCACAAGTCTGTCCACCATGTCCACCCATAACTGCACTATACTAGGAGCTACCACAAAGAGTAGCTGCCCTGATGAATGATTTACCTCTTTATAAAATTCAGAAAGACATCCTACTTAGGGCCAGAGACCTACATTATCTCTACTACCTTATATACCCAAGGGAATATAGGAGAAGAGTTCTCTCAAGCTCCTCATTTTATTACCATCAAGAGGAAGGCACAGCCAGAATGAGAGTGGCCTTCAATGAAGTGATTTCTCTCTAACCCTGAGCGCAGTGCCTGAGTGCTCCCTGGCTGTGATGCCATCACCAGCACATACCACTGGAATCACACTTCATTTGTGTACCTCCATTTGGATGGAGTGAATCCAACATGCACATGTAAAGAACAGAATCTGCACCTCATTGCCCAGCACAATGAACTAATGCACTATCAGAGTCTGAGTCTTTCATCAAAAATGTTGTTGAAGAATTAGAGGACAGCATCCCTGTGAACACTACAAGATGAGCTGTTCTCTCACACTCCTGTGTCTCTTGCCACTGTGAACAAACAACCTCAGCAGAGTAATCCCTGCATTCAGCCAAAGCAAAAGCAAACAAGACCAGGGTCCTGCCACGATTCTAGAGAGAAGGATGTGCAAAGGAGGCCTCTCAAGGTCATGGTGGAAAAAACACATCCACAGCTGCACCAGCAGCTGTCAGGCTCTGCCCAGATGCCTTCACTGAGATCTCTGCAAAAATAAAGAGCATCACTGAGCACAGGGACTAGATATGGGCAGCATGTGTTGGGCTCCTCTGATCCGAGTACAGAGAATAAAGACCACTTCCTCATTCCCTGCACATGGAGCTCTGCACCATCCCTTCAGATGCAGTTCAGCTTCATGCTGGAAAGACAAGGGGGGGTGCTAAGGGCTGGAGCTTCTCCTTTTTTTCTTGACAGCTCTGAAACACCAAACATACCACAGCATCTGGCTAAGCAGACTAGCTCATGCTGTCTCTCTCTTGCCAAGGAGACTAGCTGACAGATCAGATGAGACACACAGATGATGGGCTGGGACATCTTGAAGGCCCATTTCAAGCCACTTGCTGACTTCTGTTTGCAGCATTAATCTCCAGTGACAGAGGGGCCTCCAACATGCATAAACCAGCTGTGCAGCACTGTAAGTAGGACACCATGTCATACATGCTAAGGGGAGCACAAGGGACTCCTACAGTGCCTTGGTGAATGCTAGGGCAGAACATCCCAATAAGAAACTGCCACCAATATGAGGAAAGGTTGAAATCACTGTTGTCAGGAGGGAAGTAGAATAGAGAAGACCCAGGATATGGATGGGAGGGTTGAAGCCTCCCTCAGGACAGCCTGTATGTAACTCATCACAAAGCCTCCTATTAGTGGGAGAATTTTCCTGTCACTAGGAGATCTCTGCAATCTCTAAAACGAATGCCAAAGAGCAGTGACAAAATCAAGCCTGGATCACAGAGGGTCATCTCTCGCTCTGGCTGCATTGCACAGGCAGTGATCCATCAGCCCTGTCGTTCACTGCCTGGCTACAGGGACAGCCTCTGCTTCTTCCTCTTCTTCCACGTTCCAGTGTGACCTCCACCTGATCTCCACTTCAAATACTCCATCTCGAGCCCCTCTATCTTCCCTGGTGGCACATATACCCTCTGCTTCCACCACAGAGCTATGAATCATGATAGAATAATAAGCTCGTTTATGAGCTGCACACAAGCCCAAAGGACCAAAGAGCGGAATAAATTGCTACAAAGCTCTCTAAGCTGATTTATTCATTCAACAGTTTTCTGCTTTGACTCTAGCCTTCTCTAAATGGTGTCCAAACAATGTGGTAGTACAACAGGACAAACTGTAACCTTCTTTCAAGGGGTTCATTACTTTTGTCTTTTCAAGATCAAGAGATGAACTGACTTGTAAAGGATTTGAATCCCAGCGTGGCAGCTGGAATGCATCACTGTTCTGGCTGCTTCTCAGGCTTGCAGTAAGGCCTGCAGCAGCGTGTAACATGTAAATGAGCTGCTAACACAGGCTTACAGCTCACAGCTCCATGGGAGAAAGGTACCATTGGGGTCCTCTTGTCCTCAGGATGGTGGACAACAATTTAATCATGGGTGTCTCTTGGGGCAGGAAGAATTCCAAAGCTGAACACAGCTATTTGCTGACTGGTACAATGCAGTAGCAATCACAGTATTGTTTGGGTGGGATCTAGAGATCATCCAGTCCAACTCCCTGCTAAAACAGGTCCACTTAGACCAGGTCACACAGAAACATGTCCCATCCCCCACCGCCCAGTCTTCTCCAGACTAGACAGTCCCAGGTCTTGCAATCTTTCCCTGTAAGAGAGAAGATCGAGTCCCCAGATATCTTAGTAGCCCTCCACTGGATTCTCTCCAGCAGTTACTGGATGCAGGACTCCAGATGAGACCTCACCAGGGCAGAGTAGAGGGGGAGAAGAACCTCCCTTGACCTGCTGGCCACACTCTTCTTGATGCATCCCAGGATGCCATTGGCCTTCTTGGCCACGAGGGCACATTGCTGGCTCATGTTCAGTTTACTATCAACCAGGACTTCTAGGTCTCTCTCTGCAGAGTTGTTCTCCAGCAGGTCAATCCCCAGCCTGTGCTGGTGCATGGGGTTGTTCCTTCCCAGCTGCAGGACTCTGTACTTGCCCTTTTTAAACCCTATTAGGTTCCTCTCTGCCCAACTCTCAAGCCAGTTGAGATCTCACTGGAATAATAAAGATGGCTCTGCCCTTCTTTCACGCTAAGGATCATAACACTGTAGGTACTAGTCTTCCCAGGCTTAGTTGCATCTATATAATAGCTCAGAATCATTCACTGTATCCTATAAATAGTAAACTGAGGCAAGGTAGGCAGAAAACACTGATCAGAGTTTGCCTTTTAAGGTAGGTACAGAGCTGGGACAGAAATCTTCAAGTTCTTCCTGCCTACTCCATACCATCCTGCCTCCCTTTTGCCTTTTCTCTCAATCCATCGTGTGAAACGTCTGCTTGTTGGTTTTTGCCAGGCCTGTCTGTTCTTCAGGCTTACCCATTCCTGAGCTTTCTCAGCCCAGCCTCACCAAGATGCTGGTAGGAAAGCTGTGTTTCTGTAGCTTTTTCAACTTCATCACAGTTCAGATACAGAGGGTTAGGAAAACACGTGATCACTCAGGATCGCCCATTCAAGCAGCGACTCAGAGAAATTCAGGCAAATCCAAGCCTGGAGTTTCTCGTCCTCACAACAGAAAGAGTGATCTCATATAATGCCCATGACCAAGCAACCAGAGACCCCAGATCTGCTGCTGTGTCTGTCCCTGCAACAAGAACTGCACAGCAATTGCCCCTTAAACTCCCTCCTGTTACTTCCCTTACTGCACATCCCAAGAGGGCATATCTCAGGCCCACAGACAGAGTCAGGTATTTTAGGAGAGCAAGAAAAACCAGACACTAACTCAATAACTCACCCTGGCAAAACGTTCATCCTGCGACACAGGAGAGGGTCAGGGTCCCGTGGCAGACTGCACTGCTGCTCACAAAGCCTCTGCCTGACTGCTAAGGTGCTATACAAATGCAGAATACTAATCTCTTATAGATGGTTTGTGTAGGAACTATAAAGGGAGAAGAAGCAGGGCACAGCTAACAGAAAAAGGCACAAGATAGCATCTATTAGCAAACATCCTATTTAGTGACTATCTGTAAACCAGGCAGTATGAATAAGAGACATTAATGGATCTCTTTCTCACAGGCCCTTGCTGTTATTGTTTCACAGGGGCCTCAGAGCAAAAAGGAAGCCTTAAGAATGAGTAAGCTGAGTTCTTTGACTCATTACTGCCTGTAAAGTCCTAAAAGCACTATAATGAGCCAGAAAGCACCATATCAACTGCAAGGAGCCTCTCCCTGATCCAGGGGGAGTTTACCCATTGGGAGGCAGTTGGCTACCTTCACTGATGTCTTCTGTGCCGAATTCACAAGATTTTCTGAAATTGCTCAGCAGAACAGTCAGCTTCCCAACAGTGCTGCCCTCACGCTGAGAGTATCCCTAATTTATCTCCATGGGAAGGAAAGGAGCTGGGAAGAAAGCATTCAGTTCTTGTTCAAAGGAATCCCTCTTTGCTTTCAAAACAGCCCAGGAATCTCTCAGTTGGCATTTTTGTTCATTACTAAACACCAGTGGAGGGTGTAATATGTGGCTTAAAGGAACAGCTCACTATGAGCACATAAACAAACTGCCAGGCTCACATTACCTTTACTTTGCAGCAGGACTCAGAGACACCAGGCTTTGAAGGGCTTTTACAACTCCTTTTCCTTTACATAATTAAAAAGTGATTATTTTTGCAACACAGGATGGAATCATGTTCAACAGCCTGATGACAGCAAGGAGCTACAGTAGGAGAGGGGGAGGCACACTTTGCAACTAGAGGATGAATGGCCTTCAAAAATTGTGGAGGAGGAAGAGAAATTGCAAGGAAAGGGGAGGCTGGAAGTGAAAGGAGCAGCTATTCAGTTCCTGTATGGGTGTAAATTTTGGCAAAGTGCTTGCTTTAAGATCAGGGTTGAGGTCCATTTAGCAAAGCAGTGGGGGAGAATCTGAGAACAAAATTAGTAAAGACAATTAATTTTTCCCTGTGCCTTCTGTGCAGGCTCAACTCAGCACCCATTGCAGTTCTTGGAAGTCTTCCAAATGATTGTACTGACCCTTCCAGACTGCCAGCAAGGTCTGGATTAGAAACCATTAGCAGGAGTCATCCAGGACTGAACAAAATCTGAAGTCTCTGAAGCTGTCTCGCATGAACTAGAACCTCTTCAGCTCTGTGGGGAACGGGCCAAAGCCTTCTCCTGGCGTGCATGTGAAGCTGCCAAACAAGGTAGGATAGTGTGAAAAAAAGCAGGCTGGCCTCATTGATTGTATGGCTGGTCATTTGCCTTTAGGAGGGATAACGCTATATCGTGCTTGCAAGTTGCAGGGCAGTTCAGGGGAGTGGTGGTGGAGGCAATTATGACATATCACAGGCCATGAGCTTACGTTTGCCCCATGCTGCAGTCTAGCCAGGCATATGTTAACTCAGCTCCATGTTCATTTGCATTTGAGCAGCTCACAAAACAGCCCACTTGTGCTGCCTGTGGACACACACTCCAGCAGTACCACTTCTTGCATGTGAAGCAGCCAATTTAAATTGATCCCTTGCCCGCCTTCAAGAAGGGCAGTCTCAGGGTGATCACTCTGTACTTACAGAAAGTTATTTGTTTCATAAACAAACAAATAACCACAAAAAAAAGCATCTCTGGCACTGATTTCAAATGCAGGCAGGCAGTTTGGGGCTTTCAAGAATCCCTTCAATTCAAGAAGCAAGAACCTACACTCAAACTGCTTTGGGACACTTTTCTTAAGAGTCCACAAAGTGCTTTTGAATATAGGACTGACTCTCTTGAAGATGTTTTGCTACCGTAGAGGTGCTACTGTGGCTTGAACAGCTGAACAGCTTTACACTGGTTCCAAATAACCACGATGCAGACACTGATCCAACACCTCACTGAATTCAGTTTAGACATTTTCCCCCTCATTTTCACAGGCAAAACAACCACTTAAATTTGGCATCAATAAATTGCCCACAATAATAGGATAGATGAAAAGAAGAGCTGACTAGCAGGAAAATATAATAAAAAGGTGCTTGACTGCGTGAGTCAGTATTGGCCTCTGTGTCAGTGGCACAATTAGTCCTCCCCTTGCAGGCCGCATGGTTTGGTGTTGCATTTGACAGACAAATCAATCCTCCCCTTCTTCTAAGCACTGTCTAATGAATAAATCAGCAAGGTCACTGGTGCTGCTGCTTCGCCCTTTTCCTGCCAGCCAGCTGGAGCTGGACCTGCTGCCTGGCTCCATCTGCTGTGCTTCCAACAGGATCCAAGCGTCCCGGGGAGTGAGACAGAGTGGTTAAAACACACAACTGGGTGGCAAAAGTCCCTGGGTTTACTCCTGACTAACGTGTTGTCTTGGGCAAGTCACACTGACCCTTTAGGCCAAACAACGCATTCATTTAGCACATCTTGTCCCTGAGCCAGCTGTGAAGGCAGAGTGGGAAATCAAGGAACGCTGCAAAAAAGAGAAAGTACCGAAGGGCTTCAGGTCACTGCTGGATTTGTGTTGGTCTAGTTCATCACTGCCATGTGCAATGAAGGTGTAAAACCTGCCACATGTAACCAGGAGGCCTTCAAGGCAAACTGCCCAGCTCTACAGTGGTTGAGGCAGAGTGTTTTATTGCATGACAAAGCAGAGTGGGAGCTCCCATGCATTAGCCATCACCCACCAGCCAAGGGGGCAGGGGACATGCTGCAGGCAGCCCTTTCCCAGCTAGCTCAGTCCATACCCCTCTGGCTTGCCCACAGCCTCTGGCACAGCAGGCCCAGAGCTTTGATTGAGAGCCCTAGATTGCTATGCCAGGGCACCATAAGCGAAATACTAGAATGATCTGGTCTTGTGCATGCAAAGGCACCCTCAGGTAGTTAATGCAATAGCAATAATAATAGCAGTAATTTACTCAGCACCAAGGATGTATTGAGTGTTTTCAAAACACCTAGGAAGATGAGGCTGCTATCTCAAAGCACTCACTCTAAATGGAAAAGAGAGGAAGATGGGAAAATAAATACAAGGGGACTATGTGAGAAGAGCAGCACGCCTGAGACAAGCCAGATGAAGCTTCTTGCAGCCCTGTTGCAGAACTGCCATTCAACCCTAGAGAGAGTTGGGCTGTACTTCATTTTTTCATTTTACCCAAGGCTATTCCCACTGAGGATTTGCCCCAGAACTCCATACAAGGTCTCCCTCCCCTCTACCACTTCACTAACTACAGAATTTTCCACCTCTCATCTAGTTGCTTCACTCCCACATCTGCTTCCACTTTGCTAAACATCCCTGAAATCCCAGCAGACCAGTTAATAACAGGATCGAAATGGTTTTGGGGGCTCACAAAGTGTATGTCAGCCCTATGTTCAGCACCCTGCCCAACACTGATTGCTCTCCTTCCCAACCTACTGCCACCTTCCCTTTTCCCTGCCAAGCTGACAGGCTGCCCTCCAGGACTCAGTGAGCTTTGCCCCTTTGCTAGATGGTGAGGTCTCTGGAAAAGGGGCCTGCCTTCCCTCTGTTAGCTCTGAGGGCCTGTGATGCTATGTGAGCCAGGGGTTGCTCAGTCCCTCTAGTTGTCACCCAGACATCTGCCTGATTTGTGGATGAGTTGGCATAAAAGCACTTGGAGAGCTGTGAGAAACCTGTGTGGGGATTACCCCTTAGGGGTACTCTGAATAAAAACAGCCTTGAGCAAAAGAAGACAGTGGAGCAGAAAGGAGAGATAGTGTGGACTTGCAAAAGAAATCAGGAGAGCCAAGTGATGCACCTCAGTGCAGGGCAAGTGGTCCAGCAGGAAGAACACACGAGGCTCATAGAGTCCTTGGATCAATCCGTTTTCTTTGCTATTAGGAGGATGAGTTACTTATCATTACCTTTGTTCCTGAAATAGGCCAGGAAACTTTGGTCCTGAGAGAGTGTTATGACCTGGAGAAGCATGTGTGTCTTCACCACATCAACTTTGGCCACCAAGAAATAGGAAAGACTCCCAGGAAAAACACCAGAACACATCCTTTGCCTTGCCTAGGCTAGCCAGAACATGTCTCTAACATCTCACCTGAGGCGTTGATTGGAAGTTCCATTTAGATATTCAGCAACAAGAGGAACACTGCAATGCCTTCCTTGCCATACAGCACACTGAAACCACTCTGCTCAAGCCTCAAAGCTACCAGAACAGTTGACTGCCCTGACTGTCTGTTAGCCACAACATGAAGGAAAGGCCCAACCATCAAAGCTGCAGAAAAGAGAATCCCCACACAATAACAAAGATGACTGTTAGGCCATTGGTACAGATATTAACTACAAATACAGCTTTCTGCCACATAGGCATTCTAGTAATTGTATGAACAAGTTAAACTGCCTCTTTCATCAAATTGATGGAATAAGAAGGCGGGAGTCCTCTGGGCTAGTATGAATCACCAAACTGCAGCCACTCCTAGGGTGGGATGTAACTGCATGCAGCAGCAGCATCTAATGTATTAAAGGAAGAAATGAGTGTGGCTGTACCAGCCAAAACAGAAGAGAGAGGACAAGGCGGAAAGTGTCAAAATCCATCCCTGACACAACTTTCCTAAAATCAGAGAACAGAAACCAGAAGCAGATCTCATTATTAAACCTGCCACTGGCCCTGATGCACTCATTAGTCTCCATTAGACTTCAAGAACTAAAGATACCTCAGAGGCTCATGTCCCATCTTGAAAACATCCCCACTACTGACCACATGGCATAAATGTGGTAGGGACTGAGGATATTGTAAGGATGAAGCAAAGCATTGTGAAGAGGAAAAGCCTGTTGGACTTTGCACAAGTCATAGCTCCATGCTCTGCAACTTGTAGCACATCCTCAATCACATCTCCCTCCTACACCACAGAAAACAAAAGTGCTGTGGGAGGAGAGATGTCTGTCTATCAGTGTATTGGTTCAGCCTGCCTTCTTCCTTACTCCCAGGATGGAAGAGTTACCCATATGCTGGTTTCTGTATGCAAAGATGCACAAAAGCTGCTGCTTTTTTCCTGTTTGAACATGCAACATCCTCCCCCTCCCTTCTCCCCTTCACTGTCTTCTATATCAGTCTGTGTGTTTGCAGATATTCGGTAGATGGCTAGGTTGTAAATCTAGCTCCAATCCAGCTTTATAAAAACACATTCATTGTCAGCAAATACAGGAACCTGGGGTTTTGCAGACAGCAAGGCTATTAAATGCTGCTGTCAGAACAGCTTTATTTGACTGCATCAGCTTTTGTTGATATAAGTGAAATAGAATTTAGGAGTGCTTGAGATTGCCACCAGCACTGTGCAGCCTGGGAGTACAGGCCACTGCCCTCTGGAACACTGTTGCCTACTCACCTGCAGCCCACACGGCACAGTCACCAGGCCAATAACATAGAAAAGCCAAGCCTTAGGTCCATGAGCAAGACTAAGCCTTAGAGTGCTTTTTGTCTGTAGCTAACTTGAGACAAAATTCCCCCAAGTTTGAGCTCTCAAAGGAGTGTCATGCAACAGCAAGGTCCAGCTCTTTCATAAATGTTGACAAGCCTGGAAGCAGAGTGTTCATGAGCCAGGCTGGGCAGCAACCTCATCAGTGGAGTATAGTCCCACTGCACCCGAGCCAGGCAGACAAACACAGGTCCTGTTAACAGGTCATCAGGGAAAAGCAAGGGAACAAACCCGGTCTGAGGTCAAGCCAGCAAATCCTAACAATCCTCAGTTCAGAAAAGGGCTGGGAGCAGGTACACTGGAGCTCAGAAAAGGATTGAAGACCTTAAATGGTGCTCCAGGACAGATGGGCAGAGGTGGCGGATGGGTAAGAGAGTGGTTTGGACAGCTAAAGTCTATTAGTTCACTCACTGTGATGACAGAAATGCTGTGTTCTAGGGGCCTACTCTGGCACTTACAAAAAGTAAGGAAGAATTTTCTGAAGGGAACAGGGCTGCTTGAGGTTGTTCCTTTCAGAGCTGCTGTCAAAGATCATCAAGCTGAAGAGAATGAGGAAGCTGCAAGAGGTAGCAGATGCTAAAGGAGGAAGGGAAGATTATAGAAGAGAAGAAAGGGAAAACAAAGAGAAAGAGGACAAATTATAATCATTAGAGACAGGCAGGAAATCGCTTTTGCTCACACAAGAGTCGCCCTGCCAGTCCCTTCCTCTAAGCCACAGTGAGATCTCTAGCCAGCATTGCCATGATTCAAAAGCAACTTTCCTCTTTGGAGCAGGCAACTGCCTGGAGTCCATATCACACACAGCACCTCTGTGACCCACTGACCCCATTTCCTGCTTCACTGGTGGGATTAAAGAGAGTGGCAATTTTCAGCAGGCAGCGTAGCAGGAGGATCTATCTTGAGACCACAGAGGCAACATCTCCTCTGCTGAGAATCCCAGGAAGAGATTTTGCTGCAGGACATTTAGAAAGTTGACCCAGATCCCACAAAGATGCTGAGCAGAGGCTTTGTTACAATGACCAGCTTTCGCTGCAGATAGTTGAAGTTTATTCCTAGCAACTTCCAGGGTGTTTTGAAGGAGATTTTCTTCTTTCAGACAGCTTACTTCACTAAACTAGAAAACAAAAAAGGCCCTTCTTTTCCCCTGCAGCATTCAAAACAAAGCCAACTTCCCCATGTCCCAAAAGGCCATTGCTTCACTGGCTGATGCACATGGATGTTCTCTAGAAAAAGGATTTACCTTGTAGAAGCATCCCAGGATCAGTTCCTATCCCAGTGGAAGCCCTAGAAAGCCACACTTTTTAGTCATACCATTATCCAGCCCCATGAGACTGAATGCCAGGTCCTGCCAAGCTACACAAGCCAAGAAGTTACATTAAAGATCCAAGTACAAGAGGACAGTGCTAAGACAGCAGTATGGACCACTGGAGTAAGTTGAGTGAGAGAAAATCAGGCTGTGAACAAGTAGGTGTCACAACTTTTTAGAGTCTCTATAAAGCAGTAGAGGAAAAGGCAATAGTGCTGCGCCCAAATGTGAAGAGCACGTGGAAGAAAACAAGGGACAGAGCAAACAATAAGCAACATGGACAGCCAACAATTTGTAGTTCACACAGGTGACCACTAGATCGCTCCCTGGCTAAACAGGGCACATGCAGCAAAATTCTTACCTTCCTGTTTTTATGAGATTTCCAAGGCTGCTTGAGGGAATATCTGGTTCCACTTTAAATTAATGTGAATCAAGCATCGAAAGCCCTATGGTAACTTGGCAAATCTCTGCTTTAATATAGAGCCTCACTGTAATTAATATCAGATTGTAGAGCTCTGGGATGTACTGCAAGGAGGTCAGTCGAGCGTCTGTGGCATTTTCCTGAAGGACTTTAAGCAGAACAATAAGGAAATTGCATGGGGCAAGCACTGCAGCTTTATGGCTTTGAAAGGGCATTGCCTCCCTCCACAACAGCTTACAGAAGTAGGGCTCAGAGCTCTCAAAAACAAATGAAAAACTTGAAGATTTTGGAGTAAAGCAGACTCGGTGTATCTTTCTGCTTCACCTGCTCAGTTACTAGTACAGGCCATTAGCCCTCTGTCTCATGCACCCTCGATGTGCAGCAAGACCTACACACCCATGAGGACATGTGGAACAAGTTTTGACTTTGCAAAGCTGTATCATCAAAAGTTGAGCTACAAAACTTCAACTTGATGTTTAGAGTAGAATAGAAACATTTTGTTTGGAAAAGACCTTTAAGCTCATCAACTCCAACCCCTTCCCTCACACTGCCATGGCCACCACCAACCCATGGCCCTCAGCTCCTCAGCTACATGGCTTTTAAATATCTCCAGAGATGAGGACTCCACCACCTCTTGGGCAGCCTGGGGCAGGGACTGACAAACCTCTCAGGGAAAAAGTTCTTCCTGATATCCAATCTAAACTATCTCCAGTGCCACTTGAGGCCATTTCCTCTTGTCCTATCATAGGTTACTGGGGAGAAGAGACTGACCCCCACCTCACTACAACCTCCTGTCAGGGATTTGCCAAGAGTGGTCATGGTCATGTCTCCCCTTCTCCAGACTGAACAACCCCAGAGACTAGTGCTTCAGACCCTTCACCAGCTTCATTGCCCATCTCTGGACACACTCCAGCATCTCGGTGTCCTTCTTGTGAGAGGTCCAAATATGAACACAGCACTCAAGGTGCAGTTCCTTGTTAGTATCCAGTTATGCCCAGCCCCTAATGATCTCATGGGCAAATGCCCATGAAAAGGGCTACTGACAGCCTTCCTGAGTTCTCCAGAGACGAAGCTACAGTATCAAGTCCTGAGTTCACAATTGTCTTCTGTTTTTCTAGCTGCCCAAAAGCAAAGTGAATAGCTCCTCCTTAGGTTACGGTAGCTATGTGAAGGATAAGCAAAGGCTGGCTTTGCAATGGACTAAGGACAGCACCGACCAGAAATGTCAAGACCTTCTCCCCAGAAGCCCTGCAGACTGGCATGGGGCACACACCAGAACCCAAGGTTTTTTGTAGGACCCCAAGAGTTCTCTCTGCAGCAGCACTGGGCAGGGAGTTGGCAAAGGGCTGCACAGAGCCAGGGTACAGAGCTGCTGCTGCTCAGGAGGCATTTCCACTGTCCTGCAGTGACTGGCAGCTGGGCCTCTCTCTGCCTGGGTGCCTGAAGCCTGCAGTCCAGAGGCAGGAGCCTGATTTGGGAGCATAGCCTGGTCCAAAGTCCTCATTACATTAAGAGCTCTTGCAGAGCACAGCTTAGAAGGGAAGAGGATCGGAAGGATCCAAGAGAGCTTCTCAGCCATTTCTCTGCAACAGAATTGACTTAATAATAATAACATAGTTATCACAGGCTTTAAATGTCCACATTTAAATGACCTGTCAAACAGTACTATGAGGGCAGAACCACCTCAGATCTTTGCACCCAGAACATCTCTCTGCACCACAGTGGCACTCTGCCATGACTCCTGAGGGTAGCTCTCATCCAGGCTCTCAGTTCCCTGCCAGGGGAATCCTCCAAGGGTCCCGGAGCAAGGTTCCACCCAAAAATGTACACTGAGAGGTAGACAAGTCTTCAACCACTCAGAGAAAGTCCACCCAAAAAGAACCATGAGAGGGAAGCAGAGATGTCCCAAAGGCATACGCCTTCCCTGTGGGAACTGGCCTGAGTGCAGAACACTGAGCGAGGTGCTTTCACATGTCTTGTGTAACTGCAGGTTACGCTCACCAGAGCCAACCAGCGGTTGTCTTGAAGAGACAGAAAATAGGATGGTGAGAAGTAAGCAGCAAAAAAAAGAGAAGCGGATGGAGAGAGACCAGGAAGTAGATATTTCTATCTTCCAAATAAATCTGACAGGGAATATTCATCTTAAGTCACGGTTGCCACCAAGCCAGTTGGAAATCTGCCCGGCCAATTTTCCTGTCACCTTGCCAGTTGCTGGGGAAATGGCTGAATTTGCCAAGAGTATTTTTTAATGTCCAAGAACATGATTCGCTGTACATGCCCAGACAATTTGTGCATGTCCAACTCCACTGACTACCTTGGACTCATTCAATTTAAGCTGCGCTTACAGCAGAACTACATGAGTGCTACCTAATTTCCCAAGATAGGCCCAAACCTATCTAAGAGGGCTGCACAATGAAAGCATGGACAAAGTGCACATTGGACTCCCTCTGACCCAGGATTTAGCATAAAATGTCCCATTATCTACACAGACACCTCCCAGCCCAAGTCTGGACACATTTTTGCTGTGAGTGTGAGTAAAGATTACATGCCATATACTGCTTCCTCTAAACAGTTCAAATTGCTCCCATCTTGATAGCTTTCCAAAGCCTTTTCATAGTTTCCCTCAAGAGACACATCATCCTACAGCTGTCCACAAAAAGCTCCCACAGCATCTCAGCACACAGAACTATGCAAAAAGCCTCAGTACACACAGCAGGAGAGACCAAAGAGGGAAGACTTGGAGATACAGGTCAAATTTGTGGAGTGGTGGTTGTTACCACAGACAGCTTGACCCAGCCTAGGTACCTCCCAGGCCAGCTGCAGTGGAAACACAAGCACAAGCCCGTGTCTCTCCTTAGAGAATTTTTAACCTATGTCAAGCTGGTCTTCTTAAACCTTGTGAAAGCAAGACGGTGATTTAAACCAAGAGAATGCAGCTACCAGCACTTTGATCTGACCTCAGACAGCTAACCTGTGAGGAAAATTGTTTTAACCTTCTCAGGGGACCAATGACATTCTTCCAAGATGCTCCATTTTACCTTCATTTTGCCACTGTGGAAGCCAACATTATGAGCCAGCTCTAGTGGAAGCAAAACAAGGCAACTTTAACATCCCCAAAACTGAAGATGATTTTCTTATCTTTTGTTGTCTCCAGTTTGAGTGTCCTGAACAGAAACCCCCTTGCCACCATGACATCCCACCATCACCACGCTATGCTCCCCAAACATATCCACAGCTCATTGAAAACTAGGGTTAGGAAGAAAACAGCAGTTTTCTGCCTGGCATTCACATTGTTGGATTCTAGCCTAGAAATAAAGGAATGTAGAAAAACACTTGTAAAACTATAAGCACAATGTGCTCAAATCATGCTTCCATTGACTTTGAACAGTGTTATGCCTGAGTGAAATGGCTCTGCTGGGCTTAAGCTTGTCCTCAGAAATGCGTTCTGGGCTCTCAGCAGTGCCATGGGAACCGCATGGGCATCTCCAAGGGAAGAATTTGGCCATCTATGTTTAACTATTTAGAATTTCAGGGTTATTTGCAGAACACAGGCCAAAGTCCCATAAAAGCAAAACATTCTGAAGAAAAAGATATTCCAGAATGACTGTGAAATAGAAAACTGCACCCTCTTCTCTCATCAAAGCACATCAATTTACAAAGTGATCAGCATGGGTATTGATTCAGACAAGGAAGAGGCAATATTTACCTAAGCACCTGCGCTTATGGTGTGTTAGACCTACCAAACAGCCTGCAGCCCCAGCAGTCACACACCATGGGAGAGAATTGTCTATCATTTCAGCCTTTAAAGGGCCATGAAGCAGTAGATAGCATAGACAGAAGTGTGCATTTTGGCAGCATGGGAATAAGACATTCTGTGTTAGAGCCAGAGCCTTCTGTTTTGGGTCACGTTGACTCAAATCAGCTGCTAAAACTCATTCTCACGTGTTCTCCCCTTCCTCTCATTCCTGTACTCTTCCCTTAAAATCCCTACGCCTGTGACTTTGTAGCAGGAGTTTCTCTCCCAGCCTTCTCTTAAGGAGGAGAAAGTAAGCACAGACCTCAGTAAAAAAAGAATTGTAAGGAAAGAACCATACGCTCCCCTTAGAATCATAGAATGGTAGGAGTTGGAAGGGACCTTTAGAGATCATCCAGTCCAACTCCCCCACAGCAGCAGGCTCACCTAGATCAGGTGGCATAGGGACATGTCCAGGTGGGTCTTGAAGACCTCCAAGGAAGGAGACTCCACAACCCCTCTGGGCAGCCTGTGCCAGGGCTCCCTCACCTGAACAGTGAAATAGTTTTTTCTTATATTTAAGTGGAACTTTTTGTGTTCCAGCTTCATCCCATTACCCCATGACCTGTTGCTAGCTACTGTAGAAAAAAGGGATGTCCCAACCTCCTGACACCCACCCTTTAGATATCTGTAAATGTTAATAAGATCTCCCCTCAGTCTCCTCTTCTCCAGACTAAACAGCCCCAGTTCCCACAGCCTTTCCTCATAAGGAAGATGTTCCAGTCCCCTGATCATCTTTGTGGCCCTGTGCTGGACTCTCCAGAAGTTCTCTGTCCCTCTTGAGCTGGGGAGCCCAGAACTGGACACAGGACTCCAGATGAGGCCTCACCAGGGCAGAGTAGAGAGGGAGAAGAACCTCCCTCAACCTGCTGGCCACACTCTTCTTGATGCATCCCAGGATGCCATTGGCCTTCTTGGCCACGAGGGCACATTGCTGGCTCATGGTCAGTTTATTATCAACCAGCACTCCCAGGTCTCTCTCTGCAGAGCTGCTCTCCAGCAGGTCAGTCCCCAGCCTGTACTGGTGCATGGGGTTGTTCCTTCCCAGCTGCAGGACTCTGCACTTGTCCTTGTTGAACCTCATGAGGTTCCTCTCTGCCCAACTCTCCAGCTGGTTGAGATCCCGCTGAATGGCAGCACAGCCTGCTGGGGAATCAGCCAGTCCTCCCAGTTTGGTGCCATCAGTGAGCTTGCTGAGGGTACACTCTGTCCCCTCATCCAGGTGATTGATGAAGATGTTGAACAAGACTGGCCCCAGAACCCATCCCTGTGGAACTCCACTGGCCACAGGCCTCCAACTCGATTCTGTGCCATTGATCACCACCCTCTGGGCTCTGTCATTCAGCCAGCTCTCGATCCACCCTTCCCACACTCTTGCCATTTTTCTCTCACAGTCCCCACTTGCTGAAGTCAGTCTGGGTGTTGTGAACATTAGAGAAGGAAAGGTAGTGGCTCATGCTCATTCTGGAAAGTACCCAGCCCTCCACTCCTGTGCTCTTCAATCCAATCCACCCTTCCTAATCAAATACCCCTATTCCCACATCCCAACCCTAGAACTAGTTGTTCAGGAGCTGACTCCAGGCCTAAAACAGTAGTAGATGTAAGATATGCCACTGGGATTCTCTGCAGAGAAATCTGCAATATCAAGAATCAATTTAAAAGGCCTGAACTATCTCCCAAAGCATGTGTCCAGAACATGGTTTTCTGGGCTGCATCTAATAGCATTTTCCAGGAAAACATCGTTGCTACCATGTATGCTTGTCAGCCCCAGCATACTGCATTCACTGCAAACCTAAGGAGGTGTATTCAACTTAAAGTATCATTAACCCAGAACAGGGCTCATTTCTGCAACAGGAGTCCCATTTGTGTGGAAACGCTTATGTGGTGAATGGCATCTCCTCACCACTAAGAAAGCAAATTTAAATTCCAAAGAGGTTTAAATCCCAAGGCAAACAGGTCCCAGAAAATGCACACTGCCCAGTGAAGATTATTAGGATGTTTTCTGTGTCACCAGGCAATGTTTGTAGGTTGACACCAGAATATGCACACAGGCAACCCACTTCCAGCACCTTCAGAAATGCACCTGTGTTGTCAGGGAAGGAAAGACGGGAAAGAAGATAGCAAAAGCAGCTTTAAAACATTCTCCTTTTAATTTATGTTCATTTTATCAGCATTCAGAGCAGAAAGAACTTCATCCTGAGAGACTAGCAACACCTCTTCTTGCTCTTCAGTAGCACCTTTCAGATTCAATCCTACCCCAATTTTTTCACTGTTTCAGGAATCTCACAGAGATGTTACAAGACACCCCTAAAGCCATCCAGAGTTGTCTCTGTGACACAGCCACACATCAGCAGAATAGGGCAGAATCAGATTCCTTGCAGCTTGCAGTCTTTGATACATGCCAGTTAGAGAGCTAGCACATAGACCATGCAGCACTTTGAGGCCTCCCCAGAAGAGTCTGAGAATTCATTCCCACCTCTTTGCACAAGCATGAGCCCTTCCAGGGAGATTCTGTGTGGCTGTTTTTGTGTTTGTTCCTGTCAGCCCATAGCTAAAATGACAAGGACACATCAGCAAGTGAGACATCTGGGCCAGAGATAGGGGCACAAAATTGGCACCATAACAATATCAAGACTGAGTCATTTAGGTACCATTTGGTAGCAGGTATATCTGGAATCACAGTACAGCTCTGGCAACAGAATAGTGCCCATTGCTTCTGGGCACAATTTGTAGTAGTAATTCAGATAATGACAAGCTTACTGCAGGCAGAGCTGCCAGCACCCTTAGCAGGTATGGCTAGGAGACACTTCTCATTCCCAGTCCATTTCCACACACTCTTGAAAAGCTACTTCACAATCTAATGATTTCCCAGAGCTGAAGAATGTTTTGAATCATCTCAGAAATATCACTTCAGCTGGTTGTGAGTTATAGAATGATGAAAAGTACACTTTTTGGGGGGAAAAAAAAGCCCAAACAAGCAACCAAAAAAACCCAACCCTCAATGCCTTCTAGCCAGAATGCAATGTCTCAACTGGAAGGAGTTTGATTTAACAAAGTTATAGTGTATGAAAGTTGCATATTTAGCATGCAACACAGTAGAAGCCTTTGTGCAGTTTTAACTCTGCATTAGCATATTTTTATTCATTTAATTAAGTGTTGCAAATTGTTTTTCTGTTAATTATTTCAGTTATGGACATTATTATTTTCCCTTTTGGAAGACAGAATCTATTTCAGGAAGGTTAATAATCCTGCTAACTCTCCTTTCCTAAACTGTTCATTGCAGCTGATAAGGTTTCACCTGCTTTTGTTAGACTGTAGGCTTCTAGCTCATTTATAATTGGATACATCCTGTTCCAAATATCTCTAGAAGTGCTGATATGATATCCCAGATGGTAATATTCTCTCTTACCTCTGCGTGTAATTTCACAAAAAGGCATACTGACAGCTAGTGTTTAAAGGAAATTTGTGTATGCAGAAATGATTGGGTGATCTGATCTGCTTTATATTAAGGATGAGTAAAACTGTTCAGACGAAAAAAGAAGCACAGAAGAGTGTATCAGAGCTAGGGGCTGGCATCTGGGAGGCCTGGGCTTTATTCCCAGCACTGCCACTGGTCTGTTATGGAACTGTTAAACTGCTCCACCCTAGCCTTCCTCATCCAAAATGGACCTATTATTGACTGTACCTACCTGGCAGGTGTCTAGTGGGGTTTGGTTAATATTTGGAAACATTCTGAGATCTTCTGAGAGGAGGTACAGTATAAATGCAAAGCAGTTGCAAAGCTACTCTATTAACTGTTGACAGCCTGCTCTGCTCCTGTTTGAACTGTTTGCCCACATATCTGAACCAATAATGAAAACAAAGAATTAAGATGAGCAACAATCCCAATCAGAAACCATCCCATGAATTTTCCAAGAAGTGTATCTGCCATCTCCTTGTTCTTAGTACACAAAAGCAAACTCCTTTACACAATAAAGGACTGCTCAGCAAAGCATAAAGAGCTGAAGGCATTATCAGGACTAAACAGGCATTAAATTGTTCTCCCATAACTTACTCAAACAATTCACATCTGCAAAACTGAGCTGGGAATCTCAGAAGGAGGTTCTCCCCCTCTGTCCCATGATGCTCTCTTCCACATCTTCCTGCAAAAGTGTATTTGAGACCTTTTAGCTGGTGTAATTCCTGCAACCTGAGACCATTCTAAACATCTTCAGAAAAAACCAAAAAGCCAGAACCAAAAACCTGACGAGGACAATGTTTCTCAACCTGAAGCTCAGCAATTGGTCTCCTCCTTCTGCAAAATCATCCACATATCATATATAAAAGCAGCAAGGAACAGGACAGCAAAGTAATCACTTTTCAAAAGGCCTATAGGGCTGTCCTTCCATTAAGGAAGAATAACAGACACTGGGCTGCAAGAACTAACGTGTTTTAAGCTCAAAGCATCACATAAACTTTAACCTGAAGAGCCTAGGAAATTATATTATTCTTTCCATTCTTTAAAATAAAGTAAAAAAAGACTGAGGAGTGCCTCCCAAAAATTCCTTTGCCCCATAAACCAGGCAAGAGACGAGAGAGCAGCTGGATGCTGTTTGTTGTGTGTGACTGCAAAGGCAGCC
Source organism: Colius striatus (assembly GCF_028858725.1). Taxonomy (NCBI): domain Eukaryota; kingdom Metazoa; phylum Chordata; class Aves; order Coliiformes; family Coliidae; genus Colius; species Colius striatus. Next base: position 29,485,475 of record NC_084765.1, on the reverse strand, counting down.
TTGCTGATGCCTCTGAAATCCACTCCAAGCAGTTGAAGATGGTACTGCCCCTCTTCAGCCTCCTTTCTTCTCTCTTCACCCAACAGTGTTTATCTTTCTCTTAAACTCACACATGCCCAAAGTAAATTATAAGGCCAGGGCACTAGGCAGGGTCAAAGGCTAGAATACAAATCTATTGTACAGTCTTCTCTCTCCCAGAAACCTTTCCCAGGTCCTAATAAAGATCTCTGAAACAAGATGCTAATGCCGGATTATCCCGGTAATCTCCCAGAGTTACTTCCCCGGTTTGCTTGGTTATAAATAATGAATCAGGCCTTTACTTATTATTTCTTCTGCCCTTCGGGGTCACTGCGAGTCTTGGGAAGGAATACAAATTTAAGAATATTAGATCCATTTATTAATATCAATTTCTGCCAATCCTGCTTGAGAGATGCTCCTCGTTCAGTGCACGCTACTGATACAATGAAGTGGCTGGGATGTTAACGGCATGGACCTAATAGCAAAGAACTGGCCCAGCCTTACTCACCACTCCCATAAATTGAGTTTTAAAAAGGCAGATGGGTGCTTCAGAAGAGGAAACAGAATCATGTGCCAGCTTTCATTTCTTCTCCATTCCTGAGTACTTGTGAAATTAAAGTCTCCTCACTTGCTTCGTCCACATAAACCTGTCATTGCAATTTAGTTCCAGACTGGAGAGCCCCTGTTATTCCCACATTGGATTTCTAAAGCAGCCTGGCCAATGCATCTTAACCATTCCTCTTGTGCCTTCCACTGCAGCGTGCATTTAGCTGAACACAGTAGCAGCAACCACACAAGCTTGCAGAGCATTTCTAGCCAAGGGAACCAGATCTGTGCCACAGCCCCTCCTCTTTCTCCCTCTTATTCCATCTGCTCTTTGACATAAAATCAATTAATTCCAGTCATAAATACAAGTACACCTGCAGTACTGACCTGGCTGGGAGTCCCCAAGCTGAGCTGTACTCAAGGGGCCAGAATTAAGTCCAGTCACGTTTTGAGTGCTGGTATTCTCCTTAGCCCAGATGGCACGCTTTTAGTACCAGGCTCCTCTGCCTGCCCACAGGTCTTCTGCCAGCAAGAGGAATAACCAAACGCAACAATGTGGTGCTAGATGTCAATATTTGTACCAAGAACTCAACAAGCTTACTGCCGCTTGGCTTCTACACACCAGTTGTGATCACAGGTGGCCATATGAGCACTCCTGGTAAGCTCCACTGTGCAGTTCACCCAACTGCTTTAGAAAGTCCCATTACAACTTCAAAGTCCCCTCACTAAAAGGATTGATTACCAGCCATCAGCCGAAGGGCAGGGAGCAGAAACAAAGTAAGCAGGAGTCTTAAGTTACTAAAGCTTGATCATACAGACACTTTTGAGACCTCAGATATGCTCAGGGCAGTGTCACTACTGACCAGTCTACAGCAGCTCTCCCGCTAGGCTGAGACATGAGCAAGGCCCGAAGCATATAGCACAAAGTGTCTGCAACTCCACTACACTGATCCTTTTCCACCTCTTGAGCACCAGGCTCAAAAGCGTAGCTGGATACTGTCACACACATGCGTAAGGCACAGAGATCACTCCCTTGGATGAGGAGGATCTTGAGCTGAGACAGAATTTGAGAGTTAATCGGGATTTATTCAGTGTATTCATTAACTCTTGAAATCTATAGACATAGCCTCAATAAACCCCAGGCCAGGTCCAGCCACTGTCCCTGCCTTTACAGATGCTCCCAAGGACATGCTTGTGAATACTAACTTCCTCTGTACAGCCCATGCTACACCTCCCTCCTGCAACACCAAGCTTGCCCAGTGGACGTGGCAGCACTGTAATTGCTGTTGCTCCTACACTTACAGTACACCACCACTATTTCCCCAAGCTCCAGTTTGTGGTCATGTTGCAAAAATCTTTGTAAGTCTCAGCCATAATGCATGAGGAAAACACATTTTCCATTGCAAAGTGTTTCTCTAGGTTTCAAAACACTTCTCATATCTTCACAGACCCAAGGAATGTGCCATTTTCTTCCTATTTCATTTTGATGTCATTTCATCTACAGCTTTGAATCATGGTTCTCCTTTCTGTAAGCACAAATATAGCTCTTTAAAGACCTTTATGGTTAAAATGCATCTTTCCAGTATCAACCACATATTTGAAACAAAATGAGGAATCATTGGCACTAAAGACTGTTGGGATAGCTAAAGGGACTAGGATTTGTCCTGATTGGTATTGCCCATGTAATGGGCAATCATTACCAGAGGTCTTTCCCTGGTGCACGTTTCATGTCCCTCAGCATTTGCAGATGCATTCACATTTACCCACGGAGCCTCTGGAACTCATGCTTGTCTCAGCAGCAGCAGATATTAGTGACTTCCTCTTTTAAAAAGTGTCAGTACTATCTCATGAGGAAAGGCCAGTCTGCCACTGTGCTTGAATCAGGACTTGATACTCCTTTTTCTCCCTTGAAGCACAGACTATTTGTTCCCCTTCGCTCTCAGGTGGTGTAATTGAGACCCTTGGGGAACGTTGCAAATTGAATGGGAAGTGAGACTGTCTGAGGCAGCAAAAAAGGCAGATGGTTACGACTGAGGGATGTCAGATGCAGCTTTAAGTTCTGCTGCCAACTGAAAGACCATCCCTTGGAGACTAAGGATTTCAGTGATGGTCTCAGTATGAAGGTCACAATAGAAGATACTCTCTCCTCCATGCCTTTGTGATGACCACAGAGAAATGGTCTGATCACCACACCTGAGATATGGTGTGTATAATACCCAGGAGGTATAATACTCTAGGACTGTCTGATGACATGCTCATTACCTTCTCTGAAGGTTTCCTTGCAATACTGATGTATATGGGATATTATCCCCTTGAGTATGGTATGAGATGGTTACATTGCAGCCATCAGAATCCTGTAAGCAAGCTTGAGAAGGAACAGAAAGCATGAGCAGTGTGGGAGACATGGAGGGGAGAGCACTGTGCTATTCATATCTCATACCCAAGAAAAAAGGAAAGTCTTCAGATCAGTTCTATATTTCACTGACAGCCAATGCAAATATTTTAAAGCTGCTGTTTATCTGCCAGAGCTGGGAACGAGTAAAAACATACACAATTGCTGCTGCTACTACTGAATTTTGTATGAAATAGGGTAATCTCAGAGGTCTATGAACAATGTATTAGAACAGCCTATCCCAGAGCTTAGAAATGCACGAGCAAGCAGCTGGCTGCCCATCCATTTGGGAAAACAGGAGCAGGCTGAGCCTTGCTGTATTTTTTGAAGCAATTAAATCCAAAATAGGCAGAGAGAGAGATTAAAAAAGAGAAAGAGAGAAGGAATTTATATGGGTGTATGTATATATACATGTATACACACACACTGCACCAAGGGTTTGGTTTTAAGCTCTCACACCACAGTGTTTGACATTCTTTGTGGATCACTTGATATCATCCCACCCGTCGGAGCATCCAACATCAGCCTCTGTGGATCCATCTGTTGCAGTACCGGGTTTGCTGCCTTCCCATGGTCTCAGAGATAAGTATCCAAAAGATCCCAGCCCAATCCCAGTGGGATGGGCAAGATGGCAGGTAATAATACCCCTCCATAGACAGCTCTGGGATGCAGAGAAAAACTGACTTCAGCACTTCCATGAGAGATATTTCACCTCTTCTTGACCAGCCAGCCTCCTCCTGGAGTAACTACACTCAGCCTCGCTGAGCAGCACAACAGAAGCAGCTGCTGCTGCGATGTTGAGAGCAAGGCAGGCTATGCAACCCCACAGCCACTGCCAGCTCACATCACCCTGCACCAGATGAAGCCAATGGGATAAGGGGAAAAATTTGCTCCCTCCTCTGCTTTTCAGCCACATTGTTCATGTCCTGCCCCAAAGTGGGTGTAATATGAATTTTCAGGCGTGGGTACAATTTATTAATGGTTGCATGCTACTGGTGAGTTGATCTGGAGCTCCTTGCAAAGTAAGATCCCTGTTTATCATCGTTATACTGTTTTGCACACTTTTCTCACAAGCAAATGTGAGATTTTAAACAAGGATAGAGAAAAATCAAGTTGAGATGCAGAGGATGAGACTGAGGTGGTAGGGATCAGAGCAGCCAAAGGAAAGCTGGAAGTCAAGGTGTGGTATCCCATTGCCTTCGACTCCTGACAGACCTGGCCCTTAGACACTGTTCCTGCATTACTTTGTGCAGCAATTGCTCTGTGAAATTATTTACCAAGGCAATCAAAGAACACGGGGGGGGGGGGGGGGGGCAGATGTAAGAAGTTATTCAGATTACAAGTCTGTGCAATTAAAACCTTCATATTTATGGTACTGTAAGACAGAGGCACATTAATAAATAATACTTTGCTCTTCTACAGCACTTTTGCTCTAATGATCTCCAAGTAATTTACACGTTTTTGCTAGCTGAGCTTCACCAAGCCCCTGCGAGGTAAGGAACAGATAAATTGAGCCCCTTTCCTCCCAGCCAAAGTTAAGATCTCTGGGAGGGAAGCAATGCAATACAGCAAAACAGCACTGCCAAAGGCGTGTGAGCGCAAAAATAAGCTAAGTGCATCATTTTTAACTGTTCAGCAATACCTAAAACACCAACTCAAGCTGAGGCTTCACCATGCTGGGCACTACCTGACACACACTAATGATATTCCTTGAGCCAAGGACATGAGACGTGCAAAGCATAAAAGAATCTGAGGTCAGGGCAGATAGAAAGCTACAGAAGAAATGTCTCGCATACATTCCACTCATCGTGGTGCTCTAATCACCACACAGCATGCCCTGGCTGTTGGAGGCTGGCACTTCACTGCAGGAAAAATATTGTCTGAAGAACACCTGAGTTATCAGGGTCTGGGCTTCCCTCAGGAAAGAGCTACGGCAGCTTCTTTGGCATCCAGGGCCCAGACATAACAGAGGCACAGGGTAGCAGATGGCAGCAGGGCTGGTCGGCAGCCAGTTGGCTGGGTTACACAGAGCTGTTTGGGAAGCTGATCAAGGCCTTCAGATCACGGGAATGTTGCCCAGGTGAGGACTGCAGATTCACATCTAACCAGAGAAGCCTGTGTCTAAAGTGGATTTAGCCCCTCCAGCACTCTAGAGTCCTTCCTTCCACTCCTTTATCCTTGTAGAGTGTAAGATTATGCCATATACTCTGAAAAGGAAAAACAAGCCCTTCTTCCTCCAGGGAGCAGCAAAAGCTGCCAAGTTAGGACACGGGGATCCCAAAGGCTAGAGTGCCTTCAGGCCACAATTCAGTAACTGATCCTTGTGGGCCTGACCCTAACACCGCTATCTCCATTAGCTCCTGGGAGCTGAAGAAACCTTCTCACACTGTTTTGCCCTTAAAGCTCAAGGGATTCACCTTTGCTTATTCTTTCCCAAGCTTTTCAAAGCCAGGTCCTATGTGTGTTGACTAACAATGGCAAGGTTTAGCGTGGACTGACTGTGCTGCAGTCAGTACAAAGCCTGAGGTTTGCCTTACATGAGGGGGTGCAAAAGCAGAGAGATCCTTGTGAGCTTTTGCACAGATGGGCTTCTCCAGCGCAAACCTGCAGGACGAGCACAGCCAAGGGGTACTGCACATTGGTCGGGTTGTCCTGCTGCTCACTCTTTGGCCTACTTCCAAAGCCAGCTGATTTACCACATTGTCAAGAAGAGAAATTGGATGCCTTGCTTAGAGGTATATATTTGTTCTAATAATAGCAAAAAAAAAAACCACCAACCCCAAACCTACCCAGTGACTGCTAGAAATATGTGTAAACCAGTTAAAAACACTTTGTAAAACCTTACAACAATAATACACTTTTACTGAAACAATCACAGAGGCAATTTCACCTGTACTTACTGTCCAGTCATCTGAGCACAAACAGCCCTCAGATTTATGTGCGAGTGGAAACATAATTTCTATTATCTCCGACATTAGACTTGGCGATGGAAAATCCCATGCCTGGAGCACAAAATCAATTTCAATAACCAGAATAGCAAGAAGTCAAAGGCAGGACTTGGAAAGGACATGAGCTCCTCAAATAGCCAGCCAGCTTCTTTATAATGGGGATGCCACTGAGACAGGACGGGACGGGCAACTGGATAGTCTGGCTAGATTTTCTCTCTCAGTGTGAAATATTGCTGTAGCTACGTGAGGTTGGTTCTGGATCACAGTAGTAGCACTCAAACTTTGTTTTCCCTGTCAAAACCCACACTTGGGGCATATGTGACAGAAGAGAAACAACCAGTCTACAGGATTTAAGACTGCTTTTCACTTTATCAAGGCCTGAAATACAGCTGTCTCTGAGGCAGGGCTGAGTACATCAGATGTGCTAAATCCTACGAGGGGTAATCTGTCCCCTGTTCCAGTCCTCACTGTAGCAAAGGCACCTGCACGAGAGGTTTTCTGGATAACAGATTAGGGATACAGGTAACTTGCCAAGATCAATTCTAGGCTCATTTGCTGCAATTACAAGACATTGCCTCAAACCTGATACATAAGGCTTTAAATCTCTTCCCACTGTTGAGGTTTGAGAACGACAGAGGGGACTGTTGCCATAACTGTAACAACTCTGAATATTCCTGTATGCCAGCAAAATACCAGCTCCCCATCTAAGCTCACTTCCAACTGCCATGTTCTACTTTGGAGGCAAAACTCTAGACAGCTTGCCAAGCCATGATGCTACAGGCACCTATATTCAGGGTTTGCACCCATCTCAGATGTGATAGCATGAGTTCCATAGGAGGTTTTTTTAAGTCATAATACCATTCCTGGAAGTATGAGACAGAGAAAGCCACAAGCAAGCGTTTAGAAACAATGTTTTCACACACTTGTATTCATGCATTCATTTCTAGGACCCCCTTATTGAGGACTACTTCACAGAAAGCTGGAGTGACAGTACTGCTGAACCATGTACTTAGATCTTCATCCTTGTGAAGACAGAGCTCCAGCTGCCCTTTCCCTCCCAGTCTTTGCTTTCCAGGTAGTCCTTTCAGGTTTTATGCAATTACTTCACCCTCTGGGAATGAAAACAGGCTGGTACTAGGACAGCTTTGCCCAGTGAAGGCAATTTTTTCACCCTCCATTGCAAACATATTCCCTCCTTTCAGTGAATTCAAGACTGAAATGCAAAAACGGCTATTTCAACATTTACCAGAAAAGACAGACAAGGGATAGCACAGACACAATACCCTTCTAAAAGAGGCAGTAAAAAAATAAATACCATCTTCAGAGCAAGAATATTCACAAGTCACAAAGAGCTGAGCTTCTGTCATGAACTACAATCAAGAGGAAACGAATCCAAGGCATGAACTACTCTCCTAGCTCCCTCAGTCATGTCAGTATGATAACCGAGAGGCAGTGCTGTGGAAAGGGAGCGAGACTCCTGAGTGATCCTTCCTAATAGATTCGTCTTTTATCATGTTTTCATGACCTTTGTAAAAGGCAATTTAAATTCTAATTGTCCTGTGAGCACCACAGGAATCAATTAGTGACAAGAGATGTTAATTGTGCAGACTGGGAGGAGGCATTGCTAGGCTGTTCAGCTCCAACATGGGGTTAAGGGCCCAGGGGAATGCTGGGATGGTTGGGGCTTTAATCAGTCCTCCCTTTTTAATAGTTTCCATGTAGTGCTGCAGTTGTCAAGGTCCATTAGTCTCCTGGAACACTGAATGAAGCAGTGGCATCCCCTCCATTTCTGCACTCCGCAAGTACACACACAAAGGATCAAAAAGAACTGCCATTGAGAAAGCAAATCCTAAAACCTCTTTCTCTTTCTGTTGCAGTTTCCCCCTCCCCACAGACCCTGCATAGAAATCAGGCCTTGAGCACTGGCTCAGACAAAGCAAAGGCTTAATGTTGGTGGGCTGTAGGGGAGGCAAGTCTGGTCCTGTCATCTCAAGATCTAGTTTTAGCTGTCTATGAAAAGTAAACACTCCCATTTTTGTACCAAGGCATGGTGCTTCTTTCGTGAAGAGCCTGGAACTGTTCTGACTGTCCCTTGAAATGCCAGACAAAGGTCAGCCTGAAGGCCCAGTGTTTAGACTGCCCAGGCATGGATGGGGAATATTTATCTTGAGCCAGAATATGTAGCCTAATAGACCATCTATCCCCTCCTGCACAGATACCTCTCATACCGAGTAAAAGAGGACTTGGCATAAGTAATCAGGTGCACCCTGAGATACAGAACTTGTTACCTCTTTGGCATCAGGTGACAGTGGTCCTACCCTGCACCTGTACCTCTTTGCTGGTCATCTGAACAACTTGCTGCCTTAGGGATCCCACATTCAAACTTCCTTCCCTGCAAATCCAAGAGGTGCTTATCTCAGCTCCCATCACAGCCAACCTCTGCTAGTAACAGGGCATTGCTGCAGCTCTTCACAGCACACTCGCCAGGTCCCCACAGGGCCCTTGGAGTGTCCCAGGTAGGCCAGCCATCATGGCTGAAGAAGCAGCTCAGTGACTCAAAGAACTTTACACTTGGTGCTTCAACCTCCTACAATGCAGCTGGCCAAAGGCCCAGAGTCATCCCACCCAGCTGGGCTGCCAGCAAGGCTAAAAGCTGAATTACTTTTCATCTCTGCTTAAAGATGCTTAGGTTAGGCAGGAGAAATCCACTCTACCAGCAGCACTAGTTCTAGTTCTCCCCTGCCTTAAGCAAGGAAGAGAGTAAAACTACCTCCAGTGCCTTCAAAATATCTAGCAAAATCTCACCAATCTGTCTTGGAACCATCTATTCTCCTGGATGAGATTCTTCTTACCTGAGAGATGAGGCTCTTCCCCAAAGTGTGCCCACTCCCAGTGCTTCACTAGGATCTTTAATTACCTCTGATTCTGCCTGAAGCAGAGTAAATGCTCTTTCTCAGCAAATGCTTTTCTTGGGAATGCTCTCCCCATGGATGTAGAATAATTTCGAAAAAAATTATATTTTTGTAAATCTGTGCCACATTCTCCAGCATCTTCTGGAACAGGAGACAGGGCCCATTTTTGCAAGGAGCACGGAACACAATGAGAATGTCCTATATGACACCACCATCATATTTCCTGGCCAGACTATTGTCATTTTTCAAACTGAGCTTTAGGCACTCAGCTCAGAATAAAGGAGAGAGAGGATCTCAGAGTCTGTGAAAGTATCATGACTTCTGATCCCTTCTGGTGGCATCAGAACCAACAAAGAGATCCTTCCCTATAACTTCTGCGCATGAAGCTAAGAGTAGATTTAGCTACTTGTAATTAGAAGAAACAGTTAGCCTACTTACATAGAACACCTCCATAGAGATTTGGGTCTGATGGCAAAACTGCTATGTAGCAATTCCTCCTGTAATGCTTTCAGAACAAATGTTATTAATGGTTCAACTCAGCGTTTCCAGAGATCCTATTATTTGTATTGCAAATCCCACATGCAGGAAGATTTTCTGAGGGTGGAAAGCCTCAGGCACACTGACAGGATGCTAGATGGAGAATGACCTAGGCCTGAAAGGTTGCTTAGGGACTAAGCTGGAGAAAACATGCAGTATGGCCAGGTTTGAGGCTCAAGCCAGAGGGGCAGCAAGAAGCTTGGCATTAGCATCTCACTGAAATTTCTGAGACATCTCCTTTCCTCCACAGGGAGCCCAGAGCTTCACATCAGCACAATAGACTTCAGTGGTACGAACAGGAAGAAAAACTGGCAGGTACGAAGTGCAATCCCCACATGAAGTTCCCCCTATCCCTTGCCAGATAGTCCTTCCCAGCTGCCACATCCATTTGCCTGAGCAATGGAATAAAGCCAGTTTCACTCCCACCATCTTTATGAAATAGAATTGGCCATTTCTGTACTTGATCTCTGCCCAGCTCATCTACAAAGCCTTTATGAATTTCCATTAAAAATAATAAAGCATTTTGCTCTGCCTCACAAGGTCCATTGCTCATCTGCTCACATCTCCTTCAGACTCCACTAGTCTTCCTTTCTTTCACCAGCATAATCATTTCATGCTCTCACCTTTTTCTTTCGTTATTCTTGTGATCATGAACACATTTTTATTGCTGAGATTTACAAAACAACTCCATCAACCCATACACAGTCAACCTGATACAGCTCTTAAAGTGGGAAGGAAGGTATTTGGTTCCCAGACCACACATGTGACTGTAGTTACAGCTGATCAGGGAGGTTTGTTACTTGAGTCTCACGTTGCGGAGCTCAGGGCTGGTATGAGAAGTGCTATAGAGAATCCTAGCAGAGCTGGAGGAGAGTTTGTTCTGGTGCATTGGTTCCTCTGCAAGGTTTGATGTCCTCATATAAAATTAGCATACAGTAAACTCGATCTTTTAAAACCAAATAGGAAGCAAATGCCCTCCGAAGGATCATGACAGAACCAAGTAAAATAGTCTCATACGTCAAGAGATTCCCCGAGGCATCAGTTCCCCATGCCTAGAGACCAGCTGAGAAGAGAAACTCCCTCTGGAGGCTGCTAATGCCTTCCTCTGCTTTCCGAAAAGGATGAGAATGAAAGACTCGCTCTTTCTTCCTTTTCCACTTTACTCATTCACCAGCATCTGCATTGCGTGCTAACACAGTCTGCGCTATCCCTGAACATTCAAGGGAAGGCAGGAGGAGCTCCAGTCAAACAGACGTCTCAGCAAAGGCTGCAATCACAGCTAGTCACCCACAGCAACAGAAAAGCCTCATCTGTAAGCTGCTGCCATACAGGAGCCGACGTAAAGAGCTGCCAGAGGAAATCTTTTTCTTGGCACAGCAACTTCTAACCCTTCCATAAATCCAAGGAATTCGTCTGCATCTATTGTAACATCTAATCTGCTAATAACATGTATCACCTACATGAATCATACTCATGTAATAGATATCATATACATTGATGATGCTAACCAAAAATAGATGTAGTATACCATATATATATACACACACACACACGTGTCTTAAATCTAATTACTAGACTTTATTCCAGATGCATCTGGTTTTGCCCACACCTTTATCTTTAGCATTCACTCCATATGCCTTAGGGGGTCCTGATTTTCCTAATCCTAAATGTAATCTTTAACTTTCATTTTAACCCCCCAGAATCGCTGCCCTGAGTGCCTCCTGTGATGCCATTATGCATTCACAGTTAAAGACAGCATTATTTCATCAGCCCATCTACTTCTTCCTCTCCTGATTCTCTCTATTCACAATGAGCTTTGCTTCTTTCCTTTTTCTGTTCACCTGGAATAGCCTGTAATGGGCTCCCCCATGGATCCTCACTACCCACCTGTCTCAGTCCAAGCATGACAGTTGGAATCAAGTGCCTTGCTGTGAGCAGTGACTGGTGGTTTTCATCAGCTGAACAGTGCTCAAGGCAAGTACTAAAGCTTCACCAACTTTTGCCTTTTTCTGCCCCTCTGCTCCTATAGTAGAGAACCTATTAAAAAAAAAAAAAAGCCCAAGCATGGGCACCTTCATAATCAAGCCAGATCCTACACCTCAGCAACCAAACATATCTTTGACCAGATATGTTGGAAGGAAAGAAAGAATGAAAAACAACTAGCAGTTATGAGAAGTGGGCTACAGCGAGAGGCCAGCAAGACAAATAGGAACTTAAACTGATTAGCTTCTAGTAGCCTGGAGTGAATGTCGTCACCAATTTGACTTAAAAGCTGCTATTATTTTTTCAAAGCCATTTTCTCCAGCTGCCAGAAAATACTGTCACATTTAAAAGCTATAAGAAAACAAACTAACTTTCAAGCAACTGAGCTGCAGCCGAGCTCCCACGATGCCACTTGGCATTGACCACATCAGAATTGGCTCATCAGAGCACAATGACTTGCCCCTCCAGCAGCAAGCCTTGCACACCCAACCTGGCACTAGTCATGTTCACAGGCATCGCAAACTTTGCTAGCTCCAGTTTGGCACTCAGCACGTGACTTAGTAAGTCATGGCATGGAGTACTACAAGCCACTGAGTCCAGCCACAGAAATGCTTCTTGCATTGGATCTTTGTAGCATGAGCCATGCTCATACCAAGTCCATATAGCCCTGAAATTGCACATATAACTGAGTCTACTGCTGGAAAAAAAGATGTGGGTCTTTCAGCACCAACTCAGACCATTTCTGTCTGGACAGGGAATAACAATGGAGCCTGCCACAAAGCAGCCAGTGGAACAGGCCCAAGTACATGAGAAAGCCATGAGAACAGACCAAGTCCTACTGGACCAAGCATTAGCTGCTATTATACTCTCCCAGCTTCCAGTGGTGGCAGGGAGAAGGTTACACTACCTTGACCATGACAGATGGTTTAGGATTTGAGGGCGTCTTGCACCTCTGAAAGACTGTTTCTAACAGTCACTGTCCAACCTGTTCAAAGGCCATTAGCTTGCATAACCCAGGAAGAGTTAAGACAAGTCCCATGATGCACAAATACTATTTGCTGGCCACCTTGTCATGTTTTCCTTTCAAAAACCTCACTTTCAGGAAACAAAGAGAAAATCAAGAGAAGTAAATGATAGCAACCATTTTAGCTATCCTAGAGCCCCAAGACAGCTCATGGGTCAAACACAAGTCTCTATAGCTTGATATGAACAGAATGATTGCAGAGCCAAGGAATACATCTGACTCACATCCTCATTGTGCTGAAAACAAACACAGAGGATTCCTTGTCTTCTCTCTGCCTGGCTGAACAGAGTGAGTTAAGAGAGAGGGGGCAATGGTGACAAGTCCCTACCCAGTGCAGCAGACACATCTCCTCTGTGACTACTCCCCTTCCCAGGTGCCTTTTCATAACAGGTATGAGGCTCTGCAAGTGGAACTGAAAATAACAAGGACTAGCTAGCACTCCCCTAGCTTGGAGGTGTCACTGAAGTTAAGTTGGCTTATGCCTCGCCACAAAACTGCTTTCATAAAGAAGAAAAGTGTCACTGTAGTAGGAGATTCCCTTCTAAAATGGAAAGAAGGCCTAATATCCAGCCCACACTCACTTCTTAGGGGTATTGGTCAAACACTGCCAGAACATGAGCCAGCAGTATGCTCAGGTGGTCAAGAAGGCCAAAGGCATCCTGGCTTGTACAGAAAAATGTGACCAGCAGGACCAGAGCAGCGATCGTCTTCCTGTACTGGGCACTGGTGAGGCCACACCTCGAGCTATGTGTTCAGTTTTGGGCACCTCAGTACAAGAAGGACGCTGAGGTGTTGGAGTGCATCCAAAAAAGGGTGACAAAGCTGGGGAAGAGTCTGGAGAACAAGCCCTGTAGGGAGTGGCTGAGGGAACTGGGATTGTTTATGCTGGAGAAAAGGAGGCTGAGGGGAGATCTTGTCATGTTTTACAGCTACCTGACAGGAGGTTGTGGTGAGGTGGGTGGTTGGTCTGTGCTCTCAAGTAATGAGTGACAGGATGAGAGCAAATGGGCTCACGTTGCACTGGGGGATGCTTAGACTGCGTATTAGGAAAAAGATCTTCACCAAAAGGGCTGTCAGGCACTGGCACAGGCTGCCCAGGGAGGTGCTGGAGTCAACCTTCCTTGAAGTATTTAAAATGCACATAGATGTGGTGTTGAGGGACGTGGTTTAGCAGTGATTGTGGCAGTACTAGGTTAAGAGTTTGACTCGAAAATGTTAAAGGTGTTTTCAGATTTAAATAATTCTATAAGAGGGAAAAAATAAGACACAGATCAGAGTGCTACATAAAGCCTCTCCGACAGAGGGAACACTGGGGCTGTCTCCTCTGTATTAGGCTGACATGAACTAAACAAAAAATGGCAGCAGTTTCTAGCAGAGCTCTGGAAGAGATATTAATGTCTCCCAGAAAAGCAGAGAACTCCACAAAAGCATCCTGATGGCCATACACAGGAGGGAGTCTATTACAGCTCTACCAAAAATCTGAGCTTGGCAATGTCTGAAACAGCCTTTCCAGAAGCTTAGACACTCAGCCTTTTTCTGGAAACCAAACTGCAAGGAAATGAAAGCACAGGGAGTTGACACAACCTCAAATAGAAGCTGGTCTTAAAGCTCCTTTTACTTACATATAAATGTAAGAACAGAGGAGCTTTCTGGTTGCTGTTCCCTTCAGTAAGTGGTATATTCTTGATAACATTCCTAAAATTGGCATTCTCTTGCCAGTTTGACAAGGAACCCCACATTTTACTAAGGACTCATGAGGCCTTGCTGTTGAGAGCAGAAAGATAATGGAGCATACAAGCCCTAGCTGAACCAGCTACTTAGAAAGACATCCAGGTCCTTGTCTCACGGTGGTGAATACAGCAGGCATCTCTATCAGCAAATCTGTAATCTCCTGACATTGCTCTCATGCTGGAAAAACCCATTACAGCAACCACAGATGTTATTAAAATGTAGTTGGTACATGTGTGGGAAAAATGTACTCACAGACTGAGACCATGGAAAAATAAGATGTGACTTGAAGCTAATGGAAGGAACAGCTCACTAAGGAAACAGAAGATTGTTTTAACAGTAACAGCCACTGGGTGGTAGAGTCTGCTACCAAGAGACCTGGTCAAAAAGGCACTGCTGCAAGGAGCCAGTAGTGGTTTAGGCAGAGTAGTGCTAATGCAGGGAAGTCCTACAAATTCTGGAGGTCAGTTACATCCCAATGGTCCCTCTCAGCCCCAGTCTCACAGTTCATACAAAAGCAAAGCACAGAGTGTGTGCTTGGTCAAAAGGAGCACACAGGGTTACGCTGGAACTTCTAATTAAACTGGTGCAAGATGGGTAACACCCACATCAGTTACAAAATCAATATTTCTATTCATTTACAAGCATAACAAGATTAGAGAGGTGAGCAGAGTAAATAAGTCATTTAGATGTTTTTTTATAAAAGAGAAAGAGTCATTTGACTCTCCTGGGTAATTAGTTATGCAGTTGACATGAATCACAACTACAGCAATTATTTGAAGTATTTGATTAATCAATCTAGAGGAAAAAAATGAGCTAGGCCAAACTACCCTAGTTGCAGAGCCCTGTTGGTCAATCAGTCAATATGCAGGTGCGGCCTTTCAGCAACGTGGCATGTTTCCTGCTGGGTAGAACACAAGTCCTCTGGCTGGCTGGATATAACAGTAAGATGGAGATAACACTTCACAGGGGCAATATGCAGACCATGATGCTTTCAAACTGAACTAAAGAGTATTAATGCTAGGCTTGCTGAATTGTGACTCTCATCATTTGTAGCCTTCCAGCTACTGAAGAATAAATACAATCACATGCTCTCACAGACCTGATACTACACATGAAAAATGCCACATTACAGTATGTGTTGGCCAACATTGGCAGAGAGCTAAAACTCCTAACTCTTTCCTTTTTGTCTATAATATAAGTAGTTGCTGCAATTAAGGAAGAGTAAGGAGCCTGGAAAATGGCCTGAATATCATTATTATTAAAAAACATGTTAAAAAAGCTTAGATGCACATATTTTTCTCTTGCTATTTTACCTGCTAGTAATCATGTCACAGTGGAATGCCAGTTTACAACTCCTACTACTGGTACCAGTGTTCTTCAGTTTCATTCAATTAAGTTTGTGGAGTTTTGGAAAACTGTCCAAATAAAATTTCAGCACCTTTTAGAGAACACTCACACCTACTAGCAGACAGCTGGTAATGTGCTGTGTTAAAGTACATTCTCATCTGGTTTTGCTCTGGATTAGGCTGCTGCTTTCAACAATGCAAATGTTAACTCCCAGAACAAACTTGGCTTGATGATGTTAAGCTTATGTGTAAACTGAAATGCAGCAGACTTTCATTACAAGAGCTCAACCGTTTAAAAGGATGAAAATTACAAGATGAGGCACATTTTTAAAAATACTGGAACACTCAACCTGTATTTTATTGATTTTGTTTCCCCCATCTAACATTTAGTGATGAATACAAATGACACGTTTCTTGAACACAAAAACTGGAAATGGTCAAAAATGTTTTGGACTGCTATAGCTCTCGCCTCATGGTCACGGCAACACAAAGTTCTAATGTGTGGCAACCAATTGCATTCCTGTCTGAGCACAACCCGGGCAAAACACAGACTTTCCAGGGTGCCACAGGACACCAGACTGCCACATAAGGAAGAAACACGCTCCCAAACCTTTTGTACGTGGACTCCTCACACACAAAGCCAGGAGATTCCTAGTGCAATGCAGATGACACTCTGCAGGAAGAGAGGCAGCGTCTGGAACAAGGCAGCACATGTGTGCTTTTGGTAGTATTAACCACTCTAAGTTTTTAGTCTGCTCTTCAAGCAGTGTATTTCTTACATCTGGCATGCAAAATACTCTAATGGTGAAGAACGTCCCATTTTGATTTAAATGAATGCATTTATTTTCAAATGGGAGACCGTAAGTTAAACAAACACATTTCTCTCTTTGCACATGAAAGCATTGTTTTGTCACAGATGTACAGTATAATACATTTATTTTCTCAATTTTTTTGTATTTGTAAGGCACTGCCAGTTATTTGGATGGGTTTGTAAGGATGAAGCAAATTGCTCTGTGGGGCTCTATTCAGGGAACATAATATTCCCACAAAAGCACCATAATTCTGCATGCAGCAACACAAACTACCACGACACTGCAGCAGCTGGCAGGGTGGATAGAGTTAGCATTATCAAAACCAGCATGACAGCTCTACTCCAACACCCCCTTACATGCATAAATTAATGATGAATGTACATTGATTAGCCCCCACCTAGACTCCAAGGAATCCTGCCTTCCCTGCAATACAACTTAGAATCTCACCACAGTTATTTTGTCAGTTCACGAGGCCTGGAGAGCACTTGAGCTTCTTCAATCACATTGGCCTTGCCCAAACCTCTTAAGCTCTACTTTCATAAGTGCACTGAGGAGGATTAGGGACTGTGCTACAGCTCCTAAGTCATAGGGAACCTCCAAGAACACAGAATGGAATTAGTAATGCGTCAGGCAGAGCATTTTGGGAAGTCTTCCACACGGA
Source organism: Colius striatus (assembly GCF_028858725.1). Lineage (NCBI taxonomy): Eukaryota > Metazoa > Chordata > Aves > Coliiformes > Coliidae > Colius > Colius striatus. The sequence goes on along the minus strand of NC_084765.1, from coordinate 29,468,565 downwards.
AAGCTGGCAGGAAGACGATCCTCCCAGGGACACCTATGTTTCAAAAATTAGATATAAATTCATCTGTACCTATCGTTCTGACCAACTAACTCCCTTCTCCAGGCATGTCACAGACATTTTACATTACTAGGTTTTTCACCACAACTACAACAGGCTGGAAGAATGCACAGACTCATTGGACATTGCTCCTCCAATATTTTCAGGCCCCTCTATCATTTGCCAGCTTCCTCCACAGCTTCCTCTAACCAGTTCCCACCTGGCACACTCCAGCTTCCTGAAACTTGACTACAAAGGCCTTCCTACCCGTCTTTAGGTCCTGGTTATACAGAAATGGATTTAAAACAAACAAACAAAAAAAGCTCTTAATGCAGGATGACTAACCCAAGTAAGTTAGCCCAGGTTAAAGCAGGAGTTAAGACAAAGCAGCTTGTCCAGGAAGCTCGAGTAGAACATAGCACAGTAACCCAGGTTTGAAGTCATCTTGTCTTCTGAGATATTGAATCTGAGTGCAATGCATTTAGCATACATAGGTAGATAAGTGGGTTCATACTGAGCACGTAAGACAATAATAACGATATGTAGGCAGACTGAGTCTCTAGATCTGATAGGAAAGCCTCCTGTTCGACTACTGCATCTCTAAAATATCCCTGCATCAGTTGATTTGACCTTTAACTAACAGCACATCTTCATTTAGTGTCTAGTTTCTGGGGAGCTGCTTAAGATAGGCTTCACTTCTCATACAAACTCCTCTCTGCCTATGAATACACTTTTGGGTGCTGCTTCTGTTACCATATACAGGCTCAGCTTGAGCAAACCCTGCACAGCTGGTTTATATGGGCAGGTGCACTGAAACCGAGCAAGAGAGGAGAACCTGTGTCAGCAGGAATATCAAGAGAGCAGCAGTGAAGAGGGTGCCTTAAAGAAGCAATCACCACTTTGCACATATTGTCTCCTACAGACACGAGAGCTGAATGCTCTGCGAAGAAGTCTAATGGGGATCAAGACACTAACTTTAAGGTCTGGTCTTTGCTGGAATCTTTTATGCAGTTACAGATAAGTTGCTTGGGACCCTGTGCTGCTTCTAAGCCCATGTGTCCATCACCTGTTTGTATGCAGCATTGTTTGTGGCTTTTCTTGAGGTAGTAACAGCTCATGACCTCAGAAAATTGCACTGATAGATAGTAATAAAAACAATGTGGAAGGGAATTCAGGCTGAAAAGAAAAACCTGGCTTTCTAGAGGTTTTGCAGGAGCACTTTAGCTTTGATCAGTTAGCTCTACTTGTGGAAGCCAGGAAAGAGCCAACTCGGTGAACATGTTGAATGGTAATTACACACAGCAACATACTGACACTAACAATGATTTTGTGGTAGCTTGTTGTGCCACCGCTGAACATCACTGCAACAAACAGAAGAGTAAGGAAGAGCCATGCAATATCTTGCTGTGCTCCTTAACAAACCACTAGATATCCTGCTGGCAGAGTCCTGAGGGACATCTTGAGAGTCTGCCTTTGTTGGAGCTGGGGGGTGGCAGAAAAAGACAGTGTCACTGTGATGCAGCATAGATCTTCCAAAACACTTTTAAGCTAAGTTCTCTAAGCTCTTTGCCAAGGTGAGTTAGGCCATTATCCTTGTTTTGCATACCTCCATGTGACAAACTCAAAGTGACTTTCAAAAAATGAGCCACTCCTCAAGATGCCTGACCCATCTTTTCCAATTGACAGCCTGTCATTCATCCAGCTACATCAACAGCTCCCCTGGAAGGCAGCAGTCCCTGACCACTGAGATGACAGGGAGTATGACAGTATGCAAACCCCAAGAAGAACTTGGGCACTGGGATGATTTTCCTGCTGCTGGTTGTCACTTGAGTAAATTCTAGAGAGACTGTTCTCACAAACAGCTGTCAGAGGCAAAAGCACAAGGTGGCCCATATGTGTCAGCATCCCTGCTGGGACAGAAGGATGCTGCTGCTGCAGAGCCAGAACACATCCACTGCATGGGTGGGCTGATCCCACCAACAGTCACAGCAAAGAGATGAATCACAGAGAAATAACTCCTACAGGAGCAAGCAAGTGACCTGTGCGTTTGCTAGCAAGGAAGAGAAGGGTGTTACATAACAAGGTCACCTAAAGGTCTTCACCAAATTCAGTTTCACTTAGACACTGGACTGGTGGGCAGCAAGGGAGAAGTAGCAGCCATTGTGGCTGGATGGAAACACAAGAGCAGGTGAAATAGATTTACAAAAAGATTTGTAGTAGTAACTTCTCGGAATATGGGGGCAATTGCAATCAAACACACAGTATCATATGGTAATCATACGGCTTGAAACCGTGTCAGTTTTACAAAACACCTCCCCATTTCAAAGTGAATCATTAAGAAACGGGGGGAAAAGGGAGAACTACTCATTGCAGTTAACACACTTGAAACGAAGGCCTTTTTATTGCTAGAGTTAAAGTTATTACATGACTTCATGTCTGAAATGAGGAAATGGAAAAGAAAACAAGTCATTCCCGCAGCACTTAACTCAGCACCACTGTTTTTCTCAGGGTGACCGCTAAGGGTCTCTCTTGCTTAATATGGGCCACAGGAGAGCTTTTCCTCTCTCTGTCATGATGTTTTATCATCCCAATTAATCCCCTCCCCCATCCGTGCTACCTCACCATCCCACATTTCCCCAGAACACCAAACCACTAACAGCTCACATCATCTCCTCTCACTAGTCTTGAACTGAGTGGTTATAATGACGCATCTTTCAGTGTTTTTACGTGCATGCAATCCCTGATGCAACCCTTCATGGGAAAGCAGAACACAGAGCGTTAGTAATGAACACTACCCATGATCTGTCTGCGTGGTCACAACATCTGTACATGCCTGAGATGTGTACACGTGGGCTAAACATGCCTCGTTCTAGAGGCAAACACATCCTTGCTCCTAGGAGGCTGCAAGCATCAGTGTGATATCAGATTTCACGGTAAGGCTTCTAGTCTCACAAGTCTGGATGCCTGGAAAACAAATGAGAATGCCAGTGGTTAGAAAACATGAACTATAAGTAACTAGTAGGTAATTATGGAGGGATGTGTCTGTGTGGCTCAGCTCCAACATCAACAGAGGGAAGAGCTCTGCCTATTGAGTCATCAGCAGCCATTTCCTTCCAGCCTTTGGGTTTTCCCGACAGGTCTTCCATGTGAGTTACTGCCCAGTCCCACAGTGGCTGAGCTCACACCCTCAGGGAATGGGTCTTCAGTTCTCCACAGGCAGCAGAAGTTTCCTGGCCATGACCAGGCTCCAAGGGCACAGTGCCTCATCAGCCCCTATTTGAGCAACCAAATATCATGAGAGCATCCCAGTCCCAAGCATATCACAGGAACTTCAGAGACACCATGCCATAACCAGATAAGGGCTGCTGAAGTCACACAAGGGTTTTATAGTGCTTCATCCCTTTGGTTGCCCATGTGTCCCTAACTGTCCATAGCCTAAGTGCTCCTACATAGGAATTAAGCCGTCACCTCCTCTGCAGGACAAGAATGTGGCTAATGACAGATCATTAAATCAGGAAGATGTTTCTTAATCAGAGACCAGATACCACCTAAAACCAACAGAAGTATGCCAGACCTTGGCATTGCCACAAGGTGAATGAATACACAAGTGAGTGTTTTCTATTGTGCCTCTTCAGTAGGCGAGGCTATCCAGATCCCTCCATATCTATTTCATTTCAGCTATTTGCTATAGAAAGAGATAGACTTCTTGTTGACTTTTCTGTTTGTCCCACTAGTTCCTTCTACTTCTGTTTTTCTTTTCCTAATCCTTTCACAGTCCCATGCTCTGTTTGTACTAGTTCCCATCCCTTCCAACAGTGCTAATCAGTGAACACATGCTGATCCATCTATTCCATGTAATTCCCCACTACCGTTTCCTCTCAATCAGATTATTTAGCCCCAGAAAATAGTCTCTAAAAGGTTTCCAATGACAAGGAGGACTTGGACCTCTGAAAACCTCACCCCACTGGATGAAGTGCCAGATCACATGAACAACTTAAAGCAACTGGTTGGATGGGGAACGGAGGGTATTTGCACTGAAGCATATGCTCAGCCAGCCATCGGCTTCTCTGTACTATCGCAGCATCACGTTTACCACTCTAACAGAGCTGGATCACCAACAGAGGAGTTCTCCAGGTCTGCAGGACATCTGAAGAAATTTTTAAAGACAAAATAAGAGGAAGCTGAAAAGTTCAGCTTCAGAACTGCATGTGTCTCTGAAACAATAAATGCTTTTAGTGCTCAGCATTTCTAGGCAGTGGAACAAATGAGCGTTTCCATTCCCGGGGGAAGTGGGGAGCAGGCAAACTCCACTCTGTTCTGTAGCGCACAGGAAACCTGAGTGATTGATTGATGGCAGCAGAGTAGGGAAATGCACATTCAGCTTATATTTCCAATGTAAATGACTTGCCACCTCACCCTTCTGCTTCCTGTTCCTTCACACACTCCCCACACTCCAGCTGATATCTCTAGTATGTGTGAATCAGGGAAGAGGAAAGGAAAAAGGGCAATCCTTGTTAGACTGCTCCCCCCTCCCTCCAGATTAAAAGAGCAAATAAAAGATGCCAAAAACAACAAAAAAATCAAATAGCTGCTCAGGACTGAGCTCTTTTTGCCCACAGACTCAGGGTGGTGACATAAGGATGGACTATGGAATCTGCTCCCAGATCCCACTGAAAGACAGTCATCTGTGTCAGGTGCAGAAGACTAGGCCCTGCTCTTACAGCGTTTCTCCTTGTATTACAGAGGTCAAAGCAGTAAGCAAAGAGGCTTTTTAAAATGCTACACACTGAGGTATCTGTCTGGTTCACAGGGACGCTGAGATGCAGCAACTGCCAAGGCAAGAGAACAAACCCAGAGGAACACAGCGACCAGCCACTTGCAGGAGGCTTGCCCCTGCTCTTTCCCAGGCAGCTCAGTGAGAGGTGCTTATTTTTACAAAGCAGGCTCAGATCTTAAAGAACTGATGTTGTCGTGGTGCCCTAAACCAATGAGTATGTGACCTACTCATTCCCACTCTGTTCCCTGACCTTTTCCCATAGCATTCTCCAAAAGCATCACATGAAAAATAGCCCTTCTCAGCTCTCCAGAGACTTAGGAGACAGCATCAAAGCTCTGTGCATATAAACAATTCCAGCCAGGCCAAAATGCCATTCCAGCATCAAGAGTCCCAGGATTTGTAAGCCTGTCACAAGGAATTGGAGGGAGAGGGGGCAGGGGAGAGGCAACGTGTTGCCAAGGGAAGGGGGAAGCGAGGGCCAGGCAGCTGAGCTCCATGAAAACCCCATAGGCTGAGACAGGCTTTATCCACACACCTCAGGGGCTACACAGGATCTCTTTCTGCCTCCTTCTCTATTACAAAGGGCTTACAAACTCTTTGAGTGTGGAAGTAATTTACTGCATTGATCCTTCAGTCTAATCCTTTCATTCTTTCCCCCCTTCTCTCACCTTGCACATCCACTAACACTCCAGCATCCATTCCAGACATGAATTTACAGTCCAGGTGGAGATGTGGAACTCGACAGACTGCAGAGGGACAGCCCTTGAGCATCAGGGCTAGTTATTTGTTGACTCTTCACAATCTGAAGATAAAATAGCAGCCGGACAACAAATACCTACAGGAATCCCTGTCAGCTCCCTCCGGTGTCTCACACCATCCCTGGCACACTCTTGCCTTTTGCTAAAAGGCTGAGAAAGCTTCAGCTGCTCCATTTTTGTGTTTCTTTGTATCTCTGGATCTAACTTCCCTTGGCAATGGCTGCACACACTCCTTGAACGTTTTCTAAAAAGCAAAAAGCTGCAGAATGCACTCCATAATTGAGTGAGACTTTTCCTCAACCATCATTTTATTCTTCTGACTTCTTCATTTTTCCCATATTTGTTCCTTGTCCTATGTTCTCCTGCTCCTGCTAGAGCCAAGGCCTTCATCTGGGCAATCCATGGCAAAGGCTGTTTGAGGATTAATTACAGTTCAGAGACCATATTCCCTTGTTTCGGTGTACTACTGCTACCATTAAAAGAGACAGACAGACAAAAAATGGCAATAAGGCATTTGCATGGAACTTCACTGTTGCTCAGATTGATGCACTGACCCTGCAGGTTGGAGATATCTCCAACACTCTGCTCCAGCCATCCCAACAAAGCACTCAAGTGCACCTGCCCACCCAAGTCCTATTCCCTCCTACCTTTGTCTTCAGGGCACTGTCCTATCATTTGGCCTTGTTTGCCTCCTGCCATCCCCACTCACTGCCTGTCTCCTCTCACTGTGATCCTCCTCTCTCCGTTTCCCAGCCTCAAAGCACACTGCCTCTCCAGTCACATACCACCCTTCCTTTAGGTCCCTCAAACTAGTCTGGGTCACATACTCCATAGCACAGCTCAGCAGCCAAGGAAAACTGGTTTTATATCTGAATACGTGGACTGGTGCTAGCTGCAGCCAGGCAAGTTTGTGTCTGGCTAGCTCTTGCATCGTAATAGGGACGTTGCACCCTTGCAGGGCAATAATTTCAGTCTCAACAAGGAAACTGCTAATTACAGAGAAAAGGGGCAGGCGCTTCAAGCACTCCTGCTCTGTGCCAGGTCTTTTAAAATGTCATTAAAAAGAAATGGTGGGATAATGAAGGCCTTGACTCACTTTCAAAAAACCTGACAGGACAGCCAAGAGGAAGCAACAAGGTTAGGAGTGCTACATATTCCTTCCTGGATCCTGGGGACTGACCCTAAAGGGTGTGATATCTGGGACAGGATGGTATGATCATAGGATGTCATAAAATAGAAATTCAATCATGTGAATACTTTTTGCTGTAGGTGTCTCCAATTTAAGAACAAACCTCCTGACTTTACCTCACTTATCCTGTTCATTTTGTATTTTACTTGTGGCTCTTTTTCACCATTTTCCCTTTTATATAGCATCAGAAAAGCATTAACTCATGACTCTGTTCCATTTCACTGACATAACTGCTTAAATATCCTTCCTGATGTTTTGACATACATCACTTGGACAGACACTTAGAAGTTTAAACCATGGAAGCTGGAGAACGTTTTAAAAAATTAGAAAATATGTGGACAACTATTCTGTTATTTTAACAGTCTGAAGACTCAATGTATCTGTAACTCTGCCAGCAAATGCAAGAAAATAAGTGCTTGTCCTGCACAAATATAACTGAACACAGATTTTTAGACATAAATCACACTTTTTACCATGCAGGCATGCTATAACCCCCACGTTCACAGACATAAACTTACAGCACACAAGGCAGGCACAGGTTATTTTTGGTGTAAAGCACCTCTTGTTTCGACAGACAACACAAGTGTATGCACTGAGGCAGTATACATATCCATTGAGCATGCAAACAAAGCATCTATTCATTGTATGTAACAAAGATTTAGATCTACTGAATCATGAATTGCACCTGTATATCCATTTAGAATAAATCTGACATTAGCAAGCGTGCAATTGTTGTGAAAGGAAGTGGTATATCTGATGCACTCAAAACCCACCCTTAATTGTTCAGTCCAGAAAACAGAACAATCAAATGAAATAACACACATACTCTTGTGTATGTTAATTTCTTATCCCAGTGTTGACACTGGTGAAAGCACAGCACCATAAACAAACACTCTGTTTCCCAAAGGAGGTATCCATACACTAAACGCTGCGCTCAAATGCACACAGGCAGATCCTTAACTGTATGTTCACCTGCACAAATATATATCAGAACAATAAAAGCCCATTGCATGTAAGGAGCCCAAAATGCACACTTAGGAAGTGAGAAACTACTACTACACAAACACTCAAATACCCAGTCCATGCATAAAAGTCTTACGTGTGCTTGACACAAAATAATTCACATCTTAAATGAATTGCTGGCCCCACAAAGGCTCCATACCTGTAGTTCATAAACCATGCATAGAATTTAATCTACTGCCAAAGCACCTGCGCTGGTGTAGTGCTGGATGTAACTCCCCAGAGCTAGTACACAACTATCTAAGCTACTGTGTCAGAGCTGCCATGCTGGTGCACAAGCCAGGAGACCATTTGGACCACTCGTGCTATTCTCTCATTCTTTCCCCCTGACTAGGGGGACCCAGTATTTGAGCTTATACAGAGGATAAAAATACTGCAACCTTCACACAGGCATCTTAATCACCACTGTGCCCTCCTACCTTACTACCTATATGACTATAGCAAAGGGCATCAGTCTCAAGTTGCACTGTAATTCGAGTTCCAACCTGAAGCAATTGCAGGAGGTGGAGGATAAAGGCATTTTACTCCTCTTTGCCCAGGTAAGACCTCTGATAATTTTACAGTCAGATAATCAAGTATCTAAACAGAAACAAATGCATCTAATCAAATGCATCAGTGGGCGATTCCAGACCAGCCAGCCAGGCATGACTCCAGCATTAATCAAAAGCATGAGGCAGAAAACACTGCTGCATGCCTGGGCCCCGTAAGGTTTAGAAAAATCTTCCACTTCAGAAAGATTTGCATACGATTTTGCAAGGAAGTGCCTTAGAAATGGTGGGATAAGGGTGATGTAAATATCTGCTATGGGCTAAATGTGAAATCCCCATGCTCCAATGGAGGCCAGATTCTGGCCTGTGGCATGATACTCAGCTTCAGATGCTTCAGCTATGGACCATCAAAGAAATCCTGTGGCAGGTGATTCATTTCATCTATGGCATTCTGAGTAAAAAGGTCTGACCTAAATGCATCAATAAAGGCTTAGAAACAGCCAGGCATATCCACAGCATGTTTACTCCTGCTTCCAGAAATGTACATTTTTCTCTGCTATGATGAAATTTAGACTTGCTTAGATATAACTGTCCAAGTGACCTGAAATGCCATCCACATCTCTCCCATAATCCTTTGTCGGGGAAATCAGAATCCACACTGCTCCCTTAGCTCTGCTCTGACAAAAGTTAGAGTCTCTTTAAGATAGGCTCTATAAATACCATAAACTTGCACAGTACCACATACAGAAAAGGATCTTTTCCTGCTTTCAAAGGAGGACACAGCACTCAGGTTCTGCATGATCACCTCCCAAGTGCCTCTGACCAAGCAAAGGTGGTGGAAATTCAGAAAAAAACATGGAGTATCTTTCTCCCCCCTGCCAGGTGCCCTATATGGTGAGTAAAGCTAAGCAAAAGAGAACCAAAACAAATCAGGAGAGACTACTGAATAAAAATAACAGACTCTCTGGTTTTCCCCTTGTAGTTTACCCACCCCAGACAGCTGTAATGTGGAAAGTATTGAAATTTAAATCACACCTCAGCCTAACCTCAGCTGACAGGCTGCCAATGCAAGGATCTCAGCCTGGCTATCTTCTCTCAGGGAGACCGACAAACCAACTAAAGGAAAGTGATAAATTTTCAATTTTATTTCAAAATATACCAGATGGGAGATTTTATTGGAGTCATAAATATGTCAAAAGCAATGTTAGCATATGATTGGAGATTGCCCCCACCAAGGGAGCAGCTCTCCCTGTTTAAGAAGTGCCATTCAGATTCTTAATAAGAGGCTTCAGTTAGACTGCAGAAAAACAGTCTGTATATTAAACCAATTGAACTTCTATTTGTGAGACATGTTTTTCTCTTCATTGACCCTACCCCAGGCTCCAAAATACAGGAGAAATTACAGTGTTGAGGTCAGACCTAAGAGGCTGATGGTCTGTTGAGGTCAGACCATCACCATTTTGGGTCCTTGTGGTGGTGTTCAAACATGGCTCAAACGTATTTGATTTCTCACCAGTATTTGCAAACTGAATTTCACGTCATTAAATGAAGCTTCCTTTGACTTCCAAGAATCCTCGCCAGTAGATGTCAACTAAGTTCAGGTTCAGATTTAAACTAAATTAAATTCAGGTCCTTAATCCTAGACACGGGTCAACCTCAAATTCCGGAAATAGTGCTTGGCCTCAGTCCCAGAATTTCATGTGAACTAAACCAGTTCTCAATCCTACCAGCCATTTCCAGAAATACGAGCTGCCTTTTTTGTAGCCTCTGCATCTTTCCTCCTCCTCCCACTGGTGCTCTAACAGATCGAAGTTGTCTGACAGGAAGAAGCAGCCTGATATTCATGCCTTTTCATCATTTCAAAGGTTTTTACAGACTGGCTGTACCTGCATGTTTCCAACCTTCCAGTTTACTCAGGAAATCCTTGTATTCTCATACCACTAAATTCAAATCAAATAACTCTACCACCATTGATTCCCATCACCACAGTGATGGGAACAGAGGTTCACTCATTGAACCTTTGACACTGAAAACTGAAAGCAGAATAAGCGAAAACCAAAAAGAATCTGTTATTTTATAGTTTTTCATACAAACGCTTTGCGGATTTAATCATATAGCCATGAAATTGTAAAAAGTGTTACAGAATTAGTAAGAGATCTGATACATATTACAGAACTACATTTTACAGTTACAGCCAATCTAAAACAGTAACAGCACAGTAGAGGGAAAGGCATGAAAGTGGCATAAGGAAAAAGTGACTTTGCACGTGTTAGAGGTCTATAGTCTTTTTAGACTTCGCTCGTTCCTGTAAGGCAAAGGAGTGCTAGATGTTATTTCAGCAATCTAACAGATTGATCATTTGCTGTTGAAGGCTTAAAAAAAAGCTTTCTGAACATAAAACACCATCAGATACATTTATCACAAAATACCATCCTCCTACCCACAGCCTCCCCATCCTGGACACATTCCATTCATTGGTCATGGAGCAGCAGATGCATCAAGACAAACCGAAGCTCTTAGCAGCTTTTTAATCTGAAGGAGCAGATTGAAATAGAAGAATCACAGTCATCAGTCTTACGCTTAAAATATTTTGACTTAATGTGCTACACAGTAAGGCTGGCATTCCTCTGGCTTCTACTGGGGACTTGTACAATTCATCGTTGATTGGCGCAAGGTCAAAGGAATCTGGCCAAGTACAGAAAAGCCGGAAAAGAATTCAGCTTGCAGTAAAATGCATTTGACAAAACAGAAGCCCATGCTGCAGATATGAAAGAGGATGGCCTGTCTCTTGTCTTCCACCTTCAAGAGGACTCAGAAAGCAAAGGTGGCCAGTTCCAAGTACATTTGAAATCATAATTTCCTAAAACTCTGTCTTAACGAGCCTCAACACTGACAATGCTGGAAGGAACCAACAAAGGTGAATTCAGGAACACTGCTGCCTTCACAGGTTAAAGGATCTGCTTGGTCATTTCCACTGTGGAACCCATGGAACTATTTTGGGAGCTAATGTCTATAAGGGTGCTATGATGGGCTGTTCTACAAGAGCATAGTAAAGCCATAACCTCTCTGGGACAGAGACTGCCACTTACTATGCCTATGCAATATCTAGCACAATGGAGCTCCAGTTCCAATAACAGCCTTTAAGTGTTATTGCACTGTAACAACAGGTAACGATAACTCAGTGGAAATAATGTATGCATTGGGAATATCTATAGCACAATTATACAATTTATTTAAAGCACCTAATCAAACTGTTCAGCAACTTAACATAAAACACAGACACAGAGGCAGATACTGATTAGTGCAGGTATAAAGTGTTTTGGAAACTTCCCATCCTTTCACTCAGGTCAAGGACTGGCTAGGAACATGTTCAGGCAAGCATGTATTTCCCCTTACAAAAACAAGCCCCAAACACTTGACTAAGAGCAGTCTGACAACACAGGAATCCACGAGCACTGTATCTTTGATCCCAGGAGAAACTGAACCCAGGAAACTAGGTAAGCTTCAGACTTACACTTAGATGTCTTTAGGGCATCCTCCAGTTAATATGCCACACCAATAAGTCTATTTAATAATTTGAATAAATCTTACTATTAAATCATTTAACAAAGGAATGAGATCATTTAGGTATCAACTAGTTAACCTACCTGGCAAGTAAGTAATATCCAGGCAACTAAACGTTACTTCTCCAGGTTCCTCAGCTCTGAATGCCTCTGGTAGTGAGTAAATCTGCTGTTTCACTAGAAAACCATACCATTATATCATTGCAGCACATATTAACTACAGAGGTCTCAGAAGACTACTACATTCATATTTGGTAGCCGTATGCAATCAGCCCACTGAGAAAACCATACTATAATCTCAAGAATGTATAACGCTGCTATCCAGCATTACAGTATCCCTTTCAGCACAGGATGGCCTCCTTTCCAGCATATCACTCCAGAACTGTCAGATGTCATGCATGCTTAATTGTGCTCTTGCTATATGTCTGCCTGCCCTCAGGAAAAATCCAAACATACACGCAGATGGAGAGCTGGAGGCCTGAAGACACACATCCACATTTTCATGACATAGCAGCACCAGGAACAACCTGCAGAGATGGGGAACCAGCAAAAACTGGTCTGCAACCAGCTCAGCTCCATAGTCCTGCTAGGACCCTTCTTTTTTGTTTCCCTGATCTTCTCTGCCCTCCCCAGTACCAAGCCAGACCTTGGACACATGAGCAGACCCAGGTTTCCCTCAGATGCAGCAGCTACCTTATAAATTATACAGCAAATTAAAATTACTTTATCACAGTGATAACACCATCATCTGCAGTGTTTATGGTTAATATGGTTAATAACTTGTGTCCATGAATGAATATGTGCTGACTCACTAAGCTGCATGTGAGAGCCGTTCATCTCTTCTGCAATACCCTGAAAACCAACTTCCCTCCTCTGCCAGGGAATTCATTTTCATTCTCCTTGCTTTGGAGAGGGGAGAGGGAAGGAATTATTTCCTCTTACTCACTCCCCGCATTAGGAAAGCCCTGGAGGTTATTTAAATGGCAACTTCAAAGGAGGTATATGATCACTCTGTTTACTGCTGTAGGAGTTTCATTTTACACTCAGATTTAAAAGCCTCTCTGACTCAGAGGCAAACAGCATCACTTACAGGCTTTGCAGCTTCAGATACAGCCAGCTCAGGTGCAAGGTACAAGGAGGAAAGGAAGAGGGGGAAAAAAAAAAGGGGTTTTCATTATATATATTTTTAAAACACAAAACATTAGACAGGAAGGATTTTCAGGGATACATCTTACTGGGCTCTGTAAGGAGTGGTAGGGAAGGGTTCCCTAAGAACAGAAAGCCTAAATGCTTACAGAATCTAAATGGGAAGTGAAAGAGCTGTTGTTATGCACAGGGACAGGTACAGAGAGAAGAAAATCAGACTGAAATACTAAGTCTCCTGCACACTTATCCACCATGTCTTGCCACTAGCAAGTATTAGTTGCAACTCATTCATTCCATCATCCTCTCCTCGTAAGGATGGCTGTAGGTCAGACAATGAGTTATCTTGGTAAGGCTTGTTAAGTACATTCACTAATAAAGAAGATTTTTTTTTTTTTTTAATGCTCCTGGCACTTGGGAGTGGAATCTGCATTTGTGATGACTCTGTGTTCTCCTAAGCTCTAATTTCTCAGTCTGGCATTGAATGGATTTGCAAGGGAGATGAGGTTTAGAGATAAGACAATTCCCAGCCCCCCTCCCAGCCCCCCCAGTTAGTTCCAGCTGGTACAATCAGAAGTCCACGTCACATCACAGGGGTACAGCTCCTTAACTACAGCCTATACAGACTAGACTCCTTCCCAATGTTTTCATGGCTGCACAAGAACCTACCACAAATGTGAAATTTAATTGGTTATTAAGTAATAATTTGTATAGGTTTAATGAGGTTTTTCCTAGAAGCAGAGCTTTACTAGGAAAAGCTCCTCTCCTCCATCTCTGCTTTAGCAACTAAGCACACGGAAGAAACAGGCAAGATCAAAGAAATCGTCTCCCTGGAGAACCTGAGGGTAAGATTTGTAAATGCAAGTGCTTCTGCAATTGGGAATATGGACATGCCTCTAAAACTTGAGATGGCCAAACCCAAGAAGTATGAGTTTTCAACTAAATCTATGTCTTTTTTCCCCACAGGCATAACTAAAATGGAATCTTCTGACAGAAAGCCATTTAGACAACTTTTCTGACACATTCTCCCTAATACTGCCTACAGTAGGAAGCAGCAAGATAACATGGTAGAAATATCACCTTGTAGGAGAAATAAGCTCCAGGTAGCACCAGCACTTACATATGGTTGAACATAATTGCTCCAAGCATATTTCAACTTCTATCTTCACCAGGCTGGCTAATTATTGCATATATATTCATTTGATACAAAGAAAGTGGTCTCTTTGAAGGATTTTCTTTTCTCTCCTGAAAAAAAAAGAGGGGGAGGGAATGTGTGTTGCTTTAATTAGAAACTACTGGCTAAAAGCCTTTTTTTTGAGTTATTGCATCAATTCTATTCCATTAGCCACCATATGAAGCTGGATTAGGAAAAATCTTGACACACAGTTGAAAAAGAGAAAGTAAATGAGAACAGTACTCCCTGCCTAGAAGCGATCAAGTATCCAAGAGCATTGTGAAGGGAGCTGTGAAGAACACATACCCCTTTTTACGTATTTCACTTTTTTCAAAAGGTTGCAGTGTATATGAAAATACAAGACTGACAGCAATGGTCTCAGAAGACGTGGTAAGCACATCTTTATACAGAAGACAGACATCTCTGCAAGCTCCAGTGATAACTCTCCATCCTAATATAGTCCTCTCTGTAATTCCAAAGCATCCCCTCCAGATGCCCAGCAAACATGCCCACAAGTGTTTGCTTTTTCCCAAGTTCATCGAGAACTTTCCATACTGACAACAGCTACTCAAATAACCTTATTTCTCAAGTATTAACAGTTCCACTTGCATCTCTACCACTTCAGTCAAGACATTCAAGGGTGCAAAGGAGATGAAAATTCTGCTCAAGCCCTAGGTTATTAGAGCTTACATATGACAATGGCTAAGTCTTCAAAGTGTTCTGTAAGAAACTAACTGAAGGGTATGGACATATTAAACAAGATCCTGTTTTTGCAAAATCTTTCCATCAGAGTTTACTCAGACAGATGGGAAGGCTGTCTGCTCCTGTAAGGCTCTGTTCTAGAAGCTCAGAGATGAAAAACAAAATGTAAATCCAACAAGTCAATATTCATAAGATGAAAACTTCACAAGACTATTTTATATTTAGAAGCCTTTAGGCTTGATAGAACATACCTCCGAAAACCAGACATTTAAGCTAATGAACCATCCAGATTGACACTAGCTCTGAACCTTCTCATCACAGCAGCTCAGCAAACAATGTCTCTTGGGAGATGTAGAGCTGACAGGAACCTTTCCCTCATGGACAGCAACCAAGTCAGCTCTAGATCTACCAGCGAAGCCCAAACCTGATCTATTTTATCCTGTTCTCTCCTCCCAACTTCACACTGAGTTAATAAAAAAAAGATTTCTTACTTGTGACTTCCCCCTTGTGTAGAAGATAAAAGGTGGGGAAAGGTCAATTTTGACTGACGAGTTTCGATCCTTCCAGCGTCATGACTAGCTTCTGATCGTAATGCAAATTTCCTGGCATTGCCACTCTTTTAGCTGAAACAAGCACTCAGTACTCATCCCTCCCCAGTCAAATGCTTTGTAGTAGCCTGTCATTTGTCCTAAATCTTCAAAAAAAAGTAGTGGAAATGCAGTTGATCCTGACCTGAGAAGCAAGACTTGAAATTCAGATGATACTAGGTACTCTAGTGAAGAGACAGTATAGATTGTGGAGGGTGGTAAATTTAGGATCATCAGATTTTTCTTGGAATGATATAATTTACTATGCAGTCTCTGTAGACAAAGAACCCAGACAAGGCTCATTAGTATGCTACAAATCAGTTTCTAAACTGGCACAGTTAAATTATTTAAGACTGTATGGATACTGACTTAAATATTGAAGCATTTCTTTTCATTAATGCATCCACCCAAAAATTAAGTATTTTGACATAAATACATATCCAGGTAGAATACACCTTCATGCTTAGAGACACAACAGATAAAAACCAGTTTCATTACATGGATAATTTCCAGCTAGGTGAACAAGCTCAGTCATATGGCTGTTTCTGGCTCCCACACTCAGTCACGTCATTCATTCTCTTTTATCCACTACACTTGCCTGGTGCATTTTCTGACTACTTTGCCATGCAAACAAAAAAGGACTGTTTTCAGAAGCCCACCAGAAGACCTTTGCCACTAACTTGTATAGATATTACTTCTGCTTCCATTCTTAAAGGCCAGAGCTTGAGAAGGAATAAGGAAAATAAGATCCAACTGCAATATTGGTACAATTTTAGGCAGCATATATCAAAGAGAAGAACAATACCACAAGTCTACCTTAAATAAGAATAAAACAAGTCAACAAGAAATTAGTATTTCCAATCCTTAATTTTCTTAACCACATCCAAACCCATTTTTTTAGATAAGTTATTTAACAGAACAACACTTACAGGTTCCTATTTAGATCACAGTGGTATTTCCTGGACACAGCTGACATACAGGCTGAGACACAGCCCCTTCTTCAGGCAGCCCTCAGTCTAAATGGATGATGTTTACTCTTTTCATCTGTACAATGAAGAACTGAAGCAGAGAAAAACAAATGACCTGCCCAAGAACTCTGCCTACATCACTTTTATCACTCATCATTGAAGCATTCAAGTCTCTTTTGCTTTTATGTTGAACAGATCATCAGACAAAAATTATACATGGCAAACAAATCTCAGAGTCTGAAAACTGAACCTAGATTATCTAGATGTAAGCTCCGTCCTCTCACCTCACCCTGAGGACACCTTCCTCTCAACAGATCTCCCGTGATGTGAAAAAGCATTGGCCCTAAATAGTGATATACTGGATTCCGAGAATTTACTACTAGAGAGCTTCAGAATCAAACTGAAATTTCCTATCATTAAGAAGAAGTAGTAGCAGTGACAGAAAGCAACAAAAGTGTTTCTTTAAGTGACAGGACTGACATTTTTGTGATTTGAAACTCTCTCATTGCTAGGATTTTAAAGTGCAGACATTTTATCATCAAATTGGAACCCAGCTGGCAAATATCAACAATATGAGAAACTCAGCAGAGAAACAGTGACCCCATTATACGTTCAAGAGCATTACTGTTTTAGCTCAAGTCTTTTAATGTATTGCAGGAGTTTCTCTTTTGATTTTTCTCAGGAGAAATCCCATGAAGATTGCTCTGTGAAGCTGTATTGCATGATTGGACACACTGGATGAGTTTAGGAAAAGCTGCAGAGCCAGCCTCAGGTTCCCTATGGACTGATAATCCATAATCACATATGTAATTACTCAAGACTACAGATGAAATCCTGGCTCCAGCAAATTCAGTGACTAAATTTACATTCAAGGGGTCAAAACTGTAGCTTTGGCTCTTCAAAACTGTTCATTTAGTTGTGACATATCTACTACTATATGAAAAATGTAAAAGCCCACATGACAACAAACTGAATTGAAAAAAAGCAAATATGATATTTCAGATCAGTTTAGGGGATTGGTGTGCTCCAGAGGAGTTTGTGATGAAGTTAGTGCTGTCTGTCTGCTATAACCAGCAAAAAAAACCACATAATGTATTTAATCTTCTCAACAGAACTGACATCGTGTGTCTCAGTCACATTAAACACATACTGCCTAGTAATTTAGCAACATCCAAATGGTTTTCAATGCTCATGAAACTGTTGTCTGTGATCTTATCATGAGGAAGTTGAAAGGCCACAAGGCGACTGAACTTTGAGGGCTGAGCTTTGTATCCTAAGGCACAGATACTGATCTACACCATTGTCCCTCATAGAACAGCTGCATGTGACAAAAATCTTTCTAAAATTATGTCACATTGCAGAGTGAACTTTAAGTTGATTTTGACTCTGTCTCTGCATTCCCCTCTTTGTTCTGCTGCAGCATCAGAGGAACCTATTTCCTTAACACTAACATTGTCTTGGGCTGTAATTCACTCTGTGGTTCTGTTACATTATTGAACTCAAATATCAAATAGCTTTCCTTTTTAAAAATAGAGTTCAGAATGTCTTGCTGTTCTTATGTTTGTCTGCTCTGCCAAGAACAATTGACACACCTTTACTTGTTGTCTGGGACTAAATGAGGAAAAAACAAGCTAGGAAAACCAAAATCAGAATGGGATAAGCCTTGGTAGATGGTAGCCTACAGCACAGTTTAACTAAAAATTAAATGCATAGAGAGTAGTTGTTTATGAAATGACATGTGACACTCAGTATTACTCATTGATACCAAAGGAAAATTTCATCTAACAGATACTTCCTAAAAGGGATCTTAGAATTCCTTCTACAGTCACTTATGTGAGAAAAGGAAGTTTATACAATGTGAAAAGGATTCACAGACATAGAAAACCACCAAATGAATGACTCCATGCAAGCCCACAGAGCAAACTCCAGAAGCAAGAAGTCATAGGAGAAGCTAGGTTTGAAGATTAGAAGATTAAGTCTGAATTGGGATATATTGAGGAAGGTGCCAGTGGTTATGCTCATGAAAACCTACAGAAATCGAAGGGCTGCATTAGTCCAAGATAGGGTACCAGATTTGTAATGAGACCAGATGCAGTACATATAGACCTATTTCCTGAAAGAAGGGAGACAACTCTCAAAGCAGGACTATAACAAAAAATAAGAGACGTGCTGAGAAAATATAAATACTAGAATAAGGCAAGCATGTCCAGGCATCATTGCCAAGCTCAGTAGATATGTTACAGAGCATACCTACACTTCATCTGGCTCCAAATTACTCCTTCTGCAGGCAATAAAATTACTGCAGAAATCCCAGAGAATAAACTGAGTTAACATCCCGTTAAATACAAAGGACTTCAATTCAAGGTAAGGGCATGCCCATATTAAGCTATCCCTGTGAAAATTGGCCCATGGGTAATATATATCAGTTCTACTGACTTATGCTCTCGAAAAAACAAAAACCCAAAAACAAGGAAAAAATAAAGACAGACTTGAGATGCTAGGGAGTGAATTCCATGAGGTGGAATTTCTATAAGGTAAGAAAGGATCTGTGCTTTCAAGCATACTTAAACAGCACAACATATTTTTCCATAAATGTTCTTTCTACAGTTAAATGCAAATCCCAAGGGAGCAAGCCAGGAATTTGTTATTTTGTGTATTTTCTTTTATCGGCAATATGATCCCGCCCCTGCCTTTCCCCTCCCCACCCCCGCAACCATCTCAGGCAGTTACGATTTTATACCTCCAGTTTGTTTTGCCTGTATCTGACTCAGAAACTAGTACCACAGAGAACAGCACTGTTGCTGGGTTGATTTGTTGCCCTAATTTCACAGAAGACAAGATCATTTAAAAAGCTTATTTCCATAGTTTTGGCTTTTCTAAACACTTCAACTGCAACAGTTGTGCACCTCTGCACAACTCATGGGTCTGCTCATGTATCTAAATTCACTACTCCTCCAGGGACATTCATTGAGAAAAAGTTTTCTCTATGGGGAAAAAAAAAAATCTTTGTTGTCAGAGGCACTTAGTTGATCTTGGCTGTTTTTAAGTTGACACAGCTAAGCACAAAGGAGGAGGACAAGAGAAGGAAAGAATGGCAGGACGAGAAAACACACAGATAAAAGCAACAGTCTGAAGTTAGACTTAGATTGTCACATATTTGCTGACAACTTTAGATGCCGAAAGGGGGATGATTCTAGTAGGGATGATTCTCTATAGTCTGTGCTCCCACATTGCTCCAGTGTATTATCATGAAACAGTGAGCAAAAATGAAAGCAAGATACTTCCAAGAAAGGATCTGTTCTTTCTCCCTTTTTCTCCTCCAGTGCTTGTTAGACCTCTACATGAGCTCAGCCAATTCACAAAATACAGAAAACTTTCAGCAAGAAAGAAGCTGTGTAGTCTTCTATTATTTTGATGAGATAAGGAAGCTCATTCATACACAGGTAGACATGCTCTTGGCTGGAGTAAGATCACTGCAAAGCAGCTACCACCACACTACCACTCTAACTCCAGAGACCTGGCAGTGCTGTTAAGTGTGAAGCTATTATAGGCTCCCAAAATGAAAACTCGCTCTGCAAAGACACAGTACTATGTAAATACCAACAGTTGCAAAGCTTCCATTACATGGATTTATATATTCACAACTTCTGCTTGTTAGGGAGCTAGGGAAAAAGTCAGTTGTTCTGATTTTACATATCAGCCAACAGACAGAACCAGCTTTTAGCCAATCAGAAACCTTTATCGCAGCCATTCCTTGCTGTCAGGATCACAATTTCAAAGACATGCAAACTGAGTTCACTTCATTTGCCATACCAGCATTTCCTTGTAATACAAGAATGCTTGCTGTATCACTTCCACCCTAACCAGCCCTCAAAGCACAGTGGGAAAAAGACGATCTATTTGCATGAAAGAGCAACAACAGAAGTTTAAAAACAAACTAAAACCACACCACCACAAAAACCCAGGAAACTGCAATCTGTCTAGAACAAAACCAGGGAATTGACTTAAGTTTCCAGAAGGGCTCCAGTTCTGCCTCCCACTACCAGGCTTTTTCAATCATTTTGAGATACCAAGATTTATCATTAGAGGGCACTGCTTCCCCCAGTAGAAAATGGGTTCTTCTCAAGCAGATAGATATTTCAGACATCTGGAAATGGACATTTACTACATAACTGTGAAGTCCTGAAACTAGGGTGCAGCTGGAATTCCATTTTCACATTTGCATTTTTTTCTGCTCAAAACCACTTCAGGAATGTATAGAATTTTCAGTCCTGAATCCAAACTCACTGAGGCTGAAAACTCAATCACTTCTACACTACCAGTAAGAATAAATGTAAATTCTGGTTTTGTATCCTCTAATTCCTGCTGTCCTTTTCCTATAAAGTGCCTTAGCAGATTTTTAATGGGGTGAAGATAGAAAGTAATTCTCACCTTTTTTTGGAAAAAAAAAAAAAAAAGGTGTGAATAGAATTGGACTCTATCCATTTAAGTGTCCCAGGACCACACATTTTAATGCTACGAAGCGTAAGACAAAGGACACCCTTCCCTCCTGCATACATACCTTTTCAGAGGATATGCTTGAAAACCACATGCCCCTATACAGATATATTTCTTCTACAAGATCAGATGCTTTACTTATATAGAAGAGTTTTAAGAGAATTGAATCTTTCAAGGAAAATGGAAACACCTTCCATAATCCACACTTACATACTAGGAAACTGTGTGTGTATGGCCGTTTCAGCACATGGACAACATTCATGTTAAAAAAGCCACAGCCTTTCCGGGAAAGGCATTAAGATTCATTTCCTAGAACTTTTCACTCTCCTGGCCTCAGTCATCCTGCTGGCTTGCACTTCTGACAAACTTCCTGCATCTCTTCCTCCAATCTAAACAGTTTACTTCTCTTCCTCCAATATTAATGAAAACAAAACCAACTTGGGCAGAAACTTGAAGTGTCAAGAGGAAAAGAAACTTCCTCTGAGAAGAATTAGAATACTAATACAGTTGTTAACATCCATTTTGAAGGGTAAGGGTTGAAACAGTATGTTTAAAGGCCTAAAATTTCAGCTTGGGATTTCTCTGCAAGTGCCCTGGGCTTAAGCAATATTATTTTAAATAAATTAGATAAGGGAATTCTCTCTTGACTAACACTGGAACAGATTTAATAAAACTAAAACTGCTGATATGAGACTGAATGAAAAATCCCATGGCACTACTACTCTAGAATGAAAACTAGACCTCTGATTTCCAGACAGCCAGGTACTCAATTGACATGTCATTCTTCTACTCAAGGAAGCCAGATAGATATCTAGTAGCCAAGGGTTTGGACAGGCAAAATTCTTCATATGTAATTGAATCCAAATTTATAAACTAAAAGGTCAGATGGACTTCTTCACACAGACATACTTCTAGAGAAATTTAAGAATGCTTTTCACCTTCTAGAGCATGACCATAGCTACAAGCCTGCGAACAGTAGGAGTTAACTAGAGGAGATGAACCATTCCCTCAATAGGAAAAGAGAAAGCAGAGGAGGTTAAAGAGTATTTTTATAGTTTAGAATCCTCTTAAACCTTAAAATAATTTGCATTAATTCAATAATATGTACACCATTCTGATTTAGCATCAACGTGATCAAGTTTTTCAACCACACTGTACCAGCGCAAGCAGAGGGATAGCTATGAGAACAAGTTAAATGTGTTCTCCTTAAATAAGTATTTCAGGTATTTTTTTAAAGAATACATGCTTCCTCAGGATTTTTGTTTTAAGAGGTGCTTTTTTTTTCCTCTTTTCATTTGTGATGTATAGTACCCACAAGGGCAAGGCATTTGGAGAACTGATTTTTGGATGGACCCACACACAAGTAGAAAGCTGAGCTCATGCTTAATGACTTCAGGATCAGGACCTAGACCCCTAGTTTAACTCTTTTCACATGACCTAGTTCTCCACTCAACCGAACAAGCAATCCCTTCCCAATCTTTTCAAATGCTACTTCAGCACTTCATGAAGTAATTAATTAACACAACTAATGGCATTTCTGTACTAGGTTTTCCTTATTAGGATACAAATGCAAATAAAATCTGAATAGTTTAAAATAAACAACGATTTTCAAAGCTACAGAGCTGCCTGAATGCTGTTGGGTCTACAAATAAGACAACACGATAAACTTGTGTTTCATTTGTCCTCACACTGGGGTGAAACTTAAGTCCAAGATGGAAAATGAGAATGGTAGATGATTCATCCCATTTCCCACCCAAGAAAACTTTGAAATATAGGTCACATAGCCACAGTTCTGTGATATCAGCCGTCTTCTCTACGGTATTTTTCTAAGTTAGAAAACTTTAGAGTAGGAAAACATGTGTTATCATGTCTAGTATGATTTGTACACCTACCTTTTCCTCTTATTATCTTTCAAAACTGTGCTAAGAAATATTCTAGCAGCATTTACTTGTCATTACTTTGGTACAAATACTTGAAAACCTGCATTGCACAGGTTCCCATATGCCAGCAACACAGACTTGAGCTTCAAACTGTCAGAAACTTTAATTTTTTTATCTTCAGATACATAAACTATCAGTGTCAACACATAAAATGATAAAAACCAAAAGACCATAGCATAAAAATGACAGGTTTATTAATATAAGCCATAAATCAGTTTATATAAATGTTATTCCTAGTATTACATAATGGATGTGGATCCTTTACCACATACCAAAATGGCACAAAACACTCAAAATCCAGAGATTTTGCAATTAAGAAATTTTCTGAATATATTCAAAGAAGTTGAAGTTTAAAAATTCCTCAATAATAAAAGCAATGAGGAAGAAATAAGCAGTAAAACTGCATGGTTCACAAGCAGAAGACTTCTAAGGCAGAAGTAACAGAGAGGCCTCACTGTACACTGTCTCCAGCTTTGGACTAGTTAGTGTCACATGGCAGCTATTCTTCAGGATTTCCCTATATTCATGCTTTTTTTTCCTATCTCTATCATTTCATAATTGGTGTTTTACAAGATGTCCACATCACTGTAAATCTGTGCAGTCTGTCCCAAACAACAGATAATATCTGAACTAAGTGTGCTGATACAAAGAAAAACTAGTCATTAATCTGGCAATCAAAATAATGAGATGCAACCATGGATGTAACAAAGACATGGTTTCTTACAGAACTGTGACCTCAGAAAGAGCACCACTGCAGGCAGAAGTCATCCAAACTCCTCCACAGAGGCTCTATACCCAAAGTACAAATCTTATGAGGCTACAGTTTAGCTCCATACTGGCAAGCAGAAGAGAAGTTATACGATAAAAATATAGTCAGGGAACAGAAAATCAAGTAGGAGAAAATAGGTACAATACAGAAGGTTCTTCAAGGAAAAGAAAACAAATAGGGTGGTAGGATATTAGAGAAGACAAAGGAAGATGACAAGAATATCCAGAAAAGGGATGAAGGAGACTCATGACATTTTCTAAGTTACTCAACTGGGGAGCAAAAATTACAGGAAAGATCCTGATAGCAGTTAGGTATAACTAAAGATCTCTGAAGTTCTCATCACTATAACTACTTTCCTTACCTTTTTCAGAAGCAGACACACTTAGAGTGAAGAGGGGGAAGGGGTATATTATTTCCTTTCAAAGGTTAACAGGGAATTGGCCCCATTAAAATCTCAGACAAGAAAACAATGCTAGTCATAGTTCTTTCATGAAAATGCAGTTAAAATTGAATCAGACGGATTCAATGTTGAACAATTTTAATGAAGCAAGTGGCAAACAAGTACAACAATTTCTTAAAAAACAAAGGAACTCCAAATTTTAATTACAAAAACATTGTACAGAAAACTTGGCATCTCAACAATTCCAAACACATTAATCCAGCAAACGAATTTTGTTTTCTTCTATTTCTCTTAACATTTTTTAAGTGACAAAAGCATTTTATCTTGGTCTTCTCCTTGACATTCACTTCATTTCTCACTTTTTTTTTTAATCAGCCAACACTGAAAAATGTAAACTGAAGTGACATTCAGAAAACACTGGAAAGACAAAATCCATTTTTATAGGTTAATCAAAAGGGTTAAATAAGAAACTTCTTAATGAGACAAAATATCATCTATCACATCACTGGTAAGTAAGAACTTAAGTCTTCCCCCAGATGCTTTTCAACAGATATACTACCTCCCCTCCTTCCTTGGGGGAAAAAACAAGAGATTTGTCAGCCCCTAGATAAAAATATCAACTTAAATTTCCAATCCAATAATACTTGCATGCTACTCAACAGAGTGATGTATTAAGCAATACGCCATGACCAGATAGCTGCATTGAATTTATGTAAGCAGGGGCAGCCTGCAGTCTTCGGTACCTTATTTACAGTATGTGTATGTCACAGTCTGGAATTGCATCTTACTATCATATTACACAGCACTTGCTGGAGTCTTCATGGCATACAACTCGGGGTAATAGGTAAGATGTCATAAACTGAACTTTAGAATTTTGTAGATCAATTTTTGGCTATGCAGTGCATTGTGGCCACTCAGATAAAAGTAAAATATCACCAGGTAAGAAAAAAGAAAACCAAGGTACACACAGGAGCGGAAGGTATTGGTACTTCTGTGGACATCATTAAGCTGTAGGATTTTTTCCCCTCCTCACACAGTATTTGTTATAGAATCCACTAAAAAAATTCAGGCCAACATCAGTTGGCCTCATACATGCTAAGGAAAGCAGAGATTAATGCAGGAAATTGAGGTTCCTGTTTGTGAAGTCTTGAAAATGAGACTGAACACAAGAGAAAGGAGTTTCCTCCCTGAAGGAAGACTTGAATTTACATGAAAATTCTGCTGCTTGGTTACAGCCACAAGCCCATGAGTAAGCAGAGACCTGACATACAAGGTGTTGACCTGGAGATGGCTTCAGGCAAGCATGAAGCCCCTATGTAAAGTGTGGAAAAAGAAGAAACTGCTTTTTAATCTTCAAATACTTGCATTACAGACACATTTAAGTGATGTTGGACGCAACGCACTCTAGTAATGAAAGCCATCTCCAATTTACAGCAGGAAAATCTTCAAACTTTCTTGAGGAGCAAGGAGATTGTCATGTGAAAGAAAGAGCATTTCAATCAGTACCATAAAGCCCAGGGATGTTGTCCAACAGGTGCTCAACCAAAGTCTGAATTAGCAATTAGATAGGAACCAAAGGCCAGCAAATGATTTGCATAAGTTAGTGCAGACAGTAAGTGCCTTCATCTCTGACAGGAGGTGCAGTGTTGCTCAGCAAGATTACAGACTCTAACATGCAGAGTTCTACTTGATATAAGTGAAAGGCCATTGAGGTCACACTGGAACATAATATGCTGAATGCTACAGGCTCCACAGGCTGTATTTTTTAACTGTACAAAAGGTGAAAGCACTTATGGGCTGTAATGTAGAATTCTGCAGATTGCTATACAGACCTAGTTGCTAATAACCTTCTCTGCTCTAATAATGCATGCAAAAATACATATGCTGCTTCCAGGCATATTGCTTCTCAGCATTGTGATCTCAGAAGGGCAGGAAAAAAGTGCCATTCCCCTGCCCATGTCTCTTTTATAGAATACAACTCACCATGAGATTGTACTCTCAAAAACAAGGCAGTAACATTAAATCGAACTGAGCAACGTATCAGAGAAAGGGCAAGCTTTGTGCTTTTAGTCTCAAATGGAGATTCCTGTCTTCCCTGCTGAGAAGATATAACAATTCACTTTCTATCTTGAATACCACTGACCTTTGTGGTAGTAACATGCTCCACCAAATATTTTCAAGAGTTAACAGGAGATCTTCAAAGAAGAGTAGGATGCTAGCTGCAAGACAGATGCTTGAAGAGGGAGGAGAGGTGAAGTCTGTCTCATAGCAGAACCAAGTCACAAAGCATCAACCACAGCCAGACTCTAGCAAGGAGTAAACTCACATTGAAGAAGTTGCAGGATAACACAAAAAAACCCAACAGGATTTTGCTTAAGAAAAGCTTGTATAAACATAGCAGACAGGGTCAGACAAGACAGTGCACCAAGACTGCCTATTATAGCAGAGAACACAAGCGCTGCTATCCAGTACTGCAAGTATCAGATAACAAGATCAGAAGAAGGAAACTAAAGTGGAAAAAGGTAATCCCACAAGATAAACATGAAACCAAAATAAAAGACACCAGAAGACATTAGGTAACATAACACATTAAAGTTATTATTACAACATGTAGGCTGACTTCATTTCACCAACTCCAAGATTTCACCTCCATAGTCAGCCAGTCCACAGAACAAATGCATCCTCACACCCAGCAAAATTATTAAGAAACTGAAGATTGCACCAAAGTTGCATGCTCTTAAATGTTTACACAGAGGACAGTTCCAAATGTTTACTGGGTGGTGTCAGTGGCTTCTTAAGACCTTCTAACGCATTGATTCATCTGCCTCACTGACAAACCACAAAGGCAGAGACCAGGACAAACCTGCAATTCTGCCTCATATCCCTAGTCTTTCCCTCATGGCTTCTTATTCCACACTGGCCAAAAAAATTTCATAAAGCATCCCTGGGTCACAAGACCTGCAGACAAAACAGAAAATTAAGTGTTAGAAGACTAAAACCTGAGAAGACTAAAAAGGCACCGTGACATTTTTTTGGACGATTTATCTGAAAACACAATGTTAAGTATAGCAGAGAGAGAACTGTAAAGAACTGATAGATCTGTAACTTAATTCCTGTTCCCATGCAAGGAATAGTGATAAATAACAAAAAGCTTGCTCTTCTCTCTGATATACTGTTTGCAAAGAAGTTCTATTTATCATGCAGTACAGAAAAACAAACACTCACTAGTACAGTCACATAGCCGCTAAATGTAATAAACTAAGCCAGCAAAGCACACCTCAGTTTTGTGAAGTACAGTAGTTTTCCAGAGTATTATAATAAGTAGATGTTTCTATGAAATGGATTTGTAATGTCTCAACCTCAAAGATATCATTTAGTTGACAGAGACTACATTTAGGAGAATTAATATACTTCATATGCATGTTAACAAAGGGACAATGATGATGACAGTTGGCTGATACAGTTTATCGGATGCCAGCTGAACCTTTCTACCCAAAGCTTTCCTCTTTTAATATGGAAACTTTTACTTTTTTCTAGGTTTGCATCCAATAAGGCCCAACCTTCTCCCTTTTAAGATTTTGTCACAAAATATAATTAGTGCCAATTGAATGTCAGGTGTAATTAATAGCCCTAGGAATTACTTGATCATTATATCCCATTACATGCATGTCTTTATATAATGAAACTAGGTGATTATTAATCATGTTTTTAATTGCTTTACACTTTAGCTCCTGAAAAGGGGGAAAGTATTGGTGGTAGAGGGAAGGAGGAAATGGAGTCTTTTTTTTCAACTATTAAGTGGAAGCAGTTACAGTTGAAACCAAATTATTCAAGAAAAAAATATTTGCACTTTTAGAAACACAGAAATTGTTCATCATTGAGGAAATATGAATCCACTTGACCTAAGAACCAAAGTATAAATTTTAGTAGCCTGGAGATACAATATTTCTGGCAAGGTGCTTAAAGGACAAGCATCTGTTTCAGGGCCTGGCATGCCCTAATAACTGATTGATGAGAAATTGCTTTCCCTCATACATTCTATAAAACCTCTCCATCCCCTGATTCTCTTTCTGAGCTTGAGTGCTAATTGAAAACAGTAAACAAAAATGAGAAGGTTGTTGAACTACTGAAAAATCCCAGACCTGGATAGACAAGCTGTTCCCTTCATAAATAGCAGCAGTAAAGGCACTTCTTTATTCTGCTGGGAGCTCAGTCATCTCTTAGAACTATAGTCCGTTCCATCTGGCTACCCTCTGGAAGGACAATGATCTTTTAGCTTAAGCTGCAGGATAATGGGGAACATGTAATTAACTGTTCTACACAGTATCACAAAAGGTCAGAATCAGAAAGGATAAAAAGCCTTGTCTTCATATATATAATGAAGCTTTCTTTGCATTTCTAAACACCATTCAAGACAAGTACAGTCGATCTCTACATAATAAATGCCTAAAGATTGCAGGTATGCATACAGTTGAAATCAAAGTAGGCAAAATCCTAATGGCTCTCTAATGCTGTGCATTAGGGGGGAAGTGGGGCAGTAAGTGGTGAGGGAAATGCAAAGAACAGTATTGCAGAAAGGTTGGTATTGCCTTGCTGATTCATTTTTCTACTCAGTTGCCTATTACAGTTTTCAAAGCTGTTAAACAGGAGCAAAACCACTCATCACCTCAAAAATATTCAAAAGCCACATGATCATTAGTCTCAAACAAATGAAATGTATAACCTGGGCAATACATCAGTGCTTCATTTACACGTAAACCTTCATAGCTAGAAAAGCTTGACTACAGCTGCTACAGAGCAGATAGTTGTAGGTATTAAGTCGATAACAGAACTGAGTTCACCTCTAACCTCTTTAGAAAAATAAAATTTCTCTGTGACCATCAGATTCTACAATTGATGCAGAATTTTAAAGTTTTCCTCACTCAAGAAAGGCGCCTTCTAAGTTAGTCACCCTGTCACTAAAATGTAAATAATATTTCTGTCAGTGTTCTTATTCATCTTAAATGCAATGAATAATAGAACAAACAGCTATTTATGTCTTTATACAAAAGATCTTGGAGCTAAGGGGCACTTAATGAACCCTTTAATGCTGTTAGATATTTTCAACCTCATTTGACTTGCATTAAGTCAACTTGCTCCTGTGGCTCCGAGGACAAAAGCTTTTTGACTGTATAATACAGTGATCAGCACAAGAATCAGCATCAGAACAAGTGCCAGTAGTACAGAGTAGATGCCAAACAGGAGCAGCCTAAGAGCAAACACTTACCCAGTCATTAGCGTTCAAGTCTGGTTACCACATCTCTCACTGTGGCTATGAGGTTCTCATTCTCCTGTGGGTTAGCCATAATAATACCGTGCAGCCTATTCATGTAGGCATCAATAGTTTCCATCGTGGGTGTTTCCCCGCTACCTATAGTTAACATAGTAAAAATGAGCCACGGAATATTTAGAAGACTATAGCGAGTCCCAAAAGTTAAGACTAAGTGAAGGGCAATTTGTGCCAACATGCAAACTGCTATAGGAGATGATTCTGCCATGCACTGCCACTTGTGACAGGTTCTGTAAAACAATGTCCTCCTAACTCCACAAAATGAACATTTCCAAGGATATCTGCACTAATGAAGCATGGTTTTCTTTGATTTGGGTATCACAGTTGATTATAACAAAGTCTTTCAGCTGGCCATTCATAATATCAAGGTGGATTCCCTGGCATCTGATCATACAGAAGCAGCCTTTCTTTTAATCAAAAAACTTGCAGGTCCTGTCTTGTCTATTCAGTAACATTTTCACAAGACAAGTGGAGGAATGCAAGGACTGAATGTGCCCTGCTTTATTAGGTAGAGAAGATGGGTTATTAAAAAAAAGCCATGTTGAAATAAAGCACTGACACTAAACCTTCCCCTGCATGCATTTAAGCTCAGACACAGTCAAGACCACAGAACTACAACAGCAGGTCACATGTTGCAAATTCACACTAGCACATAAAACATTAACAGTTAAATTCAACATGTCAGACAGGAAAAAGGTCTTACCTGGTAGCGGGACTGCAGCAAAGCTGGTTGTGAGTGCTTGGCGTAAGGTCTCTAGATGCTGTTGCAGCACTGTGTTGCGGCTCCGCTCTTGTATCACGTCCACCTCCAGTTTCTCCACAGCAGTACGCATGCTCTCAACATGCTTCTGCAAGGCAGCATTCCTCTCCTCAAACTCCATGTTGGATTTACGAAGCTGCCGCAGTTCAGCTTCACGTGCTGCAAATATCAATTCATTCCCATATAGTCAATAAACTATAAACCCATATCTGTGATTCACTGCAATGAAGCACAATGTTCTAGAGTGCTTAACTGATGATTACAAATGGTGCAGTTTCGGTTTATAGATGAAAAAGCGTATCATGGAGCACCACAGGGGTCTACAGTAGTACTTGAAGAGCCTTAATTTCTAGAGAGATAGACAAATTAGAAGATATTCAAAGCATCAGAATTGAAGTGAATAGGGGAACTGATTAGAAAGGAATACTGCAAGACTGATTTCAAACGCATTATGACATAGCTTAGCATCAGTGGTAGGGGGCTCACAGGCACAGTATCAGCTACAAAAATACACTTCCATTGATCATGAGGAAAAGTATCTGAATCTGCAGTCTGTTCAGTCAAGAAAGTCTCCAGGAAAGTTGGTAAAAAATCCTAAACTTTTGGGACATAAAACCACAAAAACCAAACAGAGTGACAGCTGTGTAGCTCTGCAGAGAGAGACCTGGGTGTCCTGATTGATAATGAGCTAAATATGAGCCAGCAATGTGCCCTTATGGCCAAGAAGACTGTGGCCTGCAGGTCAAGGGAGGCTCTTCTCCCCCTCTACTCTGCCCTGGTGAGGCCTCATCTGGAGTCCTATGTCTAGTTCTGGGCTTCTCAGCTCAAGAGGGACAGGGAAGTGCTGGAGAGAGTCCAGCACAGGGCCACCAAGATGATCGGGGGACTGGAACATCTTTCATACGAGGAAAGGCTGCAGGAACTGGGGCTGTTTAGTCTGGAGAAGAGGAGACTGAAGGGAGATCTTACTAACATTTACAAATATCTAAAGGGTGGGTGTCAGGAGTTTGGGACATCCCTTTTTTCTATAGTAGCTAGTAACAGGACAAGGGGTAATGGGATGAAGCTGGAACACAAAAAGTTCCACTTAAATATAAGAAAAAACTATTTCACTGTTCAGGTGAGGGAGCCCTGGCACAGGCTGCCCAGAGGGGTTGTGGAGTCTCCTTCCTTGGAGGTCTTCAAGACCCGCCTGGACATGTTCCTGTGCGACCTGATCTAGGTGAACCTGCTTCTGCAGGGGGGTTGGACTGGAGGATCTCTAAAGGTCCCTTCCAACCCTACCATTCTATGATTCTATGATATTCAGAGTAAAAAAGTTAAAATACTGCTAACTAGCCTGAATCATCATCATGCTATAACCTAGGTATGTCTTAATCCTACAGAACAGCAGATCCATCTCAGACTGGCTGCAATTACAGCAAGTGGAGCTCAAACATCAGAAACATTCTCCAAAAAGTATAGTTTTGGAAGAAAAAGCCAGGAAAAACTGCTGTTGCAGGCACTGTATATGTAAAGAGGTAAGATAATATCAGAAACACACGTTGTCTATACCCAAAGTCATTAATTGAGCTGAGATGGGAGGAATGCAAGGACTCTTCAGTTGAACAACATGTGGCAAAAACTTTGGAAAAGCAAAGACAGGGCTCTGCAGAAGTTTAACTTACCTTTACTATGATTCAGGAATTCTTCTGTGAAGATTGGAATATCAAAGACAGATCTCTCCTTGGTATCTGCTTCTTTCTACAAAGAGTATCATATAACTAAATATTGTTTGCTTTCAGGAATTGATGAATTTCTTTGATCAAGAGAATAGAAAGAGAAGGAAAACCAAAAATTGAGGCAGATACAGAGCTGGATATATGTGAGACACTTCCAACTCCTACTAAGAAAGGCCAAAGTGTAGGTCTTGGCTTTTTAAGACATAGATTGAATAAAAGCCAATTATAAAGAAATATCTTAACATAATAAAATAGATACCCTTTTGCCGTAGTGGCATTACATATAGGAATCATTATGTTTTAAAACTATCTGAATTAATTTCTATTTTTCACTGGAAAGCATTTCCTCATCAGTCAACTGATGCATTCTGAAATAGTTTATATAGGAATATTAACAGAGAGCAAATGAAGCAAGTAAAAGGCACAGTAAGTTCCACAGTTCATTCTCTCTCACTACCAAAACAAAAAAGTAGCCCAGGAAAAAGAACAGCTAACGGAGAAATAAGCAACTTTTCCACATGTCTGCTCCAAAAGAGACAGGAGCTGCACAGCACTTCAAGCAAGTCACATCTTTTTTGAAATGTTTAGATGGATGTTGCCACTCTTCCCAACCTTCTATTATTTTTTTATTTAGTACTTGAATTGTACATAGCAACACTTTTTGAAAGTCATCTCTATGTACAATATTTAAAATTAGTTCAACACAGAAACTAAATCATGAACACAAGTCAAGTAAGGGAAGAAGGAAAGGTTTCTTGGACTTTATGGTATTAGACTCTCTCGAAAACCAATTTCATCAGACCATACCTGCTAATCACAAACACAATAATAACAGTCAATGCAGATAAGTGAAAATAGCAAGATAACCAAAAATTATAGTCTTGGTTCCAGGAATAACTTGAGTGTATACTTCTGAAAAACAATCTACATCTTTTCTGTTTGTTCCTTGCCTGTGCAGGATAATATTTGACTTCCTTGCAGAAAATATGTAAAATCCTATCGGGTGATAAGCATGTGGAACTTTACAATATAAAAGTGAAAAACATTAAGCAGTCAAAGGCTCAGGCTTTCAGAAGAGGATGCCTGCCTAACATGTTGCTAGTTCAAATATGTAATAACTACTTGATGAAGCTTAAAAGCCTAATATGGTAAAGAAGACTCCTTTTTAACTGCATTCATGACAAGTGATTTCAGCAATGATAGCTTGAATTAGGAGGATCGGAAATAACACTGAATTTGTAGTTTGCCACCAGTATTATTTAAACGTCATATAAACATCATGGTCAACTTAAAACTTGAAGCCTTCGGTAATCTATTTTTGTACAATTAAAGACAAACTTAGATTCAGTGACAATAAAATCAGAAATCCTGGAGATCATGTACTTCTAAAGATTAATTTAAGTACTTTCTTTAAGAATTAATAAAAAGGTATATAAAAAACATACCACCAAAACATTTTCTTTAGAGTAGACAAGACCAGTAGTTGCCTCTCAGCAGTGCACAGTCTTGCCAGTATTGTAATGAACACATTAGAAAGCCCTTGACTGCTTTCCCAAGGCAGAAAATCTCATGAAATAAAACAAATCTTTCAAAGAGGCCTATTGATTATATGGGAAGAGG
The DNA here is from genome assembly GCF_028858725.1 of Colius striatus. Classification (NCBI taxonomy): domain Eukaryota; kingdom Metazoa; phylum Chordata; class Aves; order Coliiformes; family Coliidae; genus Colius; species Colius striatus. The sequence continues at coordinate 29,435,124 of NC_084765.1, read as the reverse complement.
TTGTATATAAGCAAGATTTGTCATTGCTTTTTATTTGCAGTTTATTGGTGTCATGGTTTGACATGACAGCCTTTTCTGGTAAGGGGGAAGGGGCTGTAAAGATGGCTCCTGTAAGAAGCTGCTCAAAACTCTCCCTAGCTCTGAGCCAGATCCACTGCTGGGGCTGAGCCAATTAGATGCCTCCACGATCACTTTTTAAGAAGAAGCCAGAAGAGGAGGCTTCTTCCTGTTTCTTTTTTCTTCTGTCCTTTCTTCTACTGCGGCTGGTGGTGGTGCAAAGAGTGGGAAGAGCAAGAGAAACAACCATGCAGACTCCAAGGTCAGTGAGGAAAGAGAGGAGGAGGTGTGCTGGAGCAGAGACTCCTCTGCATTCTACAGAGAGGACTGGTGAAGCTGAGATTTGTCTGCATTTTGCAGACACATCAGGGGCAGAGACTCATTTTGAAAATGACCCCAAATCAGGGGCAGAGACTCATTTTGCTAAGTACCCCAAGCCAGGAACAGTGACTATGGTCAGAGGAGGCCGTGGGAGGGACCCAATCACTTGACTACAGACACTGAGCCTGGGGCAGTGATTCTCTTCATTAAAACTATGGCCGGAGGAGGCCATGTTCCATGGAAGGGGCCCAACATTCACAGAAGCTGTAACTGTGGGGGGGAAACCACGACAAAGCAGCTCATTAAACTTATGGCCAGAAAAGGCCTTGTCCCAAGGGAGGGACCCTGTATCTGCAGAAACTGCAACTGGGGCAAAGAATCCACACCAGAGATGTTCACCAAGGACTGTGTCCCATGTGAGGGACCCTGTATCGGCAGAAGCTGCGGCTGTTGGGAACAACCCACAGCAGAGAAGTTCGTTAAGGACTGTGTCCCATGGGAGGGACCCCAGGTTGGAGCAGGGGAAGAATGCCAGGAATCGTCCTCATCTGAGAGAAGTGGCAGAGCCCATCTGTGAGAGACTGACCACATCCCCCACTCCCTGCCCCCCTGAGCTGTTGAAGGGAGAGGAGGTAGAGATATCGGGAGCAGTGAGCTGGGCCTGGGAAGAAAGGAGGGATGGGGGAGGGATATCTTAAAGTGTTGGGTGTCATTTTCTCATTATCCTACTCCCATTTTGCTTTTATTCTGTTGTGTTTCTTGTAGAATAAACTTTCCTGCTTTCCTCTCTAAGTCGACTACTGGAGTCTGTTTTGCCAGGAACCGTAATTGGCAGCGAGCCCTCCCTGCCCTTGTCTCAATCCACAACAACCTTGCTTATCTTTTTACTCCCATTTTGCTGGGGCCTCTGCCATCCTAATGAGGGTGGGGGCGAATGGGGGCACTGGGCGAGAGATTGTCAAGGTGTTTCTGTGCTAGCTGGGCCAAACCACGACAATTGGTAACCATGAAAAGCTCTGTAGTCCTAGGTTAATACAACAGGAGAAAGTTTTAGCACTTCAAAGGGAGAGATATCACAATCAGCCAGGATGTACAAGATTTGTTACATGTCTCAACTAAAGCACAGGCATCTTATCTCCAGACATTATTACTCTTTTCCAATATTTACATGGTGAGGGCAAGCAAGAGGAGGTTTAAACCAGAGATCTACCAGTGATTTAGTTCCTCTACGCATTTTATTCTTCAGGAAGACACAAGCATTCCTGTTGCTGCAGCAAATCAGTATCTCAAAACAGTAACCTGAAGGTGCTAATGTGGAAGGTTTATCTAGTTCTCAAGCTAATGGTAAATTTTACATCAATGTTCACTTACCCAATAATTAAAACTCTCTGCTTTGAAAAATGTCAAGGTAAAAATTCTGCAAGTTGAACCTCTAATGTACTGGATCATTAATGGCTCATTTATACTTACCTGCACCCACTGATCTAACACTACAAAACGGACATGTGACCTGATCTAGGTGAACCTGCTTCTGCAGGGGAATTGGACTACATGAACTCTAAAGGTCCCGTCCAACCCTACCATTCTATGATTCTATGATTAAGTGTAGCCTGCACTCCCACTTTATCTTCAATCATTTGTACCTGCCCAAGACTTAAACTTAGTTTTCTATCATACTAATGTGAGCTTAAGAGTAGTCAGTTGTTTCTTACTTTTGATCAAAACACAAGAGGGAGAATTCAAATTTGAAACCTTTGATTGGGATCTTAAACTGGCATAAACTGGTTTTCCTTGACTACACTAGAAAACTCCATCATCTAAAAACCTATCCACCAATGTGCGGGTATAAAGAGGTTTACCTCATGATCATGGGCTGGCTGTCTTGCTCCATCTGAAAAAGAAAAAAACAAACAAGAAATTCCCCAGAATGCAAAGGACTTGAGAAAACAAGAACCAAAGATGTAAAGCAGTTAGACAACAGTTAGTGACAGAAAACTTGTGCAGCTTTCCTAATAAGTCACATAGAAGCTGTGTGTTATCTGGATGCTTTTAATGCACATCCTCCAATACAATCTAGACAGTTCAATTTATGTAAACCTAATCACTTTGCACACAACTGATGTAAGTGACATAGAAAGAACACATTCACTTTTCAACAAATCTTTGAATCAAAGGTTTTAAATGAGTGTCAGGATATATGACTAGCTGAGAATCTTCTCTTGCCCTAGGTAGGTACAGATTTTTGTCCCATTCAATACCTTGCCTGTGTGATTTGCCTTTTTGTCTGTCCTGTGCTTTCCTGCTAAAGACTTTGTAGGCTTCAGTCTTCTGATACTGCTCCAGCTCCCGCATATAACGCTCCTTATCTCTATCTGCTTCATCAAGGTAACGCTGAAACAGAAAAGTCCAAGAGTTTCAGGGAGTTTCCTCCCCTTCAGAAGGAAGGGAAGAAAAACAACTTGTCAGATGAAGTGCTGATCCATTGAACCTATGCAAAGAGGAAAGGAGTGAAGAAACAATGAGAATGTATGTGAGATGCAAAGACATAAGATTCCTTGATAAAATTACTGTATTCTGGTGTCCTGTTTGCTCTTTAACTCAAATCACTTTTCTCTTAACAATTTTTTGTTAGACTTAGAAGTAACCTGCTACTGCACTACTCAACTCAACCGCACATTATGTACACATTACACACTAAATACTTCAGAATTGCCTTCCTGTGGCCAGGATTCAATGCTGCCAAGCAAGAACGCCTTAACAGATCATGGTTTAAGGTTCAGATCTGTAACAGTGAGCTTCCAACACACTCTTGCTTTCATGCCTCAGACAAAAAACACTGCCATTGTACAACCACACACTTGGCCTGTCTGAGAGGTGATCAACACATCATGGCTATTGGAAAAGAGTAGCACAGAGCCTAGGTTACATCAACTTAAGCTATCTGCATTTAGGTTTTTTTTTTTTTCCTAGCCTGAAGATATTTCACACATTTGCGTAACAGAATGAGAAAGAAACAGAACTGGAAAGTTCTTGGGGAACTGATGACCTAAAATCCATTTAAAGAGTGGCTGTAACATGTACTGATGGAATTTGAGGAAAATGTTGTCCTCCCAATTTATTTCCCCAATGAGTTTAAAATTCAGTGTAAATAATTATCAAATCAGAGTGAATGTTAGCCACCTGGTACATCTTTTATTTTCATTAAATCATCATGACAATACATGAAACTATTATCAATTCCACACATTTGAAACATTATGTTGACGCTGCTGAGGGCCAATTGTTAATATTCTGCATTAGGTGCAAATTTGGTGCTGCTGGGTTTGCACTGCTTTTCCTCTGCAAGACATTCATTCTTCTTTTCCACTTCCAGCAATGTGCTGCTGAAAGAGTCAATTTACTGAGTTAAAAACAAGTTTTTCCTCCTTATGTTTCAGATGGATTGTTTAGAATCAGTAAGACTGAGTTCTGCTTCCCAACCTATAAGTACATGTCCTAGGTTTTCTTACACAGATCTATACATCTCATTGGACATTTCTCCATACAGAGGAATAACAATAACTATTAGAGTCTTTGCTTTATGACTATAGTTTGATTTTTTTCTGAGGGAGACTGTTTGGCAGTCCAGACAACTCAACTGACCCATCCTTATGCTCACTAAATACAAAGGGAAGTAACAATATTACAGGGCTGGAAGAGGGGAAATGTGACTTTCCCTTCAACATCTATATCAGACACTTAGTTTGCCAATTGCTACAGATTAGCCACAAGACCAGAACGTCAAACATGCTTTTCCCTTGGATTATTGGTCACTAACTCACAAAGCAGTAGTATACTATGACTCAACTGCTTGCTTCAGGAGAACAACTTCCTAGTTGTTAGTTAACCAAAACCAAGCTTACACAGCTTCAACAAGAGTTGTGGACTGTGTATTAGAAAGACAGGTTCTGAAGCTGCAGTGGCCTTCACTGCCTTAATAAAAAAGGGCAGTAGAAACTGAAGGGAAATGCTCAGTAATCTTTCCCTTACCTGCTAGAGGTTAGAGACTATCAGCTTTACTTGAAAAGGACAGACTCCCTGGGGATTTAAAAAGCGGTACAGAATATAGATTTTAAACCAAGCTCTTTTTTTCCCTAGATTAAAAATTTGAGACATGATAAGAATATGTTAAGGGCAAGAGCTAGAGGGGCAGAACGCCTTTATCTCCCCTCTCTCCCAGCAGACAGCCATGTCATTCTCTATAGATATGCTACCAAATGAACTGCTTTGCCCTGAGACACATTTTCCATTAGGGTTAAAACATGCCATGCACTGTTTCACAATATCTCTGTGTAACTTGTATTCTACAACCTTAAAAAAAGCAACAAAAGGAACTCTTGGGTTTTGTATTATACCATTTTTCATCTAGCACTGTAAAAACTTAAGTCCTTAAATTATTGTCAAATACTTCAATGCTTAAATATCCTGATAAATTCATTTGATGCATCAAGTTGCCCTGTAACTTCTGCTATACTGTAATCTCCAATTGGCCGTCAGGTGTGGACAACAAGACACCCATTAGCAATAACAAGGTTCACTCCAGAAGGAGTAGGAGAACCACACACAACACTGCATTGGTCTTCATTCGCATATCAGACAGTGCAGAAGGATACTGGAGTCTCAACTAGAAGATATCACATTCTGACCAAAAGGTAGAAAACCAAACCTTTTCCTGAGCTGATATGTGTAGAAACTAGAATATGCAACTCTCATTGTCTCATCCATTGTACACATCTCAGCTTTCTTTCCAGGGCTGGCAACACCTTAAAACATGGTCTAAAAGTTTATTTACATTAATCACGCCCTTCAGTAACCTGACTGGTTTTGTGTGTCTTACTCTAAGACAGTAGATGTTTATAGACATTGCTGAATTTGTAAAAGAAACAGAACTGCAAAATCCTTCAAGCAGCTCTGAAATCCTGCTGAGTCCTCCTCAGCCACAGAGGATAAATGTCTGCCCTATCCTTCTAGCAGCTTTGGTCTTGGAAACTAGTATGTCTCAGCTGTATCTGAGTGACATAACAGTTACAACCAGATGAATGGCATAACCCATGGGATGTCTCACTACAGAAATTCCCCCTGCTCTGAATATATTCTTGCACTAAATAGAGGATACACTTCAAGTCACACCTAGATGAGATGCTACAGCCTTAAGAGGGTTCACTGCTTGAACTCTGGCAGACCTGTGCCCTTTATTTTGAAATATATTCCTAAATACAACTTCAATCAAAAGCCTAGGTTAACTTCCTCACTAAATCACAATATTGCCATTTAACAGTAATCATAATCCAACAAGGAAAATGGAGTTTAATGGTACCCGTTTCTCCTCAGGAGGCAGTTTACTCCATTCATTGCCCAGCATCCTGGTGATCTCTGGGAAAGGGACTTCAGGCCTCTTCGCTCGAAGCTGCTCCCTACGCTCATTCATGAATCGCACATACCCTGTGAGGGGGGATTTGGGGGCATTGGTGTCCCTAAGAGGTTTCTTCCTCTTTCTCCCTTTGGCCCAGCCTCCTCGTTTAGTTCTTTGCTGCTGCAAAACGAAAACGGAAGAAAATTCAGATTGAAGGAAAAGAATTACCACCTCTGGAAGGAATTATTATTCATGTCTCAAACACTTTCATCAGAAATATGTTGCTGCTATACATCCTCTCCAAGGATGTAAGTTTCAAAGCTTACTTTACAGCAATCCTCACTTTTCTCTAAGCAAGGCCAAAGACATCTCACTGTGAGAAGTTGTTTGCAGTATCTCCTCATCCACTGGGACAATAACATTCGCATTAACTTCTGATTGAAAGACCCTGAGGACTGATAACCGATAAAGTTGTCATCCTATCAAATTAAATTGCAAGTATTAATTTTTTTGGTTAGTTGTTGGTTTTTAAATTATTCTTCCTCTCATATTCTCTAGTCTCCAGTGATCTGTCTCAAAATCATGTTTAGAGACACTTTGTGTATTAGTTAACAATTGTGAATTAGTTATTTTGCCGGCACTTGAACATCTCTTACTTTCATGCACTCTGTGTCCAACAGATTGGTTAAAGAACAGTATATATAGCCTTTTCTACCCTAATCAAGCATAAAGGCTTTCTTTCCACTAATCACCTCCAATAAGTGATGAACAAATTCCAAAGGAGAGAACATCGTAAGATTTGCCTGTGGCACACTGTGAGCTCACAGGAATAACATAATTACCATCCTCTTGGCTTCATACTACTACAGCAGCAATCTCTATTCTCTTACACTATGCACATAAAACTACTTTAGTACTTCTAATCTCTCCCCAGATCAACATGTTCCTGCCACCATATTAGTTGTAGTTTCTTTCCTGGAATTTACTTCCTCAATTAAACAGGAACCTCACAGCTGAAGACAAATGACAAGGAGGAATATCAAACGCATCTATCCAAAAAATCTAAAACCACTTTCTTGCCAAATTTCAGTTCCTTCATGATTTAGTCATCAAAAATCAGTGTTATTGGGTACACAAGCTGTAGTCTAAACTAGTAAGCACAATGCTTTCAAAGACATTGCTTACTCCCAAAGAACAAGAGTCTCACTTTCCTGACTCACAAGAGCTAAAAATCAGTCAAGGTAGTCGAACATTCAGTCTTTAGAAACAAACAAAAAATGCAGCATCAGTCTGTGGATCTGGTGGGCTAAGCTAGAAACACACATGCTGTTCCCTGTATGACTGCCATCCTTCCTTGGCTATCTGTGTGCAGTTGTGCAACCCAGGAGAAAACTAGAGAGAATCAAATGATGAAAATGGTAAATGGATGAAAATTTGTGATCCTATCCAAAAAAATCTGAATAGAAAAGACATAATGACAAAAATCCATGTTTTTGCTTCATTGAGAAGTCACTATTATTATTTCATCTCACCTCCTCCTCAGGCTTCTGCTCAGTGTTTTCAGCAGTATTGGAGGACTCATTTTGCAGCTGCTGAACCTGTGACAAATCCTCCACCAAATCTGGGTTATTCACAGATTGTGAAGTTCCACCACTGAATGAAGTTTCAGAATGAGCTAATCTGAAAAAGCACATAATAGTGGAAGAAAAAACATAATCATCATATTGCTAAATCACTTCCTCCCTTAATCTTCTAAAACGTGCAAAAATATTGCAAATATATTCAGTCCTTACACTAGGAAGAAAAAAGATTTTAAAAATTCATTTTTTGAGAACTGGCTGTTCCATCCAAGCAACTGCTATAACTATCATAGCTACTACAGACTTTCTAAGACAGATTGATTTTTAAAGTGTTATTTTGTTTCATTTTTAGTGAAACGTTTGATTATACAAACAACTGTCATGCAAGTCAATGTTTGAATCAGAAATCAGAGACAATGAATCTATGTTTCTTCAAAAATACCGTTAAGTATTTTAAATGAATGGTTTCATCTTCAACTCATATACACCTTTCTGGATGCATTTAACATATTTCTCCACAAATACAACACAAGGTTTGTGGTTGAGTATGATTTTGGAATGAACTTCATTCAACACAATTTCCTACTGATATATGTGGGTATTTAAAGCACAAATCAACAGGTTCCTGAACGACCCCTTTAACTTCAAGAGTTGTATCCATCAACCTTACTGTAAGAAAGGGCAAACTGTCTGGAGAGGCAAAAAAGGAAAAAAATAGCAGCATGATAAAATATTTTTGAGGGTGAGTAGACAGAGATGGGCACACATTTTAGAGCAACAACCCTATAGCAATTCTCATCACTGTGTTCAGTGGGCAAAATAAGATTTTAGGACTCAGATACCAATCCCTTCTTGAGCCAGGCTAAATACTCCTTGTCTGTGTCTAGTTGGTCATGGAAACTACTGCAACAGCACTGTATGCTTGAGAAGTATGCTCTCCATTCACTCAGATCTACAGCTGCTTACATGCATGACACATTTCAAACTTTCAAAATAATTGTTCCTGTTCTTGTAGAATACAGCTATATAATATTGAGATATTCATTAATTGTTGGCTGAATGCCTACAGGAAAATGTGTCTTTAAACAGAAAGAATAGCTTCCTTTCATTACTCACTATAAGCAACTGCAGCATAATCACTGGTAAAAAGACAAGGCCTAGAGAGATCCATGCCTGTCTTTCAGATAGCAGATTGAGTTCATATTACTAACAACTAGAGAGGGAGAAAGGAGAGCAAGCATACACACTCCTGTGAGGTAATTATGTTTGGTGTGTGTCAAGAAGAAAATGAAAAAAGACAGTTTCTTAACACCACTGTGATGGTTTGAAGAACATTTCAGCTTTCCTATCAGTTACTCCTTGCCTGGGAAGCTTTCTAAACGACACATACAGGAAAAACTTCAATGTGATGTAGCCATTTGCAATGAAAACTGATTGAAGCTCATTCAACAAATGAATATTCCTTTAATATAAACATCAGCTCAAAATAGCCATGGTTTCTCCTAAATAGAGTCTGTAATGTATCAAGACCAAGGGAGCACTGTAGCATTTTCTTGGTTAATTTTATTTGTTTCGGGTTTTTTAAGTCACTTAGAATCCTCTCTTCTTATTGAAACCGTTTCTCTTGCAAGTCTAGAGATAGTATTTAGCAGCTGAAGTTAAAAAAGTAGTTGCTTACCCAGTTGCAGTAATTTCACTACCTTCCTTAGATATTTCTTCATCTGTAAAAAGCGGAGGAAGGTTGGAGCCAGCCACCAAGTTTTCCATAACTCTGGTTAAAAAAAAAAGGGCAACAAAATTAAGTTAATTATCTCATTGTTTCAGCAGTATTTCAGTTTAGACATCATCGCATACCACAGATTCCCCCTGGCCCTGCCCCTCCATAAAGCAATTGGTCAGTCATAGCATGTTGGCCTCAGGACAGATACTATAGGCAAATGTGCTTAAGGTCAAAAAGAGATCATAAATGATGCTTCAATTGAAAGTTTCTCTTATAAACTGAGCCCTGTGCCAGTGACACAATGTTGCTGGAAATCACACTGTGGCATTCTATTTTATCCCTTGAGACAAAGTTTCATTCATCATACTCAGCACATAGTTGCTTAGATCCCACTCTTCCAGTCCACCTTCCTGTTCATCCTCAACTTTCCACCCCACCACAGATGCGCTGACCTCAAAGGAAATCAAAAACTAGGTTCCTCCTGAAGGTTCAAATCAATATTGTACTTGGTAACTCCTTGTCTACATTTTTACAATACATCTTTGCACAGTGTTAATGCTAAGAGAACACAGCAATGTTAAGACTATTTTAAACTCTGACTCACATAGAACAGTTACATAAGCAGGCAGTTTAAGGCACTTCTCATTCAATACAAATTGTTTGGAAGTTAGGATCAATTGCTTTTGTATCCTTCCATTGGAATTGGATATAAGAAATCCAAAGATAAATTTATTAATCTTGTAAAGTTATTCACCTTGTATTGTAGGGAAAAAGAAATCCCCAACCAAAACTCCTTAACAAGCTCAACCTACAATTATGAGTTACTGTTTCAGCCTATTCTAAAGGGCTATACTAGTTAATCTTCTGTTTCTTCAGTTTAGAAGTCACTTTTGACAAGGTAGCAGATACCCAACTTAAGTTTGAAGGGAATGCTGCGAGTTAGAATCTTGTGCTGCTTTCACCAAGTCGGTGTGCTTGTCACTGAGCACTGAAAACAAAGTGATCAGAGACAAAATCCTGCTTCATACTTTTAATTTTGCATGTGTTTTCCCACACCCCATCCCAGTTCCTAAGGTAATGGTTTTCAACAAACAAAAGCAATGACACCATTTCTTGTGTCTTATATCACTTGCAGATCCCCGTCTCAGGTACTACCTGTGATATGGCTCCAAACTTGTGCAACAAACCAGTGAATACAGCAGGTCACCCCTACAGGTAAGCACTGCACCCTACTCAAAGAACTTGGGACATGAGACATTTATTCCACAACAGTATTTGGTTAAAAATGGACCAAAGACTCAACAGGCTGTACTCAGGAACCAAGTGTGCAAACATGTATCTGACATTCTGTTTTGAGATTGTGAGCTCATGGGCCAGACAGTCATGGGCCTAGAGCACCTGGCAAGTTAAGGGATGGTGAGGAAATTGGGCTTGCTCAGTCTGGCAGAGAAGGCTAAGAGGAGGCATATCTAACAGGTGCCTAAAGCAACCTGACAGAAGTAGGAGAAACAACAAAACCAGACTCTCAATAGTTATGTTTGCTTTGCAACACTTGAACAGGTTTCCAGAGGAGTGGTCCATTCTTACAGATTTTAAATGCTCAGTTACACAAAGCTGTAACTGCTGTTGGCAATAGCCCTGCTTTGAGTGGGAGACTGGACTAAGATGACCTCCAGATGTCACTTCCAAGCAACATCTGCAGTTCTCCAAGTCAGAACTCTGCATCAAGCTTCTTTCACATACTAACATCTCTGATATGAAAAGGAAGAAAATTCAAATAATATAATGCTTTTAGGGGAAGTGGCGAGATACTTCGGCAGAACATATAGAAATTTCATTCTTAAAGAACAAAACACAAACAGCACTTCCATATGCACAGAAAATAACCTAAACCTAAGCCAGGGCTTTAGGTATTACAAGAACATTTGAAAATTCAAAAAACTGATACAAAGAATGAGCTCTTCACTGATGCCCAAAAAGCTGTTTAAGCACAGCTATTAAATATATGACATAAAAACACTTCATGTAGTTGTCAAGTAAGAAAACTTTGCATTGTGTTACAGAATCTTCTGTTTTGTCAGTCAAAAGTCCTAAACTAATATCTTCAAAAAAGTAAATTTAAGCAGTTAGACAGCAGTCTTGCAAATCTGTTTTAATATATATATATAAAGCTTTATGTAAGACTGAAACAATTAAAATAGCTTGCTTTGTTTTTCTAGCACCATCTGGGTCAAGGACCTCTTCTCAGTCTTACCACGTCAATCTTCTAGCACTTAGCACTCCCACACATGCCCTAAAAGAACACATATCCTTTGCACCTGAACATACCATTACTAAGTGCTTCTGTCCCTCATACCCAGTGTGACCTTCTCATAGATGTATCTGTTCACATCTGGACCCAATCACCAGCAGCAGAGTCTAAGCTTGCTTTCAAACTGTGGGGAGGCAGCTGGACATCAACCTTAACAACATATAAACAGAACACAAAACAGGAAGCTGGGAGAACACACATTGCATTCTTTAACTTTTTTAATTTAACCCATATGCTTTAGATACTAATTCCTTATGTTAATACTGAACCATGTCCTAAAGAAAATTCAGCATCAGTGAATTGACCATCATTTCTAATTTATTCCAGAGAGCAAGAAAACAATGCGGTTCCGCAAAAGCTCACTGAGAACAGATGGGAACCTATACAAGACTTTCAGTCATATTTCTCACAGATAACTGTCCTATGGCTTCACTCCAAAGCTGCTATCCACTAGTTTAAACCCTGCTAAAAAGCTCCGTGTTCATTTCCTGGATGTAACAAAGTGGGCAAAACAAAAAACCTAAGGAAAAAAACAGCAATGGGGAAGAAAGGAAATTGCTGCTTCTCAAACTAGCATTTACAGAATTCACAGGATTTGAAAAGGACATTGGCAAGTTCCATCTAGTTTTATTCTGAATATATGTGCAGCTTTGTCTATTTAGACTCTGGCTAAAGAATCATTTGACAAAACTTAAGGCACAAGAAACACTTAGTTTTTTTCAATGGCTAACAAAAATACCCTATTTTAATTTTTTAACTATGAACACAAAAAACTCCATGAAATTTAACTTTAAATCTCTTCAAGAACTAAAAGCTTTTCAAGCACTGCAAGTTAGCACCATGCCCCAATAAAACTATTTCAAACTAGAAACTATTTCAAACTAGAGCTATTTCAAACAGCTCTGAGCACACAGTATTGCCATATTATTAGTTGTACAGGCTCAAGGAAGTGGTCAGTTAAGCAGGAATACAGAAAGACTATTTATTAACAGAAACATTTGATAAAGCACTTCAAGAACCACCATTCATTTTGGGATAGATCAGTTCTGGACGATCTGGCACATATTCAATTATATTTATTTTACAACTTTTGTAGGGCAGAGAAAAGACTACAGCCAAACCAAAACTGTAAAGCCTAATCTTACCGCCACTTGGAGTTTCCATACAGATTCTGCTTCCATTTTAAACACAACGACGCTTAATCTCTAACACCATTCTCAGAATGCCAGCAGCAGACATAGCTCCCACTCTACAAGGGTAGGCCAAAACAGTCAGCAATGTGTTTTTCTGACTTGACCTTAGTTCCAAACACTCCAGGCTCTCTTGTACACTGACTTTGCTCCCAAATGCAGACTCCAGAGGAACCTGAGATTTAGGGTTTTCCTCCCTTGCGTCTCCTACATTCAGTGTAACAGTGGTCAGTTATTGCATGGTAGTAACAACCTGACCTATAGAGGCTGAAGAATTCTGACATGTCTGGTTTGGAGTGCACGACCAACTGCTATTTAAAATGTAAAAAGAAAAAAAAAGCACATACAAGGATCTGGGAGGAAGAGTGCAAGCTTGAGTTCTGGAAAACAAAGCAGCACTATGTGTGCAACAAATCCAAGATGAGACCGATACCTGTGAAAAGTAAGTTCCCTTCCATTCCATGCTCTTAATGTTTCCAGAGATGTTAGTCACGTATAGTAACATGAGTTAAACCTCTTTTTTGAGTCTAGAGAAGACTTTACATTATCTTAAGCTACAAAAAAAATCTGGCTTAATTTATTCTTTTCTTTCCCTCCCTTCCCTCAACCATCTGAGAAAAAAAAAATGTCTTACACTGCAGATTATCTACAACAGTGTTCTGCAACTTTCAGTTTAAATTTTCTGGTTGGAGACGTCTGCTGCATGCAGTGATAGACCATACTTAATGCTACAGAGTATACCACATGGTTTGATAATAGTACTTGGGAAATGACAGAACTTTACAGCATCAAGATCTAAGTGCTACTACACACAGCAATACACAACAAAGCAGCAAACAGTGATCAATTTTCACAAGTACAGTTTGAATAAACTTTCCTTATTTCCTCTTATCATGAACATTTGGAGGCCATAGCATATAATTGTAACATGATTTTAGCTGGTAAGATGAAGTAGCTGAGTTGTATTTTGGGTAGACTGAATGCTACTGTACTATCTAATTTCTAGTCACATCTACGAAGTACATAGGAAAAGTTATAAGAAAGCAGTTGTAAAATCAGCGTAAGAATGAGTCCACGATGGTGCCAAACAGATTGCCTGGTTTTCCATAACACCATTACCATGGTTGCATTGTTAGCAATACAATTATAGAGCAGCAGACCTAAAACATGTGGGTGATGTGTAACCTAAAAAGCCCAAGTTTGTTTAAGATTGGCTTATGCAATAAATCAAGGGTAAAAGCTGTCAGTCAACCTTTTCTTCTAAGAATCAGATAATTTTTCTCAAATTGCAAAGATGCCATTTAAAAATGTGGAATCAAACAATTTTATCTAGCAAAACAACTCAGCGTAGCATATACACATTTTTTTTTTCCCAAAGGAGACAACTACAGTCAGATAATCACACATGAATGGCCAGACCGTTACAATAATGCAAGTAGCTGCTCTTCTCTAACCCTGTGCACTGCTGTCTCATGGCTCACTCCAAATAAAGCAACAGTCTCTTCCAGACCTGAAGCAAAACCATTGCTGTACACTTTACAAAAACATTACTTGCTTCCACAAAACATAACTCGCTTTGCTCGCATCAAGTGATTCATAACATATGGAAAATGAGGCTGGACACTACATTGTCTGCACAAGTCTGGTCATGCAATGTCACTCAAATGCAGACTGACTTCTTACTCATCCTAAGGCCATATAGACACGTGAGATTGCCCCGAACACCAGAAAAGACCAGTAAACAGTTCTTAAAAATGTTGCCTCTTGAATGACATCATATCAGGTGATTTTAAAAAATAAAGAATAACTACGTACTCATTCCATTAAAAGGTAAGATAAATACATATTTATTACAGTCAAGCATATTTAAATATGAAGTGAACATCAGAAACCCATCTGACAGCCTGATTATGAAACCCTGCAGGAGTTCTAATTACCTCATTGCCAGTTCTAGTTTTAGAAACATTAGTGCTGAGTGGAGGATTTTTCTCCCAGACTTCCTATTCCTGAAATCTCTCATCCTTCCTTGCTAGAACAAATAGCTTCAAACCTTACCATTCAGAGGATAACAGATTAAAAAAATAGTCTTCTGCTATATCACAGAAGAACCTCAGTATTCCTTATCTAAGAATCAGAATACAAATATTTTATAATGTAAATAATTTAAACTTGGATGATTCATTGAGAGAAAAACCCATAGGACCATCACTTCCCATGTCTATCCACATGTAGCCAGAATATCAGAAAGAAAATTGAAGCAAGTACATATCCAATTAAAAACACACTGCTTTTGGAGCTGTCAGAGCAAGCTCTCTTTCTCTTGACAGTAGAATTTTCTTCCATCAAGCTGGAGCAGAAGCATATTATCCAACATTCTTGACTGCAACAAAATCAGATTTGACTTCTTCCCTACAGGCAGCTCATTAGACAAAGATATTTGACTTCAGGAAAATTGCAAGCCAAATCTAACGGGATCAAGGTTTTTCTGTCAGACCAAAAAGTATACACCAGAGAACAGCCAACTGCTTTTATTTTTACTTCTTGCCAATAAAAACACTACAGATCAAAATAAAAACTTGCAGGAAAAAATTCCAGAGCCCCACTGCATTTCCAAGCAGCTTAAGACATAAAGCTTAGTTTTATGCTTAGTTTATTTGCAACTTTGTGGTAAACACTAACAAAGCTATTAATACTCAAACCTAAGAGACAGCTGCCAAACATTTAAAAACCAGAAATGTTCAATTCCACATTCTAATTTATATAAAAGCATTGAGATGGGGTATATAGAAGACATCTCATATAGATAAAAATCCTTCTATTTTCTGGAAATTAAGCCTTTATTCACACAGGAAAGGTAGACACAACCCAGAAGACAACAAGTACAGCTCCACACTGAGCTCCCTCTTTCTTCAAATACATGAAAACGATTTTGCATCAGCAGCAAACAAACTTTCCAGACTACTCAAGGGCAAATAAAACCTCACAATGACTATACAACTCTATAATCATTTAGTTCTGCTATTCACCCCTAGATAGCTAAAAATCAGGAACTGTAGTACAGGTACCCAGAGAGAAGGATTTTTATCCAGCCTTTCATTGCACGTAGTAAGCATCTACAGATTAGGATAGCTCATTTTATTCTGAATTAACTTACTTAATGGTAGCATCATTTGTCATTTACAATAGCATCAGTAACATATATGACTGATAAAGTAAATAAGTCCTCACGTTACAGATCTTGCATGAGAAAATAAAAACCATTCAGATCACAAAAAATAAGTATCAAAATAAATACTGAGATTTTGTTTTTTACTAATCACTCTACCTAAGTCTAATATTTGACTACCAGGGATGGAACTGGTTTTTGCAGTTTGCCTATAAAATTCTCTCAAGTTACTCTAGGCAATTGAATTTTCACTTGCTCTGTCATTTGAAAATTTCTCTAGAATCTGAAGACTTCATTTCACACGACAAAGTTTTACAATTGCTACTTTAACAAGGCAAAAGGGATACCCCAATAAAAAACCCACAACCATCAACTATGCAACAGACACAGATCTCACTTGGAGCACAGACATTTCTCTGAAACCACAGTGATTGTAAATCATCCAAGACTTCACCAGATACTGTTAGCTTCCCCACCAGAAAGCAAAGGGTTATGTGCCTTCAAAATTAAAGCTCAGTTCCTCTGAGCTTTACATCAGTAAGTCTCTATCATCTCACTGTGGAACGCAAACATAAACGTGCCATGAGCAAAGCAGTTTATTAAAAAACATAAATGATTTGACTTAAGTTTTTCATGGTGTTTGCCCAGTTCTAACACTTAGCAGAATCAAAAAAGTGAAAAAAAAAAGTATTAAGGACTACTTTGATTTAAAATAGCAAACAATTACTATGAACTAGAGATAACTCAATGTCAAGGAATTCTGATTGTGACTGATCATTTTATTGAAAATAAAATAATTGAAGAGTGGATATACCTGCTGAAAAAAAAAAAGTTGTTTCAAAGCCAATTTTAGTTGTTTTGTCCTCTCCCAAAGCCTTACACATCAGAAAATTTGTGAGGCAAGTACAGCACAGCATATACTCCTTGCTCACTTAGATTCTGAAACTATCTGCTGCCACAGAGGAATACAGATCATAATTTTTCATGCACATACCCACCAAAACAAGTGATTAATGACCATTTTACAGAGTATGGAATTGAATATTTTAGATGTGAGAATATACTGAAGAAGGGATTGAGTATATACTTACATGAATGACTCACCAGTGTTCATGACCCAACACAAAAACATCTAGCCTGACCTCGAGTCACAAAGACAGCATAGAATTGGATATTTTAAATGCACTGTGACTATAGGGACAAAGGTTACAGGAAATTAAGTGTGGGAAGAGTCAGTGATTCTCACACAACAGGCAACTAATTCTGCCTGTATTCAGAAAAGACTCATCTTTAGGAAAAATATGACATGCCGGTTTCCATACATTTTTGCAGTCATTTTCTTTCTGCTGCCTTGCACTAATCCAACATAAAAATAAAGGAATTTGAGCAATCATAAATCTGTCATTTAGAATAAATTACTTCTTTAGAGCACCTTGGTTGTGCAAACTAACAGGTATATAAACACTCACTCTAGCTATTTCTTTCTCTTTAAGAGATTAACAGAACTAATATTAGCAAGTGCCAACAGCAAGAACAGTGAAGATCTGGATTGGATTGTTTCTAGTCTGTTCTTACAGCTTTTTGGTTATAGACTAATTGCATGAAGTGCATCAAAAGCCCTTTTTACCCAAGGCTCTTCTAATAATCTCCAATTTGGGATTAACACACATATCATTGACTTCACAGGACAAAAATTGTACAGTCCTCAAAGACACTGATGGAAAAAAAAAAAATCAATGAGCAAGACAAGCACAGAAGGAACATGCATAAGGTTCAAGCAAACATCAAGATACCAGTAGACACTGCTTACAAAACCTTCTCTGTATTCATGAAACAGAAATAAAAATTATAGCAAGATTCTGCCAATGCATCCTCTGTCCTGAAGCAGCAGACAGCTTCTTTGACCAGTGCTAATGAGATTATAAAGATGTTCGAAACAACAGAGGA
Organism: Colius striatus; assembly: GCF_028858725.1. NCBI lineage: Eukaryota > Metazoa > Chordata > Aves > Coliiformes > Coliidae > Colius > Colius striatus. The sequence continues at coordinate 29,417,440 of NC_084765.1, read as the reverse complement.
AATGTGTAAAGAATAAGTGTTATAGGGAAAGACCATACCCAAAACACGAAGTAGTATTTTGAGGCAATCTGAAGAAACTATATGCCCTTACTAGGTACATATCAGGATGCCCTCTCATCACCAAAAGAGAAAGCATACAAATTTTAAAATTATACAAGAACCCAGCTAATTCTTTTCTGGAGTCATGGAAGTAACTTATGTCAACAGTAAAATGCATTGAAGTTGGGAAACCACTTTACCTATCCTCATTTTCATCCTCTAAGGACAACAAGAAACAATGCTATTCAGCATTGTGAATAGAAAATAAGGGAAGAGAACAGCAATGGCATATGCCTAGTGGAGCAGTCTGACTGCTCTCCAGCTTTAAGCAATAAGACATCCAGAGATGCGTCTGAGGTATGAGAAAACACAGGCAGAGAGCACATTTCTGGAACATCTGTGGCATACATAATGAAAATACGTAATTTTGCAGCTGAATTAGGACTGAAGATAAAGAAGCCATGCCTAAATGTCCTAGGTTGATTGCTTAAAACAAGAGGTAAACTTTAACAATATTTCATCTGATCCCCAAGTCACTTTCAGGAGCCCAAACAAATTGCTGTGAGGATAGCAGCTAACGTATTCCCATCTGTCCATCATAGTAACACTACAATCACCTGTTTGTGCCTATCTGGTCATATCATACGCAAGAAATGAAAAGAGTCCAGAGGAAAATAGTGACTAAGAGTAGAGTATCACTGCCTAGAGCTTGGAGCCAAATAGCAAACATCAACTGGGGAAAAGTGTGGCTAAGACCCATAATAATCTCTCTTCCAACTTTCCTCTTCCATACTGCTTCTCAGATGCTGGAAACAAGGAACTGCAGATGGGGAATGGGCACAAGCTTTGCAAAATAATGTCAATCCACCTACAAAACAAATTTAGTCCTAAACAAGAATGTAAATCTTTTCAAACAGGCTTAAAGACTGCACACACATGAGGATGGAGATCTCACATATAACAATCTTAAGTACTTAGGTTTTCACGGATTCCTATTTTGTATTTAGTTATAAATGTTCTGAAACATATTTGGCATTCAGGCTTGAGTATTTACCATATTTAGCAAACAGCAAAGATTTATAGTGCTTTAACATTTCCGTTTGATGATTTCACTTCCATATTTATTTGTTAAGTAAATATGATTCCTCCAAGCAAAAGCATAAATATCATCCCAACAACCCCTATATATGGGTAAAAAAAGGCACTGCTGGTTTAGAGAAGGTCATATAGGAAATCTCTGAGGACAAGAAAAAAATATAAGCTTCAGAAACAGTCTTTAAAATGCTATCAATCTTAACCCTTTTATTTTTGGCATATCAACTGCTAGTTAACACTTGCTTTCAGATACCCAGAAGTTACTATGAGAATCTGACTTGAATAGACATTATGCAATTCTTACTGCAAAGAGAAATAAGAACTAAAGTCTAAGTAATCCTTGACAAAAGGTCAGTAACACTCTTGTTTACACAGCATTAAATATTGGGAAAAACGGAAAAACGTTTGTATTTTCAGAAGGGCTACAACATAGATTTCACCTCAGTATGATCTCATAATCTGAAGTTCGTTGTCTTGATCAGAAACAGACAAAGCAAACTGGCAGGAAACAAGCCTTTAGGCAATACTCTTTTTTTTTTATTTGTGAAGTCTTAACATTTTACAACAGAAGTGCAAGCACAGAGCTGCAAATATAGGAAATTTAGTTTCTGTGGCTACGCGTTCCAGTCTGTCAGATGTGGGGATCCACTATCACGTTCAATCCCAAAAGTTAGTTCACAGAATTTTCAGTTAGACACCTATCTTCTCAGTCATTAGCACGTTTTTCACTTTAAAAAGGCTCCTCTGAAAAAGCACTCATCTATATTTTGTCCCTTCCCACTTCTCCCAGAACAAAGGCAAAAAAGCATGACATTGCTTTCTAAACATTGCATTTTAAAAAGCAGAAAGTACTCAGCTTTTATGAAAACCTTAACAAACACTTTAGAGCTTACAAACTTCCTGCGATAAAATGTTTATTAGAGTAATGGAAGCTTGGGTTTTGTTGTCTTTAACAGTCTTCCCACAACAGCTAATTCCCACTCTGGAACTGTTTCATGACCTCTAGAAAGGGTCACCTATGTATAACTGCAGAAAAAATATGCCCATGGTATTCCAAAGATCCATGGTAAACTCTCTGAAAAGAATCTAGCAGGTTCAGTTCACATCGCAACTGAGATTTTTTAATTTTATTGTAGAAGATCCACTCCAGAAGAAACCCTTCATTAAAGAAACCTTTACTTAACCCTTACCTGGCTGCCCTAAGTAGCACACGCTGGTTCTTCAGTAATGAGTACATAGTTCTCAAAACAGGCTAGTTGCCTCTCCTACTGCTTCCCAGTTAAGTAACAGCAGTGAGTAAACTCCAAGAGTAGCTTGCAACATGTAAAGAGAGTTCAGAGAGGCCACAGAGGACTACTGTACCAGATACTGCTTAATATCTCCTATCCACAACATAATATGCCTAAATATGTCTAGCATGTAACAGACAAACAAAAGAAGTCCATTATTTGAAACTATAACAAATAAATCAAGCTGATCGGGAAGACTTAAAAATTTCAGCTTGTAAAAACTGTATTTTGGGGACAATTGAAGCACGTTTCATTTACAGCTAACAATTAACAGGAACCAGAAGCACTCATCCACTTGACACTTAAATATTCCTCTACTCAAGGAACTATGCCATAACCACCATCAACTCATTAGTATTCCTGTTTAAAATACCTTTCTCAGTAACATTTCCTAACATCATCTGATAATCACACATTTCATAAATAAATATGCTTTTAACCATATAAAAAGATCGGCAGATTCCAACTAGCTTTGCTTGGTGGATCTTAGTCAACAAAACACTAATGAACAAGTCACATGTCACCATATTTTCTTTGTTGGCTATTCCTGCCCAATTGTGGAGCAAGTGTGAGAAAAGTCCAGATCTGCTGCTGTACTGAGCTAATCCCACTTCCACAGTCAAGACATATATCTCTTGCATCATTCATATTTAATGACTCAAAAACTGCTCCAGAACGGAAGGGACTGCTGGAGGTCACCTGGTCCCAACAGCTAACCAAAACCAAAATTAAGGTCATCCTTACAGAAAAGACTAATACCACGCTAGACTGCCTGGCTCAAAGCTTCTGGTCAACACACAACTGAAACAGTGAACACCCTCACTGCTTTTGGGTTTTTTTGTTAGGGAGGCTACCAACAGCTGAAGAAATAAACAGTTTATATCTCAGAGATAAAGAGAAAACAGGATATAACAGCAGAAGAAAAAAATCCCTTACAATGGCCACAGCAATACAGGAGTATTACACAAAATCTCTCCCAGTCCTGACAAAGCTTGAAGGACAGAAGAATAAAAGGACAGTTCTCTACCATCAGAAAAGAGATGAAAAGTTTTCACTTTATTCATCTATTAACTTGAAAAAAAAACCAGATCACAAGCAACCTTAGCAAGGAATTCAGGACTTCAGGATGGGTGGGTGTCAGGAGGTTGGGACATCGCTTTTTCTATAGTAGCTAGCAACAGGACAAGGGGTAATGGCATGAAGTTGGAACACAAAAAGTTCCACTTAAATATAAGAAAAAACTATTTCACTGTGAGGGTGACAAAGCAGTGGCACAGGCTGCCCACAGGGGTTATGGAGTCTCCTTCCTTGGAGGTCTTCAAGACCCGCCTGGACATGTTCCTATGTGACCTGATCTAGGTGAACCTGATTCCGCAGGGAAGTTGAACTAGACGATCTCTAAAGGTTCCTTCCGACCCCTACCATATTCTGTGATTCTATGATCTTCTCTTCAATTACTGAAGCTCAGCCTAGATTTCCAACACTATACTGCCCCTATACAAAGATTCCCTCACCTTTTTTATTAAGCTAGAATAAATTTCACCAAATAGCTCTCATGTCACTAGCAGCACGCAACCACTATCAGAGCAATATGCAAGCCTTACCCAAAAAAATCCAAGTATTTCCTACTTCCTGTAAGTCCAACAGTTCAAACTTAAGAGTGACTGCTGCCACAACTGAGGCTGGGAGCTATTATGTTTGAAAGTAGGTCTATGTGCATGAGAGAAAGGTCACAACAATCAAGGGCAGAGATAAGTGAAAAAATTGCCAGAGAACTCACTGGAAAGAAGCCAGGGAATATTAATCTCTCTTGATTCCTTCAAGAATAGGATGCTTGACCAGACTGTAACTTCAAAGTGCTCATTTAATTCTAAAATGAAGGCTAAGAGGCACATTAGCTTGAGCTAGTCATTTTAGATACAGTATCACTTCCAGAGAAAATTCATTTTTACATGGACAACTGGCACCTGATGCCTTAATTTCTTACTATGGCCTTAAAAGTTAGAGGCCTGCATCTTTTCATCGATACAATTTCTTTCAACCACATGATCTTCTTCCTACATGGCACTATCTCCTGATCAGTTTCAACAAGTCTGCCATACTCTTTGAATTTCTCAAAGGCAACTACAAATCACAGTTTGTTATTGCAATATTTGACACAATATACTTTCAACCCCTCCTATAACATCTAAAAAGCAACCAATTTGTCTGCTATTTCATTGATATCTCTATTCCTTCGAATAAATTGCCATTCTAATTCCTTGTCAGCTTTTGGTGATGTACTATCTATCTTCTTTGGGATGACTACTTTGCATTTAATTTATATTTTAACCATTATGTTAATTAGCAGTAGAAAGTCACAGCAAATGCCAGGAAACCTCTTTTCTCTGGCCAGCAAAAATCTCCAATTGCTCAAATTTATTTATTTTTAAGTACAATGTTATACAAACAAATCTGTACTAGTGAGACACTAGCAAGCAAGTCTCTGCTTCTGGACACTTTAAAAAGTCTCAGAAAAACAACAGATATATTTCCTATTGTAAAGTGTTAACTCGTTTTAGGAAAACTTACCTGCATCTTACAGATCAGTGTACCTTTTTCATGCTGACTTTCAGGTAATATATTACTGCAAAGTTGTATTATCACAATCCTGCCTCATCATTTGCCCAGAGTCTTCTATTGGCCAGTCACCAATCAACATTCACACAGTTGGAATGAAAAAAACTCAACAATACTGGTCTGTAGCACTATTGCAATTCCTATATCTATCACAATTTAAATGTCTCCATACAAAGTCAGTTACAGACATTTATCTGACAAGTATTACTACTCCCAGACTTGAGAATAAAGAGTTGTGCATCAATAAAGAAAAAATGTTTCTCTAAACATCTAAAAGTCTACAACATAAGGACACTGAAATAAAAGCTCAGGTTAGATTTTTCTTTCAAGTTTCTAGTCTCACTATGCATTTGGAATTTGTTATCTTCCCACTCTTCCTCACTATAAAAATCTAAACCTATTGTGTGTGCTTCTTTGCATATCAATACTTAGAATACTCTTCCACATAAGAGCAATGTGAGAACATAAAATTAACAAACATGTTAGAAAGTTTCTTGTAATCTCTTATTTTCTGCACCATTTGAAAACCTTTGTGATAAATGTCTCCTCTGTAATTCTCTTGAGAAATAGTTGGTTGAAATGGCATTGGGACAGAATGTATGTTTTTACAATCTGCAATAAATTTATGCAAGATGCTTACCAAAAAAACCCTCAGAACATTTGAAGTATTTTCTTACAGACAAATTGTAAGGAAGCCATCTATAAAAGAGTTCACATTTTTTTCATGCTTGTAATGAATTTTAAGTTTTCACGCTGTTAAAATAATACTAACAGAAAAGATTTCTTAAGTAAGGAAAATAGATTTGATAATAGGATGATTTTCAGATCACTACTAATTCAAAACTTCCACAGTTAAATATAACATGTAGATACTAATTCTATAGTTTTTTGTATCCAAATGTAAACAGATGAACAACGAAATCTTACATTAACATAAAGATAACTTTGGTTAGTCTAACACAAATACTTGCAAGATCTTTGTACTTTCAGGAAAGTTTCCTGGGTTAGAACTAAAGAAGTTTATTTCCCATTTGTAAAGCTGCAGTATAGCCACACACACAAGCTAGAGGGGATTGTAATCACCCAGACCGAGTCACAGAGCATTGGCTTCCTATTCTCTGTTAAAAGAAACACAAGAAGGCTACATGATGGTTATGAAGTCTTGTTTTCAAGAATGACAGTAAGGGAAGCATTACTGCACTGCCTGTCCCATATGGCAGTTGCCTCCCCCCGAAAAATTTTTAAAACTTCAATTGCATTCATAGCATTTGCTATATTTTTGGAAGCTGGGTAAGTCAGGAACCTACATCAATAAATTCAGATTAATTTATTTGATAGAAGTATAAATGCAACACCTTCATTTTTAGGACTGAAAATATACATGTAGCTCATTTTCAGACTGTGATCTTTTTCCAGTGTGCTGGCAACCCTTTTTGAATTTCAAAAGTACCTGTAGCAGTGCCAGAAGAATACGACATGTGTTACTTGCCTCTGTTCTTTTAGCTAAGGCTTAGCTGCACAGAACTCCACCAAATACTCATGTTCACAGGTGGATTACTCAGTCACCTCCAATATCTATTCATGGCACTGCCTCCAAAGGGGCCTCCCCAATCCATACCTGTCCTCCAGTATGGTAGTTTACATATGATCAAATATGAAGTCTGGTTTGTTTGAGTATGGTCTTTAAAAGCAAGAAGCTAAACCAAATTAGTAAACCATAGTTATTGAAAAAGCCATTGCCACATTACCTCTCTCAAGTAATTAAGTTTTAAATTGATGTTATTTTGTCAAAAAGACATTAAATTTCAGAAAGCAGAAGGAATCAGGCACTATTTGTGACTTTTATCCCTGATTTAAATGTCAGTTTAAAGCAATAAGATTCAGAAACTTTCTTCCATCTTTCCTAAAAAATATGATTTATGCTTCTAGATTTTGACTAAATGTCTGGTGTCAGTGAACAGTTCACAGAATTCTGATAATGTCATACAATGATTTATACACTATTGTCAACTGATGAAGCTGAATGGGAAACTGGCCAAATACTGGTGGCATAAATTGATCATTAGATTAACACAATTTTCATGCCCCTCTCTCAAGCTTTGCACATTTTTCAACAACCTAGATTTAAGGACAGGTTACAGAGTAGTAGCTCTGTAGGTCTTGCACCCTTCTCTTTTCTCACCTGGTTATGCCAATCTCCACAGCTTAATGGACTTCTCACAGAGCTGCTCTAACTCCCTAACTCTTCCCCTGGGAACAAGGGCAGAGAAGAGAGTAAGCTAGGTATTTTCCACCAGCTGAGATACATAGTTGAAAGGACTGGGAGGGCTCAAATAAATACCAGAGCTTGGTAAAAAAGAGAAGTGTATGGAAACTCCCACTTCCATGCATGGTAAATAGTCATACTAAGCTACATGAGCCACCTCCAATCACTGAAGACAATTTTTTGGACTCATTCTACTAGTTGTAGGTTTCATGTGACATGAAGAGAAGCATTCAGAAAGGTAAGCCTTCATGAAGATAAGCCAAGTACTAGAAGCTGCAGACAACAGCTCTTTACTGCCTAAGGCTATAGTTTTATGGCAGCCTAAGCCTATTTAACTACTAACTGCTCATATAGCATCATCTTCAGACTGGTACCACTGTTCATCAGACAAGCCATGTGTTTCAGACTGCTGAAGAAACAGAAAATCTTCTAGTTCACTTATCAAATTAAGTTCATACCAGATTAAAGGGTGAAATGGCTCAGAGGATCCAACAAGCATTGCATCTGGCAGAAGAAAAAGTGATGCAAGTAGCATGCAAGTAGCACTGCCAAGAGTTGGTGACTTACATTGCTATAACCCTATATCCTGAGATTTATCACTTTCACCAAAATTCTAGCAGTATCAGAAACGAAGAACATTACTGCTCCAGCAACTAAGGGCCTCAAAATAGTCATAAGTGGGAGGAAATATGATTACCAGGAAAAATTAGTATTATCTCATAAGCTGACTTGACATTTTCAGGGGTTTTATCTTTCTGTTCTCCTGATGAAAGCTGACATTCTTTCCCATAACTCTGGAAAGAGAACTTAAATTCCATAAATTTTGATTAATCTGTTCTAACAAAGGATATTTATTACACTGCCCCACCATAACTTACATGAATTCCAGCAAATATAACTATCTTAATTAAACTCAGCAAAACAGCAGTTGAAGTCTATTCTGCCATACTTCCCACATATTGAAACAGTGACGTTTTAGTCAAATACTGGTTACCACAATTTCATTTCATTAGCAGTATGAGCCATGTGCAATACCAACTAAAGCATACTGCAGTAAATGAACTTCGAGGTAGAAGTCTGCTCCAAAACACTTCAGCATGATTGATTGCCTATGACAGTAACTGAATGGACATCAGAACTGAAAAAAACTTGTTATGACATGTTTTTTACATAACTACACTGCTAACTAGGCATACATGAAGAACATCTTTTTTCCTGTGATTATTTGATTTTGCATTGGCAAAATTTAAACCTCAACAGAAACAATGAATCTTGTAATGCTACACTGCCTCCACTAAGTCTTCAAAATTTCTCACGGCTTATCACCACTTGGGTACTCTGTTTTGCGTCAAACGTATCCAGCTCCTGTTTTAGAGTCCTCCTTGGTAGAAGTCATTACAAACATTCCAATTGAATCAGCAAGAACAATTGTCCTGGTTTGGGCCAGGATAGGGTTAACTTCAATGAGGCAGTAGGAAGGGGTACAGCATGGGCAGTTGACCCAGGCTGCCCAATAGGTATTCGATACCATATTGACTGTCATGCCCAGTACATTTAGGCAGGGAGCTGGTCAGGAGGGGTGCTGCGGAACTGCGGGTTCAGCTGCCAGTCAGGAGCAGTTGTATCAGGTGTGATGAGCAACTGCAGCACACACCATTCCTTTTGTATATCCCCTCATTCACTGTTATAACTGTTTTTCCTGAACTTGTTTCTTCTTATTGTTGTTCTTTTAAACTGTTCTTATTTCAACCTATGCAGGTTTTCCCTTTTTCTCTGGTTTCCCTCCCCATTCCATCGGGAGGAGGAGGAGTGAGCGAGCAACCTCATGGCTCTTTGTCTCCGGCTGGACAAAACCATGACATTATTTGGTGCCCAATGTGAGGCCCACAGGGCTGAAATAAGACAGAGCGGGCTGAAATAAATTTCTTGTGTACATCTCTGATATCAAAAAACGGTGCTGGTCACAGTGTTGATTTATATGCTTACACAGTGTTGGACAATAATTTCTCATATGAACTATGTACTCTCTGTGATGTTATTGCCTTTGGAAAAGGGACAAAAGCACTCATTCTGATATACTGGTTGATATTGGCTTATGGTAGGGTTGTATCACTGGGTATGGAGCTAGGCCAGTACTTGTACATGACTTGGTTGTCATTTCTGCAACTTGGACATTTGCTCTCAGAATTTAGTGACAATAATGACACTCAATTCATGGGGAAAACGGAGGGATGTAATTTTTCCCCTCTTTTCCATCTTCCCTTATTCATTCAGGTTAACTGCACTAGCTTTTGACAATTCAGAATACACTTGGGATGTTCCAGCCATCGTGGTTTTATTGTTCTGTCCTCTAGGTAGGGTGTTTTTCTTAGGTAGGGTTGCAAAATTTGTTTTTCAGACTGTTATGAGGTTGGGTAGCTATGGAGGGATTGACATACAAGAGAATATGAACAGGCATTGGAAGAGTTTTTCACTTGTACAGATTAGGAATCTCACCCTAGCAAAACCTGCGGCTATTCAAACCGAGGCAACTGACACTGTTGCTGTCCAGACTCCAACAGCAGACACTGCTTTTGAATCAGGATCAACCTGTGCCAGTGTTAGTTGCTCCTGTCCAGAAAAATAAATAACACAAAAAAAACCAGTTTGCCTTGTGAGGGATGAAGATGAACCAGGGTCATCACAGGAGCAGGAGGAAGAGTCAGAACCATAGAGTCAGAGATAATCACCCAGTCCTTGTCCCTGAGCGAACTGTGAGAAGCACGAAAGGATTACAGCTACCACCCAAGCAAGCACATTGTCACCTGGTTGCTTCGATGCTGTGAGAATGGGGCCCACAGCTTGGACTTGGAAGGCAGAGAAGCCAGGCAGCTGGGCTCTCTGTCCCGGGATGGCGGCATTGGCAAGGTAATTAGAAGACAGACAGAGGTCCTCAGCCTCTGGAGAAGATTTTTGTCAGGCATGAAGGAAAGATACCCCTTCAAAGAAGATATCATATGCCACCCAGGCAAGTGGACCACAATGGACAACGGTACCCAGTACCTGAGGGAGTTAGCTGTGCTGGAAATGGTTTATAATGAGCAGTCACCAACAGACCCAGATGAAGTCCAGTGCATACAATCTACGTGGTGAAGATTTCTGCAAAGTGCACCATCATTTAAAGCCAATTCATTGTCAGTCATCTCCTGGAAAGAAGATGAGGGGAAAACGGTGGAGGAAATGGGGGCTCAACTTCAGCAATATGAAGGAAGCCTGTCTTCCTCCCCCACAGGCTGTTGTTTCAGCTGTGGAGAAAATGTCACAAGAGATCCACCAATTCAAAGAAGACATATTCCACCCTCCACCTGTCCAAGTCCATACTTCAGCTATTAGGAGTAGATGTCTCTCTGTTCAAGAGAGGGAATATAGAGGGCACACACCACAAGGTGCTTTGTGGTTTTATCTGCAGGACCAGGGAGAGAACATGAACAAGTGGCATGGGCAACCTACTTAGGCCTTAAGGGCACGGGTGTTACGGGGAAAAGTAGTTACAAGAAGCAATTTTTCCTGGAAAGATGCTGCTCCAGTTTCCAGTGAGCAGCCCCCTAGACAGAAAAGAAGGGTTGATCTCAATTCTGATCCCCTCAAGGGGACTCCTAGCTCTTTTCTACATAGAGTATGCAATGATTGCCATGGCCAGTACTAGGGAGGTCCTGCCTCCAGACAGTGTGGATCTGATGGCCTGGCACATCAAACCCACAAGAGTACAAGGCTTTAGTGGACACTGGAGCACAACGCACTCTGATGTCATCAAGCTGTAAAGGGACAGAATCCACTTGTATTTCTGGAGTGACAGGGGGATCTCAACAGCTAATTCTGTTAGAAGCTGAAGTGAGTTTAACCGGGGATGAGTGGCACAAACACTCCATTGTGACAGGCCCAGAAGCTCCGTGTATCTTGGGCATAGACTATCTAAAGAGGGGGTATTTTAAGGACTCAAAAGGGTACCGGTGGGCCTTTGATGTGACTGCAGTGGAGACAGAGGAAATTGAACAACTGTCCAGCATGCTCAGCCTCTCACAGGACCCTTCTGTTGTGGGGTTACTGATGGTTGAAGAACAACAGGTGCCAGCTGCAACCACAACAGTGCACTAACAGCAATATCGTACCAACAGAGATTCAATGATTCCCATTCATAAGTTGATTTGCCAACTGGAGAGCCAAGGGGTGATCAGCAAAACTCACCCTTTAACAGCCCTGTATGGTCAGTGCGAAAGTCTAGTGGAGAGTGGAGACAGACAATGGACTATCGTGGCCTGAATGAAGTCACGCTGCCGCTGAGCACAGCTGTGCCGCACATGCTGGAACTCCAATGTGAACTGGAGTCCAAAGCAGCCAAATGGTATGCCACCATTGATATTGCCAATGCATTCTTCTCAATTCCTTTGGCAGTAGAGTGCAGGTCCCAGTTTGCTTTTACTTGGAGAGGGGTTCAGTATACCTGGAATTGGCTGTCCCAGGAGTGGAAACACAGCCCCATCATCTGCCATGGACTGATCCAGGCCACAGCAGAGAAGGGTGAGGCCCCAGAACACCTGCAATATATTGATGACATTGTGTGGGGCAACTCAGATGAGGAAGTTCTTGAGAAAGGGAAGATGATAATTCAAATTCTTCTGAAGGCTGGTTTTACCATTAAATGAAGTAAGGCCAGCAGGCCTGCACAGGAGATCCCGTTTTAGGAATAAAATGGCAGAATAGACGCTGCCATATTCCAGTAGATGTGATCAACAAAATTGCAGTCATGTCTCCACCAACTAGCAAAAAAGGAAACACACGCCTTCCTAAGTGTTGTGGGTTTTTGGAGAATGCATATTCTAAATTACAGTATGATTGTGAGCCCTCTCTGCCACGTGACACGGAAGAAAAATTATTTTGAATGGAGACCTGAACAGCAACAAAGTCTTGAACAAATTAAGCAGGAGCTCGTTCATGCAATGGTGCTTGGGCCAGTCTGGACTGGACCACATGTTAAAAATGCGCTCTACGCTGCAGCCAGGGAGAATGGCCCTACTTGGAGTCTTTGGCAGAGAGCACTTGGGGAGACTCGAGGCTGACCCCTTGGGTTCTGGAGTCGGGGATACAGAGGCTCCGAGGCCCAATACATGCCAACCAAGAAGGAGATACTGGCAGCATATGAAGGGGTTCAAGCTGCATCAGAAGTGATTGGCACAGAAACACAACTTCTCCTAGCACCCCGGCTGCAAGTGCTGGGCTGGATGTTCAAAGGGAGGGCCTCCTCCACACATCACACAACTGACACTACGTGGAGTAAGTGGATCGCACTGATCACACAATGAGCTTGCATAGGAAATTCTAACCGCCCTGGAATTCTGGAATTGATCACGAACTGGCCAGAGTGCGAAGATGGTTAAATATCACCAGAAAAGGAGGTGACGCGTGCTGAAGAGGCCCCATCGTACGAGGAACTTCCAGAAGACAAGAAGCAGTATGCCCCTGTTCATCAATCTTGTGGGGAAGAGGTGGAAGGCAGCTGTGTGGAGTCCCCTACTCAAAATTTCAGAAGCTGCAGAAGGAGAGGGTGAATCGAGCCAGTTTGCAGAGGTAAAAGCCATCCAGTTGGCTTTAGACATTGCTGAATGATAAAAACGGCCAAAGCTTTATCTCTACATTGACTCACGGATGGCAGCAAATGCTCTGTAGGGGTGGTTACAGCAATGGAGACAAAACAAGTGGCAAACCCATCTGGGCAAACTGGCAGGGCAAACTCATCTGGGCTGCCCCAGTATGGCAAGATATCACTGCTCGGCTGGAGAAGCTAGTTGTGAAGGTGCACCATGTAGGTGCCCACATACCTAAGAACAGGGCCACGGAAGAACATCTGCATAACCAGCAAGTGGACAAGGCTGCAAAGATTGGAGTAGCTCAGGTAGCTTTGGATTTGCAACACAAGGGGAGTTATTTTTAGCTTGGTGGGCCCATGACACCTCAGGTCATCAAGGAAGAGATGCCACTTATAGATGGGCTTGTAATCGAGGGGTGGATTTAACTTTGGACACCATTGTGCAGGTTGTCCATGAATGTGAGACATGCTACAATCAAACAAGGCAAATTATGGAATCCCACATGGTATGATGGCAGAAATATAAATATGGAGAGGCCTGGCAGACTGATTACATCACACTGCCACAGACTTGCCAAGGCAAACGCCATGTGCTCACAATGGTGAAGGCAACCACAGGATGGTTGGAAACATATCCTGTGCCTCATGCCACCGCCCAGAACACCATCCAGGGCCTTTAAAAGAAAATCCTCTGGTGACATGGCACTCCAGAAACAATTGAATCAGACAATGGGACACACTTCTGAAACAACCTCATAGATGCCTGGGCCAAAGAGCATGGCATTGAATGGGTTTATCACATCCCCTATCACGTACCAGCCACAGGGAAAAATTGAATGACACAACAGACTATTGAAGACCACACTGAGAGTAATGGGGGGTGGGACATTCAAACATTGGGATACACATTTAGAAAAAGTCACCTGGCTAATTAACTCCAGAGGATCTGTCAACAGAGCTGGTCCTGCCCAATCGGAACTTTTACATACTGTAGACAGGGATAAAGTCCCTCTAGTGCACATAAAAGATCTGTTAGGGAAAGCAGTCTGAGTGAGTCCTACCTTGGGTAAAGGCAAACCCATTCATGTAATTGTTTTCGCTCAGGGACCTGGGTGCACTTGGTGGGTGATGCACAAGGAGGGGGAAATTCAGTGTGGACCTCAAGAGAATTTGATTTTGGGTGACAATAGCCTGTGAATTCCATTAATTGAATCATATTATCTTAGTTGTTAAAGAACTTTGCTGTTGTATGTTACCAGTACCATAGTTTCTCTATGCCATATCACTGACACTACAGTAAGAATCACCCAGATCACTGAAAGGTGGAGCTGGATGAGAAAGATATAGAATGGTGGAATGTGAACTGGTGCCCAGTGACGTCCTCAAGATCAGTGCCTTCAACTTACAGATAAGACATATCAAATAGACTAGCTGCAAACTCCTGATACTGCATGCAATGACCTACCTCACACACATCCGATCTGTCCTGCTGTGAAAGATTTAATGATGAATGAAGACCTGGAGTTATGGACTAAATGGACTGAACAGGAATGACAGAGGGATGGCCTATAAACTGAGGGAATTATATACTTCTCTGTGTGTGCCCATGTTTTTCTTAAAGGGAGAGGAAGCGTGGTGTTTAGATGTTGTATAGTGTGAAACTAGGCATGACATAGATGGTATACAATAAGGAGTGGAATGTCCCGGTTTGGGCTAGGATAGGGTTTACTTCAATGAGGCATTAGGAAGGGGTACAGCATGGACAGCTGACCCAGGCTGGCCAACAGGTATTCCATACCATACTGTCATGCCCAGTACATTTAGGCAGGGAGCTAGTTGGGAAGGGCACTGCAGAACTGTGGGTTCAGCTGCTGGTTGGGAGCGGTTATGTAGGGTCCCAGGTGGTGAGCAACTGCAGCACACACCATTTATTTTGTATATCCCCTCATTCACTGTTATAACTGTTTTTCCTGAACTTGTTTCTTCTTATTGCTCTGTTAAACTGTTCTTATTTCAACCTATGTAGGTTTTTGCTTTTTCTCTGGTTCCCCTCCCCATTCCGCTGCACCCAGCACCCTCGTGACTCTTTGTCCCCAGTCAGACAAAACCACAACACCAATATAAAACCAGGTCATTAAGAAATACATCCTGATGGAGAAATAAGAGGATTTTAATACTCTTTAATAATTTAATAATATTTAATTCAGAATTCAGGACTTATGAAGACTTTGAAGACTTGCTCATCTGCTCTAGAAATCCTATAGATTTTTGTGATAAATGAGATATTCCAACAAGATGCTGTGTATTTTAAGATACAGTATCTTTAAATGGAATAACTTTCTACATGAAGTCTTAAGTATTTTATCCTTTAGATACCAGAAGATATCTTGGTCAATGCATTGGGTAAGTGAAAACACAGACAAAGAAGATGATGCTTATTCTTTAAGTAAGTTGTGGAGAAGTGGGACATAAGAGGACCCTCTATCAAGGGAAAAGATGCAGAATGCCAGTAAAAAAATCAACCCGTTTAAAACTAAAGGAATATCAAGCTTTCTCCTCTTACCTTTGTGTGCTATTTATCCTGTACTGTGAACATTCTCCTTACCCCTCGCTCCCCAGTCTTCTTGGCAGAAATTTGATATTAGCAAATTCCAGATTTAGAAGTGTAAAAGAAGATTCACAGTTTACTCTTTTCAGTACTTTGATTAGTGTTGATCTGTTTTTTTCTGTTCTGTAGTCTCATACTATTACCAGAACTTGTTTTGCTACAGCTCTCCACTGCTTTTCTCACTACGGAGACTGACAATTTCCAATAAACACAGTATTTTTAGAATACTATGGGACAAATTCCATTATACCAGAAATTCAACCCTTCACCAACATAAAATTATGTCCCCAGAGTCATAAGCCTCTGATTATTATTCTTACACAAATTAAAAAGATAGTCCATCCTTCAAAAAAGTTCATTTGCATTATGCTTTGTCATGAACTAGTTTTCAGCAAATAGTACTCCAAAGACAGAAAAGAACACACCATCTTCCACCCAAGACTTTGAAACAGCAGCCAAAACAATTCCAAGATGAACAGATTGTTTCTTTCTTAAACACAAAAATCTACAAAAACACTAATCCACGTCAAACTACTTACCTGAAACAAAAGTAACTACAGAGCAAAAACAGCTAAGTCAGACCTGCTTTAACCACAATTTGGTTAAGACTGGGAAACAATCCAACTAAATAAGCAACCATACTGCAAGCTTACGTACATATTTAGATCCCTCTCATAATGATAAACAACACTCCTTAGTCATCCATTAAGTTTGTTTTTAGAAAAAATCCTCAAATCTCTCCCATCTCTTGTGCTTGCTGGGACATGCACCACATCCAGAGGATAAATCAGGTAACAGTTGAACCTTCCAGGTAACTAGTTACTCAGTGTTTGATCTACCACCACAGCTAGTGAGGATTGTCCTATTATTCCCACAAACCACATCTGTGTCTCTTGAGCCAGAAGTGATACACACAGATACAGCAAGCTGGTTCAGAGGACTAAAGTAAAGCTGACAGTAACATCCCCAAACTGCTACATGATCAGATAAACATCAAGACAAAGAAAAGGTACAGAACTGGCCTTTTGGCAATTGTTTATTCTATCATTATGGATCCAGAGCAGCTAAGGCTGAGAACCTCTTCAATTTCCTCCATCAACCAATTTTATGTTACAGTTAAACCATGTGCCTTACCACTTCCCCATCTTATTTCTCCCTCTCATCTTCACAGACACACGCACCTCCCCCATATATCCACTAGTGCCCATGCACACCACTTTCCAACTTCTCCAAGTCCTTTAACTAATTTACCAGCTAGATTAGAAAAAAGTTTTCATCTTAGAAGCTCTATGAAACAGTTCACCAAAACCATGCATGAAGGCTAGGAGAGGGCAGTGGCAGCAAAGATCCACTGGCTCAAGCTCCTTCAGAATTACACCCCTAAACAGAAAGTACAGATCATATACACCACGACTTTAAAAGCCAAGAAGTTCTATAGCTGACATGCTTGGAAGAGCAATGAAAAACACCTTGTTGAGAGTTTCTTTTGGCTTCAAACATACACCATTGTATAATCAAAACCATTAATTTATCTCTTCATATTTGAACACAATAAAATAAAAGTAGACTTTCCTCTGGTAATTCAATAAATTGCCAAGAAACTCTGTGTTCTGCACTTCTTAGTTTAAGAAAAAAAGGAAAAAGCAGTCAGAAGTAAATTCTGTGGGTCTTAAGTCTCCTGAATTCAACTAATAACTGACACATTCATTATCCTTATTCTCTTATGTACTTCACATATTTTCATCACTGTGAACAAAACTTTAAGCCATTCAGTCTTTTGACTGAAAGAACTCTTCCCACTTTAACACTATCACAATTTTTTTGAACTACAGGATAAGGGTGTCAGCTGCTCACCTCATTACTTATCCCAGATAGAAGGCCCAAATGACACATTCCAAAGACTTAGACTCCCTTCTACCTGAAGAAATAGTATGAACAATCCAAGTCATAAGAATTTCAGAAACAGTAACATGCAAGATTTATTTTGTTCTTCATCAATGTCATATAAGATGTATGATCCAAAATACTGAAATCAGAGTCAGTTACTGCCAAAGTCTCCTGCAAAGGACAGCAGGATCATTTGTTTCTAGGATCAAAACCATTAATAAGTCTCTTTGAAGATAACTTAGTACAGCTTCCATTTAACATATTTACTATTAACAAAAAAAATCTAGTCAGTAATGTTCTTAATGTCACTTCTGAAAGATAAATTTTCTTTGAAGTGCATCAGTATTTGCAAAAGTAAGGTCAAGGAACTAGGAAAATTTCCTAACAAATTTAGAATTTACAAGTATTCCATAATTGCACTGTAAGTGGCTTTGTTCCCCTGTAACATCAAATGAAGACTTCTCCCAGAAACATTCAAATATTCAAAACAGTCTTTCAAAACTAGCTCTAGCTGCAATTCCCCAAAAGCTGTCCATATCAAACTGCTATTAAATAGCCTTTCAGAAACAGTCTTAGAATGTCAGTCTCAGGTTTGTCCTAATATATAAGTCCAAGCAATGCAAGTTGTTGCCTTAATAAGATTAATAAGACTCCATGGGATTAGCTTGCATAAAAGAACCTTAAACAGATATGTCTCAATAACATCATTATGGAAGAGATTATTAAAGGATAGTCTGTCTGAAATGGCTTATCACCTGATCTACCTCACTGGGAGGACGCTGGTCGTGCATGTACAAACTCAGATTCAGTTGTTTTGCCCTCAAAACTCAAAGACCAGTATCAGACTACACATAGTAAAAACCAAAGGCTGCCATTTGAGCTAACAGCTGTGCTACTGATGCCACTGGAGCAAGAACAAGACAGTTCTTTAGTCAGACAATACAACATGGCCAACATTGCAGATCTTGCCAATGGAGACTGACCTACATCAGTAACAAAAGGTTTGTTACTGTAAAAAAACAGAAAATCTTAAATGAATGCAGAAAACAACATAGCTTTGGGAGCTCTCCAAGACAAATCAAACTCTAGACAGAAAGGGCATTTTATTAGGGCACAAGAACAGCTAGCAAAAAAAAGAAAAAAAGCACTGTCCTCAAAAAAGCATGTGCATATTCCTTTGAGTTGCCCTTCTCTCTGATCAATCATTATCAGAGGAGAATCCCTTATTACTCTAAGTGTAGCCTCTTCACCTGTTCTCTAACAGTTCCTCACAGTACATGCCACACGCCTTAAAAAAAACAGCACAGCTCTGTGCGTGTTCCACTAACAGTGAGTGAGAGTACATGCTTTTCAGCCACAGCCTGGAGAGCGCAGGAAGTACAGCAAGAATTCAGAAACCTATGTCAACTTTTTCAGTGAAACATTCTCTAAATTTGCCTGCAACCTTTGTCCCAGTCAGTGTAAGCTTAAGAAAAATCTTATCCAAGAACCAGCCGTAGGACAAATCCTATTTAGAGAAAGAGAAGCACCTCTGATGGAAGGTTGAGTTGCTAATTTAGCAGGTGAGAAGGTATACCTTGATAAATAGGCACATCTTGATACTAAGTGACATTGTGAACAGATGCACTATCAAAGAAAGATTACAAAGTTAATTTAAACACAAGTTGACAATTTTCTCATTCTTGTGTTCTGATACTAAGAACAACTTTGTGACATAGGTATGAGGGAAGAACACAGCTCACAGTCTCTGCTTTTGTTCAGAAGTGTAGCAGTACCTGAGAAAACAACACGTCCTCTCAACTCCTTGTGCAGTCCCTGGCAATCACAGTCTGGGCTTGTCAGTGGAAGACGTCCTGCAGGAACAGAACACAGAAGACAATAAGAACCTGCAAAGTACTAGATTTTGTTATAGTCACCTAATGCTTAGGTACACACAGAGGAGTTGAACTCTATTTTCAGGTGCTAAGGAAACATCAGTGTAAAACTCACAACTCTTTTTCTGAGCAACAAAAGGTGAACCTGTCACATTACCCTTTATGTGCCATACCATGGGTATCCAAAGGAAAAAACATTAAATTTATAATCAAGATGGTGGGGTCACAGCACACAATCTTTAGTTTTCTAGTTTGAAATCTCCTAGTATCCAATATAAAGCTAACTTAATAATTTTAAGACTACTCTGGGTATTCTGCTTTAGCCACCATTTCTATGCCTAGATCTCCTCAGAATTAGTAATCTAAACTTCTATTTTAAGACATGCCAGATTTCTGAGGACAGAATAAAAGTCAATATTTTTTTTAAAAAATCCCTTTCCTTCAGTTTCCTGGGCCCTGCAGTACTTGCCAGCAACTACTACAGTTCTACAAATGCTGAGTATCTAATAAGCACATGATGTAAGTATGGGAGAAAACAAGAAACGTAACATGGCATTTTACTGTTTCAAATACCAGATAGTTTGAGTCTCTACACACATAGAGCCTGGATTTAAAAAAAAAAGACAGATTAAGAAAGCAATTCTTTCTTTTCAACAGTTGGTTATGTTTATACTCTTATGAAACTACAAATTATCACTTCAGAATAACATAAATGAACTTGCTAGAGCATGATTTCCCCCAATTATTGTGCTCGATTCTATCACTACATGGCCTTAACCAAGCTTAGTCCACCCACAGAGTTTACTCCACACAGAAACAAATGATGTTTTCAAAGATATGACAAGACTTGACCTGCTGAAAAAGGTTGTAACTGTAAACCAAAACAATTCCCCTAGCACTGACATAACATTCAGCTTCTACTTGCTTAGAAAAGAGTGGTCCTAACTGCATTTTGAAACCCAAGTCCTCTGGAATGGTGGCCTCTAAAGCGGGTCACACATGCAAGACCATCCCTTGAGCTGCACGAAGAAGATATTTTCTGTAATACTAAAAAAACCCCTTAAAATAGTGTTTACTTAATTCTTATCCTATCCTTTCTTAAATTCTGTTTTCAAGTATGTTTTATAACATACAATAGTACCTGTATATAACCAATGCATAAACATCTATGAGAGGTGTATACTAAAAAGGTTTTTTTCCTGATAAGCAAACACAGCCAATAAAAATTCAAAGACTACTTCTCTAGGAAGTAAAAGCTCCCCCTCTCTGTGAAAAGGATTTTTATTCTACTGAGAAAAAACAGAGTTTATCTTTGTTCTGCCTTCCCCCATTTTCCAAATACCACTATGTTACCACTAAGTTAGACCAATCGTTCTCACAAGATGATTTTTTGTTTCCTTCCTTACAATACCACCAACAGTCAGCTCCACATTCACTCCTAGCTCTCTTCAAAGGTCCAACACCATGACAACAGTAATCAGCTTTGCTTTGCTCCCACGATCAAGCCAGTTTCATTCTAGTGCTGATATGTCAGAGGAGTTGAATGAAAGGCACTGCCTCACAGGCACATGGTTCCAGTATTTCCAATTCTACGGTTAGGGCATTTTCTGCCACCTCAATAATAAGAAACTTAAGTTCCTCAAGAATGGGCAATTGAATGTGAAAACATATTACTGGGAAAAAAAATCGTAGAACCCTACTATGATAAATGACCTCTTTGATAAATGGACATTCAGTAGACACAATGAAACAATAAAGAGAACTAAGGAGTCACCAAATATTATTACCTCTTACCACTCTGTAGAGCCGAAAGAAAAGGTAGGGGTTACAATGAAGAACACAGAACGGCAAGTACTTAGACTCTCACCCAGCTCTTTCCCCTCACCCACCGCCAGCTGTGGCAGATCCTCCTGGGCCTCCTCACCGGTGGGCCACAAACAGACCGCTGGCCAGCTCGGGCCGCGGGGCGGGTGAGAATGCAGCACTGAACACTTCCAGGCCTGGCGGCTAGGGAAGGACGATTCTAGGCCGCCGGCACACCGCGAGGGGTGCCGCTCCCCGCTGCCCACCGCCGCGGGAGCGGGTCGCCCGCCGACCTCCCTTTCCCGCTCCAGGCAAGGAGACCAGAGAAGGACCCGCTACGGCTGCTCTCCCTACTGACCTGCCCGAGGGCGGCTCTCCAGCGGGACCGAGCACACCTCGCTCCCCTCAACCCGCGCAGCCCCTGCCACCTCTTTCACGCGCACGGCCGCCTTACACTTCACCACCACAGACAAATCTCTCCGCTCTCACTTCAGCACAACCCTCTTATTTTCCCCAGAAAAAGAGGAACCTCCCAGGAAAACCTCTCAAAAGAACAGCCCTCCTGCCCAGGAGCACCCACCACACTCCCTTACTCAGCAGCCCAGCGCAGAATAGGCTTTCCAATACCACACCAGTACTACTTTCTTACTCCAAGCGGAAGTATACTAGCTGCGCGCGCACATGTGCTAAGTGAGTTTTAAAGGTCCGGACGGCACGCCGAGCGCGAGGCACCCTGGGAGCTGTAGTCTTCCCGTGCCGGCCCCGCCCACCTCGCGGCAACTCCTCAGGCCGCCTGCGGGCCTCGCGCCACCCGCGGCGGCGCTCCGCCCCCTCGGCGCTCCGCAGCCAATGGGCGGCCTCCCTGCGCGGGCGAGCGAGGGGGTGGGGGGGGTCCCCTGCTCGGTGCGTGCGCGGGGGGCGGGGCCGGGCCAGGCCGGGCCGCGGCCGGCGGCGCCCGGAGTCAGTTGTTGCGCGCGGGCGCGGCGGTCGCAGCCCCGTCCCGCGGTTCGCTTCTTTCCCGGGGTCCGGCAGCCGCGGGAACTGGCCCCGACGAAGCTTTCTCGGCGCAGCCGCCGCCTTCCCCTCGCCGCTCGTCCACGGGAGGTGGCCGCCAGGCTGCGGAGCCCTTGCCAGGTGAGGGGCCGGTCTGACTCCAGGGGTGGGCGGGAGGGGGCCGACGGCCCGTCTCGCTCTGAGGGGAGGCCGGGGGTGGCGGCGGCCTCGCGCCGGCGCGTGTTTTCTCAGCACGGTGCCGGGCGGGGGCAGCGAGAAGGGGCCCGGCGCGGCTCGGCGGGATGCGAGAGGAGCGGCCAGGCGCAACCGCCGTCAGTCCCCTCCTCCGGACCAGGGTCCTGCCGGTGTTCCACACCCCTCTGTCGCGGCCCCGACGGGTGGCGCTGGTCGGTGCTGTACCCGGGGAGGGTCCGACTGGCGCCGCAGCCGCCCCGAGGTCCCCCGCGGGGCTGTGCGGCGCCGGGCCTCCGGGTCGCCGCCGACAGCCCCCGGGGCCCACGGCCTCAAAGGGCGATTTTTTCTGCCTGTACCTCGGCTGGAAGTTTTGCGACGTGACCCTGTGCTGAGTACATCGTGCTTGCGCCTGCTGGGCAGGGAGCGCTGCGCGGCTTCGGAGCTGACACCTTCTAGGAATTTCCCGACGAAGCCTCTGTAGGTGCCAGGTGGATGCCGTCCTTGTCGGAGTTCTGTCTCTACTCTGTTATTACTGCGAATTCCTGACATAAAAGGCGCTACGTGTTAGTGTGTAGCGCTATACCGTGCCCCTTTTAAGCTTTCGATGCTTTCTTTTCTCTTGGAAGTTCTTTTGGACTTTCGGGTAGATGAGGCTCTTTGCTTGTTTTTATTGTGGGTGACGTTGAGCCTGGACTGGAAACGCCGGGATTTGCATTGGGACAGCAAGTAAAACGATGTGAATACATTGTAGTGCCTAGTTCCTTATCAGGTAGCTGCGATCTAACAGAATGGTTAGGCTACTCTTAAGGTGAGCACAAGGAGAAGGAGAAGTGATCCTAGTGGATCTCTGACCTCGAATTTGATAGGAGTCCGTCTAAGAGAATATAATTTCTCTTTACTTTAGTTCTTTGCCGTCTTACTTAGTAGAGCTTGGCTCTCATTCTTTACTTACTTCATAAAGGACTCCAAAGTTTTTTCCCTTACATGACATGGTTTAAAGGCTGTCCAATGCCTGCTAAACTACTTTATTCTCGGATATTTGGGGCAAAAGTAATCCACAAGATATATGGGCAGGAAGGAAAGAACATGCTGTTGTTGTAGGAGCCAAGACTTTATGAAATTCCAATAATTAAGTTCTGTAGTTTGAAAGTTTGCTTAAACTTGTATAGATTTGCTAGCTGAACAACTGTCTTTGTGACAAATTAGATGTGTTTAATTCTATGTGACTTTTGTTTGACTTAAAACCTCATCTAGATAGTTTGGTTTTAGTAGTGTAGCAGAGCAGGAAGTGTTTGTGGATATTTTATTTGGTCATTTTGACATGTTAAAACTCTTAATCTAGTTTTGTCTATGAAGCAGCTAAGATGATTTATCCAGATGAAGCATCTTTGTGGCAGAGCTACTACTCCAGCGTGTTTTCAGGAAAACCTCATTTTGTTCTCTAAAACGTAGAAGTAGGTAAGAAGTGAATTACCGTTTTTTCCATGAGTAACTTTCCACGATTAATCTTAAGTATTAACTTCTTGATGGATTTACCTTATTGTTAGGATATCTCCTGTACATGACTTAATTTGCAGGCTTCCTGCATGACTTTCTTGGATTGTTCTGTTTGGGTTAAATGTCTCTTCCTCACGTGAACAGCAGTGGCAGGTAGGGTGTGATTCCTGAGCTGCAGCAGGAGGTATGGGCTGCAAAGTGAGGTGCAGGCTGGCTTTCCTGTGGCCTTTCTGCTAGTAGGTTGCCTTTCACCCAGCTGCAGGAGTGTGGAAATGGGCAATTGACAAGAGAACGGGCAGTCTCTCATGGACGCAGCATTTCCATTTCCATCTTTTTTCAGAACATACATCATAGAATGGCAGGGTTGGAAGGGACCTTTAGAGATCATCCAGTCCAACCACGCTGCAGAATCAAATCAACCTAGATCAGGTCGCATAGGAACATGTCCAGGTGGGTCTTGCAGACCTCCAAGGAAGGAGACTCCACAACCCCTTATGACTGTCTTAGTGAAGGAGAGCAAAGAGGCAAAATATTATTTCAACTTCTTAAGTAATTTGTGTTTCTGGCTTTTCAGCTCCTTAGAAAACCTGCTTACACACATATGTATCAAAATATGTATTGTTTTCTATTTACTTTCCAAGTAAAGGAATTGGTTGGAATCAGTCACTTAAAAAGCATGGGTGATGTGCATGCGCGTGCACTATTCAGTTAAATCTCTCCTAAATGCTTCCTTGCTTTAACAGGATAGTAAAATATCAGAATAACTACTGTAAGTTATTGATTAGGGTCATAGAGATTGGTATCACCGATAACCTTCAGTATTTTGCTAGGAAAAATACATATATGAAAAGCTTACTGTAAGTTAACAAGTTCTAACATGTTTTCTCTACCTTGTTCCTGAATTTGAACTCCTGTGTCTCTACTTTTCTTTTCTTTTTTCCTGTTTAGTCTTTGCTCTTAAGTTTCCCTTTTTCCTAGAGCTGTCCCTCAACCCAATTCAGAATTAGACCCTTCCATCCCACTAGTCTGAGCACATTTTCTTTCTCCTTTTCTCTGAAGGGATCTGCAGCTTTATTCCTTGTCACTGCTTTTCTTGTTCTGGTTGCATTCTGATGAGATAGATTGCAGGTAATGTTAACTCAGTAGTCCTTTCTCTTTTTCTGAATGTGTGTCTCTTAGACCCTCTGTTCTGAAGGCCTTGGAAAGAAAGCCCCAAAAGTCCAAGCTAGGGATTGCTATGTACAGATCGAGATAAGATCTGTCTCCTGCCAGCTTCCACACTGTTCCCACTGCCTGTGCTGCTGCTGCAGCTCCCAAGGAATGCTGCCGAGCTGCTCCCTCCCATGCAGTCAGCATTGTCATACCTGACATGTGGATATGGGCAGAACTCCCATGCAGTCAGCATTGTCATACCTGACATGTGGATATGGGCAGAACATTGAAAGGCAGATGATAGGGTTGTAGTGAGGAGATAGTGTCACATTTGTGAAGAGGGCTGTTAACATTGTGGAGTACTTGTGACCTGAAAATAGATGGTAAGGAAAAGACCTGACGCAGGGAAATTGGAAATAAAACATTTTCATCTTTCTGCTATTAATATGTAGTAACTCCAGGTGTTTTTAGCCTACTTTACAATACAAAAATCATAATCTGTAGAATATGTTTTTGTTTATTAGTTGAAGCCAAGTTCAAAGAAGTAATGTCAGGTTATTAGCAAGCATTGTAGCCTTTACTGGTTGTTAGTGGCAGCCAAAAATCACCAGTGAGGCAAAATCCAATCTTATATGTTTGAAAAGTAACATGGATTTTGGAGATGTGTGGCCCAGTCCACAGCGAAGGGCAAGAGACTTCAGATTCTCTGTGCTAATACGAGAAAGAGTTGCTGGAGGATGGTGCTACTTTCTGGCATTGTGTTGTCTGTGGCTGGCTGGTACAGAGACCTTGTCTGTGGAATTTGTATTGGTATTACTAGTGCTCCCACACATGACAACTGTTTAAGGACTAAGGATTTACATTGGCTGAAGTCTAAAATTCTTTCATTGTTTCATATGTATCAGCACAATAATGTAGAATTTCCATTACCCTATGATTTTAAGTTTAGAATGGAAAATACAGACTTTGAACTGGATTAAGACTTGCTGACTTTTACTCTCTTAAAGCAGGGTGAGGTGGAACAAGTGAACAATATCCGCTTGAGAAAAATAGCAGAGCTGTAGCATTTCTGCAGTGTTAGTAACAAGGATACAGGACTTGTTTTTGCTCACTAACTGTTCTAATTACTCGTCTTGAATATTTGACCTGCAATTGCAATAACTTGCAGTTAGTTGTAGGCTCTGTGTTTCCTTTTGGGTTTTTCAAATCATAAGCAGAAATTATCAAACATGAGAGAAATTTTCTTCCTTTTTCCTAAGAGAGATGAGTGGCTGAGTCACTAAAGCAATTTCTTTCCCATATCTCTTAAAGTGGACTGAGTTGATTTGAGATTTCCTGATTGTTGAAAATGTTGATAGCGGAAAACCGCAGTGAGTACAGCTCTGAGGTCACCTTTTTTAAATTGATTTTCTTATGGGACCCCGTCAGCTATTACAAAAGTTAACAAGATAACTCACAGAGTTACAAAACAGCTTTACCACAAATGGTTTTGGGTTTGTCTGTTTAGATGATACAAAGAACAACAGAATTACAGTGCCCCTCTGAAGCCTGGTTCACCATTTATCTTCTCTCTTGAATTGCATATTACTGTGCAGGATGAGTATAAAATCAGTTTTAAACCACACCATATGGAGAAGTATTCTGTAATCGATCTGTAACTTTTTCTTAAGTCTTTGATTCTGTGGAAAATTATTACTCTGACTAGTTCTCTTTTTGTGTGAGTACTTGGAAAAATCTCCAAATGGTGTGTCCCTTAGGAGGCTTGCTACCTATACTGCTGTCTATGGGCCTTGACCTTAACTGAGATGCCTTTGCATGAATTATAATTGCAGTAACAAAGATTACAAGGATTACAAAGACGTTTATTGAACATCTGCACTTCAATCACCAAATAGTTATCTTTATATTTAAAAGATGTGTAAGTACAGTGTGTGAAAAGTATTTAACAGCATTAATTTGTTATCTGTGCCTCAAAATGCCTTCAGAATTCATGGGTCTTCTTGCTTAGCTGTCAGCTTTTAGAGCAAGGGATGTTTAATTTCCCTATAAAATTACATTTTCAACATGGAGAAAAAAATATCCTTTTAAAATGCAAAAAAACCCCCAAAACTAGGAGGTAATTTTGAAATATTTCCATTTATAGTCTTTATCTCAAAATTTACTTAAGGGTAATATTTCAGTTTAAAAAATCCTTAAATGCACTTAAACATGAATGCTGAAAAATGCTCACCCATTGTAATGCAGTCACAGTTGGCTGCAGGAGATGTTCTTAGTGAAGTTTTTAAAATCACAGTAAACAAATGGATATAAATCATTGCCAGTCTAAACACTGTAGGCTTCTAGCAATACTTGTTTTATTATCTTGTCTGAGACACTAGTTCAGAGTAGGGCTAGAAAAGTAAGATTGTTGACTTGAGAAAGTTAGTGCTATTTCAGAAAATATTGCTACTGGCACATAATTTACCATATGCAACATTATTGGTCTTTAAAATTTGGCTTATGTTATTTGGTAGAGGTTCTAAAGGAAACTGTTTAGTGACACATTGACTGTTTGACCTTACATGTTTTTTTAGAACTGTTGTATAAGTGCAGATCTCAGTCCCTAAGTGTTGGGTTTTTTTCTTGGATGAATGCTTGTATTTATACAGGTCTCTCTTCAAAGCTCACCAAAAGAGAAAGACAATATATAATACAGAAGATATAAATTCTACATGTATACATTTATATCCAGTCTTCCAGCTCTGAGTCTGTTATTGTCAGAAAAACCTTCATACACATTTAAAAGACATTTAAGTGTACACTATAAATGTGAACAAATATAGATGTCCTTCCATGTTGACTTCATGTATATTTCCTCATACTGTGGGTTTCTATATGTGTCGCAGATGCTCTTGCAGTTGTCTCAGCTGCCAAATAGTCACTTAGTGAGTATCATTGTTTTGCTTTTATACTTAATGGTGTCCGTTCTGTTGGCTTTTTTAATTCAGCAAGAGGAAGGAAGAACATTTTTTTAAATGTATGCAATCTCCTCCCAAACTGGCCAGTAAATTCGGAAACATGCATGTCTGAAGTTAAAAACCCTATGGCTCCAGTCCTCTGGTAACAGTCTTTAAGCACCTACTTTCCTCAGACAAGTTTTGCCTTTCTCTCTGCCTTGTCT
The DNA here is from genome assembly GCF_028858725.1 of Colius striatus. Classification (NCBI taxonomy): domain Eukaryota; kingdom Metazoa; phylum Chordata; class Aves; order Coliiformes; family Coliidae; genus Colius; species Colius striatus. The sequence continues at coordinate 29,389,340 of NC_084765.1, read as the reverse complement.
TAGCCCCTGATAGCCATCTGCAGGCTAACCCCTGAGCCTATTTGGAACCCCATTAAAACCATCGATTCTCTCAAGGCTCAGAATTACATCAGTATTGCTTTAATAAACTTAGTGTTATGCAAATTTATACAATAAACATTAGTATAGGAGTTTTGGAGGGCTAAATAATATTATGCAATTGTTTTTCCATTTGCTTTAAGCTTTGCCAATTGTCTTTACCTCCCTCATCTAGAGTGGTTAGTTTTGCTTAAAAACAGGTTGCACAATATTCTCCAGTCTCAGACTTGAAATCTGTAACTATATGGTTAAGAAGTGTGACTCCTACAGTTTGGAATGATCTTTTGTTTATTTCATTGCTTTTGTACTGTAAACTGTAGACATTCTTGAGTTTTACAAACAGGGAGAAAGCTTGTTGTAAAGATGCAGACAATAAGGGGCACATGAAAACTCTCACTATCATCAGTTACATATGCTTTGATCATGCAACAGTTAGCAGTCTATTGTAGTTGGTGGAAGAACTTGCTGAAGTTTTTATTAAATATACATCTAAGACTTAAATGTTGTCTGCTTTTCATATTGTGTTTTGGTTTTTTAAATTTGGTCATTTAAGTGAATGAAGTATCAGATTATTAGCAACCAAATATCAAACCTGCTCTACTGCTAATAAATCTCAGTCATGTATCTTTTGATTGTAACAACAAAATTTTGAAAGCCTTATAGCAGCAGAGCTTCTTCAAATAAGGCAGACTCAGTTAAAGGTCACTATCTCTGGCTGGAAAGGTTTGTTTGAGGAGTACAGAAAACAAAGGCCTGTCAAGACAAAGCTTGCTGAAGCTTAAAGTGCTCCTGTGCCCATGAGTTTTGCCTAGTAAGTATTTCTTGTACAGCGAGGGCAGTGTCCTTGTTAGAGAAAATGTCAGCGCAAGTGGAGCTTCCTGTACATTTCATTTACCACATAACTGGTATTGGTTCTGGTTCTTTGTATAATCATTATCGTCTTGCTCCGTGAACCTGTTGACAGGTAGGGTGCTAGTTCATGGTTCTTTACAAGTTAACCCAATTTCTTATAGCAGGAACAAATCTCTTCCAAAGGTGATTCTTACAAGGGTTCTTCAGAAACTGATACATCAAAAGGAATGTTGCACTCTGGTATATAAAGTACCTGTTTTTAGCAGTCAGTAGAGATACTGTTAGTAACAGTTGCCATGAAAAACCTCCTGTGACAACTTTGCATCTTTAAGGTAAGATTGCAAAGCAGTTAGAGGAAGATTCCTCATCTGCACTGGAGCTTTAGTCATGGTGAGTTCACCCGTGTTTTGTGTAATTATCTGTTTTTCTGCTTGTTGGAATGTGAGGAGTGTTTGATTATTTAGCTTGTTTATGTAGTTGCTTTCAAAGAGAGGAGTTGAATCGGGTTCCTTTCTGATTGGTGTTGCCACTCAGGATGGTGTTCAGTAAATACATTCTTTAAGTGCAGTATTGCAAATCATACTAGATTGCATAATATTGTAGATAGCAAGAAGTGATGCATTTTTTAATAAGCCATGTTTTCTCACACACATATACACCCTTCTTATTTTCTTTTCCTTTTTCTTAGAAGACTCTATTTTTTTCTTCCTAATGCATAATGGTGCTAATGTTGCACGCTTTTTTACAGCTTTGTCCTTTGTAGATCAACTTCATTGCTTATGGTTGTACATTATCTTTGTTTATCAGTGTAAATCAACAGAGCTATTCCTGAACAATGGAGATAGCAATGGACAGACATTTTGAAGCCAAATTTGCAGACTGAGGAACAGTATTGTATAGAAACATGTTGGAAAAGATAACCAGCACGGGTTATCAGGGAGTTCTGTTTAGCCCCTACAGAGGAGATTATGGAAAAGGCTGTGTAATAGTATTTTCTGAAGCGTTCCTATGCATCTGCCAGGGCACTTGATGGAAGGTTCATGCATACAGTAATAATTCTTATGAGAAATAACAGGAAATGGGTGAAAACAACGGTATTTAAATATAAATAGGAATTAGATTTCTTAGCATTTCAGATGTTACATAATTGGCTTTTTTCCCTAGTTTGAGTACCTGCAGTTCTTTGCATATTAAGTCACAGGCTGTCTCCATAAAAAGTTGTCTGTGAATGCCTTCATATAAAGTTGTTAAATATCCAAGCAAAATTAATTGTGTAGAATACAAAAAGAAATATCAATCCACATAGTGAATAATGTTGTCTTCAGTGACATGCACTGCTTACTGAGAGGGGGTTATAAATTCAGCCAGTAGTCACTGAAATATGGTTAACACCGAAGTATTTTCATATTGTGCTGTATAAAAGAGTTGGTGTACTTTTTCCATCAAATAATAATCACAAAAAAAGATAGAAAATATATTGGACAAAACAATAATCCAGTATTGGTTCATGGCTGCAGTGATTTTGCTGGATACAAATAAATGATCAGTGGATTAAAACAGTTGTTGAACAGATTAAATCCGTGTAAGTTTCTATATGTATGCACTGCTTTTCAAAAAATCACAGTATTGTTATAGAGGAACCTTCAGCTGCATAGTCTGGTATCAAGGTCAGTCTCTCTAAAGCAGATTAATATGGCTTCTTGGATTTCTCTTGCTTGTAATGAGTAAGATGCTTCTCCATTCAAACTGGCATTTCAAGTGATATGGGAACAGTTTTGATAATTTGGAAACTTTATTTCTTTTCTTTTTGCAATAAATTTTTTTTTGTAATTTTAATTTGTTTTTTTCTGATAGTTTACAGATTGTCTGTAACTTTGGAATTTTAAATCTGTAGACTCCACCTACTTTTAATACGATTGATTTTGCCACACAGTTCAATGTTTATTTTCTGTCACTGTTTTTCTGTGAGCTCTCTCAGGAGTTTGAGAGGTGAATGTTCTGCAGGGAAGATAAATGTCTTAGGTATATGTATGTCTGGATGATGCATGGAAAAATATTTTCCCTGCCTGTATAATCTACTTAAGAGTTCTGAAGAAATTATTTTCCCTGGATGCTTAAAAGTTCGGGCAACTGTTGTATCCTTCTGGTACTAAACAGTATGAGTCTTGCTGTCTTATAGGTGCATTTGCAATCATCAATCTATACCTGTAACAGGTTTTCTTGAATGTGATTGATTTATTTCTTGGCAGTGGTTTTATGATCTAGTTTAAGAGGAAGAGCTGTCACACCACAAAAAAAAAAAAAAAAAACCAAAAACCTCTATTCTTCAGTTTGAGAGATGAACTAAGCCTCAATTTGTATTCTGAGAGCTTAAAATGTACAAGGAGAACGGACAATCATCTTTTCACGCTGTGCCCGTCTCAGGCTGATAAGGAAGACATTCTATACATCACATTAACTCATCACTTTCATGTCCTTGGCTGAACATGACAGTGTCGTTTAAGAACAGGAAATATGCAGAGAGCAAAAGGGATATAACTCTTGAAATTGAGTGGTACCTGAAAATAAAACATCTGGCCTTTAGTACAAGGAAAAAAAATACTGAAGTGTAAGTCTATCTATATTTTTTCCATAAGAGAGGAAAGTGCAGGCTTGTCATTATTAAGATAACTGTCCTTATAAATGCTACTTTGCTAATTGATGCAACCGTAGTGTGTCTGCACTGTTTTATAGGGTAAGCTAGTACCTGTGATATGCATTTCCTTTTGAAAAGCTGTACATAATGTGGAAATAGAGGAAACATATTCCACCTCTTTAAAATGCGTTGGAATAGGTGTGTATTTTTTTAAGAGGGTTTTTTTTTTTGCATGTTTTTCAGATGAGCAGCTCTCTTGAGCTTTGTACTTTTTATTACCTAATATTTATGGTTTTAAAGTTCTGAGCATGACTTCAGGTTTTTATTTTTATTTTAATAAAGTGTGTGATGCTTGTAGCTGTGTAAAACCTGGGAGATTTTTCCATCTTTTAGCTTTGTAAGACCTCTAGCCCTGCTAGTTCCTATGGCAGGTTTAAATGTGCAGTCTTCTTACTAGAAAATATTTTCTTCATTGCCTCCACCATTCAAAATCATTGGAATTTGCCCTGTCTATAACCTTCTGAGAAACTATTGGCACAAACTGTGGAACCTGGTAGTTTTTGGAACTTTTCTTCATATTACTCATTTTCTCTGCTTTATTTCTTGATTTTCTTCATAGATGCTAGTGGACAAAGCAAATACACTGAAGGATCTGCTTTGGAGTCTGGCAAAAACATGATGACTTACAAAAGAAAATATGCCATTTTAGTGTGTGGAGGGAAATGTCCATGAACCGAAGAAACAATTTTGGCTTATTTTGTACTTTGTCTCTTCAAGCTAGTTAGTTCCGGCACTTTTATGTACCACCTTCTGCTATTTCTTAACTTACATGTATTCATATATTTATAGCTTTATAGAAACCAGTTATTAACAGATCCATTTCAGTATTGGTGAAAGTTAAGGTGTACAATTACTGATGATAATAGGATTATCGAGCTGTAAATACCTTGGGCCATGAAGGTTTTGGACAGATGTGATCATTCTACACTACATTGCTCCAAAATCCCCAGTTTAAGAAAATATTTATATCTCAAAATAAACTTTTTAGTGCTATTGAGATGAAATATATTCTGCAAACTTTAATTCTAAGAAGAGAGGGTTGTTTTATTCTTTTCATACTGAGAACTGTAGTCAGCTCTGATTTGTCTGGAAGTGTGTGTGTGTATATATAAATGTTACAGACATTTGTGTTGAAGTGGCTATTAATGTTACTTTAGGAAATGGTATTAAATCTTCAATTATATTCATATTGCAAGAGGAGTCCATTTTTATCTTCAGAGTAGTGCACTAGAAGGTAAGGGTGATTTTAAAATGCCTCATAGCAGCAAGTGAATGTAGCGTTCCACTGCCTGGGGAGTGCAACTAAGTTTCCCAATTTTCCAGAAATTTGGTCTGACTTCAGGGTTTTTTTTGGTTTGTTGTTTTTTTTTTTCATTTAAAGTTCTGGTTGAGAAAGCATTTAATGAACATCTGAGCTGTCTGTGCATTGCAAGCAGATAGACAGTAGAGTGAAATGGCGTTTTTCAATCATCTCCAATTAAAGCCCCAAACTCCATAATTCACTGATTTAACAAATAAGACAACTAAAAGCATTCCTGAAGTCGATCATTCCAACACTTAAAGGAGGACCCAGAACACTGTCATGATCTTACTCACTTTGCTAACCCAGTCTTTTGAAAGCAGCTAGGGTAAATATTTTTTTAGTTGCCATAATACGAGTATGTGGTTTCAGCAGTTAGGCTACTGCTTCTAAGAGCTTGAAGTCTTTAGTTCAAGTGGTAAAGATTTATGGCTTTCTATCACAAAATGTATTGCTAGAGGCTTATTCTGGCACTGTTACACTTCGATTTTGTAACTCAGTTGTATTGTCATCCTTCTTGTGTAATTTGCTGTCAAAGCACATGCTGGGCCATGTGTTATGGTCTGTTCAGAGCAACCCTACTTTTCAATAGTTAAATATTTCACTCTGAATTGGAAGAGCTACACTGCATATCAGAAGCTTGCAGTCAAACCTCTTGATGAGTATCTACTTTTCTCATAACTTAATACTTCAAGTTAGCATATGATTTGGAAGTAATCTTTGGAATTATTTTCTCTATTGTTCAGCAGCAGGAGAAAATTTGGAAACTGGCATGGTGCTTAGTTCATTGCTTAGTTTTTAGATGATTTCAGTCAGAAATTTCAGTTCAAAGACAGGAAAAGATGGCCTACATTAAATAGTTTTTTTGCTCTTTTTAGAGCATTGAATATCCTGCCTTTAAAATCTAATTCAGTCAGAATAAATACTTTTAAAATAAGAAAGCTTATTTTTACAGGTTTCTTCATTGACCTCAAGATCACTTTTTCCATCATTTATGACAAAAGCAAAAACAGACTGTCTCCAGAACAGTAAAATGCATTCAAGTCTTTTGGTATTGTCAGTTCATGACAAAATCTTGATGTCAATGATTGGCAGAATGACACAAAATCATGTTTTGGTTTTTTTTAACTCTTCAGAGAAATGCAATTAAATTTAAAATAGGACATAATGTTCTCAACAGAATGCTGACTGTGATGATACAAACATTCTCACTCAAAGCTGAATCGGTTGGAAATGGCTGAAAAGGCAAGTTGGAAATACTACTAAGTTGCTAGAAACCTTTAGTTTTGAAAACTTCATGTGATGGATATTTTTTGTCATTTCTTTAGCATAGCATTTTTCAAGAGTGCACCACAGTCTTGCAGCAAGAAAATGAGGCTCTTTGGGCACTGAGGTACTGGAGCAGGCTGATCTGGCTTATGCTTTATTGCAGAGATTTATTTCTTTATCTGTATTAGAGATTTTGAAGTACTGACTGTTTTTTAGCAGGCTGATTCAAGATTTGTTTAAGAATATAGAGATTAGGACTGCTGTAATTAGAGTTTGGTGGTAGCTTTTGGCAAGTCCTGTATTATTTGTGCAGTAGTATTGTAATGAGAGGACACAATGGATGTTGAGGGAGGGAAAATCAGAACAATGTGCTGATTTGCTTGCGTGGGCTAATATGACTCATTTAAAATGAACTCTTTTAAAAGTTAGAGTTGTTGGGTGGTTTTGGTTTTGTTTTTTTTTTTTTTAAGAAAAACTGACAGGTTAACTTCAGGTTTCAAATAATTTAAAATTGTCTAGCAAACTGTTAGTCAGTCTCCCTTCAATCCACAAGGCCCTAGCAATTCTCTATAGTTTTGGGTCAGCAGTTTGCAAACACTGCCTGGACCAACAATCTGTGAAATCAATCTCTGAGTGCTGATGCTGCCTTTGAACAGTTTCTTTGATGGCAAAATAGAAATGATTGGCAGGCCTCAGGATTGAGTTATAAAAATACTATAACTTAAAACATACAGAAGACAAAATGTTGGTTAAAAACACTTGAGAAGCTTCTCTAATCTTTGAATGAGAAAATATTGGTCCCGAAAACCTTCTGGTGGTATGTTGCAAGAAACTGAATAGGAATGTTTTGATATTGTGGTGGTGTTGCATAAATACATTGTAGACATCTTACCCATCTTAGAAATTGAAATTACTGTACAAAGCAGTCTGCTGACTGGCTAGTTGCATGTAAAACATTTTGTGGATTCAGAACCACTTAACTGCTTTTATTCAGTGAATAAATAAAATGAATTAATTTGTATACAACGCTTCCTAGTTAGTGAAGTCAGTGGTTTTAAAGATGTATGTCCAATGAAATAGCGATTATACCTGCCACATGATCTTCTCCTCTTGTTGAAAACATTTGTTTAAAGATGACCTGTGGTGTTTTCCTTGTGTCTACTTTTTTTACTGATGTTAGTACAATGTGCTTTTTGTTGTTGCTTCAAACATCTGTGACAACTGGTTTATTTTGTTTCCTCCCTATGTCAAGTTATACTTCATAGTAAATAGGTTTTTTTCCAAAACAATTGTTTTGGGAGGAGTTCCTTGCATACCAACTCCAGCTAGCATACTTCAGCCTAGCAATGTATTTCAATGTCCCTGTGAAGAGCTCATATCTTTCCAATTCTTCTTTCATCTTTTGCCCTTATATCTTCCTACAACACAGCATTGCATGTTCTAACATACCTGTAAAGTACTGCGTGTTCTGGATTGTAGGATTCACCTTATGGTAGGTGAAAACGTACTGTGTTATGTCAATCTTAGTCCTGCCTGTGTGTGCTAAAAATATAATGAAACCTGATACAAAAATTGATAGTGTTGGTTTTTACTAATGACAAATCGACTGGGAGAAATCAACTGATGCTTTCTGGTCCACAAAGGTACATAGGATATCTCCCTTAAAACTCAGGCTACTTGTAAGAATAAGAACAGCTGTTTGAAATGTCGCAGCACTTTGGGAACCAGCCATACAAGGAGCACTGTCTTTACAAAGATAGCTCTGTATGATTCATGTGTTCTATATGTGTTAAAGTTCATGGGGCTCTTTGTCTAGATGTTAGCTATGCTTGCATTTAATCTTTGAAAGCTTCTATAGGTATTATTAGAATGGTAGAAAGGAAGTGGAAAAAAGGGAAAACAGACTTACTGAATGTTTCAGTGGTTGTTTGCCAAATCACATTTTGAGATTCATTTCTATTTTAAATAGTACAGTCGCTGCCAAAGCTGGCAAACTGTGATTGCCTTTGGAAGGAGGAGGAGACTGTTACTTGACTGTTTGGAGGATGGACAACACTTCATTTTCCTGTTGCTTTGTTTTTCCCTTTGTAGTGAGCAAAGAAATTCTGGTGGAGAAAAGTAGGAAAAAGTAATTTTTCAAAGCTTTTCTGGAAAATTTACAAAAAAACTGATCTTATTTACACTTTTCATGTGGTTTCCGGTCTTCTCTCACTTAATTTGCATACCTTGAAAAATAGTTTGGTTTTACTTTATTTTACAGGAATGGATCTTTTCCTAGTCTGGGTATTGTTTCCTTGATGATTTCCATGTGCATATAAAAAAAGCAGCAATTACATTTGATCCCTAAATAATTAGCCAGATTTGCAAAAAAGAAAACTGTTCAGAATCACAAAAAAAATCTCAGGCTGCACATAGATATTTGAGCATACATATTATTCTAAAGCCTACAGGTAATAAAGATAAGATGGCTGAACGGCAAACCCAAGAAAAAAAAAAAAATCCCAAACCAGAAGGAGCCAGAAAATATCTGGGTTTTCTTCCTGTTTTTGTCATGCCTCACTTGTAGCCTTGGAAACGGAGACAAAGTTAAGAAACTTGCTCATTCTTAAAATGGAGATAAGATACCATGTACAGCTTATTACAGTCTCACTTATTTCTCTGTAATGTACTTTAAGTGAATTGTGTTGGTGTTTTAAATACAATAGTCTATATAATGAAATGATTTATTTAGTACTTAAGACAATGAACCCACAACTAGTTGTGTTACTGAGCCTAGCTGTTAGACTGATTCTTTGTTCTCTCAGTCTTTCCAGGTTATTTTGTCGTGTCTTCTATTAGGAGAGTGCTGGGTGTTTTGGTCAAACTAGTCAGTTCTCCAACTTTCAGCAGCACGCAATGTATCTCCAGTACATAAACATGCTGGAGACTCGGAGGAGATGGTTGGCTCTAGGCCTTTTAGTACAAGCTCTCGTTTTTCCTCTAGGAGTTGAAACCAGGAATTAAAGATTGTAGGAAGAAAACATTGGAAAGTGTTCTTGGCAAATTGATCAGCTGTGAAATAGTGATGAGCTCTTATGTTTTAATCTGAAAGTAACAATTTTAAGTTGAGATACGTTAGGTAATTGGGGCTTTTGTCTTATGGACTCTCTGTTCCTGTGCTGTTTATATCCATGCAGCTCATCAGTAGGCAATGGAGACACTTTTAGAAATTGTAAGATTATGGAGACATGTAATGGCTAAGGATAAATTGCACAGCTGTGGATACTATTTATACTTTTGTACGTAGAGATGAGTCTGTACCATGAAGTAGGCATAGCTCAATCTTGTGAGTTATTTTGCAGGTTTTTTTAATCCTGATGGAGACTTACCAGCTTTTAGTTTTGAAGATTAAAAAGTCTTAGTGTGTATACATCCTAGAGAAGAAAAAGCTCAGGCATTATCCATTAAGAAACTGAGAAGAGAATACTGTATATATGTGAAAGGAGAGAGAGGTAGATGGGCTGAAGTAAAATGGTTAAAAATCTTAATAAGGAAATTATGCAGAAACACTGCATAAGATTTCTGGGCCGAGATGAGTACTTTGTGAATGTACTCATCTAAATATAAGAATCTAAATCTGATAACAAAGAGCCAAGACTTGACAGAAGATATGTGAACAGTAACTCATGCAACAAGTTAGTTCTGAAACGTCTGCAAAGCATACATTGCTTCCAGAAGAAAGAAATGTCTAAGCCCACAACTTTCCATAAAAGAGCAATTTAAAGCAATTTCCAATGTTCTAGAATAAGTGGAGAAAAATAATTACTATTTTAATAATTAAATCTTAACCAAAGGACTCAGGGAGCAAATTGTTTGTTCCTTGTAGATGTGTTAATGATGGGAATCTTTCAGAAATTGGCTTGAAAGGACAGAAGGACAAACACAATTATAAAATGTGTAAAATAGAAATTAGGCACTGTGACAGAAACAGAATTGCTTCCAAGATGAGAGGCTAGGATAAATAAGAGCTATCAGATACCGTCTTGAAAATACTGGACTCTAGTATGTTTGACAAATACTTTGAAAAAAAAACTTCACTGAGAAAAATAATATGAAATTGCAGGCACTATATAATTCTGTGCCCCTCACTTGTACATCTTGCACATAAATTGTGAGTAATTTCAAGTTGGCCCCCTATTTTGTATCTGACAAATTCCATAAACTTTTTAATTTAAAATATCCCTGAATGCTTCTGCATCTTCTAGAGATGTAGTTGCAACGTTGTCATTTGTTCACTTTTCTCCCTTAAGGCTCCAAAATCCACAAGCTTGTTCTGTCTCGTATTGCTGTGTCTTTTGGGAACCAGGGGATAGGTTTAGTGTGTGAGTGATGAAGTAATTTCATCAAGGGCTCAGAAGATACAATCTTTCCTCTCTTTTCTTCACTTGTAATGTCAACACTATGGTTTTTAAGAAATAGTAATTTGCATGCATGCTCTGAAATTCCAGCTTTGGCTATGACTTGTCCTAAGCTGTTACCATTTTGCTGGGATTGATCTGATACGAGTTATTATTTGACAGCTCTTCTCCCTCTGTGAAACTAATTTCCAAATTATATATTACAAAAGTTTGATGAAAAGATAAAGGTTGAACTAAAAAGATGAATAGCTTAATGACATCAAAGAGAAAATGGAATGAGACAAAGCTGACAGCCTGGAGCACTGATGTATTCTCAAAATATTTTGTGTGGATGACTTGCAGACCATTGTGTGTATCTCATTAGCACTACTGTTTCTAAAAATGAGGCCATTTACCACACAAGAAAAAAATTGGTTAATAAAGTGGGGTTTTTTCAGAATACTTAATACGTTTCTACTTATTATTTTTTTATTCAGATATTTATGAAGTTCTTATACCCCCTAGCCACATTCCTCAACTTGATTCTCCTCTCTGTTGATACAGACTGATACATTCTTTCTAGATCAAGTTGGAACCCATAATGGAGATATTGTCCCTTTCAGTTATCCCCCGACTGCCCATGCATCCAAGGTGAAGAATGGAGCTGCAATACCTCTCAGTGGATTTCAGTACAGAGTGAAGTAGATTACATCACTGTTAGAGATTTAAACATCTTAAACCAAACCTGTCTTATTTCACACTGAAATGAGCTTACACATTTATTCACCATGTTCTCTCTGAGAGACTTGCTAAATCTCAACCCTGCTATGTAGCTTGATAAAGCAGTCCATCTGACAAGAGCAAGTTTTTACTTTTTGACTGATACTTTCAGCCCACTCTCAAATTAGGTATTTTTTCCATTCTTCAGATGAGTAGTAACGTGAGAAGACAGTACATCGATGCAGCAGGAAAATCTATGAGCTCTCTTCTTAAAAACAGAAGTTTTTAGGCTGAGTGAAGTGCAACTGTCCTCTGTTGGACAGTACCCTTCTACTACATAACCCCAGGAATGTTCTGTGGTAGGTTTCTACAGTTTGTTTTCAGAATTTAAGAGATATTTCTCTTAAACTTTTAGATGTGTTTATACATGTATGTCTGTCTGTTTCATTGCACATTTAACTTTTTTCACTTTGTGCATTTTAGTCCAAGAATGCATGTTCAGGGAGATCATGAAAGATTGCTAGCTGGCTCAGCAGCCTCACAGGGCCCTGCTGTGGGAAACTTGCATCCTCTAGATTCTTTTAAAATTGCACAGTGTTAAGTGATTTGTGATTGCAGTCTGAAAAACCCTACCACTACCTTAGACTTCTCAAAAGTGAGACAAACTAATGTTTTTCTTATTGCTGGCATATTACGGAACCACAGTATTGAAATGTGCTGCAAATTTAGCTCATGGCTTCATGGCAACAGCTATTTAAACCTTACTGTCCTTCAGATACTTACACAAAGGCAACTGCATGAGGTCTAGGTACAGTAGTAGTTTGCTTCTGGTTCATGGGGTGATAGGAGAGGTAAGATTCATAAATGGCACAATACAAAGTAATTAAATATTCTTTAAACGTCTTCTATTACACCAATTGTTAGCATTACCCTGATGGAATGTGTACAAAGACATCAATAGGATCATCCAGCTGTAGTTGCAAGGTTCTCTGTGCTATGATATTGCAGTCTAGGTGGCTCTGGCATGCAGAAACTTTGAATGATGAGCTCCTTGGTGTTTCTTCATTTACTGCTTCTGAAGCAGTGCGTGAATATTTGTTTCAGACTTTTAGGGTCTCAAAACAGCCTGATTTTTTTTTTTTAATCAGATGTATGGAAAGTTGCATGCTTTCTGAAAACACTATGATATGAAGTGTGCAACAGCTAAAAGCCTGCACCAAGTGACATAATCTAACAAAACTTGAACTTAATAGCAAAGGAAGGGATATTGCTTTCTATTCTACTGGTTTCCCGACAGTCATGGAAATGTGTGATATAGCACCAGGTAAATGCAGACTGCAAGGTTCTAAACACAACAACAGTTGAGACAGGCAGACTTTAACAACCCAACCCTCTTAAGAGGAATAAATGGTTTTACAGATCACTTTGTATAGGATTGTAATGATATCTGATCAATTGCTGTGAAGGCAAAATAACTTAAATAGATGGGGAAAGGGGAGGAATAAGTTCTTCCACCAAAGTACTTCTTTCCTAAGTATTTTTATTAAATTGAGGAAATTACAAATGTAGTTGAAAAGAGTTTTTTTAATATGAATTTTTAAAGGATATCACTAGTGATATAGAAGTGCAACTAAATATCTATGAATCTGAAAAATCATACTTTCCATTTATTTACATTTATATTCCATTTATTTGGGGTCAGGGGTAAATGAATGAGTCTTATATGTGGCCAAGCTCTTAAATTCTGTTTTGTGCTCTTCCATTTGTGCAGTCGGTTTTCCCGGGTGTTTGTTAGTCACAGTGGAGTAATGTGCCCTTACTCCCTGAAGCTGAGTTAAACAGAGCACTTGGAGTACTTATGTGTCCTTTCTGGAAGGCATCTGTAGTGTGATCATGTGTAGTCCATCAATATTCTTCGGAATCTCTTGTATGTGCAGTAGAAGGCATTGCAAGAATAATTTTGAAGAATATGTCACGTGGAGAAAACATTCTTTTCTTTAGAAGGATTATTTAGGAGTTTAATACCATCTCAACTTGTCAGCTTTCATAGGGGAAAGTGTTAAAGCTACTTATCTGAAGGAACAAGATCTATACTTTGATTATTATAGTAATATTTGGCTTTAAGCAGCCAGACTAGCTAAACCTAGATCAGGAACCAAACCTTTCACTAGTGCTTGATAATCCTGATGCATTCATGCACTGGTGTTCTGTGATACTGTGGTGGTTTTCATCCAAGAATGAAAACTCCCTCTGAAGACCAACCAGCCTTTTAACATGTGTTTAGAAGGAATCAATGGCTTTGGAGTTATAAACAAATTATGGGCATCTTCAATGTGTTATAGTCTGAAGAATCCTACAGTTACCATAAAAATCAATGTTGTAAGATTGCAGTAAAACTTTCTTACTGCCTTGATGCTGAGCTCCTACAAGCAGACATGAAATCCAAGAGAATGAGGAGGAGGAGAATTGTTTTTGACACAACTGTTGCTAATATGATTCTTGGTTGCTATCAGAAAGGTAATTTCACTTAATGGCTGTAATAGGCAACCAATTTAGACATACAAAAATGTTGCATTCAAACAGTGCAACATCAAGTCCTGTGCACCTCTCCTCTTTTATCCCAAATAGCTGTTTATTTAAAGAGTCAGAAGGAAGAAAAGAGATCTTTTCACTGTTATAGCTTGTCATGCTTGGATAATGCAATTCAGAAGAACCTAAACACAGCAAATCAAAATCTGTGAAATGATGCGTGGCTTCTCGCTTCTGTAATTCTGAAAAAGTACATATAGATTTCCATTCTTCCGTTCCAAAGAGCTCTTGAAGTATGTTAGGTATTTATAGCTTTGGATGTCTCACTTGTACATGCTGGAGTTAATGACTCACACCTTTTCCAAACAATTGAAGTGCTTCCTGAATAGCAGAGAAAACATTCCTTCCTCTGCTCAAGTACTGATTCACATTCTGATTCACATTTGTTTGTTGTCATGAGGTGAACACCATTTGGCATGTTTATTCCTAGGTCTTAATTACCGTACAGCAGTATTTTCTCCTTATAGACCTAACTTCCTTTCCTTCTCTCAGCTGTAGCATGAAACAGCACCTAAATTAATCCCAGAAAAATAGCCTAGTCTTTCCTTCCATCTTCCCTCTTTACCTTGCTGCACGTTTCTGCTTCTTTCCCTGTCACCAGCACCTGTGGGCCCTCCACTGAACTTGATTCAACTTGTTAAAGCAGCAGAAAATTAATCCAGTGAAGAAAAGACAGCTTTAGTAATTGGTTTGCAGTTCAGTCGCCTCAGTGTGGAGGCTCATAAACATCAGAACGAGCACAAAGGAGGGAGTCAGACTGGCACCAGGAGTTTAAATTTCTATTGTATATCTGTATTTATATTTATATTCAATATATTCCTATACTGAATGTAATGAAATAACAGTAAGGTGTTAATTCTGTTCACCCATAACTTTTCTTTAAGACTTGCATAGCTTCTCATCTCTTAAGGAGCTCATCTGAGTCATGTGAACACAGGACTGAAGCATGTGAGAAGGTAATTGAACACATTCCAGGGCCAGAAGAGCAGGAGATGGCACTATCGGTTCTGCCTCTCACTAGCTATGTTACTTGAACCTGCACCCTCTTTTGACAGATGGCATCTTACAGAGTTGCTCTACTCCTTCTGCCCCTCATCTCTTGGTCTTGTGCTATACTAGCACATGTATTCATACAGCTGTGTAAAGAAAGGAATCCCAGAAAAATTGGGAATGAGATGAGTGATGCTTATTTAGCTGAGTTACTATTTACACCGATCAGTTCAATCAGTGGCCACAGAGGTTGTCAGCATTACTGTGAATGAGTTCTGATACATTTTTTGGTCTCATTAGCCATACTGATATTCCCATCTGCTTACCACAAATTTTTTGCCCCTTATTTGTGCTGAAAATGGATCCATAGGGTTACACTGGAAAGCAGGCCATGGGAATCCTGAGGGCTTAATACTAGAGATGGAGAGCATGTCAGTGAACCAAAGGGAACAGCAAATCTGCAGAACAGTAGCCCAGCTTTGATTTGGGAGAGATTGAAATGTTCTAAGTTGAGTCACAAAAGAAAATAATGTTTACCTGTGCTCTCAGATGACTTGTATACATTTCTGATGCTTTTGAGTTGCAATAAAAAGTTGGAGATGGTAGTTTGTTGCTCAAAACGCAATGAAACATTTGTAGGTTAAAAATTGCATTTGTGCTGAAATCTAGGATGTGGGTAAATTAAAGCTATTTTCAGGACTTGAGCTTAGTGAAACAGTGTGCTTTGAATTTTAAGCCCTGTGTACTGTTGTACATGTTATCTGTCCTTTGCCAAAATGCTAGATCAGATCTCTCCAGGATGGTCCACTTTGGGGTGGGTTTTGTTACCCTGTCAGTCTTGGTTATGTTCATTCATTTGCCCTTTATTTACACACCTGTTTCTCTAAACTTAGTTCTATTTAAATACACCAGTGGTACTTATTCATTATTCTCCCACATCCAAACAACACAGATTTGTTTCCTCTTGTGATAATTGTTGCTGTTGACCAGTTAAGTTGATGTCTGTCTTCCGATTCATGAAATTCCACAGGTTCTAAACCAATACTATAGGCAGTTCTGCAAAACAATCTAGCAAAAACATTGGTAGGAACCTAGCAATCTTCCTCTGTCCAAAATAAACTAACATACAAACCCAAAATTTCCCTACCACATCCTGCACAAATGTCTGTCTTCATATGCAAATTAAAATATTTAAAATATTATTAAATTCCTGTGGGGTCTTTAAATGAAGTGACTTTCTGTTGCTATCCCAGTTTTTTAAAAACCTAATAATTCAAAACCCCAAAAGCTTTCCTTGAACTAATCTAACTCAACCACACAGATCGCAGTATGTATATTGTAAGGACAGTGAAGGCTTGTGCTGTAATAGAGCTTATTAGGGAAATCTGGAGTGAAGCCATCTTTAGAGAAGATGGATTAGGAGCATGCCAACTGGAAGCTGGGTTTTTTTCTGTCATTCTTCTCTACAGCATTTGAAATAGAAATTGAACTAATATCAATCACGTCAAACTTGTGCCTTAAGGGAGTCATTTTGTTCACTCTTTCTGCGCAAAGGCTAATTTTATTTTATAATCAAGCGTTACTAATGCAAAAGACAAACATCTGCTTTTTAACACTGGAAAACATGACCAGTATTTGTCTTCTGAGTATATTGCAAGTGGTGTTGCAGTTCTGGGAAATTCTTTTTTGTTTAGGTTTGAGAGGTTTAAAATAATGTCCTCCCTATTCAAAACTGTAGCAGTTTCATCTTCATTCAGTTAGGAATAGAACAGAAAATACTTCTTTATAAACTGAGAAAACTGCTTGTTGGAGTACCTTCTTACTTGTACTGTTCTACTGCATATTAACAAAAGTGGAACTTGTGAAACTGTAATCCCTATCTTCAAAACTGGTCTTTCTCCTAGGCTGCATTGTCCTTCAGGTAATTTTTATTGTCTTTATAGTATTTGTAATGGTTTATTTGTCACATCCAAGATTGTAACTTGCTGCAATTGATAGTTAATCGTGCTAGCTTTAAATTACTAATGAAAATCAGAATAAAAAGCCTGCTTACCATCAGGTTCATGTAGAAGGAGTTTAGTCACAAAAACATTTTGGCAGGATTATTTAACAGTTTCCTTCTGATGTGCCAATTATATTCCCTACATATTAACAAATAAACTTAATTATGATTATAAATATCTATTGACAATGTGTTCCAGCAGTTACACTTAAGTAACTTTCATTTTCTTTTCTTTCCTTCTTGGATTGATATATATACATGAAATACAAGTTGATTGCCCTATATCCACATATTGACGTTGGTCACTGTTTCCCTCCAGATGCTTTAGCATTAGGTGTCACTTTCCATTTTCCTGTAAGTTCAGCCTAGCTAATATGGGAGATTGACTTAATGTGTTTGTTACACTATTGACTTAGTACAAACTCAGAGCCACACAAACAAATTACTAGCCTGAAATTCTGTGTCTTGTAATGACTTTGTCCTTTTTGTAGGACTCAGGAAAAAAAAGTAGAAAATTTCTTCCCAGAAGAAAACAGTTTCTTTAGGAACCCACTGCTGATTTTTTGATTTTGTTCAGAGAATTTATAAAATCTGATTTTGAAAACCAAAAGCCAACTATTAATATAAATTCAAGAGAAGCTCTTGCCAAAATAGGAAAATTAACTTTGTTTTTTTTTTATTCAGGATGAGAAGTCTTAAAGCAAAACGGAAGTGATAATTTAAACCAGTATGAGCATTCTCTTGCCTGTAACTTTTATTCAGGGAGGGTTGCAGATTAATGTGGTGATTCTGTGAGAATTTATTGAAAATCTGATCTGTAAAGAATTATTCTTCTACATATTGATTGTGTTCTAAATACACTGTAATGATTCAAAGTATACCTCAGCTTCTTGTAAAAGCTTTGAAAAATTCTTGCAAGAAATATATCCTGGGACCACACTGCCTGATGAACTTGGTGTTTGATATCCACGTGCCAAATATAAATAAATATTTTATAGTTATGGATCACCTATCCAATAAATTGCACAGTAATGGACTGGGTATCTGTTCATGTAGAGCTTTTGTGTCAATTATTGTTTTGGGACTTAAAGGAAAATATACGCACTTAATTGAGATAATTGGAAAATTTTTAGTGTGAGAGTGGAAAGTTAAGACAGGGTGAAAAAAAAGTCTATTTGTGGTGGATAGAAGTTTTTTGCAATGAAAAGTATCAGATTTATGATCAAGATGATTCACCAAAGTGCACTAATGTTCCTCAACTACTTTATACTTTTTTTTTTCTTCCCAAAAAAGAGAGTTGACGTATATTTTGTTGAGCCTTTTAACTTTTAATTGTTTATGATGGTGGTATTTCTTGGCATAAGCACATAACTGGAAAAAGTTGTGGAATATCTAATTTCTTTGAAAAGAGGTTTTTATTCCTGATAGTGTGAGGAAAAACTCAAGTTCTTGGAAAACTGGAATTTATGGGTTTTGCAAACCATCTCTGTGAGTGGAAGAGAGCGCTTAATTTCAAATACACTTGCCCTTGTGTTCCTTGTTTCCCTGTCCTAGTCTGTACCCACTGCCACTCTCCTGTTGCACCCAGTGGCCTTTTGTCACCTCTGCCAAGGATGAGACAGCAGGGAGCTTGTACACTTAACTTGTTTGGCTGGCCAGTAAATTAGTGAACATGGGCACGTCTTCCTCGGCAGCACTCTGTCTTGGTTCTTTCTCCCTTCACTAGCTATTACTTTTTTTCCAAATTTGCAGATTGTAAGATGCATTTGTGGTCCTAATTCTCCTTTTACTCAGCAGATATTAAGGGAGGAACAAACTTAATTTTCTAGGATGCCAATAGAGACATTTACAGGGAATTTGTACAGTTGAGTAAGTCTTAGAATTTATTGAAAATACATTATTACACCATGTGTAATTCAATTTTTTAACCTAAGAATTATTACAATATTTGGAAGAGTTTTCTCTATGTTTATGTGGTCAGCAGTAACTTGCAAAACAGATGAAATGACATACTTGGAAATTAGATCTTCTGATGTATCATCTTGAAGTGGAATAATATTAAAAGCATGAAGCTGTTTACAAGTGAACATTCCAGAGGTACTTAACCATGGTTCAGCAGATGCAGTTTCTTGATTGTGTTAAGCTGATCTTAGGCAGCACTGCCAAAGAAAGAGGATCTTGGCAGTAATAGCACTTGTGCAGATGTGATCAGTTGAATCAAGTTCCTAATCTGGCTGGAAATTTTCTTGTATGGTGGATTAGTTTCCAGACAGATTAGGAACCCCATTTATCTAGCTGATTACACAACATACAAGCACTTTCATTAGCTACAGCTGGGAACACGTGACTAAACAACTGGATAGTCCCTTTAAGCAAAAGTTCAGGTTTTTATCTTCTTACACAGATTATAAATCTGCATCTCAAGAAATATTTTGTTAATGTGCTGATGGGCTCAGAAGGCTCAGCTACTTGGGCATTGTTTGAAGAGTGTGGTGGTTTAGGCCTGACTGGGTGCCAGGTGCCCACCAAGTTGTTCTATCACTCCCCCTCCTAAACTCAACAGAAGGGAAACAAATATAACAAGAGGTTTGTGAGTCGAGATAAGGACAGGGTGATCACTCAGCAATTAGTGTCATGGGCAAAACAGACTCAACTTTGGGAGAAATGGGTTGATTATTAATGAATGGTCAGAGCAGAGCAAATAAAACACCTCCCTCCACCCCTCCTTCTCAGCACTCTTCCTCCTCCCCCCACAGCGGCACAGGAGTATGGGGGTTACGGTTCATTATAGGTGGACTTTGACTCTGCTTTTTCTCATGGGGAGGCCTCCTCACGCTTCCTACTGCTGACGTGTGGGGTCCTTCCCATGGGAGACAGTCCTCAATGAACTTCTTTGGCATGGGTCCTTCCCATGGGCTACAGTTCTTCACGAACTGCTCCAGTGTAGGTCCTTCCCACAGGGGCAGCCCTCCACCCTGCCCCAATATGGGTCATCTACCAGGAGAACAGTCCTTCAGGTACCGACTGCTCCAGCCTAAGTCCCTCACAGGATGGCAAGTCCTGACAGCAAACCTGCTCTGGCGTGGGCTCCTCTCTCCCCATGAGCTCCCAAGTCCTGCCAGGAATGTGCTCCATTTGAGCTTCCCACAGAGTTACAGCCTCCTTCAAGCATCCACCCACTCTGGTGTGGGGTCCTTCACGGGCTGCAAGTGGATCTTTGCCCCCCAGTGGCCTCCATGAACTGCAGGGTTAGAGCTGCCTCACGATGGTCTTCACCACAGTTCACAGGTGAATCTGTCTTCCAGTGCCTGGGCACCTCCTCCACCTCCTTCTCCATTGACCTCTGGTGTCTGTGGAGATGTTCTCACGTTCTCACTCCCTTCTGCTGCTCCCTCCATTTAGCAACTGTCCAGCAACTGCTTCCCCTTCTCAAATACGCTAATCACAGAGGTGTTACCTCAGTCACTAATTGGCTTGGCCTTGGTCAGAGATGGATGCATCTTAGAATTGACTGGTAATGCCCCTATCAGCTACAGGGGAAGCTTCTGGCAGCTCTTTGTTTAAAGAAACCACCCCTGTAACCCCCTGCTACCAAAACCTGGCCCAGATAAAGCCACTACAAAGAGAAAAACAAAGATTCAAAATGTTGTTGTTTTAGATGTATTTGATCATTTTGAAAGTTGCGGTTATTACTGAGTAAGTAGACGTGTTTTTGAGCAGAAAATCCTGTAAGCATGTTTTGTACTTTTTCAAGCTAAAAAAGGCTCTTTTCATGTTTTTGTACACTGCTGTATACACCGTAGATAAATTTCCCTCAATTTTTATCTTCAGATTAGGAGTTTGATACAGACATCAAGACTTCTAAGATAGCAGGAATAAGAGCTGTCATTATAACACAATGAGCTGAAATATGATGGATTACACTGTTTTGTTTTCAGGCTTTCATGGTTTTTTTTTATTTGGATAGTGACTCCATAAGATCTAATCTGTCATTCTAGATTCTTCATATCTGTTTCAGCTGATTTTTTTCAGGTTCATTTTGGAAGACTTAGCTTAAAGAGAGCATTGGAGGGGACATGCTGAGATGCTGCTCATAGTGGTACCCCTCCAAGAGGTATGAAATGGTTTCCTATGAAATCAAGATAAGGTTTTTAAAATTATATTGATTTCTGTTCCTTGTTCCTTAGAAAGTGCTACTTAGACTGGATTGCTGCGCCTTAGCTTTTCCATGACTTGACACTTCATCTTGCCATGGCATACACTGATCTCAGCTTTCCCTTACTGTGCTAGTTAATTGACATTACAAAGGTACTGAGTACTTGCTTCACTAAGCAGATAATAATATGTTTTGAGGCAGATTAACGTGGATATTGATGTCTGGCTGATCAAAGAAAGGTTTCAGTTGCCTCCAAGGTAGACTAGGGACACTGAAAGATTGTGACCTTTTTCTTGGTTAAGTCCTTACTTATTGTTCCTTGTGGAATGAACTTTTATGGATTTGGTGATCAAAATACTGTCTTGTCCTGATGAATGTCATTCAGTGCTTTTCACTGGGGATTACTACAAAGATACTTTTAGAATATTAGGCCTAAAACAAGAAATTAGTCTTTTCTTAGTAATACTGATTTTTGTTCCCTGACTCCTTTGAGAGAAACTATTTCATAGGTCTTGAGTAGATGCTGAAACTGTGATGGTAAATAGTTTAATGAACCTAATTGCAAAACACATTTTGCCCTCTGAAGTCCAATACTTTTTTCCCCTCTAGTAGTTAATCTTCAAGATGAGTTTTTTCCTTGCTTGTGATAAGCTTTTAGACAAAAGTCTCTTCCGGACCATGTCCATCTATGGTCTTCATTGCCATAAACTAGCTGTGTTCATCCTACATTTTACATACTTACACACAGGAACTCCTGCTTGTATTCAGGTAGGAACTTGAACCCACCCAAATATACATTGGTTTATACCCTCTAGTGAGTATTTTTACTAGGAATGCCAGTAATGAAAGGAACTAGCTATCAGGCAGGTAAATTCTGAGCCACTTTGATAGATCAAATGCTTTGAAAATTTTCATATTTTACTGGAATACCACTTATGTTAAGGTTTAAATATTGATGGTTTGAATATGCAGGAAAGATCTGTGACTTCATGCTCTACGGAAAAGCAGGGAATGCTAGCAGCGGGTGTACTTTTTCTTCCTGCAAAAATAGTCTGTACAGGATTTCCCTATGAGCTTGCCCAAATACATATCCACAGAGAAATAAATGGCTGCTGTGTGGAGTGATGAGAATTTAAACAAAACATTGCTAGCTTATTAAAAGTCTCCTCTGGAGCAGGCAGCAGTTTCATGTTTCAGTAAGATCTTTAGGTCATTGTTTGCTGTCGTGCTTCTGATTCTTTCTCTGAAAGTGCAAAGAAAATGATGCTGGATTGTGACAGTGTACCCCGATTTTAAAAGGATGTCCTGCTTAAGGGAATGCTCATAGAGCTTAATAGAGTATTATTCAGCTTTAAGGTTTATTTGTGGAGATTTGAATTCAGGAAATGGCATTGTTATGCAAGAACTGGAGCAGCTAAAAGGAAAGGAGATTAATATACTAAGACTTGGAAGGGGAAGCTGGAGTTGGAGGATTTGTTAGCTCAGGCATTGTTTTTCATATTTAACTAAAAATTTTTTTCTAGAATTTTCTTCCTTTTTCTTTGGAGCAGAGTAGTCATTCAGGATCAAAAATATGCTATTTATGTATACAAACTGAAGATGTTTCTAATCTTTGTGCTGAAATTTTCACACTCTTCCAAGAGATCTAGGCATGCTTCATTCCAGGCATTTCTTTCCAGGGATTCATTGAAGTAACTGCACAAGCAGTATCAGATTTTTATTCAGCTACATTATTAACAAAACAGAAACTTGGCATGATTAAGCCGTGAAACTGTAACAGTCCCCTAGGAACACCTCAATAAGTGTGTCTTGGTGTTTCCTACTTAATTTCAGTGCTTTCTTCATCAGATGAAAGCAGTAGCAGAACAAAGATGAGCTTCTCTGTGTCTACAGATAGAAACGCTGGCATTTGCCGAAGAGTTTACATTGTGTGATGTTTAAAATGGAGAACTTCATATTGGATATTTTTTTTCATAAAGATGGCATATATTTAATTTTATTGCTGCATATGGTAACTGAAAATTGTAAAAAATAGAAAATGTAAAAGTTTTCAAAGATTTTTGTGCCCTAAATTGTATCACAAAATACCATAAAAAATTACAATAGCAAAGATTCGATTTCTTGTGTAAAATTTTCTCCTACTACTGAGAAAAGTGTAGCATTACAACTTCATGTAGGTTTTTCACTGCAGGAGAAAAATCTCTTTTAACAGAGGAATGAGATATAAAGAAGTAGAAGTAGAGAAAAATAATCTATAGTGATGAAGTAACTTAAAATCCTCGGGGACTATATACCTTCCTTTGTTTAAAAAAAAAATCAAAACCACGCAACTCAAAAATCTTCACACTTTTGGAAAGAAGAGTGAAGACTGTCAATAACTTCATGAAGAAAATATATAACAAAATGTTATTATTTAAAAATACTAGCCTAAAAGCCAGTTGTAAAATTAATTTATACACAGAATCTTTTCCACTTCTCTAGGAGAAAGACTCCTCAGGGATAACTGATATCCTCTATTCCATATGTAATTCATAAGTTAATGTCTCTGTGCTGTAATTTCAAGACAATAAATGTACATACTGCACCCTATTTTTCACTGCTGTTCAACTGGAAGTGGGGCTGACATGCTTAGCCTGGCAGTTCCTGGAGGGCAGCTGAAAGCACCGTGACCTTTGTAATTTATATAGCAGCATCTTAGAATCATAGAATCGTTTCAGATGGAAGAGGCCTTTAAGATTATCCAGTCCAGTCTTTTTCCTTACCCTATCAACCACTAAACCATTTCCCTAAATGCAACGTCCAAGCCTCTTCTTACTTCCAGGGACAGTGACTCCACCACCTCCTTGGGCAGGCTATTCCAATGCTTGACAACCCTTTCAGTAAAGAAATTCCTCCTAATATCCAGCTTGAATGCAACTCCCCTGGTGCAACTTGAATACCCAAGCTGTAAAGTTGTGCATTTTGTGTGTGGTCTGAGGTCAAAATGTTCTGACCTGGTAAAAATGAGAAAGCTGTTCTAAAACTTTAACTGTCTGAGAGAAGGGGAGGAGTACATGTGAAAAACAAGGTTCATAACTGCACAAATCTCTTCTGAGTGATATGCAGGATGGGAAGGTGAAACATTACATACTGTGGTGCACACTTATGTTCTTTTCCATGTAAATATATATGATATCTGTATTTCTTGACTGTGTAGAGTATGAAATAGCTGGTGTGTGCTGCCTGTTACTGTGCGTTAGGAAGTGCCTGACAGGACTGTGTTATCTTTAAGATTTTAAATAAAAGTTTTATAATGGGATCTGCAAAGAAAAATAACTGAGCATTGAGACTTAGAGGGAATTCTTGATTAAGAAAATTCAGGATAGCATTCATATGAGTCATTAAAGATCATCTCTAACTTGCAGGTAGCAGACCTTTAAAGATAACATTCTGTGGAAAAAAAAATGGGTAAAGTCAGCTTATCTTAGTAGCCTAATTAATAAAGAGGATTTCTAGGCTAAACCTTTGATAATTGTGATTAAAAAAAGAATGGTATTTTTCACTTACTCAAACTTAATTAAATAGTACTTCTCAGTTTTCTACTGTTGCTCCTTTAGAAGTGTGTGTTTCTTTTGGCAGGTAAGTATGCTAGAAAGCTCAAGATAGTTTGGTTATTTTGGAGGAGCTGGAGCTGTTTGAGAAGGTAGGAATTTGTTTAGAATGGAAAACTGATCCTAATGGTCTCTTTTGAGACAGAATGGTCTGTCAAAAATGCTTTTATTTCTGGAAAATTTTCTCTGGAAAAATGGTTTTATGTTGAAACTGAAACACTGTATGAGCTGCATATGGAATTTATCTGGTCACATGGTTACTGTTTTTAGTGTACCATTTTCAAAAATGAAAAAGTAACCTTAAAGATTTCTTAGTTTTCACAAACCCGAGTTTTCTTAACCTGGTAATACTTACATAGAGTATTTGCTCTTTGTCCACTGTGCACCCTAATTTTGTATCCTCATCTGTCCATGAAGAATAACAAGGTGACCATCTCAATTAAGCAGTAGGGAGAACTTCTAGGAGATGGGCTTCTAGCTGCCACAAGCCTCTTGACACACTGCAGGTCATCCAGAGTTACATTAAGAAGTGATATTTTGGATTAACAAATTTAAGTGTAGCTCCTAGTTTGAAGATAGTGATGAATAGAGGTTAGTAACTTTTTTAGTAATAGGAATAATGTTGAATAATCCAGAATTTGGTGTATCAGGGTATGATGTAGGCTGAGATACTCAGTTCTGTTACACTGACAAATTAAGGCACATCTGGTTTTTAAGCATTTTTATCATATATAGTAATTGTGCCCATAGATTTGTATAAGTGGAAGGAAGACTTTACTAGTTATGTAAAAGAGAGAAGATACGGTAGTTCGTATACAGTGCCTGGAAGAAAAATCCTCACCCAAGACCTATGGAATTGGGAGCATATTGGATGAGTTCCTGTGTGACCTACTCTAGGTGATCCTGCTCTGCCAGGGGGGTTGGACTAGATGATTTTTTGAGGTCCTTTCTGACTCTTCTGATTCTGTGAGTGAGAAAGAAGATGGAGCACCTAAAGCTCCCTAGCTCCTGTTGGTAGTCTGCTTAGTTGAAGGCAATGGAAGAGCACCAGGCCTCCTTCCTTTCCCACAGAGTATGACTGCGTGTATCAGACAGCTACTCCAGCACTTAGATTCTCATTTAAGAGGACTTCAAAACAGAACAAAGATTGTTGTAAACATGTTTGGGACCAGATACAAGCAGACATCTAGCTAGGTAACTTCCCTCTGTAGGCAAACCTTCATTACTACTGCAGAAAGCAGTTTTATGGAAGTATGGTGTCTATTCATAGCAGGAGACACTAAGAAAACTAAGTAACTTGTCCTAGGGTTGGGCTTTGTTGGATTTTGGCCATAACACGTAGGCCTAGCTATTGCATAGTAATACTTTTCCAAACACTCTTACCAATCACAGTGTTGCTCTTCATGACTAATACATAATGGGAATATGGATCAGCTGTATAGCCAAATCCAGAACTTTAGTCCCAGGACAGGTCTGTAAGCTATCTTTTTCTCTTTCCTGGTTCTCCATATTGTTCTGCCAAAGGGAGTATTTGGTGTTGAATGGGAATTCTGTCTCTGGACATACTTGTTTGTAGACTGGTGCTATTTTATTCTATGCACAACCAGCCTAGACCTACATATTATTTATTTAAAATAGCAAATTTTTAAGGTCTTTGTCATCTACCATATTGAATCATAGAATGGTAGGGGTTGGGACCATTAGAGATCATCTAGTTCAACTCCCCTGCAGAAGCAGATTCACCTAGATCAGGTCACATAGGAACATGTCCAGGCAGGTCTTCAAGACCTCCAAGGAAGGAGACTCCACAACCCCTCTGGGCAGCCTGTGCCACTGTTCCCTCACCCTCACAGTGAAATAGGGTTTTTTTTATATTTAGGTGCAACTTTTTGTGTTCAGCTTCATCCCATTACCCCTTGTCCTGTTGCTAGATACAACAGAAAAGAGCGATGCCCCAACCTCCTGACACCCACCAGTACCTCAAAATAAAACCCAAACCTCAGAATGCCCATTTCCTTTAAGACATGGTTTATTCAGGATAGTTAATGACTCTTGGTGGTGTATCTTCACTTAAGCCTATCTAAACCTGGGTTGTCATGGCGTTATGTGTGATATGTCCTGTATCACTCCCACCTCACATCCTCTCTGGCTCCTTGTGGTGGCACTTGCATGACTTTCAGCTCCCTAGCCTGACTCACCGTGGGATCTTGTGAGCATTCCCGTGCCTACACAGGAAAGGCAGAAGCTCAGAAGGCAATAACAAGGTAGGGCTGTGCCAGCTCAGGTATACATTGCTTTAAGATGTTGTGAATATACACTCTTTTGAAAACATCACTCATTTGGAATATATTATCTTCATATTTCCACTGAGCCTGGAAATTTCTAGTTGAAATGGATATCAGATTAAGCAGAGAATTTGCAAAACAATAGGAGAGAGAAAAATTGTAGCATGAGTCATAAGCATGAGACCTTCCACCACTGTATGCTTAGAACTACTGAAATCCCATGGATTAGTTAAAAGAATAAGTGTAGTTTCCAGCATGTAATCAGCTACTATGTCCATTGTACTTTCAGTTTGTTGGAATTAAAAGAACTTGTTTAATCATCAATATTTAGTGTTAGTATAAAACAGTAGTTTGTGACCACTTTATTGAGCAATATAGCTTAGATGATGTGCTAAATTAAACGCTGATGTTTGTTAAATGTTTATTGGTTTTATATGTTATTTCCTTCTCATAATATCTGTGACGTGCTAGGCACATCACAAACCACATACAAAAGTTTATATTACTTTGGAAGTTCACACTGTTATAATGGACAAAGGAAAGGGGGGAGGATACAGTCTATCAAGCCATTTGTATTAAACACCAATTCAGATGTGAAGTAATTGTAGTAGATCACTGGATGGGATGCAGGACTCGCAATCCACCTGTGCTGGCTAAAGTGAACTGCCAGGTTAAAACAGTGAGGATCTTAAATGGTCTGTTCAGAGGCCACTGAAATGGCAGATGGTTTAACTGAGTGCGTAATTAAAAAAAAAAAAAAGTGGTACGTGGAATCAGTCATAACTCTGAGACAGCTACAGTTAGAATTAAAACCATATCTGGAGGAACAAACTGCTTTTATGCTGACTCTTGAAGTATATCCCAGCCTTTTTATTGTGATTTAAAGCATGAGCTTTCTTTCTTATCATAGCACAATATTATTTCCTGTGAAATGGAGTTATGTCTATTTTTGCAATTGTTCATCTTGACCACTTTGTTTCCTTGTGGTTCTGTCACTAAATGTCAAATACTACTCAGAGGCAGTTAGTATCTAATAGATTGGGGGCATTTTAGTTGGTCTTCCTCTGGCATTCCTCGTCAACCATGTTTATGATTAAGAAGCTCAGAAGTCTCCTGCAAAGCTGCTTCAAGATGTTGATGGTGTCAAAATGTTTGATTGGAGTGATTTTAACATTGAACCTGAGCTGAGGCTGTAAAGGATCTCTACCTACATTTATTGCTAGATCATTTCCCAAGCCTCCAATAACTCATATTTGTTACCTATCAGCATGCAGAGATCTGTGGCAGTTGGCCATGTAAGACTTGCTCAGAAGCAGAGATCTATGCAAACGTTAGTCCTCCTAGCCAACTTGACCTTCTGAACTAGCTTTTGTGGATTGGGAACAATTTTCTTACAGCTTGGCATCCAGCCTCATGGACTGCAGCAGTCAGTGCAAACTTTGGAAAAACCTTCTATTCATGGGACTTGACACCTGCTGGTAGGTAACAGCATCAGATGCCAAGTTTGTTGCTTGCTATAACAACTGTAACAACAGTATGTTGCTTATCTCTTCTGTAACTCATCAAGCAGCCAGTTTGGTATCCTTGAGAACATACTTGAAAACACCAAAGCATGTCTTCAGAAATGAAACACTCGAGTTCCACACCCATCCCATCCTCTTCCAAAACCACCTTTTTTTTCTAAATTAGGACTTTTTTTCAAACTGGAGTTTAACCAAGTTGATATTTTGTTTCATGACTTTTCTGAATAGTGCGATTCAGCAATGGCATTATTCACAAAACAGATTTTTGTCGTTATACACTTGAGAGGATGATGTAGCCAAACTAGGAATTTAACAAAATCTTGTGGTGCTTCTCTGCATTGAGTAGTAAAATAGTTCAGGCAACTTTACATGGCCCTGTTCTGAAGGCTTGGATATCAAATAGTATATCTGCTCAAACAAAGTGAAATATGGTTATTTCCTATGGAACTTAGAATTGTTGTGACTTATGAAGTGCATAAAAGCTATCCTCTCAATATTTAACCATGTAAATATTTTTACTCTGAGTCTAATGCTTACTCATCATTGTCCTATCCTTCCCTCATGTTTAGTTTTATGTCTTTCTTTCCTATCTCTTAATGTTTCTTTAATTCATCTTGTGTGGAGAACAGAAAGGAAATTAAAGCTAGGATTGCATCTCTGGTGGTACTGCAGCCCAGTAAAGGCTGATTTCCCATCCTTTCCTGGCCATTCATTCCTATTTCTGCCAGCCTGCTGTGTTGTGCCAGCACACCTGTCTGTGCAGCCCTGCAGTGAAACAAATCACGGAAGTGATTTGACTGAAGAAGGGAAACTGACAGAAAAGACCAAGTGCCAGCATAAAGCTGTGTTGCCTTGAGTGGTTAGGCTGGGGGGAAGGTAGGAGTTGTTTTCATTTTATTGTTACTGAAAAAGTTGTAATGGAGCCTCAATCTAAAAATCAAGGTTTTGCCTAAAAATAAGTGGTATATAAATTCAGGGAGGAGAATGCAAGGAGATTTAATTAAGTGATTGACACTTAGTAGTGCATATTCTAGTGTTAGTTTCAAATCTTCGTGTTGATTTACCCCAGATTAGTCCCTTACTAAGTAAAATCATTAAAGTATTCCTGACTAGATAACATGTACTCATACAAGCAATACAGGCAATCTACATGGTTGCTGAAGTTTACTTTGCTGCAACAAGGTTTTCAAATGCAACTTCTGTGAGCCAGTAGGTTTTCAAGTTGCAGCTTCTTCCAGGAACACTGTAGAAGTCGATACTTGAAATGCAGGTGCATCAGACCCTGGCTGAATGTCATGCATACCAGGATCAGCCAGTAAAACCATATGAACAGGGCAAACAATGAGGAAGAGTCTTCTCATAGGTACTGTCATCTGCTGTGGAGGGAGAGTAGGACAGCTTCTGAGTTACAGGTCTGCCCTCTGGTAGGGGATAGGTTAGCATGTCCACTTTGTCCAGGAGGCACAGGGGCTGTTGGGTGCACAGCTCTTTCAGGACACTGTTGGCTTCAATGACCTCTACCCAAATTGCAGTGTGGCAGATGATGCTCTGGCCATGTGGTAAACCAGATCAAGAAACCAGTTATAAAATAAATGAGGCATTATTCATGACACAGCTTTCTGCAATGTTAGGCATCTTTTACTATTCTGTGCTGTAGGAGTTGCCTCTTATAACGTGGCTGCAAGTAAGTAGTGCTTAGATCTTAGCCCAAGAGCTTCTACTTTGATTTCAGTTTATGAGAATATAATTCCAGTTTGTGTCTTCCTCTCTCGTTTTTCCCTGTCAGTTTTTACCTAAATGCATGGAGCATAGACAAGTTGAAACATCACTATAAGCTAGTGCATAGCTCATCATTCAAGGGAGTAAAAATACTTTACCTTATAAAACAACATCTTAAGAACTTGTTGCTAAAAGGAGGAAGGACCCTAATGGAGGTTCTTGATACTTTTTGCAATTGATCTGTACTGTGCAGCACGCATTTTTAGTTTCTTGTTTGTGATGAGCAATGAAGTACAGACACCCAACACTTTTGGTTGGATAGCTTGTCACCGGGATTCTAAGGTTGTATTTTTCTGGGGAGCATGTTGTGATAGCATTAGTTATCATAGCTTCTGTTTGCTGCTTTTTTTCTGTAACACATAGGTATAACCTGAATTAAACTTTACTACTTGCAAATCCTATTACAGCCAACAATTTTCCTTGTTTTTTGTTCAGTTGATGTCCTACAAGAGAGGCTCTCAAACAGCAGTCAGCAAAAACACATTGAACAACTTCATTTTAAATGCAAAGTTTGGCCATAAGTGACGCTTGGTGTGAAACTAGTCAGTCCGCATATGAAACCAGGTAGCCTGTTAGACCATTTGAAAAACAGAGTTTAGGAAACAATCCTATCCAGGTCAAGTGCCCTTTCAACCTTCTGGTGTGGAGACAAATGCTAACAAGTAGGATGCTTTTATTTAGAGTGGTATCTTGTAGAGGAAAAAACTTCAGTATGTGTACACAGATTAACTCTTAAGTACTGTCTTCTTCAAAGTTGGAGGAATAACCAGTTTGCTTTCCTTATGTAAGGAAAATCACCTTCAAAGTCCTTCAATTACAAAGGGAAAGAGGATCTATGGCTAACTTGGTAGACATTTTTAGTTCTTTTGCTTATTAAGTAGTTCTTTTGCTTATTTTCACAATAGTATGCACTTTTCTGTCTAGGTAGATTCTGTGTAGTGCTCAAAATTCTGTACGGAAACAGGCCTAAGCCTAAAAGGAAATAATGGAAATTGCTCTTTGAGCCGTACTTCTCAGCGCCCAACAAGCTTATGCACGTATCTGAAAAAGATAAAGGAGACTGCATGAAAGCAATGAGAGCCAAATATAAGACTGTTAGTATTTTAAATAAATAGTCCAGCATTAACCAATATGAATTTAACTGTTTCAAATTCCTCTTGATTTAAAAGAAAAAAGAAGAAGGAATTTTAACCAGCTCATTTGATAGAAAAATGCCTTGCAGATGGGGGTTGAGAGAATAATAGGCCGCAGATTACTGTGGGAAGATTGCGGCCGACCGACAGCTCAGACTTTGATACGTTCATGTGGAGTGGGCAGTAGAGAGATGTGAAGAATTCCCCACTGCATACATTGTGGAGCATCAGCACAGTACACTTGTTTTATTATCACTGACTGCTCATGTACTGTAGCTGTTCATAGCAGTATTATATTTGCAAAGTCATACACTGAGAAGTAATAAAATATCTGCAAACATCAGTGGGTTTCCTCCCATTGATGCACATATTTTCAAGAACAGTCATATATGGGAAAATCTGGAGCTACTTCCAGTCTTATCCATCTTTGTTCTAGGGCAAGTACTCTGTCCTGATATCCCAGCATACTGAAATGTGTTTAGTAAATACTGGATTTTATGAACACTTCATGTACTGAAAATGCAAAAAATGAGGTGTTTTTTTTTTTCAAACCTTCATAACACTGCCAAATTAGACGGATTTTATGAAGATGGCAAAAGTGTTACAGCCAACAAAATTCAATTATAAAGTGAATTCCTAAGCAGGAAAACTCCATTGTGATATAGTAGCACTGGAAAAAAATCTTCTTTTCCTCTCCTCTATCTTCCCCTTGAGAAAATCTGAAATAGACTTGCTGCAACTTAACAACCACCAAAAAATTGAGATTGCTTTGGCAGACTATAAAAATAAAAATATTCTCATGAATGACACCTGTGGGTATTTTTTTAATCAAATAATGGAGACCAACATTTGTAATGCAACTTAGAGCATTCACGAGCATATTTTTGATCTCAAGAAATACACTCTAGAATTCTTGTGCAGCCTTCTACAGCGCAGGGATGTGATAATGTGGAATATGTTTGGTGTGTGTCCTGTGGGTTTTTTTCTTTTCTGTTTTTTGGTTTTGTGGTTTTTGTTTTTTTTTTTAAGACTAGACTCTTTGGTATTTGAGGTACTAGAGAAGGGGTCAGTTTCTCCAAAATATTAATAGAACACATTTTGTAACAGCAAATGAACAATACCAATCTCTTCAACTACCCAGCCTCTTGCACTCATGCCTGACCTTGTGTAGAAGTTTACAAAAGAGAGGAAAACACTGAATGTGTGTTCAAAACTGTTGTGGAGATATTTTGAAGCATTTTCTTAATACAAGATGTTCACCTCGGGGGTAGTGTTTCAATGCAGGCAGTGGAGACCTGAGGGCATCCCAAGTCAGAGGGGAGCCTTTTCTCAGAGACTGACCAGCATACTACATCAAAATTCATTCTCCAGTGTTTTGGGAATAGTTTATGCTTTTGGAACTGAATAGTAAAGATCCCAGTTGGGTTTTCTTACTGGAATTATAGAATCAGAGAATCATTACAGTTCGAAAGGACCTTTAATATCATTAAGTCCAAACACTAACCTCATACTGCCAGGCCCATCACTAAACTAAACCAGATCCCTAAGCACCTATGGATGGTGACTCCACCAACTCCCTGGGCAGCCTATTCCACTGCCTGATAACCCTCTAGATGAAGAAGTTCTTCCTAATGTATAATCTAATTCTCCCTTGGTGCAACTTTAGTTCATTTTTTCATGTTTTGCCATTTGTTACTGGAGAGAGAAGATCAAGCCCCACCTCACTCCAACTCCCCTTCAGGTAATTTAAGAGTGTGATCATAGTTGCAGAGATGGAAATTAAATTTAAGTTCCAGGTATTACTACTTTTAAGGCATAACATGACTAGTAATGTTTTTTCACCTTCCTTCACCATCACGCACTGTGTACTTGCAATGTATTTCACTGCTATTATTTCTTTCTCTCCTTGCTAGATATATACAAAGTCTCATTAGCTCCTAGCATGGTTGTCTCTTTACAGATGGGGTAGAAAGTGATAAAGTGCAGTCATGTACTGATTTGAGGCAGAAACAAGAGCACACAAATTATTTAGACTCTGTAAAGCATGAAGGCACAGAAAATAATCTGACAACTGCTAAAATTCTTAAAGGTTTTCTCCTATTTTAAATCTTTTAATAATGCTTGAACAGTTTTGTTGCTTGCATCACAGTGAGTCTTCTTTTCCCCTGAATTTTTTTTTCAACATGCTTCTCTGTTCTCACTATAATTCTTTCACTCTCTTCTAAAAAGCATCTGAATATGACATGCAGCATAACTTGAAAAGAGTGCCCAAGAGGAATGCAGGGCAGCAAGTCGGAGGTATGGAGCAGTATTCACTAAGAATGATTGCATACATCAGGACACTTCAGACTGTAAGATAGGTCGAGGGAGGTCTGTCACAATCACAAATTGTAATGCCTTAGGAAAAAGTAGATGGAGGTGATAAGAAGGGACATGTTTCTTATCTGTTTTCTTTTTTCTGGGTTGTTTTGGTTTTTTTCTGACAAGAACCTGGCATCTCAATACAAATGCAAAAGATAGTTCTGACAGAACTGTTAAGCTGTGGAATGTCCTTCCACAGGATGTTGTGGATGCAAAATTCTAAATGGGTTCAAAAGGTAACTGGATAAATTTATGAAGGAAAATTCCATGCAAGACTATCAAGTACAAAGACACTATTTCTTTCCCAGGAAGTCTCTGAGCTGCATGTTGCTGCAGATCGGGAGAGGGTATGCAGAAAATATTACTGTGTATGCTGTTATGATGTGGACTACTGCCAGAAGCAGAATAAAGGACAAGCTGGACTTTTGGTCTGATCTGCTAGGTTGCTGTCATCTTGGAAACCATTTTTGTCCTCTCTGGGGCTTTTTGGGGAGTATTTATGGTCCTTCTGGTCTTATTTTCAGCATCTTTGATATTTGGCAACTTTGCTTAATTTGTGGTTTAACTGTTATTTCAAAACGACATCAACTGAATCACATCATCTCATCCTAGATGAAGTCTATTGTGATCAGTTAATACCTACTGTAAGTTAATAATTTCTCTGGCACAGATGGAACCCTCTCACTTTTCCATGACAGTCAGCTCCTCTGTACCTAAGTTTGTATTTTGGTGTAAAATGTCTGAATAATTAGCTTGTTACTGCAGCTTTTCTAATTAAGAGTTTTATTCTGAACTAACGTAATAAAATTATGTTCATGGGAAACATATAACAGATTTCTCTGTAGCTTTAGTAACTGTTGTACTCAAGTATAGCATTCATCAAGGACACTTCACCCTGGACAGTTTCTTTAGCTAATGAAGCCATGTTACTTGGTCCCTCTGTATCAGCCTCTCAAATTGCTTATATTCAACAGCAATTCTTATTTTTTTTATCTAGGTTTCCTTCCTTATTGCTGTGCTTCTTTTCTCTTTGCAATATATTCCCAGTAAACAGTTTCTCAGGCATCGGTTTCCTGCTATGAGTATTATCAAGCCACTCCTTTCACATTACTGCTTTATTTTACCCTGTTTTAACTTTGTCTCATTTTTCTTCAACTGAATGTTCAAACAAGCATTTTTCTCAAGATAGTTTAGAATTAAAGCTTCTCAGGTTCTCCCTTTTCACATTAATTCCTGTATCAACACAGGCTTACAACTCCTTCATTAAGCTTGATAGTGCATTTCAGTATCACCCTTTTAATACCTTCTTTTTTGGAGAAAATGCTTTGCCTATTTAGAAGCATGAAGTGATGCACAGCTGTATTGTTGCTCTAATGACAAGCCAGAACTAGAGTAATACTTGCTGGGTATTGTCCTCTGACCTTGCCTGTTTCCGTATATCACAGGACCAATTGTTTCCAGCCTGCAGCTGTTTGATACAGCTCAATCTGTGCAGCTGCCAAAATCACTTAATGCCCAACCTGCCTCTAGTAAGACAGGGTGTAAAGGAATTGCTTTCTTCAGTGTTTTGAAAGATGAAGATGCTGAGGATGGTGATGCAAAATTTCCCAGGCATGTTGAATTTGTATGCTGTGGTGAAGTGGTCAAACAGTTGCTTTTAAACAGTGCAACACTTGCAGTTCCCAATTACAATTCCAATTTCTTTCCATCAGTATTCTTAAACTGCAGTCACTACAAGAAAAGGTGTCTTAAAATACTTGAGGAGAGAGAAATGGCATGGTGAGAAAGCACCAAGCCTCTTTCTAATGCCCTCAGACCTTTACTGTGAGGTGTTACTCTCACTTTGAGTGCTGGTTGCCTTAAGGTGGCTTTTCAGCAAACTCTACTGGCTTTGTTAAATTTGTCAGTGTTCAATGAGATTTTTAAATGCAGAGCACTGTAAATTGTGACCTATCTTCAAGCTCTGGTAATACTGTTTACTGATCCTACAGTTCTAGTAGTTTTAACAAGCTAATACTGATTTTCTGACATGATCTCACTAATTCAGTGCCAAGAGTATTTGTGGCATTTCTTTGTCTCCTGGCTCTTCTGACCAATTCAATTTGCTTTCTACTGTAGTTTCTTGCTTGAGATTTGCGTATTGTATTAGTGCCTTTGTCATGGCAATGTCAAATGAGACTTCACTGAGAAGTCAAAATGTGTGGATTGGCTCTTGCCACAAACTTAATTTAACCATCATTTATGTTCTTGGAAGTACCCCATTTTCGATCCATTTCATTTATCTTCATACTTGCTTTAGCTAAAACTTTGATAAATTATAGCGATACTTGGAAGATAGTTCAGCATGGTCTTTTGAAACTAATTTTCCTAAAGATCAGTGTGAATTCTTGTCCAGACCAGACTTAAAATAATAGTGTTATGAGACGTCAAAGCCTGTAAAACTATTAAAAGAGAAGAAATTTTGAAAAATAACGGCCCGTGGATGTGACTTAACTTTCACGTAAAGATTGCAGGTTGTTAGTGCTTAGAAAACTTCAGCTACAATATTTCTTTTTACAGTATTTATAGTATTTCAGTTTATTGCTGAATTAAGCTTTCTTAGTCTGATCATAGATAGCTGTGGGAAGAGTTCAGTGAAACACATATCTGGAATTTTCCAGCTTTGTCTGAAATGCTGTTTGTACTCTGCTTGCAGCCGCCAGCTTTGGCTCCCAGGGCATGATGGCTTTTTGGTTTCCAACGATGTTTCCATGTTAAAGCTGAGTCAGTTTTTGGTGGCAGCCCACACTGAGAAGGGTAGTTTCAATGTAAGCAAATCAGGAAACTGTATTTGACAAGCCAGGAAAATGGCAGGAGTGGAAAATCATGATTCCGTGCTGACAGCCATCTAAGTCAGTCCTAAAATACATTAATTCAGAGTTACTCCCTTTTTTTCTTTACTTTCTAGTTTAACAACAAACCAGATACTATTTGTAATCCCATACCAATCTCAGTTCTTGTTTCAGTTTTTCCCACCATATAAATGGGTATTGAGCCTTTTTTTTATTTTTATTGCCAACCAGAGTTTTTTACAGGAATTTTATAGTTAACTGTTGAACACTCATGTTCTAAATGCCGGTGATGTACTCGTCTGCTGTTTGGTTCAAGGGATACACAGGATGAGCAGAGATGGATTCTCTGACATTTCAAAGAGGAAGAACAAATTGCTTAGTGAATTGACAATATATATGGATACACCATGACTGACAAGCAGTCCCTATAAGTTAAATGGGTTCCAGCATATGCTGCATTACTCTGCTTTCCTTTTGGAAGTGCTGTGCCCAAGAAGGAGGAGTTCTGATTCACACTGTGTTTATTTGCTACTTCAATTGCAGCTGTACAAAAGTTCTTCAAGGACATTGATGTGGGAGCTGTTCATCTGGTTTTGCACATGGTATTAACCTATTCAGTAAGGTTAAAACAACCTCTCCTTTCAGGAAATTCATTCATTTTACATGAACAGATTTCACAGGGAGAATGCATGCATTCAATCTGCCAATTTTTCTTCATATCACAATTCAGGAAGATTTTCTGATAACCACTGTCATATATCCATGAGTGGTTGTTCATGTGGGGGAGGGTATTTGAAGCTGACAACCATAGTCTGAGGCAGCAGGTTAGCAGTGGGCTTGTTTGAGATGCAGCTCTGGAGTTCTGTCAGGAAATATGCTGCCATTTCACATCTTTATTTGTTGAATTGCAACCAGGGAATCAACATTTTTTATTCAAGAGCAAGAAAAATGACATTTGCAGCAGGGTGTAATTTTATTTTTATGGTCCCAAGCGTTCTTCTGTTTGCAATTTTGGTTTAATATATTCACGGTACTGTGAAATAGGAGTATACCTAGGGATGGCAGGTTTTTTAATTGCCTTTTTTTTGGTTTGTTGTTATTAGCCTATATGAATGAATATGTTCTGTAATGATCAACGATGACCTAATAAGAGGGTTTGACAGATTTTTCATACAAATGGCGTGTTCTTAAATATAAAAGACGGGGAAAATAAGAGAAAAAAATTAAGTTCATTCTCTCAAACTTTGGGTTTGTTCAAAGTTCTTAATTTCGTAAGACATCTTATTTTTACTAAGCCAGTAGAGTGAAGTATGTGCTACCAAAAGTAATGTTCAGCATTTTAACAAAAGTATCTCCTCCAAGTTGATCACACGTGCTTATTTCATTACTTCTCCTGAGAGATTCCGGGACATTTTTCAAGAGCAAATCTACTTTTTTTGTATTATTAGTTGAAAATATATATGGATTTTCTTCTAATGTAAATATTTTCAGACTTATTTTTTAATTTTTATTTGCATATAAATTTCAGAAGTTAGATTATGGCAGTAGTATTTCTAATACTTCTGAAACAGCCTTTAAATGATCTGTCAGCTAAAGTTAATGTATTTGCATCTTTTTTATACAGCCTGTGCAATGAAAATATCTTTAATTTGTCTGCTTTTTATAGTAAGGTTCAAAGGAGAAGATAAGCCAATTTGTTCGTGACAATTTGAATTACTGCTTAATACTTTATTTAAAACAAAAATTGTTCTATTATGATTGAAAGGAAGGGGTATGAAGAAAATGACAAATCCCAGTGCTGGAAGCTGTAGAAGTCTTGTCAAAGTCAGAGTACTTGAGAAACTTTAAATGCGTTAGTTTATTTGAACAAGGAATGAAGAATTTGTTCAGGGAAGATGGGAGATTTAAGTTCTATAAAACAATGAGAAAAGTCATGAGAGATGGCAACAAGGTGCGTGTCTCAGATATGATTTATAGACTTAAATGCAATTCATATGTATATGTGGAGGAAACTCTTGCCCATATTGAGATAACTAGGGAAATTCTATGAAGTTCCAGTTACTTTCTCAAATTCTTCAAATTTACACACATACAAACATTATTTAATGGCAGTCTCACATTGTCTATATTTTTTTTTTTTGCTACCTTTTAAGTAACAGTAGCATGGGAAGAGCAAAGT
Source organism: Colius striatus (assembly GCF_028858725.1). NCBI lineage: Eukaryota > Metazoa > Chordata > Aves > Coliiformes > Coliidae > Colius > Colius striatus. The sequence goes on along the minus strand of NC_084765.1, from coordinate 29,350,653 downwards.
ATCTATTTGCAGGAAGGAAGGAAGTGCTCATAATATTATAAACACAAAAAAACGTAAGTAGTGTTCCTCAGATATTAAGAATATCAGTGTTTTCTGTTCACACTTGAAGTGCATTTACTTTATTTAAAAAAAAAAAAAAAAACAAAATGGTTTTTGGGATGATTTGGAAAAAAAATCAAAGAAAAGGCTTTTCCTGTTAATCTCCCCGAAGTTAAGGTTGCACCATTCTTGTGCAAGTATGCAAATGCTCCTGCACTTTGGAGGAGTAAAACATTAAAGTAAATGAAAGCTGCCAAAGGTTTTTGCTGTTTTTCATCAGTGATTATACGCCCTGCCATATGCTACAGGCACAAGTTATCCCATCATGACGAAGCGCATGGTGGTAATATGTATATTTGTACATATGAGTGAACAAATATGGTTTATGAGGATTCAATAGCAAGATTTAAGCTTAAGAAGCAGTAGCACACATGGGGTAATAAAGCTAAGGAAAGAATTGCAAACAACATTGTATTACTTGTGTTTTTTTAAACTGCTGAATGGATCCTGCCTGGGATGACTGGTACATGTACAAACACTACTGCTGTGTTAATCCACTTTTGAAAGGCATAGTGGAGGCAGGTAGTTTCATTGTGTATACAAACACATACAATACTCAGGATTTGTGGTGAGGTGACTTACAGGATATTGCAGTGACAATTAGATTCTGAAGTACTTTTAATGAAAAGAAAGTCTAAAGTCCATGGCTGCTGTATTCAAAAACTTCTCATAATTGTATCATGTATAAGAAAGTCACTCAAACTCTGCTACTATGCTTCATCAAAATTCCTCCTTCTCTTAGTACTCCCCTTGCTTATCGTTTGCCAAGGAGATGCTGTAAGGAAATACTTCTCTGCATTTCTTTTGCTTCTGTCAGTCTATGAAAATGATCTTGGAACTATTCTGCAGTGACAACTTGCAGTACTTCATAAAATTGTGGGTTTTGTCAGATAAATTGCAGTGGTAAAAATTTCTTGATCTCTAAAAAACATTATTTATTTTCCCATTAAAAATAGATACATTCTCCAGCTTCCATTCTTCCCCTTTAATCTGTAAAGCACAGCATGTGATGAGGTTTCTCTGTTGATTTTAGAGATAACTTTTAGCCTGTCACAGACCTTCTGTCTCAACAACTTTGAAACAAAGCTTTTAAAATAAATGATAAAGTGCAGCTGCCAGATTAACAGACATAAGAAACTGGAAGGGGAGGATCTCACAGATGGTTCTAATAAAACTCAGCAAATGGCAAAGGAGTGTGGTGGTGGGTGGGGGAGTGGATTGAAATTCAAATCATAATCCTAGTGCAAGTTTTGAGTTTAGTTTGTGAAAGAAAGTTGCATGAAAAGCCATTTGAGGCTTTGGGGTTGGGTGGGGTTTTGTCGCTTTCAATTTTTTCTGTTGCTACAGTACTGCTGATTTTTCTCTCTTTGTCTATCCCTGTGTCCACATTGCTATCCGAGGCTTGTATCACTGCGCTGAGAGCCTTCCTCTAGAAAGTCACACTCAGATATTAATAAGATTTTTGTGAATGTGAAATATTAGTAAGAGCCTACAATTTCAGTAACTGTTGAGACAGGAAATTTTTCTTGTTACAGCAAAGAACAGTAAAATGATGCAGTAGGCTTCTGCTGTTTTATTAACATGTGCTGATCCTGTTTCTGTCTTCTCGTCCATAGCCTCCCTGTCATGGTTGTACAGCTCTTCGTGAATTTAACAAATTCCTTTTGGCTAAGTTGGAAACTCTCTTTGAAGCTTAATAAACCATGTGTTTCTTGAAAAGAGGTTTCTACCACATGATTCATCCGTAAGGATGGATGACGAGTCATACCTTCTGTCTTTTTTTCCGCTAACTTTCTCATCTTACTAAATAATGTTAAGTCTGTAATATTAAGCCAAAAATGAATGAATAAAAAATGCAGTAGGAAATATACAGCTGAGGACCTGGATAGTCCCTGGCGGTCTCAGAATTCAATCACTAGTTGCCTTTACATGACTGTTTGGGGATCTTTGGTGGGAGGATAAGGGTAGTTTTTTGGGCTTTTTTGGTTTTAACCATTAATTCAGACATGCCATGTTTAATATTCTTGAGTTTTTCATCATGGTAGCTTATGGCATGGAATTTTATTTGGTAAAAGGAAGTAAGACCTGAATAAATATTCCCAAGATAACATCACTTCCAGATATAATTGGTAGATTTGTGTTCTAGAAAGTCAGTCTGATTACAATTAATTGTTTCCAACTTCTTAGGATGGCTCCTGCAGCTAGAATAGGTAGTATTCTCTTTTCTGTTTTGAGTCAGCTAGATGTGGTCAAAGGATGGTGGGTAGATGTTCAGAGTTCAGTTATAACCCGTGCCTGGATGATCAGACTACAAGCAAGACAGCTGATCGTTCTTCTGGAACTAAAGCAATTAATGTCTTTATTTCTTTCCTTCTCTTGCTGATCTTTCATCAATGAAAGGAGTAGTGTTTTGAGAGCCTACAGGTTTTGAACCTACATGCTAGCCTTTTGGGATGTGTCTTCATCTGGTGCTGTCAAAAGTTTTTCAGATTGGTAGTTTGGGAGCAGCAAATACCTCAAATGCATGAGTAACAGATACTTGTTTTTAAGAGTCAATAAGCATGAGCAAGTCATTAAGTATTTCCTTTCTCTTCAGGAATCAGTTCCATTTTAAAGAGTATATTCATGCTATATTTCATATTTTTTAAAGTAAAATAATTTTTTACTTTGAAACTCCCTTTTTCTGGGTATTGTCATGGTTTAGCAAGGAGCAGCTTTTGCTTGGTAACAGGGGGAGGTGGTTGCAGTGAAGACCTGGTAAAGAGTTTTTGGACTCTCCCCCGGCTCCTGGGTTCAGACCCACCTCCGGCCCGGCTGGGCCAATCTGGCGCCCCTGCCATCACTATTTAGGGACGGGAATTTGAAGTGCTTGGCAGGAGGTGTGAGAGTGATACAAGATGGAAGCGACCACGCGGACCCCACAGTCAGAGAAGGAAGGAGGAGCACCAGACCAGAGACCCCTCTGCAAGCCGTGGTGAGAACGCAGGCTGTACCCCTGCAACCCATGCAGGGCCATGGCCGGACTGAGAGCCATCAGCAGCTCCGTGTGAGGCACCCGGGCAGGCAAGAGACTGTGTGAGGAGGCGGCCATGGCGCAGGCCGTGCTGGAGAGCCTGCGGGCCCCAGAGCAGCCCCACACAAGAGGCACAGAGGAGCTGCAGCCTTTGGGATAAATGCACGTTGGAGCAGCCCGTGCAGGGCTGCCGTGTGTGTGAGGTACCCCACGGAGGTGCAGGGAGGACGGGTGCAGAGCCCACCTGCCCTGAGGAGAGACAAACAGCAGAAGCTATTGGGAATAGACTGACTGAAAACCCCACTCCCTGCGCCCTGGGCTGTTCAGGGGAGGAGAAGGTAAAAACACCGGGATCAGGACTCTGAGCCCGGGAAGAGGGGAGGAGTGGGGAGAAGGTGGTCTTAAAGGGCTGGTTGGACTCTTTATTGCTGTACTACTCTGTGTTGTTTTATTTTGGTTATGTTTTGGTTATGTATCTTCTGTCATATGTATTAAAAACATACATATATCTGGGAAGGAAGGCAAAAATCCCTGTACAAATTCTTTCCCTTTCTCTGTCTAAGAGAGTATGTAGTGTGTCTACAGCACCCCTCCACCCAAGGAAACAGTTTTGAAATGAAGAAGTTATTACTTTCTGAAAACAGAATGTAGTCTTTATTACCTGATCGATGGTGAGGTAATGCCATTTGAAAATGTCATCGCCCAAGCAGCCTGTCCTTATGTGCAGTACATATTAACAGCAGCATCCCCCACAGTTCTGAGGGAGTTCTGGAAACCCTTGTCTTGGGATGGCTATTTTCTGTGCCAGCTGATTAAGGCTGCCTCTTTGCAAAGCTGTCACACATCTATTGTGTGTGGAGACCTGTGAAGTGCCATCAAAGGAAATCCCATAGTTTAATGAAATGCTTTGGTTGTTGATACTGACCTTGTGATACTGTATTATGCCTTGCTGATATAGTCAATTTGGAAATAATCCGTTTCCTCTCTTGACTTTATCATGCAAACGAGATATAACCTAAAGTGCTTATTTATAATTATGTGTTTTTACAGGATTTTGTGTCCACACATTTTTTTGTGTCCAGTCAACATGTTGATAACATTAAACAGCATAAATATTGCCAGAATCTCACTAGCTTGGCAAGTCTGATAGCCACCTGAAAGCAAAGAGTAGTTCTTACCATAAAAATCCAGCAATGTACAGAGTGCTAAAGTATCACCAGTCATTCACAGCCCATGAAGAGTTCACTTGCAGTCAACATTAACAGGAAAAATATTTCCCAAATCAGAGCTTTGTTTCCTTGTGGGTTTGTTTCAACTTTTGCTTCCTTACACAGTCTGCAATCATAACTTGTATGGTGGTTTTTTGAAATGTAGACTTTCTGTTACGAATCTTGTAATTAGGTGCCCTTTTATTCATGGGCTGTCACTCAGGTTGACAGGACAGATAGCTCTCAGCTTTGCAGTTGCTAGAAAGTAGAGGATGTTTTGCAGAAATGGCTTGTGATTCATTTGTTTAGCATTCCTCATTCTTTGTTTAGCAAGGACAGCTTGTATGGGGCTGAGTCACATGGCAGCTCTTTTCATACCGACTTTCTATGCCTGCAGCCTCTCCAAGAGGGATTTATCTGCATCTTCATTTACTCCATCCATGTTAATTGTCAAATATAGAGCAGCAGCTGAAAGGAAGAATTTCATGTCATCTTTGACAATGAACTTAAACTGTTGTAAATTATTCTATAGTGCTGAGCACTGCAATATAAGAAATATAGAGTGCTCAGGGTTTGATTCTTTTCTTTGTCTTTTTGAGTTGTAAATTGCATTTTTTAAGTCAATGTGCTATTTGTTAGTACAGTAACAACTTTATATATGACCTCCAAGCCACTTGTTGACTTAGCTACCTTTTAATATGAATATGCTTGTATTGGAGATAAAATGCTTTCTATGGTGCCTACAAAATATAATGTAAAGCTTTAAAAAACACCTAAATTTTCCGTGCTACCACAGAAATACTTGATTTATATAAAGCTTTGGTAGTGAATCTGTGCCATCTCCAGCTGTTCCAGAGCTTTTGGAACATGATTCTGCAAGGAAAAGCAAAGGCAAGCAAAGCCCTTTACTACTGCTGTGCAAAGCCTGTAAAAATGCCAGCATGCAACTGAAATTAGAAAACAGATGTAAATGTTGGTATTTTATTGTAGTATTTCAGCTTACCTACATTTAAAGAAGTAGCACAGGTGGAAATGTAACCCCATTTAGTTTTGTTAAGATGTTAGTTTTGGGTTTAGGTTAACAATTATGGGAACCTTGAAGATGATGTGTATAGGGTTTGCTAACCCTTGGTGACTTAAAGTTTTGCCGCCCATTAAGTACTATTATTTACCATTATTGTCTCTATTTTAAGTTGGAAGCAGATACAGCTATGGCAGCGTTTCCTCTCTTGGTGTTTCCTATGGAGGTGCTCACAACTTGAGATGCATACTGCAAGCTGGTGTGTCCACAGTCACCTCAGGTGCTAAAGGAGAAGTCCATCTCCCTTTCGATCGGCTTCTTTAAATTGAGCATGCTGCCTAAATCCACAAAGTTCCCAGTCTCTCACTCGGTTAAAGTTTTACACAAACAACATTGCCTTATTGAGAGAATTTAAATACACCTTCAGTGGAGCTGTTCCATGCCATGATGCGTTTGCTGATTTCTCTGTTCTTCAGTAGGGTTGATTTTTTCTTAATTCGAAGAACCCTCTAATATGTGAAAAATCTTACTGTGGAGTAAAGATCTCCAACAACTAAGGACTGTGATATTCTCTTACCACTCCTTCTGGCAGCTTCGCTAGACTGTTCTCCCTCTGTTCTTCACCTATATTGTGTTACTGGCTAATCCCATCTGCAAAAGTGAATTTGTTGATAAATCTCAGGCAGCCTGAGAGGAGAACATTAAAACTTATCCATCCAGAGGGATCTCTTGACTTATCTCCAATATTTCAATTTAGATGATGAGCTACAAGTTGAAGTTTAAGACTAAATGAATGGTTATTTCTTTATCTCTTTTCAGCAGGAGGGTATTCATCTTTCTCATTCATTTCATCTTTGTGCGGATAATGTGTATGTTCTGACGGCTCTTGTCTCACCTGTTGCTGCTCATCTGCAAAGCTATTTTAGTACCTTTCTTTCAAATGTCCTGAATAAATGGTCTTCTTGTGATAATTGTTGTCAAGACATCTTGCTTATGCCACTCAACAGTTGATGGTCTAGCTTGTCCTGCTCATCAGTGCAGCCTTGCTATCATACAGTCTGTTCACCAGGCTGTCATTTCTTCTCATGGAAGTTGGAAAGTGCTTTGCTCCATTTTATCTGTGCTTCTCATAATGCAAATAAGTTATTTGGGCATTTATGTCTACTTTCTTTCCACCAACTTTATCATCCAGAAATGTGTTCATACATAAGTCATGGAAGCAGAATATCAGGGGAGGGAATGAGCGGAAGGAGAAAAAACCCACCAAAAAAACCCCAAAAATACTAGACAGTACCGTCTCCCCGAGTAACTCCGAAGGCCCCTGGGAGTGTTAGAGCCATAGCCTCAACACTGTTGCAAACCACCAAATACTTCTCTGCCACTCTGTTAGGAGGTGAGAAGCCAATCAATGTCTCAAACTTCTCAGTAGTGCTGGATTAAGGTGAAACTTGAGTAACTCAAGGTCTGACCACCATGAACTGCTCCTAGGCAAACACAAGAAATATAAACCTTTGTGCTTTTTTCTGCTAAAACATGTAAGATATGAAACAAGTTTTCTTCTTTTTTTTTTTTTCCTAGCTTATTCTTTGTTTTGTTTGGAAATTGTAAGTAAAAACAAGAAAATTGTTAAGATTGCCTCTTCCTTTCACTAGGAAGACCTTGGTTATATCAGTCAGCTTCTACTTCCGTGTGTGTGCTCCACCCCATGCTTTTATTGCAAAGCTAATATTGTGGCTGTGCAGCAGATAAAATGAAAAGATGACAGCAGCAGTGTGCTCCTGGGGTTCAGACAAGAAATGCAAATGCTAAGGAAGAGGATAAAAGTCTAAAGTGCCAGCTGTGAAGCCAGAATTTTGAAAATAATTGAGACATCTTTCTGGGTCACTCTTGTAGCATTTCAGAGATCAGGAGATCTCTAAACAAGGAAAATAAACAATAAATCACATTGGAAATTTGGTTGAAATTACATCATTGTCTGTCTTTCACAGAAAATGTTGCTGTCCTGACCAGTAGTCATGAAGAAAAGGGGATGAAGCAAATTCGTCTGGAGAAGTAGGAAGCTTTGAAATTTTCAGCGGGATTTATTGCCAGTAGCTGCTGAAGGTTTTGCTAAGTCAACTTGACATTAGAATGGATGAAATGTCTCAAACTTAAGTGGTAACTAATTTTTCTGAGATTTCTTTTTTCCCTAATATAGTATCATAAGATAATTTGTATGGGTTATAGGGAATACTGTTTTACTACTACCAGAGTTTAAATAGAGTAATCCTGCAAGAGCCAAACATTGGACAAATCTGTAATTTTGTGAGTTTCATTTTTTTGTAAGAAGTTGGAGTTTTAGTGTCTGATGGCTTACTTGGGAGGTGAAATCTCACTGAAGGTTCACCTCATCTCTTCACCATTGAAAAGTAAAACTAGATTTTGCTACTTCTTAGTAACTGTCTTTCTACTAAATCCCTAGCAAAATTGCTATTTGGAACAAGTTGTAGTAGCATCTCTGTATCTGTTTTTAGTTCTGTGGTAAATAATTTATGTGACTTCTGAAACATGCAGTGATACACTTCCATAGTCCACTCTGTAGGTTGCTCATTTCTGCTAACAACCACCATTTCCTCAAATATTTTGCCTTTTTCTTCATTTCTTTGCTGTTCTTACTTGCTTCTCTTGTTCTCTGCCCTACACCCATTTATAATTTTATATGAAACATCTAAAATGCTTTTATATTTAAGACTTATGTCTTCATCACATCCATGTACTAGTCAGGAATACAGAAATGTCTTACTACTTAAAGTGACAGTAGAAAGACCCTAGCTTCTCCTGGCTATTCAATTGTAGGTCTTACCCTTTGTGAAAGTAGGTGAGGTGCAGCCAGTCACCAAAACCAAAAGGTTTAAGGATGAGGTGGGAAGCAGGAATTACCCCACCTTTAGTAGTCCAAGATGACATTTTGATATCTTTTGAGCGAAGAAAGTAAAAGATCTTTGTGCTCTTCTCAAAGCCTCACTGAAAGTGCGTACAACAGATTTTTCCTTGGTTTGGTTACACTGATTGAAGACAGTGATGTAGCTGCATATATAAAAAATATATTTCATTTGGCCTGAATTAAAAAGAAAAAAAAAAAAGATATTGTGTTTTTGCTTGCTACAATTTCAGAAGTGTTAAGAGTACACATTTTCAGACATTTATAATGATTCCTTTTTATGCTATCTCCTGTTCTTGAGAGGAAGCAGGTCTGGCAGTACTTTTTATGTAACTTTTGGTAGACAAATCAGTGCTGCATTTCGGAAGCTTGCAAGTATAGCCGTTCTCCTTACCAGCCCAGGTAAGGTATTTATTCCACCTATGTATCATAAGCTGTGTTAAAACTTCAGTGGGAGAACTGTTAGTGCACTGGAATAATTCTGCCCTGATTTCTGTGAGGGTTAAAGGCAGGATTTTAGGAAGTGTTCAGCAGTAATGTGACAGTTCCTATCTGAAATCCGCATTAAGACTCTTTATGTGTCTTGGGAGAGAACAGTCAGGTCAGCACTTGGGAGCCTCCCAGCCAAAAACTTACAGCTTGACCAGTGCATCCATCGATCATTAAGCTGGTGGGATTGTGTCTAACTGATCTGCCATCTTTGAGTTGTCTTGTTTTGTTGCTGGAGTTGCTATTATTTTCTCCTGCTGTATTGGCAAGGAGAGAGGGCTTGCAGATTCCACTCACCTGCAGTGGTGACAAATGAAGCTTCAAAAGGACTTAAAAATATTTTTGTTCTTTCAAGTTTTCAGATTTCCTGTTCTCTTTTTAATGTATTTTTTTCCCTTGTTCTTCTCCTTACCCCTGTGGTCCTTTCTCTTTGAATGTGTGCACATACAGATATCTAATTCATTGATATCTAATTGAGAACAAGAGAAAAAGACAGTTAAAGTTTCCACATCTTTATTTTGCAAAAGCTTTGGAGCTGGGGTGCTCTAGTGTGCTTGCAGATTTCTGTAAGATCCTTTATAGCACAGAAATATGAGCAGCACAAGGTAAAAAATGTTACTAATTCTTTTAAGGAAAATGTACAACCTGGCATATTTCTATTCACCGTGTTAGGAGAAGATACAAATAGTTTACATCAATCCTTGTTTTTAGAGTAAAAATTTTTAGAGAACTGTAAGGTGATGTTTTATTAACTCTGTACATTTGCTGCCTGGAAGCACGACTTTTTTTTTGTGCATCCAGCCTTTGTCAAACAACACTAACTGTAAATCTACCAGGCTTTAGCTAAGGAAATAGATTTCCATAATTGTTGCTGTATTCCTATTACTGTTATTTAGCTGATACAAGTGACAGTCGGTGGCCCTGGAACAGGAATAACTATGTTGTGGGATAGATTTCTGTCTTGGCACAGGAAGATCTTAATAAATTGAATGTCAAGAGGTTTGTGTTGTTTGGGGTGAGTGCTGGGTGAGCTGAGTGGGAGGAGGCCTGGGAAGAGCCAGGGGTTGCCATTATGGGCAGATCTGCCAGAGGTGCTCCAGAGTGGCCTAAATGGGAACTGACTGAGGATGCCACATTAACAGATTATTTCTGTCTCTAAGAACAGCTGGAGGATATAGCAAGGGAGGTGCTCTTGGCTTAGGGATTTTAAATGGGAGGTTCTCTCTCAGCTTTAGAAAGCATTTTTTCCACTTGACTCACTGAGTGAAATCTACATGACTGATAAAATTTCTAAAAGTAATGTTGAATTGGTTAGACTAATAAAAAGCTCATTTATCATCAGGAAGGAAGAGCAAAATAAGGGGAAAGATTCAATGAAGAGGAAGTCACCACCTTCTCAATAACAATGGAAGGTTGTAGGCAGCTGAACACTGTTCAACAGCCTGCCTAGTTCTCCAGCCACACAGGAATTTACCATCAGAGAGAATTTTTCAGTAACTGTTTTCAACCTCCTCTCCCACATGCTGCACCCACGCACATTTCAGCAGGGACACTTTCCCTTGAAAAGACACCGTGAACGTGTTTGAATAGGTTAACTTGCCATACAGAATGCGAGCCTATGTGTGCATAAGAGGAAACTGCCCACTAACTCCTGCAGAACCCCTATTTTTTTTCCAGGAACAACACCAGCCTTTGTTTCTTCTCTTTGGTTTGGCACATAGAGCAAGGAAGGAACATGAAACACTGGCACTGAAGCAGAGTCTGGTGTGATTGATGTGTACTATAGATAAAGCTGGGTACCTACAGAAGACAGGGAGGGGCTATTGGCTTAAACATCGTTTTAAGATAATAACCATAAAAATGTTCTTTTGATGATTTTACCTTTCTGTACTGCGTTCCCTTAGTGCATTCCTGAACAGTTTGCCAAACTTCAGCTGCTGTATCCATTACTTTGTACTTACAGTTTGAGCAAGCATTGGGAGCAGCTGTGCTGAGCTGTGCAACCTCCCATCAGACCAGGCCAGCGTCCTCCCCAGACCACGCACAGGAGTCGCGGGGCTGCATCTCCACACCAGGGCACAGGTAGGGTAACGTTTCACCTTCAGTTATGTATGAACAAAAGAAAGAGTCAAACCCCCACATTTTTAGCTGTATCTCCAAAGTCACTAGAGTTAGTAAATTTGGGATGTGTTTGGGTTAGGGGATAGGTTAAGAAAAAAAGATGTTGTTTCCCTGAGACCTGGCTTGCCGGTTTTTCAGGTCCAACCAGACGTTTTCGGCTGAGGTTTAAATGACTGATGACGATGATTCAAAATGGACACGTTGACAGACTAAGCAACAGTAACCTAAAAATATTTATTAAGTGTCCCTATATGCAATTCTTTCCAAAGAGAGACTTTTCACTAGCTTGTGCTAATCTTCATTTTCACTTGTGCTTATCTATGAAATCTGTCCAATTGCAAACATGTGAAAAATATTGTCCTTATCAGTTCATCTGATAAAAAGAGAGTGATGTTTGTGTTAAACTCATGCTGCATGCTGGAAACTTCAAATAAGTCAGACAGACAAAATGGAAAAAATCATCTCATGAATTTGTAAAGCTCCAAACCAGTACTGCTCTTCATTTTGAACAGGCTCCTGTATTGTACATCAAAACAACTCTGCTGCTTGATATTGGATTTTCTAGCTCGTTTTGTGATGGGATGGTAGATGGCTTACTGTGGAAGCAGGGAGTTTTCAGTGACGGAGAAATAAGAGGCTGTACTTTTGGTGAGGTTTTCAATATTCATAACAAATTCATCCTCCCTTAATTTCAATCATGGATAGGTAGTGCACTTTGCCTTTTCATTTATCAACCGATCAGTTGGTGATAACTAGATTTTATTTTTTATGCTGAGTCCTTTCATTCTTCTCTAGCCTGTTATTATGTGATGTGGTCTTGGCAAAAAACACATTCCCGGTCTTTAAACAAACAATCAAACAAAAAAAACCAAAAAAACAAAAAAACCACCAAACTGAACATTTTTTGGATCTTGCTAATTAAGAAAATTATCAACTTTTATGGCTGAAAAAGATAAGCAACACACTTGAACCTGCTGCATGCAAGAATCATTTTGTATGAATGAGAGTAACTTTCTTATTGAGTTGGAAAAGACTATGTATGTAGTTGCCATAAAAAGAATTAATCTTTCTAAGTACTGTCCAGATACTCAAGAGTTATAGCTTACAGTGTTGGTGCTATTTTTTTACTACAACCTGTAAATCAAAGTTGTTACATGAGCTCCATACTCTCCTTATTAGGAAATGGCATATAGGCAATTATGTAAATATCATCCTTCTGGCCTGTCTGTTATTATTAAGAGCAGAGTGAGAGAATGAGAGAACAGAAAGCAGTCACAGCTAAAAATATACCTGAGAGAGAACTAAGGCAGCAATGCTGCACACTGTGTTGAAAGAGGATGTCTTTGGTTTTTACAGTGTGGCCATTTCTTTCACATAGTCACCTGGGCTGGAAGCTGCTTGTGTTTGACCAAGCACAGGTAGTCCCACCATCCCTAGGTTCTGGACAGAGTCAGATCACCCCATGCACTACCTCATATGCATCTACCTCATATGGTGGGTTGCTTCAGCAACATCACTTATCTCACTTTTTAACACAAAATAACACAAATATTGGAGGCTTCTCATATACAAAGGTTTTCTTTTCCTCTCAAACATGAATTTCCTTAACTCTCTTTAGTATAACTCTCCAAAAATGCTTTCAGAAAGAAATGCTGCCGATGCATCATCTTTCCTCCTGTATTCTTATAAAGAACATTCAATCATTACTATCTGTGAACATTAGCATAGATACATTTTAAGCAAAAATGCTTCATAGGTGAATAGGTAGGGGTTTTAATAGACTTCAAAATAATCTCAAAAATACCTAGCTTGCCTTCTTTTTCAGCCATGTCTTATATGTCATTCGTTATATTAGTTAACCTATTTATTTGCTAAGCTTTCATTTTTATTCCATTGCTTTCTATCTCTGCTACTAAAAATTCTGTGTGTTCTCCAGAGAAAAGCTGTGGGTTATGCTTTAACTTATACTTTGTGATTTGCATTACAGTGACATTCCAAAGAAATTTAACAAAATGCAGACTTCTCCTGCTGCAGGAGTGTGTTAGGCAGTGTGCAAACATAATTGGGATTGTTTATTTTTCAATAGTAGATAAGAAGGTGTGAGGACAAATAAAATGCAAAATGAAAAGAATCCTTATTCCAGATTCTTCAGATTCTTGCTTCCCCACCCACATTTTTTAAGAACACTGCAAGTATGCCGCTGAAATGCACGATTCTTTTCTTCTTTCTAGCCCTACCCAAGATCTAACAAGTATTGATTAGTTATGTTTCTCATTGCACCATCTTTCCCAACAATTTCTGTCGTGTATTGCTGTTTTTACAAACAACTTCAGCAGGTTAAAATATTTGAAAATTTTCACAGCAGATTGCTTGAATTGTAACTAGAAATAAAAGCTGCAGGAGCTCCTGCTTGATAAAAAGCAGTGAAAAAATGTTTTCTCTCATCAATGCAGCACTAAGTAGCTGTATAACCAGTCAGAAGGATTGAATCTCTCTAAAAATTCATATTTTCAGGAAAAGAACGGCTGACAATAGAATGGGGGAAGACAACTTCCTCTTTTTTATACTGACTTCCTCTTTCAGGTTTGTTTTTTGCTGCAAAGACATTCAAGTACCTAACAATATAAAACTGTACTTCATGACAAGCAGAAGGAGGACAGCATTAGCAGTTTTGCCTTTCAAACATTTCTGACTTCTTAAGCGCAGTCTCTGCCATCCTCTTGGAATAGTTTCAGAGTGTATGCATTGGCAGTCAAATCGGCTTATTTGACTTTAGGCATAGTACTATTTGATTTCAACATCCGTGTAAAGCTTCCTTAGGAAGAAAGACAAACCCACAAATAGAAAGACGGCATACCATGAGAAATAAAGGTGTATTACTGCAATAGTGCCTATCAGAACATTTGAGGGTTTATTTTTTTTATCTCAGTGTTGTGGCTTCAGTGTATTGTAAATTTAGAGCTAAACTGGCTAAAATTTCAGGTGTTCAATTAATCAGAATTTTGCATTTGCTTTTAAATGGGAAAGACAATTCTTCTGCAGCTAAAGAAATATAGCACCAATATTGCTGAAGGAAAAATAATCCTTGCCTCACTGTACAACTGTGTGTTAATGATTTTTTTCAACTTTAACTGATAATATCCATTAAGCTTGATTTCAGCGATGGGCAAAAAAATTAACATTGAATATCTGCGTGGTGGTGACATATTTGAGTCTTGCATGAGTCCATGTTTGGTTAATTATCTAAGTATCACTGCAGAGAGAGCAGGCTCCAGCTGGCTGTAATTAGGGCTGAATTGTTCCATGCCTTCAAGACAATTTTTACATTCATGGGATCTGCAGCTTTCTCTTGTCCTCATTTCCTGTAACATAGAAGTACTTGTATCTGAAAGAATTAAAGGGGAGCAAATAGTGAAAGAGACTGTGCAGATAAATCTTACTAACATCTTTAGAGGTCTGACAGAGAAATATGCATTGCAAATTTAAAAAGAAAGAAGAAAGGGAAAAAAACCACCAGGAGTCATAGCCAAGAAGTGATATGTCAGTTGATTAGAAGAGAAGGTGAATCTTTAGAAAGCACAGGGGGTTCTATAAAATCTGAAATCTGTGCTTTGTAAATCTTGGTCTTAATGAGAGACCACAGCCTGTGTAGGAAGAAACCTGGATAGCAACTCAGGAGTGCATGTGACATAAAACAGTCAATGAAGATTCAGTAATTCAGTAGCCATGGGATACAGCACTAAAAGTGCGATATATCACATCCAATTTGTTAAAGTAAGTCTCCCTTTCTTTGTCCTTATGCTGCTGAATTACTAGCACTGCAGTGCTGGCATTCACTCTTATGGATGTCCTAGCGTCAGGAAACCCTCCTTGTCTTGCTTTTTCTCTTCACAGTCGTCACGATCTGTGCTCTATACAGCCTCTGTTGTTACAAGCCTCACCATCAAGATTAGCAAGTTTTCAAATTCTTGTTGTCTTTGGGGAAGAAATAGCCCTTCATTTAGTTTGCATTTAAAATTATGCTTTGGTACTTGAGTGATGTCCGATGTCAAAGGTATATGCCAGAACCTGGGGGCAGGAAAGAGGGCAATTAACTTAATGGATTTGAGAGCATCTCTAAATAAGTAATACCAGTCCATAGCCCCACACGAAGTACACTAGTTGGTATCTTGAGAACAGGTAGAACAAGGTCATGGCTTTTGTGGTTTAACTGAGCCTCTCACCTTTTTATGGAAAATGTGTGGCCCTGGGGAATCCACTGCAGAGAGGAGTAGCCCATGCAACAGAGGTTGTGACAGGCTGCTCTGGTAATGCCTAACAACTGAAGTCGTCTTTTGAAAGGTAGACTTGAGCAGAATGGGAAGCCCATTGAACCTTCTGACGTGACAGAAAATGATCCTTCCTCCCCATCCACAGGTTGATTTGCTGCAGTTGGAATGCTATATGTGTTCAGTGGCATCAGGAGGACAGCAGAGCCAGTGCAAGAGAAGTGCTGAGGGTACATGAAGATGAGCATCTTCAACAGATTTTAGTTCACACATCTTAGAAGCATAAGGGCCTTTAGGAGGCTAACCAAAACAGTAGTTAAGAAAGATGTGCAAGTTAAAGTCCTCCTTTATTAAATTTTCATAGACAATAATAGTTGCATATGTCTTTGATGGATTGCCTTCATATCAGATTGCATTGTCTTTTCATGTTCAGATCTGAAAAAATATTTATTCAGATAAGCATCTCCATCAATGGCTGTGCAGGTATCTCTGAGTTGCATTTAGAATATGTTTTTGCAGTGTGATCACAAAACTGTCAGCAATCATTCTTCAGTGCTGTGGTACTGTTCACTAGACATAGGTAATTAATGCATAAGAGCACTTTCGTGTTGCAAGTCTGAAGGGCAGAATTTTGTGTGCCAAAATTAACTTTTTCCATTTTCTTTTCTGTACTTGATTACATTGTTAATAGAGAAATAATATATGTTTTGCTATTTATTGCCATGAAAGCTGCTATTCTCTAAGCACAGAATTTAGAATCACAGATTCTGTTTATTACCTGAAAGTATGTCTCTTAATCCTCGGTATCTAGATGATTTCCTTGAAACTTTATTATGATGATTGAAAAAATAGCTGAATAGATAAGTAACTGATATCCAAATCTGTATGTAGATAACTGTTTTAGCTCTAACCACACACTAGTGAATCACACATCATTTGACACTAGTTAAGTCAGTCTAGTAACTAGCTGCAAGCAACAGGAATTGATGAACTGTCTTCCCCTCATTATAGAATCACAGAATCCTTTAGGATCTAACCTTTAGGTTAGAAAATACCTTGAAAATCATCAAGTCCAACCACGAAACCATGTCCCTCAGCACCTCATCTATGCATCTTTTAAATATCTCCAGGGATGAGAACTCCACTTCTTCCCTGGGCAGCCTGTTTGAATGACTGACAGCCCTTTCAGTGAAGAACTTTTTCCTAATCTCCAATCTAAACCTCCTTTGATGCAACTTGAGGCCGTTTCCTCTTGTCCTACCACTTTTGTTACTTGGGAGAAGAGACCCACCCCCACCACACTACAGCCTTCTGTCAGGCAGTTGCAGAGAGCAAGAAGGTCCCACCTCAGCCTCCTCCAGACTGAACACCCCCAGTTCTCTCAGCCACTCCTTATCAGACTTGTGCTGCAGACCCTTCATCAGCTTCATTGCACATCTCTGGACGTGCTCCAACACCTCAATGTCCTTCCTGTAGTAAGAGACCCAACACTGAGTTCAGCACTCGAGCTGTGGCCTCACCAGTGCCCAGTACAGGGAACAACCATTGTCCTGGTCCTGCTGATCACACTATTGCTGACACAGGTCAGGACGCTATTGGCATCTTGGCTACCTGGACACACAGCTGGCTCATGTTCAGCCGTTGTAGACCAACCTCCTCAGGTCCTTTCTCTCTGGACCACTTTCCAGCCACACATCCCCAAGCCTGTAGCATTGCCTGGGGTTGTTTTGGCGCAAGTGCAGGACCCGGCACTTGGCCCTGTTGAACCTCATACAACTGACCTCAGCCTGTTGCTCCTGCCTGGACAGGTCTCTCTGAAGAGCCTCTCAAGCAGATCAGCACTCCCACCCAACTTGGTAGCGTCTCAGAACTTGCTGAGGGTGCACTCATTGCCCTCATCCAGATCATTCGCACAGGCCAACCCTCCTCCTTCCCTTTAGCCTGTGCTAACACTTGGCCAAAGGGAGGGGAGAAGGAGTATTAAATTCCTTCTCTCCCTACCCAAGTTCATCTTCTCCAGGTTTGGTTTCCAGCAGGGGCATTCCACCAGCTGCGTGATGGCTTACAACACTAAACATGAAAAAACTATGGGATTCTGACAAGTTTCAGTGTGTTAATAGACCACCTAGCCACAGTCTCCATTTAGCATGTTTGTTTTTCAGTGGTTTTCAGCTATCTAATGATATGTTCTCTAAGCACATTAAACAAGAACTCAATTATCATGACAAAATGTCAAAGATGCAACTTGCAACAATATCCAGGAGCTCTTCAAAGCTCTCTACATTGTGGTTCATGAGGTGATTAATCCTGATGTGACCCTGCATTCCTAACTGCCTCACCTAATGCAGAAGTTTAAGCTTGTGTCTTGCCATTCGTGTTACAAAGATCTACATAACTCCCAGAATGCAGGCTAATGTTCATAATTGTTCAGAGTTGAACATTGACTGCAATAACTGCTAACCTCTTCCTGCAACGCGTGCCACAGACAAAATGGCTTTTGTGTTGAAACGTGATTGGAGTATCCTGTAATGTTTAATGCATCGTTTTAACAGTGTTTTCAAAAAGCCTAGAATCTTGGTATGTTATTATCTCAGACTCTGCAGTTGTTGTTTCTTATTTAAATATCCTATCTCACTTGAGATTTAATGTAATTAGAACCAGCCTGTGGAAAAATCTTTTTCTATTATGTCTTAGCTGTTGTTCCAGTCAAGATGGGAAAGCAAATCAAACAGGATATAATGAAAATGATAAAACCATTTGCAAGACGCAGTTTTCCTGAGGGAAGTAAAAGGCAGCACTGCTTTTCATTTTGCTTTGCCTTTCCTGAAATAGCTCCACGAAGACTTGTCTGATACACCTGAAAGCAGAGTCAGGTATAGCTGGCAGCAACCTGACTTGACTGATACAAGAGGGAACCAAGAGTGCTGTAGCAATGAGACTCTTGAGCTATGAAAGCTGCTTTACCTCCCTGGTCAGTCAGCGCTGGGTCTGCTGTCCAACTAAGGCATGTGTGAAGGAGTTGAGTCTACATTAATAAGCATATTGTTATGGTATTTTTGTTTTACCTCTAGATATAGCAACTCAAATGGGGAGGTATGTCCACAGTTTAGTGTCTGAAAAGATACTGCAACACTAGTCATACCCAAAGCTGTAGTGTAACGTATTTCTCGGACAAGAAGCGATGTTCCTGGTACAAAAGGGTGGGTAAAATAATGTTGGAGGCAGGGGATCAGTTGTCTTGGTCTGGCTTGGTGGCAGGATCACAGCAAGGCAGGAAGACTAAGCTGAACACTTCCTGCCGTGTCTCCCTGCATGGTTTCTGAGGAGTACGCCCATTATTACTCTACATCTTTTAACCTTTATATTAGGTTTACAATTTGATGCTAAAGCTGTTATACAATATCTTTTCTCTTTTGTGCACAAGCCACTTGTGAAGAGGCTTTTGTATTACTGGCACTCTATCACTGTATCACTGTAGTATTGATAAACTTTAAGTCAGAGAGGCTTAATCAAGAGGCTTCATGCCATAGAGTATAGTTAGAAATTAAATGCTTTCAAGGGGTGACGGCAGGATTTTCAGACTTGCTATTTTGGCTCAGAGCAGCTGTGTATGGGCAGATAATGTTTCCACGTTGCTTGGTGCCTCGCCATTGTGCAGCAGCAAAACTTCTTTGGAGCTGTGACGAGGGGCCCCAATGAGAAATGCACAGAGGCACGGCTGACTAAGGTAGCATTCACACCAATGTCAGAAGCAACAGATCAATCTTGGTTTTCAAAAGCTAATGACAGAGAAATTCAAATGATCAAAGAATCATTAGTATAGTACCTGCAAAGTATTTTATAACTTCAGATGTAATTTTCAAATTTTTTTTTAAAAAAAACCCTACATGAAAAAATTCTCTTGGTACATTCTTGGGTTTGGTGCTAATTTTTAGAGCACTTGTGCACAAATTTGTCTTTTCTGGTGCTTTGAACTCTTTGGAACTCAGGCAATTTCTTCTTCTCTTTCCCCTCATTCCTTTTTTGTAAAGAAATAGTTAATGGCTTAGAGCACAAATGCTGCACATGAATATTTATAAGAACTTTAATAACATTTAGCAAGGCAATACTTCATGCCTATCTCTTTCTGCATGCACATAATAAAGTACCCATAATTTCTTTGAAGCTGCACTTGTTCTTTAGTCACTGGATCAGATTGATAGGAACTGTAGGCTCCCCGGGGCTGCAGGGCCGCTGCTGTTGGCAATAACAAAACACAGAGGTCACTGCTGTGTTCCCTACTTTTCTGTTAAAACACTTGTGTTTAACAAGTACATTCTACATGCACCACTGACAATCAAGTTGCAGAAAATTGCTAGGTAGAAATCTTGTTACCTGCATTGGATGAATACCCAATTCCTTGCATTTTTACCTTGGTCCTGAAAGAAACAGTGAAATGTGTTTTGGTTGAAGTACTAACAGTGTGGAAGAAGTGAATAGCTCTGGAGCATACTCTGCAAACCACTTGGAGGAGCCTCATGTTAAAGCAAAAATGCTTTTGTCTCTGCTTCTTCCTCTGCACATTGTTTCTGGTAACAGCCATCCTGTGCATAACTAATGGTGTATGTAATTCCTCCAAGAGTAATGCACCCATTTCCAAAACGCAAACAGAAAGTAGTAGCTCTTAATAGCAGTATTTATCCCCTCGACATCCTTCAAGAATTTTGATCAGATAGACTGCTCATGAGCAGTCAAAGGGGAGGAGAAAGAAGAAAGATTTTAGAAAAAGGCAAAAGAGTAAATAAATTGCCATTAATTGCATGTGTCCATGTCCATAAAGTTACAATATTAAGATTTACAGTGCTTATTTAAAAGCTCGATTGTATCTTCTGTATTGGAAGCTGTTCATTGGAACTCTGCAAATGTGCAGGTGTGTATCAATGCACGTGTTCTGGTAAATGCTACGCAAGAACAAACGTCCTCCAGGGAGTCGTGCCAGCCCAAGTGCTGCAGCAAACAGCCGTCACTACTTACGCTCATCATGGGCTGAAACTTTGCTTTCAGCATTTCAAATGATGTGATGTTGGAATGTTCCAGTGATCGTGTCACTCCCACAGACCCACTGTGGAGGCAGCAGTGACATGGAGTCAGCTACTATGCATACCCAGGGGTGTCTTGCTGTTTTTTAGTGCATCATTGCTAGCAATATTCTGATAGACTGGTTTCTAGAGAGAGAGGTTTTAAACATTCAGTACGTTAACATCTTTCACTGGGATAAAATGGCTGTCTAATTGAATTTTGCCTTCAATTCATTACCAGTATAGGTTGATTAGTTTGTTTTATTCTGATCTCACCCGAACTTTCTGCCTGGGATGTATGGAATTTGAGTACATCTCAATCTAAAGATCTCAGAAATATATCTACAGTATATACTTCTCTGCCACTACAATTTACAAACAATAGGGATGTAATTTTAAAGAAGGCACTATTTATGTGACTTTAACCCCTAAACTGCTACTATACTTGACTTCCAGGTAGTAATTTCAATCTCTTCCCCAAGTGTTTGGGCACAGTAATTTTTAGGGTCACTTTCATGATTAAAAATTAAGAACTGAAAGAGGCAATATCAACAAGAAGTTTACATTTCAAGTAAAGCTGTATACTTACTGCATTAAATTTATCCTCATATGTTACAATAGTTATATTGAAGGAAATCAATGTTCTCAGTTGTGCTTTGGTTGTGCACTATTTT
Organism: Colius striatus; assembly: GCF_028858725.1. Lineage (NCBI taxonomy): Eukaryota > Metazoa > Chordata > Aves > Coliiformes > Coliidae > Colius > Colius striatus. The sequence goes on along the minus strand of NC_084765.1, from coordinate 29,329,783 downwards.
TAAGTGAGTCACCTGATGCATAACCTTTCAACATGCAAGATTTACAACTTGGTTGCCACTGTAAAGTATGTACTCACCCAAGATCTGTTTGAGTAGTTTTATCAGTAGTGGTGATGCTGAGTCCTGGCATAGCAATCCAGTGTCTACATTTACAAGAAGGTATTGCCCACATTGTTGTGGTATAACTTATCAAAGCCATCTAAATGGCTCTAAAAAAATACAATCCTTGGACAATAATAACTACAAGAGTTTTTGAATCATATAAATATTTGTAGGGAAGATTGAAATTAGACTTTAAAGCAATTACTTTGCTCTGACAGCTTTTCCTGATTTCTTTCTTTATGCTTTATTCTTAGAGTGTAAAAATGGAGTGCAGAGAGGCATCCCAAGCAGGGACCTTTGGAGAATGTCATTTATCTGTGGGTCCTGGCAAATTAAATGTTCACAGAGATTTGAGGCAGAATTTGTTTTATTTCTATTACATAGCCTCAAACTAGTTCTTCCATCACACCCCATAAAATAAAACCCCTCACTCAAGTGGTGAAATTGCTGCTAGAGCTTCATACCTTCCTTACAACAAGATGCAAGAGATGTTCCATTGCTAAAAGGGAAGGCGCTGGGCACTGTGAGGAATCATCTCTCAGCACTGCAGACATCAAAGGTAATGTCGCCTCATTTCAGCAAGCAGCTGTCTCATTATCTCTGTGAGGTCTCTCTTCTCCTCTTTTCCTTTCCAGTTCTTATTTCTCCAAGTTTTAGCATGTAATTAAAATAGTACAGTGGCTGAAGAGTGAAAGCTGAATTTTTCCAAATGCCATTACTGGTGAAATGTAGTGCAGCGCCCACACATCCCAAGGCAGCGATTGAAGATCTCATCTAATTTGTCTTACTTGAGATTTAAGTGAAATCATCTGCTGAGGGTTTCAGACTATCTGTGTGCATTACAATTCATCCAGACTTCTCTGAAAAGAAAGATGTGAAAATACGACATGGTTGATGTACCAGTCTTTTATGTCCAGAGAACAAATTTAACATAGAACATGAGAGATATAGGCTTACAGTCTATCTTCTGACTACACAATGCTAATTAGCATTATGGAACCATCCTTTTGTTAATCATGTTGAATTATATCAAGACTTGGAAGAATTTGCTGCTGGAACAGAAGTGTAGTATGTTGGTACTGAATGGCGTTTGGCAGAGTGCAGCAGGGCTGGCAGCGTCACCACGCTCAGCCCCAGCAAAGCACAGGCACCACTAAAAGGCTGTGTCACTGCCAGGCACCTGCTTCCTGCTCCAGACCAGGGAGACCTGGGAGGGGTGGCCCTGGCCCAGGGCTGCTGCCAGACACTGCCCTGCTTCATAAGGCCCTATCTTGCTTTGGCAGAGCTAGAGCGGAGTGAAAATGAGAGCTGCTCTTTATAACCAATGTCTTCTAAAAAACTCAGAGCTTTTTTGTGTCTTTGCACTTTCCTCTTCCTGTCCCTGTAATACCATACTGAAGGAAATTCTTTTTCTCCCTACAGGGGGAAAAAAAAAAAAAAAGGGAAAAAAACCCCATTCCTGTAGCAAAAAAAATTGTATTAATAGATATTTTGAGAACCTGCACAGTGCAGAGCAAATGTACTTTGGTTTCTCAATAGATTTGTACATAGCAACACTGGGGCCAAGTCCTACAACTGCATACAGATGTGATAAGCAGCTGATAAATATCCTATTATTGAATTTCATAGTCTAATTTTGATATTTTTTTAACATGCTGCATTCTGTCATCCAAACAAAGCTCTGCTGTCCTTACTGAGTTTAACATATTGCAGTTTCTACCAAAATTCAGTCTTGGACATCACTGCTAACGTGTTCAATTTCAACAAAAGGCTTTTTAAAACAGCTGACACTTTTCTGAGTGATTGTTACATGAGAAATTGTTTGAGTGGGGATTACTTAGCTATAGAAGATGAAGTTAGTCATGATTAATCTCTGTTTATGCCAAAAACTATTTCTGCAAATCTCTGTGGAAATATGAAAAATTAAACTTTGAATCTTATACAAATTACTCAGACTGTTTTTGTGTTGCATAAGTGCCTGATACTATTTCAGACTAAAAGATTCACCTTTTAAAATAAAAGATAAATTCATTGTATTTGCAAAACTGTGTCCTCTCTTCCTCATGTCACTATGGGGCGTCTTGGCGGCTGCTGAATTTTAGTGAGTTATGGATAAGAATCTTCATTAACAACTACACACAAGGCTAAATTAACTTTTTAATATAGTATGTTTTAATTTGATTTCATATTTTGCTGTGTTGCTATTCAGAAACTAAACTGATGAAAAAGCAGTAGGTATTATGTGGGTTAGGCCTGGTGATAGATCTGAAAGTCAAGTAGGAGGTTGTTACCAAGTTGGCATGGGATATTATGTATTAGTCTTGGTCTTAAAATTAGCCAATGTTTTTTTATGAGTAGTCTGAAAGAAAATGTAAACAGGGAGAGCAGGAAATTTGAAAGCAGAAATACTCACGGATAACACTGAAGAAAAGCTTGAGTAAATAATTTGTATTTATTATATACCACTGAGATTCAAATGTCTAGGCCAGGCTTGCCTGACTGCACTGTGAAGTGAAGGTCCTCAAAAGCTTGCAGAAGTTACAACCACCCCATTATCATGAGCTCTGGATAACAGTTTAGGCTCCATATGCAGAAAGATCTTCAAGAGTAGTATGGGTTTGTTTCCATTGTGTTTGTGACTGCTATGAAACTCCAGGAGCACTGTTTTGTATTTGGGAGAGCAACAGTCCAAGGATGCTACTAACAATTCACAAAAGTCACTAATGATTAAAGGTAAAGCAGCTTATTTTGACAGAGACTTGAGAGCTCAATTTGCTCATTTTTTTAATTAAACAGCAAAATAGAACAAATAGTACTTCTTAAGTATGAGGGCAAAAGAAATGAGTAACGCTGTTGCAATTACCATCATAAATTCACCATTGGATTAGTAGATACTGTTTATATAACCATAATGTATGCCACCATGTGTTATTAAGCCCGGTTTGAGCCCATAACCTTGAAATCTGCCATACAGGGTTGATTTTTTTTTTTTTCCCTGTGTAAGTTGCAAAATTAAATACTAGAGAGAGCATGTAGTCTCTTCTGAGGACTGTATTTGGGAGACCTGGCATACACATGACCTTCTTTTTTGTAGTGTTGATGAAGCAGTGTTAGAGAAGCATGGTTTAGATTCATGAGCATTTTTCCTCCTTTGATGGAGTATTGCTATTGTCTCTTGACCCATCTGTAGAGACTAAGCTAGGACCTCAGCAGTGAGAAGGGTATCACTACTGCCTCACAACTCAATGTTTCTTACGATGGGGGACTAGCTCTTGGTCTCTCAGTTTCTCTTTGCCTGGTTTTTAGCAGTGTTAACAGTGTAGTTCAAATAGGCATAATGTTGCATATGCCAGAAATAAAATCTTCCTCAGGATCCTCAAAGAGGAGAGATAATATCAGCCTTTCATATTTTACTTGAGTTGGTAGTGAAGGTAATTGCCCTGGGCTTAGTATGGTCTCTGTGAAGTCTATTTCTATGCCATGGTGGACTTGTAGCAGTCCTGTGTGCTAATACAGAGTACTGTCATAAAAACCTTATTGTAAAGAATTCAGATGAGGGTGATTCTGCTTTTACCTTCAGATCTCTGTAGATTAGTATTGAGTCAGCCATACAAGACTCGAAAATTAACATTGTTTTCTCTGCATAGAAGCAGCTTTGCAGGATTCTGCCAAGCCATTTAAGAGTGCTATTTCTGCAAACACATTCGTGATAAATTTCTTTCCTTTACTAAAGCTCATTTACAGTGCTCTGGTTTTGTTGTGTCATCCTGTACCCTGACCTGTTGATGAGCACCAGCTAAGTTTCGAGCTTCTCATTTTCAAGTGTGATCAGCAGGCTCTTAATTAGTATCTGAGCTCTCTGACAGCATGGCTGCTCATAGGTGGAAGGAACAGCTTCATGGGCAGCCTGGGCTCCAGGGTCGCTCAGAGCTCATGGGGCTGTGGGAGCAGTGAGGGTGTGCCAGGCTCAGCTCTGGGTGCCGTGGTTCTTCGTGATAAGCTACCTCAGGTTTTGAAGTGTCTGTCTGCAGCTGGATGTTCCTGCTACCTGCAAAGCAGAGTGATTCTTAGGGTAGGTTTTCCCTGCATTAAATCAGCCATTGCAAAAGCAGTAAGCCATTCCTTCTTTTCCCTTCCCCATCTTATAACATTGGGTAAAAATTATAGTAGTTAACATCAGTCTTCTCTCAAGAAGTAAACTGAGCAAATACCCTAGCTGCCAAAAGCAGTCATTGAATGTAAAGATAAAAATGAATACAGAATTTCTGTTACATTTCCTTTCTGATTCTGTCCTTGATTGTCTTTCACGATGCCTCCACTGCATAGCTATTCCACATATAGATTAGTTTTAAGTATGGAATTGTGTGTTGTGGACCAAAATAAATTACTGGGGTTTTGTTGTTTGGGTTCTTTCCCCTGCCCTATATCATGTCTTTTTTGATAGCCTAAAAATATGGTTACTGACTGTTAGGTGCCCTGTGTTTTGCTGTTAGGCCTTTTCTGTCACCATGGGGGGATGAAGCTGTACCATGGAGCCTCTCCCAAGGTGTGTGGAACACTAGTGGATTGCAGACTCTCCAGGGGCTATGATATTGTTGACTCAATAATCAGGCTAAAGAGCATGAAAACTGCATGGTTCTTCTCAGTGGTCCACAAGATAATGTTTTAAATGATATAAGGTATTGATTTCCTTGTCTTTTGGGTCTGTTTCCACACTGCTGTTACAAGCATACTAGGATCTTCTACTTGGTGAATCATTTACAATGCAGGTAGTTGTATTTGGTACTGTATGGTAAATCCACTTTGGTATCAACTAGTAAAGAGGAGGCTCTCTGTGAGCAGAAACCTTGCTTGGACTAACCAGCAGTGTTCTCTGAGAGAACCTGTGCCCACACAGTTACGGAACAGCATCTTGTCCAACCTCCAACTGATACTGCTTCTCCAGCAGCCTTGTGAAGTGAGAATCCATGCAGGGTAATGCACAGAGAGGCTACAGAGAGCACAGTCCTGATGTGTGGGGGATTGTTATCCTAAAAGAATTGGTCAGACACAACACTTAGCCATCAGAACCAGAAAGTTAAAAGACCGGTTTTTGTTTATTATAAATGCTGAAGGCATGGAATTTCAGTATCTACTGATTCCTTTTCTGAATTTTACTTATGATGGTGCTTTTTATCCCTTATAGCTTCCTCATCGGTGGTGGCTTCCTATTTTATGGGAATGGACTCCAGGCAATGCATAAGGAGTAGCTAAGAATATCTGTTGTAAAGCGTCATTCCTGTTTTCCTTTGAACTTCAACACTAGTAAACAATAATACCTTTAACTTTCTGACTTATAGCTCATTGCTTCTTTCATTGCTGTGGCTTACAACTGCAGATTAAAATTTCTCACATTCATCATGCCTGGTTAAGTAGCTTGTTGGTATGAATAAATGACATACTAATTAGAAGAGTAGCCTGGGTGAGAATAAGCTGCTTGAACTAGCTTTGATGGCCAAAGAATTACCTGCAGCTGGTTTCTCAAGATTATCAAAGAAAATCCTCAAATTATAGTGTCTATCTTTGATCGTAGATGCAAGGAACAAGGCAAAATGACTGTGTCAAGCAGAAGGCAGTGGGAGGAGATGGTGGCTGTGGAATGGGAAACTGATGGGAGTTCTTACAGATTCAAGCCCTACTGAGGCACTTGGTCCACAAAGTAGTGAAGGAGATATAGTATGTAGTTTATTTTTATTTGTTTTCCCCCATAAATTAGTAATGTGTTTGTCTTCAAAAGTTAAATTGTTTAATTAGTTGTAGGAAAAATCCCTTTTATATCATTCCTTTGACATCTTGTCCTGATTTTTCTGTCTTACGGTATGACCAAATTCAAACAGCTATAATCTCTTGTAAGACTTCCATCTGACTTCCTTACTTCTGTAATTACCATCTTGCTATGCACTGCCATGGATTTGTATGGGTCATTGCAAGATGTGTGCTAGTGGAACACTCAGGCACTAGGCCCAAGTAGCTTACAGCCTGAGGTCCTAGTTGCCCAATATCAAACATGATCATGTAGTCATAAAAAGTAGAAATGAACACAAAGAATGTTTTTTTCCAGGGCTCAGGTATAAGCCTGGAACCAGAGTGACCAAACAAAGTATGGGAGAAGAGAAAGGCCATACCATTGGAAGATCATGGGATAGAAGTATTATTTTACCATTTAGGGGTTTGCTATGTTAAACTAAAAACATTGAAAGTAAAGAGTAGGATCTGATAAAAAGGAAAAAAATAGCACTATGTTTTTATCAAAGAGATTAATTTTGAGAAGGACCCTGCCAAAGGAAAGCTTATATAGGTAAAACGCTAAACCAAAGGCACATGCCATACCAAGGGGGAAGAGATATGCAGCACAGATTGGATGGAAGAGTACAGACCAGGAATCTTTAAGATAACATCTTGAATTCTGGGGTTCTTAGTGCATCAGATCTGGCGAAGGTGGCAAACAGGATCTATGGGTGCAAAGAGGCTGAGAGCTGGGGCATGATTGCATGAGACAGGCAGCTCATACAAGGCATGGGGCCAGGGAGTGCTCTGCGGACAGGATGCTGGTTTTGCCCAGGCACCCAGACACCAGCACTGGCCCTGGCCTTCATGCCCCCCTAAAATTCCAAAATGGACAATAAAGGAATAATCTGTCCATGAGTCAATTTTCTTCTCAACTCAAATAGTTAGTGCTTTGTTAAAGCACTGAAGTGAGCTTTGCATTTACCAACCGGCAGCATCCCATGTGTTGTTTGTTTTTTCAGACTCCAGCTGATCTCCTGGTGTCAGTGCTATCTTTTTTCAGGAAGCATTTTATAAAAAATATCTTTTTTTAACAGATTTAAATGCACTGCATTAGAATCTTTGCTCTTTGCGATAGACATTAAACAGAAACAACCAGCCTATCTTCTGTATGCCATGGATCATTTAATATAATATTATTTTATTTGTCTCACTCCTGAACTAAACTATCCTAATCTTTTTGTTTTGCTTGATATGGAAAGCTTTTCATCCCTTAAAATATTTTTGTGGTTGTTTTATGCTGCATTTCTTCCTGAGAAGGCATAAATAGAATGGAATGCAATATTCAGTAAATCATGTCATATACTGTTGCACCATTTGCATGTCCTGCAGTTAGTAATTTGTGAGAACTTCTTAAAAACTTGAAATTTCTCTTTTGCCCATTATTTCATTGCTTGGTAGGAAGAAGACATTTTTTTCTCAGAAGTCATAATAAAACCTGTGTCCTGGTCACACTGCTTAGCTTCTTCCTGCAGTGATGCCTACTTCTGCTGAGGACACATCATTCTGTGTGGGGCTCAGGCACCCATGTCTCAAAATTCTCCACAGTTCGTGGCTTTACACAGTCCAGCCCTGCTGTGTTGTTGCTCTTCATTTATTAGTTCTTTTTAATACTTCATTTTTTTTATAGTAGCTGATAGTGTCTTTTCTTTAAACTAAACTATCTCAAGTCTTAATAACTCATAAGGATCTTGCAGAAGCGGTTTAGCCTGGTGGAGAGCACTCTTCTGGCTTCTCTGTCATGTGTTGTATCTTTGGTATCACAGCTGACTTCTCACACTGACTGCAGTCCACTAATTCTTTCCTAAGTTACTTGTACCCAATACTGCAGGGGTTTGTTTGTCTTTGGCTACTTTTTTGGAAGATCCTTCATATCCTTTCTCATACTCTTCTGTAATTTGCTGCCCAAAAGTTACTTTGCTAAACCAAAATTGGTATCTTTTTGGCAATTGTGTTTTTTTCTGCATCAGGGGTTCAGCATAAAGATCTTTGTAGCCAGAGGTTGCAGTAGTCCAAGGGAGAGCATTTGAAGCAAATTGAAGATGCAGAATTGATGGATTCAGTAATAGAGGGATGATACACACTGTTTTCATTCTCAAGCTGTGCTCAGCAGAAGGATAACCACAGCCATTACTGGGGTTTGTAACTACAGAAGCAGCATAATGTTTTTCAGCTATTTCTTTTTTTGCTTGTTGTGAATACATTCTGGAGGGGATTAGTAAAGTTTTGGTAAATTTTATTCTTCTTTATCTTTTCTCATGCTCAAATAGTGGACAAAAATGATGCATGGTCAGGATTTCAACTGAGCCCAGGAAAGATAAATTCAAGATAATTAGATTGGCCAAGATATAGTCATCCCAGTGCATTTTTTAATACACTGTGAAGGGCTTCATTATCATAATTTTGCTTAAATAGAGTTGAGACAAACTTAAATGCACTGAAATTGAGGTGTGGGGGTTTTTATTATCATTATCATGGTTGTTCTTTAGCTGATGTGCTTACGCTTAATTTGCTGCTAGATTTTAGAATGTTGTACATATCCCTTTTTAGGAAGCAAAGTAAGGAAACTGTTGGTAAATTCAGCTTCTCTTACTGCAGGTTTCTTTTTAAAAAAGTAAAAAATTAAAACTAGTTTTCTGTGCCAGTAAAAAGTATCCCTGAAGACTATGCTGTGCAGCATTGTCTGAAGATCATATATATGTTTGAATGGTTATTATAAATTTAAGTTTTATTACTGCTCAATGATGAGTTTTTTCCAAAAGGGGAAAAAAAAAAGTTTTCTGCAGTTATGAATCTCTTCTTATTGGAACTCAGAAGAGTTGGTATTCAAATACATGCTTTGGCTGGTCTATTAGGCCTCTCACCAAATGTGAGAGCTCATCCTTATTATTATTGGTTTTTGTATCTGCCATGTGATATGATGATGCAGACTCTGATCAGATTGCCAGGACATCCTGAGGTTTCCTGCCTTTCCCTGCTGTGTGGTATTCGTTTGGGTTAGGTGAATTGCAAAAACCACCTCTTTCCTCCTGAAGCATTACAGATTGTCTAGCCCTAGGCAGGTTTTTGCTTCAGTTCGTTGGTTATTTCCATTATGTTTTATTCTTATAAGTCTTAGGTAGGAAAAAAAAACATATTCAAGGGTTTCCTCACTTATTTTTATGAAATATTTATGTAATTTAAACTCTTTTTAAAGGAGATGAAATCTAGTGTGAGAAGTTAAGAACAGAAACCATTTGAAGTTGTTTTCCCAGTTGTTTCACACTGTCTTACAGCAAGTTTGCAACAAGGGGTTTTTTCAGTAGAAGTGATTCTGATGTCCTCCCCATCCATCTCGGGAGCATAGTACCATGGTGCTAAGAGTGGTTCTGAAGTAAAGTGTCAGCTTTTTAGTCTAGGGCATTGCCTCCTCAAGATCCACTGCGGAGGCACTGCACTTTCTACAGGGCTGTCATTTGATGGCCTTGGACAGTTACCAGGCCACTCAGTTCTGACTGGAAGCAGAAAAAAAAAACCCAGACAAAACTATCTGCAACAAGGTAGAATTTTTTAACAGAAATGGTAGTTGAAAGCATAGATGGAAATTTCCATCTATGCTGTCTGCCATAGTCACAGTTCTGACTTGTCACAGTGATGATCTGGTACTTAGTGAATGTTAGTCCACTTGGGGAATGAAATGGTGGCAGTCCATAATGCCATTTGCTGTTATTTAGTTTCCCTTTTTCTCCTGGTATACCACATGTGAAGTAAGTGCTGTGGCTGAACCAGTCATCATACTTAAGAGTCAGGATCTGTTTCTTGATCTTCACCAAATTGTGAGTCACTGTTCCTCTCTACAAAAATCAATACTGTAAAACGCTTGTTCACCTTTGTGAAGTGCTGTAAGATCTTTGAGCGTTCTACTCACAGTTTTTAATATTGATGCTTTAGCTTTTATTTCCAAACTCTGCTGTGATAGTATATAACATCTTGTTTTCTTTTTCCTCCTCCCCCCCCCTTGATTTACATTTCATTAGTAAGTGCTGCAAGATTATTCAAAGCATAGTGCTTCTGGGCAATTTATTGGACTGTTGTCTGATAAGAAGGCTGATCAATGCCATTTATTCCGTAGCATAAAAATTGCAGGCCCGTTTTCATACTAACGCTAAATGCCTTTTCCCTGGAGGACAAACAAAAGGAAATCTGTACCAAGTATCTTGTGGTCTAAGAAGAGATCAAAGAGGGATAGTGTCACAATTACAAATGATGAAATGCACACTTGTGCATATTGCTCAGTAATATAGCAGGCATTCATTTAAGGGGAGGTTTTTTGCAGCATACAGCATTGAAAACACATGTCTAATAGGTGCATTCATTTTAATATGCTCATTCATTGAGCAGGCCTGATTAATTAGTGTGTGTCACCATCTGGTACTTACTGAGACTATTCATTTTTAAAATGTTGAAATTGTAGGGAATGTTGCACACCAATTAAGTTCCTTTTAATTGGATTATGTTAGTATAAAGTATTACTGGAGAAGGCCTTCATTGTGATTCCACTGGCATGCATATGAAGGAGACCCGCCAGCCTGAAATTACTTAGAACAAAGGGAAAATGCCTGAAATGCATGTTTATTACTATATCTGTGCACTCAACAAAGATGATGTCAACAAATAAGGACCACAAAAATACTTATGTGTTTCTATGCAAGGTTCAGTTTCCTGACTTGAGGATATTTCAGCTGATTACCTCTTCATCTTTGCACTGCAGCTCTGAATGTGTCATCTTCCTCTGACCTGGAAAGAAAAGTCCGCTATTGCGTTCCTGTTTGTTTGGTATCAACTTAACAGGGCCAGACTGAGCCCTCCTGTGCACAGTTGTGTATCTGCTGAAATGAGGAGCATTGTTGTCATTTACACAAAGAGTGATTTGGCCTTTAAAGCTGATAAACTGTCTGTACTGACTCAACCATTTAACGAAGGAAGTATCACGATCTGCCTTCTGCAGCACCACATTAGGAGCAGAACCTGTCAGTACTTGTTCCTGTCACTGACTCACATGGTGAATTTTAGTTACTTCACATCACTGCACTGCAGTGTTTCCCTCTATCCATTGTGAATAGTTGTGTTTATCAACTTGCATAAAGGGCTTGGAGATACAGAGGTGAAATGCACAATGCTGATATTCCTTATTTACTGTTAATGCTTTCTTTAGAAGCCTAATACTGGTTTACATTTAACATCTGAGCTTGCCATCACCTTTGTTTTTGGGGACCAAGTGTCTTCAAGTAAGTTCTGCCATCCAGACTACTCATTTCAGAAGGGCCAGGAGCTCTGTAGAGGGCACATTCCTTCCCTCTCCTTGGCAGTTACATGGTCTGTCGTGGAAGCAGAAAGTATCTAATTGCAAACAAGAGATCTGATGTATGACTGCCTGGATCTCTTTTGCCCTTCTTTGTTCTGGAGAGTAGAGCAAGAATTTAGAAATGAGCGGTCAGGATAAGTTTTCTTATTGCATTTGTGTTCATTTTTATTACCTTCAGTGGGCTCTGCTGCCACCTACCAAGCTGCAGCTGCTGTTAACAGCACAGAAGCAAGAGCTAGCACACGTGAGGAAAGAAGGTTTTCCATTTTTTAATTCTGAAAGAAGATTTCATTTCTGTTATCGCTCATAATCACTCTCACTATAATTATCATTCGTAATAGGGAATCGTAGATGAAATAGTAAATGGATTTTCTTTAAAGGGAGAGGGAAACATCAGAAAAATCGCTTTAGTTGTACAGCAGTCAAGAAACTGCCTGGGTTTTTTTAGATTGCAAATACTTCTTTAGACATCTAAATGTCATTCTGAGTTTAGTTTGTAATAGCATAGCAGTGCTGCTGACCTCAGAGTATGAAAGTAGCACAATGTTGGAATTCTTGTGGTTGTTTTCTTACAACAAGGATACATTTCTTCTTGTTTGAAGGTGCACATTTCCTTTTTCTTCCAGCTGCAGGCAGCATCAAAGCGTGCTGCAGGAACTGCTCATCCTGCACGGGCCAAAGGCAGCTGGAAACTCCGCTCTAGAAACCCAAGGAGTCAATGACTCTTGTCTGTTCCACAGACTGTGTCAAAAATCACATTACATAGCATGATTGTATTTAAACCATCTCTATTAGGGGTTGAAAAGCAAAAGATCTAAAATATCTCTGCATGTCTTGTGGCTTTTTTCTGTATACAAGTTGCATATCTGCATTTACATAAGCACATCAACAATGTGTTTTATTTTCAAGCTACGTTGCTGCAGGTGGTACCTGGGGACGTGACGGGCAGCTGCACAGAGTTATGACCATGCCGTCATTTCCACTGGTCTGGAGCATTGTGCTGTGGTTCTGCTGAGTTTCCTGTCATTTGCATTCATCTGTTGAGTGTAGTACTCACTTGGGTGAGAGGAAAACTGATTAGTATCAGTGTATCCGAGCAAATGAGAGTGAGTACAGCCAGCAGTAACATATAAAAAGGCAATTATATGAGAGCGTGCAACGGAGTGCTTTCTCATTTCTACCCCAATGTTATTAGCAGGAAATGCTCACCTGGAAGACCATAAAGCAGTCTGGTTTGTGATAGGAGCTGAGAGCAAGTGTGGTTTGTGCAACTTCAGAGAAACAATATCACCCGGTTAAATCTTAAAACCCACACACGTGTGCACTAATCCTTTTGTTTAAATTGTTCAGAGACTCTATATCATAGAGAAATATATTTTTTTCTGAGAAAACATTTAGTTTAGATTCCCATTAACGTGACTTTACTCCTTTTATTTGTTAAATATATGAAAAGGAGCTAACCAAAGTATAATATTATATTATGTACATGTTCTCTATAATTTCAGAATTATTTCTTAATGTAAGATTTCTGCTTACAGTCTATGGGCTTCCAAAGTGTTGAAGCAACAAATCTTGGCAGAGATAAAAAGCATTTTACTTTATATATATAAAACAAAGACTGAAGGTTTGGGCAGATCTCTGTCAGATTTCTGTTAGGTCATACAGAGACAGCTTTTGGCACTGGCTTTTTGGCAAAAAAGCTTTGTCTGGAAATATGTTTAGTCAGCATATGAAATTTGATAGCCCTGATACCATAAATGTGTCTGAAGATACTCTAATAGAGTTAGACTTCAGCCCCATCTGGTGTTGGAAAACGATCGCTATATTAGAGTCTTCCAGCACAGAATGACCCTTTGCCAAAACAGAGTGATACGTGAGGAGACTGACAAATTCATCCAAGTGTCAGCTTTACTAATGGTTTCTGTTGTTTGCTGCACTGATGAAAACCAGTTGTGCCCATGGCCAATGCCAGCACAGCTATCCTACTGCTGAGTTACTAACCACAGGCTCTAGCAAGAGCTGCATCTTTACCTAAATGGATTTATTAATACTCTTTCACTGTACCTATGTAATCAGCAACTTTATTTTCACCTGAAGCCTGTAAGAATATAAAATTATTGATTTTTCAATGCCTATGTTTACAGAAGTAGTGGTGGACATAGAGATTCACTCACCTCACTAGAATGTCTCCAATAATTTGAGTTATGCAACAGTGACAAAGAGACCAGACTTGTGGATTTGGCTTAGAAGACTTAAAATCTTCAGGCATTAATTCATGAATTTCTCAAATCCTGGATACTCAGGATACAGATCAGATTAATGTTTGGTTTTTACTTAAGGCTGATTGTTTCAGGAAATCAAAAGGTTCACTTGGAAAGAGCCATTTCCATGGTTTTTTTCAGTTATTATTTCTGGAGAGGTTAGGTAGAAAAGCTACATGTGAAACAAATCAGGGAATAAAAATCCATACCTTTGTTTTAAGGCTATAAAAATGGTTTATTGCCACTATTTTCAGCTGGAGGAGAAGAAACGGTGAGTTTCTTGAAAGGTTTCCCCATTTTTATCTGTTTCTTCCAGGACAGCAGTCCAGCCTTTCCCTTGAATCAAAATACCTGCCCAGTTATAATTTCAGTCTGATTAAAATGATGCTAAAATGACAGTTTGTAATTGCTTGGACATATTTTGTCCCTTAAGCTGAGCTCATTCACATTTGAAGCTAAAATAAATTATCTCAATTGCATTTAGGAGGGTAAACATACTTCCTTATCTCATGTATAAGTATAATGAAGGCAACACGCAGTAATCTTTGGGTTTATATCCTCTTCTCAGCATTTGTTTTACTGGGCAAAATTAAAGGTCAAAAGTCTTGAAATATTCCAGAGTATTATTCTAAATTCTCAGTCATTGCCATATCATAGAATGTAGGGGTTGGAAGGGACCTTTAGAGATCATCTAGTCCAACCCCCTGCAGAAGCAGGTTTACCTAGATCAGGTCGTATAGGAACATGTCCAGGCGGGTCTTGAAGACCTCCAAGGAAGGAGACTCCACAACCCCCCTGGGCAGCCTGTGCCAGGGCTCCCTCACCTGAACAGTGAAATAGTTTTTGCTTATATTTAAGTGGAACTTTTTGTGTTCCAGCTTCATCCCATTACCCCTTGTCCTGTTGCTAGCTACTATAGAAAAAATGACACCCACCCTTTAGATATTTGTAAATGTTAATAAGATCTCCCATCAGGCTCCTCTTCTCCAGACTAAACAGCCCCAGTTTCTGCAGCCTTTCCTCATATGAAAGATGTTCCAGTCCCCTCCCTGATCATCTTGATGGCCCTGCGCTGGACTCTCTCCAGAAGTTCTCTGTTCCTCTGGAGCTGAGGAGCCCAGAACTGGACACAGTACTACAGTATCTTTTCTTCTTTCTCTGCTTTCAGTAATACAGGACTTGACTGATAAAGCTTTAGTTCTTTATATATGAGAATGATATTTGCAACTTTTTTTTTGCATTTCAGCTACACAGATTTGTACATGTAGGTAAAAAGAGCAAAGACATCAGCAAAAGGCCACTGGCTTATTCAGAGTCATTCATAGTGTAGAAAATGTAACTATAATGATCAGCCTGGTTTCTTCTCTGTTCTTACTCTCATTCTCTTTTGTATTTCAGAATGATCACCGCTCAAAACAGAGCACCATACTAAGTGAACAGAGTGAAAGCATATGGATGAAATTTTTACCATGCACTGAACAGCAGAGCATCAAGCACAAAGCTCTGGGAAAATGTCTGCTTGCAACGCTTTCACTGAACACGTCTGGAAACCTGGGGAATGTAAGAACTGCTTCAAGCCCAAAAGCTTGCATCAGTTACCTCCTGTATCCGAAAAAAAACCCCTCTCACATGGAAACCTGAAATCCAATGCAAATCAAACTAACAGCCATCGTGGGAGAAATACAGGCAGTTTCCGACCACCTGTGGCAAAGAAACCCACTATAGCTGTGAAACCCACCATGATGGTCGTAGATGGGCAGGGTGTATGTGGTGAGATCAGCACGTCAGATCATTGCGAAAGCAAATCGGTGTCTGCAGGTTGGAACCGAAACAAAGCTGTCTCGAACAAAAAACCACTGAACAACAATAACGAAGATGAAATTGAAGGTTATAGCCACGTTCATAGGCCTTATGGCAACAATGAAGGTGTAGGTAAGATACCAAATAACAATAACAATGGACTGACAGAAGTTTTGAAGGAGATTGCAGGTTTGGATACCACACCTCAGCTAACGGGAAATGAGATGAACTCAAGAGAAACCTTCTTGGGAAGAATAAATAATTGTTATAAAAGATCATTGGAAAGAAAGATTCCTCCAAGCTGCATGATGGGTGGAATGAAGGATTCACACGGTAAGCATGTTATTCTGAGTGGAAGCACTGAAGTCATAAGTAATGAAGGTGGACGTTTCTGTTATCCAGAGTTCTCTAGTGGAGATGAGAGTGAGGATGACACGTTTTTTGGCAGCATGCAAGAAGAGCATGAGAGCTGGGATGAAAGTGATGAAGAGTTACTAGCAATGGAAATTCGTATGAGGGGCCAACCTCGCTTTGCTAATTTTAGAGCTAACACCCTATCTCCTGTTCAGTTCTGCATTGACAAAAAATGGAATACTGTGCCTCTTAGAAACAAATCTCTACAGCGGATCTGTGCAGTGGATTATGACGACAGCTATGATGAAATTTTAAATGGTTACGGGGAAGAGACTATGATCCTTTATGGGCAAGAGAGCATGCAGAGCATGATATCTTCTGATTCTACATCTCCTGATTCTTCATTGACGGAAGAGTCTCGTTCTGGAACAACCAGCAGTTCTTCACAGAAGCTGTGTAATGGAGGATTATCTCCTAGCACTCCTCAGGACCTCAAATTGATTGAACCAGAATATGAAAGTCTTTGTGATAACCAGCAAGTGAAGGATGTGTCAGCAGCTCCCAGAAGTGCTCCAAAAACTCTAGAAACTCACAAGGCAGTCCTTGCGCTTCGACTGGAAGAGAAGGATGGCAAAATTGCGGTGCAGACTGATAAGCAAGAGAATAAAAGTTCTTCAGAGGTTGCTGGTCAAGCTGTAACTATAAATTTGGTGCCTGTGGAAGAGCAAGCTAAACCTTACAGGGTGGTGAACATGGAACAACCAGTTTGCAAGCCATATACCATTGTAGATGTATCAGCTGCCATGACCAATGAATGTAAGGAGAATCAGAGTGAAACCTCAGAAAACAAAAATACATCATCTAACCCAAGCTCCCCAGTAACTCCAGGTGCACCTATTGCATCCTCAGCAGCATCACCTGTACGAGTAAATGCTAACCTGAAAAAATCCAGTGCCATCAGATACCAAGAAGTGTGGACTTCTAGTACTAGTCCAAGACAAAAGATACCTAAGGTGGAGCTAATTGCTAACAGCTCAGGACCTTCTGTTCCTCCCAGGAAGACAAGCCACAAGTCAGCTCCTACATCACCTACAGCTACAAATGTTTC
Organism: Colius striatus; assembly: GCF_028858725.1. Taxonomy (NCBI): domain Eukaryota; kingdom Metazoa; phylum Chordata; class Aves; order Coliiformes; family Coliidae; genus Colius; species Colius striatus. The sequence continues at coordinate 29,312,988 of NC_084765.1, read as the reverse complement.
TTCAAAAACCATACCAGTTAAGTCTCCCAATTTATCTGAGATAAAATTCAACAGTTACAATAACGCTGGCATGCCACCATTTCCTATTATCATTCACGATGAGCCCACTTACGCAAAGAGTTCCAAAAATGCTATTAAAGTTCCCATTGTAATCAATCCAAATGCATATGATAACCTGGCTATCTATAAAAGTTTTCTAGGGACCAGCGGAGAGCTGTCCATCAAAGATAAAACTACCAGTGTAATAAGCCACACGTATGAAGAAATAGAGACTGAAAGCAAAATGGCCGAAGCTGTAGGAAGTAAACCCCCTGAGCTTTCCCAGGCAAAGGGAATCACTAGCAGCTCTGAATGCAGGCTGGGTTCTGTGGCTCAAAAGGTCCAAGAGTTTAATAGCTGTCTCAGTAAAAGTCAGATCTCACCACAGAGGAGTCATAGTTCTGACCACAGCTCCCCAACAAGAGTTCAAAACACAACCCAAGAGCATGCAGCGAAAACAGACACAACGCCAGAGGCTTCTGTTGGCAGCAACAGCAGTAGAGAGAATGCCAGCACGGTGCTTTCACAGATTGTGGCTTCCATCCAGCCTCCACAGTCTCCTCCAGAAACACCTCAGTCTGGACCCAAGTCTTGCAGTGTAGAAGAACTGTATTCCTTACCCCCTGATGCAGATGCTACTAAAAACACTCTGGTACGACCCAAATCTCTGTTTACATCGCAGTCTGAAGTAGAGTCACCTAAGACAGTGGAAAACCCTGCCATTAAAATGCAGAAAGAGCCACTTTCACAGCCAATTGCCACTCACTCTCCAAAGCCAGTGAGAGCCACCCCAAATACCACAAGCCCCAAAATAGAGCAAGCACCACCATTCCCTCCTCCACGATCCACCTCTTCACCCTATCATGCAAGTAACTTGTTGCAGAGGCATTTCAGCAATTGGACCAAACCAAACAGTCCCACCAGGTCAACAGAGGCCGAGTCAATCCTTCATTCGGAAAGTCGGCGAGCTGCTGATGCAAAACCCAAACGCTGGATATCATTTAAGAGCTTCTTTCGCCGTAGGAAAACTGATGATGAGGATGACAAAGAGAAAGAAAGAGAGAAAGGAAAATTGGTGGGTCTCGATGGAACTGTTATACATATGCTCCCCCCTCCTCCAGTCCAACGTCATCACTGGTTCAGTGAGTCCAAGTCAGACTCCAGCGAGAAGCCATCAATCATTTTCATGTATAGATGTGAACCAGCACAAGCTGAACCAAAAGCTGATCATCAGAACAAGAGTGGAATGGAGTCTTCTATCGCAGATGCACTACCAAAAGACCAAGGAGAGACACAGGAGAAGTCTCCAGAGAGCTCTGAACAGAAAATAGAGAGCCATTCATCACCACCTCAGATTCCCAAGAGAATCCCCAGGTAATCTGCTCATCTTTTTGAGTCACTTACTCATTTGTCAGCTGTCCTGTATATAATGCTGAACAGGGGAGAAATTAAGGAGTTTATTATGTTTTCCAAATATATATATTTTAGGTGACTTAAAGCATATTGAAATCTTTACATTGTACTGGATATGAGAAAAGATTTTTTTTTAAATTGCTAGAAACGGTACCTGCTATTTGGAGTTTGTGTTGCAAGTTCACTGCTATGTCTCAGTAGCCATGTTACAGTGAATCACCTACATTTTCCTGCGTTTCTGCTTTAAGGAAGTGGTCCTGTGTTATAGGAAACTAAAAAAATTCTCTGCAGAAATAGATGGCAACTTTTGAGATCAATAGAAATTAGAAGATCTGTGACTCATAAAAGGTGGTGTGCTAACTTTATCTCACATATCCAAGAATATAAGAGATGCTAATTAACTTGGTGGCACACTGCAACACCACTGCAGCACTCCTAAAATAAACCACATAAAACAGTAAGAATGGAGTTAGATTACCTGTAGGAAAATCTTACCTCCATTGTGCAAGGCCTTTAGCAAGGAGTATACTTTGTCCCCTAACAGTATTGGGTTCAGTCGAGTTGGTCTCTCCATTTCTGCATGATGGTTTTGGTTAAGTTCATTTTACATTTTTTAAAAAATAGAATTTATTAAAATTAATCTGTTTCAATTTCTGTGACAGAATTTGGCCAGTAGATGTTTAGTTTACTCCTAGAAGTTTATGGTAGTTGAACATTTTAGATCTTTCTATTGGTTTAAAGATCTGTTTCTTCTGTCAAGGTACACAGGCTTTCTTGGTTGTCTCTGAGCAGGAAGAACTGTGCACAGTTTCCAACATGCCCACAGCTCATGACAACACATAACCTGAGAGGCCTGGGGACATTTGTCCCAGTCACTCATGTGGGCACAGTTTGCATTTTGTTGAGTACAGACCACAGCTGTGAATGTATTAAAATGTGTCCTCCAATGTTATTGTATGAAACAACTCCAAAGTAGCTTCAAACTGGTGTTGTTAATTATAACAATAGCCTACTGATAGGAAATTGAAAGTTTTGGCAAGTTTGAGCTGTGTATGTGCCTCAGAAAATGTATCGTGGCAGCATTCTTTTCCATTCTCCATTGTCTTTACAAGAAAGTTGCAGTAGTTTTTAGTTAAAATAGTTTTAAAGTTGATTTAAACTAAAAGAAATCTTGGTGTGAGTGTAGTTTGAGTTTACCTTAAATTAATTGCTGCTTGTCTTATAGTAAAACAACTGTCATAAACTAACCAAGAGTGACCATTTGCAGCCAGTGTAATTAAATCACATTTATCTCACATTTGGGGAACACAGATACGGCATTCTCAAGAAGATTAGGACTACTTCTCAGACTGTTTGCCTTTTGTCACAGAACAGACAGCTTTGGGGTTTGGAATTTCAGGTGGTGATAGGCTTTATGATAGTATGATGTAAAGCTGGTTTCTGTAGATTGGCGTTTGGAGTAATTGCCTCACAAACAAGATAGGATAGTCTCCAAAACCTTAGTGCCTTAGCCTTTTTCTGCAGGCTTGCATGAACTGCAATCTCAGAGTCAAGAATTTTATTACAAAGAAAAAAGTAAATGAAAACTAACAAATAGGCTTTTTAAAAAATCACAGTACAAATTGTGTGTGAGTTTCAGAAACATTATGTGCTTTCACATACTATTAAATTCAGCATTCAGCATCTCTGCAAGAGGTACCATACCACAGTAATGCAGGGGTGCAGGCGATGACTAAAGGAGGTGTCCCTGTATTTACAGTACACATCATAGCTTAAGGCTGAAGACAGTGGGAAATGTACCCAGGGCTAGAATAACCCTTGGCAGGAGTCTTGTGTCTCTAGATGTACCCTAAATTAAATGGAGAGAAGTAGGCAGCTTTAGAGAGCAAGCAAAAGAACTAGAGAAGTGAAGTTTGTGCTCTCAACCCCCGTTTTTTTTTTTCTTGTCACCCTAGAGGAGCCTAGAGAAAATGAGCTTGTACAAATAGGGGTTTTTGCTGCATTAACCAAATACATTGCCATCAGGAGATTCACTTGGTCTCACCTCCTTAGTACCCAGCTCTTTATGTGGTCACTAGTGGTGAACCAGACTGGGGAAGTGATTCAAGCCAAAAATAGCTGCAGTTATTTATCAGCCCAATCAATTTGCTGATCTGACAGAGGGACCAGTCAGGAAGGAGCAGCTGCTTATCACAGTAGTAATAGGGTGCTAACAGGCAACTGGCTGCAGTGATAGTTGGCACTATAGATGGTGCCATTACAATGTTGTAGATTTTTGCGCTATTGCCTCCTGCTTTTACTAGTGAAGGCAATTGGTCATTCTGTCCCATCTCATTCTCTTATTCTCTTTATTTTTCTACAAGTCATGATAATATTGTCTGGAACCATGTCTTACAGTTTTCCCTGGTGAAAATTGGAATTTTCCAAGTGTTAGAATTGGAATTTCTTCTTCTTAACAATATTGTTTATGGCTTCTACAAAGAAAATAAACTGAGGTGTATACATTGTGGGAACACTGGACAGTGGGTATCTTTATCCTTCAGCTACTATATTCAGTTCCTATGCTGCAATTTGATGCCTGAAGTTATTTGGGTTTTTTACTTAATTCTTAACATTGTTAAAGAGACCAAGTGAAACCTTATGGTACAAAAAAATTTTTGAAGAAGTTTGGCATTTGTTTTTAATATCCCAGTAGGTGAGAATCAGGATTGTCAACTTCCATTTTTGGACAAGCGGGAGATTTAAGAGATGAGATGCTATACCTGTTTTGTGTTAACTCTTCAGGTATTAGTAAGAGGTTAGTGTTAATTCAGGATAAAATATGTGCATGGAAAAGATGTTTAAAATCTTCAGTTAAGCTTAAGCTTGCAGAGGCTTAGAGGAAAACAGAAGACATGAAGATAGCAATCAATGAATGTGACACTTTTCTAACTCGGAATGCCAACACTAAGCTCACTGAAAAACCAAGCTGATGACCTGGAAAATAAGATAAGCTTTAAAAATGTTAGATTACTGGGGGAGCCTTGAAAGCAAATTAAATGAAGATCCCTTATTTCCATCCTTTGCCATGAATTACAAAGCTGCTAAGGGCTGATAACAAAACCACAAAGCAAGACTGAAGGTATCTAAAGTTATCACTAGAAAGGTCAGGTTTTCCCTTTGAACAACAGCACTTGCAAAAGATTCAGTTCTTTGGAAAACTGGAAACTATCTCTATTATACAAAAGAACTTGGTTTTGGTTTTATCCATATGATTGAGTTTTTCTGTTTGATGTCACATATGGTGGTTCAAAAGGAGTTAGCAAATACTAGTATATTAGAATTTAATAAAAAGTTTTAGATAGATTAATTTTTTATAAAAATCATCAGTCACATCAGCTTTACCAATAATTAGAATGAAAATCGGGTGTTCTTTGAACACTTGGAGTTCATGATGCAACAGTTGTTCTCAGGCAAAACCTAGAACTGACCTCTAATAGGAGAATGTGACAGTATTTCTGGCCCAAGCCACTGCAATTGATGCAGGTGATACAGTGTAGTCTGGAATCCACACTAAAGTTTTTTTTAAAAGGTTCTTCAAAAGCTTTGTGATCTGGGGGATCAGACTCTTGCTATTGGAGTTTCACAAGTTAAAGGTTTCTCTGCATCTTTATTGAGACATCACTGGCTATATCCAGTGGCAGCTTTTTCAATTGAGACATTTCCTAAAAGGAAACTGCAGCATGACCTTCTGATTCTTCTATTTCTATCTTCATAAACCCACTAGAGCTGAACTAAAACATCATGTAGCACTGCTTTAGATGGCAGTGCCTTTGTAAATCAAGGCACAACTGATTTGTGCACAGCCATTCCCATTACAGTTACGTATTAAACTGAATAGGTTCCTTTCATAGCTACAAGTCAGCCGTAACTTTCTTTTATAGGATCTTTAGGCCAGACTTGGACAAACTGAAGAGAAAACTGTGTGTTTACAGAAATACTTCCTTCAAGTAGTCAGATCTGTATATTCATTCCATTGTGGTTTAGATAAAGCATTTCTTTGTAGCTGAAGTTGGGATTACCAATCTAATCCCTAAAAAGATGTTAACTTTGTCAAAAGGATTTGAGCTCAGAATCGACAGATCTGAGTTCTGGTCACAGCTATAGAAGATCGATTGTTGTCCTGTTCTCCTACCTTGCTTCTAAAAGCAGTGAAATGCTTATGCAAATTTTAAGTTTTGTTTTGACCTTTTTTCCTTAAAAAGGAACCTTCCCCATTGCAATTACACACCATACATCAGCAATTTGCCACCTTTTAAGGTTCTTTTCTGTTAAAATAGACCCTGAGTATTTCATTGGATACTTATCAGAGGATATAGTTATCAGAGCTTTTGGAAATCAGAATCATAGAATGGTAGGGGTTGGAAGGGACCTTTAGAGATCATCTAGTCCGACCCCCCTGCAGAAGCAGGTTCACCTAGATCAGGTCACACAGGAATGTTTCCCAGCCAGTTTTGAAAACCTCTAGAGAAGGAGACTCCACACCCTCCCTGAGCAGCCTGTGCCGGGGCTCACCTGCACAGTGCAATAGTTTTTGCTTATGTTTAAATTGAACTTTTTGTGTTCCAGCTTCATCCCATTACCCCTTGTCCTGTCACTAGATACAACAGAAAAAAAGGGATACCCCAGCCTCCTGACATCCACTATTTAGATATTTGAAAATATTAATGAGATCCCCCCTCAGTCTCCTCCAGACTGAACAGCCCCAGTTCCTGCAGCTTTTCCTCATAAGAAAGATGTTCCAGTCCCCTGATCATCTTGGTGGCCCTGCACTGGACTCTCTCCAGAAGTTCTCTGTCCCTCTTGAGCAGGGGAGCCCACAACTGGACATGGTAAATGTCTTATCCTTCAAATCTTATCCCAGTGCCATGCTCATAATAGAAATAGTTCACTTTGAGTAACTTCCAGCCAGATCACTGCCTCTGAAATTAACATAAATGTCAATGACAGATGAGAATCCTTTAGAAAATTGGTGAAAAACTTGCACAGTTCCTGCCTGCAGTTGGAAGCATTTCAAGTAGCGTACATGATGCTTAAATGCTTTTTGTTGTGGTGACGGCCTTCAGGTTGCTGATGACTGCTCACACTGTTTGCTTTAAATTACAGTAAGCCAAATGTGATTTCAAGAATCTGAGTTAGGCATCCCTTTTCCACATGTGGGCAATGGAGACAGACAATTAAATGAGGTGCTTCAGAACACCAAGACTTAAAAGGCTAGAAATGGATTATCTCTTCCGTGGGTGATTTAGTAATTTCTGTTACACCACTAACTGTTAAGGAGAAAAAAAAAAAAAGAGGTAATTTGGGCTAGGGGTGTACCACAGTGCCCATCAGCTGTGGCCTGGACCTTGAGAACCTGAGCGGCGTAGGGACTGGAGCTTACAGATAGACTCTTGATTCAGTGGCACAGGAGTCGTGACATTACCCCAAGTTCTCTGTATAACTATAGGAATATAAATATTGTAACAGATTACTCAGTAAAAACTGCAATCATTATTCTTCAAAAATGTAGTCGTATATTAAGATCAGGATCACGTCCACAGACAAGCAGGAATAACCACCACTGCCACATTCCACTTTCTTCTTGTCAGTGATCCAATCCTGCAGATTCCACAGCTGCTTCAGAGACTACTTTACAAGAGTATTTCAGAAAAGAAGATCTTTTAAATCACAGTAGGGCTCTGTTTAAAAAAAAGTCCTTCCCAGTTTAGAGGAGCTCTTATTCAAGGCTTAAGGTAAGGTTCTCACCTGAATCCAAAACCTTTTAAAAGTGTAGCTTGCATAAGTTGATGAGGAGAATTCAGGGATCTTATAGCTGAAAACTCATGCTTGAGCAAGTCTGCAGTACTGGGAGAAATTCTCACCTGAAAAGTTCCAGGGGAGCTATCATTTCCCCCTTCTTCTCTATTTGCTTTTTTTCCTAGATATCAGTGAGGATTATTTAACCTTACTTCACACTGCTCAAGAGTGCTTTTAAAAGCATTAACCATCTATCTTACCCTGTTTCACCAATGAGATTTTTCTCTAGAACTTCTCTGTGCTAATAGAACTGGAAATTATGCATGTTCATTAAGCAAGAAGTTTGGTAACATTTTACGTCAAGTTCTGTAAACCCTGAGGTCTGTTAAAGAGGCAAGTAGAAGACATTTTACCATTTATTATTTTATAAATTTAGATTAAGAAGTGGTAAATCATGTATTATTGTTCTTAACTCCTCCAATACAGTCTGGAAAATGCAAAGACTGAAACTTAAAACAGATAAAGAAAAATGTCACAGTTAATCTGTGGAACTCATTGCCATTAAGTTTCATTGATACTAAAGAGCTTAGCAGGATGTCTTTACTGGATTATCAAATGTGTTCCCATTATCCATGCAAACATTGCATTATACAAGATGTTTAAAAAATATATATATATGCATTCTCATGCTTCAGGACTAAGACAACTTCTAAATAATAAGAATTAGGAATAAACTTGTGGCATAAGTCATTTCAGAGCATTGTTTGAGAAATTTCTTTCACTTTTCTCTTAAGTGACTGCTTCTGGTTAATGGCAGTGATGAGGAACTGAACTGCATGAGCCTCTGGAATGGTTTTTCTGTACCCATATGCTGAAGGAAACCTGGGCACTCATTAGCTTTGTTGTTCTGCAGAAATAAAGTGGTCTATGTTCTGAGTGGAAGTTCCCTCATAAGGTGACCGCCCACAAGCCATTAAGCTCTCTGCATTTTTCCTCAAGCATTTTTCAGTCAGTTTAGGCTTTATATTAGCTTAGAAGTGTAGGGCCTGAGGGGATCTCAAAGGTGTCTCTTTGAAACTAAATATATTTACACGTTACAAAGATTTTGTGTGTGTGTAAAAGCAAGTCATCTTCCTTGTTAGGCTCTCTCATCTCAAATTGTACAACTACCATTGATTATTGCTTTGCAGATTTCCACTCATGGAGATAAAGAGTCTCAGCTGGTTCTATGGCCACATGAAGCTTTTCCCTGAGTTTCTCTCAGTAATTTCTGCTACTTGAATTTCTATGCTTCTGTGCTCTCATACACAGAACTGTATCCCCTCAGCTTGATCTGTTGGTCTGACCCTAATTCAGGAATTCACTCTCAGAATTACTTGTTATAAGTATTCCTCTTGATCTCCCTCACATTCATTGCTGTTTATTAATCACTAGCAATTGAGAAAGCCATGCTGTGACTAGAGGAAAATACCAGTCACACAATAGCTGTGATTCCACTGTCTTTACAAAAATTCACATACTAGGAAATCTGCTTTCTGGATTTGTACTATTCCCAAAAGATCAAGGCAAATTAGACCACATCATCTTCTGGCTATCCTCCAAAAACTGTGAAAAAGGAGAGCCTGAGGAAAGAGACGCATTTATCTCTGCAGGGGGAAAAAAAAGACTTCTAAACAACTTTGAGCTTATTCACATGTCGGTGACCAGTATGTGAATTCAGTGGGATGTTATCTGAAGGACAGTCATTTTTATGGCAAGGGGTTTTTGCCGCACATAATCTTAGCTTCTTAGGAAAACAAATGTGTGTGCAGAAGGCTGTTCCCTCCATTAACCGAATAGTTTAGGTTCAGCCACATGTGCCTGAGGAGCAGAGTTCTCCAAGGTAATTCATTTCTGTTGAAGTTTGATTTTGAAATAAAAAAGGGAAAAGAAGAAGGCTTGGACAGAAGAGGCGGTGCCCACTATGGTAAAAGCTAAATATGTGCTCTTATGCAAGGCATCGAAGAATCTGTCCTGGCAAAATATCTATAAATATCCCAAATAAGGAGATAGCTTTAAGTATCTCTTGCTGTCCACGAGCAGATACAAAGTTATGGGGCTTTAGTAGTACTAATCTCAAAGAACTGCTGGTTTATCAGCTACTGGTATCAAAATCTGGGAGTTTTAACTGTTTACTTCATGAAGCAAAAGCAACTGGGAGCTTGGTGCTTACTGAGTGAGACTGTTTTCCCCTTTTGTTCTTTCTGTGTTTTGCCGGTGCTGATTAGGGGTTGGCATTTTGCTTCTTTAGTCATTGCAGTGCGTATGTAAGCTTGGTCTCTCTGTCTTTACTGTTAAGAGACAGGGAAGCATTTCCCCACAGATTTTATGGCCTGACATCTAATTGCTGTGATTTAAAATGTATTTGATTCAGACAATAAAACTAATGGGTATACAGATTTGAGATATTCACTTACTTAGGTTAGTCCAAGTTCTTAAAAGTCCTCTTGAAATTTGAACCTGCTTTTCCTTAACTAATTAACATGACTGAGAAAGACCATAGCTGTCATACCAAAACAATGACGTACTAGCCTGTGGACTATTTTTCATCCAGGAGGGCAGTGCAAGAGTTAAGAAGGCAGGGCTGTAATTCACTCATATCCTGGGGCGCTTTGGCAGTCCTCTGGACCAACCCCCTAAGGTAAACACTAAGGTGCAGTAGGTGTATCACTCTGTGCAGAGTTCAGCCCTGTTGCTTACAGCTTGCACAACTTGTAGCACATCAGAACACTGTGGAATCAATGGCTCGCCAGAGTTTCAAGACATGATTAAAAGACTCAAGAAGGCCCTGAAAGAATTTCCTTTAATGGGGAATTGTGTGAGTGAGTACAGTGGGTGAGTTGGTATTTTTTTCTTTCTTCCTTTCTAGCTGTTGGTTTACTTTGGCAAAATGCTTCTGAGCTTAGGTCTAGTGTATGTGCTTGCATGTGTCTGATTTGGGGAATGAGTCTGTTCTGTACCTCACCAATCGATACTAAAAAAATTACTTTGGGATGCGATAATTCCTGGTCCGTGGCAATGACAGGAACTGTAAAGCTTTTAGAATCTATTTCTTCTTAAAGAAAACGTTCTTATCGAGGAATGCAGGTATGTACATGATTTACAGCAACTACAAGTCCTTCATTTCTCATCATCTTGAGAGCCTTGTTACTGCTTTAATTTTATGTTTGCTTTACTCTGAAATTATATTAGGTTAACTCTTTAATGTGGACATATTTATGGCACATGGAATGTTCTTCCCACCATTCCTATGCATGGTACTAAAAATGGAGAAAAATTTTACGCTGATTAAAGATTACATCTTTTTGAACTTATGCCCTATTTTCTCTCTTACTAACAAGTTCTAATGAGTTTTGTTTGTATCAGCCTGCAGTTAAAATTCATGAGACTGTGTAGAAACAGCATGTGCGTGCTGCACCATCTATGGGGTCCTGTGTTATGCAAAGTATCGGCATGTTTTAACCTTTGCAGTCTGGGATTACAAGAAGAGTGTCATGATTTTCAGTAGTTGGGCTTTGGCAGAGACACACATGCCTATAATGTATGTTAACTCTTTGAGGATATAAAATCTCTCTTTTTACTCTAAGGATTTGCATTACAGAAACTCATCTGCTCTGCCCAATTAAAAATGCATCGGTTTTGTTTCTGTTTATCAGAAGATATATTACGTTTTAAATCTTTACCACAAAAATTAAATATCTGTACAGATATATGTTGTGGTGATCTGTCTTTTGAAGGAAGTGCATTAACTTATCCCTTATGGAAGTCACAAGCACTTCAAATTCTCACTGTTCTATTTGATCAGGCTGTAGTAATGAGAACCAGTAAATAAGACATATACCCTTGAGATCTGGCCCACAATGAGTATTTGCTTTCTGAGTAAGAGAGCATAAAGGCAGAGAGACATTTTTGCTCTGACATGTTTCATGTGACATATTGTTGATAATTGCTGATATGTTTTCATTAGGGTGGGATTTTTATAATAAACCTGAACATTGCTTTAAGAGAGAGATATCGATAAAAACCACATAATTTTTAAATCATACTGCAATCGATATATCCATGGAAAGCAATTGAATCCACGATTTTTACAGCTAAGAACAAGCATGGAAGAATGTCTTCATGGCCTTTTTGCAATTGGCCTGATGTAGATGGATTTTAATCCTGGAGAATGTTGTATGAGAAACACATTCCTGGCATTTTATTACCTCTTGTATGAAAGACATGAACTACTACGTACTTTTTCAGTTAAAAGTTGTTTCTTCTCGTTAAGGAAAAAAAAATATTGTAGGAAGTTGTCCTTAAAAAAAGAAGGGCAAAAGGAGCTGATTTCTTTGCCAGTTCATGTCCTTTCCTGAAGATATTTAATGTCTAATCTGATTTTGTTGCCAGTAGGGTCTAGTACCCAGCTTTGATCTCCAGGTGATTTTGTTTTGTTTGTTTCAGTCAAGTGCCCGATGACACCACACTGGAGGATTTGTCCCCTCGTGTTCCTAGAGCTGTGTTTGTGAAGCAGGACAATGGTGGCAGTGCCTCGGTCATACCAGTGTCGTCTGTCCGTGTCCCACAAGGGGAGGAAGAAAAGGAAGAAGCTTCAAATTCTCCTGACTTAAATCCTTGCAGTGCTACGTACAGCAACTTAGGTAAGTGTATTCTCCAAGAAGAAAGTTTTGATTGGATCAGGTTTCAGATACCTTTCCAGGCTGTGAATATCCTTGTCCTCTGAACTGCTCAATCCACTTTCATAAGGGTAATTTTTAAAGACAAACTTTTTAATATGAATTTACAGAAAATAAAATTATGTAGATCCATTTGGAGGTACATAAACAGGAAAGTAAAGATTCAACAAACCCCAAAGTTTTCTTTCTTCTAATGTTAAAACTATCTTTTCATCACACTTAATGATAAGCACTGCAAATGTTTTGAAGAGACACATTGATTAATGTGTTTGGAGGGATTTTTCTCGAGGTTTAAAAACACAGGAAATTACAGGATTTTTTTTTTTTTTTTTTAGAGATGATCAGTAGATTTCAATATTTTTCCAAACTTCAATAAAAGGCTTATTTTAGAGCATCAATAACTGCTAAAATGTTTGTAGTCATCTTTTATTGACTAAACCTTTTCTTATCCTAGTCTGAGAGGTTTTACTTTTGCTCTTTCAGAAAAGTGTAAGATATGAATGTCCTGAATGTACTGCACAGTCTGTCTGACTATCACTGAACTCCTCATGCATATTAAAAAAATACTCATATGCAGGGTTTCTCTGGAAAAGCAAGCATCTCTTAATATGTAGTTTCATTATCAGCCTAACTCTCTAAAGCATTTTGATTTGAAGTACTGCGAATTTAGGAATCCCTAGAGCCAGATTTTATAAAAGAGCAAAAATCTTTCATTTATGTATAAGAATAGCTGAATACATGTTTTCAGTAATGCTCCAATCCTGTAATCACACCAACTTATTAAGCATTTGGACACTGGCTGCATTGAGGTGACTCACAAGTACAGGGGTTTGACGTGTCCACGCAGGCTTTGAGGGATCAAGGACTAAATTTTAAACCATCAGGTGCATATGTTCCTTAGACATTTAGCGATATTGTTGCATCTTTTTGCTTAAATGGGACTTAGTGGCAAACTGATTCATGTGTTCCAATAATGAAACATTAATTAGGTCTTGTTTATAAGGCATATGGAGGTAAAGTGTCCTGCCCAAGAGTGGCACTAACACCTACCACAAAATTGTAGATTTAAGTGGGAAAACTAGAATTTCTATATTCCTCGTGGAATTATTCAAAGATTCATTCTTTTAATATATATCTGTATCTATATCTTTTCTGTATTTAAGACATAGCTACATTATGGATGGAATGCAGGCAGTAAATCTAGCTACATCAAAACTATAGCGTGGTTAGCCCATGCTCCTAACCAGACTGACATATAAGAGGATGAAGCTGAGGTATCATGCAATGTATGAAATAACACTCATGGGTAGATCACAATTTTTTGGCCAGAGTGCCCTACATTCAAGGGGTTACTTGCATTTTATAGCAAGTAGATAATATATAGATATATAGATATATATATAGATAATGATATTGTCAATCTGCTGTTTGCATCTTTAATCAGTTCAGCTCAATTTTCTTATGTAAGATGTTACACCTGATGGCAACCACTTCATCATACACAGTTAGATGTCCTGTCCATGGATCTTCATCCTTCCCACAGTACCTCACAACCTGGGAGCAGAAATTCATGGGAAATTAAGTAAAATAACATTAAACACTGGAACAGTTTGCCTAGAGAAGTTGTGGAGTCTCCATCTGTGGAGATACATAAAACCTAACTGGACATGTTCCTGGACAGCCTGCTTCAGCTGCCCCTGCCTGAGCACGAAGGTTGAACTTGAGCATCTCAGGAGGTCCCTACCAACCTAAATGTTTCTTGTGATCTCTTCTATCAGTCCTTGTTTTCATCACTGTTCTTGTGTGTGACTGCTCCTTTGTAAAACCGTATAAAACTGAACCCCTCTAGCATTTTGTTCAAAATCTTCTCCTCAGCCTTGGGTCACTTTCAGATTTGCTGTCACCAAAGTAAATGTTGGATATGAAGGAGTTAACTTTTAAGCCTAACTGGGCCTGGCTTGGCAAGCTTACTGCTGCTTGTTAAAAGCAGTGCTACCCTAAATGGCACTGAGTTCTCTGGCTGCTGTTCAAGCTCTTTTCTGGTTTATTCAAGCAACCTCGCTTTCCAATTCAGATCGCTATTGAGAGATTACTAGATAGGGATAAAGAACAGTTCCTACTTGTTTTCACATCTTGCATCACCTAAGCAGCAAAATCATGTATTTTGTAGAATTAATAAATACTGATGTGTGTAAATGAAAGAAAGGATAATATAAGAATATGTAATATAATTGTTACGTCACATTTGACTCTTGCTTGAACTGCAATTGCATCTACAGTTAGCTTTCTATAGCAACATACTACAGTTCGTGGCTTGTAAAATGTATCATGTGAACATTGCAATTTGCAGCATAATTCACAATCTTCCCCTTTAAGATACTAATCTAATATTCAATGGGTTTTTTATTGAAAAGCAGATAATATTATGTCCTTGCTTTGTTAAATGTCTAATCTTCATTTGTGACACATCACATGAAATTTTGTCAACACAACTAATGGCAAGATTTGGTTAATTTTCATCTACAGTCAGGTAGTAGTTTGTATTGGGTACTCCCCCAAATATATTTGGGTTTGGTCTTCCTCTGCTCCCACAGAAGTTGTCTCATCATTAGTTTACAGCCTGCTCAAAAAACCTGCCAGTGCACTAGCAAGTGTTTGTCAGGAACCAAACCACAGATGCAAAATTAGACAATAGCTGATGTAGAAAATGTGGACTGTGGCTGTTACTTTGGCTAACATGTAAAATAATACATCTAGGAATTAAAAAGATGCAGGCAAACTTTACAAGGTAGAGGATTTGTCTCTGTGAATCAGATACACCATAGAAGACTTGGGGCTTGTAGAGCACCTGACATCCCACCATGATGATAGGCTAAAAGAGACCAGTACATTCCTGAGTGTATAAACAGGAGGAAACTTCAATAGGAGCAGAAAGGTTACGTATAGCTCATTTTCACCCTGCAGCTGCCATGGCCACAGTCAAGCCCTGGTTACCATGGTTTTAAGGAGAAAAAAATGTTTAAAAACAAATTGTACAGGCTCTAAAGAAAAGCTTTGAAACTGCCTTGTATGGTAACAGGCACTTTGTAGTGAGTGATTCAAAAAGCTGAATCTGTTCAGTTTATCAAAGAAAGAATCTGGCTTGATCATAGTGTGGACGCTCATATGGTGAACAGAACAGATGAGGGATGCCCTTGGTATCAAGAGTGAACAGAATTAACAAAATCCAGCGGCCTCCAGTTGAATCTAGATGCAGAAAAAAATCAATGTTCAGATTTATAAGGTAGGGCCTGGATGTCTCTTTTTTAAGGTGTACCCCAATTCTAACAGAAGTTAATTAAAGGTAGACCTTTACGAAGAAGTATTTGTGTCATCATCTGAATTTGTAGGGGAAATTGACTTGATGAAATTTGCATTGCTGCAAGTAGATTAAGATATTCTCTGTGTACTCAGGACAGGATTTCTATAATCTAAAAAAATAGATTATTTTGTTATCAACTGTTTTTCTCCTTACACCCAAAGAAAGGTGAGAAAAGGAGGCTGAGTTTCTAGGTTCAGTGACTGACAGTGATTATAGCATCAGTCTGATGCATTTTGTATAACATATAATTAGTACAGGTAATATCTTTCCCATGGTGTAATGGAGGACGGGCAGCAAGACATGGCAAATCAACACAGCAGGTAAGCTGCTGCACTGGAAGGTGCTCGCTGTAGTTCTGCACACGGTCTCAAACTATTGGTGAGCAATGGGAGAGGCATCAGAAACATTACATAACAAATGTTAGCTTTTCTTTCTGTTGTATATTCTGGTAAGATTTTTATCTATTTGATTAACAATAGATCACAGAATCACAGAATAGTGGGGGTTGGAAGGGACCTCTAAAAATCATGTACTCCAACCCTCCTGCTATAGCAAGTCCACCTAGATCAGGTAACACAGGAACGTGTCCAGGCAGGTTTGGAAACCTCCAGAGAAGGAGACCCCACACCCTCTCAGGGCAGCCTGTGCCAGGGCTCCCCTTCACCCTTAAAATAAAGTAGTTTTTCCTTAAGTGGAGCTTTTGTGTTCCAGCTTTTGACCATTACCCCTATTCCTACCAGTGGACACTACAGAAAAAAGTGTTGCCCCATCTTCTCGACACCTGCCCTTTAGGTATTTCTAAGCATTGTAAAGGTCCTCTCAGTCTTCTCCAGACTAAACAGCCCCAGGTCCTGCAGCCTTTCCTCATAAGAGAGATGTTCCAGTCCACTCATTATCTTTGCAGCCCTTCACTAGACTCTCTCCAGCAGTTCCCTGTCCATCTTAAGCTGAGGAGCCCAGAACCGGACACAGGACTCCAGATGAGGCCTCACCAGGGCAGAGTAGAGGGGGAGGAGAACCACCTTTGACCTGCTGCCCACACTCTTCTTGATGCATCCCAGGATGCCATTGGCCTTCATGTGTAAACAACTAAGTATAGTACAGGATTAATGCTCAGGTTTGTGTAAATCTGTGTACTGAGCAATTTTATAGAAGTGCTGTACGTGTACAGCATTTATTGGAACTAGGCCTGAGAAACTGGTTGCTTTTGCAGTGGCTAGATGATATTTTTATGCATTTGTGGAGTTTTTCATGGATTGGTTGTTTTTATCAGTCAGGGTAGGACTTTATTAAGGAGTGATGTATTTTGTACTGTTATTAAAGATCAGTGTAATTGATCTATTCCTTACACAGAGATTTTTTCCAGGCTCTGTATTATAATATAAATGCAGATGGGAAAGGATAATCAATACCCAAGTACAAGGGGGAAAAATACTAGGACAAGAGTAGAGAAGGAGAATTTGTACAGTGGAGGTGGCTAACCTGTGATTTTTACTTGGGAAATACTTTAATCAGACTTTAAAATTGGCCTTTGTAACATGAAATGGGGATGTACTGACATGAGAATTATTGGGACATCTGAATCCCTTCCTGGCTGTGGGGAGAAACAGGTCAGGAGAGGCTGCCAGGGCCCATGCTGTTGGAGGGCTCCAACATCCAGCTACATCATCAGCGCAGCCCTGTCTTACGGTGGGTTTCCTGCAGACACTGAGAGACACTCAAAGTTCCTCTTTCCTGCTCATCTCCACTGTAGAGAGTCCATGGTTTGGCATTTAGTTCTCACGTTAGTGTTTTAATAGATGTATTTTCAGAAGATTGGTTGCCTACGTTGTACATACACCATTATTAATTTGTGTGATTCTTGGCAATGCAAAACATGGAATTTTTGCCAAACTCATACAGTAAATTGGAGAGTGGCAGAAGTGAGAGTCATTTAGCCCTCTAGGTCCTATTCATTCATCTAAATCCCTGCACTGGGGGATTAGGGATTAAGGAGTACTCTGTCACTAAAACTGAGAAGGGAGTTAATGGTCATGGCAGTAGCCTGGTTAACCACTGTGAATACAAGTGCATTGTTTTCAGCTCTGTTTTCTAATTCACATCTTCCCACAAGGGTCATTGTCCTTGGATGAGAGATGGCAAAGGGAAAAAATCAGAAAAATGTTTTAAAGAATAAAGGAGAATGTAGGATTGCAGTGTTAAGAATAAAATGAGTTTGGAGAAAGTACAGAAGCAGCCTGCTGTTATTGGTGTATTGGACTATCATAGAGTACGTATTGTAGAGCAATATAACTCTCAGGAACAGTCTCCTCAAGGAAAGCTGGAAGAATGCAGTGTGTCACCCACTTGGCTTGCCCAATTCACCATTAGTTGTTTTCCCAATGAAAGAAGTATTTTCCTTCACAGTTCTGAAATTTCTTTACAATATATACTGATTATCTGCTCTAAGCAAAGAAGAAAGATACATGGCCTGTCAAGAAATCTGAACAGAATTATGCACATCCTTACTCGAAGAAAAATATACTCATGGAATATAAATTTTAATTAAACTTGAGCTCAGCATGTTAGTTTCATGAGCTACAAAAAAATTGCAGTGCAAAGGCTGATGATGAGTCAGTTACCTGGAAAAATAAAATTTCAGGTTTTTCAGGGCCAATTCAGAGTTTCAGAGCTCTGCATGATTGATGTCTGGAGTGTTGCTATTCAAATAGTGTAGTGAGATTCTGTAAGGGAAGATGTTACTGTAGATTTACTTAAAGCTTTCTAGAAAGCTGCTGTCTATAAAGGGTTATTTTTTTTCTTTCTTTGAACTATCTGGAAGCCACTTCAAAGATCTCTCTAAGTGGTAGCCTAGCACTGTGCCTGTTCCACCTTTTCATTTGCCTCCCAAGGCTGTAGCTCAGGCTGAACCTTGTAATGTTGGAGAGTCTGTGCAGTAGGTGAAGAAATTACGGGTTTTAAGCATGCAAGGGGAGAAGGAAACTATAGGCAAGAAAAAGCAACAAATACTCTGCCAATACTTGTATGCAAAAGAACATTCTTGTGCCTTTGACATGGACAAAATTTTAGACAACCTTTGTCTTGCTAGACAATGAATTGTTAAAAATGGGACAGGCAGCGTCACACCATGCTTGAGGAAAGCTGAGCTGCAAAGACTGGCCCAATGGGTATGAAACAAATGTACAGTGTTAAGAACTTGGCATAAAAAACAGTCCAGACATTAAGCTTTTCAAACACATAATACAGATGGATAGTGTTGAATATGGAAAAATTGTTCTAGTGGGGAGAAACTATACTGTAGTGTGACATGTTTTACAAACTCGTTTTCCTCAGCTGAGAATACTTGAAGTAGTAACTTCATAAGACTTGTACATGCAATTCCCTGGATCCTGCCACCCCACCAGACACCTGCAAAAACAACTTATGGCTATGAAAACCTTTTCCAATTATTTTTTTATGTCACTATGCAAAGGCAACAACTGGTGAAAGTCACTGGTTGCAGTTGTAACAGTACCGCATGAATGGCTTTTGGAAGACAAGGAGACGTTAAAGGAGACAGAAGATGAGAGAATCCAGAAACACTGTTATAAATCTTACCTTCCTTGGAGAGAGTTTCTGCTGTTGCTGCTTGAGATGTGCTTGCTCTCATTGGTTTATTGCTGTTTCCCTCTAGCATCTGCGCAGTCCTTGGATTAGCAAGTCACACAAGCAATGCATATCAGGAAACTGCCTCCAGCAAAGGAGACTGCCTTTCTCAAACCCCTGCAGCTGGGCTGTTTTAGTGTAGTGGGGAAGAGGGTAAGGCTGAGGAAATAGACTAGTCATCCTTAACACAGAATGTTGCCTGGGAAGAAGTACATAGGTCGCAGATTTTGTAAGAGTAAGCAATTGTGGAAGACAACACACGTTTGGATGAGTAAGAGCTTTGGATATGAAGTAGAAATTAATTTGTCCTGGGATTGTACAAAAGATTGTGACATCTCGATGTGTGCATCAGGCATGCAGACATCACTGCTGCTTTTGACTGTAAATCGTGCCACTCTTTGTCTCTGCAAAAGATACCTGATAGAGTTCCTGTGCTGTTCAGCTGGCTGAGCATGCTGCAGTGTATCCGATGGTGAGAGGAAGGGCTGCCTTTTAGAGCACGCTCAATGCAATACCAAGATCAGAAAGGAGCAGTAGAAGGTCCCCTGAGCATTAAATTTTGCAAGCAATCTTGACAATGATTTGAGAGGGATATGCAGGGACTCTCTAATATTTCTAACCTTTGAACATTTTTATTTTGTGGTAGCTAGAAATGATGACCTAGGGGAGTAGTCCTGTGCAATCTTCCCTGTGCAGTCAGGCATGTACAAAGCTAACAATTTCCTGCTCAAAATTCAGGTTTTTAAACATTGGAATATCCAGGCTTATCACAAAATCTGTTAGGCTCTTCTGAGGATTTCTTGAGCTTAAATGAAAGAGAGATATAACTTTGATTTGTGATGTCATTGCCTTGGAAGGATTGAAAAGGGAATGACTGGTAAGAATTCAAGAACGAAGGCTATTCTGTTTGTGGATACATATAAAAATACATTCCTCTCTGGTCTTCTGGAATTAGGAAGTCCTTTTCAGCTTTCTAACCGAGCATTCCAGGTTTTCACGTGTCCTGGCCAAGAGGATCTTAGATTCTGCAGTGTTCATAAAAACTGTAACAACAGCTTCAAGTCTAAAGGAAGCTATCTTCTTTCTTTTCATTGACTGTGAAGTCATTTATTATTAATGAGAGACCAAAGTGATGTAATTCAAATCTGAATCTGAGATCCTCCCAGTTTCGTTCAGCATTGCAGCTCATTCTTCTCTTTAGAAGGATGCAGAATATAATATAAACGGTCAAATAGTCATAGTGTCTTTCTACTTGCTGCTGTTCCCTTACTAGAAAAGGTGCTCAGCTGCAATTGTAAAGAGCATCTATTTCATGTCTCCTGTGTGGCAACTGTAAAAATTGGCTTCCTCCCATACCATGATAGTCAATGAACCTCCCAGGAGTAGTAGAAAACTTCTAAAATAATTTAGCTGAAAATAGCAGTTGATTATTAAGAGTGGAAAAGTCTCATTTTGAGATGAGTAACAACAGTTTAATTGTCCCAGATCAGCAAGTTGGCCATTTGTTTTGTCTGTTTATTGGGGCTTTTATTCCTTCTTATATTATTGGCATTTATTTATTCCTAATTTTCAAGGACCCTGCAGTTAGAAAACATGATTGTCCTTTCTAAAAGCCATCCAAAACACATGACACCAACACATGACTAGGGAAGTTTCTCTTCCCTAGTAGCACACAAATATTTGAAATGAATCTGTCAGTGGAAATCTTGCGCTTCTGTGCATGTGCATGCCAGTGGAAATCTTGTGCTTCGGGTTATCTATGAACATAATACTGCCAACAAAGGTGCCCATTGCAAGTGAGGAAGGGAAATGTATTAGAGAAAGTTATGGTTAGGGGTAAGGGGGTTAGAGTTTTAAACTGTAGGTTCAAAAACATTCATGGTTTTGTAATCTCAAAATATAATCCTATTCTCATTGAAAGCAGTGACAACACATTTGTCCACTTGAGTTAAAGTAGGCTTAACTCCTTTTTTTTCACCTTGTGAATCTCCTAGGGCAATCCTGATTTCTCTAAGTGACCACCAAAGTATCTAGTTTACGTTATTTGTGTCTGAAGTTTTCTGGTTTTCATTCTAAACTAATGCTTTCAGCCTAACACATTATAAATCCAAGTGCTCCCAAGTGCTTTAAAGATCACTGTAAGGATATATTTAAAAAGTCACCTCACTTGCCAGAGAAACACACCTCTCAAAGAAATAGTACACAAAGCCTCTTTGCAGAATCCACTCATAGTTTTAGCATGTTTGAATAGGAAGTAAGGAATAGTATTGTAGTCAATTGACTGCAGAACGGGTTATGAGAGGCTGGGTATAATTACTGAAACTGGAATTTGGCCAGTGCCAGAATTGACATTTGTTTTTTGCTTGCACTTCTTGCCATTAATCCCAAATGATATAAATGGCCAGCATCGCTAGCACTGAAACTGCTTTTAACATATAGGCCAAAGTCAAATACAGACTGGTAGTATGTGACAATATGTATGTGATGCTGATATGTTCTTTTGCTTTCTAAGCAGTTTATCGTGCCATAAACTTCTTTGCAGAGTGCAAATATGAGTGGCAGATGCAAACTACATAATCTTCTATTATTCTTATCTTCTCATTACACAGGACAGTCGAGAGCAGCCATGATACCTCCGAAACAGCCAAGGCAACCAAAAGGAGCTTTAGATGATGCCATTGCCTTTGGAGGACTAATAGATCAGGAAACAATAAACAGCTTACAGCCAACACCACCTCCACTGCCAAAGAAAACAATTTTGAGAGCTAACACAGAACCGACTCCCCGAGATCTCCAGAAGCAGGCTCTGGAGAACAACCTGTGCATTGTGGCCAATCCCACCTATGACATTGACACCAACTGGGAAGCAAGCAGTGCCTGCTCTTCGGTCAGCCTGGAGCTCAAGGTACTGGACAATGAGTCAGGAGATTCCTTGGACAGGCCTACAGAAAAACTAAGGGCAACCACCTCTGCAACTAACAGTGTTTCCAGCCTAACCACTATCAGTATTAAAGATCGGTGTTCCAATAGCATGGAGTCTCTGACAGGGAGACGCGTCTCGCAGACTAAGCAGGGCAAAGGTGTCCAGAAGCCACAGAGGCAAGCACTTTATCGAGGAATTGAAAACCGAGAAGAGGTGGTAGGTAAGATTCGAAGCCTTCACGCTGATTCACTGAAGAAGCTGGCACTTAAATGTGAAGACTTGTTCATGGCCGGACAAAAGGACCAGTTGCGCTTTGGGGTGGACAGCTGGTCGGATTTCAGGCTGACCAGTGACAAGCCGTGCTGCGAGGCAGGCGATGCAGTGTACTACCCAGCTTCTTATGCAAAAGATCCTCTCAACAATTACGCAGTCAAGGTAAGCCGGGCTTGAAAAATGGTAACCCCAGACATCGGTGACAAAATGTAACCCCAGTAACCATGATCTGCCACACACCCAGTAGTGGCAGGTCCTACAAACAGAAGTGCACGCTGCCTTCCAGCAGCATTGTGTAAAAAGTAAGATTCCCAAGATACAGGCTCTTTCTGTCAAGAACCACATGTGGCATTGGTACCTACTGTTCAAGTTTCATCTGTTCATATTGCAACTCCAAAATTATTAAAAAACAATCCAACTCCATCTTTACCATGGTCATTGTTTAATGAAATATTGAAGAAAAAGATGTATTATTTGTACTTGTGTAAGCAGCTGTTTGGAAACTTGCAGTAACAAAATCCTTAGGTTCATCTGCATGCAAATGATAGTGAATCATTGCTCTTAGTTAGGAAAGATTTCAAAGTTTTCCGTGTTAAGACCCATGTAATTTCAAATATAAATTCCAGGCTAATAGATCTTCATGTTTCCACATAAAGTCTTATATTTTCAACAGTATTTATTACCAGCCTTCCAAAAGCTCTGTCTAGCCATCAGTGTTGCCTTAGAAGCTATGTTAAAAAGAAGTGGAACTTGTCAGTGTTAGTTTTGTGGCCCTTTACTAAACAAACAATTGGTTTGTCTTGTTTATTCTCCATCTAAGACATAAATAAGATTTACTAGATTGAGTACTAATAGTTTGCAACTATCTCACTAGGTATTGTTACTTTATGGACTTGTATACAGGTAATTCTTTCTGAGTGTTGTATCTCTGCTGTTCTCCATGCTTATCTGGTAGAATGATAGTGAGAAAGACAAGTGAGACTCATTGCTCTGTCACGCTTCCTGTGTGACCTTGAGCATGTTACTGAACTACTGACTCCTCCTTGTTGAAACCAAGATAAAACATTTATTACCCTACACAGGTTTGTGAGGCTTAATTGATTATCCCTTACAGAGCATGCTGACTTTCTCAGAAGGGTTGTGCTTTACAGTAACACAATGTTGCCCCCCTTGCATGATTATTTACAAGGAAGATATAAAAAAGGAAAGGTAAGTTTGATGTGACTGAGGTGTTCCTCCAAAATTTGAAAAGGCTTCTTTTTAAGGCAGATTTGTGGGCACAAGCATTTCTATTTCTGTAGTTATCAAGGACCACTTTTGAAAAAGATGTGAAATGAAATGTCTTGTGGCTGCCTCATCCAGCAGTACAAAACAGCTGAGAACCAGACCATGAGTACATCTGTCTCTCTATCCTGGTAGCTGAATCAACAGTCTGGTTTTTATACAGGATTACTTCTAGGACCCACAGTGGTATTTTTCTATATAGGAAGGTTTAAATTATCACTATTGAAATTCCTCTTTGCATGGTATGGATGTGCCCTTAAAGCATTTCCACACGCAAGTCCTGTGCAGTTGTTTTCTTATCTACTGCCCTCATAGATACATTTTTCTTGTAGAAAGCCAGCGAAAAGAAAGAATAGCAATGTAACATGGTCACGTATGGGCTATATTTTTCCTTTCATAATTCAGATGTCTTCATAGCAGTTCTCAGATTAAAAGAAATACTGCAATGTAATCACAGCATCTTAAGGGTTGGAAGGGACCTCGAAAGGTCATCTAGTAATAGATGTGATGGTCTTGGAAGAGAGTGAAGTATCTACAAAGCATCTTTGATCTGGCGGTCACCATGAGCTGTTGTGCTTTTATGATGACAGGAAAAGTTACTCTCAAAAATGTCCTCGTAGCACTTAATGGGATGTAGGAAGATGCTCTCACTACAGTTGTTCTTGTATTTCTTTATAAGCCAAGCAGGACCAACATACATGTCTACTGCTGTCTTTTAATTTCCTCTTTCATGTATGTTAAGTATTTACACATTCAGCTAATTTGGGTTCTTTTCAGCTGTGTATTCCATAGGTGTTCCATAGGTATTTCATCACTGCATTCTCTATTCCAATATCTTGCATTAGATAGCATTGTTTATGCTGTGCTTAGTGCATTTCCCTGTCCCTCCACCTTCAAATCATTACAGTAAATTTTAACTTTGTTTTAACATTTGCCCCAAGTTGATCTTTGACTTAAAAGTCTTGAGTCCAGTATCAGATTTGTATAAAATCTCATATCAACAGACTGCTAGTACATTACTCAGAGATTCGGGGAATTTAGCTTTAACAAACATACCAGTTCTACTATCGTGGGTATTTTTGTGTGAGCCAAATTACATAATGGTCAGCCTTCAGCAGATAAGCTATGTATTCCTGCCATTTTAAATCCCTTCTTCCCAGAACAGGATGGCAAAAATAGTGAGATAAAAATTACTGGTGTACCTAGTGAATTCAAAATATAGTCTTCTTGTTATTTTTAATCAAGTCTTCGAAATACACTTAGTAAGTTTATCTGGAGGCACACCTTCAGTTAAGCCTACATTTCTGTAGTTCTTTTGAGTTTTGTAGAACTACCCAAGCAACGCTGGCCAACAATTCAGACTGTTCTTCAGTTCAGTGATTTTAATACTAGATTTGAGAAAAAAATGTCACCATGGAATTTTAAAATTATTTTTCTCTCTGTAGAAAACAGGAGATTCACCCCTAAATGGGTTTAAGAGTCTTAATGAATGTCCAAAAATAAAAAGAGGTTTTAATATTGTATCCAAAAGGAGAATTACAAAAACTTCTTTAGAAGTTAAGCTTTAACCATCTGAGTACTGCTGAATGAAATTTAAAAGAACGACGCTTTTGTGCAGATGAGTGCACCAGTGCACCTTTACATTCTGATGGCATCACCAGCAAGAGATACTCTGATAAATTTGGTGGAGAATGAGCACAACCAGTTTTGTTGGTTTAGCTATTAGAGAAATATTGTTTATAGCAATGTACTGTTTCAAAGCTTTATATTAAGCATTTTGCCTCACACCTAATCTGCTAGTAAACATTCTGTGCAAAAAAGCTGCAGGAAGCCATGTGGAAGTTATTTTGACTGAAACATTATAAATCAAAACAGTAAATAAGTCATGATTAGAAAACTACTTTTCCAAATGGAAAAAAAAGAAGTTCCCTTACAAGAAAGATTTCTATAGAACTCCAGTCTCTGATGTATTTTTCTGTCACTAAGTGCAGTACCACCTTCTAAGTAGCTGGTAGATCTGAGACAATATGGATGAACATGCCTCTGAAACCACAGACTTATCAGTAATTCCAAATATGTAGTGGAAAGGTTACACTAAGTGAAAGCAGCAGAGAGCACCAGCTTTTTGTACAAAGGGGGTTGGAGAAGTTCAGTTCTTGGTATCCCTACACAGGCTGAATAAGGCAGTGATATGACAGGGAACTTTTTTTTTTAAGAAGTGATTACTCAGAATTAGTAACAGATGAGAGAATTACCATGCCAGTGATATAAACTACTTCCACTTTCAGTATTAAACTCTCAAGGAAATTACTGTACAATATCATAGACAGACACATAGGAATTGTGATTCAGGGTCCACATGGATCAGTACAGATATAAACCATCAGCAGTGTTATGGCCCCAGAGCATGTGAGTTCTGGCCATGGGCATGTGTTACGACACAGTTCAAGTAAGATAACAGGAATTGCAGAGGTGCAAACTGTTCAAAAGGAGCTGTGAAAATTTATTGCTTTGATTGTTAAAGGACAGCACAAGTTCTTCTAGCAGTAAAACCTTGGCATTTCAGCTAAGGTTCCTGTCCCAGGTATAAAGTAGAGCAATGCAGAAGTGAATAGTATTGAGCTGAATATGGCTGACAGTTTCCTAGTTGTAGCTGACATTTATTTTCTAGTTACATTCAGTTTGTCACGGTGTGCTAAGGGGTTTTTTTTTGGTAATTCAGTTTCCTAGTGGAGCTTCTTGGTAGAAGTGTTATTAAAGGTCACTCCAGAACTTTATGCTTCAAATCAAAATAAAGCTATATACATTAAACTTTTAGCCCATTCCAAGTTCAGTCACAGCAGTGTAGAATTCTGTACTGTGGCACACTGTTAAAAAGTCAAAGCTCTATTCCAAGGCCAGATCAAGAAAATGAGGTCAATCAGAGATCAAACTGGCCTCCTTGGAAAACAAGGCTGTGCCAAGAACAAGCTATCAATTTGGGATTAGCAAGCTTTCATTCTACACAGAATTTCATTTGCAGTTGTCCCTCTGTGCAGTACAACAAAGTAGCACAGATGGTGCAGTCTTTGTGATCTTCTGTGTTTCTCATTTTCAACACTTGTAAATTCATTTCCCACAATATTCATTGTACTTTAAGTTCACTGACACCCTGTAAAATGCATAGGACAGGGTGGAAATGCGGTTCCCTGCTGGTGAAGTGGAAGTCAGCTGATAGCACAGTAGGCTACTGGACTCATAAAGGAAAAATAAAAGCTAATGCAGAACAGTTTTTAGAAGCTCTGAAACATTAAAATCTTGTTTTGTAGGGAGGGGGAGTGTGGGAATTGAAATGGCAGACTATAAAGAAATCTGTCCCATCTCTCTAAAGGGATGGAAGTTTAGTTCATATGGATGCACTAAAGCAAGATACATTCCAGTGAAAAGGAAGTTGGAAACTTTCTGTTCCTTTCTACTTGTATCTCTCCTTTTTGTCATTGTTTTTGTGCATCACATAGAAGGGCTTTTTGCCAACGTTGCTTCATTTTTGAAAAACCAGCTTGCCAGACCCTTATCAATACCCTTCTTTCAGTTATTATCACATACCATATCTTCATAGCTCAGCTGATTGTATTTCATTAAAGCAAATGGTAAATGACTGATTGATCCTACTGTTTTCACCTTTTTCTTTCCCTGTGCCCCAAAATAGGAATTCAACATTAATATAAGCAAAAGGCATAAAAGTAAAAGGCAACAGAATTTCCATGTTTTTTTTAGAGTGAATGACTGCAATGGGAAAAAGCTTCCAAAATCATGTGAAGAAAAGAAAGCTGTGTATTTATGCAATTCTGACATAGCTTTAAGTGTCACAAACAGAATAGAAGTTTTGTATTCCCTCCTCTAGCAATTCATCACATGCAGTCTAAAACACTTGCTAAGGAGGCCATCAAATTTCACAAATTGTTCCCTAAATCTTCTCAGATGTAAATGTAGACTTTAGTCAGATGTAAATATAGGCTTTGGTCACATAACTACTAACATTTTAAATCTTGGCTATTTAAGTGTTAGTTTCAGGTAACAGTGGAGTTATTCCAAAATAAAATGCTAGGATGAGCGTAGTTACCCATTAATAGTGTTAAACACTATTATTCACTGCTCTGTTGCAAAATGGTAATATAAACCAGAGCTCTGAGTAGAAGCTACAACTTAGAAGGTACAAGAGGTTTGTCAACAAATAAAATTTACATGCTATAAACTGCCTTTGAACAGTTGAACAAGAAAACTTGTTTACCTCCACTGCTTTCAATGCATCTTTCTCATGATAGTAAGATGCTGCTAAATATATTGGGAGATCAGAACCTGAACTCTGCAACCTAAAACGCCAGGACTTACTTAGTTTCATACACTTCCCTGTGTTAAACAACAGAAGTAAAGGTGTCCAAAAGCCATCACTTTCAGGCTTTTGTGGGATCAAGATATCATAGAATCATAGAATGGTAGGGGTTGAAAAGGATATTTAGAGATCATCTAGTCCTATCCCCCTGCAGAAGCAGGTTCACCTAGATCAGGTGGCATAGGAACATGTCCAGGCGGGAATTGAAGACCTCCAAGGAAGGAGACTCCACAACCCCTCTGGGCAGCCTGTGCCAGGGCTCCCTCACCTGAACAGTGAAATAGTTTTTGCTTATATTTAAGTGGAACTTTTTGTGTTCCAGTTTTATCCCATTACCCCTTGTCCTGTTGCTAGCTACTGTAGAAAAAAGGGATGTTCCAATCTCCTGACACCCACCCTTTAGATATTTGAAAATGTTAATAAGATCTCCCCTCAGTCTCCTCTTCTCCAGACTAAACAGCCCCAGTTCCCGCAGCCTTTCCTCGTATGAAAGATGTTCCAGTCCCCTGATCATCTTGCTGGCCCTGCACTGGACTCTCCAGAAGTTCTCTGTCCCTCTTGAGCTGAGGAGCCCAGAACTGGACACAGGACTCCAGATGAGGCCTCACCAGGGCAGAGTAGAGAGGGAGCAGAACCTCCCTTGACCTGCTGGCCACAGTCGTCTTGATGCATCCCAGGATGCCATTGGCCTTCTTGGCCATGAGGGCACATTGCTGGCTCATGGTTAGTTTATTATCAACCAGCACTCCCAGGTCTCTCTCTGCAGAGCTGCTCTTCAGCAGTTTGACCCCCAGCCTGTACTGGTGCAGGGGGTTGTTCCTTCCGAGCTGCAGGACTCTGCACTTGTCCTTGTTGAACCTCATGAGGTTCCTCTCTGCCCAACTCTCCAGCTGGTTGAGATCCCGCTGAATGGCAGCACAGCCTCTGGGGAATCAGCCAGTCCTCCCAGTTTGGTGCCATCAGGGAACTTGCTGAGGGCACGTTTTGTCCCCTCATCAGGTTATTGATGAAGATGTTGAACAAGACTGGCCCCAGAACCGATCCCTGTGGAACTCCACTGGCCACAGGCCTCCAACTCGATTCTGTGCCATTGATCACCACCCTCTGGGCAAGATATCATTTTTTTCTTTTTTTGTTATCTTCTTGAATAGCAGAATAAGGAGGACAAAACTGTTTTCACAAATGCAGTCATTTTAGTATTGATTTTAATCATAATGTCTACTCTTTTTTCTTGATATAAAGAGGGTAGTCTCAAACAATAACTCACATTTAAGAACTGACATTGGGGTAAGTTTGTCTCTGCTATAGGTTCAGACTTTTGCAGTGGACACTGCTCTCAAGGTTTTCGTGAACCATGGTGGAGCTGTTGATGTGATTTGTTCGCTCAGGGGAGTGTTACCAGGATCATAGTATATATAACTCTTTGTTCTACTTGATGCTGGAGAGTTTTAACTGGAACACTGTGTTCATGATGGGGTACTACTCTTCAGAAAGGGATAATAAATGGGGGGAATCCAGAAATGAGCAACAGGAATCAAAAGCGTTAGAAATAGAGATAGGAGGAATGAGGGCTGGTTATTTCCAAAAAGGCCACGTTAAAGAGGGAAAACGTTCCATTTTCCCAGGTGTAAAATTGTAATGTTAAAGAATGAGAATCAATATTTTTTTTAGTTTGAAGTAAAATAGACAGGATTCAGAAAGAGAAAGGAGGAAACAGAGAAGGGCAACTCTCTATTTTTATAAAAAGATGTAAGAAGAGTAATTTCTTAGGTATGATGCAACTGGCATGTACTGATGATATTTGTCTTGTGGGCCAGTTCTGCTGGCTCAGCGGGAAAAGCAATGGGTGCAAGGGTAGCATACTCTGCCCTAATAGCTGTGTGCCTTTTGCTGCAGCTTTGCACAGCCAGTCATTGCTAAATTAGAAGGAAGCAATGCCACATCCAGAGAGACCTATGGCAGCATACTTTCGTACTGTCACAATTCAAGGATTGGCAATATTTTTTAATATGAGTGAACCAAGGCTGATTTTGAGCTTGTTTCCTATGATTTTAACTGAAATTCTGGTAATAAATTTGAGAACTCTTTTCTGAAGTAAGTAGGAAAAAGAGACTGGCTAGGACTAAAATTAGAAACTAGGAATAAATTCTGATTCCTTTGCTTTTTTCTATAGGTGAGGAAAAATCCTTTTCTTAAACTTTAAAAAAGGTGTTGGATTCACCAAATTGAGAAGCATTAATTGTTTTAAGAGCAAATACTCTGTGGTTTATATATTCCTTAAAGCATATAATTTTTAGATGGCAGGTGGCATTAGAAATCCCCTGTGGGTAACATGAAATATAGTACAATAGCTACAGGCCAGTGCTTTTTTGCACCTTTCATATTAGCAAGTAAGCTTGACCTTAAAATGGAAGTCTTTCAGAATGAGTTTATGTTTTGGATTAGGTCAGTAAAATATTTTTGAAAACTAAAGGCTGAATTGCAACACACAACTGGTTTTGCAGTTGGAATTGATTTATCTTCCTGGCTGTACAAGAAAAGGCCATGGACTCGGAGGGCATAGAAGACAAAACTATTATCATTTTCCTTAATAGCTGTTCTCCCAGTCAGATTTGATCCACATCAGTAGGGACTATACAACACTTTTCTGCTTCTGTCTTCTGTGTAGTATTAACTATTTAATAAATCTTGAGACTTCAGTCTCCAAGATAGTTGGCTTTTCAAGACATTTTCTTTGCATGTATAATTTAAATGTTAACACTGTATTTTTACTTTATTTGTTAAAACTTTTGTAACTCTTGGAGGGGGAGGCACTTTCCATTGATAGCTCACTTCACCTCTTCAGAGTGTAAAACATATTTGAAAGTTTCAGTTGGCAAGAGGTCTATCAGCATTCCCAGAAAAGGATTACTTTCCTCTCTTTTAAAAAAATTGACTAGAAAATGCATTTTTTAAATTTGTGGTTTTTGTGTCTGTGGCATTTCTAAATGGGCAGTTTAAGCTACAGTGTGCATAATACCTAGGGAAATGTACATGCTTGTGGAGTATGGAAATATGCACAGTACCAGAGAAAGGAGGATAATCAAAATACTGTCACTGCTTGTGTCTATTTTCATATGATTATCTGACAAAGCACTTTTCTGAGCAACAAGCATAAAAGACTAAATCTGCCATTAAACTATGTTTTTCTTAAGCACATCAGTACATAAAAGATGGAAAACATATTCTTTTTTTTTTTTTAATTAGCTAAAGGTAAGTTTATAACTTACTATACACAAGTTCCTAAGAAGAGGGGAAAAAAGAATGCTTATGCTTATATTTAGGGCCAGTATGAGATCTGGACTCCCTGTTGGTTGTTGTGACTGTGTAGAAGTAGTGCTGACTTTTACTAACCTTAGTTATCCGGCTTTTATTGGCTTTCAGCGATGAGCTAAGGGAAGTTGTAACTTCAGCTGACGAGAGGTGTCTTTGTATTTTCTCTTCCTCAGAGCTTTGCAGTTAAGATGTGTTGGTGCACTATACCAACAGAATACTTAGGCTCTAACCTTGTAAAGATTAAAACATACACTTAACCATACACACTTCAAGTGATCTCACTGAAGTCAGTAGAACTAAGGTTAATATGCAAAGGTTAACATGCCTGAGTCTTTGCGGGGCTATAATTTTAATCAGGACATGCCTTAGAACAGAGGCCTTAATAGAGGTTGTCCAGTGACTGCTGTAAGGGAGTTGGAGCTGCCAGACATTATGGCAGGACAAGCAATTAATAAGTATAATTATTGTGGTGATAATTTATCAACAGGATATTTCTGGACAGAAATTAAATACAGCTATATATGCTAAAGTAAAACTAGGATTTTGACAAATGATTGAAAGCAATTAAGGTACTATGTTTTAATGAGTTTCCATTCATCACCTGAGCTACAGCAAGTACACCTGCCAACAGCCCCTGCCATACACACATAGACCCCTCACTGCAGACATGAGGTGTTAGCTGGTCACAGCTGCAGCAAATGCATTTTAGCTCCCAGTGACAGTGAGTGAGGAGCATGCATCCAGTGACCGAACTCAGCTGACAGGTGGGAACTTGTTATGCCATGCTAACTCACTCATGTGCAACCATTTGGTCATATCCTCAAATATTCTATGCATGTTTCTTCATGCCTTGTATTGCTATTGATTGTTTTTACCTTGTTCAAGCTTCACATAAAGCTGAGAGAACACAAAATAAATTCCATGGATAAACAAATAACTGTAAAGTACACGTCACTCTGCATTCACCATGTATCAGCTGCCTGAACTGTATTTGCCATTGAATCATATATGCACAGCACATATTGGTCTGCAGTTGCTCATTATGCGATGGAAACTATCCACCTGCCTTAAGATAGTCTGCCAAGGTCGGTTCAGTAAAAAATGTTTCAGTGCTTGTGTTTCAGGCTAGAATGTGAATACCTATCAACAAAGTACATATTAAAAAAGGTGTAGAATTTACAAAGTACAAGTTATATGTCGTATCTGCTCTGTTTATTGTCTTCTTCCAGATTTGTAAGAGCAAAGCTAAGGAATCCCAGCAGTATTATCACAGCCTATCTATCCGGCAGAGTCTGGCTATCAACTTTAACATCCAACAGGACTGTGGCCATTTCCTTGCTGAAGTGCCAGTTCGTCTCCTTCCATGGGAGGATGCCGATGCACCAGAGGTGGAAGAAGAAGAGCGGGAAGAAGAGGAGAAAGAGACCAAGGAAAAGAACAGAGACACTCCTCCCAATACAGAGGCTTCACAGAAAGATAGCTCAAGCAACCAGGGCACCATCAGCAAGCCACGCAGCCGCGTTGTGGTCATCACACGGGAGGTCCCGTACTTAACAGTGGCTGACTTTGTGCGAGAGTCAGCACCCCGCCATGCAAAAAGCCCAGATTTATATGAGAGGCAGGTATGTCTACTACTTTTACAGCTGTGTTTGGGCCTGGAGCACCTGAAACCTTATCATATCACACACTGTGATCTGCGGTTAGAGAACCTGCTGCTGGTTCATTCCAGACCAGGAGGCAGCCCTCTGAGCTCTGAATCCGTGGAACCCAGCCCCAGCACTGCTTGTCCAGCCAGATTAATAGTGAGCAATTTCTCCCAGGCCAAGCAGAAGAGTCACATGGTGGATCCCGAGGTCCTACGGGATCAGTCCCGCCTGGCTCCAGAAATCATCACTGCAACACAGTACAAAAAGTGTGATGAGTTCCAGACTGGCATCCTCATCTATGAAATGCTGCACTTGCCCAATCCCTTTGATGAGAATCCAGAGCTGAAGGAGAAGGAGTACACTCGTGCTGACCTCCCCAAGATTCCTTGCCGTTCCCTCTACTCTCAAGGGCTTCAACAACTTGCCAGCTGTCTGCTGAATCCCAACCCTTCAGAGAGGATCCTCATATCAGAAGCCAAGGGAATCCTCCAGTGTTTGCTTTGGGGTCCACGTGAGGACTTGTTCCATGCTCTCAGTACATCTTCCAACCCCTCACGGAGAGATGCTGTACTTCAGAACTGGCTGGATATAAAAAGGACGCTGCTGATGATCAAGTTTGCAGAGAAGTCCTTGGATAGGGACTGTGGAGTCATTCTGGAAGACTGGCTTTGTTGTCAGTATCTGGCTTTTGCCACTATAGACTCACTTCATCGCATTGTGAGAATCATGCAGCAGCACTAGTTTGTAGAGCCTGTTGCTTTTCATGAAGCACCCTCACCTCCACCCCAGCCCTCATGCCAGCCTGTCCTAGGGCTCACACTTGTACAAGTGTTAAGAAGTAGCCTAGATGTAACAAAGCCAGCAACTCTGAGCAAAT
This sequence comes from Colius striatus, assembly GCF_028858725.1. NCBI lineage: Eukaryota > Metazoa > Chordata > Aves > Coliiformes > Coliidae > Colius > Colius striatus. The sequence goes on along the minus strand of NC_084765.1, from coordinate 29,279,344 downwards.
AGGTTCTAATTGGAGAAACTATGTCCTGTACCCAATATGACAGAAATTTTCTTTGTTTGCCAGGCCTGTTAGGAATTGATTATATTATATATCCATGAGTGCATTTGGATCAGACAGTATGTAATTCGATTAATATCTGGATGAAAAGGAGAGCAAACTTTGAGACCACTATTCCTATGACTGCAGTAAACAAATTGCCCTCCTCTTCTCAGTAGTCTCTGTCGTTTCCATATGTAGCATTGGTTAGTGAATAGCAGTGACCATAAGCAGAGAGGGGTTAGTTGTAAACGTCAGAGGAATGATCCACCATGCCATGAAACATTCACTTGCTTTCTGTCAGCTTGGTCAGTTGCCCACAAGCAGGCTTTCCTTTGGTCTCAAACGAATGGATTCTGATCTTTCTCTTAAATGCTTTACACCTTTTTTACCTCCCCAGATGTAGTTATGCTGCTGACTGCAGCAAGTGTCAGTGGGCAGTAAACGTCTGTGTCAATCCTCTTCCTTCCTTCCCTGCCTCTGACTCACTGCCTACCCATATTTCTCCTAACCATGGATCAATGGCTTCAACAATGCTGCCTTAATCAGACCATTACTCTTAGCTTAAGACCTCTGCGTTAAAAACCAGAATATGCACGCTTTGTCTATCCCATTTCCTACTGACATTCATCAGTCTGGACTGTAGCTATAACCACAATTATACATGAACAAAACAACACATGGTGGCAATTGAAATTCCCCTTCCATCACAAAAGGCACTAAAGCCTGAGTTGAAATGGATAGGACGTATGTAACCTTCTCTGACAATCACTGCTATGAATCAGGGATGAAAATAACAGCCACCTCTTCTGGTTTATTTTGGTCTGCTCTTGTCACTTGTGCCATATTGCGAAGCGGGACTGAAATTGGCTCTGCTGGTATGTTGGCAGGAGATAGAAATGTTTAGAGCTTGTCTGTGTGTAGCTAACAGGCCACATGGAGACACTTTTACTGCACACACAGTTCTCTGAAGGATAAAAACAAGGGGGCAAATACACTGTTGTTTAATTATTGAGGGAGCTGTTAAGTTTGGCAGCCACAACTAACAGTTTCGTGATCCATTTCTCCTGCAGCGGTGTTTGGCTGCCTATCTCTCGTCTGTTGTAACTAGTGTTTTGTAATGTTGCTATAGACAACACCCTAAAAATGGAATGTTGTCAGAATAGCTTGAAGAGCATTTCAGACAGAGTTTTGGACTAGAGCAGCAATTAGTGAAGATTAAAGGGACAGAATTTTCACTCACTCAACCTGAAGGAACTTTTCACAGGCCGCTGGCGCCTCCCTTCCCAGACCTAGGGGACGCTTCTAATGGAACCTCCACAGCTGTACAGATGGTGTCTTTGCTCAGCTTTGCTAGGCTCTGAAGTGTTTGCTGAATCACTCTGAAGAACTGATCTGGATACAGGGGAAAAAGTGATACCGAATAGTCTGACCTGGGCGCCGGAAAGCAGACAGCCCTAGTTATGAGCCTATGCTTCTCTCCTATGGATCTATGTGCAATTCTTGTATGTATTTTTTTTATAGCTGTATGTTACAGTGTTCACTTTACACAACAGCCTTTACCTGATGCTAGGTCTGCAGTCCCTTCCTTTACTTTCCTGACACATAAATGCACAGATACCCGTGTGTTCTTTTTATGGATTGATGTTTCGTTTTAATTGTTAAAACTGTGAGGAATCAATTCACTTTAGCCTTGAACAAATAGCCACTTTATACAGCATATGCATGCTTGGACCAGATGCATGGAAACTGAACAAACAGTCCTGCAGGCTTAAAGTCAGCAAAACGAGCTCTGGATCCACATCATACGTTTGGAAGAGTTGAACCATCTGTAGTATTCTTCTCTGGCATCTATCAGAGCTAAGCTGAATAGTGTATGGAACCCTACATCGATTGTGCCGTAGTATAGACTGTCTTTGTGACCTTGCTCAAGATTTTTTTTTGAAATTTCTGATTATTATTCTTTTGTTTGATTCACCTGTATCAGTGAAGGATCAGGCAAGGATAAGGATAATATATTTTAATGTGATATATCCTTCTCTTTTTGACAAAAAGGTTAGGATGGCAGCATTGATGTGGAGAGGAGAGTGCACTAAAAGCCCAGGTGCAATGTATGCTGTTGTACTTCCACCACATCAGGAAAGAAAGTTTCTACACTACTGCCGAGTGCTTGCTAGAAGAACCATTACAAAGAATCACACACATGTTCAATGCAGCCCTGCTTTATCTGGACACAGGAGGGCAATGCTATCATAGCATAAAGACACGAAGCATGACACGTCACTCGCATACTATCTACTGGCTGTTAGTCACAATGTGCTACGAGTAGGGCTTCTTGTTCTCTGTGGTCTGGTTTTGTGTTTCTTTCGTAGTGCACGTGCACACATAAATCCTGTAGGCCAGACAAGCGATTCTTGGGCCGCTTGCCATTGCAGTGGACTCCTTCCTTGAAGCTGGTAGGTATTTCCATGTGTAAGGACACATGTTCTCTGTGTCACTTTCATGTCAACACGCACATGCAAAGGTGAACTTTGAATGTTTTGCAGCCGTACATACTTAATGCAGCTGGTCCGAAGCCTTTGTATCTCTAGCTACCTTACTTCAGTTTGTATCTCTTGTGATGAACCAATACTCATTTTAGCTCTGCAGTATAATCAAGCATGGATAGATGTTCACTACCAATCTCTTTCTTTTGCAGCACTGGGTAAACTTTAGCAAATTGTAATGTTGTGTGTTATTTTTCTTTGAAAAAAGAAAGAATGGTCAAGTAATCGAATACAATCAGGCCTGAGCTATTCCTTGGGGAGCTTGAGGCTGACTTTGCAGATATGCCCGTAACTGATGATTGTAACTGTGTTTCTGGCGGTTCTCCATTCTGGCAACAGATTGTGCCACATAAATATATGAGAATGTATGCATTAAACTGATTGTAAACAAATCCTAAGAATGCTACAGCATAATTGCTAAGCAAAAGGAAAAAAACCCGCTCTGTTTGTAACTGGGATCCTGATGGCAGGAACAAAAGCCCTGGCTGTGCACGTTATAACTTACTGGAGTATGTGCACAGATCTTGAAATTTTTTTAGCAATGTCGCACTTTCAGTTGAGCTCAAGAAATAGGAAGAGCTGCAAATCTAAGATAACAGTATTGACTGTAAATATATATTTTTCTATTAATAAAAGCTGTCATTCAAATATTTTTAACATGAACTCTCAAGATTTTTCTGGTGGAAACTAATTTCTGGAAAAATCAAATGCTTGAACAATTATGATGAGTGGTTTCTGATCCTGTTAGAGCCATTAAAAACCTCTCTAATGTTACAGAGAGAGCACAGTGATTGGATTCACAATGTTTAGTGCCTTGTCAAAACACTAAAATGTAGCTGGTCAATGGTGAAAAATCTCATTTTTGTCTTAATAGCCCTAGAAATAATACTGCCCACGTTAAGATGCAAAAGACTTAACAGAATTAAATGCTGCACTTTGGATGAGACTGAGTGAGGTTTGGGTTTAGAATTTATGTGAGTGAGTTCCTTTAACTTGCTTGTAGTACAGCATAATCCTGAAGTAACAAAATTAGTGGGCTTTCAAATTTGGGATTTGCACAGGGAGAATAATAGTGGATGAGTCAATTGGTCTAGACTGACCATAGCATTGAAAGAAGCCTATTGCTTTGACAATCTACTGCAGACAATTCAGCTTCTAGGAGAAGAGCGATCTGATAGTCTGGAAGAAACAGTAAAGGTAAGATGTGCTGCTCCTGCTGTAGGTAGTGGATGTGCTCTGTGGTGTGAAATGCAAACCTCCGTTAAAACATGAGTTCTAAAAAACTACTCCTGAGATGTTACAGTAAATGGTTTTGTATTTCCTAAGTGAGAATTACTTATTAATTATCTTTCAAACCTCAGACCTGATCTGGTCGATATGCATAACCAGGTGAATATAAGACAGTCTACTAGTAAAAACTTGCCTAAAAATTTTCAGGAATGAGGGAATCCAGAATATTTTTCTGGAGCCTCTGGAACATCCAAATATAGAAGCCTGGTCTCACTTCAATATTCAGACATGAGGAAGCTGGGATATCGTGTTGCTGGCCCACAGACAAGCATGCACGTAGCATTTTCAGAAATGTTCCACCTTAGATCTTCTGTGCGACACACGTCCTAGCAGCACCCACCAGGTGTGAGTGGATCATTTTGAGACTTTTAACATGGGGAAATTCACACATATTAGAGATAAAAATACATTATTTAAACAAATCACGTGTATGTTAGGGTTCAGCTACTTGGAGAATTTATTCAGCAGCACCACACTATAGGTCCTTAACTTTAATATGTAAAAATAGTATTTGCTGCTGAAATGAAAATCAGTCTGTTTCTCCATTCATCTGTTGAGATGCCTCACCTCAATTTGTTTGTTTGTTTGTTTGGAATAGCAATTAAATTCATGTGTAAATATAAATTAAATAGTCCTGCTTTTATTTAAATCAATTACAACTTTTCTGAGGGATGCAATGGGAACAAACTGAATCAGACCTTTAAATGCACTTTCCTTTCCCCTTTTCCCCAAATGGCAATTAAACTGTTTCTCTGTAGAAACAGTACATGACCATTATGCCCTGTATAACTAGGCCATCTATTTTACTGTAGTTTTGCAGAAGTACTGTTGGTTCTGCTGAAACTCCTGTAAAATTTAGAGCGCAGTCAGAGCCCTTCAGTCCATGTAAAGTGACATGATGATTTAGTTATGCAGTAAGAGAGCATCAAAGAAATACCTCTATAAAAATACACCTGTGGAAATATTCTGTAAACAATCTGGATTCCAGACACTTCAGGGGAGGAATACACAAAAAATACTTGTGAGAAATGTCTTTAGAACACCTTCAACTCGAAAAGGAGGAGTGAGTTTTTCCCTTTCCATTCTCTGGGTTGCAGAGAATTTCTAGTAGACATTTGTATGGATTTTATTATTCACCTGGATGCAGCATTAGAAGGATGATGATTTTGCATAGGTATAGAATGTAATTTAAATAATTTCCTGTATGTCTCCTTGCATTGGTGCTCCACTCAGTGTTCAGTTGGAAACCACAGAATGCTTTCAGATCAAGCAGAGTTGCCAGTGACAATTGAAGTACTCAGCTTACCTGTACATAAGCATTTTACCACTCTACAGAATTTGATAATTTGGTTTGTACTTCAAACTATAAAGATTTTTTTTTTCCATAAATGGAAGGGGAACATTTCAGGGATTTAGAAGAAGCTGGAACTTTTTTTATATGGAGGAAATATTTGTTCATATCTCTATATACATACATATATATATGGGTGTGTCTGGGCATGGTTTAATATATATATGTATGTATATGACTTTTTCTATCCCAAAAGTATTCTTTGCCCCTTTTTGCTTGAAAATATATATATTATATATTGTATATATAATATATATTTAAGAGTGTGTAAATTTGAATATAGTCATTTCATAAATAACACCTTCAGAAATTACTTGAAACTTCTGTTTCTTTGACCTTTGGCTTGTTGGTATTAGAAGGTTTTGCAGTTGAAATCCTTGGGTTTTTTTCTTTTAAAACTTAATTATGCTGAGCATTTAAGAATATGTTTTTAATAAAAAGGGGAAAATTATTTTTAAATTAAGAATTCCAAAATTGATGGACTTTTGTAAGTGGGGTTTCTTTAAATCCCTTGAGTAAGGGATTCTATTTTTTTAATTTTAACTCCATTCTTGTGGGTAATTTGTATTGGAATTCCTGGTTGCATTGCTTTATCTGGTGCTTCATATTGATATTTACACATTTTTATATAAATAAGTATCTAAACTTCAGGCCTTCCTTTGTGATCAGGGGCAGTTACACTCTGGTTTGCTGTGGTACTTTGCTGTGTACTCTGTGGCGTTCATGTTACTGTGTAAATAAAACAGTTTTATTACACTCAAAGTCGAACATGCACTTGTCTCATTTTTCTCTCTTCCTAGGCAATTAGACAAAAATGGGTATCTCTGAGGAGATCTTTGGCAAGTCCAGCCAAAGATGTTACTCTGAGAATAACTGGCTGGTTTGCAGCAGCAGCTACTGTGCAAGCGTGGCAGATACAAACTTCAGCTGAGGAGACGGATGCTCGGCACTTCCAGCTGCCACCACAGTGGCCAGGCATCACAGCCGCAGGAGCTGTCAGTGCTCAGGACATGGCGCTACCTCCCACTTCTGGTGTTTTCCCCAGAAGTCTCCCCGTGGCTGGCAATATTTTGGCTTCATCTGGGCAAGTGGCAGCAGCAGCCCAAAAATAAACGCCACCAGCAGCTGCTGTTGATTGAACCGGTGTCTTGTAAGGTGTTTCTGGAGAGGAGTGACTTGACACATTAATAAAACTCAGACAGCCAAATGTCCATGCTGTGGCAACAGTTATCACTAAGGTCTCTCAGCCAAAGCTAGCAATTTCCCTAGTCTGGACAGGGCTTAAATGATCTTAAATTCCTTAAATGAAGGAATAAAATTACTGTTAAGTAAAATTTTTATAGGCTGTGACAAAGCAGGATGCCTCTAAGGCAATCATCTGCAGTGGAATTCATCTTGTGTCTGATCCGTTACCTTGAAGCATACAGCCTGATGGATGGTCTGCTGAAAACAGATGGGATAATATGCATCTTCCATGATCATGCAGACACACTTCAGTGGCAGTGAGATCAAACAGCTCAATTTTGTACCCAGATTTGATGGCAGCAATGGTGGCTGCAGATGCTAATTTATTAGCACAGAACAGATGACACCATATATATTGGAGCAACACTGTGCTTCAGCATGACAATCACAGTGCTCACAAATAGTTTTAAAAGGAAACAAAAAAGCAACCCCAAAGAAATGATCCCGAGGACTCTGTTCTTCCTACATTTACAGTGCCTTTCCACTAGAGTATGTCACCAACTTCAATGTGATCAGAATTAGTCTACTAACTACTATAGCCCTTTCCACTTATTCCTTAGACACTGTTTCAAAGACTTTCAAAAATAGTTTAAGCTGTTGTCCTCATCCTTTTTAAAAATACAAAGCTAACTTACTGCAGAGGAGCCAGTAAATACACTACATGTTCAACAGCCTGACAGACATCTTGGCTTTGCCAGAATAATCGCAGTTCACTTCTACAAAGTGCCATGGACTTGGCTAAACAGATTATGTCATTTGTCAGTGGCAATCACCACTGGAGAGAAAAGATATGCAAAAACAGACTGGGAGTTCTGGTGGACTGGAGTCTAAACATGAGCCAGCATTGTGCTCTCATGTCCAAGAAGGCCAATACATCCTGGGGTACATTAAAAAGACACTGCCCAGCAGGTTGAGAGAGGTTCTCCTCCCCCTCTACTCTGCCCTGGTGAGGCCTCATCTGGAGTATTGTGTTCAGTCTGGGCTACCCAGCGTAAGAGAGACGGGGAGAGAGTCTAGTCTAAGGGCTGCAAAGATTATGAGGGGACTGAAACACCTCTCTGACAAGGAAAGGCTGCAACACCTGGGGCTAAACTTTAGCCTGGAGAAGGCTGAGAGGGGACTTTATGAATGCTTATAAATATCTAAAGGAGAGGTATCAAGAGGATGGGGCCAGTCTTTTTTTCTGTAGTTAGAACTTGGAAAGTTCCACTTGAACACAAGGGAAAACTTCTTCGCTGTTCAGGTGAGGGAGCCCTGGCACAGGCTGCCCAAGGAGGGTTGTGGAGTTTCCTTCTCTGAAGGTTTCCAAACCCACCTGGACACATTCTGTGCAAGGTGAACCTGCTTTAGCAGGACGGTTGGACCCGATGATCTCTAGAGGTGCTTTCCAACCCCCACCATTCTGTGAAACCTTGTCAAGGCATGATCATTATAATGCTTTAACTAAAGTCTGTTTGAAATTAATTTAGTTACATCAGTGCAAATTCTCCGTGTGTGTCCTTCAGCAGTTGCAGTCCGGCAATATTTCAGCTTGTGCCAGACGTGAACATAAGTGGCACCAACAGATGCCTAATTTCAGCTGATGCGACAATGGCTATATTGGGTTTCTCATCAAGTCAGAAATGGTAGACAGGCCCAGAGGATCTATGTTCCCTTCCATGATAAACTTTTATTTTCTAAAAAATCTCCTTGCAATGCTTGAGTACTGCAAGGTGCTTCTTTCGTGTGTTAGTGAGCTATATGCTGTTGTTTATGAATCATAACACCCTCCTTACTCAGCTGTGGTTTTAACCAGAATCAGATAGAAACAGCCAGCTCACAAGGCAAACTGTTCAAGTTAAACATCTGCCACAATCTATCCTGCAGAGAAAGGCTGTAGTTTCAATTCTGACGTAAGACTCACAGCTCTGTGGAGAAAAATATGCATTAAAACACTGTGTTGGGCCTTCAAATCTACTGCACTTCACTTGGTATTGCTACTGTCTACCTCAGAAGGCAAAAACACAGCCTGGTGCTTAGCCACTTGGAAGATGCAGGCAGGCTTCTTGCTATCAGTTCAACACTTTCAAATAAACACAAAAGTCTATTTCTGGCAAATGGACACTGGAGGAGACACTGAGAGGGCAGTTTGGAGACTCAAGCAGATCTGCATGTCTCAGATCAGAGAACTCCAAAGTATAGCTATTGAACATGCATTTTCTATTAGCATCTCCTGCTCTCACCTTCTTTATTCTTCTGCCATTAAGGTGATATTTTTGTCACATTGCAGCTGGCTGTGCCAGGACATGCATGGAAGCAGACCCTGGAAGTAACTGACGGTCATTTTAGGTAAAGCCACAAAACTACATCTTATACCCTAAAAGGGAAAGGAATGGGAATGGGAAGACTTATTATAAAGGTATGTACAATGACTGTTCTTTTTAGCAGCAGCCACTAGTCCCTGCTCAACAAACACATTGCAAGCTGCTTTCTCAAGTGCTGGGATGTGCCATGAGTACGCACCTAAAGCACCTGGCTGGGCACCCTGGGGTGAGGGAGCGCCTGTACTTCTCTGTGCAGAACCCTGCTGCCATTTAGAAACAGGACATCCCCAGAGGTAGCACCTGTGTGCAGCAGGGCAGGGGCAGTTACAGGTCTAGTGTCAGGTGCTAGGTTCTCCCTGATTTCATCGGAATCTTAATGGTCCAGGTTAACTGGAGTGAATAGCAGAAAATTAATCTTAAACATGAAATCCCTGCAGTTTATCTGTAAGAAGCAAGCTATTAACTTTGCACCTCTCCAAAGTGCAAAAGGACATAAATGTTCTTCTAAAGAAAACCGAGAATTAAATCTAGGTAATAAAATTCTCCTAGTTCCTACATGGCCACTAAATTTAAACCAAGTTAGTGTTGGAAATAGGCCAGTATTCTGCCCATGTGCAGCCACTACCTCAACTATCAAAAGGAAGGAAACAATCCATAACCTTTGAGTCAGCTTTTCTCGCCCAGGGGAGAAAGGCTCCTTCCAAACTTTTTCCATTTATATTACTGGGAAAAAAAGGCTTATGCTCTGCCATATTAATGCTCCAGCTTATGTATCTCTGTTTGTATGGGAGTTATTGCTAAAGCTGCAATCACAGGACACAAGGGTGTGCTTTGGTTTTGAACAAGAAGGAGCCACAGGATGTCAGATAATGTTGTGGGATACCACATGCCAAATTTTTAAATGGCATTAGTTCTAAATGTTTTAATACCATCCACTACTTCGTAAAACCCAGTTCCACAGCTTCACCATGGCTGACCCTTCTGCAGCAGCAAACTACTCAATTCATTTCCCTGTGACACGAAGCATTTCTCCCCATGTGTATCATCAGTTTGAAGGCTTCAACATACATAGAAGCTTCAGCACACAGTCCGACATTAATGTGAGATATTTTTTGTTTGTATGTTTTCGAGGTGAGGTGATGTGATATGGCCCAAACTGAAGGACGGGAGTAAGAGTATCAGAATTCTGCAGAAGTGTTGGAACGCATTTCATCTCCAGCCAATCAGTACTTTATTTGTCCTGGGCAGACAGCCCCATGCCTAGAGCCTTGACCTCTGAAAATTATGAATGCTTACGTTAGATTATTTAGTTTATTTCTTTGTTAGGAATTAGTCTGTGTTCAAAATTTTCTTTGCTGTTTTTATCTGCTTTTTCAAATAATTCAAATCCATCTGGAGTTTTTCACAACCTTCTGTAATTTATGCTAATCTTGAACAGATTTCACTCTGTGATTAATCACTTCTTCCTGAAAATCAGCAGTCGGAAACACTGAACTAAGATTAATTCCTGGATACAGTTTTCTGTCTTGTTTAAAGAATTTGTACTTGTTACAGAATTTTTTTCCCTATCCAGAAATAAAAGAGGAGGGTTTTTTCTCCACTCACCAAAAGCAGAATAAAAATACAATGTGAGTTTTATGCTAGTCCTAAAGCACTTTACAAGGAGGGCATAATTCCCATGTCACAGATTCAGGAACCGATGCACAGCATGGCAAAGGAATGTGTTCAAGGACACAGCAAGCCACTTGAAGGGAAAAGTATGCAACAATCCAGGGCCCATTCAACTAAACCATCTCCTACAGTTTTTCTATTTACATGCTATTCACCACTGACTCAGAACTGTCCACTATGACTTGAGAGCCTTCAGCAATTAACACTATCACAGAATGATTTTTATAGCATTTTAAATTCTTTTTGTCAATTTTAGTAGTAGCTGCTTGAACAAGGAAGTAACAAGCCTGTAAAAAAAGGAATTCAAAGGTGTACCACTGGAGCAGCAGGTCAAGTTGTTCTGACATCCATTTCAGTTCCAATATACATCTAGATTTAGACCTTCACCATCCTCTTCTGGCTCACGGTGTGGTGTCAAGACCTCTGTTTTGCAGGAGCATCTGGAGCATCTGGAGCATCTGGAGCATCTGGAGCATCTCTCACACTGGGACCAGCTCAGTTCCCAGGCATTGCTGAGCAACCTTTTTTACAAGGAGGTCATAGAGAATGAGCCTCATGAACATGAATAGGAGTCCAGTTGGTCAACTGCTTTGGTACACCATCAGTATCATGTCTATTGATCTGTGGGTTTCTTAAGTCCCAAATCTGCTACATGATCATGCTGGTGACTTCAAGCACTCTGTACTGCAAGCTTTAAAGGCCCTTGTGTGACTAGCACATAGAGTTCATGTTACTAGAGAACAGTATATTCTGAGATGGTGTACAATATCTCTCATCACTGTATCAATGTAAAATACACTGAATGAAGCTTCATTGAGAACCCTGAAAACTTAGGCAGAGAGTAAGGGCACTTTGAAACACATCAAGATGCTGTGTAAACCTCCTTTTTACTAATGGGTAACTTGCAAAACAGTAGACTGCCAAAGCTCGCTCTTCTGCTTTACTCAAAAGGCAAACTCTTTAACAGCTTGGGTCCCTTATACTGTGCTGGGTATCATTCTAATACTGATGTACTGGAAAAATGCCATCTGCTGAGCAGCAGACTACAGGCTGCATTCAGACTTATCACATTAGGAGCAGCCACAGGGGAGGCAGGTGGAAAATAACCAGTCTAAGTCTCCTCTGGAGCTAGTGGCTGACCAGAAGGGCTGTCATGACTGCAGTATTGCAAATTTGCAGAGAAAAGCTAGTGGGTAATATAATACCTGTATCAGATGCGTTCCCAAGATGGTATTTGAAAGAAAAAAAAAAAGATGCCGCATAGTCCTCTCAAACTAAGTCCCTGTCAGCCTCTGCCAAGCACTGCCAGATCTGGCAGCCCTACAGCTGACAGCTTCCAGTCTCCAGAGAACTGGGGACCATGTGACATAATTCAGCCAAGTACAAGCAGAGAACTGGCCAGTGAGCCTGACTGGTGACTTCCCCATGAGCTGCCATGAGATCATTGCAGAGCTGCACCACACTGCTCCATGTACGCCCTGTCCTGAGCTGCACATCAGAAGTGTTCTTGCCAGCCCTGACTCCTGCCCTGGACCAGGGCTCTGCTAGATAATATGTTCTTCACAGACAGCACACTGGACAAGAAGGACCGTGGCAGACAAATGGTGTCTACTTGCAATCAGAAAGAGAAGGTTGCAAATGATGCATCCAGAGCTCAGTGTTCAATGTTCAGAGTTCAGAGCTCAGTTTATACCACTAAGCATCTAACCTACAAATCCCATTAGTAAGTTTAAATAAGTCTAAGAGGAAATGAATTAGCTTTACTGCAGCCCTCATTCTTTCTGGAGTTCTGTCAATATTCTCCCTACTGGGCTGAGCCTCTTGCCTACGGCTGACACCACTGACTGAACGCCTTCCAGGTCTGTACTATGACAGACACTGGCAAAAATAACTTTTCCGTAATATTTTCTTTCACGTTGCCTGTCTTTGTAAGGCTCTCTTCTCCTTTCTCTCTCATCTTATTTTTCCCCTTTGATTCTTTTCCAAATTTTCCCTGTCAGTTATTAACTAAATGCCAACTCACTGTGTATTTAGTAATCAGATTATCTGCTAATACCTGCCTAAAGCCGTTAGCATTGATTAAAAGAAAGCATGGCCATTATGTTATTTTTAACACAAATTATTTAGGTTCTGAGTCCGAAATTGAATTAAAGGAGAGATCAAATTAATGAAGGATTGAATTAAATTAAAATCATCCGATTGAAGTATTTCCTATATCTCCAAACAGCCAAAAGAAGGCGGTGCTATGGCTGTGAATTTGTTATCCCATGAAAAGGTGTGAGGAACAGCTTGTTTTAACCGCACCTTGGGAAGTGGGCCTTATCACAGATACAGTTAGATAAATGCTGAAAATCTGCAGCAATTTGGAAAGGGAATATAATGGAATAGCAAAAGATTCTACCAGAACACTAGCCACAAGGCCCCTGCTAAAGTCTTATTTCACACAACGTAGGCTAGATTTCCAAAGCATGATCTGTTCCCCCATTCCATCCCACATATACATGTGAACACAATGGCCATGCCAGGGAATTGGAGATGTGGGTGCACACAGTCCCTGAAAGCAAAGCTGTATGTCGCATTTTCCATGGAGGCAAGTTTAATATAGTCATTCAGTCATTAAGATTGCTTTTTAATAATCTTATCTTTCCACACTTCCCAGAGCATCTTAATGAGGGGTACGATGTGAAACACTTCAGTGCTTTCTAATTTGGATGCATTTATTAGTTCTAAACAGCACAGGGAATGAAGACTTCAAGCTTGCTCTCTACAGGGAGCAGTCAGTGAGCTCAGGACATGGTCTGGACTGAACTGAGCTCCTTGGTTTTAAAAGTGGTCTTTTTAATCCTACTTCTTATCCTACTAATCAACAATCCCATTGCTATTCCTGCCCTGAATGTGACTTCATCACAGAAGTGTTTGTGTTGCACTGCATTTCAGTCATTTTAGTGGGATTCTAAATTGCTTTTGAGAAATGCTTTAACTGGCTTTGATTGGTTGTTTATTACCCCTCGATCATAAGTGCTAATTACGTAGCTGAGATTGGTTTGCCTTTATTGCCACTTGCACAAAGAAACGTAGAAAATTAAATTTTTTATGATGTCAATGAATTTCCATTGTACTTTGATCCAGTGAGTGCAGAGAAAAGATTATTCTTTCCAGTGTGACTCAGCGTGGGAGCTTGCTTTACAAATAAGCAAATCAAAAGAAAAATAAGTATATCAGGAGAGAAATCTAGGCAACTTGAAATTGTGACCTAATTCTATCATTCACTGTGTTGTCTTATACAGAACACTGCTGCCCTTATACAGAACAGTTCTTCTCTCTACTCAAATAGGTCACGTGGAGAATAAAGACCATAACTGCACATAACCCTCTGAAACACAAAAGAGCCATGGTGCATGGCTGGGGTTTGGAATACTTTGCATCTCTGGAAACCTCATGAGGTTCAACAAGGGCAAATGCAGAGTCCTGCACCTGAGGAGGAACAACCCCATGCACCAGTACAGGCTGGGGACTGATCTGCTGGAGAGCAGCTCTGCAGAGAGGAACCTGGGAGTTCTGGTGGACAGCAAACTAACTATGAGCCAGCAATGTGCCCTCATGGCCAAGAAGGCCAATGGCATCCTGGGATGCATCAAGAAGAGTGTGGCCAGCAGGTCAAGGGAGGTTCTGCTCCCTCTCTACTCTGCCCTGGTGAGGCCTCATCTGGAGTCCTGTGTCCAGCATTCTGGGCTCTACAAGTAAAGAGAGAAGGGAACTGCTGGAGAGAGTCTAGTCTAAGGGCTGCAAAGATAATGAGGGGACTGAAACATGAGAAAAGGCTGTGAGACCTGGAGCTGTTTAGCCTGGAGAAGACTGAGGGAGTACCTTATCAATGCTTATAAATACCTGAAGCAAAGAGTGGGTGTTAAGAGCATGGGGTCAGTCTTTTTTTCTGTAGTGCCCAGCGAGACGACAAGAGGTAATGGGCACAAGCTGGAACACAGGAAGTTCCACTGGAACATGAGGAGAAACTTCTTTCCTGTTCAGGTGAGGGAGCCTTGGCACAGGCTGCCCAGGGAGGGTGTGTAGTCTCCTCTGGAGGCTTCCAAACCCACCTGGACACATTCCTGTGTGATGTGATGGAGGGGAACCTGGTTTAGCAGGGGCCTGGACTGGATGATCTCTAGAAGTCCCTTCCAACTGCCACCACTCCGGGATTCTGTGAAAAGGTCTTGTGGTAAATGCAACTGTGTTTGATGTCAAAGATAGAATTCCTTTTCCCTGTTGTTTTGAAAAAACATTGCAATTACAGTCAGGAAAAATGCCCAAGTTCAGTGTGCAACTCACTGGACTCCAGACTAGAGAATCCCCCCATGTATGGCAGACCTCTGGCTTGGCAGGAGTTTGCATGCACAAGGACGTTCCATTTTGGATGGAGACATGCATTTTACAAAGGTGCATCTTTTGTCTGTGGAGGTCTGAATATAAATCAAGATAGTTCCACTGAAGGCCACAGAGTTACGTTGATTCAAAACATCTCAGAGCCCAGTTTATGGCATTCAGATGAAAGATATCAATGGAGTAGCTGTTACATATTCTTACATATATGCTGAGTGTGTGAGATGAGAAAACAGTATGGCTTAGGAACCACTAGACAGTTAAATGACTTTAAACCTCAGAAGTTAGAAGCTCTTAATAAAAAAGTGGCAGATCTCTGGTGGGGCTCATGGTTGGAGGTACCAACATGCAGTGGCTGGCCACCCTGCAACCATTTGCCTCAGCATCTACACCACATAAAGTGAGGTAAGCAAAAGATCTGTTGTGAGCAGGATGCTGGCTATGAACAGAAAGCTTCACATGCCTGATATCAATATTGCTTTGTCCCACTGTTCTGGTTGTTCAGAATGGAAAGGGGTAAGACACACAGCCAGACCAGGCTGGTGCCATCTTCCTTCCAGCGTCAGTAAACAGCATCTGTCCTCAACATCAACCTGCCACTTTCCATTAGGTGTGGGTAAAAGTAGACGCTTGTTAGCCACAAGGAAAGAATGAGATTCCTGTCCCTTTGTACTGCTCAGGTTACTGACAGCATTAGTACTCCAACTGTCAACAAGAGAAAAGAGAACAAAGGTTTATTAGACAAACCCAGCACTGTCAGGACTGTCCTTGTAAGTATATTTCAAAAGGACTGTGTTATTACAGTTAGGGATTTCCAAATTCAGTCTTTTGCCTCTGTTTTCACTGAGTTTTATTGTTGCTTTTTTTAACCAGAATTAACCCACAAGAGTAGTATAGCACATATTCTCTCTCCTGCTTATATAAAATATATTTTAAAAGCCTACACTAATAAATGTCGTGTCTTTCACTACAGATAAAATGAAGATGAAAAGATAAGGTTTTAGATGATGAAATACAGATTTTTCTCAGTGGTTTATGGAGCTAGTGGCTTCTGTATTTACAATGGGGTTCACCCCTTAACAAATTAAATCTCAGTATAAAGCCATACTTGAACATTCATCAAGTTCTCTACTCTTCTAAAATATCTCCACAGCTTCCTTGGAGGCTTCACAGCCATGCAAGTTGACATCTATGTCATACCAAGTTATTTCATCAGAAAGCAAAGGACTTCAGACACTGCAGGGGGGAGATTTTACAGGATGCAGTGTCATTGGCAAATGTGTGATCTCTGGTCCTCATCCTTCCCTTAGTGCTAAAATAGATACACCTGTCTGCTTCTGTAGAATAGGGCATCAGATAAACTCCTGGCACTCTACTATTTCTCACCTACAGTGCTGATGGATTTTGTAATCAGCTCAGTCCACTGTGCTAAATTATAAGAAACTGTTCTCTAATGCATTAAGAAAGGTGCTACATGAAAAAAAAAAATGAAATGAGCCTTAGTAACAGCATTTCATTTCTGCAGCATTTGTGTGATTAATACCGGAGAAGGAACTTCATATGCTGTATCTAGACATAGACACGTGATGTTTTTGCTAAGCCCATGGGTCATTCCACAGAAACAAAGGACATATGTTTTCATCAGTGGTAAGAAAACTCTTGTAAGTGATTCAGAGATCCTTAGCTACCAAGGTGATTGCCTGGGATGCATGGGATACAGAAGGTTTATGGGTTCAAAACATTATATTCTAATCAATCACCTTGGGTTTAAGATGCAACAGAACTGTGCTGAAATCAATGGTACTGTGGTATAATGCACTGGAGAACCAGGCACCAAAACTTTTAACCTGCTCTTTGCTTACAGGAAAATTAAAACTCTTGGACTCTGTTTCTGTGGCAATGCTGCTCAGAGTACACGTATCCACAAATAGCTAAGGCACTCAAGGATGATGCTTACAAATGGATCAGCCAATTCATTGGTTTCGTGGAAGTAAACACCAACAACCACCACCCTACACCATCCACACGCTACAGCAAAGTGGTGATCTAAACAGACTTCTGTGTTTTTGCTGTAGCAAAGTGAATGTGGCATTATACAAGACAGCTGCAAAAGAGAGGACAGACTGGAACAGTGGGCAGCAGAAGTGAAGGGCAGAGACTGAACTTCTGTCTCAGCCAGACAGGAAGACAGGTAGTCAAGAGAGGCCAGGTGCCATATAATGATTTATGTGCTTACTGACTGCTACCAAGACCAGGTCTGTAAACAGTGACCTTCACCTGTGAAGCCCTTTCAGGGTAAAAAGAAAGCATGCCTGTAGAGTGAAACATAAGGAGGAGGAGGCCACAAGCACCAGCAAATCCCCCTGCTCTTCTGCACAAATAACAATGACGGCAGCCAAAGCCTGGAAATAGGAATGAAAGCCTATTTCTATGTTTGTGAGGAAGTTGTATCTGGCAGTGACAACACAAGCAGCAGGTCTGCTGGGGGATATCGACTGACTCACTGTCTACGATGCGGCAAGGTTTATAAATCCCTGCTTTGGGATCCTGCTGTGCAGAAGTCACCAGATGGTGCTGTACATACAGACTTGAAAGTTGTTTATTTTAACATGGGAAGATGTGAGGTCTTTGAGGAAATCACAGAATGGTAGGGGTCAGAAGGGACCTTTAGAGATCATCTAGTCCAACCCCTCTGCAGAAGCAGGGTCACCTAGATCAGGTCGCAGAGGAACATGTCCAGGGGGGTCTCGAAGACCTCCAAGGAAGGAGACTCCACAACCCCTCTGGGCAGCCTGTTCGTTATTTTTATGATGCCTTTCCTTTAAAGTTTAATTTACATCTTTCTCTTTCCATCTCAAGTCACATTTTGGTTACGCTGTTTATTCAGAACAGTCTTGGTGCTGGGATTTTTGAAAAGGAATTTACAAGAATGACATTTGCAGCCAGGTCTGCAGAAAACATGGAAAATTTCGGAGAAGTGCATAAGCTGCACTAGAAAATGTTTACTCATATATTTTTTTCTATAACTTTTCCTGCAATGGGAGATACATATGTAAAGCCTAAGAATCTTCTGCCTTGCAGTGCTTATGTAACATGAGTCCACAGAACTGGTGCCATGTAATAAAAGATGGCACCATGTAGTAATCTTCTGAGATCTGGTGGGGATCCAATAATACTAGTTAGGTGGTAGGCTTTTCAGATTAAAATAACTACAGCATAGAATAGCATTCTTATCTACTGTTAATAGAATGACAATTGTGTCGATCTCCTACTTCTCTCTGAAATGCCAGAACCATTGTGTTTCAACTAAATAATTTTAAGGCAATCGGCAAAAATCTTCAGAATGTAGATTTCTCTTTTTCTTCTTTATCCTCCTTTTAGAAGATTCATCTGTCTTCATCTAATATATGTCACATGCACTATGGCTTTGAATATTAGGACAACAGAAATTCATATTAGATCACCGATTTGGTCTCCTTGAAATGTTGAGAACTTCCCGGTAGAGAGCAGCAAAGAGCATTCCAGGGAGCAGGATGCCCTCGCGGGGAAGCGGTCTTGGCCACTACTTGGGGTTTACCTTCTACTTATTACGAACTAAGCTCATTTATTTTATTCTTTGCAGGGAGGGGAAGAGAATAAAGTCACACGAGACCTTCATAATGTTGCACTCGACCGGTGTGTAACATGGTAAAAATACAGTAGTAGTTTAACTTGTCATTTTCATAACATCTGTAATTATTTGAACATTTTCTTTCCACAAATGAGGGCTATCCTTACAGGCCCCTTCACATCAGTCACGAAGGCCATGAACAATAGTTTCAGGAGGATCAATTTGTTATGAAATGAAGGTCAATCTCAGATCAATGTAGCAGCTATTCTAATAACATCCTGGCAGAAAAGAGGTATCTCATTACAGAAGTTGTGTTTTGTTTGAAATATTAGGTCATCATTAAGTGAGTACTAAAACACACATAATATTGCATAAAAGAAGTTATTGCCCTCAAAAAATGACCTGCACAAAGTTGCCAAAGCAATAATGAGAGTATGACACAAAGCTTAACTTTTTCTACTTTTTCTAGCTGGATTCACGTACTTGATGCAGTTTGGTTTGTTGCTACTTCTGGATACTGAGATACAGAAGGCTTTCTGGAATTATAGAGATCGTTGATTTCAGACCATACTCAGCAAACTATGACTCGTAAGGAAGATGTTTTTTACAATTTTCCTTGTAGCAGTTGAGGAGGACTTAGTATCTGCCAGGTGGGAAACATCAACATTTAGAAGGGAAAAGAGACACTTATGGAGTACAGAAGTAAATATTGCTATTATAAATACAAGAGGAGGCACTTTCCCTTTAACCATCCTTACCCATTTGGAAAGTACCCAGTGGTTTTTCCCAGACCTTTCACTCCACCAGAACCAGAGCTGAATGTATGGATATTTAAATATTTCTCTGGCACTGTATCATGGCACTTCACAACTGGCAGGATTATGCTGAGCATGTTCTCCAAGCCAGTCCACAAAGATATCATCCTGATCAATCCTAATGGGATAGGCAGAATATCCATGGGAGGGAGATTAACAGTTACAGGAGTTTTGCTTTCCAGAAGCTCCAGAGTTCCTCGGTATCAACTGAAGCCTCATAATACACCTGTGAGGTACACCAATGGCCACGGGAAATTGTGAGGAAATCAGAAAAAGAAGTTACATGAATTTCTTAGTACCATGGCGTGAATCGTAAAATCATCCATCCATTGAGTATGTGCTTTACCTGCAATAGCCTCTTTCCTCTCAGTGTAATACACTTCACCATTAGTAAATTGCAAAGGTCATTGTTAAATGTGTGTGTACAAACACAGACACTAAATCTTGGAGCAGCTCATAGGAGCTAGATGGCATCAAGAGAACAGTTTAGCAGTGCTGTTTTACAGAAGCAAAGGCTGTCCTGCTAACTGTTTTGTGACTATAGCCCAGGGTTTTAGGGACTTTGGGAGTTTTTTTTTAAAGATGTATCAATTTTCCAAACTAGATAAATATCAGTTACAAGAATGTAACATTTTCATGCTGTTTTGTTCAAAAGCATTTCAGATGCAGATTACATAACAAACTCTGACAATAGTAGCATCTGTGGCAAGGAGGCCCAACACCACATTACAGAGATTCCCCAAGTCCCTGTGTCCTCCAAGCCATGCCAGAAGGGTATGCCACCATATAACCAAAACGAAGTTACAACCATCATGTAATGGAGACACAGAGACATGCACATCAGGTGATTTGCCCATGCAGCTTCTTATGCAGGCCAAAGTGTATGGAAGCCTATTGTCATGGTTTGACATGACAGCTATTTCTGGTAAGGGGGAAGGGGCTCTAAAGATGGCTCCTGTAAGAAGTTGCTCAAAACTCTCCCCAGCTCTGAACCAGACCCACTTCTGGGGCTGAGCAAATTAGACACCTTCATGAATCACTTTTTCTTAAAAAGCCAGAAGAGGAGAGTTCTTCTTGTTTCTTCTTCCTGTTTCTTTCTTCTTCTGTCCCTTTTTCTCTTCCAGCTGGTGGTGGTGCAAGGAGTGTGAAGAGAGAGAAAAGCAACCATGCAGACTCCAAGGTCAGTGAGATAAGAGAGGAGGAGGTGTGCTGGAGCAGACACTCCCCTGCATCCTGTGGAGAGGACTGGTGAAGCTGAGATTTGTTTGCATTCCATTAAAGACCTCGCATCAGGGGCAGTGATTCTCTTCATGAAAACTGTGGGGAAGAACCTACACCAAACAAGTTCATTAAAATTATGGGCGGAAAAGGCCCTGTCCCATGTAAGGGACTCTGTATCTGCAGAAGCTGCAACTGTGGGGAAGAACTCACACCAGAGATATTCATCAAGGGCTGTGTCCCATGTGAGGGACCCTGTATTAGTATAAGCCGTAACTGCTGGGAAGAACCCACATCAGAGAAGTTCATTAAGGACTCTGTCCCATGGGAGGGACCCTGTATCAGAGGAGATGAAGAATGGCAGGAGTCATCCTCATCTGAGCAGACAGAAGTGGCAGAGCCCATCTGTGAGAGACTGACCACATCCCCCACTCCCTGCCCCCCTGAGCCGTTGAAGGGAGAGGAGGTAGAGATATCGGGAGCAGTGAGCTGGGCCCGGGAAGAAAGGAGGGATGGAGGAGGGAGATCTTAAAAGTGCTGGGTGTCATTTTCTCATTATCCTACTCCCTTTTTGCTTTTATTCTGTTCTGTTTCTTGTAGAATAAACTTTCCTACTTTCCTCTCTAAGTCGAGTACTGGAGTCTGTTTTGTCGGGAACCGTAATTGGCAGCAAGCCCTCCCTGCCCTTGTCTCAATCCACAACAACCTTGCTTATCTTTTTACTCCCATTTTGCTGGGGCCTCTGCCATCCTAATGAGGGTGGGGGTGAATGGGGGCACTGAACGAGAGACTGTCATGGTGCTGCTGTGCTAGCTGGGCCAAACCACAACACCTATTTATTAGATTTGTCTTTCTGTCTGCTGATGACAATTTATTGTCTTGTCTTTACATCAGCTTTTAAATCTTCTGTTTTCTTCATGAAACACTTTCTTAGGAGGTTAAACACAAATTTAAGTAGCTAGGGTGAGAGAACTGTGAATTGGCTTGAAGAGTACGCTATAAGAAGTTAAAGGTAATGCACAAGGAGTAGGCATGGCACAGTGCAAAGAGCACAAAAGCTTACAGAACATGACCCTAACAGCTGACTTTAAAAAAAAACAAACAGCAAGTGATGACCATTTACGTAGTATTTGTACACAGCATGTTAGTCATACCTGTGGAAATGGTTTGCAAGAGTGCATGTCTTTCATAATTACTGAGACCTGTGGCTCTAGTTCATAAGAATAGCTGCACTGGAAATCTCCAAGAAATTGTGGACAACTTTGGCTGAGGGCTGTAGGAAACAGTAACAGTTTAGATTCAGATGAGCTCACTTAGAGTCTTCTAGCAGATTGAGAGGTGTTCCTCCAAGAAGAGATCCACTTAATCTTAAACTTCTCCTTTAGGATGGGTTGAACCATCCTCTCATTTTGTACTGATTACAGGAGCAACCTGGGGAGTTAGCCTACATTACCAGTCAAGGCTTAGACAAAAATTGGTGGGAATCAGGTAGGATGAAACACATTCCAGATCCTTGGAGGATAAAGTCTGAGCAGCATTTCTGCTGAAAGCAACTAAACAACCCATGCTTGCCATTGTTTATTTCTGCCCATGCATAGCCCTGATGAGTGGGTTGGTGCATGTTCTCTTGGGGACCATCCTGTGAGCAGCCTGGAGAAAAATCCAGGTTAAAAATACTTTTTTTTTCCCCCCCGAGTTATTCTTTCCCGTACTCTGCTCCCTCCTCTTCGTCTCCATGGTTACACAAATACTTGTACTGGTACCTTTGTTACTGACATGTGAAAAAGGGTTAGGAAGAATGGAGAAGTCAGCAGAAGGCTGCTGAAGCCAACACTGCTGCAGAAAGGGAAATCTCATCAAACTATGCTCAGAGATTTCACAAACCTTTCCTTTACAGCAAGTCTGATTTAAGAAGTTCCCATCTCCTAGTCACTTTTCCAGCAGTGCCCCATTGTTTTTGAGTAAAAAAACTCATCATCTGCTCTTCAAATAGTTGCATTTGCTACATCTGTAAAAGGAGAAGGATGGTGCAGGGACAGGAGCGTATGCCTGCAGTTGTGCAGAGAGAAGGGCTTTGCTAGCAGGTTCTGCTGCCAAAGGAGAAGTAATGTTAACACTGAAGCCATTTTCCAGAATATAGATCCTGAAAAATGAGCTGATTGAAGCTGGCAGAGAGCTCATGCAGAAAATGTAATGATGAGGGAGTGAGATGGGAGAAGGTGCTATTTGTAGTTTGGTGTAAATGACTCCACAGAACAGAACGGACAGTGCCATGTTTTCTCCTTTTTTCTCACAGCACAAAATGGATGAACTGTGGAGGGTCAGTTGCTCTCCAACATCAGAGTGGACTTTAAGGCCACCTACTTCTTAAAAAAACAATGTCAATATACCTCTGGGGAAGCTGCCAATAGCAATGACAAGTTTTCAAATGGATTTTTTTCATATTGTTTCAGATTCTATCAAGCTTTTAGCTTCAAACTGTTTTTCCATGGTGCTTCTCAAATCTGAAAGGTCTCACTCCAGCATGCCAACACTTACCATTACACCACAATGACTAGCATCAAATGTGTGTCAGAATAAATGAGAAAAGAGCACACAAAGACCCTGCATGCCATCCAATGTATTAGAATAAGCTTATATCATCACATAATTAGTTCATGAAAATTGTATTTCAGTGCAGTATATTTGTGTGTGTATATATGGCTTCATCATTGAAAATTGTATTTCATATAGGTTTCATCTGGCAATGATAGAAAGAAAAGATAATAAACTCGTCAAAACCTCTTCCCTCCCCGCTTTAGTCATTAATGGTCCTCCTGATTCCTTCTACATCCCTTCTGTGGCAATAAAATGGACCTTGCTTCCAACATTTGATTGTTACCGGAAAGCTCACAGTATACAAGTCTATGAAAAAATGAAGAAATGCATGGAGTGATTGTAAGTCATGACTGACATTCCTGGGAGTCACAAAATCAGATGGGGTAGAATCAAGGTGGTGAGAAACCTGTCATGCTCCAGAACAAATTAAGGACTGAATTTCACCTTTGTTAACTCTCCTTGCTTAAGAGTTACAGTTTTGATCTCTGTTCAATGGTTTACAACATTTTTTGTGCTGGTTTTGTCTGGGATAGAGTTAATGTTCTTCACAGTAGTCAATGTGGGTCTGTGTTTCAGATTTGTGCTGCAGTGTTAGTAACACAGGGATGTTTTAGTCACTGCAGAGCAGTGCTTACATGGAATCAAGCTCTTGTTTCTCATCCCACCAGCAAGTGGGCTGAGGGTGCACAAGAAGCTCAGAGGGGACACAGGTGCAACAGCTGATCCCAACTGACCCAAGGGATAACCCTGACCATGGGACATCCTACTCAGTGTATAAAGCTTGGGGAGAAGGAAGTGGTTCATAGTTACAGTGTTTGTCTTCTGAAGTCACCTTCCGGGTGATGGAGCTGCTGTCCTGGGACAGCTGAGCACCTGCCTGCCTAGAGGAAGTGGGGAATAAATCCTTTGGTTTGCTTTACCTGTGCACATGGTTTTTGCTTTCCCTGTTCAACTCTCCTTATCTCAACCCATGAGTTTTCTCACTTTTACTCTTACAATTCTCTTCCCTGTCCCATAGGGGAGGAAGTGAGCGAGTGGCTTGTAGGCACAAATGTAGCTTGGACCAGCCAGCTTGAATAAAGATGGTAGGGACAAGTTAATGCAGCTCGCAAAATACTTCCAATTATCAGAAAGAGGTGCTGCAAGTTAATCAATTGGGCCCTGGGTGATCACATGGGCAGAAGCAGCATATAAAGAAGTAGCTAGCAAAGAAGGGTGACTTTGAGTCAACTCTGTTGGTTGTATTACGTTGCCTGTGTACATCTCTGCATGTGCATTACCTAGATGCTCTACGTCATTGAATGAATATTGTTTGCACCACTACAACAGCAGCTGTGTAGGGATTTGCTGTCAGCTGGTATTAAACCACTGCTCTGACAAATGGATGCTTTTGTTTGCTAACTGTAATTCTAAATGATTAATTTAAAAATGGATTAGCAAAATGTTTGTCAGGTAATCAGTCATTTTTCCTATGCATCCTTCAATGCTCATGGACCTTTCCAAATTACTATATGCTTCAAAGTAACAAAGAACCTTATGATTACCTCCTCAGGAGCTAGTGAAAAGCACGAGGTTTTTCATTACTACCTAATTCATTCAAATGGAGTAAGTAATTTCTATTACATTTACTATACTGTTTGTCCCAATAATACAGTTTTACTTTCCTAATGTGTACCTGTAAATGGAAATGATCACTTCTTTGGAACTGTGGTCCTGTCTAGATCAGTGATTTATAACAGTCCAGACTCAATTGCATCAATACCAAATGCACTGTGCCTGCAGAATCTAACTCCCAGTCTTTATATTAAAAAATGGAGAGAGGAATCAAACATAAACTGCAGGATAAACTACATCATAATTGTATCTGTTTGCACACTTGTCTCTGCACTTCCAAGTCTGCAAAATGACTTCTCAAGCTACTTACCTCAATCAGCCATTCAGCCAATCTGTGTGGTCTGTGCCATGGTGGCATCCTAGGTTAAATGCTTGTGATTGAGCCTCCATGACCTCACCAATTATGCAGTGAATATCTTGCTAGAACACTTGAGTTCTGCATTTGAAAACTTCGGGCTACTCTTGCCCTGCACTCATCCTTAGTCTTTGATCATCTCACTCTCTCAAACAATTTGGGAGTGCAGGATATCCTTGTATATATTTCTGGTACACATTTCTGAAAGTATTGCTATGATGATAGTCACAAGCAGAATGTTGTGAAATGCTGAATAAACATTCTTTGAAGAATTTCAAAGTGGCTTAAACTGTATTAAAGACAGAAGCACATCTCAGCAGTCAAGCTACCTGTCCACATCAACAAAAAGTGGAGAAGTTCTAAGCAGCAAAGCTGTGCTGGAGACAGTTCACTCTGATTCAGTCAAGCCAGATATCGAAATTGAAGCCAGTTTTCAAACTCCTTGCTACAGCCTGCTTCCAGCATGCCTTGCTCCCCACTCTCTTGGGAACTGCCTTACCTACCCTCAATTCAGCTGGCCATCCTTCCTCCTCTGCCTGAACAGGCAGAGATAGAATTTCCTGCCTACATTGCCATGTAGAGAGGAGGGGCAATTTCTGGTGTAATCTTACTAGACCTCTTGTCTTTCCCCAAAATGTCACCTGATTGTCATGCCATGCTTGGTGTGAGGTGCTAGCACAGGTCATCACTTTGTCCCAGAGACAGTCTGAGGATTTGAAGTTAGAGACTGGTGATAACCAAAAGATTTGGAGAACACCAATGAAACAAGAGTATTTAACTGCACAAGAGCCTGACAAAAACCCTGACAAAGACTCCACACTTGCACTCCTGCTATCAGCCAGCTTTCTATGCATAGACAGTGAGACGGCACCGCAAAGAAGAATGCCAGGCACTGTTATATTTTTCTTCAGGAATAATGCTTAGAGAACACTTGGCATTTATCTTTTTCTTGGTACTTGATGTTGCTATCTCGGGCAATGTAAGTCCAGCCCACACAATCCCTCTGCCAATTCAAAAGACTGACTGCAGTCTCTTCATTCGTCCCCTCTCTATGGCACCCTTTTCCATCCTTCCCATGAGCCCCTTTTGTTCCCTGCACATGTAAATCTGCAACTCCATCACAGACACAGTGTAACAGCATTTGTCTCCTCTCCAAGCATGAAGTCCCAGGCTCTTCCTGCATCCTTTTCATCATTCTCAGTTACCAAAGCTAGATGCAGAAAAGAAACCAAAGAGCATTTACTGAACACCAGTTCCTATGAATCTGTAACAAAATATGTGATGTGTCGTGAAAGTAGAGAAAATTAATACAGAAAATCAGAGCAGGCGGTTACATTTTTTAAGTTCAACACTGAAACTGCATAACAGCAGTATTGTACTAAAATCTCTGTAAAAGTTTTGAAATATCATCATTAACCCTTTTTATATCAAACTCCTCTTAGAAAGCCTTTTTTTCTATCAACTGTTAATGGCATTTTTGATAGTATAATCTATATATGCTTTTAAAAATATCCTATGGTACAGAATTACAACATATAAAGCACAAATAGCACATTAGAAAGCAGAAATTACAAAACACAGTCATATCCTAAATGTCATAAATTCAATGGAAAGCCATATTAAACATAGCAAACAACTCCGAGCATATCTTCTCTGTATAGAAATCAGTTTTAGTGATGGAAAATGGTCTGATAACACCTCCAAGATTGGTAAGTTTCATCCATGGACATATAAGGGCTTGAAAAGAAAGCTGAATAAAGACTTAGTATCTCCATGGTATCCAGGAATGGGTTCAGGATATAACTTTCCAAAATTGTAGGAGGAAAAAAAACCATCCTAAGATTGTTACCATGGAAACAGAACAGTGGAATATCGCTGTTATTACTTATCTGTCTTTACCAGACAGATCCCTAAAATCTTAAGGCTCTCAATAACACAGGTAAGTTTCGTTTCCACCTGAAATCTGCTTTAAAAGGAACCAGGAGAAGAGTTGAGTGAGCTAACAAAGCAGGGAAGAGCTGCTCAGGAATGACAGGTATTTCTAGGGAAAGTGGAGGATTAGAGAGCAGAATGAAAGATAGATCAAGCAGGAAGATAACATGATAGAAGAAACGGGGAAAGATGGGTTTGGTTTGACCACTGAGATAACAAATAAGGCCTTCACAATGAAGGGCTGGATCCAGGCCACTCTAGAGCTAATATTTATGAATAAACAGAGCAGCAAATACTGGACGGGTGTTACCTTGTCCTTGCTCCCAGAGCACATGTGCAGTCTCTGTAAATGCACAGCTTGTGAAAACCACGCACATTTAAGTTACTTTTCCATTATTCTTCACTGGAAAATCCCACCCTCTTTAGATGCATCCAAAATGTTCTAACAATGACTAACGTTTGCACTTTCCTCGAGGTTTTCTGGGTTGCACAACAAGAGCCATCCTCTTTTACCTCCCTGGAAGGGTTCTTCCTGCGAGACAAATGTCCTGACTGTAAAACATATGCTGTTCTCAGCAAACGTTTGCTCTCCCTGTCTGCCATGACCAGTGCACAGGCAACGTAGTCTGTTGCACCCAGCCTCAGTTTCTCCTCTAAAATCCATCCATGCACTCATCTCCTCACAGCCCAACCCTGTGCACGTTTATACGCAGTGCTGGTGGCAGGTTAGCAAGGCAAGACAGCCATCAAGATCCTCACTGCTGTCATGTTGGAAAAGATGAGCCATCTGGCAGCTGCTCTTTTGTGGACTCGGATCTTGCCCTCCGTACTCCTGCCCAGCACCACCCTTCATCCTCCTGAAGGCACCGGGTCAAGCCCTCAAACTGCTTGTCAGAGGGCAATGGAGCAGGGTTTCTTTTCTCCTCATTACGTAAACATGTAGTTAGAATTAGCTGTAGTACGGGGATCTCTGAGGACAGGAGGAGTGCTGACCACCCCGGCTAACGCGTTCCTCTCCTGAGGGAAGTGAGCCCACCGCAGCCCGTCAGCGCCGCACGCACTACCCATACGCCCGCAGCCGCCGCCGCACTGCGGCTCCTTTAAGGGGGAGCGGTTCGCCATCTTAGGTTCCTCCGCCCCCTCCTGCCACGTGACACTAGAGGCCGCCATCTTAGGCACCCGGCGCCGCTGCCTTGGCTCGGCTGGGTCACGTGGGGTGGGGCCGGTAGCGGAGCGGAGCTGAGGGAGCGGAGCGGCGCGGCCGGGGCTGAGGGGTGGCAGCAGGCGCGATGGGGCAGTGCGGCATCACCTCCTCCAAAACCGTCCTCGTCTTCCTTAACCTTATCTTCTGGGTAAGACTCAAGGGCGGCTGGGGAGGGTCAGGGTCTCGGGGCGCGGCGCTGCCTCCGCTTCAGCCGTGCGTTGAGGCCATGGCGTGCGGCCGGCCCCGGCCGGGCCCTGAGGGCTGTGCGCTCCCGGGTCGGCCCGCCTCGTCTCGTCACTCTCCGGTCCTCGCCGGGAGGGCAGCAGCTGGCAGCCCACCCCGCACCATCTTGCCGGTTTACTTTGTGTTTAACGTTTTCCATTTAACAGGCGTCGTGCGTCCTTTCGCAGGGCCCTGTGTTTTAGCGGTGGGCGCAATCTCTTCTCAGTCCACACACAGCCCTCCTTCCAGACTTCGGAGGCGGGTGAAGCCGAATCTGTTGCCCCAGTAGGCTGGCAATAAAGGTTTAATGAGCATTAGGGATCTGGAGATAAAGACGCTTGTGTAAGTGAATACGACTTGAGTTGCGTTATGGAGATTTTGAAGTCTCTTGCTAGTTTAATTTTATAAAGTTATTATGACCATCTAATTTTTGGCCTTCTACTTCAAGGACATCTGTAACAAATTCTTTGTAGCGTGAAGCAGTGTTTTCATACTCATGTTTTTAACACGAAATTAGGAGATATATATATATATATATATATAGATAGATATATATAGATATATATATATATCTGGAGGAGACTGAGGGGAGATCTTATTAACATTTATAAATACCTAAAGGGTGGGTGTCAGGAGGTTGGGCCATCCCTTTTGTCTATAGTAACTAGTAACCGGACAAGGGGTAATGGGATGAAGATGGAACACAAAATGTTCCACTTAAATATAAGAAAAAACTATTTCACTGTGAGTGAAGCAGTGGCACAGGCTGCCCAGGGAGGATGTGGAGTCTCCTTCCCTGGAGGTCTTCAAGACCCACCTGGACATGCTCCTATGCGACCTGGTCTAGGTGAACCAGCTTCTGCAAGGGGGTTGGACAAGATGATCTCTAAAAGTCCCTTCCAACCCCTACCATTCTATGATCCGTGTACAAGTCAGCAGTCCTAATGCAAGTCTTATGTTTCATTTCTTCCAGTAGCCACAGTTGCATTGTAGTATTTATATGTTGCTTAAATGTCCTACAAATACAGTTGTTCTTATGTGGGTTGGCTGCTGTAAATGACCTTTATTCAGATAGACATGTGGATTGTAGCTCATTATTATACTTAGTGTAATCATTGGCCTGTCCTGTCAGAACAGCGCAACTCTAAATAAATGAATTTAAAGACTACTCTGTAGACTTTTAAGAATTATTTTTCTGCATTTAGCTACTGTATTTCTCATAATCTTATCACAGCTCCAGGAACAGAAGCTCTCTTGTCTGAGCTGTTCAAAAGTTTCAGCTTTGAAGAAGTAATAGTGGGTAACAAGGTACTAGACCATAAAAATTTAGCTATATAAAGTTATATTGTTTAATGTTGAATGCCCTATGAAATCTAACAAGTTTTACAGGATAATTTTTTACAAAGGAATGCCTCTTCTGGATGCCTAAAAATGAGTTGTGATCAGGGAAAATGCTTATCTGTGCAGTCTCACCAGCAGTTTTGTATACAGCTGTGCAGAGAGATGAGCAGTAAGTGTGGGATGTATTTGACTTTAAGTGGTGCGTATTAGAAGTCTGTAATTTTGACTGAGGTGTATAGAGTCCATTATTTTATCTTTGAAGTATAAGGTAGTTACATCAACCTTTTAGAAGAGCTGTTCGTTTGAAATCTGCTTCATTGGGTGTGGCTTTTTATACATGCATAGTTGCAAATGGCATTTAAAAAGTTGTGTGATAGCAGCTATGTCATACTGAAGTTTTTGACTGGACATGTTGCGAGTTACATTCTTGATGCCATTTTTAGATGTGGTTTTCTTCAGTCACTGATAAGAATTAAGCTGCTTTGAGCAAGTGAAGTTCAGTATCATAATTTCTCCTGTACTCCAAAAGCTTAGTGGTAGTTTTTGTATTTTATATATTTCAAAGGTATTGTTGGCAGTTGACTGTATTTAGCAGTTTATTTCCATGTTTAAATTTGCAGTTATTCAGCTTAAACAGCGGTGGGCGTGAAGGTTTTTTTGTGTATTGCTGCATCTAGCACTTCACAATTTTAGATAGTCAAGTTTGTCTCAAAAAAACTTAGTTTAAAATTACTAGATCAGATGTACTTCATGTTAAAATGTTACCAATCTCATTCTGTAAACCCTGTGGAGCTCCAGAAGTCAACTTGTCCTGATAGTTTTTTGGCAGCTAGGTAACTGGGTTGGTGCTGCTGGAGGTGACTCATTGGCTACAAGTAGAATGAGGCAGACTTTCTAAAAGTGAGAATTACAAAAAACCAATGTTTTTTTCCTCTCTTTAGCAAGCTACAGGCTGGAAATAGGAAATCTACTTACTTCCAAAAGTAGTAAATCTTAACTTTTAAGTGACAAGAGAAGGAATTTCAGCTCTGGATCTAGCATGCTTCATTTGTTGACTGTGTATGTTAACATTTGGTGCCTGACTAGTTGACAATGTAATTGCTTCTGTGCTGTTAAAAGAAATCTTTTGCCTGTCATTCATATGTAGTTCCAATTTTGATAATGAGCTCATCCAGATTTCCACTGAGATTTAACAATAGATAACTACCTATAATTGGTCGAATAACTGTGAAACCACCTTTAATTACTTTTAAAAATTCAGTCTGTCTCTGTAGAGTGTCATATATAAATCTTACCAATTATGACCATCATCTTCATGGTCATCTGTAGAAATAACAAATTGCTTCTACATAGTTTGCTGTCGAAATTTCTGTGGGAGTAGCTGATCAAAGTGGAATTAACTTCCCCACATACACACCATGGGTCTCATATTTGTGGGAGGATGTTCAGAGTGCTTTAATAGGTGTGTTATGAATATGAGATATTCAGAAAATTATCACTTTTGCTGATGAAGAAAAGGCAGAGAAGTGTTTGTAGTCTAGGATTTCACTTGTTTTTGAAATATCTTTCAAGCCTTCTGAAAAAGGCAGATCAGGCCATACCCACTCATTCATTACCTATGACTGATGACTTTAATAACCAAACTCCAGTCAATTTGTCTGTGATTTTTTTTTTTACAGGTTGATCTTTTTTTGAGAAGTCTTATGCTACTTATTAAATTTTTCCAGTTGACAGTATAAAAAATTAATCTTATTTCTGTATGGTCTTGTGAAAACTTCATGCCCTCTTAAATTCTTACGTTAGCATGTAGGAATGTACCGTTAATAATTGCTACAGGAATTTTTTTTCTAAAACTCTCCTACCGGGAGATTTCACAGCAGGACAAAGCTGCATGGGTTTTAAACGCCTTCCCAAGTTCCTGGTGTGGTGCTTCAACAACTTAGCTGAGTTGTATTTCCAAGGGTATCAACCATCCAGTATATCTACTATAGATATACATACTGTCTTTAAAACAAAGTTCTGAAGGACAGCAGCATCATGAGTAGTAGTTATCAAGGGCAGCACAATATAGATCTTGCATGAAACACATATTCATGTTTTGGGTAATTTGGCACAGAGTACTTGAGTTGAAAGGAACTTTACAAAGAAGTGCATTGATAATCATCAGTTAAAACTTATCCTCCCTAGATCAGAGGAATACAGAGCAGATTAATATGTTTCTTAGTGTTTTGGGTTTGAGAATTAGTTTTGGAGATAAATAGCAAAGGAGAAGTAATCCTCGGTTGACCTTTATCTATACTGTTAACATATTTTCTAGTTTTAAGAAAAAAAATAAATAGTCTGCTGATGCACTGCCTCTTGCAGTTAGGGATGCAAGATGTAATGCCAAATGCAAAGTAGCCTAATTCAGCCTTTTGCTTCAACTGCAAAAGCATTTGATTACGAGGCTTTTATGCATAGTGTTACAGAATTTAATTTGGCTAGTATAAACAAAGCAGCCTGGCTAACTTGAATTTTACCTGACTTTGTTTTATAAGCCTTTAAAGTATTTGTAACTATTACAAAGTTGAATGACCGTTGCTAATTTTCTTCTCCCAAAGAATTAAGACAGTTACATTATTGCTGAGGAGAACAAAGTAGAAAAGTGTCAGGAAACCATTGGGGTCTAAGATGAATGGGCAGCAATTTAAGCAAGTAAATAATGTCAAATATGGGTGTGTACATCTTTCAGAAGGAAGTGGAGGGGGAGATAGGGAGTAACAAAGTGCTGAAAAGTATGTGAGAGAGGAATAACCAGCAGAGATATACTATATATATATAGGGCCTTTGAAGTTAAAACTGAAGAACTAGATGTTGAAGGACAGAAAGCTAAGAGAAAAACTTAAAGAAGCATATTGGGGAAATTGACTATAATCAGGCTACAAATACTCTAGTGTTGTATAAAACTGAAAATGTCAGAAATACAGTACAAGTCACATAATTGGAAAATAGTGTGAGAAAAAACACCTGTTAAGATATTATTCTAAGATGCCCAAAAACTGAATGGCCAACAGCAATGCCAGTGTTGCTACCTATGGGTAGGAATTGTTCAGATGTTGATATGCAGAGAGAAAAGTAACTCTTACAATGAAACAAGTATAACTACAGATTCTCAAAAATATCTTCTGGGATGTGAATGGGGTGTTTTTTAAATGGCATTCTTGCATCAGACTAGAAAGGCAATGGGAATAAAGATATGCTGAAGTTTAACATAAGGAAAGCAATGCATAGGTTGGGAAGATGTCCCTAGGACAGAATCCAGGCAGAAAGACAGAGGAATGAAAGACAGAGGATTTTTTGTTTTATTTTTATCTTTTCATGAGAGATGATGCAGGTAGTCTATCTGAATATAACATAGGTGTATCTTACAACCACAGTCTTGAAGGATATTTTAATGGTGGATATAGGGTGATATCTGGATACTACCCAAGTTTACCAGTCATCAATGGTAAAGTTGGCAGTAGTAGGGATTCATAACTCCTTACCAAAAAGGAGAAGTTTCCATCTTAATGAAGACACATCAGGTGTGTTTTCTCCTAATGTGGGATACTTTGCTGCTACCTTCATTCTTTTGTTCAGAGAGTACAGTTTTTTCTTAAAATAGTGAATGAAATGCAGATTGTAAAGGAAAAAATGCTGTCCTTTGGTGAGTACTGGGAAAAAATCAAAACCTCTCTTTTTTTTGAATTCTACTGTGATCCCAGAGTGAGTAAAATTCAATAGCAAGGTAAACAGCAACAGTAGTATCAAGGACAATGCTTTGTAAAATACAAAGTCTTTGGACAAGTTTGCATCAGGTCTGTTTGGGAGCAACATTAGTAGGGTAGTACGAGGCAGCATTAGTTTGTCAAAGGAACTGCAGTGTCTGTTGTTGATAAATAACAGAACATATAGGTTAACTATCTTACCAGTCATCATCTTAGCTGGCTAGAATTTTATTTTTCGAACTGCTTTAGTGTATGAGCATTACTGAAAATATGAAATCTGTTCTCTGTGTGTTTGCAGCCTGCTTAGAAAACAAACACACAAAACACCCACACAAATTAAAAATCCACTCACAACAACAAAAAAACCCCCTCTAACCTGAAACTGTTTCAAGGTGCATCTAAACAATGGATGTGAAAGCTGACTTCCAGAGATAGGCATGGGCTTAAGAGAGTCTTTTAAATCAGCCCAAAGATGGGATCAGGGGAGGAGATGGTGTTACTGAAAGAACCCTGAATTTGAAATACACTTTGTTATAATGCTTTCAGTAATGTTTATCATTGCATGTGTCATTTGATCATCTAGTTTTCCCTCCACTACTTTGCAGACTTGTTCAGCTCTTAAATCCTTAGAGGCCCAAGCCAAAGTAATACTATCAGGCTTTTTCTGAACTATAAGAGGTCTATGTATTTTTTACTTTTTCCTCTAATTAAAAGGATTTTTAATTGTTCAAGTCTTTTGCAACTAACAGACATTATTGACTGTATTTGTCTCGAGTCTTTTTAAAAGTTAATTCATCCCAAAATAACACCAGTTAGATGCAAACAATTCTAATAGGATGTGTGAATGCTGAATAACCAGTCATCTCCCTAGAGCATGCATGTGACCTGGCACAGCTTCAGGAACTGCTGCCATCTCTATTCAGAGCCTTAAGCAGATTAAATACAAGAATTCTTCCTTCAGGCCCTGTTTATCAAAGACTTATTTTAGCTGTGCGCAGTTCATTTATTTGGCTTGTATTTAATGAAATGAGTGATTGTAAATGTGGTAGCTTTTTATGCAAATATGTTTGACTTGAGTGAATTTGGACTTCTGCAGATATGCCGTTTGCAGGATAAGTACTGAGGTTTGGGTTATTTTATTATTTACTTTTTTAATATCTTTACTTGGTATACAGATTTCAATTTCTCCAGCTGGCTTGCTTTTTGGCAGTGAAATGGTTGAAGTGGACAGTACTGTTTGGGGGTTTTTGTGCCTTTTAAAAAAGCACACATTCAACTTTATTCTTGAATTGCAACAGGTAATAAATGTGCACTTAATTGATGCAGCACTGATCAGTGTAGATTGTCTACTTTGTGTATGTAAAACTGTCTCTTTCTCTGCTGTCCCAGTATTTATGCTTTATTTACATTAATATATAAAAATGATACTATAGAAGTGGAACATAACCCATTTATACTGAGCACTGGATGTTTGAAACTATTGAGTTGTGGGGAGGGAGGAAGGGCCTCAGGCTAGCCTGGTCCCATCCACTGAATACCTACTAGCAGTTAGCACAGTAAATGCACTCATCTTCTGATCAAGTTGGAGACTATTCATTGATGCAAACCATGGGCAAAAAAGACTTCCAAAGCACTTTCCTAATCCTAGCTAAAATGCTGACTTAAGAGACCTCCTTGCTTCCTGGTTTAGAGCATACTGAAAAAGACACTAAGCATCCTGTGGTTGGGATGTGAAAGGAAAAGGGATGACATTTTAAACTTGTTTTCCTGTAAACTAACTGGGTAGTGTTACTATTTTCACTGTTTTGTGATAGACTAGGTATTGTGCTTGTTCAAAAATGTGACACACAGGAAAGGGATTTTAGTCTTCATAGTTTCTAAAACTTGTGAAAATTCCATCAGGAATTTTATATTTCAGGATTTTTTTTGTCCACTAGAAGTTACTTTTTAAAGAGATTCTGAGGAAGAGATATGAGTAATTTTTAAGGGTTAGGTTACCTTGTCAAGTACAGATAATGTCTTTGTCTTCAACTTCCTTAGGATTCCGTTGCAAGGTTTATAGATAGAGGAATGCACACTGCTGTTCCCAAAATACTGTACCTTCTTCCACAGAAACACGAGTTTCACAACATTCTTTAGAAGCAAAACGTAAGGTCAAATGCTGTCATGGCTGATTAGTCATTATGGTCCTGTGTGTGGTAAGGATTTAGTCAAGTCTTCAGACCAAGCTACTTAAATCTGACAAATCTAAAATATCTGCCTTTCCAGCAGTCATTACAAAAGACTGATTTTTTTTTTTTTTTTTTTTTTTTTTAACAAGCATAGTGTGTGGCCCTTCATAGTTTCTGAGCCAGTACCTAATTTTTGTACGTCAGACTCGTCTGACATAATTCTGGAAGAGCAAAGTTTCTCAAAATGCGTATGCTTCTTGAAGTAGGGAAAGAAAGTTAGTCTGTAGATGGGCTTTTTTTAAAGGTTAAACTTTCATGTTACAGATATATTCTTTAAATATGTGTGCACATACATTTTTTGAACCAGTTTTCTTAGAAAATAAGGAAGCCACTTAAATTTCATGCAACAGAAGAAGACAAAGGGCTTCACAAATGGTTCTGATTTCAGTTTTGTGGTCTATTTTCTGTGCCTGGTGACAGCCACAGCTGTGGTTTTCATCTGCCACCTTGCAATATACCATATTTCTAACAAGCAGTTTGGTTCTTAAAAATGGGAAATTACATCACTGTCCTGTCATTCACATGCTTCATTGCTAGGCAACAGTTAATGTAATTCCATTGTTCGGTGACACTACTTTGAATCTTTGCTTTGTGTACAGAAATTGTATGTCTGCATTTTGCCATGTTGAACCTAACATGGCAGGATTTGTATAGTTGGATTAGCATTTCAATGTCTGTGCAAGGGGGCAATTTTGTAATAGCTTGTCCGCTTCGGATTTTCTTGTCTAGAGGTGATGTCTTGCTGTTGGTCCTTGACTGTTACTGAATTTTCAGTTTCATTACTGTTGTATCTACATAGCACCTTTTATTAGATGAATGTGAGAGTCCTGGATGCTTTTAAGATTCCTAGAGAGTACACACCTCCACTGCCGAAAGACAGGCAGAGAGGTGAAATACATTGCTCAATTGATGATACTTTTGAGTTGGCTCTTAATACTTTTTTCTTTGACATGATGTTTCCATAACAAAGTGCTGCAGTGAATATTTCGTATGTGAAGTATTATTCTAGTAGTGTTTATGCAGTGTTGTTTTGTAGGAAGTAGTTGCAGTAATATTGCAGTACATCTAGTACCTGGTAGCAAACAGTACTGACATACTAGGAGTCAATTTTTTTATCTTGTTCAGTGCCACACTGAACTGGTGGTCCTGGGAGGCTGTGGAATCACCATCCTTAGATTTTCAAGGCTTTGTACAAAGACTTGAGTCTGAATTCATTGGTGACCCTTCTTTGAACAGGCAATTGGAGTAAATGATCTCCTGAGGTCCCT
Organism: Colius striatus; assembly: GCF_028858725.1. NCBI lineage: Eukaryota > Metazoa > Chordata > Aves > Coliiformes > Coliidae > Colius > Colius striatus. Next base: position 29,242,368 of record NC_084765.1, on the reverse strand, counting down.
CCTGGCCTCTATTATTAATTGATTCTTTGATTCTACAATAGCATGACTCAGTCTTGTAGTATTACACAGAGCTAGACCCAGTAGCTATATGTCTGTCCACCTTCCTCTTTGCAGTACAGGTACCCAGGTAGTTATAAGGCAACTGAGTAGGAAAAGAGGGCTAGTAGCAGCCTGCATGATTGGAGCTGAAGTGTGTAATCCACTTGAGTGAAGTCTTCTGTCCAGGGTATGGAGTACATTGTAAAGGGATATTACTCTTTACAACAAAATGAAATTCCCTAGGTCATAGTTTAGTCATTGCATTTTCTGAATGGATTGGTTTAGCTTAGCCTTGTATTGGGACACCAGAAAAGTGTGTCATGAAGTACTTAGATTATATTGTCCGTCATTGCATATCAATTGAACAGAAATGCTTCATTTTGATGTAGCAGAGCTGTTTCATTCTGCAGAAAGTGTGAAAATGGTTATGAAAGTCTGTTGCAAAGCTAAAACTAAAAAAGCCCATTTATTTTGCAATAAATCAATGTTAGGTGTCTTGTCAAGCAACAGCTGTCTGTCTTTCACTAGGTCTGCTAGGCATAAAGTTAATGGGGGTATCCATGTGTTGAGATCCCTGTGACTGTACAGGGAGGTAAGGTCATATCAGATTGATGTAAGTGCTTTGTTGTAGTGTTTTAAATCTATATAGTGCTAGATCTGTCCTACAGGTCTTATTTACAGTAACTTGAAGTTACTTAATATTTGTAAGTATGTAAACGGTGGATGTCAGGAGGTTGGGGCATCGCTTTTTTTCTATGGTATGTAGTGAAAGGGTGAGGTATAATGAGATGAAGCTGGAATACAAAAAGTTCCATTTAAACATAAGAAAAAAACTATTTTACTGTTCAGGTGAGGGAGCCCTGGCACAGGCTGCCCAGAGAGGTTGTGGAGTCTCCTTCCTTGGAGGTCTTCCAGACACCTGGACATGTTCCTGTGTGACCTGATCTAGGCTAACCTGCTTTGGCAGGGGAGTTGATGATCTCTAAAGGTCCCTTCCAACCCCTACCATTCTATGATTCTGGTATTATCTTAGTAGTGTTGTATATTTGTTCCAACCTGCTTTGTTGGTTAGAATCAGATTTTCAGGTGCTGTGAACTTTGCAGAAGTCTGTTGTTCCTAGCAGTTCATGTTTCCCTATCAGACATTCAAGTTTGTGATGTATCTATTCTGTTCTAACATGAACTCCTAAGCACAATGGAAGAAGTAGTATGCACTTAACTGTACTTAACAAGTACGGAAATCACTTGCTGGTTGACTGGCTGGAATCCTGTTCTCAGAACTATGAGACAGTTTGTGAACGTTACGAAGTTTAGTTCACACATGGGAAGGAAGTATGTGAGAACAGGGAGCAAGATTTTGGTGTTCATGGCATGGCTACACTAAGTTCTTGACTAGACACCTCAGGACTTGTATAGTTTTGTGAAATCTAAATCTGCCTAGATTAAATATAGTTTGAACAGTAATGGCTAGCCATCATTTGCAGTGTTCTTAATAAACATGCTATAATCTAGCAAAGATGTGTTAATTATTTAAAGTTCTGGTGTTTGATAAAATAATTGTTGCTGAGTAGCCTTGCTGAAAGAACGGTTTGGTGTTCAAAGAAGCTTACCACATTGTTGTGTCTATTGTAGGCAGCAGCAGGCATACTGTGCTACGTGGGAGCCTATGTGTTCATCACATATGATGACTATGATCACTTCTTTGAAGATGTCTACACACTCATTCCAGCAGTTATTATCATAGCTGTGGGAACACTTCTTTTTATTATTGGACTTATTGGGTGTTGTGCCACAATTCGAGAAAGTCGTTGTGGACTTGCTACGGTAAGTTTAAGTGATGTTGTTTTCCTACTGTACAGTTGACTGCCTTCCCTTTTTAATAGACTTCTAAAATATTTTTTTAATGTTTGATCTAATCTTATGTTATGACCTTAAATGTTTACCCTTTATATTTTGTTATGAACATCTTATTTTAATTTTCTGTTCTAAATAATGCTGTTAAATTAGTCAGTTCTGGCAGCAACAGGCTCATCTTTTCTTTTTTATTATAAATGTGGTCATGTCATTAAAAAAATATAAAACTATATCATTAAATCAAGTTCTTAAATCTCACTTTTATCTGTTCTGGTTGAAAAGCTGAAATTGGACCTTGAAAGGTGTGCCAGAAGCCTTCTTAAGTATCTTGCATTGAGGTTAGCTGGGAGTTTTTATGATGCTCAGATATTTTTCTGTGTGGCTTGATTTGGACACTTCACAATATTTTGTCATATGTTTCCAAGCTTTTTAATTGCAGTTTCAGCTTGAGAATGAGGTAGGAAAGAAGCAAGGCCAGTAGTTAAACTACGTCTCCACAGTTTGGGTGTTTTTTGCTCGGTAGTGGTTTTTTTTGGTTTTTTTTTGTTAGCTACTATGTGAACTTCTTCAACAGTTTTTTTTTTTAAAGTGCTCTTAAATATACCAAGACAAATGCATAGCTTGCTGTTGCAATGTCAATTGTTATAGGGCTTAATCTGAAGAAACTTTCCCTTAGTCATCTGACACTCTTAGTAATAGTTTAGGTAGCATCTTTGATGTGACATTTCCTATTTAATAGAAAGAAGATTGAAAGCAACACTTGATTAAAGCACTATGGTATGGTGTTTTCATGCCAATGCTCAGTGCTTGCCGGCTGGGCAGATGCTTATTACTTGAAGCAATGCACACTGAAGTTTCTTGAATTTAATTTTTGGCTACACTTGGTCAACTTAATTGCTAGCTTTAAGTTCTCTGTTAAATGAAAACCTTATCTGAAAAAGTACTTTAAGTAGCAAAGTCTTTGTGGAGGCTTTCAGAAAATAAATGGGTGAAACTATTTGCACAAACGCTCCTGTGTTTTACAGTTTGTGATCATCCTCCTACTGGTTTTTATCACCGAAGTGGTGGTGGTGGTTCTTGGATACATCTACAGAGCAAAGGTAACTTCCCAGTTTCAGTAAATATTTTATTGTGAGCTGTGACCAAAATACAAGGCAGTAGGCTGTGCGGTAATTAATTTTGTAGAACTGTAATGGATATTTTTTAGGGGAATTAAACCAAATCTCTAAGTGTGTTAATTTGAGATATCAATATCTTAAGGTTTAGAACATCAATATTCCTCAAAGCAAAGCAGAAAGCTTTCTCACACAAAAAAGCTAACTGGAATGTGTCAGTAACAGTTGAACAGTGGAGCAGAGTAATGGTAATTGGGACATTTCCATTTTCCAGATGGTGGTCTAATTTATTTATGCTTTGACTTGGTAAATGATTTGCGTTGCACAGTATTCAAACACAGTACATATTGCTTTGTTGTGCAGCAACTTAAATGTTGTCCTGTGTTTTGGTATATAAACTAGCACTGCATAATAATAAAATAGAATGAATGTGTTAATGCATACTGTCTAGCTTTATACAGATTGTTGACAAGGGCTATGGCTAAAGAAAGTGGAATTTCTCCTGCTATTTCTTTAATAGAAGTTAATAAACAGGACCAGGAAAAAAAAGTTCTTTTTGTTTCTACCAGGATAATATGTGACAGAAATACACTACATGGTATTAGAGATACCATGATATAGCTTGAAGTGAAATGTCTAACTTGCACCATTTTACTGACTTCTATGTCCACATATAAATTTTTCAAAAAGTAGTATTGTGCCCTTTTAAGATACAGTGACTGATCTTAAAATCATTTAATTTTTCAACATGCCTTTAAACCTGCATCTGTGAATCCAATTCTGACTTCTGCTCTTTCCGAACAACTTAACACATGCCTATGTTATGACAAACTTAAATGCTGCAGAATCTACTGGCATTGATCCTTGTCAGTAAAAGCAAGGCTTTTTGTAAATGGCAGGAGGGGTTAAACAGTGTCAATTGGTTGAAGACTTAATGGCCTTTTTCCCCTTGCTGGAGTAGTTCATTCTTCATTTTTCCTGAACTCTGCCAGCTAGCTGGAGCTAGTGACTTGTGTTTTCATTGCATTTAAACTGCATGGCTTTTGGGTGTATAGTTGCCATAAGTGAACAATAAGCCAGATGTTATACAGGCAAGTAATGAAATAAATGATTTAAGAACCTGTATGACAAATTGAATAAATGCTTTTGTTACGCAAATCATATATGTAAATCACATTTGTTAAATTGTCAAACAATAGCCTTTAAACTAGTCTGAGACAAGTTGCCTGTGCAGGCTAAATTTACTTTTCATATCTGTCTTCATACAGATTTCCTTGTAAAGATAACCAATGTTCTTGGGGAGGGTGGGCAGTGGTGAGTCTTGTGCTATTGCTATAGAAAATTTTTCTCTTAAAGCACTTTTGAGAATGATGTCTTGACAAGACCCTCTTAATGTAATTTGCAAATCTGTAGAATGTCCATGCTTAGGTAACTCTCAACCTTAGGAATACATTCTTTGCACTTAATTCCTGTTGAATATGACGGGGAAAAAAATCAGTTCAGAGCTAATGTCACTATTGTACAAATGCTTAGCTACATCAAACTTTCTGTGCATTTAAGTAAGTTTACAGTGAAACATATTACTTAAAAGGTTCTAGTAAGATTTCCCTCAGTTAGGGGACAAGTGATGATTCTTGGGTGGCATCCACTTTTAACACACATACTTGACAACATCTTCAGCAGCCTGACTCATCTGTGGTAGCTTTAGGAGCTATTCCTAGCTATGTGCAATGTACTGCCATCAACATTTCTCAAAGTGTGGGGGAACTGGGACTGAATAGAGGGACCTTGGTCACTGTAGTCAGCCAGAAGACCTTATGGTAGAGGATTTACCTGTGCTCCAATCCAAATGGGAAGAGCAGGTGCTATGTCTTATATCCTTGTAGTCACAAACAGAACAAGTTAGCTCAGATTATTATACTGGGTTTCATTTGGAATTTTGAAGGAGTAGGAGGAAGTGGAAAGGTGAATGCATGCTCTTATGGTTCATGGAATGTCCACCAGTGTTGTCTTAAACCATTTCCTTTTGGAGATACATTTCAAAGCTATTTTGTCTAAAAGGTCTTGCAAGATAACTACTTGGGTTTTGCTTGTCCATTGGCTGCAAGCCAGCAAAAATTTGGCAAAAGATAGAATTTTAGGAAGCCGTACCACAAAAGTGTGCTAATTCCAGATGATGGGGAATGACTTGGGTTTTCTGAGTTGTTAATGCTAGAAGTGAAGTTACTTTACCTAGACTTGTACTACTTCTCTTGGTGTGCTGATGCAAATGCTTTCCTAATACTTCACAGGTAGAGGATGAAGTTGATCACAGCATTCAGAAAGTATACAATGGATACAATGGGACAAATCCTGATGCAGCCAGTCGTGCTATTGACTATGTACAGAGGCAGGTGAGACTGCAAGACACATTACTTTCTGTCCTTAAAACACAGATGCTGTGCTGCTCAGCTACTTGTGTAGTATATCTTCCTTCATTCTGACAAATTGTGGAGACAGTTGATGGGTCGGTAAATAGCTTAACTCAGCTACAGTTAGTAGGGTTATGTCATGGTTGTTGGGGTGATGCATTTTGTGGAATTGGCTGTCTATGAATTGTTTGGATTAATTTTTTTTTTCAATGGAATGTTACAGAATGTGCTAATGTTTGTACAAATGTATCTAGAATGTGCTGGGGAAAGCGTTCTTGATTCTAGCTGAAAGGTAGTCACACTTCTGCATTTGAGGCTAAAAGAACAGATTAGACTTAAGGAAGAGTTTTCAATGTATTACAGTTGCATTAAAATGTTGTGTAATACATATTAAATGTCCAATGCACTTTTTGGTCATACTACTAATTGATACCTTGCTTAAAATCACTCCTGAAGTGGGGAAAGGATGAAAAGCTGGTAAATGGACACTTAGGGCAATATCTCCGAGGCTGCACTGTACCCAAAAAAACTCCAAGGACCACAGTAGAGTATGAGCTTTCAGCAGAAGGGAACTGCATTTTTAATGATTTAATTCCTGAAGGCTTTCTACACAGCCTCATAGGTACATGACTGTATAAAATAGACTTTAATTCTGCACCACGGTTCTGTGAGAAGTGCAAATGCTGGTTTATTCCAGGACTATGCCTAGAAAGCAGAAGGTTTTTTTTCAAGCGTCTATTGTGAGCTTTAAGGATAGAGCCATTCTAAAACAAAAACAAAGCTGTTGTCTTGTCCAGGAGTCATGATGGAAAAGTGGGTTGTCTAATGTTCCCTAAGAAGTGATATTTCAAGTCTGTATTTCATAAGGAATATCTTAATTGATTTAAGGCTCTAGGCCCTTTTACAATGGGCTCTGTTAGTGATTTGCTGAAGTAACTGTCAAATAATTTGGGTTATTCAAGTAACAAAGGCAGTTTAATCTTACACCTTGGTTCTTTACCTGCACGTTTTTTTCAGCTGCGCTGCTGCGGGATCCATAACTACTCAGACTGGGAGAACACGGTCTGGTTCAAACAAACTAAAAATAACAGTGTGCCACTCAGCTGTTGCAAAGCAACTCTCAGCAATTGTACTGGCAGTTTAACCCGCCCAATGGACCTTTATTCTGAGGTAAGACAGCCCAAGTATGAATTTACATAGCCACGTGCTCTTGTTGACAAACATTTCATTTTCTTTTTAATGGGAACAGTAAGTCCTGGGCGTATTTGCTTTATCAGGACATAAACATTGTTTCTAAGACACCAGTGGACAGGGTAAACATCTTTCCTTTTTAAGTGTTTGGATTATCTTTCTGCCTGTTGGATGTTTGTGGGTTGTTTTTTACTATGCCTAAATGTGGTTGCTGGATAGATATTTAAGAAGTCTACTCGTTTTAGGGGTGTGAGGCTCTGGTTGTAAAGAAGCTTCAAGAGATCATGATGTATGTCATCTGGGCAGCACTAGCATTTGCTGCTATTCAGGTAAGAGAACATTCTTTATCTGTAAATTTTCTCAAATTCTAAACTGCTGCCCAGGCTATTACAGGTGTGTACAGGGTAATGACAGCTTTAGTTCCTACTTTTGGGAGATAAATGCACATCAATCAAAAGAATATCAACACAGAACTATGCATGGTCTGGTAACTACTGCAAGGTAGATACATGTTCTTTTAGACTTAGGGATAGCTCAACAGTCAATATTACATTCAGTAATCTACTGGAATGTATATGGTAAATGATTTCTTGAAAACTAATTATGTAAGTGTTAAGTATCAGGAACGTGCTCTGATGGCATTTGATGCTTGAAAAATGTGCGTGGTATTTAATTTCCAGCTTTAAAACATGTCATACTTCATGCCATTTTAGAGGTATATCATCTTGTCTATGCTTCATGGCATGCAAATAATATCAAGACTACCCAGGAGATATACCAGGGTTTCTGATAGCACGCTTTGCTTTTGTTCAGTGAGCTTTGCATTGTGTCTTAAATCCAGAAACCAAGAAATATTAAAGCAAAAAGAGGTTCTAAACTGGAGACCCTACCTACTTAAAGTTTAGCACAGACTGTTTGCTACGTGAACCTTAATTGTTATCGTTACCTGGGTTATAAAAAGTGGCCATTGTGGATCTCAGTATTTGTTTAGGCTTTTAAAGACTAGAACTATCTCTTAAACATTCCTGTAAAATCGGGGTTTTGAATGCTCTTCAATGTCAGGCTCTGTACATGAATCACACTATCTTGAGCCAGTGGTAACGTTATTGCCTCTGAGAAATGAACTGCCTGTGTTGAATCCTGAGAGTTGAATTTCAAGAGACTTGAAAACAATGTCAAAGTTACTTTTGTACACTTAATAGCATTTGAACTCTGAAAACGTTTTATCTGTTGAGTCAGACAGTTTAGTCACTTAGTTTTCAAAAGCAGCTTTGGAGCTGGATGATGGTATGTTTGAAGGTAAATTTTTGCAGTCTTGTGAAGATATGGTTATATTTCTATGCAAGGATATACTTACACATTTTGATATGCATATTCCTACATGCATTTCTATACAGGGATATATTTCTATGTAACTGTATAGAATAGTATTGTTGAACTGTCCAGAACCAGATTACTGCAGCTATGGAACTTTAAATTTTATGAGATCTGTACTTAGTCTGATTTTAATTACTATTCTTGAACTGTTAAAGGTGTGTTTATTCTGCTAAAGCACTGACATAAATTGTTTACAACAACTGTGATTACTGTGGCAGATTACTTAACATAAAAGAATGTTATGAGGGTGGGGGAACTGAATCCCAAGAGGAGTTTGCAGACTGATTTAACAGGTCTGCCCCAAAATGCAGTGCAGTTATAATCCTCTTTGGAAACATGCTTGCAATGGAAATGTGGCTGCTTGCATCCTTCTATTTTATCAATTCTAGGCAAGCATGTTGGTTTTATCCCTTGTACAGTGTGTGCTCTTTGGTTTGTTTGCACATGACTGTCATCAAGCTATCAGCAGAAAGTACATATTGTGTGGAGAGTTTGTTGAGAAAATAAGAACATCAGAGAAATTTCTTTGATAATGCTGCAGTATACCATTTTGAAATCTTTTTGCTTAAAGTTAAAACAAGAAATGTGATACCTGTTTAGTAGGATAAGTATAGAATATAGTATATTGGCAATACCCTTGAATTTGTCTAGTAATAGTCACTGAATAGTAGTCACTGAGTGGTAGTCTATTGGAGGACATATTATGGTATCTCTACTCCACAGTTCAAATGTTTGTAAATTCATATGTTTTGGAGACATCAACTTCACTCAAATTGATTCTAAACAATGTTCAGACCATTCTATTATTTACCTCCTGCAACTGAAGTTTTGACGTTCTGTCATTTGTAAGATAGAATTTGAGTATGTACTTAACCCAGTTCTCTGCACCAAAGAGTCTTTGGGCTAATCGAAATGGAGGCAAGAATGTAAACTCCACCAAGAATGTAAGCTTCAACCAATGACCTGTAATGTAGGTCATGTCCTGTAAACTTAGATGTGTAATTATGGGTTTGTTATCTTTTGATGAATTTTATTACCTTTCTTGTACTAATTGTCTCTGAACTGATTGTCATTTTGTAGTTAAGGCAAAAAGACTTCCAAAGTTCATTACTTCTGAGAGCTTGCATTCAAAAAACGTGGCCTTCGGTATTTTCTTTAAACTGAGAAAACGAGATCTTTTGCAAGGCTTTAAATTTATGGAAAGCTTAGTCTTCTATGCATGGAAGTAATTTTTGCTATCTACATATTTCAGTTACCATGGGAATCTTCCAGTGTGTTATAATTCCCTGGTCTCAACCACAGTGACAGCACAGAACTATTAGTAGGAAGTAGGAAGCAAACTGAAGGGAGCAAAGACATTGCAGCATTGTAGAAGTGCTGCTTGACTAGCTGCAGAGTTCATTCTAAAAGACAGCTTTTGTAGTTAGTGATTATGTACAAGATACAGAGCTTGACATGTATGTTCAGCCACTGAGCTCTGTGTACAAAAAACAAACATTTGGTGAAAGCAAATGAAATCTAGTTACTGCTAGCAGGCAAACTATGAACAACAGCCAAAAAACCCACCAAACCTTCCTGACTGTCTAAACTTTTCTGAACGTTGAAGAGGGTGATGCATGGATCCTTCATTGACATAGCCTTCTAAAATGTTTTTGTTTGCAATGTTAAGTGGCAACTGAGGAGGAATAGAATCACTCAAAGTTTGAGATGCTAGCATATTTTTTTTAATGACATACTACATTTATGCAGAGGAAGTTGAAATATGGGGATTCCTTCTGTGTTTATAGTGAGTTCTAGGAATGTGCTCACTGGCCTCTTAGAGGGTATAAATTATTTAAACGGTAACTGTAAAGTTGATTACATGTGTTCTTATTACAGTACCTGATTGTTTCAGGCATTACACAGCTCTGTATAAATTGAATGTCTTGAGTGAATCATTCACCAGGATTATCTTTGTGTGGATAACTGTAAATGTGATGCAACTACTTTTTATTTCTTGAAAATACATGGTTAGAATGAATTACAGTGATGTACTAATGGAGATTGTTTTCTGCAGCACACCCTTCATTTTATCCTTGTTGTGAACAACTGAAAACCTTTGTTAGAACTCTGTAGCCACTAGCAACTACTGTAAACTGTTCATCAGGTTACTTATGGCTATTGCCTCCTCGCTTAGAAGACCTCTGTCCATGAAGAGTCACTTTCTTATGTCCCTCTCTTATTCTCACATGAGTATAACATGTATCACCCAAAGGCTGATGGAAAATGAAGATAGATACTGGTTTTACCAACAGGCTGAAATGCCATACTTCATAATATGATTACTTCCCATATGCTTTTTTGAATGTGAGCTGGTTTCTGCTGTAGATCCAAAGCAGATCATGCACTGGAGACCGAGAATACTATTAGTCTTTACAGTTTGTTCCTTTCCAGGGAATTAAAAGCTCATACTACAATTTTACCATACCTCTTCTTAATCAGTGCTTACTTCAGATTTATAAAACATTCTCTTCAGTCTTTCAGCAGACTTCAGTACTATGTTGCATCTACCACTACCTAGTTTTAAAACTTTTTAGATGTGATGTTTGCAGATTTTATTTTAAGTGTTTCTCCTTTTGTCCCAGTGATATGTTTTTCTGTATCAATGAAGAAGCTTTACACTTGGTTGTCTTCTCACGTATTTCATTCTTGTTTGCTTTCTGTTTAAGGGATTTCGCTTTGTTTGCTTTTTTTAGGAACTTATTTACTTCTGGGGGATGCTTTATGTACCTGAGCTATAACAGGAGCCTCATGAAATATTTGCATCTGTAATAAACTTCTATGCATCTGAGCAAATCAATACAATCTCTTACTGTACTAAGAAGCTATTGCCAGTTACTGTAGGCAATAGAACATGACATTATACCTGGGGTTTTTTGAGTAGGTGCACTCTTTTTCTGCCTTCATTAAACATGCAACATGTGAAATGTCATGCCGTATGTCTCTGATGACATTTATCTAATTTAAGTCTTATAAATGTATACAGGGTGATCAAACCTGGAATTCACATCAAACTTAATAGTACAGTCAAGGTATTGTGAATTTGAACAACAGGAAAATGTCTAAAAGTGCATGTCACATTGGACTTCACCTTTCTAATATTACATGTTAACTGAGATCAAGCATTTGAAAGAGATTTCAGTGGTGATGTTGGCACAAAACTCTAAAGCTTTCCTTTGTTTCATCATGGCAATTCAAGGCTAATGCATTTGAATTTCACTGACTTTCCATCCTAGACGTAATATCTAAGTCTGTACCTTTCATGAAATTAGTTATTTGCTTCATCTGAATTATTGAGGCAAGACACGAATGGATGACAAAAAAACTTTTGTTAAAGCTGTCCAGACAGTCTTGTAAGAAAAGTAAGGCTGGAGCTGGGGACTCTGACTTTTTGCAGCAAGAAGGGAAGCTTTTCCAAGAACAATGCATTTGTTGCCATTTCCTTTATGGACTGTTATGGTCTTGTAAAGCATGCTGACAATCTCTATGGTGAGGTTAAATCCCTTTAAGTATCTTCTTTGTACTGAGTTTGTTTTCTTCTTTTTTTCCCCCTAGCTTCTGGGCATGTTGTGTGCCTGTATAGTACTATGTAGGAGGAGTCGGGATCCTGCCTACGAGCTTCTCATCACTGGCGGAACCTATGCCTAGAGGAGACCGTGAAATGAATGTCCAGTTCAATCTTCTCACTTGTGTGGAAGGTGAATGGGCCAGGCCTACTGCGATAGCTTTCTTGCCCTAAGCCTGGTCAAAGCACACCTTTCGCACATGAGGACAGCCGTACTGTACACTGGTGATGGGCAAAACAACTCAGCTTTACACACACCCGTATAATTACCTGTGACTTTCACTGTTTTAGCCAGCTATTCATGTATCTAAATGTTTTAGTATACTAGTAAACTTTCTAATTTCAGAACCATTTGCAAGTTAAGTGTAATTTGGTTGAGATGAAAGTCCAAGGATGTGTGCCTACTTTTGGTAGATTACCTCTAAGCATTAACTGGCTGTTTCTTGCATATAGAGAGAAGATTTCTTAAACCTTCACTACATGGAACTCTTTTGGCCAAAGTTGTACAAAGGAAGCCAGCTATATTTAATTTGAGGAAATTTAATCTTGCCCCTCACTGGTGTCACTTTTTAAACACTTGTGTCCAGTACACTTTATATATAAAATTGTAAAAAAAAAGACTAAAAATTTTAGGATCAAGTGACTGAAGTTTTGACCTTCAGAGATCAAATCTTTCAAACATTAATGGTTTCAAGTACAAGCTGGCTTTTCAGGAGTATAATGTATGCACTACTGTTCTATAATGAAATATTTCAGTTTTCTACGGAGAGCGATTTTGTGTGTTGAGTGAGCTGTTAGACTGTAGGTCTTAAATTGGTTTGGAAATAATGTAGCCTTGTAGAGTAGCAAAGTAGTATGTGAAAGTGATCTCAACTGTAAATAGTAAACCCAATTAAATAAATCTCTGTATACCCTTCCTGTAAACATGACTTGTTTTCTGTTTAAGGTTCCAATGTATTTGTTCAAATAGAGTCAAGCTGTGCTAGAAGCATAAGTTTCACTATGAAAGCACTGGTTTTAAGTGACTTCATTTAAATAGATCTGTATTTAAGGTTTGGTGGGAGCTTGATTGTATTGTATCATATTTGTTACTTGAAACAATACTGGAGAAACCCAGCACAACGAGATTGATTGAACTTGGTGGAAAGTTAACATTGTGTGAATATAATTGAGGAAGAGCCTGTTGCCTCTCAACAGGGGGGAATGAATAGCTGTACTAGAACTGCTGTATGCTAATTATGCATTAATGTGTCTTGCCTTATTCAGATACTTAGTCACTGTACTGCTTTAGATGACTTCCCTTGTCTCCTTTGCAAAAGCCAGGAATGTTGAGAATTTCTACCATTTGTTTATGTGCTTTATCATGCAAAGTAGACATGGGCGGCCAGGCTGACATGAACATGATCTCAAATACCTAAAGAAACATCACTCATTAAAAGATAATACTAATAAGTGTAGTCTGTTAAAGGAAATATGTCTTGGGGGGGGATTTAATTTTCTTAGAGTTGTTCACACTGCTATAGAGGTATACTTTCAGAATTCTGTATTAGTTTCTAAAGGTGTGTTTCAGATAATATGTTCATGGGGCTTAGAGTTTCAGTTATAGTACGATGTATGACTTAACATCCTAGTCCCAGGAGGCCTTTCAGGTTAAATTTCTTGGGACATGGGAGCGAGCCTGCTACTAGACCCACTGTCAGAAGCATTAATGAATTTAAGGATTATCTGCATCATGTTGTATGACATATTTTAGATATGCTTGGTAAGATCCCAGCCTAATAAGACAACTCTGACTTGTAAGAATCAGCCTGGGGGGGCTTTAAAACAGATGTCTTGCACAAAGAAAGCTGAGGATGCTTCAAGTAGTAAGCTCAGCTACAAGACAAAGAAGCTGCACAGCCAGGAGCCTGATCATCTATAGCTTTTTGAAGTGAGGATAGTTATGGTGAGATTGTTGCATGTACTTGTTTAATCTTCCTGGAAGACATGGGTTTGTAGTAGGAGGTAACTTGATGGTATACCATTAAGTACATGTTTGTACATCAGGGAAGTATCTGCTTGCTTCAGGAAAAAAAAGAGAATCCATGCTGGAATGTGGACTTTATCTGAACCTACTCAAATATTTCAGTTTTTAGGGGGCATAAAACACCTAAACAAAGACCAGCCGAACTTCAAACTGTTGTTAAATAGTTGTTTCTAGGAATGAGTGACCTTATTGCATTGCATGGTTTGTCAGTAGGTCTTGGATGGGTAGGAAGAGTTATGGTGGCTTTAAAAAAAAAAAAAAACCAAAAAACAAACACCACATATACAAACTGTGTCTAGTACATTGCATTATGATTCACTGAAATTGAGTAAGTACTATCTCCTTTGTCTTAGTGGTATCTCCTTAGGGTGACTAGATGTGAATACAGCTATAGTATGAGCTGACTGATTTTGCAGGATCATTCAAAGACAGTAAGAAGTATTGCAAATGTGTTTTGATTACTGTGTGCTGCAAGCAGTGGGATTCATACTCAAGTAAGGAGGCACACACAAGTTCTTGTTTAGGGGTTGAGATAATAGTGATTTCTGCCATCATACCTTCTGTCATCATTTCCAGTTGTGTAGATATCCTGAACTCTGAGGTGATTAGAAACGAGATAGCTTAGATGTTTGGTCCCGGTTCAGTATAGCTTATCTTGGTTATTGTTGAATATTACCATACTACTGTAAACCTTGGACTGGAAATAGATCTGTTGTATTTAGAATTCCAGAACTGCAAACCGATTTGGCAGGCTTCTGAAATTCAGTCTTCAGTCCTAAATGTCTAACTCCTGGAGAAGAATTAGAGTCCTGTAGAAAAAAGAAATAGTTGGATGCTATAGGCAGATGACAAATGTGAGGCTTACCTCTCTTTAGTTTATGTGTCCTGTTAAAAGCTTTAAGCAATGAAAGCAAAACAGGTTGTTTTGCTATCAAGGGAATGCTGTTATTCTGCATTACAGGTAGTAAAAAATGCAGATGATGCTTTTTACACTCATTTGGGGAAGTGTTGCCCTGTGTACCTATGTCAGTGTTTTGCCCAGCCCGCAATGAAGCACCAGCACAGCCTCTTGCTCACTGCCTTCCATCCACTCCCACCCTTGTTAGGACGGCACAGGCCCCAGCAAAATGGGAGGAAAATGATAACCAAGGATGTGGATTGAGACAAGGGCAGGGAGGGCTCGCTGCCAATTATGGTTCCGGGTGAAACAGACTCCAGTACGCAACTTAGAGAGGAAAGTAGGAAAGTTTATTCTACAATAAACAACAGAATAAAAGCAAAAAGGGAGTAGGATGATGAGAAAATTACACCCAGCACTTTAAGATCTCCCTCCCCCATCCCTCCTTTCTTCCTGGGCCCAGCTCACTGCTCCCGATATCTCTACCTCCTCTCCCTTCAATGGCTCAGGGGGGCAGGGAATGGGGGATGTGGTCAGTCTCTCACAGATGGGCTCTGCTGCTTCTGTCTGCTCAGATGAGGACGACTCCTGGCATTCTTCCCCTGCTCCAACAAGAGATCCCTCCCACAGGACACAGTCCTTAACGAACTTCTCTTGTTCGCAGCAGCTGTGGCTTCTGCTGATACAGAGTCCCTCACATGGGATGTGGCCTCCTCTGGACATAGTTTTAATGAACGTATTTGGCGTGGGTTCTTCCCCACAGTTACAGCTTCTGTGAATATGAGATCCCTCCCACTGGACACGGTCTCCCCTGGCCATAGTCACTTTTCCTGGCACAGGGTCTTTAATGAAGGGAGTCATTGCCTCTGATTTGGGATCTTTAACAAAGTGCAAACAATCTGCTCCCCTACTCCTCTCCAGAGGATGCAGTGGAGTCTCTGTTCCAGCCCACCTCCCTTCCCTGACCTTGGGGTCTTCATGGTCACTTCTCTCCCAATTTCTTGCATCACCGCTAGCTGGAAAAGAAGGAAGGACAGAAAAGTAGACCTAGGAAGAAGCCTCCTCCTCCAGCTTCTTAAAAAGTGATCATGGAGGTGCCTAATTGGCTCAGCCCCACAAGTGTGTCTGGCTCAGAGCTGGGGGGAGTTTGGAGCAACTTCTTACAGGAGCCATCTTTACAGCCCCTTCCCCCTTACCAGAAACGGCTCCATGTTAAACCATGACAACCTATTGCAATAGAAAATGTGTCTTATTTAACCTTGTATTAAAACAGCGCTACATTTGGGTGAATATGCAGTGAGAATTTGCTGTGTTAATGTGTCTTGATATGCTGAGTTTCTTGCTGTCCAGGTGAGCAATGTATCTTGGTTTTACCTTAACGACCCTCAATTTCTAGAGCTAAAGTTTATGCATTTCCAAAAGCCTGTTTTGTGTATGAGAAGAGTTTCTAACTGTCTTCTGGCTGAATTCCACCTGTATGCAGGATCCAAACTGCCTACTACTGTTAATCAAGCTCTACTGTTAGCAAACTGTTTATGTGCTAAGAAGAATGAAGGTAGAAAACTAGTTTACTGTCCTGCAAGTCTAGGAGAGTGCTATTACAAACTGTTTCTCTTTTAGGTGGTTGGTGAAGCCAGCTTTCTATGTCACTCGTTGAAGAGTCTAAGCAAGGTTTGCATCCTAGCTTTTTTTTAAACCTGGAGGTTTACATTGCAGTGAGGCTTTGTTTAAGTTCAGTGGTTTTTTGCTGTTGGTCAAGGAACCACATTACTGTTAATGAGAAGTAGAGAACTGTGAACAGCCTGGGCCTGTCTATGAAGTAATAGTCTGGTAAGCATGTTTTCTGCTTTCAAGTTACTGCTATTGGGACTCCTTCTCAAATGAAGTTACACTGTAATGAAGCTCAGGCTTCTGTAAGCATTCAAAGAATTTTTTTTTTCCTTGTGGATTTCATTGCCATAGTGGAATAACTCCAAAGAAACCAAGAAAAAAAAACCCAACTTAGCAATGAGTGAGATGGAAGATGATTTTCTTTCCGTAGTACATATGCAGTTGCTAGTTGTTTTTCTAGCTATTCCTATTGAACTCTAGCATAAGATTTCAGTCTCACTGTAGTATGAAGTTACCTCACTGACTAGTTTGAGATAAGCTCAAGTAACAAGGCAATTGAGCCATGGCAGCATGCAATTTAGTAGAGGCTACTTAATGATTAAAGTACTCTTAAATCAGTCTGTGCCTGCTTAATGCTAGGAGTACCACAGGCCCATTGCTCTCATAACAAACTAGTTTGGCTTGCTTAATGGTGTTGTAGTTGCCAGTACAGACTCCGTCCAAGACGTGTTAATTTGTCTTGCTTGGTAACTGTGATCTGTGCTATGATACTTTATCTTTCTCACTACCCCTTAGGCTATGTTTCCTAGCCTGTTTACAGTATTGAAACTGAGGTTTGAACACCATTCTTATGAATGTTTTGAAGATTAATTCTCGAACTTCAACTTCAGCATCACTGTTTTAACTGCCTTTTTCTTTCTTCTTCAGGCACAGCATCCACATGTATTAACTGTTAAGGTCAACATTGCAGCAGAGGGAATATTAAGTTTCTCTTTTTCCTCTTTGTGGAAACCTTTCATAAAGTTGAAGTATACCTTTTCTGTGATGGTTGAAAGAAAAAAATCATGGGCTTAAATTGCAGTAAGTGAAATAGGGTTCATTCATTAGGAAAAAAAATCTTATTGAAAGAATGAATAAACTTCGATTGCATTGGACAGGAATGTTTGTGGTGTTATGGTGTGGCCTTTCTAATAGGTCTATATCTGTCAGTGCTTTCTAGGGGACAGGGGATGACAGTGTCATTCTGGCTCTTTTTTTCTCAACTTCTGTGTCTGATATTTTCGATTCCTAGATGGATTTCCTTACTGCTGTCTTGTAGCTGGGTATAAGGCAATCCTGCTGCTTCTTTTGCAAGCAAAATATCCCATTTCTTAGTTTTTAGATGTAACTGACTACTCCCATTTCTTAGTTTTTAGATGTAACTGACTACTCCCAAGAGGCTTCTTCTGTGTATTTAACTTTCTTGAATACAGCATATGTAGGATGTTCCCCTACTTAACCTGACACAACTTGTCTTCTGTAGTACAAAGTCTACCAAAATTCAACTCTGTTACAGTAGTGTCTTAGAGCATAGGAAATACAGAACCAATAAGTAATTTGATAAGTTTGCTACCTTGTTGGTAGGTTTGATAGAAACTCTGTAGGACTAATTACACTGTAGTACTTGGATTGCATTTTTGTTTCACTCCTCTATCATTTGCTGATAATGTGATCTGTGAAGCCTAGCTGCTTCAGCAGTTAGTCCTTTTAGTGTTATTTCAGCCAGTGAAGCTGTTAATACTAGCAACACCAAGTATTTGGGGAAGGAGGAAGGTTTGTGTTGACACTGCTTGGATTTCCACTTTCAAACAGATAGCAGTGTGTTTACTTCACCCTGGCTGCACGGCTGAAGTGGCTGCTCATCCAAACCACCTGGGTCTGCTGCCTTCTGCCTAAGAGACAATGAGGTCCCAGTGCAGACTGCACAGGAAATTATTCAAAGAATGGTTGAACATATATATGCTATGTGGAGCACACAGGCATGTAGCATACGTGCAGTAGTGAGCCTGACCTCACCCGGAGCTTTTTAATGCATGGGATTAGAAATGCTTTAAGGGTGTTTTTTTAATTGAGCTTTGTTTCATTTTGCTGCTATTAAAATGACTTTTAAGTACAATGCAGTGCAAGTCCTGTACTTTGCTGCCTTTCAGCAATGAGATATGAGGCTCATGAGAATTCAAAGAGAATTTACTATGGTAAAGAACGATCGGGTTTATGTTTGTCTTATTAAACAGAAGGAAATGGTCAAATTTAACAAAGTAAAAAAAAAGTTCAATTTAACAGTGGAAAAAAAAAAATCTGACTTGATAGCAAGAAGGGGACAGCCTTGGAGATGTTCCAGTGCTTGGGGTTTCAGATGAGGTTTGAGATAAATACATGTGACAACAGTGATAGTCACAGCCTCCACGGTAGAATTAGTGTAACTGTATCCTGTAACTGACAGTCTTAGGCCTGAGATAAATCCCACTGAAATGCAGTAAGTCTTTAAATGCAGTGGATCCTGGGTTATCCTGTGCGCTGTATCCTGTAGGATAAGGACATGCTTGAATGCATGCAGTGGTTAGCAGACTGCCACCTGAGCCTCTAAATTGTCAGTTTTGGCTCTTTAGTGCCACTTCACTGATTGGAGCAGCTGCCCTTTCTCCATACAGTAAGCCTACTTCCACATCCTTTTTTAAAACTCATGCTGCTTGTCACTTCCTTGTTGACCTCCACCTTGTCATGGCTGATCTGTTTCCTCTGGAGCTGTGTTGAGGAGGTGGAAAGGTCTTTTGGGGGCAGCGTGTTTCAAAACGTTAGATGTTTGGGAGACTGATAAAAGGCAAGAGAGTAAACTGACATCTGTACTGCATCTAAACTGATGCCAGCACACAGGTTCCCCTACCTTCAAAACTGATTAACTTGATGCAATGACCTATCCAAAGGCTATTGGTATTTGGTTGCTATAGGCAGTGCATGGCTGTTGGGTGTAAGATGCTGACACTCTTAGCCTGTTTCCCACTGTCTTGCCTATCATTCTCTTTTCTAGACTGTTTTGGGACTGACCTTTCATGTTTATTCTGGGGCTATTTTTCTTGGATTTTGGTGATACTGATCAGTATTGGGACTGATTAGGAGAGAGCAAAATCAGTGGCAGATAGCAGAATTACGTTTCTATTGATTTGTTAGAAGTCTGGATGTGACCCAATTTTGATGGGATGGTGTCATATTTTGCCTGTGCCCTCTGTAGCAGTCAGTGTAAACTTTTTCCTTCTTTCCTACTGCCAGGTGAAAGGAATAGTTGTAAAAAAAAAATACCAAGGTAATTCTGCCAAAAGTCCTGTTTCCTTCTCTGTAGTGCATCACAGGGTTTAGTGCTCACAAATAAATCTTAAGTCGCAAGCTATTTGTCACTAGCTGGAAAAGGAAGTGCTGGGGAAGCACAGCTGTACAGCTGCTCTGTAGCCATGTGTTACACCCTAGGGAAGTCTGATGGCCTGACAGCTGGCTGGGGTAGCAAAGGTAAACATGAGATGTAAGGCTTGGCTACCTGTTTCTTCCTCACTGTAGCAGTTGCCTTCATCATACAGGTTTTGTTTTCATGATACATACTTATTCCAGGCTTATACCTTTGGTTTTAGTCCTTGTTGTGACTGCAATAACCTTTGCTGGATCTGTGCCTGACAGCAGCTGTTGCTCACTTCCATGTCTGGACTCCAGGATAGCTATTCATCTGTGTTTTGTGTGGTGTATTTACACTGTAGATGAACATCAAGTACAGTTTACCCATAACCTGAAAGCATGGGCAGGTTTTGTAGACTAAATTTGAACATGAACCAATGTATGTATTATGTTCAGGCAAATTGATGTGATTGTTGGAGATCAAGTCTGATGACCTAACAGGTTAGTCATGCTGCTGGAGCTTAGTGATGTTGCTAGAGCAAGCAAAGAAACATTTCTCCAAAGTTTCAACTTTTTTTAGTGCTATAAAATGGACAGTGCTTTTCCTTTTTGCTCTCACCTGCTTCTCATGACCCTGAGTGATTGTGCTTCACATCAAAGCTTTTGAATTGAAACCTCTTCTCCTTTTGCCTAGAGGGGAGCCTGCAGACATGGGTTACTACTAGTAACTTTAACTGGTAGCTTTAACCATAAAGCTATTCCTGTTGGCACTCCAGAGAATGGACAGCTTTGCTTTCATCTTGGATGTGTGATGGTTCAGGCAGCAGCTCCTTTTGCCAAATGGGCTCCTGCCCCATTCAAAAGAATAGCTTTTTCCCAGAGTAACTGCTGTCAGACTTTACTAGCATCAGACTGACTGAAGAAGTGGAATTCATTTTCTTCATGGAAATAAAATGTTTAAGCAAGCTACAGCTGTTTGAGAGGGACCTGGGAGCATCTAGGATGCCTTGTGTGCAGAAGCAATCTGTTTAGTTGAGCAAAGCAGGAGTTGGTGTACAGGACTTGATTCACCAGGGGCATCCACCAGGACTTGAAGAATCCCATCCATTCTCCATCCTGGAGAATTCTCCAGGACTTGGAGAATGCCCCCTCTTTGGGAAGCATGCTTACTGCTAGTAGTCCAGTACTCTACAAAGTGCTCTTGTGCTTTGAATACGATATCCATTTTAAAAGCTTAAAACTAGCATTTTAACCTGGCAGTGTTAGTATACTTGGATGGGGAACAAAGATGTCAACATAAAGAAATGGTGCATCGAGGGTACAGTACACAGACTGAGTAAATGTTAAATTAAACTTAGAACCTGTGCTGCTCAGTGCTGTGGTAAAAAAAAAAGCTGGCACAGGACTCTGCAGAACAGGGAGGATGCATTTCTCCAAAACCTCTTCTTTCCCTAGATTAAGGATTTCTGGGATTTTGAATACCTCCACTGCTAGGACTGAATTGAGCAGTGATGGTAGTGAAACCTTTAGCTGCCACTTAGCAGAACAAAGTCACTGTTGCTCAAGTCTCCCTTCCTCACAAGGGGTTCAGACACAAGAAGGCTCTTCAGTTCTTCTGTAAAGACAAAGCGTTTCTCACATCTATCAGTGCATTGAAAGCTTTCCCATTCACACTTATGTTAACATTCTTATCCTGGGAAGGTTAAAGTTCACCAGTTTCCCAAGAAGTTCCTTCATGGACTGTTTTTGGCTTAAAATTTCAGAACAATTCTTTCTTAGATGCAGCTGTTGAGCATTTGTGCCCTTGTAAAGTGAAAGGGAATGTATTAAACTCCCCCACATGCTCCCTACTTTGAGTATGAGTGTTATCTCATGTCTGCAACCCCCTTCCCAAGAGACATCCAGTCACATTACAAAACAAGCAGTGGCACTGTGTACACAATATCATTTGTCCTTTTGTACAAGATTTTCCGTGGCAAATATTGATCTGACCACCACCTAGTGCTAGCTTGTTTAGACAGTCTGGGTTTGAACTATCACAAAAATACTTAGCATGCCAGAAGGGTTTTCGGCCCATGACGTCAATGTGCTTTACAAACTCCCTGTGATGAATGCGGAAGCTGAGATATGAAGTGCGCATTCTTTCCTTCACAAAGTCAGTCACTATTTATTAAAGGAGCCTGTGCTCCTTGAACAACCAAGTGTGCGATCCCAAGCTCAGGAAATTTCATTCAAGTTCAGGCTGGGATTTCTGCTAGTGTGTGTCTATTTACCCTAAGGCAGGGACTGCAGCAAATGCTAGAATTTCAAAGTCAAAGAGAATTAGTCAAAGCACCAGTAATCCAGTTGTTCTGTCAGTATTGCACCAACATGCTAGTTACTTCTCTGGATGTCCACCCTTGATTTGGTAGTTTAGTTGAATCGTCGTAAAGGCAGCAAAGCTGGGATTATACGGGCTGGTTTATGTCTTCAAAACTGTACTCTTTCAGATCTCATAAGCAAAATACTTTCTGGTTTAT
Organism: Colius striatus; assembly: GCF_028858725.1. Taxonomy (NCBI): domain Eukaryota; kingdom Metazoa; phylum Chordata; class Aves; order Coliiformes; family Coliidae; genus Colius; species Colius striatus. Next base: position 29,220,303 of record NC_084765.1, on the reverse strand, counting down.
AAGCACTTCTTAGGATATCTGTTCCCTCTTTGCCTCCTTCCTGTTGTTTTTGTACCTTCTTTATTCTCAAAATGGTATGTGGAACCACGTGGCTGTAAACTGGTAGGTATGGTCTAAGTCTGTTCATCTAGTGGTCTTGGAAGATTTTGTCTTTCCTCTTAGAAATTTCAGGGACATGGAGTCAGATTTCTCCTGATTTTGTTGGGAGGTCTCAGTGACTTCTATTAGGGTTTTATATCTAAAAGCAAGATTTAGTCTGTGCTTTTAGTCAGAACACAACACCACAGCAAATCTGCCTTTTGGGCCCTTGTGTCAGACAGGAATGCTGCAGTCACATAGTACACAGCAGTGATAGGCTGTAATTATGCTCCTAATGTTGCACCAAGCAGCTTTGTGCCAGATCAGGTGTCAGCTGTCCTTTAACAGCTGGTAGAAGGACAGGACAAGCACTGTACCATGTGCTCCAGCTAATTTGATGGAAATATGATTATCTAGCTATTCTAGAAACAGACCAAAGTTGCATTGTGTGTGACCCAGGAATGCACAAGTCTGGAGAGTAACTGTGGCTCTGAGCTCCCCTCATCCAAGATGTGAGCTGGCAACTGAAATTAGATAATTGCTAACAAAGAATAGATAACGGCTAACAGTTTGAGTAAAAGTTCTTTGTCCTCTATTCTTTCTCTCAGCAGATGAAGTATTATCATTTTGTTAATAACCTAGTCACAGGCAGGACTCTTAATTCCTGTTCCTCTTCCAAAATCAAGTTACTCCACTCATCAGCCCCTGTAAGCCTCTTAACAGCCATTTACTTTCTAGGAGCCCCATGTGACCTAGCATCACAACTTTACCTCTTTTTTTTTTTTTTCTTCCTGGGGCACAAAACCCTGTTAATTCTGTCTCCTTCAGCTGGAGTCCCCATGGCCACCACATCACAGATGCACTATAAAAACCCCTGTGATCAGTACTGTCATTAATGTAGGAAGCTGGGGTCTGCTGCTGGTGGATAGTAGTGACTGACACTAATCCTGATTTTTGTTTTATTTTCTAACACTCAACTCTGCTTTACTTCAGAGGCTTGGCTGCTTGTTTGTGCCCATAACCCCATAGCAGAAAGGAGACATGGATCTCAGGGTGAAGGCCAAGGTAAGGGCACCTTCCTGCTCTCCTTGCATAGTAGCAATGAGCATAGTTTCTGTTTGAGGACAGGTGAAGTATTGAGAGCTATGTGGCTGGTAACTGCTCTTGCTTTCAATGCCCCAGCTGTGCAAGGTAGAAAGTAACAAAGGAAGGGAAAAGAGATGGTGTTGAGCATCAGAGGCTACTTTTCAGGCCTTTACAACTGTGCAGAGCTTTTGCCAGTCCACAGTGAAGCTTAACAGTGATCTCTCAGTACAGCAGACTATTTGTGCAGTAATGATGTAGAGTCCCCTGGGTTCTATAAGCCTGCACAGTTAAGCCAGCTAGTGATGATACAGCCAAGAAGTTACATAGTACCAGAGGAAAGTGGGTTAGTTAACCACTAGTGCTTAGGTTAGATGTTTCTTAATGACCAACCAAATTCCCATGATACCTGACTTGTAATGAATCTCCTCATGGCAGCTGTGTGCTTCCACTTCAGCTGCATTTAGTAATCAGTGAGGTCTAAGCTGCAATCAGAAGTCTTTGCCTAAAACATTACTTCTGGAAAGGAGAATAAGACCTCAAATGCACTTCTTGAAGAATCAAGACAAGGAGTTCAAGGTAAGAATTGCTGATGTTTGTCGTATGTACGTGGTATGTCAGCACTTTGGCTGAAGTATGGTGTGGTCATTCATAATACAGAGTTCAAGCTGCAGTCAAGGTTGTGAACACTTTAAACCTTGGGCAGCCCCTGTGCTCTTGCTGCTGCTGACTGTTCTGCTGTTAAGAGGCTCATTTCTTCCTTTCAGATGACAAGTTATAAAATATACTAGAAGCTAGCTGCCTGTGGCAACAGACCTATGAAGTTGCCAAGAGGTCCTTTGAAGTTAAGCACTAATTGCATTAAGCTGTCCTAGAGCTGTGTCACCTGGATCTGTTTCTAGTCTGACACTTTGTCCAAGTTTTACTAACACCGTATGCAGCAGCTGAAGTCTGTTCTGCCCAGAGATAGACCTCACACTGCTCTTGTAGACATTTTCTAATTACATATGATTGTTTTTGGTTAAACGTTATTTTTAAACCAATTTTCCTGTTTGTAATTAATAATAACATGGTAAAAGAGAGTAGTAACATGCATAGCTCTGTCCAGTTTAAGGCTACTGTTGGGCTAGATTGCCTGCTTTGGACCTTTGATTTCTTCTTGTGGTTAAAGGAATAGCAGGACAGATTACCACACTTTTTCATAGCCATCTCATGGCCATGTTCTTCAAACCTAGAACGCATCTAGAAGAGCAACAGGTGTCAGCCTCAGTCCCTTATTGAAATGACTCCCAATCTTTCTTGTTGCTGGTATTTAATGGATAGATGATGCCTGTTTCTTATGGCCTAGTCAAAATTTTGAGAGTTGAACAGTTACAAGTCTGAAATTGTTCAGCACCAAATACTTGTTGTCTGTTGTGCAAGCTGAAGTCCTGCAGCACTAAATAAAAAACCAAAAACCAGGACAGTAACTCTGTTGTAACTTCTGTTGAATGAGTTTGTCTGTGTATGCATACTAGCCACAGGCTCGGAGTGCGTAATTAGGTTACCCCCCTTTGAAGCTGGTGAAAGTGTGTTCCTCGCTCTTTGAGAACAGCTTGTTGTGTGTGAAATCATCCAGAGCCACAGAACTATCAGCCTCAGCAAAGCAGTCTGCTTGTCCTGAGTGTGCTATGAAACAGAGGTTAACAAACACACAACTTTGTCACTGTTTTGTCCCTACATGTTGCTTGGCACCTTGGTTAAAAAAAACATAGTAAAAATAAATGTAGAGGCTTACCAAGAAGTGTTTTTCAAAAACAGGTTTTAAGAGTTTAGTTTAAGAATGCCTCATGCTGGAAAGGCACGTTTTAGTTTTCCATCTTGCCTGAAAATAAGTGATTTGTTGGATGTATCAGTTTTGTTGTCCACGCTCTGCCAAAGTGGAGAGGAAACATTGTTATTAAGGCAATGTTATTAAGATAGTAACCTATATTTGACCTTGCAGCTTTTCCTGATGATGAGGAGTTGGATGACACCTAAAATGTGGGGTGTATTCAGGGGGTGTGGGTATTTCTTTATCTCTGTTCTGCTTCTGAGAAGTGCTGTCACGCTGATAGGGCAAACTGCCTAGATATGGCTTTGCAACTACTTATCAGCCAAATTCTTCACTGTAAAGCAAACGAATAATGAGAAAACATCACTGCTGATTTTTTTTATTTCCTGAACAGTCTGGAGTTAGTATGTGGGAACTAAATGCTATGACACTAAGTAGATTTTGACATACCTATAGTCTCTTGCACTCCCAACAGAATTTACTTGACAGAAGAAACAGAAAGGAAACCGGTTTCCTGAGTTTAATAGCAAAGACATTAAATGATTCGATGGGGTAGAAACAGCAGTCACCATTCCACTAGCTGTCTGTCAGTGATGTAGACCGTGTGGTATGTGTAGGCAAAGACAATCTGTAACAGGATTTCAGGGTAACCAGGACTGGATGCTGCAATGTCTTGTGTGAGGCTGTCAGGAGTCTTAGCAAAATCCATGTGTCACACGTGATTAGAGGAGATGCATTTCAATGGTTTAATTTTTTTTCTCTTTAAGATAATCTGCAAAATATCTACCTAAATTTAGTTAACAGTAATAAACCAACAAATGCTTTTCTTTGTGAAAGATGGAATGTTCAAGAAGCAACTAGATTAGATCTCTCATACTTCAGGTTTCCTCTCGTGCTGTACATAAAAAGTGATGTTGTAGTTGTCTCTTTCTGCTTGCATTTACAATACAGTGGCCTAGTTGAAGGCTGTTGTGGACCATTTTTCTATCACTGTTCAGTTCAGACAGATGTCACACAAACCTGTTATTAACATCTTCAGCATGAATGAGCATTAATGTTCATATAACCTAGTGCCTTAACTGCCATTCAAGTTCCTGCAGTGCCTCTGAGTCTGTGCTAATGCAAGGTGTTAAGAGCCTTTCAGCACTCGTGCAGATGTGCTGCATAATAACTTGGGGAAATGTGAGAAGTAAAAGTGTGCCTGTGCAAAGGACTGCAGGGAACTAAAGAAAAAGAACCTGTGGTAACTTCCATTCTTGAAGCAAGAAATTTGAATAATGTACTGCAAGTGCCTCTGACCTTCATTCTGTTTCATTTAAGGAATAATTGCATTGGTGATTATGGCTTTTTTCTTCTGCCTAGATTTCTCATTGTCTTTCCTACTATGTCTTCGCTAACAGTTCCTCCTTGATCCCTGCCTTTTGGGTAGCAATTTGATTAATTTACATTGACTTGCTTCAGTTCCAAGACCTGAAACATTGGCAGACAAGGCCATTCTGTCCCCAGAAACAGCTCTCTGCTTCAGATTAAATCACTGGGTTTTACTTTTGTTTAATCATTTCAAAATACTGAAAAGGGAGGAGTAGCTATTGATCCTTTGGTAAGTACAGTGACAGTTGCAAGTGGTCTTAAGTAAAAAGTTAGAAAGACTGATAGAACTGAAATCTCTGAAATACAGTGAACCTGGCAGTGCAGCTTCTCTCAAGAGGGTTTGTTGAAGAACAAGCACATTAAAAGTGCCTGTGAGTAACCCAGACATGTCTGTGCCAACAATCCCACAGGTGCAGAGGCTGTAGATAGCAGTTAGACAGAAAAAGCTGTGGGCAAAAGAGAAGAACAAGGTAAAGCAGGTGGATGAGCAGTTGAGGGTGCACTGATGACACGGGTACACAGATTGTATGAGGGGGTAACTGGTAATTCTCTGGTGCTCAGAGAGATCAGGGCAGTACAGCACTGCTAGAGGCTGTGCTTATTTGCTGTGTTTGTTTGTTGTTGGTTTTTTTTTAAACCATGAAAAATCCCAGGGAGGTGTCAGGAAAACCATCCATCCAAGGCAAAGGCAAATTGTAGGCTCATCATCTGTCCACGTTTTGCTGCCTCAGAATCCAGTGCAAAGCAGAGCTATGGTTAGCATGGATATCGTTGTATTAGGAGATGGCTGTGATGAGGACTGCTTGAAGTTTTTGTGCTACTGATGTGTTCTGGTTCTTCAGTTGCTCCTCTCTAGTTGCATTGTTTTTAGTATTTTCATCAGTAACTGGGATAGCCACACAGCCAAGCACACGCAGTCCAGGAGGTTCCTACAGATTGTTGACGACAACTTCGTGTCACAGGTGATCGAGGAACCAACAAGGAGGGGTGTGCTGCTGGACCTGGTACTGACAAAATAAGGAGGGTCTGGTTGGGGATGTGAAGGTTGGAGGCAACCTTGGCTGCAGTGACCATGAGATGGTAGAGTTCAAGATCCTGTGTGGAAGAGGCAGAACACAAAGCAGGACTGTGACCCTGGATTTCAGGTGGGCCAACTTTGGCCTCTTCAAAGATCTACTTGGACGGATTTCATGGAATATGATTCTAGAAGACAGAAGTGCCCATGAGAGCAGGTCAATCTTCAAGCACCACTTCCTCCAAGCCCAGGATCAGTGTGTCCCAGTGCACAAGAAAGGAGGAATAGGAGGTAGGAGGCCTCCATGGATGAGCAAGGATCTGCTGGGACAACTCAGGCAGAAAGCAGCCATCTATGAGAGGCGGAAACAGGGGCTGACATCTTGGGAAGAGTATAGGAACATTGCCAGGGCATGCAGGGGTGCAACTAGGAAGGCTATAGCCCTTCTAGAATTAAATGTAGCCAGGGATGTTAAGAACAGTAATAAGGCATTTTTCAAGTACATCAGCAGCAGAAGCATGACAAGGAGGAATGTGGGCCCGCTGCTAAACACTGAGGGTGCCCTGGTGTCTGAGGATGCAGAGAGGCTGAAGTACTGAATGCCTTCTTTGCTTCAGTCTTTACGGCCAAGGCTGACCCTTGGGAAGCCCAGTGCGGCAAGGATAACAGGATGGCCAGGACAGCAGAGGACAAAATGTGCCCTCAGCAAGTTCGCTGATGACACCAAACTGGGAGGACTGGCTGATTCCCCAGAGGCTGTGCTGCCATTCAGCGGGATCTCGACCGGCTGGAGAGTTGGGCAGAGAGGAACCTCATGAGGTTCAACAAGGACAAGTGCAGAGTTCTGCATCTGGGAAGGAACAACCCCATGCACCAGTACAGGCTGGGGGTCGAACTGCTGGAGAGCAGCTCTGCAGAGAGAGACCTGGGAGTCCTGATTGATAATAAACTAACCATGAGCCAGCAATGTGCCCTCGTGGCCAAGAAGGCCAATGGCATCCTGGGATGCATCAAAAAGAGTGTGGCCAGCAGGTCAAGGGAGGTTCTTCTCCCCCTCTACTCTGCCCTGGTGAGGCCTCATCTGGAGTCCTGTGTCCAGTTCTGGGCTCCTCAGCTCAAGAGGGACAGAGAACTTCTGGAGAGAGTCCAGTGCAGGGCCAGCAAGATGATCACGGGGCTGGAACATCTTTCATATGAGGAAAGGCTGCAGGAACTGGGGCTGTTTAGTCTGGAGGAGACTGAGGGGGGATCTTATCAACATTTACAAATATCTAAAGGGTGGGTGTCAGGAGGTTGGGACATCCCTTTTTTATATAGTAGCTAGCAACAGGACAAGGGGTAATGGGATGAAGCTGGAACACAAAAAGTTCCACTTAAATATAAGCAAAAACTATTTCACTGTTCAGGTGAGGGAGCCCTGGCACAGGCTGCCCAGAGGGCTTGTGGAGTCTCCTTCCTTGGAGGTCTTCAAGACCCGCCTGGATATGTTCCTATGCGACCTGATCTAGGTGAACCTGCTTCTGCAAGGAGCTTGGACTAGATGATCTCTAAGGTCCCTTCCAATCCCTACCATTCTATGATTCTATGACTCTGACAAAGGACAACAGAGGGTTCCCCAACTTTCTCCCTGGTGTAATGGGAACTTTCTCCCACGTGCTGTAATGGGAACTTGAAATCAGGCTGTTAAAAGGAACTTAAAAGAGATGCTGCTTTTCTTTGTACAGCTGAGACCTTGTGACAACAAAGCTGTTTGCTTTCTGAAGATGCTTTTCACTCCACTGTCAGAAATGCTTGTGTGTCCTGTGCAGTGAGAGGAGATCCATGACATAGAACATGGCGGTTGTGACCGGGAGGGTGGCTCACAGGCTGCCTAGAGGTGGTCCTTCATGCTGGAGAAACAGCACTTGCTGCTTTAATCTTTTGTATTAGGTCTGGGTGGGATTTTCCTCCTAGGTTTGCTGAGCTTGTGACACTGATGGCAGCACAATGTGCTGAGGGTAGGAAGAACTGTGTTAAGAAATGCAAGTCCTTATCTTTCTGTGATGAAGATATGTTTTGCAGACAGTGTAGGCCAGGAGTTGCTCGGATGGGGCAGGAGAAAGGAAGAGGAATCATCATCAGTTGGCAATTTCCTGGCTGTTAATTGTAGAAGACAGTTCTACAGGTTGCCTGTGGTCAGCTGAAGCAGACCTTGTGTGCTGTTTGTTTTCAGTAATAGAATATTTTTAAAGTCTGAGTAGCAGAGCTTCTTTTTATCAAAGTTTTTCAAGGTAAGACCCTGGCACAAAGCCCTGCTGCCCATTCCTTTCAGCTGTCCACCAGCCATTCTCATTTTCTTCAATGACAACTACAATGTCTCCTTCACTGATGTCCAGTTCATCCACGTTCTGAAAGGAGACAGGGAAAGGAAATGTAGTTAGGCTGAGAGCACAGGATAGCTCAAGCATGTATCTGAAGGGATTTTTTGTACTCTGCCTTTCAGACTGCCAGTGTCCCAGTTGGGAATGAGCCTGAAACACTAGGCAGTGAAGGATTAAGTACTTACTATGTTGGCTATTTCTTTAAGATCCTCAAATTTTCACAGCCCTCATCATGTCTCCTCTCGAACAACTTGACTTTGTATTATTGGGGGGGGGATGGGACATGACTGTCCTAAACCAGTTAACCATGACCCTTTCATGACCCAACACCATGCAGGTGTTGCTCAATAAAATAGCACACAGCTTAATTCCCAAGAGAGATGCTAACAGTGCCTCTACTAATCCAGGCCTTAAATAGATCTCTCAGGTCTTTTAATATGAAACAGTGGCGACCAATGGAGGTACAGCGACTCTTCTTGAGATGGGCAGCTTTTCTTTCTGACACAAATGGAGTAGTTGCAAGGAAACTATGGCTGAGCAGCCATCAGTCCCTTCAGCGATGCTGTCCTATTTTCCATAGGAAACCGCTTTGCTACCCGCAGAGTAGTAAAATAGAAAACAGGGTAAGACAAGGCTTACAGATTAGTTTGAAGTGTCAGCTAAATCTAAATTTAACATACCTGAGTAGATAAGAACAGACTCAAAAAGTGAGAGGCCTCAATATTCAATACACTGAAAGTAGGAACAGGCTCTTTTCTCAGCAGGGAAAATCTCTGTGTGTCATATTTTTAAGGCAACTCCTGGAGTAAGGATCTGATAAAGAGATCCAGGAGTCTCCTCAGAGGAACAGTGAGGTACTTTCAGCTGTGCTTGAATGAAATGTCAGGCAAATAATAAAAGAGTGTTTAAAACATCACATCCATTGTGGTTCTGCAGCTTGCAACAGGGAAGTAAGTACAGGGAAAGTGTGTACGATTCATGGGGATTCAGTCCTCTCCAGAACGGAGAGACAATGTGTTTAATTGGAGCAGGACTCCCCACATGGGGAGGAGACTTACTGAATAAGCATCTGTCACACTCTCACATGAGGAATCTGTAGCCATTTTCCTGAGGAAAGTTTCACAAGAGTTGTAAGTTCAGAATGCATAATACTGCATACTTGGCCATCATGCTATAAAAAATATCAAGCCTTTCTTGTGTTTGCAGTCTTCTGTATCTCTAGAAGGAGTTGTAACAGCTCAGCACTAATTTAGGAGTGATTATGCTGATGTGTAATCACTTGCAAAAGAAATCTTCCTGTTTCATCTCAAAGCAGCATGATCTAGTGACACGCACCAGGAACTGGCAGCTGGGATCCCTACCTTCTGCGTGTGACCTTGACTAACAGTTCTCTTAAGTGTCTCTGGCTGTAAAGTGAAGATAACACATTGTTCACAGAATTAACACTTTCAAGATGTTTGCATCAACACCACCATCTATTTTTAATTGCATGCTATGAAACATTTATTTTTAAGCTTTTCTTTACCTGGGCTGTGTAGTCATAAAGGACTCTGTAGTCGTGTGAGGGTGTGAATCCAGCTTGTTCATTTACAAAAATGTGTGCATAGACTCCGTCTGTTTTCTCTGCTGGGGGGGAAAAAAATACCACAGAAACAAAGAGTTCAGTTGCTGATAAATGCATGGGATCATACGCAAGAGTTCACAAATACAAGGGTTTCTGTTCTTTCTCTGTCTGGAGATGTACATCTATAGAAAAGCTGCTGTGAAATGTAGGTAAAATCTTGCAGGAAAACTAGGTCCCACTGGTTAGATGATAATGAGCCCATTGAACTTTGTGGGAGTTCAGAAACTAGCTTTAGCCTCATCCAGGTTGGGAAAAATGTTTACTCTGCTAAAGCATAATCCAAATGGTCGAAAAAGGGAAATGCTGTGATTGAAGTGGTTTAAAATGGCTGCTAATTGTGGTACAAAATTGTAGCAGTTCACTGATGCACACAGTGCTTTTCTTTTCCGATTGGGAAATATAGAAAATAGCATGCTGATGGGTCACTAGACATTCTTCAGTAGTTTATGTAGTTCCCAGGTAGCTATTTGTCACTGGCATAACTTTTCTGGCAGATGTTGTTTTAATATAGCTTGTCATAAATAGGGAAACTTCTTATTCGTTCCCAGCATCTGCCTGGGAGTTTCTCCTGCCATTGAGGTGAGCAGAAGCTTCTCACATGTGACTCCTCAGTGGGATGGAGCACTATGACAGCTTACAGAGTGGCCAGGGTGCCTTTTCCTTCTCTCAGCCAATCCTTGACTTAGTCGTCCTGCACTGTTGGATCCTCAACTTTTCAGATTTTGAATGATAAGCATGGGAGCAGTTGAAAAAGCTGAATGCAGGGAGTCCTTGCCTTTCCTCATGGTCTTGTCCAGGGAATGTTCTCCCCTGCTGTCCCCAGCCTAAGGAAACTCAGGAGTGAGTACCCTGAACTGCTCAACACTGTATTGCTCTACTTGTGCCCAAGCCTGAGCTGGTACCTGGCAGGTCCAGCCTGTGGCTAATGGTGCTGAAGAGTCTCCTTTGGCTGAGCACCAGATGCAGCAAATAAGATAGTGTAGCCTTCATTTCTGGTTGCCCAAGCAGGCAGGCCTGACGAAGGAAATTGATTTGGGTATGCTTTACAGCTGTTCTAAATCAGCTTTTTATGTTCTTTAGGCAAGAATCACAGTTAAAAAGTTTTGGTTTAAATCAAACCAATAAAAATGTCATAAGTTGTTACTTCATGCATAGTCAAAATACTATGTTTTAAATGTCATCTGATAAATGTCTAATTGCAAGGGTTACAGTAAAACAGCATAGCTGTGACACAAGATGGATATTTGCATTCATAAGGTACGCATGGCCTTTCATGGGTAGTGTGTTCTGCCTTAGGAGAAAACTATTATCTTAGTGTTGTTCTAAATGTAGTTTAGAGATTTTGAAGATTATATGGATTATTTGGCACTTTTAACTGGGAAATTTGCTTAATACACATCAAAGTTAAATTTATTTCCAGATGACTCCTACTCTTGACTGTCAACATGTGAATATCTGCGGTATCGTTTCTGCTCAGTGCCAAAGCTTGATTTAGTAATGTGATCTAAACCAAACACATCTGGTAAACTTATTTCCTGAAGAGGCATACCGAGAGGAGGGGCTGAAGGAGTGGCACTTTCCATGTTTTTGCTGCTTCCATGCAGTAGTTCGGAGAATCTGCAGAACCAAGAGAAGCCAATGACAGAATGAGTGAACAGGACTGGGTATGAGCATTCCTTCTTCTCAGCTGTCTGACTCAACCTTCCCTTCATCTGCTGCAGCACTGGGTAGATGTCACCTTCTCCTATGGTAGTCTATTTCTGCTTAGGCTGTAGATATATTTAACTTGAGTTAAAAATATATTAAAGAAAATATGCAGCAGAATACTCAACCATCATCCCTCACTAAATTGTGCATAAAATGCATCAGATAGTATTTTGTTGTTGATCCAAAGGCTCATGTTGCAAAACTCAGAGAATCACAGAATTTCAACGGTTGGAAGGGACCTCAAAAGATCATCTAGTCCAACTTCCCTGCCAGAGCAGGACCACCTAGAATAGGTCACACAGGAACTCATCCAGATGGGTTTTGAATGTCTCCAGAGGAGGAGACTCCCCAATCCGTATGGGCAGCCTGTTCCAGTGTTCCCTCACCCTCACAGTGAAGCAATTCTTCCCTGTATTTCTTTGGAACCTCTTATGTTCCAGCTTGTACCCCTTGCCCCTTGTCCTATCATTGAGAAGAGGCTGCCTCCATCCTTCTGACACCTGCACTTCACATATTTGTAAACACTAATGACATCATCCCTGAGTCTCCTCCAAGCTAAAGAGCCCCATCTCCCTCAGCCTTTCATCATAAGGGAGATGCTGCACTCAACTCCAATTATTTCACAACATTAATATGATAATTACCATTTTTTTAATAAGAGATTACCATCTCTTTGTCTTGAAGGAAAACTCTGATACAATTTAAACTACAAAGCTTGTATAATGAGCCTTTCTAAAAGCGTGGGTTTAGGTTAAATTTTTTTTAATCAATCCCTAGTTATTTTCTATGTCACAACTGGATACTGTCAGTTAAGTGAGAAAATGGCTTAGGATTCTCAAGCATAGGTAGAAGCAGCATTGCATGCTTCAGGCATATTTAAAAATCAAATTTTTCAGCTGGTGAACTCTCAGTGTTTCTGAAAAACAGACACCTACATGCAATAGTTTCTGAAAAACACAGAGTGAGTATCTCCAGGCTATTTGCCCATGCAGAGCATGGCTGCATTTTAAATGGCAGTACGATTGTCTTCTGTAACTGTATAGGAGGCAGCACTGGAATTCATTATTGTGGCAGATCCAGTTTCAAACTGAAAAACCAAGTATGGTAAATAAAGTGTCAACTCGCTAACAAGCCTGGACCACATTTTAAACAGGAGATTGCAGCCCACTCCATGTCTTTGACATGTAATAATGCTTGTCAAAATATAAGGCTCTTCAGCTTTAAATATGATGCCATTCCCACTGTGAATTAGCCAATTTTAGTACAAAATATTTAAACCAATAGATCTACCATGCTCTTCTGCTGATATAACTGCAACCGTGTTGCAGCATTTGCCAGCATCAATGGATCAGAAAATGAATGCCTCCCTGATCATCACAGTTATTCAGCTGAGTGCTTTTTCCTTGGGTCTAGATACAGAGTGCAGCTCTTTGTTCTGCTCAGTTGGGCGGTGCAGCAAGCCAGGAGGCAGTGCCAAAAAAGACAGCTCTCCCCCAGCCTTTGCTCCCAGCAAAGTCACCTTTGCCCTCCCTTGAACAAAGTGTTTTTGTTGCTATGTGCCATGACTCACTAGGAAAGAGGAAATAAGTGACTGCAATCCATTGCTGGCCAACTAATTGTTTTATGAACTCATCCCCTGTCTCTCTTCCCACTAGACCATGGCAAAATTTACTCTGACTCTGCTTTTAATAGGTTTACTTCTTCTGTCAAGTTATATTTATTGATACGAAGCTGTCTTCTGCTGTGACGAAGAAAATAATAACTTTCCAGGTCCTGTTACCGTGCATTACAGTTCATATGGAGAAATGCCTATTCTGGGAACTGAAGTTTGACACTTACCTCTTCATCATCCTGCAAGACTGGTTTGGGCTGCTGTTCCTTCTGATTGGTTCTCTGCTGTAGTAGTTCTCATATCCTATTGCATCTACAACAAGTTAACAAAAATGAGATGTTCAAACAGACAAAACATTTTTCTCTCCACCAGAATGCAACTGACAGCTGCAGCCCTCAGGGGCTGCTGGAACCAACTGCAATACAGCACCTATCTGTGCTTGCTTGTTTTGGCAGGAGCAGCTCAGGGGGACCCGAGAACTTGACAAAAGCCAGTCAAATGTTTGTAAGCAGATATGTCCCTGGTAGAGAGGCATGCTTGACCTGAGATGAGCACAGTCAAGGTCCTGAAAAACTATTCCTACAGCTACGGTGAAACCTAATTAAGAAGGCAGTTTCCTCCATGACTATTTCCTCTCTTGCCTTAAAGCACGGGATTTGAAAGAGAAGAGCATGGTCACTATGAACCTGGGACCACGTTCATGACATAGTTGACTGAAGTGTGTTTTGTTTCTTCTCAATTTTTGACAGAGCTGGGGAGATTTCTGAACACTATTGCCAGTAACAATAATAATCAATTTTCTATCTGTGCTTGAATATCTCCCTACCTTTTGTGTCTCCTTCATCCACCTCCAGCTGATTTGCTGTTTACCCAGAGATTTGGTTTTTGTTCTCTCAAACACAGTTACTTTATCGTTCCTTTACTCTCCCCCTATGTTGTCATTAAGGGTGAAGTTGAGAGCGTTTCCAAGTGTAGTTTTACAGATTAAATAGTTACAGATGGGTTTATTTTTCAGCTCATAGCTCCCAGTGTAGTTGCACAGAGCTAGTGGCCATACACCCTTTCTGCATTCCCTGTTAAAGCTGAACAAACATGAGTGAAGTCTGTGATACTGTATTATCTCAGTTCTGACATCAGCAAACTGGACTTGGGCTAAAGGTTGTGTTGGCATTCTCACCTTGGGTCAGCTAAGATCATAAGCAGAGCAGGCACTGGTGAGTGTGAAAATCTCACAGTAATTTGGGAGTTTTCTAATCAATTTAAGGGTGTCCTACTATCCTTCTACATTGTTACATTGGTAGTGTTTCTCATCTATAAGCACTGTAAGATTGGGTAGAAGAGGGGAGCATACAATAGCATCAAGACACCAAAAGGTTTGGTCAGGATGAAGGCCTTATGCTACACAATGCAAAGCCACACGTGGGTTTCTTCCTGCATTTTGCAAATAACAAACCAGATCAGCAGCTCACCATGTGCTACTGTGCAAACTCATTAGCCAGAGCTGTGCAGATACTAGGATGGTGCTTCTACAACATGTCACCTTCTAGAAGGTGAAAAAGAAAAAAAAACCAGCAAAAAGCAAGTCAGTTGTTTCTTTGCCTTTCATAAACCTCACAAGGATATTTTTTCCCGTATATTCCTTATTAGAAATGAATTCTGAGACAGCCAAGAGCGATTTGCAGAAATTGCCTAGGCAACTGGAGAATGGGAAATCTCACATAGAAAAAAAGACCCACACCTAGCTGAGAATTACAAATTTCTTGGGATTCAGAAGTTGTTTCACACTGTTGCAAAGCACAGTTCTCCCTTCTGCCAAGGGAAAATGTTGTTTTCCTTGGTAAATGCTCCTATTTTGGTGAATTTAAATCCCCTATATGAAGAATAAACCATAGCAGCAAAATGTCATCCAGTGCACCAAGTATCAATATGTTGATTTTTAAAAATTCCACAAATTCTCATTCTTCATTCTCATAGGTATAACAACAGAAAGACTGAGTGACAAGCAGGCCTTGGATAGCTCGGTGCTGAGTTAGTGGCAGCATCCGGCTCTGCTGCAGTTCCTGTCATGCAATTGCTTCCAGCTCTGAGCTCTGCAATGAAATCAAAGAGGTGTAAGCTATCCCTGTACAATTATCCCATGGGACAGAGCATTTGATGTTTGCACCCATAGAGCTCCTAATATGGAAGGTTTTTATTGATGTAAAGTTTTCTTGTGCCAGTGTAGCTCCTTCCCCACTCTGCGTGAAAGTAAGCTCTACTGACGCTAGTGAGGGCAGCCTAAAGGAGGGTTTCCTTTGACGTAGTAATAGCCACACAAAAGTGCAAGCATTCACTCAGTCTGTAAATATCATGTATTGCTTGTTGAAGTAAGAGGGTGAGGTTTATATTTGGCCATGTTAAACATTAGGTAGCCTCCTTTCTGGTGATGTGTTTGGAGAACAGCTACCTTGGAGCAGCATGTTTTCATTTTGCAACTGCTTTTGGCTCTTGCCGTCTCAGTCTCCATTTCATCCAAGAGGTTTTAATCGTTGGAGTCAAAGAAAAGGCTTCTTTGGCTTGAATGGACAGAATCTGTGAGCCTTACATCGCTTCTGCATGCTGGGGCAAAGTCAATTTCCCTTACATAAACAACTTACTGAGAGGACATAAGAAGTTATTCCCCACTGGGCAGGTGTAACAAAGCAGAAGACCGAGGCTGGTCTTCTCTGTGCTGCAAATGAAGAGTCAGCATCTCTGTCGAAGGATCACTAGGGTCCAGTTGTAGGATAAATTGTCTCTGACTTCTCACCATTGCAGGAAATTGAGGTTGCCATCTCTGCAAGGCAGTTTGCCACCTCCTTAGCAGAGTCAGTTCAGCTGTACTATGAAAGGAGCTTGGTTGCAAAGCCAAAATAACTTTTTCTCTTTTTGAGGGTTATTTTTAAGCTGGATCATTCAGCTGTCCCACTTGCAGTGCCACACAAGGAGTGATGGCAGCACAGTGAGGGGGAAGTGAGCTGCGGTGGGTGGGAATGAATAGCTGGAGCTGAAACTCCTCCATCTGGCTTCACCTTCAAAGGACATGCACTGCATAACTGCAGCCTTGGCCTAATGGGTGACTCATCTGACAAGATCAATATGAATAATTACCTGGAGGTTCTGTTCCTGTCATTTTAGTCTTAATAAAGTAGTCTATGTCTGATTCTACAATGCAGTTCTCCAGGCTTGCTCGAACCTCTTCATACAGCTACAAAACAGAATCCAAGAATTGAATTTAATTGTTGACATTTCATGTTGAATTAATGACTAATGCTCTCCTAATAATTTTCCTCTTAAGAGGCCCTTTATACTTGGTACATGTCTGATCTTTGGCCTGTCCCCCATATAAACATCCTTGTAAACACAATTGTTAATCTATGCTCTGGATATTCAGAGGATGAAGGTAATCCAGGGTTTTTCACTGCAATAAATGCATTAATAGCAGGAAACAATTGTTTTAATTAAAAAATAGTGTATTTTTTATGTCTTCCAATTTTGAGACCATGGCTAGATGCCTTTCTGGACATTGTGCTTCAGCCCAAATATACTCAACTGAGCACTCTGGTAGCTGGAAACGTTCCCCAACAAACCGAGAGGAGATATGTAAGTGCCAGCAAGTGTTGCACAGTCTGTCTATGTACAAGCATATATCTGGTTTATATTTAGAGGGAACAAGTTAAGACTGAGAATACTCCCCCCCCACTAAACATGCACAACAGCTGGTTTGCTGGAGACAGGGCACACAGAGAAGGGCAAGGTAGTGCTGTATTGTTAAAGCACTCTTGCTCCTCCTCTGCATGTGAAGCTAGTGAAGCTACTTGGCAGGTGCCTTTACCTCATCATCCTTCACACACTGCATGGAGAGCTGGTTGCAGTGAACCCACAGCGAGTTGCGGAGGATGGTGATGCGGTCGCACTCCTGGAGCTGGAAGACCTAAAGCCAAACAGGAGATGTGATGTAGCCTCATTGTAGTTATTCATTTGCACCTCAGGCAGCAACAAGGCTGGGGCATCTCTGAGTCAAGTTCACAAGACTGCAAACCATTCAGAAGGATCCTTTGTAAAGGATGTCTTTTCAGCTACTGGAGACATCTCCTTGTTCATGCCTATTGCACCAAATTAAAGCTACGTTTTATAGGCAAAAATAAAGCAGGGGAGAGGAGTCAGGACCTGGATTTGACTGCTGCCTCTACTGCCCATCACACTGAAATTTTTATATTTAATAGATCAGTAGAGTACTGTCATGAAAGGATTGTATTTATGTGTCATGGTTTAGCAAGGAGCAGCTTTTGCTTGGTAACAGGGGGAAGGGGTTGCAGTGAAGACCTGGTAAAGAGTTTTTGGACTCTTCCCCCGGCTCCTGGGTTCAGACCCACCTCCGGCCCAGCTGGGCCGATCTGGCGCCTCTGCCATCACTATTTAGGGATGGGACTGTAAGAGAGATACAAGATGGAGGCGACCACACGGACCCCACAGTCAGGGCAGGAGGAAGGAAGGAGGAACACCAGACCAGAGACCCCTCAGCAAGCCGTGGTGAGAATGCAGCTGTACCCCTGCAACCCATGCAGGGCCATGGCAGGACTAAGCTCCGTGTGAGGCACCCGGACGGGCGAGGGACTGTGTGAGGAGGCAGCCATGGCGCAGGCCGTGCTGGAGAGCCTGCGGGCTCCAGAGCAGCCCCACACGAGAGGCAGAGAGGAGCTGCAGCCTTTGGGATAAATGCACATCCGTCATACCCCACAGACGTGCAGGGAGGACTGGTGCAGAGCCACCTGCCCTGAGGAGAGACAAATGGCAGAAGCTATCAGGAATAGACTGACTGAAACCCCCACTCCCTGCGCCTTGGGCCGTTCATGGGAGGAGGAGGTAAAAACATCGGGATCAGGGCTCTGAGCCCGGGAAGAGGGGAGGAGTGGGGAGAAGGTGGTCTTAAAGGGCTGGTCGGACTCTTCATCGTTGTACCACTCTGTGTTGTTTTGTTTTGGTTATGTTTTGGGGTTTTATGGTTATGCTTTAGTTGGTGATGCATTCAATTATTTTCTGTTTTCTTCCCCAAGCCCAGTAGCCTGGTCTGTTTTGTCCTGGACCTTAAGCAGCAATTAAGCTCTCCCTGCCCTTTGGCAATCCTCAGGTCTTTGGTACTTGAGGCTAATCGTGGTCTTTTGTTCCCTGATGGGCCTAAACCAGGACATTATGTTAGAGATGGAGCCAAAACTATCCATCTCTGCCTTCTAAATGTCTTTCTAAACTTTTCTCTTTTGAAACTATTTGAGGCTCTCTGAAGTTGCCTCTTTCATTTCTAAGGTTATTTTCATGGTAAAGAGAAGACATTTTTTTCCTTCTTCAGAGTTTACTGCCCTCTTTCATCTGTCTGATTTTCTCATGTTGTTGCACAGCTTGGGAAGAATGTAGGGGAAGAGAGAGAAGAGTGAAATGAGTTGGGGAAGGAGGCAGATAAACTCTTTCTTTAACAACTTTTTTTTTTTTAAAGGCAAAAAACAACCATCCTGATCTTTTAAGCTGTACTGTTATAAGTAGAACATCAATTTTTGGTTTTCTATGAGGTGTGAAAAGCTCAGATGCTTCTAGCCATCTGTTTCCGTCTCCACTTGCTAGTAATTATGTCCAGAACACCACAAATGTATACGACATTCAGCAGAACGTTCAGTTGGGTATGCAGCCTGCCATCTAATATCTTACCATCTAAAAAAGATAAAAGGAGCAGAGAAAAGAGTCGGTCAAGGAAGTAAACTGGCTGTTTCAGTATCCATTCTGAACAAAAAGCCTGTAGCTGCAGCCTAGTCCCTCAGGGGCTGCTGAAATAGCACAGGAGTTGACTGGGAATTTTCCAGGTAAATAGTGTCCTGTTGGGAAATGCAGCTCTTCAAAGAGGAAAGCGTAGTGACTGGGCTTGGCAGGCCCTCTGCAAAGTGCAGCTGAGTGTTGTGTCGACACATCCTTCCTGCCCTGTCAGGGTATCTTGTGCCAAGGAATATGGCACATCCCCTGTCATGAAGGTTGTCCCAGTGCTGCCGCTTGCTAGCCAAGATTTCCAGGCTATGGATGTCCACTGCTGAGCTAAGAGACCTAAGCAACATCTAGCACTTACAGATTCCTCACTATGCATCCACAAGTTTGGAATCTTAAGCTGCTTTCTATATGAATTACCAGTTTTAAATACTTCAAAAAGTCTGTCAGTCCTTCTATCTACTAGCACTTTCAAAAGAAAATGTTCAAGATGCGCTTCCTTTATGAATGATTGTTTGAATTAAGCAGCAGGCAGGCCACAAGCTCTTTGGGCTATTCAGTATTTAGCCATGTGGGAGAAATGAAATATGTTAGGTCATGGAATGATGCTTCACTTGTTTGTTGGCTTTTTAAGAAGTGGAAAAATGTGTATCCTGGGAAAACTAAGGCTTGGCACAATTTCTATGGAAAGTCTGCTATGCCAGCCATGGGACTTTCCAATCTTCACAGAGAGGGAATATTTAAGAGGAAGCAGAGAACTGTAAAGCTATGCTCCTGGCATTTTATTTTATGTGGAAATAGACCCTGCAACAAGTAAACACAGCAAAATTGTACTTTAGTAGATGAGCAAATGTGTTTGAAGGATTAATAAAAACAAATGTGTGGCTGATTTGGATGTCAAGCAGTTCCAGTAAATTATTAACCAAGTGCAAACGCCCTGTCCATCCTCAGCCTAATGGAAACAGGGACTTTTCCACTACTGCCTTTCAATTGAAAGATTACTCTAGGGCAGAAGGCAAATATTCTTGCAGGTGAATAACAAGTGCTATGCAAAATAAAGATTCTGAGTGGCTTGGATATCTTTGCTCTTAGAATGCTACAATACATCCTTTTTTATCTTAGCCATAAAATTTTATTTTTATTCTCCATCAAAGTTGTTAAATACCAGAAAGTTGTTTTAAAAAAGAAACAAACACAAAAATCTCTCCTGCATTGGATCTAGAAGCCATTCTGGAAGCTACTTGCAAAAAAAGAGAATCTTTTGTTTGTTCATTTTTAATGGGTTAATTGAATGTCAATTTTTACATTAATTTTTTAAACTAAAAATTACTTTTCCTGTCTCCATTTCTGTTAATTTTCTCCCGAAGTTACATTTTGTTACAAAGCAGTTATTTGAGAAACTGCCTTATCTTGACTGTGATAGAAGATCATCCCTAAGGCTTATGTTAAGTTGTGGGTGAAAAATGGTAGCAAATGCTTGCAAATAGGTTGTACCAGTTCCTATCTTGCTTCACTTCTCACACCCTTGCTCTTGTTCCCCACCTTTATATTATGTGCATGTGCTGAATAAGTAAGGAGTATGAAGCAAGTGAGGTATCTCTAAGTTGTGTCTAAATCATCTATAGTTTTGGTAGTACTCTTGCAAAGACATCTGAGACCCCACATCAAGCAAAGAGCAAAACCCTGGGATGATATCTCAGGTTTTAGACTGATAACTGCAAGTAGGATAAAATAAAGAGTGCACAAATATATCACTGCAAAAGTCAATGTTTACCTCACAGGTTTTGATATGTTCCTGTTCCCACTCTGTCCTGACCTTATCCAGCTGCTCAATGTTCTGTTTGTACACATTCTCTGTAAACAGACAGACACACAGAAACCAAACAGTCAGGGGAAAAAAATGATACAGGCATACTCTTTTTCCTCCTGTTAGGACTTTCCAATGGCTCTTACACTTGAGGCTTGTGGTTTGCTAGAGTATCATTATGAATGTATGAGCTTGAAGCTGATGGGCCACAAGGATATTTGGGGTTTTTTTGCGTTGCAACTTTATACTAAAGTGAAGATTTGCAGATCATTTATAAACTTTAAAGTGAGGATAATGCAAATCAGAGACTAAGAGCCTGCAGCATTCTTGGGCACCAAGCTCCTGCAGTGCTGAGCCAGACAGGTAAACCATGTAATTTAGTGTCAAATTTACATGAGCAGTGAGGGACAAGTCTGAAGTCATGACCCAGCTTGGACATCTGCTGGCCTGTACTTCTGAACATAGACCATATTTCTAGCATGTACAGAGAACCTGGTGACTGTGTATCTGGTTTGGGCTGGCTAGGGGCAATTTGAGTGTCATTGTCTTACGCCTTCAAACGTGTTTCAAGAGAGGTTTTCTTTGCTGACTGAAATATTTAAAGGAAGTCCTCTAATACACTCTTTAATGAATACAGGAGACTTGCATTTCCACAAGGGAAAGTGAATGTTGCCATTACAGAATCACAGAATGGTGGGTGTTGGAAGGCACCTCTAAAGAACATCCAGTCCAACCCCCCTGCTAAAGCTGGTCCACCTAGATCAGGTCACACAGGAACATGTCTAAATGGGTTTTGAAAACCTCCAGAGAAGGAGACTCCATACCCTCCCTGGGCAGCCTGTGCCAGGGCTCCCTCAGCCGCACAGAAAGTAGTTTTTCCTTATGTTTAAGTGGAATTTTTTGTGTTCCAGCTTCTTCATTAATCTGTGGATAGGTGACTTTAGGAAACCTTACTTGAAACAGAGCTAGTCTGGATGATATGGGTGGTTCTCTATCAAACTCAGCGTGCTGGTAGGTCTTTGCTGAAAAAAATCTTAGTTCAGTTGCAAATAGAGCATCACCTGCTTCGTTTGCTGCATCTCTGTATTGCTTGGCTTTGTTCTGACACTGAAACAGGAAAAGAAACACCCAAAATTAATTTTGAACATATTTCTTCTTTCTGCTCAAGTTTTTTGCTGCCTGCCCCCTTGCTCTTTCTAACAGGTAGGCTCAAACTTGCAATCACTTTTTGGCTATCTTGCTTTTATGCACAGTTCTGTTGAATGTATGCTATGGAGAAGAGGGGACCAAAATGTTACAGATGCAGCCATAGATCCACTGACTTTAAGGGAAACCTGGCAATTTGCATGTTTCCATCCAGACTTCACTGCCGCAGGGGCATGGTGCTAACGTGATCCACCTTGAAGCTTATGTCTGCTGGATGAGTTGTTTTTTTTCTCAAGTGTTTGATGTGATTTTCTAATAGATATTTATAAGCAGAAATAAATGGCAGCTGGAATTCTTCATCTTCCAAGCTCCTCATGTAATACACAGATGAAAAGAATACAGCCTTTGCAAACATCACTTTGCAAATGCCAGATTATTTCCCATAACAACTCAAGCCTAAAAGCAAAATTCACTCCAAGTAGAACTTTTCTTTTTTAAAAAACCTGTAGCTTTTAACAAATGAAAATACAGCTATTATTGACAGCTCTGTACTCCCAGGTCTCTCTGCACAGATGACAGTACATTTACACACAGCTCTAGACATCAGTGTAATACATTCTTGCTTTCTGCCCTTCAAGACAAGGCTCAGGTAGCGGTTCTTATGACCTCATCACAGCTGGTTGGAAAATGTGCAGTAAGCTGGGAACATAAGCTTCATCTTTATTTGCTTCATGGCCCAAATTGTTTGTGAGTGCTGCCCAGACTGAAACAGCTGACGTCTCTTGTGAGAGGCCTCTGTGCATTTCGAATGTGCTGGCATGTATGTAGAAGCAATGGCAATGAATCACCCAGGGATCCTTCTGCATGAAAGCAGCTGGGTCAGATTTTGATGCTATTGAAGTTAGTAAGTGTTTTGGCATCATTTCAGTAGGGCCAGGATTTCATCCCCTCTTTACATCTAAGCTGGAGGGTTTTGTTCATCAAAGATGAGCAAATGCTGGAAATAAAATGTAAGGTTCTGATGCCATTTTTAGAGTCTCAATCCCACTGTTCCTTGAGATGATTTTTGATCCTTTTTGCTTACACTGCACTGATTTTTATCGAGCCAAAGGGAGTTCATTTATTTTGTTTTCTCCATCTGTTCCGCTGTAAAATGTTCCCATTAAAAGTTAGTGAATTGTCAGCTACAAGTATCAAGACGATGCAATGAAGGACTGCAGTGCCTTAATTTCCAGTGATTTATTTTTGAGTTTGTAAATTTAGTTGAAACTAAACTAACCATAAGGAGAAAAATGTTGAGGAAAAATATGCATTTTAATGTAAGATACTATGCCTACTAAATGTAAGCGACCAAAAGGCAAAACTAACTGCATGACATACTTCTGACTCATTTCTTTTTTTATGAATAATTTCTGAGAAAAATCTCATTCTTTTTCCCTTCAGAATTCATAGAAAATTAGATCATAGCTGGGGATAACTTAGTCCCTTCTGAGGCTTTTTAAAAACCCTTGGCCTATCACAGATCAGTGTTTCCAAAGGAACTTGTGCAGGAAGACTTCCTTGGGAAGGTGCTTCGCTTTAATTTTGATTGTAAGGTGTTAATTAGAAGGGAAAGCAGCTCCTGACATCCCACAGAATGGGTTATTGAACTGTATTCTCTTGTACCTCCTTGAAAAAGGAAAAGACACACAGCTTTCTGTCTAAGTAGCACTGTCATCTAAGGTACCTTTTCCGTTTGCTTTTGGTTGCCCAAAGCACTTGTCCGTTCAAAGGACTGCTCGGCCTCATCCGCCTCCTTGCACTTCTGTTCATAGGTCTTCTTGGACTGTATTGAAACGAAATCAAATGTGAGGATTTGGGTTAGGGAACAAGGCTGAGTTATCTCCAGTGTGATATTCTAGGAATTTTTTGGTTTTCAGTCTAGGGGAGCAGATCAGTGCCCAAGTTTGGGAAACAGAAGAAATTCCCAATAGGAGTATAAGGAGATAAA
Organism: Colius striatus; assembly: GCF_028858725.1. NCBI lineage: Eukaryota > Metazoa > Chordata > Aves > Coliiformes > Coliidae > Colius > Colius striatus. Next base: position 29,196,931 of record NC_084765.1, on the reverse strand, counting down.
AAACAGAACTGAAAAATTGAGGTAGGGGCTGGCAGCATGAACTGGATCCTTTTCTTGCAGCTCTGAAATTGTTTCGTACAATTGCAGTCAGCTCCTGCATGGGTGGTCATGAATATGCAGGCAGCTGTTGCACCATCCGTGCATCAGACCTCTGGCTGAGGCGCACTGTAGAGACAAAATTAGGAGCCTCCATTCCCAGAGTGCCAGTGGGGATGGGTTGTCACTTCTACAGTGTTCCATCTACTTGGAGCTTCAGGTGGCTGAAGCCAATGTGTTACCTTGCCGCTTGCTCCAAGCCGTGAGACAGAGCCAACACCCCATAGGTAACAGTCTTGGAGTAGTCCTCAGAAGCAATATAAATCCTTATTTGCACCAAAAGACCTCCCTGTCTTAGAGATTCACTCAGAGCAAGCACATTTAAATAAAAATTGCTAGTACAGTTCCAGCTGTAGCACCGACAGGTCTGCAGTTATTTTCCTTAGAGGCAGTTACCCACTGGAAACGAAAACCAGCTGCCTGTAGTTCCTGTACCTGCAAGGTTTCCAGTTGGAGAGGTTTCCTCCTGTTTACAAGATTCCCTCACCATTTAAAAAATTGTATTTACATTTGCTTCTGTAAGTATCCTTGCCTGGAAAGAATGAAATCCTGTTCAACCTGGGGCATTGTTCACTCCATGTTAACTCTCTGAGTGTTTGTTTTGGAGACTCCAGTGGGTGCAACAGGGAAGATTAGTTTCCTCCTTGTAGTAGGAATCACATCCTCTCTTTCTCACACACACACACATACACTCTTGCACACTCACACATTCTTGACCTTTCTTTAAATACAGGTATATGCAATATAGATTTTGACTGTCTCAAACTGAAGCCAGTTTTCATCAAGAAGCCTGCACAAAACCTGCTTGCTTACCTCCATTGTTTTCTTATAATGGGACAATTTGCTCTTTTGCATGCGTTCCATTGCAGACTCATACTGTAAGGAAGACACAGAAGTAAGCATTTCTTGGCTTTATCCTCCCCTTTTTAGTGGCAAGATAAGGAAAGCCTTTGTCAGGGCCTTTCTATAAGCCACGTGCCTGTGGGGAAAATGACTTCACTCTGCTTTTATAAATGATAGGTTACTCATTGATATAGAGAGCATCAAAGTGCCAGGTAAAAAATAATCCAAGAGAATTCTGCTTCAGTGGTTTCAATTAATAGCAGTGAGGATGAAGAGCTTCATTTACTTCCTCTCTCTTTTTGGTTTTTTTTTCTCCTGCTGGAGATTAAATAGCCTAACACCCAATCACAGTGCCCATCAGCTCTGCCAGCAGAGCTCCTTTGCTGGTGCAAGAGCTTCATCCCACATCTTTGCAGATCAAACCACTCTCTCCCTCATGTGAGCAATGCCAGTTGTCCGTTTTAAACACAAACTATTCCTGTGTAATTTATAGTCCTGGTGAATTTATGCTGAATGCAATTTGATTTCTGTACCATTATCTGGTCAGTGTTGGAAGGACAGCACTGAATTCTCTTTTATGTCTTTAGTTGTGATGTGCCCAGCCTTGTGTGACAGTGAGACATGCTCCTACTTTGTAGGTTATGGTTTTCTTCAGTGGGACTTTTGCTCCTTAAATATTTATATATTAAAGGTAAAACTCTCAGGTAAAACTCTCTCAGGGGCTACCTAGAGGTTTGCTTCACACAGGGATAAATAGCACAGTCCTGAAGGCAGCTACAGTGAAACACAGACCACAGCATTTTGGGAAGTTACCAAAAATGCTGACACCATCTAGCGTATCTAATGCCGACTTCCTCACAGCTGCCTGTTGGACAGAGAAGAAAAGCCTGTCTAAGACTCCAAAGTAGTTTCCCTCTTTTTTTCTCAGGCCCCTCGAACTGCCTCTAGTTGAGTTATTGGCTTTTTGTTTTCTGCAGGAGAGTCGGCCTCTCCTTTTGCAAATACACGTGGCAAAGTGGTTGGGGAAGATACAAATGCTGATGATCTAGGTGCATGCAGTCTGCCTTTATATGCCTTATTTGCTTCATCAGGTTGCTGTGGACCTCAAATCTCAGTAGTAGCACTGGGTTTACCCACTTTCATATTCAGAGTTCTTTGCTATTCCAAGTTCCTGTGTGTTAGGATTATAGGCACAAGATTTGTGTGGCATTGGATACTGGTAATAAGTATTTTCATTTGTTTAAAATTAGCAAATAACTGGGTATTTTATTTTATTCCTTCATCATTCAGGGCTGTCAGTGTTATGTGGTTGTCCTGTCTTTGTCTTAACCCCTTGAAGCTGAAATGTAAAAGTGTCCACTGTTGTCTCTATTGAGAGCTACTTTATCAAGGGACTTGGAGCTTGATAAGTTCAAAGGAGATGAAATGGCCTTAACTATGCCCAAATTTTTATTACACATGATCAATGAGATGCTATTTATTGTACACATTTATAATTCAGTGTGTATAGGTGTTGCATTCAGCGTGATATTCATTTGCATTTATGACTTTAAATGTATGAGTTACCTCTTTATTTTAGTGCATGTTGGAGATTATGCAGGATCATACTAAAGAAACCCAATTAGCAAGGGTATAAAAAAGAGAAAAGGAAGGATTAAGTTCTTACAGGGATAATAATAGTATCTGCAGTTGCACCGCGGAGAGTAAAAGTGACTAAAGCCTCTGTTTCCCGACTTCAGAGCACTACTTTATTTCCAGCTGGGATTAGAAAGAGATTTTCTTCCACAGTCTAGTATATGGGGTGAACAGGACACACTGGGCATGTTTTATCATCTTTTGTGGTATTCACAGCCTATGGCTAGAGACAAGTCATCAGCATGGACCATTGACCCAATCTGTTTCACCATTTGTCTAGTTCCTCACCTTTTTCCTTTGCTCCTTTTGTCTTTCTCGGAACTCCTCTATTCCTTTCAGTTCATCTTTCAGCATTACTGCCAGCTGGATGTGAGAATTTCCAACACTTTCCATTTCTAAAGCAAATCAGAATTCAAATACAGTCAGTAGAGAAGTCTTTAAATATGTAGCCACAATTTGCAGGAGATGTTTCTGGGATGTGGCTGCTGTGTGACTTGTCATGAACAAGGCAGCCTTAAAATGGCCTCCTTATGTTTATGCATGTACTGCCATTGCTGAGGGCTCACACAGCCTCAAGAAGACCTATTACAGGTCCTCTTGCTGCCAGCAAAATGCACGGACAAGACTCCTTACTGCAGAACCAGAGCACCTGCTCAGAGCAGTCTCAACAAGTGCAGATCAGGCTGCATTTCTTCACAGCCCCATTTACCCCAGACACCCCCATTCCTTCTGGGGCTAGTGGGCAGATGCTGTGGTGCAGAGGGAGGACAGGAGCTCTGACCTCCATCATCACCCTCTGTGTCTGCTTTCTCTCCACTGCTGCCAGATTGCCATTGCTCTTGAGAGCTGCTTGCCAGTTGCATCCAGCTTTGGACTAATGTCATTAGACGAGGTTGCAAGCTGAGAATTTCCAAAGGTCAGTGAAGTCAGGTCAGCACCTGACTAATGCTGTTTGAAGTGCTTGGTAACTTCTCTGCATTTGTCAGCTTTGGTGCCTCTGAAATGGAACCCCTCTTTTTCCAGAAATGTTGAGCTCCCCTACTCATGCTCTAAAAATACCTTAATTCACCAGCTGCTCTTGAAAAGGGTTTTTTTATCTCAACAGCAGGTGCCAGTAGCCAGGTACACTATCCTAATGGATATGATGGTGTTGCATTTTCTGTGTCTGAAAGGTTTTCGTTCAGCCTTGGGCACATTTTGAAAGCATGCTGGTTCAATGCCAGTGGTTTGCAGAAGAAGGAATAGAGCTGATATTTTGTGACTTGATCCCGTTAAAATGAACTGGAGGAACAAGCCATTTTCTTTGCCACCAGAGAGAGGATTGAGTGCCTGAGTCCCAGTGAGTGTCCTTTCCCTCCACTCTCCACACTACACTTTGGGACAGAAAAGTTGGGAAGAGGATGGAAGACCCAAGAGGGGATGAATATATTGCCTGCCTGTCTTACCCAGGTCAGAAAGGAAAATGTAAATACTTACGTTGCTTGAGCCTCTCAAACGCTGCCTTCAGTGTGCTGTCAGACAGAAACAAGTGCACTTTATTAGTAAAGCTTCTAAGGATGGATTGTGAATCTAGAGAAAAAACTTTCCCTCAGAATCTCAAAGATCCACATAGAGATAAAACTCTTATAATAAAAGTTGACCATGCTAACAAGCACAATAGTATCAATCTGTTACCATCAGGAAAAGCAATAAAATGCTCCATGAAGCAAGGAATTGCAGTACTCCTTATGTGCCCCCTCTATTTTAATCCCACTGTGTTTGTGACTGTGAATGTTAACAGACGTTTCTCTATTCTTGAGCCTTGCCAATGGATGTCAACTGAGTGAAATAAAGACAGTCAAGGGGAATCGGGCTTCAGAGCACCAGTCTGCAGGGTAGAGCAAAACCAGCTCCACCCTCTGTGTCCAATGCAGCACCAGCAATTTTTCCCTCCTGTCACCCTTGAAGCTAGAGCAGCTCTGCTATGCAGCATCCTCCGTACTACGCTTTCTGAGCACCCCCGTGTGGCACAGCTCACTCTGCTTTAAAAGACACAAATGCTGCACAGAGCCTATGGAGGCTCTGAAACTCTGATACTCCCAGGGGGTTTCAGCTTCCCAGAAGAACGGCATGAATAAACCATGCTGTGAAACCGAGCCTCGGTGCTGGGCTGTCAAGTACAGCACAGAAATGAGCAAAAAGGGAAGTCTCATATAACTAGGAAGACTCACATAACTAAGTTGGTCCTACAACATAAAGTTTCAGAAGCGCATGAAAAGGTAATGATAGATTGCCTGATGTCCTGTTTTTTAGCAAGCCAGCATCCGTTTTAAGAAGGCAGCAGAGATGGCAGCATAGAAGTGATGAGAGAGGAAAGAGCAGAATCTGTAAAAGGTATTTTCAGGTTAATAATTTCCTGTAGCTCCAGGCTTGCAGGCCAGCAGGGCATTTGTACGCACAAAGCCAGGGCTGTGGTGTGATTTGGAGCTGTTTCAGGTTTAGAAATCATCTCTTCAAAACCCAGTGTGCATTGCTCCCTGAAGGAAACAATTTTGGGATTTCTGTGGAGCGCTGGTCTAGCTGGGGTGGGAGCCGAGGAAAAAGCCTGTTAATGAAGACCCCAAAGTCTCTCTGGCTGAAGCCTGGCTGCTAAGAAAGCCCAGAAGACGACACGTATGACTTGCCAGCCATGTGTGACTGCAGATGGGTAGGGAAATCCTGTATCTCTTGGGCCATTGCAGGAGTCTTAAGAGACACATGAAGGATCCTAATTGCCCTGTGTTAATTTAGGCTGGACATCTGTTTGCTAATCAAAGCCTGCTCTCCCAGTAGCAAGGCTGCCTTGACAGACATAAGAAAAATGCACAGGCGAGGGGAAAGGCTGGGCCTGTCCCTGCAATCCACTTCCAAATCTAGACTTGTTGAAATGTAGGGAAAAGTCTTCCAGCCACAAAAGATGAGTATTGAGCTGATGATTCATTAAGTTTTCAACTAGCTTGGTTGTGGTGAATCTCCTCAGATAAGTTAGGGAAGGCACGCTAGACTGAGTATTTTTCAGTATTGTCTTAATAATACTTAAACATTTTGAAGGTTCAGTTGGCAAAAAAATTAGTCTGGTGGGAAATTTTGACAGAAACTAAATTTTCACAACACAAAGAAAATAAAACCATCCTTTCCAACTAACTTAACTGAAAATGAAATTAAAAGACAAGTTGAGTATCAACAGCAGCAACATCTTTTTCTCATCTAAAAGCTCTAATGGATGGTTTTGAGAAAATAAACATATACAAGCAATAAAATTTGCTTTTTTAATGTAGATTTTCCAACAGGAGGTGGGGATGTGCTATCAACTTCATGCCTGAAATAGGTAAACAGTGGAATTTTCAGAAGAGAGGACAGTTGCAGACTGCACATGCTGTTTACACATTGTGTTCATCTAGTGTTCACAGGGATTTTTTTTTTTCCTTTGCTGTTGGTGATTCAGGTTATGCAAAGACTGGCAAAATTCCTCCTCTCTGTAAGGATGAATGTGCCTTCTGGTATAATAATTCATCTCACTATAACCTGGAGAGAGACCAGTTTGCCCCCCACATGATCTCTAATGGCCTTTTCAGAAAGATTTGGCCTTTTGCTTCTTGCATGAAAGACTTGTCCAGCCAATTCCCTAGCTACTGATTGGGCCAAGGCCACGGTCTATAAGTAAACTGAAATAGATTTAAGCCTTTTCCTTCCTTATTTTTATAACAATTTTCTAAAATCAGTGAGTCAGATGCTTCATTCTTATGGGGCTTAAGGGAATAGCAAATATGTCATTGTGTGAAGTTATGTGTGGAAGAGAATAAATAAATCAAATTCAGACCCATGGATCCATCAGGTATTCCTTTATGACTTCTGGGCTGCAGGGATATGCTGGCTGCAGCAGCAATGCTATAGATTAGCTCCTCATTGCTGCTAGATGGCCTGATTATAACAGTAAAATATAGCATTTCAGTGCTTTTGGAGGGTTTAATGGAAGCAACTCATGTAGGCAACATAAAAGTGAGCTTTAGTTTTATCTGTGCTGTTTTGTATGTGCAGTACCTATTACCTATTTCTTCTGGGTGAATTTGACTTTCTAAAAGGATTGATAAAGGCTTTATTTTGAAAGATAAAGAGTGAGGATGTCTCGCTCTCATGGGTGCTTCAAAGAGCGTTTTATCCTCTCTGTATATGACGCTGCTTAGCATTGTGGTAGGCATTGATTTTGTTTGTTTGTTCTGTGGCCAAATTAGAAAACTTGGGGTTGAAAATAATTCAGGCAAAACTGAAAATTTGTGATTTGCCTCTTCTCCTTTGATTCTTTTTTTTAATTACTCATTTGTGGCATTTCCATGTAAATTCTGGAAGACTATGAAACCACTCCAGCTAATGAGAGGGCACCAGCCCCCGCTTCGGGCATCCCTACGTGGAACCTCCTGCAGATGTCTCATTGAAAACAAGACTGGACACAAATTTACTGTGCATGTTTGTTCAACGACTCCCCCTCGGACATTTAAAGATTGGATTTGTCAAAATTAATTTCTAGTGGAAACAGGATTGCTTCTGAATCTGGAATAGCAGGGAACAGATACAGCCTGTGCAACAGCCATTCTGCAGCAACTTCTGGTGATTTTTGCCATCTAGCGGCTAAAATATTGTTATCGTCTGCTGGGATACCGACGCTGGCTGCTACCTTCATTTGCTGTAGTCTCCTGCTACTCGAGTACAGCGGAATTGAGCTACTCTTGTAAAATATGCACGTTTCAGTGATTGTTTTTTCAAGTGAAGAGGGAGAAGAATAGCAGAGCTTTTAGAGAATCAGGGGAACCAAGCGGAGAAGCTCATTACAATAAAGCTCACCCACTGTTTAGCATCCTTGCGCTGTAGATTGCAAAATACTTTCCAAACTGAATTTATCCAAATGTACTCAGCACACCAAAGCTGCAAGTGCAACTCTGTCTCTCTAGGGCACTGACCACCAATCCCTATGGCTCTCATCTAACGGGATAAGCATTTACAGAACGCTTGGTTTGATTTTTTTCTCCCAGCAGAACCTGTCCCCTGCTTACCAGGCAGAAAATGCATCCTGTATTTGAGCAGAGATACCTTGTTTGGCACTCTTCCACCATCGCAGTACAGGTGTGAGGAGTAGTGGAGAACCACTGCATCTGATCATAGTTTCATTTTACTCATGCACTGTGCTAAATTATCTTACAGTTTATTTGGGAAGGGGATTGGAACAGCGTGACACAACAGCACTTCAAAGTGAACTTGTACTGTAGATAAGCTCTGGTACCTTCTGCCTCACAGCCATCAAAAGCTGAATTTTGAGGCACCAGAGATGTAATTAGTAGGCTTTTGTCAATGGCAGTGCTTAGGTCACAGATACACTCACTGTTGCTCTTTTCTGCAGTACTTTGCCTTTACAGAGTTCAGCATAGAGCCACCAAGATGATTAGAGGAGTGGAGCATCTCCCTTATGATGAAAGGCTGAGGGAGCTGGGGCTCTTTAGCTTGGAGAAGAAGAGACTGAGGGGTGACCTCATTAATGTTTACAAATATGTAAAGGGTGGGTTTCAGGAGGATGGAGCCAGGCTCTTCTCAGTGATGTCCAAAGATAGGACAAGGGGCAATGAGTATAAGCTGGAACATAAGAGGTTCCAAAGAAATACAAGGAAGAATTTCTTCACTGTGAGGGTGACAGAGCACTGGAACAGGCTGCCCAGATGGGCTGTGGAGTCTCCTTCTCTGGAGACATTCAAAACCCATCTGGATGAGTTCCTGTGTGACGTATTCTAGGTGGTCCTGCTCTGTAGGCACAAATGTGGCTTGGACCAGCCAGCCTGAATAAAGATAAAGAGAATTCATCCCTTCCTGCCAGTATGTGTCCCTCCTAGCAACATATATCAGATTATGTTTATTTTGAGTTTATGGATGTTTGTATTATATTGTTCAGTGATGTAGCTGTTATTGACCTTTTGTTGTAAACTCATGGGCATGGGTAAAAATATTTCTGGTTTCTTCAGGTACCTTTGATTTTGAAATGTGTTGCTGAAGGCTGGCTGGTCCAAAAAAGAAAAAAGGGGGGAATTGTAGGCACAAATGTGGCTTGGACTAGCCAGCTTGAATAAAGATGGAAGGGACAAGTTAATGCAGCTGGCAAGCTACTGCCAATTATCAGAAACAGGTGCTGTGAGTTAATCAATTGGGCCCTGGGTGATCACATGGGCAGAAGCAGCATATAAGGAGGTAGCTAGCAAAACAAAGGTGGCTTTGGGTCAACTCTGTTGGTTGTACTATGTTGTCTGTGTACATCTCTGCATGTGCATTACCTAGCTTCTCTACGTCTTTGAATATTGCTTGCACCCCTACAGCACTGCTCTGGCGGGGGGATTGGACTAGATGATCTTTGAGGTCCCTTCCAACCCTTAAGGTTTTGTGTGTGACTGCTTTAACTGAGTAACTCAGAAGTGCCTTTACATCTTGTGCACAGGAAGGTAAGACAGTCTCTTCTAACAGGAAAACCACAACTCTTTTAAAACTTTCTTTCTTTTCTACCTTTGTTTGGTGAATAAAAGTGTGAAACCTCATCTTCCTTTCTGGTAGGTTTCCATTTTAACATCAATATGATCTACAATGTTCTGTTATTAATGTAATTTTGAAGTAAGTCTCTACCAGATGAATTCTACAGACCATTTTCCAGCAGTCCTGTATACCTCCATCTCCAGTAACTTAGATCTTGATAACATGGTTATGAAACCAACTCAATGCTGGTCTCCCCTGAGGCCATGGATTTCCCAGCATTTTTTTCTGTGAAGCCCAGTGGTGGCAGCAAAGTGTGGGGAAACAGGTTCAGAAGAATCTGGTCTCAAATAAATTGTCTCAGCCTCTGTCTGCATTGCAAAAAGAAAAGAAGGGGGAGGTGGTGTGCTATTTTGGCAAAGAGGTAACAATGTCACTACCAAATCCTAGGCCAGGCACATAGCAGAGTATTTCACATAAGAACCATGTCTAGCTTTGCTCAGTGGGGATTTGGTGAAAACATCAAAGAACTGATTTTGCCAAAATGTTTTCTTCTTGTTCTCAGAGAAACTATAAACCAGAAAGGCAAAACCACTCTTCATCTGGAAAGATCTGTGTACAAGTCCCAGCTTTGGCATGATGTCAAAGCCACTTGTGGTAGAGAAAAGTCATGAACGGCACCTTTTCTCTGACCAGGTGAGTCAAGTTTCTGTGTGTCTATAAATTTGCAGTAGCAAGGCACTAGCTAGCATGAGTAGCCACAGCAGCTATTATGGGAGGCTGCACTGTGTAGCAAGGCTGGGGTTAGTGTCAGGTTGGGTGTACCATATCTTCCCTGAAAGTGGAAACAAATGTGGAGGGTTCCTCTAGTGCTGTGGTGTGTTTGTGTAAGTGCTTTTCTTCTGGTGCTTGAATATTTTCAGATACATATCAGAAGTGTAAACAGTGCCAAACTGAATGGGAAGAGGGCTGTGTCATCACTCCCAGGGCTGGTTACTGGGAGCACATACCCATCACCCCAGACTTTGCTGGGGCAGGGGAGCAAACAGGATGGCATTTCCTTGTACTCTCTCTTTCCTGTAAACCTGTGCCCATAGGCTACAAAGTAGACCCCTTGTGACTACAGAATGATCTGTGACATTCGAATTAAAGGATAAAACAATCAAAATAATTGTATACTTTTAACATAAATCAAATTTTCCTCATGTCTCTTGGAAAGACAGCAGCACTGCTCAGAAATGCCTATTCTCATCACCAGAGAGCTTATCTCAATTGGATTTAACTAGAACTGAGCAGAGGCTTAGGTCTTTCAGAGCATGGACTTGGTCCATTTTCACAGAGTCCTGAATGCAAGCACAAGTATCGATTCTGTGCGGGTTCAGAACATCTGAGTGGGGAATAACTAACCATGGAAGGATGTGACCTTCCAAAATGACTTTTAGCTTCAGTTCAAAAATGCTTGTTTTGTGTGAATAATACAGAGGATTCTGGATATTAAGTGACAGGTGCACTATATTTGTACACAGTAAGCAGCACTTGGCATTTCGTTACAGATGCCCTCACCTCACGCTCACTGAAATAGAATATTTCAGGCATTGCAGAGAAGGGCAGAGCAGACATGGGCTTGAAGGAACTACCTTTTCCCTAGGTTTGAAGGAGATGGTAGTGGAAAAGAGGGAAGAAAAAAGTAGGAAATCATATACATGAGAAGAGACAAGCAGAGCAAAAGACAAAAATAGCTGTTGTCAGACTAGGCAGAATTTAACCAGCTAGTGCATGTTTACAGCAGTTGTTTTACAGAAGAATTGAGTTCCCAGAGGCTTTATTTCAGCTGAAGCTGAGGATGTATCTGCAAACTGGCCGCTCTAGTACATTTTGTTTTCATGCTTTTCTGCTGAAGAGTTGCCCAAAGCTATTGCATGGAAATTCCTTGTCACCTTGCAGCCTGAAAGGTGTTTTCTCTTAAAGGCATGAGCTCTGCTGAGAATCATCTGTAGCATGTCAAGCCATCATTACAGTGTGCGCTGCCAGCAAAAACTGGCAATCTTGATCTCAGAGAGCTCTCTGTAACTCAGGCAAAAATCTCCAGTTTCTGTGCATCTTCTCCCATGTGTGCAACACAAAATAAGGAGAGTGCAAAGCTATACCTTAGTTTACACTTTGTGACACAGTTTTCTCTCACTCACTGGATGTTGGTGTATCCTGGCGTTTGCCCAGAACACACGGCTGTAGTTTTGTAATCACCTTCTTCACAATTTCTTTAATGATGAGAAGCTATAAAATTGTGATTCACAAATTATCTTTTCGTGATAAAAAAGGTAGAGTTTTTTAAAGGTAGGGCTTTAAAATTGGTATAAAGTAGGAATGAAGACATTTAAAAGTCTACTTGAACGTGACTTGTGATAGGTGAGCTCCAGAGCTCCCTTCCTGTGCAGCATCCATCCTTCCACCCTGACTGCTGTGATCCTTGCGCTTTGCCCACTCCTCAAGAGCTAACCTGCCCTCTCCTAGGTCTGACCCACTCAGGAAGTACATCTGCAACTGATATTATCTCATACTTCTTTCCAATACCTGTTCTCCTCCAAGTGCTTCCACTCCCTGGCTACCGGTATTCCCAGATAATAGCCTGGTTCTGTGAGTGTGCAGGCAGACAACTGTGAGAAGCAGTCAGCCCTTTTCACAGTTTTGGTGTCATTATGGATCTGAGTGCGTTTGTGAGAATCAGAACAGGCAGTGGGACTGCAGCCCACCAATGCAGGCATGCATTGAGGAACCCTGCTGTGAGGAAGCTCATCTACCTTTGTCATGCATGTGTGATCTAACACACAAATGTGGTCAGGTGGCATAAAAATCAACAGAGAAAATGGCACTTCTGCACTTAAGTGGGAAAGTGCTTTCTTTTACCTTAAGATTTAGGAGTTTCAAATAACAAAAAGACACAAGAAGTAATTTCCCAGGAGAAAGTAACAGAAAGCTTTAGTTTCCAAGATGTTTAACAGGTAACTAAATCTAAGAGTAGAGGATCGTAATTTTGCATTAGCAAGAAAATGAATGACCTGAAATTAGTAATTTCTCCTCCTTTGCAATACATAGCATGGCACAGGAAGTTCTGTAAAATGTTCTGAAAAAAACCCCTGCAAGCTATTTTTACTCTTGGTGATTGTCAAATACAAGTTTTAGGTACAAATACCCACACAACACCTTCATTATGCTTTATTTGAGAAACACTGTCTTTAAAGATGTGTACAGCCCTGTTCAGCCTGTCAAGTACTTGTAATACAGTTAAGAGTTGATGTGCTGGGCAGCAATAGGGGGTCCTATAAAGAGAAAGCACTTGGATTAATGCATGGGGATAGTTGTAGCATGGTCCTTTTAAACTTTTCTTATTACAGGTAGTACGTAGGTTCCTTTTCTCTGGTCTCACTTGAAGGACTGACTTTGGGAGTAGAACTTCTGTCCACGCTCAATGTCACATAAACAAACAGAAACCTTACACTATGTCAAAATTTTTAAGGCATTAAAATCAAACGTTTCATTTCAAGAGTTGTTCTGGCCCTAAACAGATCCTGGTTTTCTCTGATGTTAAAGTTTTCACTCTGGATAAATGCCCTTCGCTACCTATCTGTGTAACTCCTTAAACAACAAAAGGATGCTGAATGACAGGAAGTAGAGTGTCTTTTCTCTCCTTTGGAAGAGATATAGTGAGACATTTGCTCTGATAAAAATATCAGCACAAAGCTGGTCGCTCCCCAGACCAAGCATGGGTTTACGGAAACACAGTAAATCAGTTCTGCAGCGTGCTTTGTTGGTATATTCAGCCTTCTCTCTATGTCAAGCTATAAAATTGCTGGATCAAAGTGGAGCTGGGCCCAAGTCCAAACTTCCCCCAACTCAAGGGGAACTTGTACTCATATCCCGACTCTGGGACTTGACTCTGCCTCTAAATCAAGCTCCTGTAATCTCTTAGGAAAAGTTAGACTCATGAATTATCTGCCGAGGCAGAGACGGGCAGCCAAAGCTGTCTGTTTTGGAACACGTTTGCTCTGCCTGTCCTGCATTGCCAGTACAGAAATTTAGGAGGAGTCTTTTGTTAATTCTGGAATGCTGATTTTAGCCTTTGGTTTGGGAAGAAGCCATCCGTCCTTCATCTGTTATTTTGATTTTAAAATATTTTGTCTTCTCCTTCCTTTCCTCTGATGAGCTCTGTGAATTGAGACAGTAGGAAGGTAGAAGCCATCTAGGAGCCTTCGCTAGGAACCTTGCTATTCTTTACTGCATTGCTCAGTGGCAAGGGAGAGGTGGAGTACTAGGGGAGGAGAGACTTGCACATTCTCTAGAGCAAGCACCAGTGGTCTCCATGCCACCAGGTGCTTACGTTAACGCAGCAGTTTTGCTGGCAGCCAGGACATGCCACCACTGAATCAATGACAGGTGCTACGAGGGATTGCCTGGCACTTGCATGCCTTGCAACACTTGCATGCCATGGTGTTGCAAGGGTTTGAGGTCAAGTTTTCCCATACAGTATGAACAGGAAACTATGCTCATGCTGCAAATGATAAATCAACACCAAGAGGAGACTGTAATTAAGAAATGAGATATTGGATGGATGAGGGTAGCAGGCCCCAGGGATCAATAGAGCTGGTTTGTGTTTAGATTGAGGTCTTCTCTTTCAGACTTGTCTTCTGTGACCCCAAATCTTCATCCTCTGCCATCTTATTACTGTATTATTACTTGTTACAATTATGACAAAATATCTCATTATTGCTGCTACCATTAATGAAAGCAGCAGTTTATCAGCAGTAGTGTTTATTAAGTTAAATTCCATGCCAAGATATATCTTCCCCTCTCAATGCAATTTATACATGATTTAAGATAGTAGTAAAGGAGACAGAGAAAAATGTGTCATTTTAGCGTATTTCAGTAGCATCATTGATTTGTTTCAAATGAAGTCCCTTCAAAGAGGTTTAAAGTTTGTATTCCTAAGCTAAGCTGTTTTCCTGATGCAGAAGCTCATATTTGGTATTTTTACATTTTCTGTTTGTTCTGCCACCTCTCAATGCCCACCAGCTTCCCAGAATCACTAAGCCACCATCCTAAAAACTTCACAGCTTTTTCCTTTCCCTTTTTTCCCCATCACTTAGTTTTCTTTTAGAAGCAAATATTAAACATTGTTGTGAATCCTGAAATGGAAAAAAAAAATCAGTAAAAGCCTACTGGTAATTCCCAAATATAGATTTTGTGAATCCTGCTTTGAATGACTCCATGGTATTTCCCTGTTTTTCCTGTTCATTGTGAAATGCTGTGTGACACACTGCAGGGAGCAGCTGATGACCCCATTCATTGGTAAAACATAGGAGTCTGATATTGCTTAAAAAATGCTTTTGTTTGCACTAATAGTAAATGAATTCCTTACTTGATTTCTGTTTGTCCTCCTGCTTTTCGGGCGATTTGAATCAGTTCTTTCCCATATCTCTCTTCTGCTTGTGCTCTGTTAAAAGAAAATTCAAACTCAGTTTCTCTTAGCAGTACCAGGATCACATTTACACAGATCTTGTAGTTACATCCAAGGTACAAAACATGAGAAATACAATTTCTTTAATTTCTCTGTCTCCTGAGTCCTAGTGCTACCACGAAAATGTTTGGGGTGAGATATTTTTAGAAGAAATGAGGGGAAATGAAGCCAAGTTCCATAGCTTTGATTACTGTGGAGTGCACAAAAAAGCACTTAAAATCCAGCCCAAAAAGCTGGATTCAATTAGAAGAAGAGGTGTGCAGAAGTGTAGCAAAGATGCTCTGAAGAGAGAACCTCTTTTGCAAAAGAAACCTAAAAGATGACAGCTGACGACTTCAAAATGAAGTCTGGGAGAAGGGTGAAGAGTAGGTTCCAAAGGATTCATTTGAGACAGGTTGTGAACAAATGGGAGCTGGGAGAGGCAGGAAAATTTCTAGCCATTAGAAATATGAGGTGCTGCCTGAACAGCTGCAGCAGAGGCAGAGGAGGAGGAAGCTGTGCCAGCTGTAAGGTGAGGCTGTGGCAGTTTTCTGGAGGGGACGATATGATGCAATTGCTCACCTAATGGGGAACTGTAACTAGTGACTCAGGAAAGTAGTTTTGTTTCTATGGTTAATAAATACAATTATTTTTTTGCTGTTTTCTCCTCCCCCTGCTCTGCAAGAAATTTCTATTCTCTGTTTAAGAAAAACAAGTATTGGTACTAAATGTTATTTCCCTTCTCTTGGGTGCAAGATTGGGGTGAAAATGAGTTTTCAGTCTTTGAATAGCTGCTAAAAACTATTGAATGGTCAATAATAAATAATAAACAAATAGCCTGCTGTGAGGATTGTTGGGGGTTAATTTTCTCTAGGATAAGTCCAAGTCTCAAAAGGAGTTTCTGTTTTGCACTGCAGTAGCTGATTGGGTTCTCTGAGAACCACTCTTTCGACTGTTCCTCTGTATCTGATGGCTACAAACCACCTTGCTTTGTAGCCAGCTGCACTGGTGGCTCTGGTGTAATTTCACTGTTTTTTAACCACCTTCTGTGACCTGCAGAAGGCTCGTCCTGGGGACTGCCACACAGTTCAAGGACTTGGCATGAAGTCCATGATAAGGCCTCTAGGAACAGAGATTCATTCCATGCTTTCATGTCCTCCTAGGTGATTCCCATGAATAGCATGAGGACAAGCTAAAACAAACATCTTGCAGAATAAACTGGAAATAGCATCTTCTTTCTGCAACTCATTACTCACTATGTTTTCTCCTTTTCCTCCTCCCTCAACATGCATGTGCACACACAAGCACACATACACCCTTATTGAAATGCTTTGAGGGTGTGCAGAAGGTCATGGAATCACAGAATCTCTGCAAGATGTCTCTGTATTTTTTCTCTGGGGAAAGTCCTTTGATTCTCCACCACAAACCAGGAAGAACCTTATCCTGCAGTTTGAAAAAACTTCTGTCATATTTTGGAAAGAAACACAGGCGTATGTAGACAGCATTGGGTGCATGCTGCAGTGCAGAGCTTTCCCGAAGCCTGCAATGTAATTCTGATCTCTGTAAGTTACGAGTCACAAAGGAGTTATTTTAAACAGTTGAAGCTGAGCTACCAGCAGACAGATGTGACTTCAGGACTGTGGGACATTGTTGATAAAATATGCTTTCATGAGTGGTCAAGAAACGCAGCTCAAATAGCTTCAGATTTTGATGGGAGACTCTTCACAGTCCATGAAATAGTTTTCAGTTTGACAGCTCACAAGTCCAGGTGCCTTCAGAAAAACAGCCTAAAACCAGAAAGTTAGGTGGGGGCAGCATGGGAAGAAAAAGCAGGCTGTGACTGGGAAAGGCAGAGCAATATTCATAAGGAGAACACTCTGAGATTGAGTGCTGTAGGATTATCTGCAGAACAGAGAATCTATACTGTGTGATTTTTCCTATAGCTCATGCATGAGCATCTTTGTGCCTCATGCTACATGTTGAAACTGTTGAAACGCAGCCACTTAAAAACAGAAGCAAATTTCAGATATGCTTTTCAGTCAGAAGTACAGAAATGAATGGTAAAGGAGTATTCAGGCCAGCTGCATAGTATGTATTTTCTCACCCACAAAACCATCAACTGCTGTTGAGCAGCACCCAAGAAGCATTCAAAGGACAGACATAAACTACAGCACTGTTACCCAAAGTCTGGTAGAGTCGCTCAGCTATGTGGGCTGTCTTAGGCATCTAGGGAAGGCCTTTGGTAGCACCTTATGTAGTTTTGTCTTTATATGACAACCAGCCCATTTTTTACAGTTGCAGGAAACCAAAACTGTGCCTGTGGCAACAGCACACTCAAAAGAGAAAGAGAAATACGCAAGTCATTTGCTCTCTCTAAAAGGGGAAACTCGCTAATGCTGCCTGTGGATGGATGTTGCTACCGTGGTATTCTGAGCCAATAATGACCTGTCTCAATGGAGCTCTGGATTTCTGACTCTTTCAACCTTCTCCTTTCCTCAAATCACATCAAAGGGCTAGGATTCAAATCACTCAGGCTTTCCTATGGAAACTAGTATTACTATCATATTCAGAAACAGCCTACTACTCCTTTCCAGATACCAAACGAAAGAGAAAATGGAGGCTGTTCACACTTTTCTCACTTCAATTTTCTTACCTCTGCTTGAGCAAATCCTCCACATCTTTGCACATCTTCCTGCCATCCAACAGCCGTTGTACAAGCACCTCATAGCCAGTGTGGAAGGTGAACTCTTTGCACTGAAGACAGAAAGACAAAGATTTGAGCTGATTTGTGCACATAGTTTGCAGGTTTACCAGATATCTACTGTCAGTCATGTGGAGAAAATTAACCTGGAAAATCCAAATGGACCTTTAGCTTTGCCCAGAGCAATGGCAGATGGGGCAGGTCTAAGGATGCAGGTCTAAGGATGCAGGTCTGGATGAAGTTTCTCTACAGTAAAAAACTGTAAAAGTTTTTATTAAATCAAGCTTGGTTTTTAATACTGAAAGACTGAAGTGGATCACAAACTTTGCTATGTGGAAAGAGTCACTAGTTGTCTTTTTGAGAAAGTCACACTTAGCATTGGACGTGAGATCTTTGCAGAGCAGAGATGTATAGTAGTTCTTTGGAAAACAGCTCATCTTAACACATTTTCTAAGAAGAATGGTAAAAGTCAAGTCATTGCTACAGGACTCTCAGTAAGACAGTGACCTGCTGTAGGTGCAAGTGGATAAGTTGAAGGAATCTTATGCTCATATGAATATTGACTCATGGGGTGGGTAGCGCTTGCGTCACTGGTCAGTGATGAGGTGTTTCAGTGGGAAGATCTGCAGCAGGGAGACACAACAGTTTGCTGTTAGACAACCGTTTGATTCTGATGTGCTGTTACATCTTCCTTGGGGATTGCTGTAACAACGCATTGTTTGAATCAGTCTGTCTCCAGTGTTTGACATAACGGGTATGTTTTAAACAAAGAAAATTATATAGGCATGTGGAAAGCTTAGGAATGTGGATGCTGGATCTGCAGGAGACACAGAGGTGAGGTTTAGTTTAATGATAGGCCTAGCAATGTGAGGTTGGTGATTGGACTCAATGAGTTTAAAGATCTTTTCCAACTATAATGATTCTGTTTCTTAGACGCTGGCCATTGAGTGCTGCTTCCCTTGCTTTTGCATTCACTACCCAGTCTCCTGTGCAAAACATGGGATTCAATTGTGCCTTTGGGTATTTTTGCAGTCTGTGGCAAATGGAGCTAGCTAAGGTGATCTGTGATTTCCAGCCAGCCACACCAGACCGGTCACGGAGCTGGGTGGAGTCTGCTGCCCCAAAGCCTCTTGTCTCCTGCCAGGACTCTGCACTGTGTGACTCAGGGCTGTGTTCCTCTCCCATGCATTAGGACTGCGGATCCCTCCCCATCACACAAGTCCCTGTCCAGGTGATTCATGAGCACACCTCTGTGTGTGCATTTCAGACAAAAATAATGAGAAGAAAAACAAGTAGTCTTGATCTTTTTTTCATCTTTTCCCCAGCTTCCAGATTGCACTGCAGCAATGGTAAATCAGAGCCACAATGAAGTCAGTGCTCATGAGGAAATGCTGGGAGCCCAGACAAGGAAGGGAATAAAATTGCAATGTGTTCCGAGAGTGGCACTGGGAGAGGATTTCTGTGTTCTGCTCCTGGTCCTCCCACTGATTCACAACAGGATCAAAACAAGTCATTTTTACTTTGAGAGGCTCAGTTAACCAGTACATAGTGATAATGTTATTGAAAATGTAGTGGTGAATGTTTATGTTACAGCATTACGGTAAAATCATGGACTGTGTAACCATAAAGAGAATGAATATGTTCCTTCCCTCAAGCAGTTCATGTACAATACAAGTGCTTTTATATGAACTGAACACAGTTTATACATCTATCCACTGTCTCCTAAGCCATTATCATTTAATAAACACATTAATTTATTGCTTTCCACCCTGACTGGGAAGACAGCTGTTTTAAGTTTTGGGACTTGGGAGGATCCTCTGACAAGCAACTGCAGGATACCTGAACTCATGGCCTTGCTTCTTCGTTGCTGGGACTGGAGAGGAATAGGGTGAGCTCTGGGGATGAATGGTGGTGGCTGATGGCAGCCTCAGTGCTGCTCACCCAGGCCCTAGGGCTGCTGTGGAGATTTGCAGACCTGGGAGCTGTTTTATTTGCTTCTTCAAGAGCTGGGATAAATTTCTGCAGACAATCTTTGTAAACCTACAGCTTGTAGTAACATTTCCAGTGCTACAGTTGCTTGACAACAGTAATTCCTTCTTCCCTAATGGACAGCGTTATCGCCAACAGTGGGGACAAAGGAAAGACGGTAGGATAATGTTTCACAAGAGACAGAGACAAATGCCTCTACCAGCAAAGTGTCTGCACGACAGAGCCAGGCAAGATAATAATGCAGATAACAGAATAGAGGGAGAATGCAATGGATCCACTGTTATCACTGGTGCAAACGTAGGAAAATAATAGGATTACATATGCTCATGCGATGCATACGATCACTCCTTCAGAAACAGGATCCCAAAACCAAACCAGCAATTTTCCTAATGTTTCCAAGGGCAGATTACACACACACTTCCCAAGGAGAGATCTTGCTGGGAAATACATAGAGAGAAGCAAGTTTTGCCATTCATAGAGGAAAGTAGGAAAGGTTTTTTGATAATACCCTGGGAATGGACTTGTCATTTCTCCCCTCTCCTTGTTTTCTAAGGCCATTTCAATGGCAGAAGGCATTGCTGCTGTAAAAAAAAATCTCATCAATTGCTCCCTCTGCCTGGCAGAGACCACTCTGATCAGATGTTCCACAACCCCAAAATTTGGATTATGTAATTCCAGATGCAATTAGCTACATCCCGGAGCTGTGTACACAGCTTCCTCGTTCCAGAAATGCTGCCCAGAGGTAAATGAAAATCTCACATGGGTTTGTATCACTCCAGCAGTCAGGCAGACTGCCAGAAGTAATAAAAAGAGAGTGATAAGCACACTGTAAAGTCTTTCTGCCATTTCTGTTCAACATATCTCTTTGTTTAAGTAAATGTTAAAACTCACTCAGTGTCTTCCCCCACCTCTTTTAAACTGGTGTCGCTGTAATGAAAGGATGGCAAATTCTGCACATCTGAGAGAACAATTTATTAAATTCCCTAAATGAAGAACACAGCACCATCTCGTTATCAACCTCTCACACAAGTACAACAGTGTGAGAGGCTCAGCCTGCCTACTACCGACCTTTCTAAGTGCCTGATGAAACTACTTAAAGGAATTGATTCAGCCATTTGGATGTCTTGCTGTAAGCCAGAACGGTGAAAGGAGAAGAACCAATGCCATATTAAAAACTGCATTAAGGTTTTCTCTGTCTTCATGGCCAGGAGAATAAATTTTGCAGCATGTCTAACAAAATACTGTCCCTATCTGAGTGAAAGAATCCTTTGCCCTGGGTAGCAGAGCAGTGTAGTGTTGCTGGAGTTCTGCTAACAGGCTTGCCTCTAGGATACACACTGGCATTTTTACTGGAACTAATGCAAAGGGGACAGTGCTCACAATGGATTCTGTGCTCCACCTTTTTGCCTTCCTACTTCCCCACTTCAGTGAATTTAGAAATGCAAAATACAATTTTGCTTATTGTAACTATAGGAATATTTTAGGCCTTTAATGCATATAAAAGGATACCTGTTTTAATGTGAAATCTGTGATAGCACTTGCACAGTCCTGGATTGCAGACTTTCCACCAAGCAGAGTATGGGAGTAGTGTTCTCACCATTTGTTCTGTGCACTTGTGTAAGCATGTGTATGCCAAGTGCAAACAGCCACTGCCTTACTCCACAGGTTTTCCTTCTGTTTGTTGCCTGCTAATACAAGTAAGATTTGAACTTGTTAAAAGTGAAGCCACTGCAACCACATTTGAAGGAAGCTGGAAGCTCCTTTGATGGAAGTGTCCATCCTGACTACAAGATTCATCTGGGTTTTGTCTCTGGCTGATCCTTGTAGAGAGAATTGGCTCCAGCTAAATGTAGACCTAAAAAGGATTTCCTACTGCGGGCACTCATTTCATCTTTCTTTGTTTTGGGGAGATCTATTTCAAAATTTGCTTTATTGTCCTCACTATGTGTTCCTGAAGAATATGGAAGCCACAGCATTTGAAATTTAACCTCAGCTTCCTAGGCAGCAGACTGGCTGTGGCATAACTAACATGTGCCCCTAGCATATCACAGGCTACAGCAAGAAGAGAGAGAAAATGTAGCTGGGTGATGTAAGCTGCTATGATTGCTCACCTTCCAACATTGCTCTTAATTTCCAACCACAATGTAGCATAAGTCACTTAGGCCTAAGTTTACTTAGGCAAACATTTCCCTTTGATTTCAACAGCCTTTTTTCTTCTTTCATGTATTGTACCACTGCATCGTCTTTCAACCTCTCCTTGAACACAAATAAGCCTCCCCTGCCCCGTGTCTGCTCAGTCCTGTTTTGGTTTTCTTCTCTAATTTCTCAAGGATTTCCTGTGTAGCACCATATAAGACTCCACATTTTCTTTGTCAAGACAATCAAGACAGCAAGATTGTATCACAGTAAACAACTGTCTAGCCTTGAAAAGCTGTCTTACCTCTCTTCTATTTTCTGTTTACCGTTTTATGTTAGAATTGGCATTCACATGGAATAGTTTTGCAAAGGCTTTTAAAGTTGTGCTGCTCAGCTAGTGCTTGAGTACCTCTCAGATGGGACTTTGTCACCATTATAAGAACTAATGAATGGTCCAAGAACTATTTTAATGTTTTTAATGAATTAGAAATAAATGCTTTAATTAGGTAATAAATATATTCATTAAATGCATAAACCATCAGATGTTTATAACAAATCTAGGTAGTTGCTTGGAAGAGGTCAGTCTGAATAACCACCAGTAATTTGTCTGGTTGACAAGAAAGTGATTCTACTTAGTCAAAGTGTCTGTGGCCCTGAAAGAGGATTTACCTATTATTTAAACAATAACAACACAAAAATTAGTTAATCTGTGTTGTCCAATGGACCTATAATCACACTAAGAAGGTGCTTGACAAAGAGACTTCAGTGTTGCAGGCAGATTCATATTGTCCCGAGTTTCTTCCATTAATATTTCACATGTGCCTTGGTCTCTGCTCTGGAGCCCAGGGTTTTTCTTTTCAAGGAGAAAATCACAGCTGGTGGAGAGGCAGCATCTCCTCTCCTCTTCTCATTTACAAAAATTGCTTCCCTCCAGTGCAATGATCAACTCAACAGAGATGAAAGGAATGAGAAAGGAAGCATATGACTGAAAAACACAAACTAGTTTAACCAGCTTTTTCTACAATACTTGACAGGAGGCAGACTGCAAGCAGAGGTGTTGACAGTAAGCACACAGGGATATACTTTTTTCTTTCAATTTCTTTTTTCCTCTGAGGCTTAACAATGCTGCTGCCTCACATTAGCACTTTTCTAATGAGATAGGTGCCTTGGGACTGCACCATCCTGTGTAGTAGCAGTTTCTCTGTAGGTGATTACACAGGTAAACATCAGGAGTTGGTTGTGGAAGAGATTATTCATGGCTGGCTCTGAGCTGGTTTCTGCAGGCATGAGCAAGAGGCTCTGAGGATTTTGGTTTGGTGGCAAGGCTGCAAGCAGGAAGACCAACGGTGTCAGTTCCCTGCCCAGCAGGTAGAAAGTTCAGCATAGAAGATAGCTTGGGAGTGACTTGGTTTCTTCTTACCTTCTGATGGCACAAAGCTGAGTAACCTTGTGCTAAGTCTTGTGTCTTTAACTAGCTGAAAATGAGCACATCTCTGAGCCTTGTGCTGCCGGCTGCTCAGAGCGTACTGCAAGGCTTTTAGAAGAGTACGCGTCCACCTTTTGAAGTCATATGGGTACTATTGCAATAATACCAAGTAAGAAAGACTAAAATGCTTTACTGGTTACTGAGGTGTGGTTTTGTTAAGTAGCTATTACAAAGGATTGAACTGAAGCAAAAATATCCAGGCCTGTGTGTAAAGCACTTGCAAAATTGTACACGCTGGTATGTCCAACTACTGACATTCACAAAGTGGTGTCAGTTGATCAAGCCATTGAGGTTGTGCTGTAGGAGCTGTGGGCTCTTCTGTTGTGCCTGATTTCCTTGCAGCATTTGTAACGCTGTTCTGGCACCTGGCTTGCCCACTCAGACCTTTTTACATACTACATTTATGCTCCTGCAGAATGAGCTGGCTTAGCATCTCCCTCGGAAGTGCTTTGCAGCTGAAGTTGTATGTCCTGTTTGGTAAGTGCCACTGCAGCTCCACCTCAGCTTGCTGCATTGCTCAGGGGAGCTGCAGTTCTGGCTATTGGCAAAAAAAGGCCTGTTTCGTAGAGCCTCCAGCTGCAAAGCCTGCTCACTTGCCTTTTGCAAGGAGGTATACAGGGAGAGTAACCCCTAGGATATAGCATGGTAACAACACTACCCTGATGGGGAGGAAGGACTGGAAAAGAAATAACTGCGTGGCTGAAGCTGGGTGTGTTGCTTGGTACAGGGCAGGACAGTGCTGAGCTACTGTGGTGATACAGATGGTATCAAAACCTGCAGGTTTTCACAGCTGAGGCAGGCCTGACTGCAAGCAGTGAGCACTGACAGTTGTAACACAGCTACCAGGTATTCTTTTAGCCTGAGGAGCCTTCATTTAGGAATTATTTGAAGCAGATTATCAAAAAATCTTTGCAAAAACCACTTCCTCTTAAGTTTGAAAATATTTAGCTATAAATGTGTGTTCCTTGTCTTTGTTCTTAATGGTATTTTCCCAAGGCTTTTATCACAAGTGTTATCAAGATGGGGTTTGGACTGAAGATGGTAAAAGTTCCTAATTCAGCTGAATAAAATGTTCATACAGATTTTCAAAAGAGAAAAAAACATTGAAACTGAATCTGTTATGACTATCTTTGTAATTCTTTTCACATAAAACTTTTTGTGTGTTTGTTTATCATCTTTGATTAAAATAAGCTCTTGACAATTTTAGTCAATTAGTAAAATAAGATTTGTTTTTCCAGATAGAAAAATGAAATAACTGCTGGCATGAGGAGAAAGTTTAGAGACTAAGGGACAATGAGTTTTGAGCAAGCATCATTTTGCCAATATCTTTTTCAGCTCACAGAAAGAAATCTTTTCTGTTCACAGTTGTATCACCATGATTTCTCAGTCCTGGATTGAATGTAACTTGTTCTGACTGAGTTGTGTCAATGGATTATATGGTTGCATCATACCACTGTGTACTGGCACTGCTAACAGAGTGTTTCTAGATCCTGATCTCTTCATCTGGTACTATCCTTGTCAAGTGTCCTGTCAAGGGCAGAGTATTTACTGCAAGCGAGCAGCAAACAGAATTAACAGCCAACAGTCAAATATGATTTATTAGCTCAAAGTACATTTGACTGGGCTATTTTCTATCATGTCATGGTCTTTCACTGTAAGTGAATCACTTTGTGGTTTGGGTTGTGATGGTGTTTTGGTTTTGTTTTTTTTTTTCCTGGGATACTCTAAAATTTCCAAGAACATATTCACATGATACCAAGTAAGTTTATATATCATGGAAGTTTACTACTCTTGTTCTGTGCCACTTGAGCTGTCCTGAAATAAATAGTGAAATAAAATGGGATAGCAGTGAGCACAACTAATTTGTACATCTGATGTCCAAGACTGTTTAAATCCCTGCTCCAGCTCAGCTGTGGTACTGAGGAGTGGTGCCTGGGCCTTATATGACTCTGGAACCCTCTTCTGGAAAGATGTCTGTGGCTGAAAACCCAGCTGTGCAACCTAATGAAGAAGTGAGCACATAAATGGGGGTTGTCAGTGTCCAGAACAGAAAGGTCTTGCAGAGGAAGCCTCTGGCCAAAACAGTCCCCTTTGACCAACACTTGGATGGTATGAGCCCTTTTCTATCATTTTTCACATGACAAAAAACTGCTTAATGAGTTTAAAAGTGTACATCCAAACTACATACTGCTATACTTTGTAAGAGCTCCTTTTCGTTACTGGCTGGAACACGTGGGAACGGACAGGAATGAGATGATTGCTTGTGCTTTCCAAGAGCAAACTAACTACAGAATTTGTACAAACTTTAAAGAACAATACTTTTTTTTAAGTACATGTGTTTTTTCACAGAAGCAATAAAAAGCAAGAAAGAGTAGGTGAGCTGGAGCTGGCTGTATAACATTTCTGTCGTTTCCTGTAAATTCACTTTTTGCACACTAGAAACATAAATGTTTACTAAGGATGTGAGTGGTTCTCTCTGGATTTTTTGAGCTGATTTCAGGAGTTGACTTGGTCATTTGCAACTTGAGCCTTAGTTTGCAATTTCACTGCAGTCCTTGTTACCCAAATCTATGATACAGTAGATGGGGAGTAAAGAGCATTTACTGCCAGACATAGCATAGATGTGAACCTTAGATGGGACCTTCAAAAATTAGAAGGAAAAAACAATTCCATTTGTAGCATTCCAATTGCTGAGCTGCTAGATTGCCACCTTGGGCCTTCCCCTGTAAGGAGGTAAGCTGGAGAACTTCAAATGAAAGCAGAGATTCTCATCAGACCTCATTTCTGGAGCAGCTAGGATATTCAGAAATAAATTGAAATTGATATTTCAAAAACTTCACAGTAGTATTGTGAAATTGGTGACATTGAGTAAGCCAGTAGCTTCCCAGTGGTCTTTTGCTCTGTATGACATTGCAGATTTCCTCCGAGAAGGAAATGTGTGGTTTAGAGTTCTGCTGACAGAGGAATTTGCTCTTCAGCTTCCTGAGCCCTCCTCACTGGCATCTTGGACTGCTCATGTGTTATGTGTTAGGCATTTATATAGTTACAGAGTGTTGTTTGGCTCTCTTCACATTTTAATCACCTCACGATTTGCATAGCTACAAAGTGATGGCTGCACAAAAGCCTTCTTAACTTTTGCAGGTGGTTTGTGGCTGGCAGACAAATGGCACACTGGGAACAGACCTGAAAAGTCTCAATTCCAAACTAATAACAGAACTCTGCTTGTGCTTATGACCTCCATTTTAGCTTCCCTTCTTAATAATTTACTAAAATAAGTTTCTGAGAATGTGCAATATTTCCTAAGGAAGAAAAACTGTAGTTTTACTATTGGTCTCTTTGTAAAGAGTGAAAGTGTTGTATTATTCTTTTCATAGCAGTGTTTTTACATCTCATGACATCCTCTAAACTTTAGTCAGAGGACTAAAGAGTGTACCAGTGGTCTTTGAGTTTTCAGCTTCTTTCAAACATTACACGGAAGGAGCTTTGCCTTTTGAAAGGCTGAAATAGTGCTTCAGAGACACGCCACCATACCACTTCCTTTCAACTGCCCATCCCCTCGTAATGCCTCAATTCAGGAAGCTTCCACGAAGGACAAAAGCAATGTCAGGAAATGTAAACCTTGTGCTCTCCTTTCTCACAAGAACACCTTCTTTGTATTGAGATAAGAAGAGCAGGAGTAGGAGAAAGGCATCTTTTAAAAATTTTTAGATGCTGTAATTTATTGTTTTATTCCAAGTGTCTTGTCTTGGAAAGCAGCCATGGAAAACAACTTTGGAATAACACATATTCTACCAGGTTGAGATCATGCTTTTATTTACTCATTTTCACTAGTTTTCACTGTCTTCAGCCTTGACCTGAAGTTCCTGCAGGTAGGAGTCTCGAGACGTTTCTGATCACCCTGAGGACATGGCATGCTCCTACTGCACAGCAGTTCAGACCCTTGATGCTTCAGTGCTAGGAAAAGGAGAAAGGGGCTAGCAGCCAGATGTGGGTCACAAGAAAAAATGTGACAAAAAGCTAGGACACCATTCAGGAAAACTGGATATGACAAACCTCTATAACACTTTTGTAATGGGGATAGTGAGAAATGCAACAGGAGGAAGCAAAATCCCTCACTACTTTTAAATCAGAGCTTGATGTGGCTTTATGACACAGGTCTGAGGTGGTGGCAACCCTTTCTATTTTCTCCATGTGATGACTTTAGACAACAGCTAAACCCGTAAAGTAGGATGGCTTCTTCCTGTGAGCCAACAAGGAGGCGCAATGTTTTTGCACCTGCCTTTCATAAGACACAGCACTGTTTCACCATGGTGCCTTCCAGAGTCCAATAGATAAACATATCAATGGTGAAACCAGATAATGCTTCAGTTTCTTATTGGATAGCATTAGCTACACATGAGAAACTGGAAGTGAAATAAGGAGAAACGGGATCTTAAAAGCAGAGGATACTTCTGTTTTATACAAAATAATGGTCAGAACTTATTTTCGTTTCAATTCCTCTCTAGGTTATCCACTTCCAGGTCTTTTATAAGAGGGCTTCTCTCCTACTGCAAGACCTGTGAGCAAGGCAACATGAAACAACTCTCACTTGCTTAGTCACAGAGATAATTGTTCAGAAGGTCATATAGAGCCACTGGAACCAGACCTGCCTAGCTGACACAGTGGTTCATTTAAAAACAACTTTAGGCTTTTAGAAATTATTAAAAGGATGGGGATTCATTTAAGTAAAGTCAGGCAGTTTGTCCAGGTGGTATTACATTATTACATTACTTTTTGGGAGCCATTTCTTTCTGTTTTTTCCCACTTGCATAAATATCTCTCTTCCTTTATATCAAATTAATTTTAAAATGAATTAATTCTGGGTGTTTTAGGAATTGCTGAATCAGTGAGGTATTGATGTGGAAGTACCTCTTTTCAGCTGCAAGCTCCTGGGGTAGAGGAAATGGGCAAGATGGATGTAAGTGGGTGCACACTGAGGGATTGCAGCAGCAGAGCTACTTTTGAACCCTTTGAGCTGTTAAAACTGTTTCATCAGCCTGACTGTCACACACAAGGTGTCTGTTCACTCAAAACTGTCTTGTCTTTTAACTGGCAAAAATGAAATTCGTGTTCCACTTGCCTCAGTATTATCTGCCTTAGGAGTGTTTTAAGTTCTCATGAACTTCTCTCTTGTGAAATGAACTACTATCACTTCTACAGTAGGGTAGGAAACAGTTTTCTTGCCCTGCAAACTTATATAAGATTTTTAAAGTCCACATTTCACTTCTTGACAACAGCAGCTGGAAACAACAGAAAAAAGACATTCACATTGATATAAAGAATAAACTTGCTCTGAATGAGGTAGATCTCATTGAGATATCCCATTGCCTCTGTTGGCATACTGTCCACCATCTGCTGTCTTTATAGGAAGAGGAATTTCACTTTAATCTCTCCTTTCTCTAGCTGTTTTACTTGTGAGTTAATCTACTGGAGCAGAGGGAAGACATGCCTGGACTCCAGGCTGCAGGTAGGGCAGATTGTGGGCAACAAAAGCTCCAGTGCCTGCTCCAGACTACATCTCCCCCTGCTGAGCTTCCAGGACCACAGAGGGCTGGATTTTATGAGTTTAATCTCCTCTTCCCCTCTTTGGCTAGAAATTTCACCTTAAACCTCCATCTCCAGAGGAAGCCTTCACCAGATATGAACTTTTTCATCAAAACCCGGCTTTATCTTCCAAAACAGTTCCCCTGCTTCCAATAAAACTGTTTTCACACACACATACATACACAAATTGACAAAAACAGTCCTAACCAACTGTACAGCCAGAGTCTTTCAATGGCAGGTGTCTCCTTTCCTTCTGGTGCTCCTGGGGATTTCCATCCTGCTGAGCAGCACCTCTCAGGGCTGTTTATCAGTCCTGACTTGTTAATAACGCTTCAGTAATTAGAGCACCTATTGCAAACAGCATGAAGTGATGAGACTCAGACCTCAGCGTTGATGACCACCTATTTTTTTTTCCTTTTGCCTCCATTCTTTATTTTTTCTTTTTCTTTCCTTTTAGGAACTAATTAATCCTGAACAAACTGAGAGCAGCACCAAATAGCTTATTGTTTGAGAAGTTATTACTGCATAAGAAAAAAAACCCCAAGTTTGTGTTTATTTTTTGCCCTGAGTGGAATGCAGGAGCTGGTATCTCTAAGCTATCCTGAGCTGGTCATTTTTTCACTTAATTCTCAAGACTAAGAGTAAATAACTGCTGCCTTTCATTTCAAGGAAAAATGAAGTTGCATCAAGAGTGTTTCACAAAGAGTTATGGAACTTTTCAATTCCTCAGTCTTGTTCAGTGACATTTTTCCATCACTTTGAAGAGGTACTAAACTCCATTTATAGTACAGGAGTAATTTGGGGAACTGAAAAGCCATTGGAATTTAGATGCATATTTTCAACTTTTCTTAAGCTCAATATGCTGAGCAATACTGTGTGATTTGCATGCAGAGCCATGCCCCCCATCCCTCACCTTGCCCCAGCCTCAAATCCTTACTGAACAACACGGTGAATTTTGTATATTATTGACTTGTGGCTGCCGAAAAAGGTTTTATTATAAAACTTAGATTAAACAGGACATAGAACAAGTGTTTTCTGTGCCATCTGCCATCCAGAGTCTACCTAACTGCAGTATGGCATGAAAACTAAATCAGAAAAAAAGGTCTTTTGGAGCTAAAAGGAGCTGGAGAATAATAACAACAAAAAAAATCTGTTTATGGAGCAGCCTAATATGTGTTCCAAACAAATATGCAGTGAGTGTAACTGGATTGAAATTCAGAGTCTTTCACTGTGCCTGCAAAGCAGCACAATGTCGGTGTCCACAGTTGGTGGCTGTAAACTTTGAAGAAAGAGAAGTGGCACAACTCTGTGTTGCTGCATTGCAGAGTGCAAGCCTTGTGGGAGGAAAGGGATGGGTCATGAATCACCCAGTCCTGCAAGGGAAAAAAATACATCAAAATGAGATTCACAAGGAGAATCTGAGAATCTCCCTGGAGAATCTAGCTTAGGAGGGGAGGCTGAGAGTTGGAATTACTCAGCTGGCAGAAGAGATGGTTCAATGTGTATAAAGACCTGGCAGGGGGCAGCAGGGGAGATAGAGCCAGGACTTCTCCATAGTATCCAGTGACAAGGCAAGAGGCAGTGGGAACAAACTGAAATACAAGAAGTCCTGTTTAAGCATAAGAAGTTTTTTTGCTGTAAGAGTGGTGAGACACTGCAATAGTTTGCCCAGAGAGGTTGTGGAGTCTCCATCTTTGGAGATATTCCAAATACAGAGCTGAGAAAGCTGCTGTAGCTGGCCCTGCACCAAGCAGGGGGCTGGCTGGATGATCTTCAGAGGCCCTTTCCAACCTTAGCTATTCTGTGATTCTACCATCAGAAAATGTACCTCCACAGGCTGCTTTAGAAAACCAGAGGACACCCTCCTTGATCTGTCATTACGTGCTGTGACAGGTGATCAGGATCCGTTTCAAGCCGTGTGTGACAAATGTTTGTTGAGCGCTCGGTGATGCTGAGGAGACGTGTCTGCGTACGTGTGCGTGAGAAGAGAGGTGATGACTCACCTAATCCATATTTCAAATGCATACTCATGGCACAGTTAAAGCTGGCATAAATAAGAATCCTCTGTTTCTGAGCCCAAGCAAAACCAAACAACTCTTGCAAAGCAGGATAGACCAAAGCAAACCAGACATAACTGCATAAAAATATTAACAAGATTTCCACAGTGACTCTGTCAATCATCCACTTCAAGCAGTCAAAATTCCTACAGAAGGCATTTTAATAAAATGTCATTACTAAACTGTCTTATTAGTTTCAATTCCTGACCTAAAATGAGCTTTCCATAAACCCATTAATCTTCCTGGTCTGGAAAGCCCTAGGACCAGCTCACTGCATTTAAATGTCCTCCAGATACTCTTCGTCCTCACAGGGAAGACGCTCAACCTGATGTGCCACGTGCAGGCTGTAATTGAGCATATAACCAAAAGTTGCAAACACAAAACTTCAGTCCTTCCATTTGAGCTCATCACCAAGGAAATGAACCCCAAATATATTGTACTTGGCTTCTCACAGACCCTTCTAGGTGCTGTTTTAGGAATACAGGAGATGGAAGGTAGCCACTGACATGTTTGCCTTGCTATTAGTATCTGTGCTAGGAGTGGTAGTTCACTCAAGCTTCATTTAGCTGTTGTGCTCCACTCAGAAATTATTTATGAAGCACCAGTGTTTCCATAGCCACAACTAATCAGGTTTTCTTCTTGTGATGCCTGTTGTGAGATTTCACCCCTCTTCACTGAAGCTTCTCATTGCCCCAGCGAGCTAAGCATCCTCTCCACATCAACAGGGGAAACGCAGGAAGAAATTATATGTGAGAAAAAGATCAGAGCAGCCTCTTCCATGGAGATGAAGTTGACCTCACAACAAACACAGACATCAGCTGGGCACTCAGTTCAACTTTTCCAGGCTGATTTCCCCTTTACTCCTCATTTCCACACAAGCCCACCAGTGATGACTTGCCCAGGATATAAGCAGGGCCACAGTCATACATTTGCCTCTAGTCATACTTTCTGGAGCTCAAAGGGATGCAGTACATACCAACACCAGAGCCCGGCCTTGCTGTGTGCCAGTGAGTGGTGAGGTGATTGATTTTAATTTGCTTTCTTTCATCAGTAGATACAGATGCAACTGATGCAATCCAATTAAAATGAAACTCAGTGAGGAACACTCACAAAGCTGAGATGCCAAGGTGAAAGATTTGGCAGCCAGCTCCTTCCCTGCCTGAGCTCAGCTGTGCTTCAGGCCAAGGCTGACAGGAGCCCTGGTTCCTCTCTCCCAACATACCTGCTAGATCTCACTTCCTCCTCACAGACCTGCCTCAGAACAAAGGGCCCTGCAGAACTTGACCTCTACAGGAAAGCAGAGTAGCTCCTGGTAGAAAAAATACTTCCTTTTTGAGCGAAACAGTTGACACTGTGTTTCTTCATTACCTAGTGAGCCTAGAAAATGGTTTTGCATTGACTTTTATAACCACGTCTGCAATATTGTACCACAGTTAAGAGTCTCATTAGCAGTTGAATTATTTATTAAACTAATTCTCTCTTTTTGGCATACATAATTGACCATTGTGTGAAAAAGCTACAGTAACAGTTGAGAGGTTCACCTACAAAGTCAGCTTTGCATTGAACCTGATGTAGAATATAGCCTGAATGTGAAACAAGGAATATCAAGCAAGCCCCTTTGTTTCTAACAGGTTCTTAAGCTCTTCCATGGCTCCCACTGCTATAGCATCAGACCATAGCACAGGTACTGCTCAGGCAGGAATGTGGTAGTGAGAAGCCTGCAGCAGTGCAGGAAGGCTAATCTTGCTATCTCATGTTTAAGGCCTACATGGCATTTGATGGCCTGCATCTCCAGCTCACTGGCATTACATCTGAGCTGTGAGAATCCACAAGCTCGGAGCTTGTCCCACAGCTGAGAAGCAACAAGCACTTCACACTTTAAGAGGGTTTTTTTGCCTTTTTTTTTTTTTAAATCCTGAGCACTTTAGGAGGCCACACCACATTTTCAGAATTGACTTGGTCACTTGAGTTTGATTCAAAGCCTCCCAAAAAAAGTAGATTTGCTCCCACTCAATGTTGGGCACTTCTGAGCCTGCCCTGAAACCAAACGCCTCCCTTGAAAACCTTCTTCGTTTCCCCTTTCCAGGTAGGTAAAACAAAGCTAGTAAGTGGTGCCAGTAGACACCCACCTGCCTCTTGGCAGAAATAACTGCATTTTACAAGGCTGCAACTGGAGTGTTGAGCAATGTTGGAGAAATAAAAAAATGAAGGAAAACGCAATAACAAGAATTTCAGAGAAAAAGCGAATGGTGAGTAAAGAACACAGAAGGAGACTAAGAAAGTCAGTATTTGTGAAAGATTTTCTTGGTTAGTGGTGTTTTGTAAGAAAAAAAATACCGTTGCTCAGGTCTCTACCTATGAACATAACCCTGTTAACATGGAACTCGCTATCGCAGACATGCTCCTCATTAACGTGGGTATTTAGGTACCTGTCTCATATGATGCTAGAGAAGGCAGGTAACATCTGTTACATTTGTACAGCAGACCAGCAGAATATTAATCCTTTAGCAACTTCCCTGCACTGGCTACCAAAACCAACTTGTATTTTCATCTCAGTAATATTTTTCAAAGAATATGATGAGAGGATAGAAAATTTCTGCTAAGAAGCACATTTTAGTGGAGGCTTTGAGTAACTTTGCCTTAAACTGTTAGGGAGTGTGTGGAGGACATAAAACCAAGAAATGTAATTAAAAGATATCTTGGTTTTAGCCTAGACCATGCTACAGAGAAATTTTTTTTAAAGTAGTACAAGTGTGAAACTTTTAGTATAGTACTGTCACTGCTACACTTAATAGCAGAAAAGAGACATTAAAACTTACACGTCTTATGAGGAACAATTTAGATTTTCCTGAAAGACAGCACACTCTGCTCTTAAAAAGTTTGAGGAACTTTGTGGAGGAAGAAATGGCACTCTTTGCCTGTGAGTTGGGGGTGATCTGCTGCTTTTAGGGTTTCTTTATATTTTCTTTTTCATCGCAATAATTACTAAAGAAACTTCTGCCCATCCAGAAGTTTGCTGATGGCAAGAGCAGGGAGTTGTTGCTCAGATATACCTTCACAGGGTCAACTACAGGGAGGTGGTGTGGCAGTGTCCTTAGGCAGCAATTAGAGATCAGGAATCTGCATCGAGTGATCTACTACAGTGCAAATATACTTTTGGGTTTTAATCGTAAAGATGGTTTCCATTCATCGCACAAATTGAATAAAGAAGAAAATCACTGAAGCAAATGGCACAAATACATTTCCTTCTCACTAATGGGCATAGCAGAACCTTATGAATGCAAAAATAATTGCTGATCTTGTGATTTTGGGGTGAAGCTGTACAATTTTGCTACATTGTGCAATATCCTGTAAGTTTTCATTTTAAAAGACTTGTTACTGCATAGCTGAAACCACCCTCCTGGAACCAGATATGTTTCTGCCCTGTTAACCAAGCCCAGTGATACAGTGTTTCCAGACAAAGAATATTAAAAACAAAGATGCTCTCTTTTAAAAGTAGGTGTTAGCTTCAAAGGTAGGCAAGGATTTTAGTCATGGTAATGTGACTAAGCATGGAAGAGGAGTTTAGGGAAGAGTCGTAAAGAACTGGCCTGGCCAGCCTGTCAGCGGGTGTCAACCACTCTAACCCTACTCCAGTCCCTGGAGTACACCTGATTTATTCTCACTAAAGAACAAGAAACGTAAATATACTAAACATGCCAGTTATAAAAGTCAGGTGGCAAGTTTCCAAAGTCCAGAAACACAAAAGCTGAAGCTCCCAGGGTAGCACTGGCTTGCAGCTGTGCCCTACATCGTGCATTAGACTATGCAGTTAGTAGCTGTGTAAAAGTGGTGGCACAGAGAATCTCTTGTAGGTGTGGTCGGGCACAGTTAGTGTTAGCACCAAAATTAACTTTTCTATTTCCCCATTATTTTTTTTCTAAACTGCTCAAATATGGCACTAAAGTGGGGGTGGGGAGGGCTTCCTGGAAGTGCTGGGAGGAAGGTGGTTCACTGAAATGTGTTCTTGCATCTGCCCTTTTATACCAAGAGAGAGTTTACCCTGAAGGGTGAGTAGATAGAAGGCAAACACAAGCAGCAAACACACTGTGAAGGAGCTGTTCTACTTGGTCTATAGGAACATGGCAGAAAGAATGAATATGGTTTCGTTTCTTTCTTCAAGTTAATCTGAGATGTTTGACAATGATTGCTCAAATAGGAGGCAACCGCCTAACATCCTGTTTATCCAACTTTACAACACTAGAGTTTCATTGTTTTGGTTTTTTACTTAAAACCTCTACTCTAGAAGTAGTTGTGAGAACCTCAGTTGCCCCTGAGAGAGAAATGACTAGGATCTTTTTACCTTGTAACTGCAGAGAAAGAGCTTGAAAACAAGACACCAAAAGGTTCTTCAACCAAAAGCCAAATAACAAGAACGGAGCGTATCTACTTGTTCTACTTTGAGTATTCAGCCTCAGTTCTCGAGTGTCACTGACAGTTCTTTCTGTCTGTGCAGCTGTATGACTCCTGGGTGCTGTATGCCTGGTGCCTGCCCGTCTGCACCGAAAAGCAGGCATGGGCTCTGTAGGTGAGTGAGCGATTGCAGTTTGCACACAGGTGGCTGGCTTTGCTCTACATGCAAACATGAGAGAATTCAGACTAATTAGAAACAGTTCACTTGCTTGGGGCAGCCACTCCTAAAACTGAGGACGGTCAATGAAAGCAAGCGCTCTTAGGACTATGAGATGGACAAACCTGAGTCGCTTTCAAAAGCAGGTTCTGGACCTAGCTTGGGAACTGAGAATGTCAATTATTTGATGTGGAGTGGATATAATTCTTCACAATGTATTCCTTCACCTAGAATCAAACATACTACCAAACTTTTTTGCTTGGAGATAAATTTGTTCTTTTACTAACCTAAATTTAAAACACAGAATAGGACTAAATTAGTTTTAAACTATTAGTTTAAACTAAGCTTTATGTTAAAAAAATTAAAATATGGACATATTGAATATAGGAAACACATAGGAAATGCTCACTTACCCAAAAGGCATCTTTGAACTGCAGCTGTGTCATTATTGTTGCTCTGTGGAGGGGCAGGAATCCTTCAGCAAGTTTGTTCTTAGATGAGAGCAGCAGCAACTACAGCACTGAGCTGTTATTGCCTGGCCAAAGCAGAAAGTGAAGCACATCCACAGACCTGTCTCTTCTGAAGTCAGGCTGGTGAAAAATAGCATTGGGCAGTTTCAGGCAGTTCAGCGTAATGACCTAAGGCTGTGAAGGGACAGAGGGAGAAAAAAGCTCTTGCTCACACACAGAGACATGCACACACTCGGCGCCCTAACCCCAAACTTGTTTCTCTTCTGGTAAACAGTTAATATTGAAATGAGGAAGCAGGGAGATGTCAAATGATGTCAGGCTGCTCCTTGCCATGTGTGTGTGCAAGTGGCTGGCAAACAAAATTTAAAAGAGAGGGAAGAACAAAAAGAGTAAAAATCAGTGATATGATATGATCAGCTACAGGAAAAGACAGAGCAATTAAAATGCAAAGGAAACCAGAACAATAGAAAGAGTTAAGCTGTGGAGGAAATTAGAGTCAAATTATCATATAATGCTGTGGTCTTACAAAGAAAATGAAGCAAAAGAAATTTATGTGCCTCATTTCTCCAGCACCTTCTGAGGCTGGCAGAGGCCCAGGCATTTGCACATGGGAAGTGGAGCTCAAAGTTGCAACTGGAAAGGCTTTTTAAGACTGTGGTTAAATTAAGAATACTGTAAACAGGTGTCTGTGCAGTTTTAGATACCTGTATGTCTATATATAGAACATTTCTGATTTGCATGCCCTCACGTAAATGTTTCTATGAATAAGCAAGATATATGAAACTTAGAAATAAAACACAAACTCCTGAAAAAACCTGTGATAAGGGAGCTAGGAGTTTATAGGCACCAGGACCTGAAATGAAGCTTCAGAGACATCTGAACTGGCAGCACATAAGACACAACAGGCAGCACACCACTGACATGAGTATTTCAGACAGCTCATTGAATAAGCAAACCCAGCTGGTACAATGCAGATGCAAATAATTGCTAATAAGATAACATATCTAATACTTCCATGAAAGCCTCTTCAAAATATCTGTCCTGCAAGTGAGATTGCCTCTATTCACCTTCTTAGGATGCTTTAAGAAGTCCATGTTTTTAGATACTGTCATTTTGTGAGAGCAGGAAAAAACCTCAAAAAAACAAAAGGAAAAAAAATCCTGCCATGGTTGTCTGTGCAAAAACATGTCCTTCCACACCAAGAACACACCGGGTCTTACTTAGCTAGAACTAATTAACGTTGCTCCAGATGCCTGGGCGTTGCGTTTTTCTTACTGTCCCTGCAGCACCAGTCACACAGGCAGATTATTAGTGATGAGGAAGGCTCACAGCTCCACTGAGCAGAGAGATCTGCAAGGCAGAGAGATCCACGCAGAGAGATCTGCAGCAGCTGGCGGCTGGAGTTGTCAGTAGTCACTCCATGACCAACTTGTAACTGATATTTTAAAGAACTGGCAAGTTGCTTTCCTGGTGATCTGAATAAGAATGGGAATGTGCAGAGACTTTGAAAGGGTAAATGAAATGCAAGGAAAGGAGGGCAACAGAGAGAGTTTGCAGGGCCAGAGGTGCAAAACAGCTTTGATTATCATGAGCAGCAAGAAAAAACATCATCACATGAGAGGGAAAGGAGAAATGTAAGAATTCACTCACAGAGAGTGCTGAGGAGGAATGAGAAAAGCTTCCTTCCAGAGTGGAAAATTCCCTGAAAAATGTATTTTGAGGGCATGGGCACTAGTCAGAATATTTGATCTGTAAGCAGAAAAAACGAAGAATGCTTTGAGGAACATTCTATCTCAGTGTTTCTAAAACTAAATGTTTCCTCTTACTATTTCCAAATTACAGTTTTATTTTGAAACAGATAGCTTTGCTGCTCTTGGGGTCCATAAAAACGCATCGAGGGCATTTTGGCCTTCCAAGATGATATGCCACTTGGCCTCCAACCAGAAAGCCTATTATTTGATTGAATTTCACACTGGGCTTTGTGCCTGGATGTGTCCCACCCTACAGCTGTGACACAGTTGCCTCCCTTAGGAGCACCCTGGTTTGCTTCTCTGTGTACTAAAAGCACGGGCGGTTTGCTTTGTGTGGGGCATGAGTTTGTGTCTTACCACGGCCTGCAGAAGAGCTGAGACCAACCATGTTTCTAGTTCAGGTATTTTGATGAGGTCATGTGAGCCATAGGCCCTGGTTCTGATGAACCAGAGCTGTTGGGCAGATACTTGAGCAGTCACTGGACTCTAGGTTACAGTCAGAGGGTGCTGTGCCTTGCAGAGGTAGTCAAGCTTTGCAGGACTCTGGATGGGGGAGAAAATGATCATAGAATCATAGAATGGTAGGGGTTGGGAGGGACCTTTAGAGACCATCTAGTCCAACTCCCCTGCAGAAGCAGGTTCACCTAGATCAAGTCACACAGGAACATGTCCAGGTGGGCCTTGAAGACCTCCAAGGAAGGAGACTCCACAACTCCCCTGGGCAGCCTGTGCCAGGGCTCCCTCACCCTCACAGTGAAATAGTTTTTTCTAATATTTAAATGGAACTTTTTGTGTTCCAGCTTCATCCCATTACCCCTTGTTCTGTTGCTAGATACTATAGAAAACAAGGATGCCCCAACCTCCTGGCACCCACCATTTAGATATTTGTAAGTATTAGTAAGATCTCAGTTTTGCAGCTGAAGGAACAGAAACCTATAGCAAACAGTATTGGCAAATGCGTCAGCACTAGAGGCGCAGGCTGGGGACAGGGTTAGTGGTGTGCTGTAGAGTCTTCAGGTGGCTGTGCTTCGCAGCTGCCAAGGTATGAGTAATGCGTCATCAGGCAGCTGCACCAGTATCAAGCACACACTCCATAACCCCACGCTGCTGATCTCCTCTGCATGCAGCAGCACCACCTCCACTTGGCCAAGGTGTAAAAGCATAGCTCTACAGCTGGTAAACAGCTCTCTGCAGAGCCTTGGCTGTACCTCCCCGCTGTACCGGCTGTGAGTGCCTTCACAAAAATTGACATAGGAGTATTTTCCTTCTTTCTCATAAGCCAAAGCACCAAAGAATACTTAAATACCCAGCAGTGAGCATCTACTAAATTTATACTGAGCTGGTGTACCTCAACTGATGGTTTGTAGGATGCAATTACTTGTTGTAGGCTTGTCTTGTTTAGCAGAGCTTAGAATAATACCCAGAAATAGCAGTCACCAATAGTTGTCTTATTTAAAAGACACACCAGTGTTGTAATGCTGCAAGTAATATTCATCCAAAGATGTAGAGGAGATAGGTAATGCACATGCAGAGACATACACAGGCAACATAGTGCAACCAACAGAGCTGACCCAAAGCCACCCTTCCTTTGCTAGCTACTTCCTTATATGCTGCTTCTGCCTATGTCATCACCCAGGGCCCAACTGATTAACTTGCAGCACCTCTTTCTGATAATTGGAAGTAGCTTGCCAGCTGCATTAACTTGTTCCTACCGTCTTTATTCAAACTGGCTGGTTCAAGTCATATTTGTTCCTACACACCAGCCTCCTGACCACTCTAGAAACTCATCTTTGTCACTTTTCCAACCAAACATATCAGGACAGTCTTGCAGGTCTTCTGTAAAACTCTTACGATGAAAGCTGCACTTGGAGAAGAAATCTTCCTAAATCTATTCTCTAAATAGGAACAACACAGTGCTCGGTTCTTAAATGCAGTGTCTCACAATTGGGTTAATATTTTGAGGTGAGTGGACTGAGTTGTACAAAGGCTGGAAAAGCTGAGTCAGGCAGGGAGCTCTGTGGGGCTGAGGGAAGGGGAGAAAAATCAATGAACCTTGCTATGCTACTGACTACTGTAATGCCATCTATTGAAACCACCTTGAATTTCATTGACTCTTCCTTTGCAAAATACTTATCCAGACACATTCATACCAAACAGAAGCACTTCCAGTGGGGAGAGGGCTTAGACTATTGTCACTGTAATGGGTGGGAGTAAGGTGGCAATGACAGGTGATCAGCCACTTCTTTTTTTTATTTGGTTAGTGACAGGGTGAATGCTTTGGAAACCTGCAGGGCCTTTCATCTCCCTTTCCTCACTCTTTTAACATGCCTTTTCAATTAATCTTTGCATACAGCTCCACTCAGAAATTCAGAAGTGTCAATAATAAGCCTGAAGTGGAATGCTTCCCTGACAACACTGCAGCTTCCTTCCTCTCACTGCTCTGAAAGGTTAAAAATCAGGGGTTTGGGTTGATAGGACCAAGAATTAGTCTTCAGGCCAGAGTACTGGATGATTTTTTTTCCCAGTAATTAAACTGTTTGGCAGCAGAATGAACCTTCTGAATCTCTTCTGTAGTGGAAAGTAATGAAAAGTCTTCTTTAAAAAAAAATTATATCAAAACCCCTCAAATTCTGGCATGCATCAGAATGGAAGCTTCATTTACTTTTTATTAATTCTATACTGCTTTAAGCAAAGCTTTTTGTGGGGTATTTGGGTGGCAGCTTTGGACATGACAGTAGTTAAAATATGAAAATAGCATCTACAAACAGGGTTGTGCTCATCCGGGGCTTCAAGCAAGACACTCTGCACAGTTAGTGTTGCTGATTCCGAGGAGTCTGATGGTGTAGACAGTAAACCTTTTACTCTACATAGAAACAGGGTGAAGGAGTCTATGAAAAGTATTAAGGCAGTATATAAAGAGACACTGAATACCCAGGTAATTCAGGTATTACACTGGTTGCATATTCCAAAACTCCTCAGGTATATTGTGGTCCCCTGGAATCGCCGTGAAATGAAAATGCAGAAAAGAAGGCACTTCAAAGCTGCTATAACAATTACATCTAAGAGACACAGCTTTGCAATTATTGCTGTAATACAGCCATGTTCAAAATTAAAACAGTCCAGCCTCCGGTGTCTTACTGGGTCCTAAAGCCTAGAGATGCCTCCAGCAATGAAAGCATTTCCAGAGGAAAACGAAAACCAAGGCGTTTTAGCAGTTTAACTGTGCTGCAGTGTCTATTTCCATACAAATGGCTATCTGAATTTCAATGTGAGAAAAAGTTAGGGGCTTTGAAATTATCCACAATCATGCCAGTTTTAAAATTTTTCAATCACCTTGCCTTCTGTGAGGAGCTAATCTCCGTTCCCATGGAAACAGAACCGGCAGCCTCTGAACATCCAGCTTGATTTGTTACAACTCCTCTGAAGCCATGCACGGCGTCTGGCTGGAAGCTGATGCAGTGTGCTCCAGAGCCAACGACATCAGTTCTGCTCAGCTCTGAAATGTGCTCCCTTTGCTTCTCTCAGAAGGAACTATTTGAACATTCTTCCAAAAGCACTGGTTCGCAGTGCAAGACAGTCCTGATGGTGTTTTGCTCCCGTAAAATTGACTGCTAACATAAAGATCAATTGCATAGACTACATTCTTAACCAATATTGAGCATTTCACAGCAGTTTCCAAAAGAAGCCTTCACTGAAAGGTAGACCCAGTCCCTGATGTTTTACCAAGAGAAAGATAATGATAGTCTTTGCTATAATTATGAAGAATATTAAGAGATTTCCTCTAAAATTAACATTGTGATATTCTGTATATCCTAAAAATATTGTTCATATCACAGAAAAATGTGGTCTTTTTGTGCTTGGTATATGTTTAAATATGGTTAGCTACCATCCTTATCCCTGAAAGTGTTTCAAAGACAAAAAAAGAGGAGAAGGGAGGCTTGATTACCATGAACAGTATGTAGTACTTCTTTGGAGAGAAGTGTAACCATTCAGTGAAAGAAAAAATGAAAAGAATTGAGTTTCTATCTCCCTTGCTTGTCATACCTTCAGGTACCTGCAGAAAGATCCTTTTTATTTCTCTGACATCTTTTGTATGTTTTACCAATATACTGCCTTTCTCCACCCTGTCAATTCAAAGGAAGTCACTATTCATTTGCAACTATTGCATATTCATTAGCCAAGCAGGCAATGCTTGCAGTGCTGACTAGGTTTACACTTCTTCAAAAGGGCTCCTTGAATACTGCAATTCTGAAAAAAAGGTAGGCTTCAAGTTCAGAGAAACATTAAATAGAGTTCAGGATATGCTTTGCAGAAAACCAGTCTCACCTGATTGTGACTACAGGAGGTACGAACACAGGCAATAGCCACTCAGGCTGGCATTTAGGAAGATGCAGCTATGTTTTGTGAAGAACCAAGGCATTTTTAGCTGATCTCAAAACACTGGACCTTTGTCCAAAATATACCATCTCCATCAGGTCTGCCCCTGTACAAAACATCCCTTCTTTAGTAAAATCATTAATTGTTTAGCAACATGGGAGGTGACAGTTTAGATTCCTTTGGCATGTTTTACAAACATCCTGCCTATTTGCTCATTTAGAAACATCACCAATTGCTTTATGGCTTTTTTTCTGAGTGGAAATGCAAAACTGTAGGAAGTCAACAGTGAACATCTGAAAGATCTTGTCAAAAATCTTTTAAAGGCAAAATTTCTCTAGATAAATTATTGGCATGTTTATTATTGTAAACAGTCTAAAATATGCAAGTGTAGAGGAAACATAACATAGCCAAAACATAACTTACAGTTCAGACAGATGAACTTTTCAGTCTCAATTAGCACTGAAATCACCTGTTTAAGAAAAGGCATAGTCAGATATTTTGCCACATACTCCTTCCTTCA
Source organism: Colius striatus (assembly GCF_028858725.1). NCBI lineage: Eukaryota > Metazoa > Chordata > Aves > Coliiformes > Coliidae > Colius > Colius striatus. The sequence goes on along the minus strand of NC_084765.1, from coordinate 29,154,668 downwards.
TAGCTAGAAAGAAGGACAGAGAACTGGTAAAAACATTTACAGCATTTGTGCTTTTGCAAGCCTGAAATGCCAGGAATACTGATCAGCTGAATCACACTTAAGCTAGGCAAGTGATTATGTCTGATGTTTAACATTACTCAGTCTTGGTTTTCCACTGCTGTTACTATTGAAAGAAAGGTTTATTACTGGCTTTCTCAAAATAATTTAACTTTTTCTTTGTTTATAGAGAATTCCTTTCACATTGTTTTTCAACTTCTTCCTTTTTGCTTTGATAGATCAGCAGGCCTGGTGAAATAACGTCCTTCACCAGAGACTCATTTCCTTACACCTCCATGCAGAGCCATTGGTACACATCTATGAGAGCAGCATTTATGCAGAACAAAGGATTCCACTTTAAGGACCACATTCTTGTAGAATTACCCTTTAATGTGAGTTTTCTTTTTGTAAGAAGGGCACAAAGCACTTTACATGAGGGCACTACCCTCCATATAAAGTATATTTATATCTATATATAATATACATGTTATAATAACTTCTGCCTTAAAAGCAACATTGAGATCAGTGTTTACTTTCTGAGAGGTTTTTGGTTTTCCTTCAACAAGCACTGTTGGTTTTTTAAGACAGAGGAGGAAGGGACAGCTTGTCATTGGAAATGCTACATACTTAAAACAATTTGTAATATACAGAAAATAAACACACCTTGCCAAATGGTTCAGATCAGATGACTCTGAACAGGATTCTTTGTGCCCCCTGCACCAAGCAGGGCTAACTTCAAAGATGGATCGCATTGCTCAGGATCTTTTTGAGCTCTGACTATCTCCAGGGCAGAAATTCTTCTACCACCTCTCTGGGCACATTTCTCTGCCTAACTGTCACTACTGTGAAATCTCCATCTACTCAGAATTTCCTTTGTTGGAACTTCTGACTGTTGCCTCTTGTTGTTTCATAGCGCACCTCTGAGGAGTTTCGCTTGTTTATACCAGCAGCACGTGACTTTGTTCCGTCACCTATCCACTTTCTTTGAGATGACCTTTGCTTTTGGTAGTATGTGTTTTTGTAGATACTAAATGTTACAGCTGCTTCATGTTCTGGAAAACTTTGCAAATGTCAGCTCCATAATATTGATACCTCATCTACTTGCTGTCATACACAATCTTCCCTTTGCCCTATTCTCCTGGCATTTTTACTTGCAATGTTTGTTTAGAAATCAAATTTTGCTAGATCCTTGATTTTATAAATGGAAGGATTTTGAAAAAAAAGCAAACACCATTGATTTTAGCTAGTACTTGTTCCTCTGAAAGTCTCTCTTAGACGCCGTCCAAAGAATCATCCCAAAGCATACTCCTACAGAGCTGGGGACTGTCCCTAAATAACATAACAATTTTGAGGAAGAGGAGGAGGTTACCTTGCCAACAAGAATGTTTAGACTCTAAGAAACGTGAGAAGCTATTACATGGAGACAAGGTGCTTTTGTCAGCTTTAATATTTGAATTGGGAATATTGTGCATGTACTACGTACAAAGCGGTCAGATGTAGCAGGCCCATGACCTTCAGTACAGTGTGCAGAAGTAGGATGCCTATTCCCACAAACCACAATGTGGCTTCACCTTCACCATCTCTTTTATTCTGCCTGTAAGGTTTCAGTTCTGAGTGTGACTTTTTAGAGTGGCTGTTTAGAGCTGCTCCAGCTAACCATAACCTGAACCATTTACATAAAACTTCCACAGGTAAAAGTTGTGCAGTTTAATTCAATACAGTCTCATTTCTCAAAAGGGGATTCTGGGATGAAATACAGCACTAGTTGAGTGTGCTTTTGCCTTCTAAAATATCCCTACAACCCGTTTTGTTTGTATGGTGAGGTTTATGACTAGCGAGAAAATAAGAGAAGACTCAAAGTTCTAATAGCAGCGGGACAGACAGAAACAGAGACTGTCAAAATACTATGTCCCTAAGAAATTAGGCAAAAACAGTCTCTCACTTTTCCAAAGTCTGTCTTCTTGGCTATCAAAGTAGTCTCTGCTGTGTGTGTGGAGGAGGAGGCACAGAGATACCTAAGGAAGAACAGGATTCACCAGTATCCCTCTAAGAGGTCTATTGGATTTGCAGGATACGCTGACTGGAGGCTCTTTCAAAACAAAGCATCAGTTTTACATGTCAGAACACCACAAGACACAGTCCTTCCTCCCAAAATGTCTTAATGGTTGAGCACGTGTGGTTATTGCTAAAGTCTGGATGTTGTGGACACCTTCTGTAAAACCTAGCAGAGAGGAGGGAGCTACCAGTAACTGCTCTCAGCCACCCACCAAACAGGGAAGCTCTGGATTTTCCACAAAGAATAGGGCCAGCAAGAAACAGACTAACCTGGGTTACTTTGTGTTACTTTTTGCAGACTCTGGTAATCTCAGATTGAGTACCCATCATTCCTTTTACAGACATGATGTCACACTGGAGTGCAGAAAATTGCTGCTCTGACCTATTAAAACTGAAGTTTCTTTTTAACTTCTACCTACAGAGAAACCATTACAAGTTCTTAGAAATACTTTGCTTCATTGCACTTCCCAGCAGAGTTAAAAAACATTAATGAGGGACTCCATCAATGCATAACCCTGAAAATAGTTGATCAGCTCTCGTGTTTAGATAGACATCACTAAGTGGCAGTCAATTTTGGCAACCTAAACACTAGTTGAAACCATCAAAAGCCACAAATCTTTCCAATCTTTTTGTTAAGGACTATTAGGCTTCTAATCCTGAAGTGAAAAATGCCTAATTTTATCTGAAAACAAAAGAAGTCTACATTACTTTACTCTAGGAATTACAGAAATGCGCAACAAAATATTAAAGGATTGAGCTTAGCACTTCTCCAGTTCCACATTTGTTTCATGAGCAATGATATTGCTTCTTTCTCAAGCACTCGTTTTTTGCCTCCATAGAGTTACCTTACGAGCTCCAAAGTAACAAAAGCTGTAATCTGTTTCTATCTTACTGTGAGCTAAGCCCTGATAACACCTAACATGATTTGCTTACAATAACCAATATATTGGATGTTTGGCACAAACTGAGATGTGGACTACAGAAATGCTGTTTGGTATTTTACTAGTTTTGCTACACCTGTTCTTGGCTTATGCATTTGCAATCCAGCAAATGACTTGGAGTCAAGTCAAAGAGCAAAGGTCGGCGGCATCCTTCCACAGGCATTCTTTTACCCTCCTGTTCTGGAAGCTCATCTTTCAAGTTCATGATGACATTTTTAACACTGAGTATGCAGTTGAACCTGTCATTAAGACTTGTCTATAAATGCCATGAAGAATAATAACAGATAGGGAACTCTGAGTATATTTTGAAACAACAAAGATGACAACAAATGTTTTAGTGTTACTGGACACACTGGCTATAATTACGTATTTAAAATCGGATCCCTCCACCAACATGAAAATAGTTGTACTCACATTCCCAGGAACTGAAATAAACATGTATAGGCAGGAAAAAACCTTCCCACTAAAACTGAAAAAGTGTTTGAATTTCTATCACCGTATCTTAAAAAACACAGTAAAAGTGTATGTAGGTTTGCTCTGAATCAAAACTTCTAATGGTACTTCAGCACGTACAACAAAAGGAGTGGTGTATTGGCAAAAAAGCCCACAGCAGAACTACTTTCCTTCAGTCAATAAAAAGAGCTAGGAGGAAGGAAAACATTAATGAAGAACACTGCAAGAGCATTACAGGGGTTGGTTATCGAGGAATTACAACCCCCTAATAAACTCGACACAATCTGTTCTGCAAGGCTTTCTCTTGTTTAGCATACTCAGCTCACTGCTGGGACTTTCTAGGAGATAAAAAGTGAATACATGCACCTTCCCAAATTGAATCTGTCGTGCCATTAACCTTTCAGACTACTTCAAATAATCACATAATGGGACAGTGCTTACTTTTATGAACGGTAATTGCAGAGCATTCAACCAAAGTAAACTTTTACAAGTTATTACTACAAATATCATATAAAGCCTTGACACTTCATATAGTCCCAAAAAAACCCCAGCCCACAACTGCTTTTGCAATCTTGTCCAGAGAATGATAAATGCAAATATTTTTTTGACTCTACCATCTGGATCAAATGGTTTCTTTGATTTATAAAAGCTAAGAAAGTTGCTTTTGTACATTGTGAACACTGTTCATATTTCAAGGAGCTGCAACGAGTGACCCACAGTAAGTAATAAATGGAGAAAACACAGAAAGACAAGACCACTTGAAATTTTAATCCAACAAATCAAGATCTTAACACTTCAAAATTCCACTTTATTGCTAATACTGTAGAATTTTACATTAAAAACAATTACTGTCTACAGATGTAAAAATAGCAAGTTTTATGATACAATAAAACACAGTATAGAAACCATTTAAAATTAAGTAGAAACCTCTTAAACAATTGAGGCATTAATCTAAGTGTTTCTCCAAAAGTATTAAATAAACCAGAGTTAATACTGACTCTAAACATGCCCCCATCTTCCCCACTCCTTGCCCTAATTAAACTGATTAGAAAAAATAATAGTCTCAGTTACTATGTTTTAGAATCATTTAGATTCTCTATTTTCTTCAGGTACAGTACAACAACTCTTCACAATACAGTACTACACTGGAAGTAATGTATTTCCCAATGCTGTATCATTTTGGAAGTAAGTATTTAGATTTATTTTGAAGGCTAGAAGGGGCTCAAGGAAGTCCACAGGAGGGCAATTACATTTTGAATGCAAATTATTTACACAAACACTAGTGTACTGTAATTACAGCATAAAACTTGCAACATAGCTGACGAGTGCTTTTAACAAAAGCTTCAAATGAAAGAAAAGGAAGAAAAACAGATAACAAAATAAATAATCTAAAGTTCTTCATGGTAGAAACGTTCATCATGAAGCTGCCTACCATAATCCGTTGCTTCACTGTTCAGAAACAAATCCTGGTTCTTAAGAATTTCTGCTTCGGAAAGCTTTTTATCATCATTCAAATCCATTTCTTCAATAAGGTGAAGAGCCTTTAAAATAAATGAAACACCATGTGCACTGTTAATCATTTGAGCATTTATAAATAATGCTTTTGGAATGGCTTTGTCAATGTCCTGCCACAACAGCATTATTTGTAACATTCGAGGCAAGATTTTACATTCAGAATGGGGCTTTTCCTCGGCTTGTTTCTCTTCACCTCTTTTATTTGGTGGAAGAATCATCATATCAAATCTTTACCCTCACTATCAACTACAAAGCATCAAGTCAGTGTCAAACCCAGAGCTTTATTTTGAGGGCAGAAAGCTGTATTAAACCAGCAAAATTCAATCATGTTCCTGGAGGCACCCATGGTCCTTGGAATCCATGGGCGAGCACAGCATGTCTGCAGTGTGTGATCTGCAGAAAATGCAAGCTTAGCATGCCAGCTAGAGACCCTTTTTTTTCAGAGGGCACCTCTGGACATTCAGCCTCTGAATGACAGCTATAATAGCAAGTTCTTGATGTGCAGCATCTCAACTAGGATTTGAGCCAATACAGTCTTGAAGTTGAGCATCTTCCTTCAGAAGTGTGCAGCCATTAGGGCTCAAATCACATATTTACCCTGTGTCTGACAAGAGAAGCATCATTTACAGCTCTCACGTTAAGCTGTAGACACCCTTGCTTTCAACTCTGGAGGTGTCTACTGTGCTGAGGCAATTTTTTCTTTCCTGAACCTGTGGAGTCTGACTTTTCAATCATACATGGAAAAGGGATAGAGAATTGCAGCTGGATATTCTGTATCTGTGATTTGCCAGAAATGCTCCATGGTTATAATTCATGATTAAAATGTAACTAGGAAGTTCACAGTGAAAAGGAGCTTTCTACCTCCAGCAGCAGATCAGATAAACCATCTAGGCATAGGTAGCAATTCATGTTTTCCCTCATTTCCTGAAAGCAAAAGCTTGTTTTTATGAAGAAACTTTCAAATACTAAATCATGACAACTTTAGATGAAGTTAACATGCAAGTTAAAGTGATTCTCAGTTTTTTGCTTATTTATTACAAAAGAAGGTTCAGCAGTAACACAAAAAAAATATTGCAGAATATTTTAGTTGTAGCTTATTCATGAGTATTACAGAGCTCATTACATGAGCCAATACTGCATCTATTACTTCTGTGAAATAGAGAAGTCCTAGTATTACACAGGTTTTGTTTTTATTTGCTAAACATTGACAAATACAATGATTTAGAGAATCCTTCTGTCCTACTTTCCCTGGTTGGTTTGGTTCAATATAACTGCTTAGCGATTTTTTTAATTAAGTATTACTCACATTTAGGCTGACTGCATCGCCCATAAGGACTGAAGAAAATAAGAGGGACTAAGATCAGACAAGCAGATTTTAGAAGCACTCTGCATGGCATAAGCTAAAAGATTATTAAGACAAACACCTTGATAAACACATGTCAGTTCCTGGCAATGGAATATATAGTGATTTTTCTAATTGTATGTTATTTAGCTACCAAGTTTCTTAAGTCGTTTCACAATGACAAAATGAAACTGCAATATTCTGCTTTCAGGCAGTGGTTTACGACTTAAGTCAATCTCTTCAGGACTGATGACTTTGCTAAGCCCTTGCATTAACTGAAGAAAATAAAAAGCATGTTAGAGAAACAAATAAAAACCCTAATTTCTTGCGTAACTGAACTATTACTTACAACAGTGTGGCTCTGATGTAAGCTAAAATTCGAATGACTAGCAAAGAACTGCTTAAATCAAGAACAACTAAGCAAACCAACATAGATATGAATAAACTCAACAGCACACAGAACTCATGTTTACGACAGTACTTTTTCTGTGAATATGAACCAGCCACTCTCAAGAGTCAGATGTTAAAAAAGTCTGCACAAAGGCTTACAGATGGATGCTGACAAAAGTACTATCAAAGCAACAGCTTAGCTTCCTACGAGGTTAGGTATGTGACCACCCAGTGCTGCGTGCTGGCCACCTTGCTTTTTCTGCCACCAACAGAGCTGAAGAAGGAAGAGGTGGGACCTCAGTACCAAAATGATCCAACTCAGCAGATGGGTTATGTTGTTTGACACAAAGCTTCTCCTGACTTTACCACGACCTATAGAGGCATGGGAAGACCTGTTGTTCCTGCCATTCTGAACACCAAAAGCTTCCAGTGCAAAGGAAAAAGACTTGGACCAATTATGATAAAAAGTTGCTAGCAGAAAGGCAGAAATCCTCTCTACTGCAGTCAGTGACAGTAAAATCTGCTTACTAAAATACGTTGTTCTGGAACACTCAGTGCTTCTACTGCCTTCTATAAAAAAGACAGATAAAGAAGTAAGAATCCACTTAAACCTATTATGACTTTCTACCCCTGATGAAACCATTTCAATTATTGTCACCATCATCAAAGTTTGCAATACAGCACCTTTGAGTCATGGAATACTTCCATTTTCTTGAACTTCTAAAAAAACCAGGTTTTAGTTCAACATATTATGGTGACTTGTCCCATTAGAGGAATCACAAAAAATTTTGTTTTCAAAATAATGCTGCCAGTATAAGGCAGGTTCTTTCAGTAGCACATCTCATTAGATTTATCTACAATAACTAAAAAATAACTGATTAAAACACTGTACTCTTGCATCTAACCAGACAAGCTATATTTAAATATGTAGAAAAGCTCTTGGTTAATTTACAAACATTCATACAACTAATAGCAACTTCAAATTTGCCTGATGCAGTTAAAGGACCTGTATTCTTTGTCAAACTGAGAAAAGGTTAAAAACATATGCAAAGATCTACTAAGCATTCTTTTTCACCTACTGAGACACGATAAATCTGAATTCATCTTTCATTTTGCTGTGTACCTTCAAAATTCTACTGCATTAATTAAAATCTAAATGGCTGTCAAAATACTTACCTCCTCTTGGGCAATACCCTGATTATTAGGTACAATCCAAGAGAGCAGCTCTTGAGGGTCGAGTTTGCCATCATTATCCTTGTCATAGTCGTTCACAAACCGATCCTTCTCAACAAGTATCCATTCTGGATCTTTTCTTGCAGCTAGTAAGACATATTTGTCAAGTTTAAAGCCACTCTTCACCTTAAAGCAGATTTTCTCAACTTCTCTAAACAAATTCACCAAGTCTCACAGAACATGAGTGATTTCACTGAACAAAAAGCCTTACAGACTAGTGCCAATAGATTAAATAAATGCATCTGTCTATAAACGAATACTTGTCCAGAATAAAACAGAATTTAAAGCTAAGGTAATATTATAATTGTAAATTTACAGTTGAACTAAGCAGACATTAAAGTCAAGGTTTGCCATCAATCACACTACTCATTTTAGTATCTCCACAATTACCCAAATTGACAGAGGAGAAAACATACTTTATATTGAACGTGCTACCAAGAAGATGGTTTCCTACTTGTTGGGACACTTGCTGTATCAGTAGGAAAAGAAAGCAGATGACAGAGATATCTCACATTTGCAGGATTTACCTTGACCGAGGTAAATTAAGTAACTTAAATTAATCTCCCATTAAAGTATAGCAATTGTGTTGCAGATGCCACTTGGAGAGTGTGACAGGGCAGCAACACGAGCAGTGCTGCAGGCCTCGGATGCTGGGCAACCCAGTACTTGACAGATGGAAGAGAGTATGGAAAAGTTTTATGTCAGCAAGTGTCCTAAAAAGTAGGGATAGTGTTTTGTGGTATATGGGATTATATAAATTATAAGGTCTTACAAAGTTTTAAATAATCTTCTACTCTTTGTTCTCCTATTTTAAAATCAAAGGAGATCCATCTGCGACAGGTAACAGAAAAGGCAAAGCTCTTGATTAGTGCAGGCTCATTAGACTTTCTAATATCTAGCTTTGTAAGTAGATTATTCCTTAATGTCACAAGTCACCATACACTGTTGCTCAAAACCACAAGACAATTATGAAACTAGACCCTCCATGTAGTTTATCAGTCATTTTGAAGTGTGCTGTAGGAGCACTGTCTGCAGGAGAGAGCCATTTGGACAAAAGCTGTAGTTTCTACAGTTACACCCAATTCTGAATTCTTGCTGAAAAGTTTTAACGACACAGCTGTTACCTTCTCCATTACTGCAAGGACACTAGCAACAACTTGACTCCTTTCTAACAATTTTGGATAGATTGCCTTAGAAAACCTGTCTTTAAGTCAAAGCAGGAAAAAAATAATCCTATAGTTGCATCAGAGATCTATTGCTTTTACTGGCTCTGACACGCAAAGATAGTTATAAAGGTAAAAAAAAACCAGACAGTTGATTGAAGCAAAGAAAAACTATTTATCTATTTGTCCATCTCCTCATGTGGCTTAAACATTTGCTCCAGCTAAGTTGCTAGTCCACACTCCAGAATCAGTAGACCAAGCAGACCTTCTACACACCTCAAGCTATTCATCCTTTTTGTAACTCCAGTAAATCAAACACAGCATATAAAATATTTATTTATTAGCAACAAAGCTAGAAAAAAGTATTGATAAACACCAGGAGAGTGTCATTTTCCCTGTTAAAGAAGCAACAGATCAAGTTTAAGGAAGGGCAAAAGTAGAAGAAAAACTAAAATGCAGATAGGCTTTTTATATCTGGTCCAGGGAATGGACTCCTTACATTCTCCCTCCACCTCTCTTAAAACACACACAGCTTCAACCCTTCTAAAGCAAGGGTGATAGCTGCTGCCTTAAGCTGATGACGATCAGGAAAGTTTAACCTTATACATACGGCTGGCTCGTTTCACAAATGTGTCCAGTTAGCAAAACTGCATCTTATTTCAGCTGCATACCAAGTGTTAAGGAATATACTTCAGTCTTTAGGCAAACAAGAAGTAACTTGCAAGGAAACACTGGAATGGGCTATACACAAAGCCCTGTCAAATACATGTAGGGCAGACTAAAATAATGAGCTACTATGCCCGTATCAGGAAACTGAATTATTCTATAAGAATGGATGTTAATCAGAGTCTGTAGGTGGAAGGGTAAAAAACCAAAAATAAAGGCCCATGAATTCACACTATTCCAAAAGCCTTTGTTTAGTTCCCTCTTTCATGCTCACACCCCTTTTTTCCTTACTTGGGTCTCTTCTGTAATCACCAAGGAATTCTTCCAGGCTAACAAATCCATCACCATCTTTATCATGTTCCTCTAAAGCCTCCTGGATGACAAAGTCCTTTTGTATACATACAAAAAAGCAAAGTATCAGTTTGTGAAAAATTAGTCACTTGCAAGAAAATATTTCTAGGAGTAAGGTTTTCTTCAAAGATTCCCTCATTTCAAATCTGATTTTCTGTTTTATTCACACTAGCATAGTAATTGGGTCCTGTGCAACAAACCAGATCTGTTCTTAAGAGTTTAGCATGTCAGGTTTTATGAAAACCAAATCTGAAAGGTGTAGAGTTGGAATCCTTCAACATAATTCAAATCTAGTAGATGAGAAACATGAATTTGTACAAAGCTACATCGTCTCATTTCATTCCTCTTTTTCCATGTGATTCATTCACCAATTTGCATTGCTGCAACTTTATGAAATTGTTAGGAAAACCAGTTGGTCTTTTGGTCCTATGTTTCCCAGTGAAGCCATTGTGCCTGTTCATAGAATCATGGAATCATAGAATGGTAGGGGTTGGGAGGGACCTTAGAGATCATCTAGTCCAACCCCTCTGCAGAAGCAGGTTCACCTAGATCAGGTCGCATAGGGATATGTCCAGGCAGGTCTTGAAGACCTCCAAGGAAGGAGACTCCACAACCCCTCTGGGCAGCCTGTGCCAGGGCTCCCTCACCTGAACAGTGAAATAGTTTTTTCTTAGACTTAAGTGGAACTTTTTGTGTTCCAGCTTCATCCCATTACCCCTTGTCCTGTTGCTAGGTACGGTAGAAAAAAGGGCCTGACACCCACCCTTTAGATATTTATAAATGTTAATAAGATCTCCCCTCAATCTCCTCTTCTCCAGACTGAACAGCCCCAGTTCCTGCAGCCTTTCCTTGTATGAAAGATGTTCCAGTCCCCTGATCATCTTGGTGGCCTGTTCTCTGTCCCTCTTGAGCTGAGGAGCCCAGAACTGGACACAGGACTCCAGATGAGGCCTCACCGGGGCAGAGTAGAGGAGGAGAAGAGCCTCCCTTGACCTGCTGGCCACACTCTTCTTGATGCATCCCAGGATGCCATTGGCCTTCTTGGCCATGAGGGCACATTGCTGGCTCATGTTTAACTTATTGTTAACCAGCACTCCCAGGTCTCTCCCTGCAGAGCTGCTCTTCATCAGGTCAATCCCCAGCCTGTACTGGTGCAGGGGGTTGTTCCTTCCCAGCTGCAGGACTCTGCACTTGTCCTCGTTGAACCTCATGAGGTTCCTCTCTGCCCAACTCTCCAGCTGGTCGAGATCCCGCTGAATGGCAGCACAGCCTTCTGGGGAATCAGCCAGTCCTCCCAGTTTTGTGTCATCAGCCAACTTGCTGAGGGTCCTCTCATCCAGGTCGTTGATGAAAATGGTGAACAAGACTGGCCCCAGAACCAATCCCCAAACTCCACTGGCCACAGGCCTCCAACTCGATTCTGTGCCATTGATCACCACCCCCTGGGCTAAAAACCTGGTGTTTCCACCCAATTTCAAACCAGGGATCTTTCATGTATTCATACAGTTCTGTCTTTTCCTGAAGTCCTCCTAACTAGAATTGCACTTGCAACTCTAAGCATAAAACTTCCTTGGGCTACAATCTCAGTGTTATATTTCCAACCTAACAGAGTATAGAGATAACTAGGTCACTCCAGCCCCAAAAATTTGGGGTAGCTGTGCAATCCTAGTTCTTGAAACAGATTTCAAAGAAAAGCACTGTACTTGTGCTCCAGCTCCTGACTTCCAGCAGTGGATCCACACCACATAACTGATTTTTAATTTGGTCTGTAAAAGTAATGCACAGAACTGCTCAAAAGCACACTTTCTGTGGTACTGGGGTGAAGCACATCCATTCAAAGGTCTTACATCTATATACACAGGCTGATAAGAGATACCCTCCTAAATCTTACCGTCATATAATCCACTTCCTCAGGATGTTCAAAAGCAACAAATTCATCCACATTTAGATCAGGAACATCATCTCTATTAGCTTTTTCAAAACGCTTTTTCTCCTTTAAATGAAGCTTAGAAAACAGATTAGTTAGAGCACTTAATGAAAAGGAAAAACAACATTATAGTAGCTGGCTTGAGTTCATTAGAGTACTAATTGTTTCACATTACCTACTTACACTGACGTTATACTTGCACTAAAAGATTGCTCATCCAGACCAATGAGAATGGCACTTTTAATTGAGGTAGTTTTATTCTAAGAATCACATAAAAACTTCATTTTTTTAATTTAAGGAGACCTTTAAAACATACACATAGCCAAGGCTTCAAACACATAAAAGGGAGATACAGAAAAGACCAAGAATTCTTGGTTTTATACATGCTTCCTCTTTTAAAAGTCAGCAATTCTCAAGCTGACCTAGTGGAGTACAATGACTCTAATTGATGGTAGTTGCTGCAAATTCTAAAATTTACATTTGAAGGACACAACCTTCTGGATCTATATCTCACTTATGTCAAGGGTTGTGTCTAGTTCAAAGAAAGCCTTGAAATACCATACACAGAAAATCCTTTTTCTGAAGCAATTTTAAATACTGAAGGATTAGACAGATTCTTCAATACAAGACTCTTCTTGTCCATTACATCTGAAGATACTTCAAAGCAAAGTCACTTCTCTAACTCATCTAATATTGGAAGTATAAGTATTATCATGTCTGATAAAAAGAAATAGTATCAATAATAAGCAGGCAAGCTCTTACTTCCGAACATCTTGCACTTCCTATTTCTCCATTCTAAATGTTTTGTTCCTCATTTCATTTTGTACAGTCTCTTTAAAGAAAATAAAGACCCACACCACTGATAGCTTACCTCTACTCAAATTGCATGTTGATCATGGGATTCAAAAATGTTTAAGTGTATTGTGCTATCAGTGTGACTGATCTGGATAAGGGAGTAGCCAGCAAACCAGAGATCACAGAAACATTAAAAACAACCATTTGAAATTGGACTTTTTACATTTGCCTCAAAATTAAGCTATCTGATCAATACACAGCCTAATATGTAACAAACACAGTATAATTCTAAGGTCTCAACTATGTTGCAAAATAATTAAATGTACTCTTAAAGCAAAGCTGACCTTAGCTGAGAGTTTAAATAGGGAGACAATTCAGAAAGACTGGCTACAGGAAGTCCTAGACTCCAACATCAACTTGGAACTATTGAGGAAATAAGTCTATTTTTCAGTGAGTTTTTGAGAAAACAAGGCTGCCACCTTCTGGTCAATTCTTATGTTTACTTGATGTTCATTCTAAATTGATATCGTAGTCTAATCCATCCATTTTGATGAAAGAGCAAGAATATTAATTTTCAACTGTAAGGAAAGTGCTGAAGATGGCTGATACACGATGCTTGTACAATGCTACTGATTTTGCTCTTTACAGTTAATTTTGAAGAAGTCGACAAACTGGAAAACCTAGTAAGCAGTCAAATAATGTACAGCACAAGTGAGTAGGTGTTCTAGCACAGCGTATGTATCTGTGATGACAATATCTCACACACGAGATTGATATTTTGACTGGTAGTACCATTTAAAGTCTTGTTTTATTTAAAAGCTATGTTAAGTGACCTTCAAAGCTTTAAGACTTTGCTTCTTCAGTGTGTAAAATCCCATGCCCATTGTCTATTTTGTATTTGCTTCTGCCAACATCCTGTTTTACCCACTACTGCTCTATCAAAAGCAGCCAAAGCAAGCCTTAAAAAAAAAAAATCAAAACCAAAACCACAACTCGGGCCACACTAGTCTAAAAACTCACATATTCTCTTTTTGGTTATAAACACACAACTGGAAAGGAAGCAAATTTTGCTATGTTGTGATTATAGGTGAACCTTTCCTCCACGTCTCTCTTGCTTCATTCCTTTCCACTCAGATCTGAGTTCACATACAAGATTAATCCGTAACTTCTGTTGTTTATACTCCAAGTTTTAGCTAAGAGCTGCATTTTGATTGCTGATATCTGACTTGCTACGCTTTCTCTGTAGGTCTCTAATGAACAGAAAATGTTAAAGTATGCAATATTGACACTCCACACTGGATATTAGAGAAATGACTGAAAAAGTGGGTAGAACAGTGCAACAGAAGAGGTTAAAGCATACAGGCTCTTCTTCAGCACCAGTAGTACTGTCACCTGCTGGTTAGGCTACTGACCTAATCCCATAGATTGCCATCTTGTTCTAAGACAATGGTTGGAGACTGCGCTCTGTAGTAAGACTGTTGATAGACTTAACTCCCCTCAACTAGCAAAATATATTCAGTAGGCATGATTTAATTCTGACTTTGTTTTGTAGGTAGCAGCTTTAATACTCCTGCTACTTTAATTATTCCCCTATCTCAGAGAGATGAAAGTGTTAAAAACACATGCCAGCTGCTATTGTTTCACTACTCATCTTGTTCCACCAAAACGAACAAACGTTGCTGCCTTTTGCCAACCTCTTACAGAAACTGATGCTGAAACATTTTACCTGTCGAAATGACTCTTCCTCTTGATCCTCCAGGACAGTGTTCTCATCAAAATCAATTACACGATCATACATTTGCATATTATACTCCTTCCAAGACACTAATCCATCACCATCTTTGTCGTAGTCGTTGAAGTGTTGCTTAGCTTCTTGCGTAACATAATGTTTAAAAGACTGCTGTATCCAGGAACTCAGCTCATCTGTGAAAATCATTAAAAAAAACAATAAAGTAAACCAAAAATCACTCTCATCTGCACTATAAAAACTGTCAAGATACGAGAGGTCTATTTAGTTTGGAGCATACTCTGCAATTCAGATGTTACCACATAGGCAAAATGTTAGCTATGCTATGGCTTTTTTCAAGCTACTTGAATGACAGGACAGATCACAGCTAGGACCTTCAGATTTCCTTCCTTAGCACCCTTTCCCCACTGCTACCCTTAGGCCAGAGTTACACCATTGCTTTAATCCAGGCTCTGTTGGTGCTGTCGAAAACCTATGGGTGCATCCCCCTCTGATACACACAGCAGGAGGTAGCAAAAAAATGATTACAGGTAGAGTTGATGCAGCTGCAAACTGGATCACTAAAAACATATCCCATAAGAAGGAAGACCGGGTTTCAGCTGAGAAAGTATCCTTATTTAGCTCACTGGGGCCTGAACGATGGCAGGATGGAGCCTGCCCTTTTCAGTGCCTGCTGATGCTCTGGTCAGCTTGATATTAAGAGGTAGCCATGCCTTTTCAAATGTAACACCTATCAACACTGGAGCATCCTTTCACCTTTTTTACTTCATAGCTTTATGAAAATGATGCTGAATACAGTTTACACAAACAACTCTAAAACTTAATTCGTTGCTCCCATCAGTTTTGGGTTTCTTTTGAAAAATCCACAAGCTGAAATGAAACTAAATTCATGGCCATTGCCTTTATTACCCAAAATAAAATATTCACAGACATCTTCCCTTTACTTGAGGTTGAAATCAAGCCTTGCACATTTTGGAAACGCCTTTAAGCTACTTGTTTTTATAGAAATGTGGCTAAAATGAATAAAGCTTAATATACCAATGAATTCACACAAATACATGAAAGTTACTTCATTTAAAAAGGATTGGGAGAACATATTCTCTCAGTATCATGCAGTTATTTTCAGGTGCCCAGAAGGGGAGGACAATTTCCTCTGTGTCACAAAATTATCTAGTTATATGAACTCAGTTGAAATCCTGCTCTAAAGAGTCACAATGACAAAAAGAAAATCTCACAAAACCCACTATTTGGTGTAGAAAAATCTTACAGCATTTCAAAAATACTAAAGTATCTCCTTGGCAGAAGTGTCAATATAACTGTACTAGGGTTATTTAAATATCCTTAAAAAGCAGCATGAGATTTTGAAAAATGAGTATTGAATACTGAATTTGTTACCAAAGGAACCAACTTTGTAACACATTCTCTGAACTGACTCAACATGATGTGCATGCAATGTTTTGTAACCACTCAGGCTTGTGCATAAAACCAGCACTGCCTTACAAGAAACTGCAACATGATTTCTCTTATAGTATAGCTTATTTACCAGCATTTAATGCGTAAGGATATCTGACATATCACTGGACATGTCACGTCCGGTGCCATTAACCAGAAATACTTAATGCTCTGACACTTTGAGAAGTAATATTAATATATCATATATTCTCTCACCATTAGCCTCCAAATGGAGATACCAACAATATGGAAAAAGTTCTCAAGAGTGTTTTGCAATACATTGAGAAATATCTGTGCTGAAAAGCTTTGAGACCGTTTCTCAGCGTAAAAACAGATGCCACTGTGAGTTTTCCTTTGGGAAGTGAAGGGAAGGCAAGTTTCCATTAGACTGAGAACTAGATGCAATAGATACTGTGAGGATGGTGTATGGGTGGAACTTCTATATTTTAAATAGACCTCTCCCCTTAAAGCCTTCACATTGTGAACTGCTTGTTTGTTACAGGGATTAGCCACTCCACCAAAGTTACATACTGTCTCATATCTACAGAGTCAGATGCAAGAACACTGACACAAGTGTGCAGTTTATTAGCTTCAACATATAAAGTGAGAGACATTCAAGAGATTCATAGTTGATCTCATCTTTAAAATCACATTTTGTCCTCTCACCTAGAAAGCTTCCTGGGTTTTTAACACTGTGTTAATGAAACATCCCTCTTCTGGCACTGGAACAAGGATTCTACTTGCTCCGTGTGTATGTGTGTACAGGACAGACTTTTGATTTTCTGTCAAAATCATAGCTAAATAACAAAAATGCTTTTTTCATCATGAGTTTTAAAATTAAGAAAGTGTCATGATGATGTACTGAAAGGAGAGGCCTGAGTTTACTGTCAAGTTCATAAGTCTGACTGACAAAAACACGTCTGGAAAGAGACTTTTGATACACTATTGTGATGAAAACAATACATGTCTGTATGTCTATGTGTCTAAACACATGTCTACATGTCTATGGCTGCAGTGTTGATTCTTTGCCTCTTAAATTTCAATCTGAGTTGCACAAACATGATGTCAAACACAGAAACTATTTGATTCAAACTGGCCTTGGAGGTGGAAGGGGCAGCTGCAAGTGCAAAGCTGGCACAACTCCTATGTGCTCCCGTTGGCCCCCACTGCTTTCACCATGTTAAAGAGAAATGGTAGGGACTGAGGTACTCTCTGTATAAAGTCGGTTGCTATTTCTACCGCGCTGTGCAAGAGGGTCGTTATGTTTGCCATAGAGGTTCTACACGGCATAAGTCATCGGCTGTGTCACGGGGAGAGTGAATCTGTTCCTTCTTAGAAGGCGCCGGACCAGACTGTGGACACGGACAGAGCCCGGCGTCCGCCCGCTCAAACCGCCCGGCGTGCTACCAACGGGGGCCCGGGGCACGCAACTCCGGCGCTCCCCGGGCCAGCGCGGCACCGAGCCGCCGCCGCCGTTACCCGTCGAGAGGAGCCCATCCCCGTCCGCGTCGATCTTCTTCACAATGGCCTTCAGCCGCCGCTGCTGCTCTTCCGGGCTGAGCCTCGCATACTCCTCCGCCTCCTCCTGCGGCAGAGGGAACCGCGCGTGAGCCGCCGGCGGCCGGGCCCTGCCCCGCGCGGCGGGACGCGCTCGGCCCGCGCCCGCTCCCGCCCCCCGCCCCGCACCTGTCCGCCGAGCAGCGCCTCCCGGTCGTAGTCGGCGCGGTGCTGCCCGTGCGCCGCGCCCAGCGCCGTCAGGGCCAGGCCCAGCGCCAGCACCAGCGTCCGCCGCCGCATGGCGCCCGCCGAGGAGGAGCCGCGGCCGCGGCCGGGGGCGGGGAGGCGGCAGCGGGGGGCGGGCCCGCGGGTACTCCCAGCCCCGCGTGTCGCCTGTGCCGAACGCTGGTCGCGAGCGACAACGTGCGCGCAGTGCTTTATGCTCTATCAGTGTGAGATACCACATACTATCAAGCTATATAGCTATTTTCCTGACTTTTAAGCATCTATGAAGCCTGGCAGACTGAAGTGACTATTACCAGACCTTCAAACAAGCATCAAGCATCCCTGACATGAGCGAAGGTGATCAGGAAATGAGCAGCCTAAAGTTTTATACCATAACGGAATAAATATTTCTCTCTTCTCGTGACTCAAGTCACAAATAACACATCTAACAAGAAGTTAAAGGGAAGCAATGCTTTATAAGTGAGTTAAGGAGGTGGATCAATATAAATTTTCACAGATGTTCAACGGATAATAGACAAGAAAGCTGTAAAATTAACCTCATTGACCACTCAAAGTAAAAATACATCGAGTACATGAGCAGGGGGCCTCACCAGGAATACCATTCCTAAGAACTGTCACATGAAATTGGGATTGCTCTGATCCCAAGCCCACTGAGGTCAAATTAATCATTCTTACTGGATTAATTGAGATTTACCTAAGGCTGCCGTTATAGCTGTTATTTCTTATTTCAGTATTAGTGTATTTCTGTGACTCCTCTTTTAAACAGAAGAAAAAAAAAGTGATATCCTGTCTGGATTTCCAGAAACACAATTGTTTCTGGGTTTAAGCAGAGCTCCCTCTTAATGGATATTGTCTGTTGTGCAGTCCTGCCTCTCTCATGGCAGTAACGATATACTGCTCCCCAGTTACTCTCAAATTCTATTAACCATGAAGAGCTATGACAGTTCATTTCAAAGATCTGAGAGTAAAATATTGCAATAAATCAGTAAATGTGTTATTGCAATTTCCTGCCATATAAGAAATGTGTTTCTATTAAAAAATCTAATAGTGAGTTAAGCCTAATATCTTTTATTGGTTTAAATGTCAAATATCCCATGAGTATTTATATAAATCACATACACAAAATGTGAATTGTCATACTACCTGTGGCATGTGCAGACACAGCAAATCTCATATGCAATCAAAACAGAAATAAGATTTGATGGGTTTCTGCGATGGTACTGAAGATGCTTTTTCTTCTTTGTCTAATGCATAACTAACACTCCAAAAACCTCTTTGGCCCATATCTCAACAGCTGACCAGTGTAGGAGATTATACATTCCAGTGGCTAAAGAACTGCTGCAGCCTCCAAATAACAATGTAGATGTGCAAAGAACAAGTTTATTAAAAATACGTCCATATGTCAAGACGATTGAAGATAGGAGAAGGAAATAAAACCAACTGGAACAATAAAGCAAGCAAAAACAAAACATAATTGTATCCTATACATTAGAGAAAAAAAATGAAGCTCAGTAAGAAGGAAAGCATAGGAAATTGTATTCTTCTCTTGGTAGTTAGCCTGTGTGAAAATACAATCCAGAAACTTCCCAGCACACAGTTAATCAGCTATACAATAACATTCAAAATAAATTTAGTATGGACCAGAAAAAAAGAAACAAAAAAAAAGGGGGGGGGGAAGGAGAGGCTCTGATGCTCTCTTGGTATTTTTAACCAAGTGCACAGCAAATGCATCACTATTGTAAGTAAAAAGAATGTCAGTGAAGCTATTTATAAATCAGCATTCCAGTCTTGCTGTATAAAAACTTTTTTATGTGCTGAACTTTCTGGCTTTTCTGGAAAATTCCCCCCTTCCCTCAAGCCAAATTGCATACAGTCTTCCACAAATCTGTTCGGAGCTGTTCTTTTACTCACAAAGGAATTAATGTTAGGAGGTCATGTTCAACATGACTTCTCTATGAGATCTGAAAATGTAAATCTGTTCCTGTTAAACTGCCAGCATGACAGCAGTTGTCCAGCAACACAAACAACAGTCTCTTAACAGTAATTTCTACCAAGTGAAGCTACCCATCTGGTGTTTATTATAATTTTTTACATATCTATATTTTATATAAATCAGTATCTAACTTGAATAAGCCTTAATTTTCTTTATGTCACATACATTTTCAGAATAAATAGATTTACAGTAGTTTTATTTAGATAGATTTCCATTTTGACATATTGTCTTAATCTTGTCTTTCTATCACATGTAAACACTTTAACCTGCATATGAGACAGGCAAGTGCATCTAAGACCTGCATGCAAAGATTATCTGTCCTTCTTCCATTATAAAAGTTGTTGGCATGTGGATTTAAGTAAGGGAAAAAACGTGAGCTACAATTTACTTATAAAGCTAATGAGGTTCAAATACACTGTGTTTGGACTTTAAAATAGTGTCATTTGCTTTAGTAGCAAATAGTCGTATTTGTTTCCTTAACACCTAGCACAAAGTATCCTGAAGCCTTTTAAACTCTACAGACTTTACAGACCTGTTTTTCTACTTCTTTGCACTTAGCACAATTATTAATATCTGAGAAAATGGGTTATAAAATAGCACTCTTCTGATGTGGTATCTGATTTGGCCACCAGTTCGGGCCCTTCAGTCTGACGGGACCGCTGAGGTGGTGACAGCCACCATTTGATTTCTTTGAACCAGAATAGCAGAATTTGATGCAAGGTCCAGTACCCTGGATCTCAGCTCAGCTGCACACCAAAGCAGCTGTTGTGGAAACTCAGACAATTGCTTAATAAAAAATTAACAAGCTCATTATCAAATAATGACAGCATAAGGAATTTGGATGGGACCTTCAGGGGCCACCAGGCTCAGCTCTCTGCAGGGAACCAGGGTCATGTACATGTGCCATTTCTGACAGGTGATTGCACTGACTGTTCTTGAAGACATCAGCTGTAGCATGTATTATCTCCCAAGCCATCTTTTACGATCCTTGTGTAGTTGTAATGTTTTAGAGATGGCAACCTAAATTGTCCTGGTTACAATTTAGGTCTCTTAATCCTCATCACTCCTGTCACAGTGGGGGAAATGGGCTATTCTCTTTACCTTCACAACCATGCTCTTACATGCTTGAACACTCCCTACCATATCCCCTTTCGTCATCTGTCTTAACAGATTCAACGTGTTCAATATATCCTCACAAGTAGTGTTTTCCACTCCTCAGAGCCCACAAAAAGGCAGGCTTCTCCACGAACTCCATCCTTCTTCAAGTACCGGTGCCCAGGCCAGACACAGTGCCCCAACTCACACCTCACCAGTACCTGTTTTGCCATTCCCCTGCACATACAACCAATGCACTGTACACAGTTATTTTTTGGCCCAAGCATATTCGATGTTCTCCTTTTTCCAGCTCCCCAATGGCGGGGAAAGGGCTCGATGCTGAGTGGCTCTCACCGCCTCAGCGGTCCCGTCAGACCGAAAGGCCCGAACTGGTGGCACCTCAGGGCTTCCCCTCAAGGCTAACACGGCAGCCCCAAGCGACAGACGACCGGGCACTGGCGGGACAGCTGCAGGTACCTCCGGTACGGTGCCCGGGAACTCCTTCCAGCCCGGTGCCAGAGGCGGAGGCGCCGCAGCCTCGCCAGCCCGCGGCCCCCACGGCAGGGGAGAGCCGGGTGGGCAAGGTTGAGGGCAATGCCTTCACCGGCACGGGCGGCGCATGCGCGTCTGGAGAGGCCGGGGCCGGCGCGGGGGGGCACAGGCGCGGCGCGCGGCGGCGGGCGGGCAGTCGCTCGGGCGGGCGGCCGCTGGCGGAGAGATGCGATGACATCACCGCGGCGGGACGCGCGCGGGCGGGACGGCGCGGCGCGGCGGAGAGCGTGAGTGGCCGCTCCGCGCGCCCCGGCGCGGGGGAGGGGCGCGGCGGCGGGGCGGCGCGGGCGCGGCGGCGGGACAAGATGGCGGCGGGCCAGCCCTCCCCCTCCTCCGCCCTGCCGAGCCCCCAAGCACTGCCCCTGCGGGCGGCTCCGGGCCCTCGGCCTTCCCGGGCGGGCTCTGACCGGCTCGGCCCTGCGCAGCGGGGAGCCGGGCCGGGGAGTGAGGCCGGTTGCTACAGGCAACTGGGAAGCTCGCGGTGGCGAGCGGGACCCGCGGGTGTCGGTCTAGGTCTTGCCGTGTGAGGGAGCTTGGCCAGACGCGTTGCCGGGGAGCGGGGCTCCTCAGCGCCTGGCGTGCCCCGCGGGCGCCCTGGTGGGGGACCCAGCCTCGCGGTGGAAGGGGCCTGTCCCTTCCGAATAAGTCTTTCCGGCCCAGGCCCGCAGTCCTGAACTGAGTCTGGGAGGAAACTTGGAATTGCTGAGTCTGAAAAGGCTTCCCGCGCTTGTAAACGGCACTGTGAATTCCCATTGAACGGGTCCAGCTATCCTGTGACATGAAGTTTGTACATATGGAAAGATGGGCCACACATACTGAGAAAAACACCATAAATTCTTGAAAACAGCCATAGGATGTATAAATATTTGCATTTTAAAAACTACTGCCAATGTTTATACTTCCGTTGCTGTCAGAGAGAAAAGTCATGGTTACTGACAGTACAGTAGGTCATGTAGTGTACTCTGGGTATTTGCCCTCTCTACACACTTTTTAACATAAAAATTCTCGTTTCAAAGTTATTTCAAAATACATTGCAGTGCTGGAAAAATACTTGGGCCCTCAGGTTTTTTTCCTTGTGTATATACGTGTCAATTTGTTGAGGTTTTATTAGACCTTGATTGTAATAGAATTAATTTGACTGGCAAAAGCACGGTTCTTTAAGATACCTCAGTGCTGGAAGACTCCTCATGCTGGGCCTATGCTGATGTCTGCAGTGATACTGAACTACAGTCTGACTGTTCTCAAAAACTCAGCTTCCTTCAACCAGCTGCAGACTGTTTCAGTTTTCATGAGCTCAGTAGGTTGCCTTAAAGCATACAAACAAGTGGAACTCTTAACAACTGCCTGTTTGTTGACACAGGTTTTGGCTGTTTACTTTTAGAAAAACCATCAGTTTATGAGTACAAGATGTCATGTGAGTGCAAGTGAACAGCCCACATAAGGCAGCATCATTAATGACAATGACCAAAAAAATCCACCTTTGGATCTAATGAAGGGTTAATCGTGTTAACTAATTTCTGATAATTTAGAGATGTCTTTAACATCTGGTTAGTGTCTGGTTCTTCAGAAGAGTAGGAACTGTTGCAGGAGAGTGTTTCCACTCTAATCGGTGGCTGGTTAAAATTTATTTCAGCCTTGAAGCTGAGGGTTTAGTTTTATTTCTGACTTCTTGTTGCTGTTCTGGAAGTTTTTGATAAGCCTACAAATATTTTGTCCTGTGCACTTCTGCATTTGAGGCATGGTTCTGTATTTCAAAACAAGATCAAAGTATTCACTTTCCCGGAGTTGACTGCTACAGGAATCATCACTTTTTTTTGAATGAGAACAGAAATGTTCAATTTTATTTTGCTTAACCACTAATTATTTGATACTGATTTCTTAGTATGTCTCTGATTAATGTTTCTTTTTGGAGTAATGACCAGCTTGCCTTCTCCTCTGTCGCAGGAAAAATTGTTCTTCTTGCCTTTCTGTTGCCAGTCCATGCAGTTATTTGTTTTAAAGTTCTTAAATATTCTTTGTAGTATTTACTACCTTACTACTTATATATATTTATGTTTTTCTGTAGGGTCATTCACATTTTATTTTCTTCTTGGGCCTTTGTTGACTTATCTTCTGAAAGCCTTACTGTGTTCATCTCATGTCCATGACATAAACGCTGCTAAAATTGATTGTGGACATGTTTTAAGTGAAGATAATTAATTGCATGTATTCCAACACAGGTATGAGAACTCAATGGGGTCGTCCAAAAATGTAATAAATGAGCCTGTTGATGTGGAGGAAGGCTATAACATGATGGTAAGACATTCAGCTACTATGGTAGTGTGGTAGAATTTTTCCTACTGCAAGAAAAACGTATTTTTCATGTTGGTACTCATTGATAAATGAGTTCATTTATACTTTGTTCTGCAAGTATTGATTCTAGAAACTGAGGCAATTTAATTTATTAACATCATGATGAGAAATCTTCCAAAATTTTACAGAATTTTACTGTAGAAGAAATCTGAGCATTCCTTTTGGTTTTGCATTATTTCTAGTTATTATATAATAGGATTCTTTGCACTTCAGCACATTTGTTCCAACTGATTCCAATGTTAAACTCCTTTCATCCAACCTGTGCTCCAGTACAAGACCGTAATATTTGGTTACACTAATAGAGTAGTGTTCTTTGAAGTAGCTGAGGTTAGAGCTGAAGTCATAGTCTTTGAGAGTGCAATGGATGAAACTGATTTTGTTTACAGCACTGTTTTTATAAATATGAACACTGTGAAAACAAGAATCCTAAAAGGTGTGTTACTGTTCATAGCTACACAAAGAGACAGTACAGACTAAATAATAAAAATCTGATATTTAAGGCTAAACAAATTTCTAGTCATTCCTTTTGCCTAACAGATAGTTGTACCTGGAGCACTTGAGGTAGGTAACTTATTTGGTTAATTGAATAGTAAATGGGAGGGATTCAGGTTGAGGAAGTGTGTGACCTACTCTAGGAGGTCCTGCTCTGGCAGGGGAGTTGGACTAGATGATCTTTTGAGGTCTTTTTCAGACATTGAGATTCTGTGATTTTTTGATATGAAGGAAGATATTAAAGCTAGTCAAGTGTAAGACTGTGTTGATACCCACTACAGCCTTTGACCCAATAGTTTATGCTTCTCTATGGCTGTACTCTTCATTATTGTTAACTGTGTTGTTAAGACCTTCTTTAAGGATTTGTTGACTGACACCTGATATGGAGACTCGAATTTTAAGCCAGGCGCTAGTTTCATCATACGAACTACTTGGAATTGTCATATTGAGATACTTCTGCTTTTTTTATAAACTTTTCTGACTTGTGAAAAAAAAAATAGAAGTCAATTTGGTGTGCACTAATGGAAAGTTTCTCACTTACATGTGAGGAATGATCTCTAGAATTAAGGGTGGAAAACAACTGTCTTTCTGGGAACTGTGCAGAAGCAACCAGATCATAAAAGGCTGTATGTGCAACAAGTGAAATTATGCTTATATGTTAGGAAGGGTTGAAGTGTCTCTGACCGGAGGACAGGGACTTGAGGATTGGATTAGACCTACAAAGGTCCGTTTCAGACTTTGTTATTCTGTGACTATGTAAGTCTTGATAATTTATCTGTGATGTGTCACGACATATGTGTTGGTTATAAAATAAGTGATGAAAAAGTAACATCATATTACCACAACACCCCCATGCATCGTTTTGAGAAGCATTAAATAGGACTATCCTCTGTAAGACATTAATAACTTTTCCACAATGTTTAGCATTGAGAAAGTATTTGCTAAAGTATTTGTATCCGCTTTTGGACAGATGTGAATCAGTTAGAGACAATCTGAAAGAGAAAACCATTAAGTGCTCAGATTCGGAAAACTTGGAATTGGAGAGCTAGAAAACATGAGAAAAAGATGAAAGGAATAGGGGTGGTATGCCTGGAAGACAGAAAGATTGGTGAAGGATAAAAGGCAACCTAACAGCAGAAAGTATAGTAGGAAAGAAAAAATTCAAATGGCTTCCAGGTCCTCTGTGTATGGCAAGACTGAGTGGACTTATGGCTGTAGGAAAGCCATAGCTAAACATATAGATTGTGCCCAGTGAATACTGTCTGCTGGGAAGGGATGTGAAAGAAAAGATGGAATAAATGAGGAAAGATATATGTGTTTACTTATTTCATTTTTGACATTTGGGGATGCCATAGATTAGCTTTACTGCTGGTAAAGGTGTATGTTTGGGTCTTTTTTTTAAGATTTGAGAATAAATTAATGCAAAATACAGACTGAACATTTCTTTTTGTTTAAGGCAAACAACAGACAGATGATTCAGATGTGATTAACTTAAGCTTATTTACTCTATTCTGAAGTAAACTACCACAAATATTTACATAGGGAGTTTATATAGTAGTTTAAAGTGATTTAAAAATAGTTAAGTGACATTTGTGGATCTTTAGCTCTTAGATCGATGATGGAAAGTGTGTTGTTAAGCAATAGGCGATTAAAATCCCAAACCAAACTTGATTCAGCAGGAGTGGTCACTCTTACTAAAAATTCCTAGTGAGAATAGATTATTAATTATATAGAAGAAGGGTAGACTAGAATCAGTTTCATACAGATCCTGAGTGGTTTTTTATGTGTTTTGCTTGGATTTCTTTGGGCTGAAATTTTTGTTATTTTTAGGTTTTCCAAAACTTATATAGGAGTGCCATTTTTTCCTTTGTTGTGTAGGCCATGGTGATCTCCCTGGGTAAGTCTGTGGAGCACTAGATGGCACACTGCAGCTTCAAAACAGGTGACTGAGGACACCAGGATGAGAGAAACCAAAATTAAATACTAGTATATAAGCATTGAAGTAAAAAAAGTTTCTCATTTGTGTTGTGTTTCCTTCCACTTTAATAAATTGTAGCCGCTCATCTCCTATAATATTTTTTAACATATTTTCTTTCTAAAGGTGTACTGTAAAGCAAAGTGGTTGCAGGCTTGAGTCAAAATGGTCAAAATGAAGAGGAAATACGGATCCTCTGATTAGAGGTGTAGAAAATCAATCTGTGCCTATAATAATATTTAGATTTATGTAACTTCTGTGTGCTCAAGTTTGTCAGTGTTTAAAGATAACTTGGTCAGCAGTTTTGTGCTATCACAATATGTAAATCTATCATGACAATATATAGTTTGGCTTTGTTTCAAATTACTTTCTGAGTAAAACTTGATACACTGTAGAAGAGACAAGATTTTGTCTAATTGACATCTGTCAGTTGATACAAATATTTCTTGATATAATAGCTTTCAAATGTCTTGCAATGGTGTGTTTTGCAAGTGCAAAGAAGCCTTTATTAGGTAAGAAATATTTATTAGGCAAATGAAGTTCATTCTCAGTGTCTCTCATTATGTCTTTGAACAGCTGTAGCTTTATAGTAGTAACAGCTAACTTTAGTTGCCAGAAAATACTTTCTATGTTTTTGTCTTCTCAGTGAGAGATGGTGTTTTCATACGTTTCATATAGTTCCAATAAATCTTTTGCCTCTCTCCAGGCTCTTTCCAGTCCACTATAACGTTTTGGTATTTTGGTCTCATGCAGCTTTTATCTTAAATAATTTATTCTAATTAACACAAGGTAACTAAAATGTTTGTGAAGTGTGTTGTAATGCTCTAGCAGCATTGACAATCAATTAAATGGAGATTTAAAACATATGGTGTAGACATACCCATACTGAGGACTGGGTAGTAACTCTTGTGTCACGTTGATGAATCAGTCTGCTTATTGTGAAGAAAAATGATGGTGGAAATGAGTATGTACACCTGTTTCAATAGGAAAGTTCAGTACCTGTGCACTGCAGTTTGGATGGTTTAACAACAGATTGGAAGAAATTAACATATCAAACAACTTTTTTTTCTGTCCCTTATGTTTCTTATTTTCAGGCTTCTTTCCAACGCTCTAATAGCCATGACAAAGTGAGGAAAATAGTTGCAGAAGAGGGACGTACAGCAAGGAACCTCATTGCATGGAGTGTTCCACTAGAAAACAAAGAAGATGATGGTATGTATTCCAATAGTCTTCCACTAGCTTTTTCCACTGGAGTTGCTCACCCGGAACCATCTTTCCTACAGAGGATTTCTCTGTAAAAAAAAATAAAATTTATATTTAGCATAGACAGTATAGTTTTAAAGCTTTCTTTTCCAAAACACACCCTGCAGTTGATGGATTAAAATTGATTTTGTTTTGTCCCTTTTGTTGGTATGATCAAAATAACATAACAGTGTTTTCTTAAGCTGATCTATTGTAACTTGGGAATTTGGAGTTGTAGAAATAGCATAGAACAATCCCAACAAATTGCTCTCTGTGTTGTAAAATAAATAAGTTTTGAAGTTTCTTTTGTTATCACTTCAGTCTTCGGTAAATATCTGTGAAGAATTGTTAAGGAAGGGAATATGTGGGGAGAATTTTCCATAATGCAAGTTCTCAGAACAGTTTTGTTACTGTTGTAAATATTCTCTTGCAGTATGATGACGTAAGGAACCAGGAATTGATTTTAATTTTTATACTACTCGAGCTGTTCCAGATGTCAGAATGCTGTTTTTGAGGACTTCATCTCAAGTATTTTGTAGGTCGCATGTTCCTGTGCAGGTGCTGCTGCTTTTGAGACTTGGGCAGGCTTGTCTAGAAGAAACGTTTTTTTGGGTTTTTTTTAATGTGATTGAACACTAGAACAAGTTGCCTAGAGAAACTGTTCTTGGAGGTGCTCAAAATGTAATTGGACATTGTCCTGGGCAGCTTGCTCTAGCTGACCTTGCTTTAGGCAGGGAGGTTGGACTAGATGGTCTCTAGAAGTTCATTCCATTCTCAGCTGTTCCATGATTTTGCCAGTTGAAAGATTCAATGAAAAGTTATGTTTAAGTTACAAGATAATAAACCCTATGTCTGAAGGCAACTGACACAAAGTTTAAATTCTCTTTGGCTTGCTTTATGCATTAAGGTGTATTTGTAATTTTTTTTTCCTGTTTAAAACTGAAAAGTCAGAAGTCACAGAAGACAATGAGTTGCTTGAAAACATGTTCAGGTATTTGTATGTGGATATTTGTATATGTTTCTGCATTCAGTTCAGAAGGCATAACTGTACTTCTGTTGAATAGTGGCAAGCAGAATGACAGTTAACTTTATGTTTGTCAGCTAAACATCATAGACCTAGTTATGTGTCCACATTTACAGACTGGTTCTGATCCTTTTGCTTCAGTGTTGTCCGAGTTATCTTTGGACATTTTGTATAACAACATTTTTGTAATGCTAACTGCTCAACAGAAAAACATGTACTGTAAATCTTTGTTAGCTGCACGTAGGATGAGAAAATGGAAATAATTTAAGACTTATGCATTCTAGTTGGTTATTGTGCTGTCTCCCAGCTTTGGATCACATGCAACAGCTACTCCTTTTATTATTGTGAATATGTGGATTTAAGTCAGCCAGTTCTGCGTTCTTGTGGCAACTTCATTTGCATCTGTCTCCCGAAGATGCACTTATCTATCTACTGGCAGTACATTTGCCTGCATGTTGTTGAGTATGTTAGTAGATATCCATTGATATTATTGGAAAACAATTGAGGCCCAAAGTATTTCTAGATTCTGAATAATGCTTTGGGGAAGGTAGTAATGAGTATATATGAATGAGTATATATGAAAGGTATATGGAGTGTATTTCTAACAGTATCTTTGAGCTACTTAAATTGATTAAATTTCTGTTAAAGAATCTGCTATTTTTAAATAATTTCTTCTAATATTCACGTAACACTTCTTCCTTAAAAACAAGTATGTGTGTTGTAGGTGAATGTGTGCTCTAACATTTTCTGCCAAAACATAAAGAGTGAATGTAGAAGTTAGTTTTTAGCATTCACTAAATGGTTGTTATGTATTAAAATGGAAGTAGCTGTGTTCATCTTTCTTTTAATTCTATTAACGCCATTGTAATTTTTAAAATTTTGTCACTGCTGCTTTCTTCTTTTAAAAATTTCTTCATTAAATCATTGCCTGACCTTGTTGTACAATGCAGAGGATATAATGATAATTGCCTGCTGGAAAATTTCCCTGTGGAAAGGAACTCGTGGCTTATGAAACTCTGCAGAGCTAGATTTTTTTCTCTCTTGACCCTTGTCTTGGCATAGAGGGTATATATATGTTGATGTCAGTGAGCTCTGATTCATTTTATGCTGATTTTTCAATATGTATTTTGTCCCTGAGGATTGATACAGCAATATTATGAGTTAGGACAGTTCTGACTCTTTCAGGGGTTGTGTAAATCATGCCAAAGGTTCAGGTTGCCTCAGCCGGTCCTGCAGCTCTTCTGTACAAAGCAGAATTTTGTATTTAGGGAGTTTCTTCAGCTACAAAGAGGTGTTGCTTTGACAGTAACAGTATGTCATTTCGTGTTATATATTATATACCCTTATTCATTATGAGATATTATTTCATTTTCTGCAGAAGCTGTGAGAGTGTGGACATTCACTATTGCTAGTGGTAGTGTTATAGAGAGTTTTCTCAGTTTGTACCCTTTCTTATTTTACTTCCATTAAAAAAAAGTGAGTTCTTGTCCTTCTTACCATTTGACTTCCTCTGAGACACTTATGTTATTTATACAGGGAACATGAGTAAAAGAGCACCAGTGAAGACAATTTCAATCAGAATCTTCTAATTTCTTAATGAAAATATGTAGTTCAATATATAGTTCCTGTCAATCGAAGCATTTCCTTAAAAAGGAGAGAGATTTCTGGAATAGGAGATGGCACTTCTGATACATCCAAAAGAGCAGCATGAACCCTTGTCATATCAGAACTGAAATTCTAATTAGGAATACAGATAGATGACATGGGAAAATCCAAAACATTTTGGCAATGGTCTAGAAGAGATAGTGACTGTTAACATATTTCAACTATTGAAATTAAAGTACTCCTTCACAGGATTCATTAATACGCAGCAGATTCTGTTGGGTAGACTAACAGTGCAGTTGACTTTGTATCCTACGAGGAGAGTCTTGTAACTGAAAAATTCGCTAATCTGATATTTTGTCTCTAGAATTAAATTTGCATTCCAGACCTAGGGCCACCAATCACGCATTGCATTCACTTAAGTCTTGCCCATCTTGGAAGTCTCTCATTGTTCTAGTAGAGGAGTTCAGAAGAGTTGCTTTTGTAATTATTTTATATGCCTGGCATGAAATTTGAAGCACTTCATGCATATAAGCACTACAAACAAATTTTATTACAAAATCTGAGGCAACAGTTAAAATATCCCAGAATCTTGACGTTCAAGTGCTAATTAAAAGGTACCTTTGGAACTTTGAGATTTGTAAAGAAAAAAAAGGAAAATCTTATGACTGTTCCTTTCTTATATTTGTTTAAAATCGTTGTAACTGTTGCCATATAAAATTTATTTGTAGATTAAGCATTTCAGGGTAAGGAAACATTTTATTGCTTGAAGGGTACTTGGCACACTTTGAGGAGCCTGCAGTATATTCTACTGCCTTAGCAAAAGCCTGATAGTGTAACTGAGTTTTGCAGTATGTGATGAAAGTCAAGAAACTTGGCTCTTTTTGGCCAAGTAAGGAAGCTGTAAGAGTCAAGACTGAAAACACTGTGTGTAAGCCCTGGCAACATTGGATCTGATTGTAACCTGAAGGGAAGGGTATTTAAAGACTCCTAAGTTTCAGACCTCGAGTTTCACTGAAATGTGGGAATCTGATCTAGTGCTGGTAGGTGAATACAGAGCCATTATGTTCTAGATGAGACAGTGACAGTGATTTGTAAAAGTAATTTTGTGCAAAAAATATTGTTGGAATTCAATCTGTAGGTGGAAAAACCTGGAGAATTTTGGTTATATCCATGCTTGCAGGCAGTAATTTCTTTAGTATCTTACTATTTGAAAGATCTTACCTACTACTGCTGTACAAACTTTTAAAAAGATAAAAGGTTATAGTAAAATTATAATAATATTAGAAACATCAAATGTGTTTCCTCAGTTGCGGGGTCAAACATAATCGGTCTCCTGTGGTTGCCTTTTACAGGCAGATGCCTCTGCCTTACTTTAAATGGGGTTCAGGCAACCAAGTCTTATGCAAGCCTCATTTTTGTGAAAATATTTCTTAAGATGGACAACTGCAGCAGCTGGGCTAGTAAGACAAAATGTGGAGTACAGTCTGGTTATATGTATCAGTGGCTGTCTTACAGGATTTATAGATAACATGGAACAAAAGATGTGACAATAGATTTCTCACACTGTGTACAAGAACTGGAGGAAAAAACCAGAATGCTTCCCCAATTGAATCCTGAGATTCATTCAAGGAAATAAAAAGAAAGATAATTGAAAATTGTTATTTTTCCTGCTAAAGGTCTGATGATGAACAGTATTAAAGGCACTGAAACAACATAGGCAGTTGATCTCTGTAACAGTGAGAACAGAAATGAGGACTGCTATTAATCACTAAATTTAAAGGTGATTCCCACGTTTCTCATACCAGTAAAACTATCCAAAAGAATCGAAAGAAGTGATTGTTGGGATTGGTAGTATAAATGATAGCTTTTGAAAATAGTTTATTAGTGGCACTTTTTTGGAGATATTAGCACCTCAGCTTTTTGTGACAGGAAGTCTTCACAAATCATAAACCCTGTGTGCTTCATATTTAATTACCAGACAGAGAGGAAATGGACTTCAAGTGTAAAATATGACTGTAGCTCCCTGAATGCTGCAAAACTTTGCTACTTTATATATTTCATACTGGCAACTTAATAGCTAATGAGATGATCAGCTTTGGTCACTATTGTTCTCTCCTCAAAATTCAGTGAATTCCTAGCAGGTAATGCCCTTCACATGTTATTGAGTCCCTATGCATCTCGCAGCAATGCTAGCATTGTAGATTTACATGCTAGTAGTCACTGAACTTAATGTGTGACTGTTGAGCAGCGCTCTTGTATTGTCACCACCATGCAATGTAAAAGGACAAAAGCAGAAAGGAAGATGTCTTTAGTAACCAGAGGTGCTTATCAGAAGAAAAAGAATAATAAAGCTTGGAAATGTGGTTGCTACTGAAATAGAAAACTTTTTGACCTATACACTGTAAGAAAAAGTTACTCCTTGCTACACACTACTTGGTATTTACATAAGCTTTGTTTTCTCTAAATGCCTGCATTGTACAGAAAGTGCCTGAGAACTCACTTTTGTCTTTACAGGGGCACTTGTTCAGACAGTTCCCAGTTTTTGCATGATGGATTAGTATTCTGGGTTGTTTTTTTTTTTTTGTAGAATCTAAAGAGTCTGCAACTTGTTTTTGTGTTCATCTGCCCAGTTTTAACGTACCCTTATTTGTTTATAAGTCTTTTAACTGTGTTCTGTATGCCACTGTATTCAAAGTCTTTGTAGAATGTTATTGTGCCAGAAGAAAGACTTTAGTGATCAAAATACTTCAGTTATTGTAATTCTGACATGCAACTGATCTGCTACTTAAGCTTCTTAGTCAGTAGCAAGTCTTTATATGTACACTAGCTGAATCAATTTTTTTCCTGAATGCTGCTAAATTAAGTTCAATATATTAATTTGTACCTCTTGTTTTGCCTCGTGTAGCATTCAAAAAAATCAGTTATCAAGCAAATAATTTTAAATTTGTTTTAAAATTAAAGGCCATATTCCTTAGACTAGCCAATAATGCAAACCAGCTGTAAAACTGCTCGATTAAGACAGGTTTGCAGCTGCTTTACATAACTAGAGCAATGTAAAACAGCTGGACTGCGTTAGGGAATTCAGCTTAAGAAATGTGAAAAATGGAACTGGACAATTCTGAAATTCAAGAGTGATCTTCACGGTCTTGGAAGGAACTACATTCAGCTAATGCGTTTATTTACTTGGCTTCATCCAGCTAAATAATCTCAAAACTTCTTCTTAATGTAATCTGTTAGAAAGTACTCTTGCTATAGTTAGTATTTTGTCTTACTTTGCTTACATTTTGGTAATAGAGGCCTGTGATATTCATGTCATACAAGTGAGATACTATGTCTGAGGAATAAAACTTAAAGTTTTTTAACATTTTTTCATTACCATTGAGCAAATATCAAAGACATATTAGGTAAGTCTAGACTAACACAAATCTATGTATGCAAAGATAACTCTTAATCAGTTAAGAATTTGCCAGCATCACAGCACTCAGAACTGAAATCATCCTTTCTTGACTGTGGGAATTTAGGCTGATTTTGGAAGCAGAGTCGCTAAAGTACTTCACAAGCAGTTGAGGGAGATAGGTACATTTGAGAAGGCATTTCAGAACTTAAGGGGAATGACTTAAGCTCTCAGAATGGTTTTATCCTTCCATTGGCTACCCAAACGTAGGGGAACTAAATCCACTCCTAAGTTCTGATTTTTTTTTCACTGTCTTTCTTGGCAGTAAATACATAAATGTACTGGTAGGTTTTTTGAACAGTGTAAGAAAAAATAAGCTATTATTTTTTTTTTTTTCCTAAGAAAGATATTCCTTGTTTAAATTCTTTAATACCTGATTCTCATGAGGCATTCAAAATCCACCTAGGCATGTTCCTGTGTGACCTCCTCTAGGAAGCCCTGCTCTGGCAGGGGGTTGGACTAGATGATCTTTTGAGGTCCTTTCCAACCCTTAAGATTCCGTGATTCTGTGATTGAACAGCCATTCAGGAGCAGACTTTTTTCATCTGTATAGAAAACAAGAACCATATTTGACATTTAGATTGTAGTGGTATGATTTTCAGATGCACTAAGAACTAAAAGGTAGCTTATTTTTCTTTAATGAAGTCTTGCCTTTCTTTGTAATGTTTTTTGTTTTCTGTGTGGTTTCTGGCATTATTCACATTCTGAACTGTGGAATACATGTATAAAATTTTACAATCTCTTAACTCATAAACTGTGCCCGTTTCAGTACATTATAAGATGAGATATATACATTTTAGAAGGCTCTAGGTAATTAAAATCATTATTGTTGATTAAAACAGTTGCTTCTCCCACAGGAAAATCAAAATGGCAAGCTGGTGGAAAAACAAAGAGGGTGACTCAAGGAACACACAAGACTGCAAAACAGGCATGTGCACATTTTTTGTTATTACATTAAATTTAGGACAAAAATGTTTTATGATATCACTGGTTCATTATTGGCTGAATAATGAATATATTAAATGTGCATACGTTGTATTATTAAAGCTTACAAGTTTCAAATAACTATTCAGAAGTTTAAAAATGCAAAAATGCCTTTACTTTTGTCACTTCCTAACCTTTGAATGCACAAGTTTTTGCCATTAAAATTATTTTAAGGGAAGTGCTGTTCAATAAAATGATGTAGGGTATTCTTCCTATAAGCATGCTGCTTCTACAAAGGAGAACTTTTTGTCAATATATTCTATTTTGAAAAAAAATAGTCTAGGTGATTACAATTTCAAAGAGTTAAAACTAGAAATCAAGTTCAAATGAGGAAGTATCAAGAAGAAACTGCTCTTAGTTTTATTCATGTTTTTTTTCTATGTGACTGACAATCTTTATTACATTAATAAAGTAATACCTCAATCTTTCCTCATGTTTAAAGTTTTTAACATTTGCTTTTCTTTTGATTAACATATTTAGCCATTAGTATGGCTGTAGCCATTTAGTATTTTGAGACTGTCAGATTTCAATAATACAGCATATGGAAGATACTACTTTCTAAAAAAAAAAAAGGTCTGGTTTTCTTGTTCTATGAAGGTGGCATTTTATTGGTGTAGTTGAGGCTCTCTGTAAAGGTTTACATGCAGAACCTTTTTGGTGTAAGAGTAATGTGCTACATAGTTTGTATTCTGTCTATTATACTGATCTTTTTGGGAGAATACATGATTGTTACTCAATGGCTCTGTGTGGGGTTGCTGTACTAAAACTGTATTGTAGAAACAGAGCATTCCTAGTGGGTACAATTAAGTTTTGAAATCTTGGCATTTCAATTTAGCATTCAACACCTTTATTTCTACTGGATTTCAGACACTGAATACTGCTGTAAATTGGTGACTTTTTTAGTTATTTTTTGGGAGCAATCAACATGGCTTTACCAAAGGGAAGTCATGTGTGACCAACCTGATAGCCTTTTTTGAAGACATAACCAGGTGGACAGATGGTGGTAGTGCAGTGGATGTGGTTTATCTCAATTTCAGTAAAGCATTTGACACCGTCTCCCACAGCATCCTTGCAGCAAAAGTGAGAAAGTGTGGGCTGGATGATCAGATAGTGAGGTGGATTGTTAACTGGTTGAAGGAAAGAAGGCAGAGTGGTGATCAATGGGGAAGGGTCTAGTTGGAGACCTGTGTCTAGTGAAGTCCCTCAGGGATCGGAATCGGTGCTGGGACCAGTACTGTTCAATAATATTCATTAATGACCTTGATGAGGGAACAGAGGGCACTGACAGCAAGTTTGCTGATGATACTAAAATGGGGGGAGTGTCTGACACACCAGAAGGCTGTGTTGGCATTCAAGGAGACCTGGACAGGCTGGAGAATTGGGCAGGGAGATAATCTAATGACATTCAACAAGGGCAAGTGTAGAGTCTTGCACCTGGGAAAGAATAATCCCATGTACTAGTACAGGTTGGGGAATGAACTGTTAGAGAGCAGTGTAAGGGAAAGGCACATGGTGGTCCTGGTGGACAGCAGGATGAACATGAGCCAGCAATGTGCCCTCCTAGCCAAGGCCAATGGCATCCTGGGGTGTATTAGAAGGGCTGTGATTAGTAGGTGGAGAGAAGTTCTCCTTGCACTCTACTCTGCCCTCATGCGACCACATCTGGAATATTGTGTCAAGTTCAAGTTCAAGGACAGGGAGCTGCTGGAGAGAGCTCATTGCAGGGCCACAGAGATTATGGAGTGGAGCATCTCCCTTATGATGAGAGGCCGAGGGAGCTGGGGCTCTTTAGCTTGGAGGAGACTGAGGGGTGATCTCATTAATGTTTACAAATATGTAAAGAGCAGGTGTCAGGAGGATGGAGCCAGGCTGTTCTCAGTGATGTCCAATGATAGGACAAGGGGCAGTAGGTATAAGCTGGAACATAAGAGATTCCAAAGACATACAAGGAAGAATTTCTTCACTATGAGAGTGACGGAGCACTGGAACAGGCTACTCAGATGGGTTCTTGAGTCTCCTCTGGAGACATTCAAAACCCATCTGTATGAGTTCCTTTGTGAGCTACTCTAGGTGGTCCTGCTCTGGCAGGGGGGGTGGACTATATGATCTTTCAAGATCCCTTCCAGCCCTAGAGATTCTGTGAACCTTCAGTTTCATTTTTTCTTTACTTATAAATAGATCACTAATCTCAAGAAAATAAACCTATAAGAAATCTTTAATATAGTCTTAACAACTTCATCTTCCTCTCAGTAGTGTGCTAGCAAATCTACATTCAATAAATTTTGGCATCCTGAGAATAAATATACACTTTATACTTTACAAAACTATAAGGCAAGTTACTCAATCTGCTTTAAAGGGATGCGGGGTGGAGGGTGGGGAAAGAGGTTTTAATGTCACTGTTGAGAAAAAATGAAGGAGCATGGACATGGATCCTGGGGTATAATGCTAAGCCCGTTGGGGCAAGGCAGCCTGGGCTCTAGTTATATGGATTTGGTGCACAATCAAGACCAGAGTCAGAGTCATAGTTAAAGTAGTTGCTGTCACGTAGACAGCAGGCCGCATTCTATTCCCTCAAGGTCGGACTGTTCTTGGCTAAAGGTGGTAGACAACTTCGAGGAAAAACAAGCTGTGAAAAAAATAAGGGAGCTTGCTTATCGCAGAAACCACAAGTAGGATGAACATGAAAATGTAACCTATCAGTTGCTGTTGCTGAGCTAGCTTGAAGCCGGCAGTGTATATAAGTTAGAGCCTGCTTTCAATAAAGTGAAGATTTCTGCTATCACTCACATTGAGTAGGACTGGATTTCTTCCCACCCAGTTGAGGATCGGACCCTAGACTAAGAGCCGGAAAACTTCCCAACATGTCACTTTCATAATCCACACTGAGTTACTTGAGATGTAAGGAGTATTCCTATGTTTCTGAACTTCAAAGGCACAAAAGCTTTGCATTTTCTGCAGTTGACTGTTTGAACTATCACAAGTGAGATAATATGAACTAGCCCCTCTGAATCCTTGCCATTCTTTGGTGTATTTTGTTGTTGTAGTGAAGACAAGCTTCAGCGTAGGCTTGATAGATCGTATCTGTGTAAGCCATTATCACACTTAAAGTAAACATACATATTATTTGAGAGTGTGGGGGAGGCCAAGGTAAGCTGGGTTTTAGTGTGTTTCTAAACACTCTGATTGGTTTGTTTTTTGTGGGTTTTTTTTGTAATATGTGATTGTTTGCAAAGTTTTTTTTTGACATATTGTCAAATGTCAAGAGCTCTGAGATCACCTAGAAGATTCAAAATTAAGTACTTGAATCCAGTCAAGAATGATCTGTGGACATTTTTAGAATTGGAACTTTAGAACTCTGCTCAGAAAAACTTAATTCTGTCATTGTGTCTTGCCAGTGGGAAGAGGCTTGTGCCTCAACTGCTAACCAAAGTGAAAAATCTGCTAAGTTGGAAGCATTAACACAAGATGTAGATGACGTTTATGTGGCTTGGGTGTAGCTCCTTCTTGGAGAGAATGTGGAATCACCACCTTATCATTCTTCAGACTACACCATTAGATGTATTTTGTCCTATGCCCATATATTCCTTCAGAATACCAGAGAGTTTGAGAGATGATCACTTCTGGAAATTGAATTTCACTATTACATCACTCTTAACCTGAACATGACACTAAATAATATGATCTGGTCAAATGCACATACTTGTAAAAAAGACTGTTTAATTAGAACTTAATTCCAGGAAGGATGAATAAGAATAAGAAAGTTACAGCTGTACATCAGCTCAGAAATTACAGTCCTGAGAAGTCTGTTCATAATCCATCATTTCTTGCTTTTCACAGTGCAAGGTTAGTTTGATTACTTAAGAGGCTTAAGGGTAAACAATCACAGAGTCACAGGATGGTGGGGGTTGGAAGGGACCTCTAAAGAGCATCTAGTCCAACGCCCCTGCTAAAGCGAATCCACCTAGACCAGGTCACACAGGAACACATCTAGGTGGGTTTTGAATGTCTCCAGAGAAGGAGACTCCACGTCTTCCTTGGGCGGCCTGTGGCAATGCTTTGTCACCTGCACAGTAAAGTAGGTTTTTCTTATGTTTAAATCTGCTGAACACAGATAAACTCTGAAATCCTGCTTGCATTAAACATTTGTACAGAATATAGCAGTCTGTGTAAACTATTACTAATTATACTAATTGTATTAAAGATAGTCTTTGCTGTAACTCTTAAATTGAAGTGAGTACTAGCTTTTATTTCAGTAAAGTTGGTGCCTGTCAAACTTGATTAAGTTTGAAAGTAGCTTGCTGAGTTTGATCTTTTTTCATGAAATTTCTAGAGGGTGAAGTGCCAGACATGGGACATGATTTGAGTTCTTCTCTGAAAATTGACTTCTGTTTTCCTTGAGTGACAGATACCAGGCTGTGTCAAATTCAAATGATATAACTGGCTTGTATCAGGAACTTAGGTATTATTGCTGTTAAGTAACCACCAACTTAATGCTTACCTGCTCGTATGATTGTGTTTACAAGAAATTTGATAGTTTAGGGGTTTGCATCCTGTCAAAGGTGTTTTACTGGAATATGAGTAACTGCAGATGTTGCTTATGTTTTACTTGGAGACCGTAAGTCTGCTTATAGGGATGATAATGGAACTACTACAACTTCCAGAAGTTAATCCAGTTCAGCATGCTTTTTTCCTAATTAAAATACGCTTGACAGATAAGAGAGATGATAAATGAATGCCAGATATAGTAGATGGAATACATGCAGTGCTAAATATAAAAACATAGTCCATGACACCATCTTAGAGATATGTTTGAAAATGTATCTTTCAAACAGGGGGGATTATGCATGGTTCTCATTCCAAAACAACTGCTCTTTTTATCAGAAATATTAGATGAATGAGTAGAAACCAAATCACTTTACTAAGGTCACATTTTATAAATACAGGCAGCAAAAGGTAGCACTATTGTTTCAGTATAAGTATTTATGATTCTACAGTTAAGGTTGTGTCATTATAAGGTGTACTTTAAAGGAACTGTAAATTAGCCTGTATAAGCTTTGCTTTAAAAGTTTCTATAAAAGGCCTGAGCTAGGAAACATCTTTGAGCATCTCTTCAAGAAGTGACTCATGTCATAAAAGAAAATATGAAATATTCTGACATAGGAAACCCTTCTGAAATTGCTATTCATTAGTTGTTTATGACATGCATCTTTTCTGAACGTCTCTCATGCGTACATTAGCTGGGGTTCATCTGGAGTACACTTAGAGCATTTTGAGATATATGCGAGGATAGCAGGGATGTTAGAATGATTGTAGCAAATCAAGATCCCATTCTTCCCCTTTTTACAGAAAAATTAGAATCTGGACACCAGTGGAGGTGAGAGTATGACATTTTTTACAGCCTTTTGTCTACGTCTGTAATTGCATAGTGGAATTTGCTGTGTTTAATGCTATTTAGTACAAGTAGTCACAGCATGGTGGGGGGTGATAGGCAGACTGAAACCCTAAGAGAGAGGCTACCAAAAAAAGCAAGGCTCTGCAATTTACTAAGCATTTTTGCAGATTCTGTCTTCATGTGAGGATTCAGTTCCCTTGTAATGGTAAAATAAAGCCCCTAAAATCTACAGAAGAAAGATATTTATATTTTTAAAAGCAGTGACTGAAAAGTCATTTGGTTATTTCCTACTTTTCCATCTTGTATTTCGAGAATTACAAGTTTGTTTACATTTTTCCTAAACATGCAGCAAGCTTTTTGTAGCTTAGGCACAGTTTGTTGGAATTCAAGAGGAATTCACCAAAAGCAAATATTCTCTTAAGGAGAATGACGAAAATTTTCTCTAGACATTGTACAGTTTTTTAGTGTCTCTTCATTATAAAATTATTATTATAACTCTTCCTTAATAGTGCTTTCATTGATAAGTCCATCCAAAACTATGCTACAGTCCTGACTACCTTATGTTGCCTGTAGTGAAAGATAAGTCTTCTATAGCAATTCTCTGTCTCAAACTATAAACTCACCTACCATGAAGCTCTTCTTTTGGCACAAAGAAATAATTTTTCCCAGCTTTTTACATAAGAGACAAAAAAGCTTGGATCCCAGTCAGTTGTTTTGCTATTTACAGTACTTGTCATTAGCGATTAGATATTTTAATTATAAACACTGTGCACTGGCTTGTGCAATGTTGGTTTTGATTGTTTTCATTTAGTCACCACAAGTATTGGTTTTAGAATGGAATTTTGCAGTATAGCCTACAAGTGTACTCCAGTAAGAACTGTTTTTTCTCGACATTTGTGGTACAGTGGACCAATGATGCATCAAAACTGCACAAATGGTGCAATTAAAATGAATGCATTAATAAAAAAAACCCCAACAAACAAAACCCAGACTATTGTAGCATGTAGCTTGTACTTCTACCACAAAATGTAATACAGTAGGACATCACTTTGCATTTACTGGAGATGCTTATCTACCTGGCTACTATGGAATACAGAGGCTTGTAGCATTCTGGTATGCTAGCTGGATTTTTCTGTTTGTGGTTTTTTTATTATTGGAGAGAATTTCAAGTTTAACAGGGACAGTGACATGTGGTCAAGTGATGATTTCGTATTGCCAGACAAACAGACATGCCTCAGAACACTTTGGAATATCCTGTGCAGATGAGTGACAGTCTGTTAAGGAGACATATCCACTATGAGTCACTAAGCTGAATGCACGAGGTCAACAGATTCATAACACTGAGGTGGCATAACAGTATTTCCAAGTAGGTACGTAGTGATTTCTCTCTGTGCTAGCATTTGTGAAAACAGTTGGATGTTTCCTCTGCTCCCATCACATTTAGCATATTGACAGTCCTCTGCACTGCAGCATCAGAGCAGTTAGTCTGCATACTAACACTAAAAATTACAACAGATTTGTTGTAGTTAGAGCTGTTAAATTACATCTTAAAACAGCATGAGGACACTTTCAGATCTGGTGTAAGTAGGAGCAAATTGATTCATGGGCACAGCACTTAATATGGGGTTGAACTGAGCTTGCAATGTTAACAGTATTGTGAAAATGGTGGAAATCTTAGTAGAAGTAGTCTTCTAAGGTATGAAAGCTTCCTTTTGTAACTAATTCAATGCTTGCTGGCAACTCCTGCAGTGTAGCATTAACATATCGATCAAAGAGCTAGCCACATCAGCATTTCACTGACATTAATGCTCATATATCATAATGAGGATTTAAAAACGATGAAGTCCTATGTAATGTCTTGGTAATAGAATTTAACTGTGATGGAATATTGCTGGTATGATTGTTATTTTCATCTCTGGATGTGCATATGTGTCAGAATAAGTAATACAGGATATGTCATTAGAAGACATAACTTTCCAATTTGCTAAGAGACAGAATATCTTGTTCTGTTGTGCAATATGAATGTTGGGTTATACAAGTCAAGGAAACAGAATCTTGTTTTACATGGCCGCTGCCTATAGTTAAGACAAGAAAGTGTGTTTTTTAAAAAACTCGACTCAGTGGGATGACGTAGGCTTCTTCAGTGAAAAATCTATGGTTTACAACTGTTCAAATATGTTGAAAAAGCCATGAGTTGCACAGAGAACCAACCCCTTATTGTACTTCTGTTTGTTGTTTTGCACTGTATGTTGTTTTCTCAGAGCACTACCATAGACTGCAAATTAACATCAGCAGCAACTGGAGATAAAAACTTTGACAAAAGCCCAACAAAAACAAGACAGCCTCGAAAAGTTGATCTCCGAGCTCGATACTGGGCATTCCTTTTTGACAATCTCAGACGGGCAGTTGATGAAATCTATGTTACATGTGAATCAGATCAGAGTGTAGTAGAATGCAAGGTAAGTCTTCATCTGTTCTTTGCCTTTTGTCTTAGTGACTAATTTTTGAAGTGTGTAAAACTTGTGTTGTACATAGTGTTATTAGATCTTATTTTCTGGATTAAATCGGTTTTTGCTTATTGAGCTATGATTTGGTTAATTTCCTGGCTGCACACCGATTTATTTTTTTCCTGTAATATTCTTGACTGTAGGTGGCACTGTTGTGATTCAGCCTTCTTCACATTCATTTACTTCGCTTTAAGTGGCTTAATTATACATTACTTCCTTTTTGTAGTGGTAGTTAACACTCTTCTAATTCTTTTTGTGGTGTTAAAGTAAGTGATTAGTGGTCAGATATAAAGAATGCCACTGTAAAATTTGCTTCCTGATTTCAAATACCATGTGTTTGTAAAAGCTTGTGCATCTGTGATGATTTTCTAGCAGACTGTATAAACATCATTGTCATTTATTAAAAGTCACTCATTCTTCAGAAATGGAATTTATCAAAAGCATTAAGAGAAGCCAGCAAAAAAAAAGTTTTAAAAGAAATACTAAAGATAGGACTTCTGTTTTCATATTAAAAATGGCTGAACACTACACATTCTGGAAATGATTATCTAAACACTGTAAAAAATTAGATATATCAATTTAAGTAAACTTTTTTCTTATCATATGCATCTAGCTCTCTGCTGTAATCAGACATGGCCAAATTGACTTCGAGATTGGCATACAAATATATTTCATTGAAAGCAGGTTTGAAAACTGAACAGTAGCTAGAGGCTTCCAGCTCACTGGTTGGTCTAACACAATTTAATGTTTTCTTACTGAATTGTCTTCCTGCTCAGGAAACTTCTCTGGAGAATTTTTTGGTTTAAGAAAATCAGTCAGCCTTGCATTGTAATTAAATTACCATTTTAAACTTTTGTGACTGGAAGAACAGAAGCGCTCTTGTATCATTATCACATATTTTGGGAATTAGATAACATCCAGCATTTTAATCGTGCCACTTGATCTGTTCTCAGATGGAGATACTGCATAGCCTAAGC
Source organism: Colius striatus (assembly GCF_028858725.1). Classification (NCBI taxonomy): domain Eukaryota; kingdom Metazoa; phylum Chordata; class Aves; order Coliiformes; family Coliidae; genus Colius; species Colius striatus. The sequence goes on along the minus strand of NC_084765.1, from coordinate 29,111,215 downwards.
GAACAGTCTTCATTTTAGTAGATGCTTGACAATGATGAATGTATCTGTGTGTGTCAGATTACTTGTTTGCAAAACAGAGGGAGGAAAAACCCAAAAATGAGTAAACACGGGAGTCCAATGTCATGTGTTTTAAAACTTGTAACATTCATGTTACTTTTACTTTTTGAAGGGTCTTTCTTCTCAGCACAAAGAAATGCTTTACCTAAGTAGCTGGAATATACATTTGTGCTATGATCTTTTCTTTGTGAGGTTTCCTTTTAAAGGTTACTGTTAAGTCGTGATTATTACTCTTTTGAGAAATTACTAAAATTTCTGCTAAGCCATGAAATATAAAATTGTTGAGTCTTGCAAATTGTTTCTACTAATAATATTTCACTGCCATCAATTCTATTCATTGTCATTTATTTTGGGGTGGTTATTGTTGACAGTTCAGTCCTACCAAAGGGGAAGCTGTCAGTCTGTCCCAGCTAACCACTTACAGCAGAATATTTTAGCTGCTGTCTTTTGAAGTGAGCACTTTGTCTATTAAGAGTTCTGTATATAACATTTTTGATACTACATACAGGCTTCAACTAAGGAGTTGAATGACAATCAAATCATTAGCTTGGAGATCTGTTTTAATTTTGGATAGAATATTAATAATAAGGAACTACAGATCCCTGCAGAAACTGTGAGTCTTCCTCACCTCTGATCCTGAAAAGCCAGTGCTTGCTGTCAACTAAAATACCTTGTCTGAACGCAGCATTCATGTTCTAGAATATAAAGAAAGTGTTTATTGCACTACCTCAACCTTTTAGAAGTTCATAAATTAAAATTTTGAACTTGTTTGGTTAGCAAATGGTACTTATTAAGACGCACTCATGTGACATTGTTCCAAGAATTCAGGTAGCTTAGTAAAATGCCTATGTACTGCCTTTAAAACAGTTGAACTCAGTCTGACTCAGTTCAGGTAAATAATCATCATTTGCTATCTAAAACACTTGTTTTATTGCTTTGGTTTTGGTAGTTCTGTGTACTTGCTGTCATGTTACTCCCAAGCACCAAGTTTCATACTTTGTATTGACTCTTCTAATCATGCCTCGTCAAGATCTCTGGCCCTGCCTTTTCTTGCTGCTTGAAAATGTAAGCAATGAAGGGAATCTAGATTCCCTGTTTTGTGACAGCTTGAAGGAAAGATGGCTGTAGCGAGGTTCTACATGTTATTTCAGGGGTGGCTCTGGCTGATTGAATGTGCAGGAGTGGGAGGATAAAAAGTGCTTTTAGGCCTCTGAATGAGGTGAACGGGAATGATGGCATAATATGAGACATAGTATGAATTCTATGTGGTCTAATGAAGTATCTCTCTAACTCTTCTGTTTTCTGTAGAACTCTAGTAATGTGTGGTGTGGCAAAATATGTTAAGCTTGACTGACAGGAAAATAGTGTCTATAATGTGCATAAATACTTTTCTTAGGCTTTTGGACTTAAGAGGGCAGGTTTAATGCAATCACACCATGTGTTTTGTCTGTCCTTGTGTAGCTACGATTTTCTGTCATCCCTGCCATAACTTGTAATATCAGTGGGCCAATTTAAATTAGTTTAGTCATAGTAGATATTGTAAGAGTAGGTGACTAGTCTGGGAGAAGACATCCTGGTAAGACTCACATTGCAGAAAAGAGTGCCACTCAATCTTTATTAGACACCAGGGAATTCGGTGAGAGAGCAAGTAAGTGCACCAGCTGAGGGAAGAGGGATTGTGTGCATAGTTGGTTTTGTTTTGTGAGGTGGGATTTTTTTTCTTATTTGTTTGTTTTTTAAGTAAGAACTAAGTGAAGTGCATGTCATAATGTAATTTCTGGCACTAGAGAAACCAGTAAGGAGGTAGTAGAACAGGCTCTGCTGAATGCATGGCTTGCAGAACCACTTAAAATTTTAATGCTTGCAGTTGTTGTGGGTTTTTTTAAATTGTCATTATTTTGACTTCTTTTTGGGCAGGAGAAATTCAGCAATTTTTTAGGCTTTTTCCATTTTATATATGACAGTACTGATCTTCTGAATATTTTAAGTTGAAAATTCCATTGGTAATAAAACCTTTTACTGAAGCTCATGGTGAAAATGAGAATGGATTAGCTTCACTTCTACATTTGTTTTTGCAAACTTTTTATATTATATAGAAAAGTATCTAGTGGTTAAAATGTTACGAGAGATACCAACAGGCACATCAGCTCTGTTGAAAATGGATTAATGTATTTCTGCTATATCTAAAGAACAGAGAGGATTTTGATAAATGACAATTCCATATTGCCGCGTTTACTTTTCAGACTCATTTGACAGAATATCTTATGAGCTCTTTTCATGAATTACCATTTTAATTTTTAGTACTGGATATATGTGGGAAAAAATACTAAATCAAGAACCAAAATACGCTTTCCTTTGTTTTTTTTTAAAGTGGGATTTTGAAAACTCCTTTTTATTAAGACAAATCCATCATATCAAAAACCTTCTTAATTTAAATTTTTTAAGGGATAGCTCCTCAAATTTATGTCTTGATCAAATAGCTATATGCAGTTCCATTGAAACATTTTAGTTGTATAGAGATAGTCTTAGAAGATCTGTGTAAAAATTAAATATGAAAACTTTTGGCATTTAAAACCTTCGGATTAACCTGGTATAAAAGTGTTCTTTTTCATTTTTTAAAGTTTATTTTATACCTTTTGATCGCTTGCATTCTTCCAAATTGGTATAGTTTTATTGATTACATTGTCACTGAAGATAATGTTTGATGCTCCCAAATCAGAAAGGACTGTAGTGGCTGCTTGTGGTTGAAACTGCAGACGAGAGGGTTGTAGTAAGGGTACAAACAGTGGAAATGTCTGTAAGAGGATCTTGGTTGTGTATATTTTCTCCCAGCTTTGGGCACTGCTGAAGTTACTATTTCACTATTGATTTGGAATTGAGAGCTCTCAAATCATGTATGTAGACCTATAGATATGGCTTCAATGCTTTATCTGTAAAAGTATAATGAACACAATATTTTTTCTAAAATAAGGAATTCTTACATTTAAGCATCATCTTATTGCATATAAATCGGTTTGTGCAGTAGTGGTAGGCAGAAATTAGATCTATTCTAATAGATTTTGCTATACCCTTCTACATTTCAAAAGGCAAATTGTATAGATGTTCTGTACATTAACTAGGTTTGTATGTGTCTAATGTTTATATGAATATTTTATTACCCTGTGTTTTTAGGTTTGAATGGCAAGCCTAGGCAGAAAAGAAATAATAATGTCTTTAAATCTGTTTCTGTATGCTAAAAGGAATTGAACTCAAAATTATTTGTATATGGAGGGTAGATTCTGTCAGTTTTGGCCAGTGGGATTTTGACTAATGCAAAAAAAAAAAAAAAAAAAAAAAAAAGAAAAGGGTCTTCTAATGTGCTACTGTTCTTTTATGGTCTTCAAGTGTCTCAGCAACAAAGTTTAAATATTTTTCTTACTATATATATATAGTTCTAATAAAAGGAAACAGCATACCTCACATGTAAAACACTTACTGATAGAGTTTGAGCAACTTGCTCTACTAGCTGTGGCTATAGTAACTCTAGAAGACCCTCGCTCTACTTTAAACTTAATTGCTGAACTTTTTCCTCCTAGAATGAATTAATGGCTTACACCATTTTTTTCCCTTTCAAAAAGATGAATTTTTGTTTTAATTTTCATGAAATAAAAATTTAGTTCTATACTATTTCTAAGTTGCTGGTTAGCATTGCTTAATGCAAATGCAAACTTTTGTCTTTCTACCTAGCATTGGTGTATTTCTGTAATGTTTTGGCAAGGGTAGTTTCCCTCCCTGTTTCTCAAGCTTACACATGCATTCTTAAATCAGCCTGCCTTGACTGTAGTTCAGTGAAAACAGTTTAAGTCTGCTTGAGTTTTTTTTCCTCTTATAAAATGGAAAACTCAGTCATGAAGTTCTGTTCTCATTCTCATAGCAAAGTTCTGTTCCCATACTCTAAGGACGTGGGTAGAGCCTTTCATTGAAAAGATTTGACATGTTCCATGATGTTATGTGAAAGAACCAGCTCAAGCAACTTTTGTTAGGGCCTTCCAGTCAGTGATAGCTGTGAGAGAGTTAGAGTTGATTGAAGGCCTCCCTCTCTCCCAGAAGATGAGAAGAACATACTTAATTAACATCTCTTGCTGAGAATATCTTGTGAGGGCTGCTTTTGCTTCTGAGTATGTGCATTCTAATGGTTTCAGTTTATGCATGCAGACTGAGACCCATGGTCATCCAGACTGGTTTCTGGTTTTTAAGACAGCCAAGATAATAAAACTGTTTCTGAGCATTTTGGAACTGAAGGTAGAAAACCCAAGATTTTCCAAACATCAGTTAAAAACAAAATCTGCAGTAATTCACTGTAATGGTCAAGTTGATCCAGAAAGAATCTTCCTCCTGTTTCCACTGATAAGAGCCAATTCAACTCTGTCCATTTTACTTCTTATGAAGAAAAAAAATGTGATTGTTTTTTTACCAATACTTTTCAGTTTTAGAAATGTGAAAAGTACCCAGCCCCAGTGAGAAAAAAAAAAAAATAGAGTCAGAGTTTAATACCTGAGGCTTTTGGGAGTAATAATTTGTTATATAGCGAATTTCACTTCTTTTTCTGTAGTGCTACAAACCCTAAGAAAGGTATCCCAAAAAGGATGGTGAAGTAATTTACTTCCTCAATGCAGGCCTCAATGTACCTCTTTAGGTACATTTTTCTTGTTCCAGTGTCCTGGATTGCTCTGGGTCTCTGGGTGAAGAAAATATTGGCTTTTCAAAGGAATTAAAAAAAAACAAACAACAAACAAAATGAAGCAACCCAAACTGCAAAATCTGTGTGGTTTAATTAAGTTTTATTTAGCATCTTTTCCCTTTAACACCTATATTATTTTAATTCGTAATTATTTCCCCATTAGAGTCCTCTATTAAGTGTACTTCTATCCTTAATACCTTGTTGTACTGATGCCTTCATTATTTGAACCTGTAGAACATTTCCAGTTAGAACGAGAATTTCAGCATGGACTGAGCTCTATTCCATATGATTGAATCCATTTTCTTGGCTAAAACCAAGATGATTATGAGGCTTCCTTAAAGCCTAAAAGAATTAATTACATATTAGAACACGTTTAATTATTTTTCTGTTTCTCACAAGACAATTTTTCAGATCAATAGGTTTTTATGAAATATCATAGAATGAATGAATCGTCGAATGGGACCTTTAGAGTTCATCTAGTCCAACCTCCCTGCAGAAACAGGTTCACCTAGATCAGGTTGCATAGGAACATGTCCAGGTGGGTTGTGAAGACCTCCAAGGAAGGAGACTCCACAACCCCTCTGGGCAGCCTGTTCCACTGCTCCCTCACCCTCACAGTAAAATAGTTTTTTCTTATATTTAAGTGGAACTTTTTGTGTTCCAGCTTCATCCTGTTACCCCGTGTCCTGTTGCTAGCTAGTATAGAAAAAAGGGATGTCCCAACCTCTTGACACCCACCCTTTAGATATTTATAAATGTAAATAAAATCCTAAATATATGTTCACATTGTTCAAGAAGGTCTGATTCGACAGTTGAAATATGTCAAAAGTATACTAGGCTGCCACTTACCACTCAGTTAGTGAAAAGTGCATGTGTTTCTATTTCTGAATTGAGAGATACTTAGGAACTGGTATGTTCATGTTCCTAAATAAATACCCCGCAGCCATATTGTAGCAGTCAGTGCTAAATGAAAATTCCTTGCAGTGATACAGGCTTGGGACAGAGTGACTTGAGAGCTGTCTTGTGTAAAGGGACCTGGGAATGTTAATAGACAGCCACCTGAACATGGGCCAACAGTGTGCACCGGTGGCCAAGACCAGTGGCATCCTGGCCTGAATCAGAAATAGTGTGACTGGCAGGACCAAGGAGGTGATTGTCACCCTGTTCTCAGTGCTGTTGAGACCACACCCCAAATACTGTATCCAGTTCTGGCTCTCTCACTACAAGAAGGACATTGAGGTGCTGGAGCATGTCTAGAGATGACCAATGAAGCTGGTGAAGGGTCTAGAGAACAATTCTTCTAAGGAGCAGTTGAGGGAGCTGGGGATGTTTAACCTGGAGAAGCGGAGTCTGAGAGAAAACATGATCACTCTCTGCAGCTACGTGAAGGGGAGCTGTAGTGAGGTGGGAGTCAATCTCTTCCCACTAGTAATGAATGATACAATGTGAGGAAATGGGTTCAAGTTGGTCCTGGGGAGGTTTAGATATTAGGGAGAACTTTTTCACTGAGAGGGTCATTAAGCATTAGAACAGGCTGTCCAGGGAGGTAGTGGAGTCACTATCCCTGAAGATATTCAAAAGATGTGTAGATGAAGTGCTGAGGGATATGTTTGAGTTTAGTGGTGGGCTTTGACTGTGTGAGAGCAGTGGTTGGATTTGATCTTAAAGGTCTTTTCCAACCATAAAGATTCTATGATTCTGATTTATTCCTCCTACCACTTCTTGGAAATTTTACATTTTCATTGTTGTCATCTTCTGCAGATGAGTCAATGAAAAGGGGTTATGATTGGGTATTCAGTCTCACAGATGAAAATGGGTGAGATCTTTCAGAATAGTGATCCATTCTAAAAAGTCAGGTAAGGGAAAGCTGTCATCTCTTCTAGCTGACAGTTTGTATAATCCTAGACCTGCCTCTCCATTCTTCACATCACACATATATATATATATATATATGTAAACACTCTCATACACTCATTTTTATGTAAGTAAATTGTATAATTAAGTCCATGCATATACCCCCTTATTGCTACATCCATTCTTAGGGAGAAAACTTACTTTGGTAATGGTTATGCTTCTCAGGAGCACATACATCCTTGGCAAATAGTGAATTATGGCTGTCACATTGTAGGCGAATCACTGAGGCCAGATGTGGTGAATTTCACACTTGGATCTAAGCGGCCGTGTGTTCCTGCAGCTTTGCCATCTAGAGTTTGCTGCTCAGGGGCTTCTGCAACACCAGTGCGAGAACGTTTAAAAAGGTACATCAATCTGGAGAACTCTAGTCACTGGAAGATTAGGGGTTTTTCCCCTCTCTGCATCTTTTAAAGGTGTTTGTTTGTTTTTCTTTTTAAATATTACTTATCATGTACTGAAGTTGATATAATGAGTCCTTTGGCTAGAGTAGCCACTCCTTTTCATCCTTTCCCAGAGTTTTAAGAACAGTTTTGGCAATCATCTTTGTTTAACCTAAACCTAGAGCTGTCTTTAAGTGTTTGTAATTCAACTGTATGAAAAAGGCTGCAAGGAATTTTTTGAAGCAGTTTTTGTGTCAGATTACTGAAACACCCAGTTAACCTTAAAAACATAAATTTGAAGAAAGAAGAAAGGAACTTAGATTGTCTCCTAAAAATCTATGCTGGTATAACAAAATGGAGTTTATTTTGTTAAATACATAATCTAAAATATTTGGTAGAGATCATGAAACAATAATAAAGTACACATAGTTTGTAAAATAAAACACATATGTCCAGCCTTGAGAATAAGCTCAGGTACAGATGTGGTGACTGAGTTAATTTTTCTGACACACATTCTGCTATTTTGAGCTGTAGTAACCCTAAAATCCTACAATCTTCCATGCTTCCCTGTTCAAGAACAGGAAAACAGATGCAGAAGACATTTCAGAGCTGTATGGAATTTTCAGACTACGTGAACTTCTGTTTTTAAGGATTATAATAGACCTATATGGGACCAAAGTCAAGATTGTCTTGATTCAGGAATACAGGATTATTCTGATGTGGCTACTCTGTATATTAGAGATCCTTGTTGACTGATGAGTAATTAATATGGACATCCAATTGAAGAAACTAGAAGTACAGCTTTAAGATAAATACATAGAAAGCCAAGTAACAACTGACAGCTGGAGAAAAGAAGGAAAAAATACAAAAAGAGCTTTTTGAATGTGCCAGACTATTGATCAGAGAACTGAACAGAGGGGAGAAGGAAACAGGAGCTGTATTGTGAGTGTTTTTAGCTTTATGTCACTGATTTTCTTTTAAGCGTTGCTTTTTAACAGTATTGCTTTCTTTTTTTTAGTTTGAACTGTCTCTTTAAAAATAATATGGGATGGATATGACCTTGAAAAATAATGGGATTTGAAATTGTTTTGACTCTAGTGCAGCCGTAGCCTACCCCATAAAGGTTCCTTTTTGTCAGCACCTTCTCAAGTGGTACAAGTTTCCACTGCTTCAGCACCACGGGGTATATCTGCTACACTCGGTACCATAGGTGAGCTGGAGAGCTGTATTGATGTCCAGGACCCCGGAGCCCTGCACGCCAGTATTGTGTGTCAGTAGGACAAAGGGATGGCGCCAACAGTCCTGCTGTATGCGCCAGTAACTAGAATTAATTACAAACCAATCGAATCCGTTGCAGCCAATTGGTAAACTAATTGGTAATTTTAGCTGTACATCTATATGTAGTTATCTGGATGCCTGTAACAGCGCTTTCAGAGGCACTTTTGTTCTGCTTCATCCTGCTTGACAAAATGGCCCTCATAGCTTTAGGGAGAAAGATGTGCATCAGTGAATATGGGGCCACTCCAGCTGCTTGTCTTGTTTGTATTCCCTTGTTCGTACAACATGACTCGGGTTACAGCTGCATGGTTCTGCTCTGATCATTTCTGATAATGTGTAGCTAAACATTCCTTAAAATAGGTTAAGCCATTTATTGTATTTTTTTCTTTGTGCCAACTAACTTAGGAAGTGTAACTCATATTCAGATTTCTTTTTTGAGGACTATCTCAGTGCAGACTCAAAAAGCAAATGATTCAGAATTAAATTTTGCTTTCTGTGCTCTTATTGTTAGTAACCATCAGCACAGCTTAGTATGGGCTAACCTAAATGGACATGAATTGAATTAGAAAGCTGAAATTTTATTAGTGAAATTGAAAAAAGAACTCACTGAAATAGCTGACTTGTTCATTTCTTGTAGCAGACTTTACTTCAGAATTATTTTGGTGCTGTAAACTAACTGCCTTGTAAGAAAGATTTTTATTGGCTTTTTTGTGGAGGGTTTCAAAACAAAGAGCAACTTTTACATCAGCAGTGGCATTCTTTTTTATTTCCCTTGTGTTTGACTTTTCCCTTCTAACAATGAGGAAATGCTCCATATCTGTCGTATGTATTAGTTAAAAGGATACGTATGTGAGAATTGAAGCCGAGTTTCAAACTTGCAGTTGCATTAAACAAAATGAATAATCATCCATATGACTTTAAATGAAAAAGCTTTTTGCATACATTAGAGGTCCTTTTTCTGTTAAAAGGATAATTAAAATTAAGGATGAATGGGACATGATCACAAAAATGTGCCTTAGATACCTGTATTGTTGTAGAGTGATTTTACTGGGTTCAGTGCTAAAAGTTTCACTGTGAAAACTTCTTGTTAAACACTTAAGAACCAAAACATTTTAACTTGCAGTTGCCCCAAAATATTGCTGAGTAATAACTATTTGTTTTGAGCAAAAAATCTTCTTAATGACAACAGAAATCATAGAATCGTACAATTATAGAGTGGTAGGGTTGGAAGGGACCTTAGAGATCATCTAGTCCAAGCTCCTTGCAGAAGCAGGTTCACCTAGATCAGGTCACATAGGAACATGTCCAGATGGGTCTTGAAGACCTTCAAGGAAGGAGAATCCACAACCCCTCTGGGCAGCCTGTGCCAGGGCTCCGTCACCCTCACAGTAAAATAGGGGTTTTTTTGTGTTCCGGCTTCATCCCATTACCCCTTGTCCTGTTACTAACTACTACAGAAAAAAGGGATGTCCCAGCCTCCTGACACCCACCCTTTAGGTTTAACATTATTAACATTATCATGTTAATAATAACATTAACATTATTAAATGTTAATAAGATCTCCTCTCAATCTCCTCTTCTCCAGACTAAACAGCCCCAGTTCCCGCAGCCTTTCCTCATATGAAACATGCTCCAGTCCCCTGATCATCTTGGTGGCCCTGCACTGGACTCTCTCCAAAAGTTTCCTGTCCCTCTTGAGCTGGGGAGCCTAGAACTTATGAGCCTTAATCTTGGCCAACAAGTCTTTAACCTCTTCCTCTTCCATCCAAGGAAAGTCCTCTGCTGTCCTGGCCATCCTATTATCCTTGCTGGACTGGGCTTCCCAAGGGTCAACCTTGACCGTAAAGACTGAAGCAAAGAAGGCATTCAGTACTTCAGCCTCTCTGCGTCCTCGGTCACCAAGGCACCCACCCTCAGTGTTTAGCAGTGGGCCCACATTCCTCCTCGTCATGCTTCTGCTGCTGGTGTACTTGAAAAATGCCTTATTACTGTCCTTAATTTCCCTGGCTAAATTTAATTCTGCATGCCCTGGCCATGTTCCTATACTCTTCCCAAGAAGCCAGCCCCTGTTTCCACCTCTCATGTGTGGCTGCTTTCTGCCTGAGTTGTCCCAGGAGATCCTTGCTCATCCATGGAGGCCTCCTATTCCTCCTTTCTTGTGCACTGGGACACACTGATCCTGGCCTTGGAGGAAATGATGCTTGAAGATTGATCAGCACTCATGGGCACTTCTGTCTTCTAGAATCATATTCCATGAAATCCGTCCAAGTAGATCTTTGAAGAGGCCAAAGTCGGCTTGCCTGAAATCCAGGGTCACGGTCCTGCTTTGTGTCCTGCCTCTTCCACACAGGATCTTGAACTCTACCATGTCATGGTCACTGCAGCCAAGGTTGCCTTCAACCTTCACATCCCCAACCAGACCCTCCTTATTTGTCAGTACTAGGTCCAGCAGCACACCCCTCCTTGTTGGTTCCTCAATCATCTGCGACAGGAAATTGTCGTCAGCAATCTGTAGGAACCTCCTGGACTGCGTGTGCTTGGCTGTGTGGCTATCCCAGCACATATCAGGGTGGTTGAAGTCCCCCATGAGGACCAGGGACTGTGATCGTGAGGGAGCTCTCAACTGTTCACAGAAGGCCTCATGCACATCCTCCTCCTGATCAGGTAGTCTGTAGCGGACTCCTACAACAATATCAGCTGCCTTGCCCTGGCCATTATTTTTTACCCATATGCACTCTACCCGCTCCTCATCCCCACCCAGGCACAGTTCAGTACACATTAATTGCTCTCTCACATAGAGAGCAACTCCACCTCCACGCCTTGTCAAGCTGTCCTTCCTGAATACATAACCCTCCATGGCTGTGCTCCAGTCATGGCAGCTGTCCCACCACATCTCTGTGACTGCAATGAGGTCGTAGCCCCACATCCGCACCCACATCTCCAGTTCCTCCTGCTTATTCCCCAGGCTGCGTGCATTGGTGTAGAGGCAGCGCAGGGGCTTACTCAAACACACAGGTTTCCCTGGGCAGGTGCAGGAGGTTCCTTCCTGGTTTGGCTCTTCCTCAGGGTGGTCAGCCTTCTGCATCTCAGCCCAGTGTGCAGGTGAAGGGCACTTATCATTGCATTCCCTGTCCTGCCCTGTTTCCCAGCTAGAGGGGACAGCTTGTTCTATTTTGCTTCTCCCCCCACCCCCTAAGTTCCTTAGTTTAAATACCTCTTTATTAAGACTTTGACGTAGTACAGACTTCGCAAAACAGCAACATATTGTCATAAATGTTTTTCCTTTTACCATACATTAAGTCTATATTTAATCTCTGCATGTGAGGCTTATGTGAGTTTTCAAAGAATTTAAGCTTCATTTATGGATTTTTATTATTTTCAGCATGTCGTTGTCATAGAGTACAGTTTACTTTTTTTCTTGTCTTCGAAAGAGTAATGAAAGCTGCTGCTATTTCTGATTGACACGATCTTGAACTGTTTCCATTAGAAGTGCATTAATGTACTTTGGGTGATAATCAGTGCTGCTGAGAAGGTGCCTCATGCCTGTTGGCTGTGATGGTCTGTGTGGTTTTTGACACTTTCAGTCATATTTTTTGAGATTATATGTGAAATGTAAGTGATTTCCTAGCTTGCTGCATGGTAAAGATTTGCTCCTTCCTCTGCCAGTAACAGTAGATAACTATAGTTTGCTCAGGGAACAAAGCCAAGAGCTTAATCATATGGTCTTTTTCCCTGCTTGGCTGTGAAAAAATGGCAGTGCTGTCTGAGCAAAGACTGCTGGATCCCAGCTTGCCTTTTAATTGTTTATTGTTTCAGTACGTAATCTGACCTTACTGTAGATACTACATTTGTACATTTAACCAAACTAGAAATCAGTAGATAAAGTCAGTAATTTCTGAAAGTTAAGGATATTTTTACCAGAAACCAATGTTTTAGTTCCCGACCACTCGGCCACTGGTATTCTATTTGTTAATTTCTTCCTGATATACTGTGAAGTAAAGTTAGTTTTAAATATCTTTTCATAACAGCTCATTTTATTTGTTAAAGAACAACACATAATTTAGAAGATTCTAACAACTTCATCAAGATTTTGCAGTATTTTGAACACAACTCCAGGACTCCTACATAATTTCTGACATTATATGTTTCATCCTACCCAGGAATGCTGGGATGGATTAGATTGTTTTTAATATCCCTTCCTATTGTGTTATTTTATGATAATGTGAAAAACTTTCAAGCTGTAAAATATGTTTATGACTCTAGCTTTCAGTGATAATTAATGTAAAAAAATGCATAAATTCCTTGGTAACTCCATATAGTTCATAAGTATTTATTAAATGCTAAAATATGAATTGGTTTGTAATAGTCAAGTAGTATAATCTGGATGTTAGAGATATATATTCTGGACATGTGACTGCTGCATAGACAAGAACATGCAATTAGTTACTTTTTTCACCTGTTGTGGTGTGTTGATCAGAGAAGAGAATGCAAACTTAGCATTTTATCCTGTTTATTTCTGAATGAGTTTGTCACTACACATGTAATTTTATAAACCAAATGTAATGCTGCAGTCCTTCTCTTTCTGCCTCTCAAAATGTCACCATGAGAATCTTTTTGATTCAAACCTGCTTTATTAGTACAAAAGTGCTGGTAATCTCACATGACAATAGGTCTGTCATTAATCTGGACACATACAAGCAGATATCATTTGTAAGTTCTGCCCACTTGAAAACCTGTAGGAACAGGGTATGGTTTGTTGAACTTCAGAGACATAAGAAGGAATTCTTTTCTAGTGCAGGGATCCCAGGATTCTCCAGAATGAATTCCCTTGTTCTGATGCAGTTGCCTTTGTGTATTTTTACTTTGCAGATTAATCGTCACATTTTTAGTCTCCATTCGTTCTGTTAAATTTTACAGGCAGTCTTGCTTATTTGATGATGTATGTCCAGCATATTTTAAAAGGTAACAACTCTGGCAAGACTGTCCTGAAACAGCAATACTAACATATGTTAGGAATTATTTTCTTGCCAATATTTTTGGTTTGTCTTTAGGTGTTGGTACTCACAGAGATCTTGGAAAATATACACATTTTTTAATAGGATAAATATTTTAGTGTTCATTCACATAAAAATTGTAACTATCTGGGCTTTTTTGATTTTATTTTTTACAAGAGTGAAGAGACTAGTAAATTTCCTACTAATTTTTTACTAGAGACTAGTAAATTTCCTACTTTATTTTCAGTTCCTTTATTAGGGTGGGGGATTGTTTTTTGAATACAAAAGTTGATGCAAAGTTACCTTTCAGGAAGTCCTGATGATGCTTGATAACTATGTAAGGGACTTCAAAGCATTGATTGACTGGATACAGCTACAGGAGAAGCTAGAAAAAACCGATGCTCAAAGCAGGTAATTAGATTTTTATAGCCTTTTAATCTACATCCAATACTATCTCATAGTAAACAATGCGCCTAGTATTGAATTTATGCCTTGGTGTCTAATGAAAAGTAAGATTTTGCTGGTATAATTTGTGTCTGTAGAAGATGGGAGACCTGTAGTATGTGTGGAGTGATACCCTCTAGTTCTTCCACTTTCCTTTGTTAGGTAGTGAGCTCAGTCCCTCATCTGCCTAGACAGAGACAAAAAGTAGAGCAAATGTGACAGAGTAGTTTTATTGGTTGATTATAGGTTGTTAATCATGCTAGTAGTACTGGAACCAGTTAAAAAAATAATTTATGTGTTTTTCAGAGCCTATCTTCACCAGCACTGGATTCTACTAGTTGAATTTAGTTTTTAATTGCCAGTTGTAATTTTAATGTAATCGGAGAGCTTCAGGAGCAAGAGTTAGAAATAAAAAAGAAAATATTGTTAACTTCAATGAGCTGCATAATGCAACTGATACTCTGGCTTTTGTCTCAAACGCTCTGTGTTTGGACAAGAACATTTTATGTTAGTGGCAGTTAAATCAACCTCTTCAGTTGTCTTTGCAAATACACTTTTATCAGTAAATGTTATTACTGGCAAAGTTTGGTATGTTGGTAATATAATAGAAAGAGTGGATGGTGATATAATTGGTTAGTTCTAGAATTTTTTCTGTACTGAAGGTATTTGATTAACTGTATAAACTTGTATCAACCAAAACAGTTATTAACTAGATTGAATGCAATGTTACACAGGATAGGCAAACATAAGGTAGCTTAAATGGTTGTGGCCTTTGTTGTGCACTGTTATTGTCACTAGAACTAGAGTGTATTTCCTGTCCTACCCCTGATCCTTTCCTTTTAACTGTTTAATGTAACCTGGTTTGATGTTTGGTCCCACACTGACATACAGTAAGCATTGTAGTCTTGAGAGTGTGCATCATTTTTTATGTAGGTCTTACTAATAGAGTTTGCAGATAGTGTAGAAACAATTACTAAGATGTATGATTAAATTCAGCAGTATTTGTTAGTACTTCTCAGCATTTGTCGGTGTTGTTTTTCCTTTAAAGTGATAGAGGAATACTTACTGTGAATTTCATTTTTAAACTTTTCTTTCCTGGCTTTGCAGACCTACGTCATTAGCCTGGGAAGTAAAGAAAATGTCTCCAGGACGCCACGTGATTCCTAGTCCATCAACAGATAGAATAAATGTGACATCAAATGCTCGAAGAAGTTTAAATTTTGGGTATGAAACCAGATCATAAGTTTATTAAAGCTAAAATAAAGATGCATTTGAAGCAGTGTGCATGAATATGCAATTTTTCTATAGTTATCAATATATTGTTTTGCTGTTTATTAAGTCATAGTTACAATTTTTTGCCTTCATGAAAGAAAAGCACATGTTCTGTAAAAGAAAATCCTATCAGTGACTCAACTTTTTACATACTTTGTTATATATTTCATTATTAGTCATTCCAAAGATCTGAAGATAAAATTAGTGTATTTCATGTTATCTGTTTAATACTCTCTTCCTACTACAAAATGAAGGTCTAAGTGTCTGTAATTGGCATTTTATAATTGCCAGCGTATGCAATGCAAATGAGCAGCTGAACATGCAAAAATAAATACAGGTCAAAAGGAGTTAATGTAAAGTGAGATTATGGTGATTCTGCTGAATAAGAATGTTACTGTTTTAGAGCATATTATTACTACAGCAACGCATCTTTTACTAGTTAAAAATGAAAATGGCAGTTCAAAAACAGTTCAGCAGAAATACACTTAAACACCGGTTTAGAGTAGCAATGTCTGGTGCTGTTTCTGTTCTGGAGACCACGTTATGTGTGCACTCTAAAACTTGCTCAGAGTATTTTTTAGGTCATTCAGGTTTGTATGTTTCGTGAGTGGTTACAGTGTCCTCAGCAGAGATGTAATGGTAAAATGTTTGGTTAGTACTTCTGAGCATTGAACTCTTAAATTTTCAATATCAAATATTTATACAAAACTAGTATGAAGTGTGCTTGGGGGAAAAAATTACTCAAATGGTGCTAGTCTCTTTGTAGATGTGTGTATTGATACCTACCTGACAGGTGTCTGCCTAAATGCACAATGATGGGTGGAAAATGTGCACAAGTAGTTAGATGAAAAATTGGAATCTGGTGCAAATCAGTGCTATCTTATTGGAATACAAACAACAGGTCAGCACAGCAACATCTTTCAGCTAAGCCTTCTCTTTTTTTTGTATGTCATTGAATGTTGCTGTTTATTCACCATCACAAGGAGATAATTAACAACTATGTGCAGCTAATAACAAAATTAATTTCCTGTTCTTCAGAAAAAAAAAATCTGAAATTTAATTAATTAATTAAATTTTATGTTCTTCTGTGCAAACTTCTTTTGTCTTAGTCTGATAGTGTGACTCAAAGCATAACAGCACCAGACAACAATATTTTGTGTGTGTTTGAGAAAATAGGATGGAAAATAAGGGTTTATACATACTTTGTACTATTAAAATTTTTGACAGAATGCTGGGAATTATTAGGAAAGGAATAGAGGACACAGATAAGGTGGTATTGTACCACTGCAGAAATTCGTAGTGAATTACTTTTACCTTTGGTTGTCTTCATCTCTTCCCAAAGAAAGTTGGAAATGTACAGAAATTGAAAACAGGAACAATTGGAAGCATCAACAATATTGATGCAAAAAGAAAATAATTTGGAGAAGAGATAATGAAAAGGGAATGATAAATATCTTACAGAAAAAATGAATTGGAAATTTTTGTTCATTATTTTGAATTAAAAGGAATTCTGAGTACTATTCAGAGTGATCAAACACCAAGCTTAAAACGATAGAAGTATTTTTCACAACAATATGTAGAGTTTGTTATTGTCCAATGGTGCTGATGGAAAAGCATAAATTATTTCAGAATTTAACATAACAAAGATTGAAGTCCATCTTTGGTTATGAAACATAATATTGTGTTTAATAAATGACAGCAACTTTTCAGTGTGAAGTGCTGCAACCTGGAGAGTCTGCCAAGGGAAAAGGCATTCTGTCCTCTGCAGTTCTGACAGTCTTTTTGCTCAGCTGTATGGAACTATCAGAAAGAGGGTACTGGGCTGCTTCTGGTTTCCACACGTGAAGTAGTATTGCATCTCAGAGGATCAATGGGAATTACTAAAAACAAACGATCCAACCAGCCATGTTTTTATAATTTCTGAAATTATTTCTGATAGGGTTTTTTTGATGGCTGTCTTGGTAAAAATAGGAAATAATGACAAATTGATTTATCACTAAGCTTAAAATAAGTGAACAGTCTAGTTATATGGGGATTTTCTACACATCTCTTTGAAACTTAAAAGGTCTTCATTTCTTTATCCTTGAGTTACTTTAACTAATGAAGCACCTGGGTTTGTTGGACTGTTTTAATCAGTGTTGTAAAGCTTGGAAGAGGAATCAGTTTTATGATCGCAGATAAAAAGACTTCTGTTACAGAAGAGAATTGGACACTTCTTGAACATGTGCTTCTTGAATATTAACATTTTCCAATTTAAAAAAAAATTCTTCGCATTCACTTAAATAAAACTGTATAGATTTGTGCCCTAAGCCTTATGCAGAAAATGGCAACTTTTTGCAAAAGCAAAACAAAGTAATTAAAAAAACCCTGTAGTTCTGTCCATTCAGAAGTTCAAAGTTTTGATGATCAGTGTTGCAGACCTTCCTGCAAGTTAATAAAATGGCCTTCCAGATGTACAAGGTTTTTTTGTTGTGTAAGTAATGGAAAATAGATCTATTCCTGTATTTGGTTAACCTTGTAACAGAGTATGTTGTGGATTTGAGAGCCCTGTGTTTACAATTAAACCTGCACTTCTTTGGACTTCTTCCCCATATGCTTTGTTAGACTCATTACTAATGGTTGCAGCCCATTCAATACAGTTCATTGATGAAATTAGGCTGGAGGTGGGAAGGTGCCGTAGAAGAGCTGTTACATTTGGCTGTAAATACTGTGTTTATTTCTATAATATTAACATTTGGTATCAGAGAAGGTTTCTTGTGCGAATTATTTGTCCATCACTAGTGTTACATGTTTATTCAGTCATTTAAAAATTTTTAATATGAGAATTTAACGTCTTGATAATTTAGTTTCATTGCTAAATATAAGGAATCTCACTTTGAGATCTTGAGATGCAGCACTATGTTTTGTTGTCTTCTGTCTTCCCTGTGACTGGGAATATGTAATATACTATCAAGGCAGTTGCCTAATAGAAACAAAAAATAACCCCAAAGCATCCCACCTGCTGATTTATTGTTGCATCCTTCTTCTGTGATTAGATTTACTGTTTTCTGTGAGCTGAATATGTAGGGATTTTGCTGATGAGAAATCTATTGAAACTTTCATGTTCATGAACTACAATACTATTATTTAAAACTGTGGAGAGAGAAAAGGAGTCAGACTTCATGAAGAGTTACTATAAGCTTTTCTTGTTTTATAGTAGGTTCCAGGTTTTGAAACTAGTTCTCAGTCTGAATAATTGACTGGCATTGAGTGTCCTCATAAAGCTTTCTGATGAACCATTCTGTTGTTTGATTCAACATTAAAAAGAGCTATGACTTTCATTTAGGAACCCTGCAGTGACAATTTCTGCAACACGCTTGGCTCCTTCTGCTGTAAGTTGGGCTGATAAGGTGAAAGCCAATCACGGAACTAAAGCTGCCGCTCCCGTGCTAGCAACAGCACAAACCTGTCTGCCACCTCCAGCACAGAAGTCGTCACGAAAAAATGGCAAGTCTCTTTAATTGGCTTAAGTTATTTTCACAAAATGTATGGATTGAAGTTAGAGTGTGTTGACCTATTTTCAAACCAAAAGAAAGTTTAATTTTTGCAAGGTACAATGTTTAAGTGTGGAGATAAAAGTTTAATGCAGCCTTACATTGGAATAGTTCAGTTTGATACAAAGTTTTGTTTTCATGTGTAGGTAACATTCCACAGTATTTCCACTAACTAGAATTTTGTCTGCTAAAATACCAGTACAGAACACCCCAAGAAATGAAAGGTCTTCAGTCACAAACTGACAATCTGACTGCAACTTGAAATGGTTTGAAAATATGAAAAATAATACATGCCCCAGAATCTGTGAAGGAGCTCAAAATAGTTTTATGTGCCTACTGAGACCATGTTATTAGAACTGTGTTGAAGTAAAAATTGATGTTTTTTTTTTTTATTTGAGGCCAAGGGTTGCCACATTCAGTTTTGAATTATTTCTCTAAAGATTCTCTGTGAAAAATACTTGGTGTGGGATTTCTTGTTCTAGAAGAGCTTTATTTAGTTCTAGACATAAAAAACTTTGCCACTTCTTTTATAAAGTTACTTTGCACACACTGGAACCCTGAGATTGTCTTCAGAAATGCATTTTTTTCTATTTCTTTCTTCTTTTTTCTCACATGTGGTCCCAGTTGACTTTCTGTAAAATCAGCAGGCTGGGTGTAGAAATGGGTATTCTGAAAGGGATGAAAAAGAAATGTTCATGATTTTCTCTTTTAAAGAAAAATTATTGAAAGAACCGGTATTAATTTAAGGTTCAGTCTAGTAGTAGTAGAAGTCATGTATAGTAGTTTGGAGACATGGTATATTGTAGAACTAAAATACTTTGTACTAATGTCTTGCAATTTAACGTAAATGAGTACAGTAGCATATAGATTACTCTGCTTAGAAATTAGTTGATGATCAATATTTATTATCAAGTGATAATTAGTTGATTATTATATTAAACTGATAGGCTCCAAGCTGTATTGAAGTATCATTATTAGGGATTCTTATGCATATGGAGAAATTTATTAGCTACACAGGGAATAAAAGTGATCAGCACATCCATATAGGTAACATTCTTAATAGGCTAAAAGGAAAATAAAAGACCTTAACCTTACATTAGTTTTAGGCACAAAGAGTCAGTCTTGTGCTGTGTCTTATTGGCTGTTACATGCAGCTAGTGAGCTCCAAAAAGAGTGAAACCACTTAGCTCCTGTAATTCTGGCTTATAAGTGTTCAGTAATTTTTAAAATCTAATAAACTATGCAATTCAGATTTGAAACATTTAGTCTTAAGAAATACCATCCATTCATTCTGAAGGCTTTGTTTATTCTTAAGAATCTCTTCTGACATTTAACATTGGAGAACTTCAGTGTTTTTTCTCATGATTGAATTGTAATGTTTTTAACAAATCAAATTCTTTTTAGGAGCATGTTATCCTTTGTATGGAGACTAAAATCACTTTGCCCAAATCAAATTAACCCCACTGATCGAAGCACTGGAGAATCTGTGAAGTTTACACAAAGGGAGTCACAAAGGCTCTCCACATACATTATTGAAGCAGAGATGAGGGTTGTGTATCATCTGCTCTGCTTTTTCACCAGCTAATGCACTCACAGCTGTTAGGTATGTTCAGGGCGTGTGGGAGAAGACGATTCCTCCTGTCATTGTGTAATGCTCTCTTGTCCACCCTGAAGCCCAGCTGGGGCTTACAGTGGCAGGACTTCCTTAAAAGACTTCTTCTCCAGGGATTTCCAACAGCATTATCATTAGGTCTCGCAATGGTTTCGTGAAGTGGATGAGTGGTATGATACTGTATCTGTTTCATGGTCAATGGAATTTCCAAATTTAACTAAATAAATCCTTAGGAAGTGAGAGAATGCATTCTTTTTCCAGATATTTAGGGTTTTTTTTCCTAGATGTGTAATTAAATGAGGTTAAGTTATACTATCTCATTTCCCTCATTAAACTTACCATTAACTCTCACTATTTTCATGCAGTAGAAAACAATAGTAATTTCATCTTTCATGCTTACTTTTTACAGAATACTATGAAACATAGTCTAGTCTTTTTGGCTGACCATTTATGGCAAAAGGAAAGATTGGTTTAGTAACAGTAGTACATAGAAGCAGTAACCTAGCATGAAATTAATTTCCAGGTGCTCACGGTAAGAAGTGAGATAGGTTATACAAATTTAGAGTGCGTTTTAAGACTGGAAGTAGGTGCTTACACTTTGAATAATTGTTTATTATTTGTGACTTGGGAGAAAAGGCAGTCAAGAATGCGTTGCCACACTTGAAACTGAGTTTTTATTATTTATTATTGTTATTGCTCACATCCATAGTTGTGCATAAATGTTCTTTGTACTGTAGCTAAGACTTGAGAGTTTGCAGGACATACAGTCCTGGTTTAGGTTTAGGCTGGCACCTGCTCTTGTGGAAGCATGCGTAACTTCTGCATATTGAGAACAAATTGCAGGAATGTCATCACAGCAAAGGACAGTTTATTCCTGGCTGGGTTGTCAAGTTCTTAAGCACAATTTCTGTTGCAAATTTTACATTCATTCTCTTTTTTATCTTTTTTACTCCCTCTCTCATAATTTCAAATGACCATTACAAGTAGCCTGACAAGTAACATCTCTAACTGTGTTTTGAGTGGGTTCATGTTTCAAGATTTGCTTCCAGATTCGCAAGTAGTCATGTTTTTCCAAAGTGCCTCTCAGATACAGCAATACTACTGTAGATTTTAAAATAATATTTGGAGCTAAAGTTTAGTATCAAGTGGGGAAGGCTAAATAGGCTTTAGTAGTATATAACTTGCACATGAATTTTTAAGAAGGAATAAACATCTCCTGAGGTAGAAGTCCTAAGAGTTGTGCACATACTTATCTAGAATTATTTTGTTGATGTTGCCACTAAGGCTTCTTGGACAGTTCTTACAGATGGAGTAACTTTGAAAGAAAAAGGCCCTGGTGGTTATGAAGGCCTCAAGATAACAGATGGCTTGTCACATCCATGTAATACAAGAGCAAGCAGGGACAGGGAAGTTCAAATGAAACTGGAGAGTGATCAAGGTAGTCAAATGAATTATTCATGGACAAAACTCTGCGTAATCAAATACAGCATGTGATACTTAGCACGTGGAGATGGCTTCTGGGCTATATGAAAAGAATGCCAGACTTAGGTGAAGAAAGGCAGAAAAAGTGATACGCTACTGAGTATTAACTTTGCTTCATATTAGGAACTGTGTGATCTAATGCCAGTAAATGTGTTAGCTTTGAAAACTGTTAAAAACATGCCTGGAAATGAGTGAATACTGAACTACTAAGTGAATGAAAATGAAAAAGTAAATTGTTGTGCACAACTGTCAGATGGTATAAAACTGATAAACTTTCCCAGTATTTCGGTATTCTGAATACATGCTTCCATTAAAAACTGATTTGAGTTCACCATAGAATCATAGAATTGTTTCAGCTAGAAAGAGATCTTTAAGATCATTGAGTCCAGCCTTTGCCCCAGCCCTATCAACCACTAGACCATTTCCATAAGTGCAACATTCAGCTGTCTCCAGGGACGGTGACTCCACCACCTCCCTGAGCAGGCTGCTCCAATGCCTGACAACCCTTTCAGTAAAGAAATTACTCCTAATATCCAGCCTGAACTTCCCCTGGTGCAACTTAAGGCCACTTCGTCTTGTTCTATTGCTTGTTACTAGGGAGAACAGACCGACCTTACTAAACAATATTCTTTCAAACACAAATGTTTCTGTGCTGTTAAAATAATTGGATGAGTCTTGAGTAATAATTACAAATCTGACAGTGAACAAATACACAATAAAAATCGACCATATATGACTTTTACAAAAAGATTCATTCTTATTGTAGTAAGTGTGATTATGGCTTTGCTATACTCTAAATAGTTTTATTGTGATTGGTTCTGTCGTTTTAGAGTACTAAGAAATATGCCCTGAAACAAGGAATCAAGTAGGCAAGGCAGGCAAGATTTTGTTTGGTAGAAGTAACTTCAGTGGATGTTAGTACAGATATTAGTAAAAGATATTAGAATATATTAGTATAATTATTTGTTTTATGTGCATATATAACAGATATTTTATTATCTACATGCTAGTAAAATTTGCTTTAGATAATAGATACTGAAGGGTATCTCTTGATATTTTTTTAGTGTACAAAAGATGCCTTATGTAAGAGCTGACTTCAATTTTCAGGAAAAGTAGAAGTGAAATCTTGCAAATTGGTTTGCAAGTGACACGCAAAATGAATCACAATCCACAAGTTTGGCAAAATCTTTGTGCTCTTCCCAATTACAAAAGTCAATGGGGCAGGAGCATCTGTGATGTCCAAGGGGTTGAAGCAATCTTCATTGTCCCATGTGATGCAGGGCCATATTCTACACAGGCTGTGTGCCTGGAGCTTTCTGCTGTAAATCTACTTGTGATTCTTGCAGAATTAAAACCTTATTCCCTTGAGTATTGTTAGAGATAAGATTGTCTCTGAGCAAGTAATAACATGTTTCCATCACTTGGTTCTGTAGGTAGTAATATATTTTCCATATAAAGATGAAGAAATGAGAGTAAAGCCAAGTCACTTACTGAGGTCAAATGGCAAGTCTGTGATAAAGCAAAAAATAGAATCCATTTCTTTTTGACTGCTCTTCTCTCTAATCAGTGGTGCATACTAAAGCATGTGCAAGAGCACATGGGGAGAATGAACATAGAAAGGCTTTTTGTAGAGGCAGACTGTCTCTGGTTACCATCAGTAATCTGAAGAGATCAGCCATAGTCATTCACACAAAGTTCTGGAATTTTGTTTACTTTAAAATATACAGTAAATTTTCTAGAATAAAATCGTTTCAACAGTAAAATAGCAAATTGATTTATCTTTCTGCATCAGTCATCAGAATGGTTACGTTTTGTGAACAATTGTGTAATTATATAAAAAAGGCTATTGCATGAGCTGCTCAGCTAAGATAAATTTCAGTACAGTCCTGTTAAGTTCACTGGTAAGTCATAATTTACACCAGCCATTGGTCTAGGCTACTGTGTTTCATCCTGAGATGTTAAAAAAAACCAGTTGTTAAATGAGCGTTTCATGTTTGTAAAATGCTGGATGCCAAGGGAAGCAAAGTATGAAAGTGCCATCAGTTCTGCTTTAAGCTAATTTCCAGTTTACTGGTTGCTGCTGACTTTGAATACCAGTTCAGGTCCACCTAAATATAGTTTAGACCAGTAGATTCAGTAGTTTTATCTTTTACCTAAAATAATCTTCATTTTTCACAGTCCTATGACTGACGCTACAGTGCTTTGTAGTATAGCACTTCTAGTGAAAGTGTTGCTACCAAAATCTCTATATTTGTTTTAGAATTACCTGAAATATATGCTCTGGTTTGGGTTGGAAGGGACCTTAAAGATCATGTAGTCCAACCTCTTGCCATTGACAGGGACACCTTCCATTAGCCCTGGTTGCTCCAAGCCCTGTCCAACCTGACCTTGAACACTTCCAGGGAACAGCCTCTCTGGGCAACCTGTGCCAGTGCCTCACTACCCTCACAGGGAAGGATGTCTTCTAATCTAAATCTCTCTGTCAGTTTGAAGCCATTGCCTCTTGTCCTGTCATGCATCCAGTGTTCTGAAAGGGATCAATAAAAACATGCATGTTCTGAAAGGAAGACAAAATATTTTGTTCTATCATCTCCCTGTGTGTTGACCTCTGTATAGATGTTACCGGCAGTTCACACAGATGGTTCACCTCTTATAACCTAGCCATCATGTGTTCCCACTGAAAATAGGTGGAATTATTAGAGAGGATCACACTTTTATCTAATATTTTTTAAACCACTTCATATTTTGGTTTTAGAAATTGGATCTCAGAAATGCAAGTTTTAAGCCAGTGTTTCAGTTGGTAATGTGCAATTCATCATGCTACACAAATCATTCTGTTGTCTTATCACCCTTGGGTGTTTCAAATTACTTCTTTTGACAACCAAGTAGATCCATATTTATGCTAAACTTTGACGTTTAAGCTCTGATCTTTATGCCTGCCCTACAGGACCAACTTTGTTAGTAAAAGCTTTTACTATAGTACTTTGAGAATGAATTTTATTATACAAATTTTGGTTTATTCTAGATTCTTTGTAAAGCAAGCAATTTAGCGTTGTTTTTTTAATTCTCTAGTCCTCCAGCTAAAAATAATCTCCCACACCGTTCTCTTCCTTTTATATGAATGATACTAAAAACAGGTTGTACCAAAAGTATATTGGAAAATACCATGCATAGTTCTTGGGTCCTTTGCAGGAACTTTTGTTCAGCAAATAGACACTCATGGACTTACCTTTCACACTTAAGAGTTGTACCATCAACTCTTGGTCATTTCAAGATGTGTGGAAAGTTTATGCTGGTTTTAATTGCTGGCAACAAAAATGTTATACATGTAGTTATAGATATCACTTTGGCATTTTAGAAACCTGATCATACTTGAGACCTGATTCTTTAGGCAAACAAATGTAACTTTAAAGGCTTTTCGGGTATGTACCAAAATTAGGTATCAGAAATGTTGCTCAGCAAGTAGTATGTAACAGCTATTTAGTCATGAAAGTAAATTGAAGAAAACTACTCTTTTCTCCTTCAATTTACAGCTCCACATTAGCAATATTTTGCTATTTATTTCCTGGAATTCAGGAAAAAAAAATTCCGAAAGCTGACACCAATTAGTGTGTTTTTATTATCAGAATGGAAAAAGTAAAGAAAAAATTTCTGGAAGATTAGTAAGCCACATTCTGGACAGTACATTCCCCACTAAGATGTGCAATTACATCTGTACTTGCAGAAATTCAGGTTTATGCAAAAGGACTCTAATATTACTCTTGCTGCAAAGAACAACCATCTCATGGAATGGCAACAAGGGCTTGAAAAGCTTAGGTGCATGGTACCGTTTTGCACATGGTTTTGTGTATGAGTAGCTTAGCTTCTTGAAGTAACAGACCTGATACCATGAATAGAGTTTTTCAGTGTGAAACTGATAGCGCTCCTTGAAGTAAAAAACTTTGCTAAAGAATATTTCATTGATTTTTTTCTTTCAAATTTAAAAAGAGAATATTTTTATCACACAACTTGTGTAATACTGTAATAAAATAGTTTTTTATGAAACTTCTATTTAAAGTATCCCTTTCTTAGAATATTTTATTTTTTTCTGTAGATCGAAAGGATGCAGAGGGCTGGGAAACAGTTCAGCGTGGAAGGCCTGTTCGATCTCGATCCACAGCTTTGGCAACAAAAACCCCTGTAGCTGCAGAGTCACTGAAGTCCAAAGGTGACGGTGACAAAGAAAACGTCATTTCACCACCATCAGAGAATAAGTGTGGGAATTTACTCAATGACAGTGATTCATCCAAAAGCACAGAGCTTGTACAGAAAGATCCTGTCAATCAGTCTGAAGGTCCTCTTATAGAAAGGACTCAGGTCAGTGCAATTTGGAAACATTTTCTAACCTTAAATCTTGCAACTTTAGAGCATTTTCTAAAGGTCTAGAGCTTTTATTGACTAACCAGATTGGAAAAAGAATTTGCAAATAATGCCTGTTTCAGTTAAGAAACAATTAAGATGTTGTCAAGACCATAGACAAGTTAGAAGTCATGAGATGAAACATATATTTTACAGTGCTATGGACAGGTTTCCCATGTTTTCAAAAAACTCAGTATTAGACACACCTCATATATAGAAGATTTCCAGTAGAAAGATCTCACTTGGGCAAGCTTATGAGCGACTGAAATGTATGTGGAGTTATTTGCATCACTCACTGTAAGATTGCCAGATGTTTTGTTAAAATTCTTTGTAATCTAATGACTTAAAAATCAGCATATTACATTTTTAAAATCTTGCAAATGCCTCTTGTTAGTTCACAGCATGTGCCTCAGAAGACAATGGGAGCACTGGCACACCATTGCAAGAAGATTCCTTACAGACAGTTTCTGAGATGCCTCTGATTCTCACAAGTACTGACTGCAATTCAAAAACTCTGCAGACTAATGAATCTTCCTCTGTGGTCACTGATACTATAGACCGACATCAAACAGAAAAAACTAAAACTGAAACTGATATGGATGCCTCAGATATTTCAAATGTGAGTGCTGCCAGATTGATTTCTGAGTAAATAATAATCACTAAGATTTCTGAGTAAATAATAAATATGGACTTGAATTTTCTCATTCTGTCTTGTACAGTGTCCTTTTTGGATAAGTCTCTAAGGTACTTACTGTAGGAAACTACTTTTAGCAGAGATACTTTTCATAATAGGACTAAATTCCAGTAAAGTTTCTGAACTTAATGCATTTGTATCTTTATAGTTTATTTGGAATAGAGAGATCTGTACTGTCATGACTTGCATATATATTTGCTGTGATTTTTTATTTCCTTCCACTATCAATCATTTTAAGTCAGACTCTCATTAAATTCTTACTTGAGTTCTGCTAATTATTCAAACTGGAAACACATGGGATATCAAAATTCTGTTAGAAGCAATGTAGATCTCTGCCTTTTAAAACTAGCTGAACTACTTTTCTGGGTCATTCTCTACAGCTAGCAATTTGGATGAATGCCACTCTTAAGCAACAGTTGCAAAGTCAGTTTTTATGTGTCTTACTGAAAAGAGTGTCCTTTCTTGTCTATAGGGTTGTGCAGGTTTGAAGGTGTGTCTGCTTTATTGAGGTTCTCTTAGTGGAGCAATATAGTAATGCTATGTAAAATCCAGGTTGTACTTTCAGGTTATGTTTTGTTTTGTTTTTTTCAGAAACTAGATTAAAATTCTGATTTGCAGAAGTTTTCCTGTAAATCACTTTCCCTTTAAATGTCTTTTACAAGCTAGACTCCTGCTAGGTAATTTCCAGTCAAGTATTTAGAACTGATTTTTAGCATCTCATCCACTAACATTGTTTCAGATTCTTGATTACTAACAGTTCAGGATGCCAGCAGTTTGGTGGGATCTGTGTCTCTTGTGAATGTTTTGCTGTTCCTGATTAGATTGCCCTGAACACAGATTTGTGTGTTGTCGGACATTGGTAGCTGGACTGGAAGTTAACTAGTTCATACTGAGCATTAGAGAAGGAAAGACAATTGGTCAGCATATTCAGGCTGACATTCTTGTCTTACTGTCTTGTTATCCATGTTGAGAAACAAGTATAGCCTGACATCCTATTGTCTTAACTATGGTAAAATTTCCAGATACAGTTCAACTGCAGATCCTTTTTGATCTTTAATACTTTGGAGCATGATTCGTTTTCTGGAGGTAACAGCAAGGCATGCCATTAGTATTTCAGAGTATACATTGCTTAATCCCTAAGACTGGGTATTTAAAAGAATAATTAGAGAAGGAACTGTCTTTGTTGCTGTTAATGTCAGTGTTCTTGTAATATATTTTGGAATTATGTGAGTAATTAATTATGTGTTTCATGTAGCTTTGAGATGAATGAATAATTGCTAACAGTTTTAATGGAGTTCATATTTTGATTATCTTCACAAAATATATCAGTAAAGGAACTACAAATAATTGGAGGTTGAACAATATATCATATAATTCATATTAACTATATGGAAACCACTTTTTTGTGCCTGCTACTGATTTTTGTGGTTTTTTTCTGGCTTTGTGTTTCCTACAGTCTATGGCAGAAGTCCTTGCTAAGAAAGAAGAGTTAGCAGATCGTCTGGAAAAGGCAAATGAAGAAGCCATTGCTAGTGCTATTGCAGAAGAAGAGCAGTTAACTAGAGAGATTGAAGCAGAGGAAAACAATGACATTAATATCGAGACAGATAATGATAGTGATTTCTCTGTGAGTGTTCAATTTAAGCTGTTTTTATCAGAGGAGTAGTCTGAGTATAGAATTTGTCAATATTAATTTTTGCATTAACATGTGTTTTATATGCAAATAAAGTCAATAATGTCATGTAATAATTATACTGTCTAAGGTATGTTTAGTTTTACTAAACTCAGCAGCACAGTCCTGCTGACTGGTCAAAAAGTCCTCTGATGTTGCAGTCTTTCTACATGTTTCTGTGTACAAAACTGGGACTTGTTATTTTCATTGCCACCACACGGGAGCTGCTCTAGGTGAAGCAAAAGTCTCTATTTCTGCCATTAGAAACAGCAGGAACAGCATCTGTCTTTGAGATGGCTAGTTCAGTTTGGGAACATGCTGAAAATGACTGAGTTGTCACTGTCTGATATGTGTGTATGCCTGTGAATTAAGGTTTCTGTTTTTACTGTCTGGGTCATATTAAATTTCAGACTTGTATGGGCAATGGAAGCATATCTTTCTGCGGTATGTCTATGGACTGGAGTGACGTTCTGGCAGATTATGAAGGTAAATTTTGATATGCTAATGTGCTTAACTTGGAATGACAGGATGTTTTAGAAAAATGCCCATTTTACTCATGGCCAGTTAAGTTTTCAGAAAATCCCCCTAACATCTAAATATTATTCCAAGTTGTGTTATTTTTTTGTCACTTTCTTAGTGACAGATGGACTTACTGTTGAAACTGTGTCTTGTGTCTTTGTTCTTCCGCTCTCTTCCACTATTAGAATTTAAAAATTTGCTATCCAGAATAATAAAATCATTAAGCATTGAAAATACATAGGGATTAGAGATGCTTTAGTCTCTGTTTACACCTTACTTAGGCTCAGGAGAACCCATTTCAGAGAGAACTTCAAGAGATATTAAGCCTCATTAATTTCACTTCTCCCAAAAAAAGTGTGTTTGAATTATCTTAATTTGTTTTCTTATGTACAGCTCGTGAATCATGGCGCCAGAGTAACTCTTGGGGAGACAGAGTGGAAGAAGAGCCTGCACGTCCACCTGGACATGGAATACACATGCATGAGAAACTGTCATCACCATCACGCAAAAGGTTTTAGAGTTGTACTTGTCTTGATTAGACAGTGAAAACAAGTAACCAAATTCATAATGGCATGAAACACTTAATAAATCTGCTTTATTTAAGTCCGTGGGTAGAAAGTGTTATAGAAATCAATATATTACACATACTATATAAAGATATTATGTATATATAATAGAAATCAGTATATATATATTCTTTTCATAATGAAATAGGTTTGTGCTACAATGTCCAGTAAGTAAAGATTAGAAGAACAGTATTTATATTTAGATGAAATGCCTTCCAATGGCCTGTTTGTTTTGTCTTACTGAAAATGATAGAAATGTTTATAACATTGTTAGTGAATGTTGTCTCACTTACTTTTGCTCTGTTTTTTTTTTAATTAAAAGAACAATAGCAGAATCCAAAAAGAAGCATGAAGAGAAACAAATGAAAGCTCAACAGCTGAGAGAAAAGTTACGTGAAGAAAAGGCACTAAAGCTTCAAAAATTAATGGAGAGGGTAAGTTTTCCGTAATACAAAGGAGCTGCCTTTCTAGTCTGCTGGCTTTCACAAAAGCTTCTTTTCCACATAGTCTAAATATGTTAGAGATTAAAACTAGCAGTTAAATTTTTACTTAGTCATAATTTTCACAGATGATTTGTACATCAGAGACATTAAAGAAAACATTATTTCAAATCATGAACTTCTGTGAGAGTACTGCTGATATACTGACTCAGATTTGGGGAAGGCATCATAAAAGTAGAAATATGTTGCATGTATCCAACATGAATGCTAAAACTTACTGAACTGAAGCAGTTAGCAAATCAGTGTATTTTGGGTTAAACTTAATGCAGGCTTTGTGTAGGGCTTCAAAATGTTTTATTACTGTAAGCTAAGCTTCAAGTATTAGAAAATTCTTAGGAAAATTCAGGCCCTATTTTCAGTTACTGTATTAGTAATGATTTTACTCAAAATATATAGGAGAAAGATGTACGGAAATGGAAAGAAGAATTATTAGATCAAAGACGCAGGATGATGGAGGAAAAACTACTCCATGCAGAATTTAAACGTGAAGTGCAGCTACAAGCAATTGTGAAGAAAGCACAAGAGGAAGAAGCTAAGGTAAGTTATTTTGTTTTAATGGGGGAACTGTTTAACATATACAAGTTACGCTTGTATATGTTTTGTACCTCACAGAGCTCATGAGTAGGTTGTGAAAGATGGTGCATGTTAGATATGAACACATGTGAACTGTGCAGTGGATGAACGCTGACCTCTAAAGTGGACATTTTTTCTCTTAAATGAATTTAAAATTAATTAGTTGTTATTAGACATCATGGTGGACTGGAACTAAAAATGGATTGAAATAGAGAATTGATAATTGTCTTACTGCTTTTGCTCTTTGCAGAGAGTATGGCAACATTTTTGGTGATAACTAGCCCTCCTGGAAGGAGTACATCTACTTATCAATTCTCTGCCTTCCAGCATGTAGACTGAGAAGTGAGGAGAGCTCATTGTTCTTCTCCTTTGTTTAACATCCATTCTTGATCCAGCATTCTGTGTCCTTAAGCAATAGTTCTGTTGCTATGTTTTGTATCACTAATACTGTTGAACAGTTGCAAATAAATAGAAACTTAGGGATAGCATATGACAATTACTCTAAAGTAAGTATTTTGTTCAGTGCTTCTCTGACTTCAGTATGTAATTTCATAAGGCAAGCACCAGATTAATGCTTTTTGGTTCACTTGATTCATATTACTTTGATAAACATTGCTGAGACTTAATTCCAGCCAGCAACTAAGCACCACACAGCTGTTCACTCACTCCCCATCCCTCACTGGTGGGATAGAATTGTCAGTGTAAAAGTGAGAAAACTTATAGGTTGAGATAAAAACTGTTTAGTAACTGAAAAAAACTAGAAGAATAATATTATAAGGAAAAGTAAAATAACAGAGAGAGATAATGCTCAAGACAGACATGTGATGCAAATGGAAGCAGTTGCTCACCACCAACTGATTGATGCCAGTCCCTGAGTAGCCCCACCAACCTCACCCCTGGTTTTACATGCTGAGCATGATGTCCCAAGGTTTGGGATATCCTTTGGATCAGTTGGGATCAGCTGTCCCACCTATGTCCCGTCTCAACTTCTTTTGCACCCCCAGCCCACTCGCTGGTGGAGTGAGGAGCAGACAAGGCCTTGTCACTGTGAAAGCACCACTCAACAGAACTAAAACATTCATGTGTTATCAACACTGTTTTCACCACAAATCCAAAATACAGCTCCATACTGGCTACTGTGAGCAATATTAACTCTACCCCAGCCAAAACCAACACAGCCTAAATGAAATATTTTAAAGAAAATATTTTTCACATGTAAAAATACATGCATCTCCTTCAAAATAAACTGTTACATGATATAATGAGCATGTATATATCCCAGCTGTGATTGGTGCAGCTGTTCTGTATTATTTAAGATAAGCACAGCAAAACTATCTTAACTTTTTTACATAGTTGCTGTTTCGGTCTCTTGGATTAAAATGATTTCTAGATTGTGTAATTCAGACTAACATACTTTCATTACTATTTCATTACAGCAGTGTGACTTCCATGATCATGTTAACTAAATCACACTTGCCCTAATTCCCAAGCTAAGCATATGTTTCAAGTATTGTCTGTGTTTAAATGTGTAAGATCTGCTGCCTCTTGAGGTTCTTGTGTTCTGGAAATAAAGGTTAATTGTGCCAGAAGGCTTTGGAGAAATAGCTGATGAGTAATGTAGCTGAAGACTATGGTAACTGTTGCTGTTTAATTGGTTATCTAAATTCCCAATGCTTACTAATTTACTGGACTGTGAAATCCATTATGTAAATGGATTCTAGTTCATAAACAAAGCAACAAATATTATCCCACCACCCTTTACATGATCTGCTGTTGTCTGTCTGTGTATCTCCTCTTGACTCCTTTCATTTGTGGATTCAGATAGTATTGAACTTAAGGGGTACAACAAAAGAATTTCTATTTTGGTCATAGCTTTGAGTATGGCTTATAGCTGATAAATGTTTATGATTTTCCTCAATAGCATTGGTTTTAAGATTTTGATTCTATTAAATCAAAGTTTAGTTAAATAAGAATTTGATTTTTGACATCCATGTAAGTTTCTAAAGCTTTTGCATTTAAAAGCCTAAAGTTGACAAGAACTTTCGCTCAGCAACCCTGTAGCAAGGACAAAATATTGGTTACCTTTATGAACCTAAGTAACAGAAAAGCATATTATTTGATATTTTTAGTATACACATTGAAGTACTATTAGCCTTTTCATATTATTTTCTTTTTTATTGTTGTTATTGTCCTGTGGTTGAAAAAAAATTATATATATGTTTGTGAAATAGGCTATACTGGTAACAGATATTAAGACAATGAGCTTTTCTCTTATCTATAGTATGCGTATTTTCATCTTTTTTGTTCAATAACTGCCTATATATTTCAAGTTAGATTAAAAGATCTGTTGGATTCTACTAGCATTTATGTATTCTACTGATTTATCCAAGTGGGTCTTAGCGTTCTGCATTTTGTGAATGACAGAAGACTGGGAAGATTTTCCTGGTATTTACCCAAAGTTTCTTGTTTTTTGGATAAAATGATTTTTTTTTTAATATTCCAGGGGCTCTCATGTTTAAAAAAGAAAAAAAAAACAAAACAGAACTAAACAACACAAGTAAAAACCCAAAACAAAAAAAACCCCAAACAAACAAAACCCCCAGAAACTCAAAGCCTTGTTCTCAACTGATAGATTTCTAACCTATTCTGGAGAAATGTCTCACCAGTTTGTCAAATGGTTAATTAACAAATGGATGGAACTCTTAAGAATCAGTCGTATCTCAGATGCTCAGATGTTTCCTTACATTTTCTGATTATTTGCAGGTAAATGAAATTGCATTTATAAACACCTTAGAAGCTCAGAACAAACGCCATGATGTGTTGAATAAACTAAAAGAATATGAACAGCGCTTAAATGAATTACAAGAAGAGCGTCAACGAAGACAAGAGGAAAAGCAAGCGCGCGATGAAGCAGTTCAGGTATACTACTCTACCTGTAGTTGCAGGGGGACAATGAAATATGTATTTGTTTTTCATTTGTCTGGGCAGTGTTTTTGCGTTCTACCTTATTGTTTGACTTCAGAAAAGTATACTGTAATTTGTTTCCTCCTGATACTGTTTCAGCACTAAGAGTCTTTAAGTAAGTCTTTAAAGCATCTATAGCGGAGGTATTATAGATGTTGGGTATGACTCATGGCTGTTTTAAGCTTTTGTATATTTAAGTAATTTCTTGTTCCATTATAAGAAAACTCTTAGGTTTTCGTAACACTTAAAACTTTGAGAGAGGAAACATAAAAACATTCCTTATTATATGCCTAATGTCATAACTGCATTCATTAGGTTTTACAGCATCCGTGAGAACCACATGTAAATGTATTGGTGTTCCTGGAATCCTGCTGTGGATTGGGGTTTCAGGATTTTGAGTTTGTTTTTTTTTTTTAAATGCAGCATTCCCATACTGTTTTCTCAGCCTCACACATCCATTTTTTTGGCATTGTTCTCTATCTAAAACATGAGTTTACCTCTATGTAAACCATCCTCTTCTCCATACATATCTCAGATCACCACAACTGTCAGAACTTAGTACTTGAAGTTAACAGCTGATTGTATCTCCATGTTGAAATATGGGGCATGGTACTGACTTCAGTGGTTCTGAATGCCATTTTTGAGACAAGGTACTACAGAAGTGGTGGATAAAAGTCTTCTTGAGAGAGTATATTTTTATCTGGAAAAGTAGCTTTCCAGATTGTTTATGAAAAATAGTGATCTTATTTCTTACTCATACTCCATTTTTCTAGACTGCAGCTTTCCTGGATGATTTTAGCTCTTTCTTGTCTCTAACAATTTTTTAGTCCTTTGGTCCTTTTAGTCCTTTCCTGGATTGTATAGGCATTAGGCTGTTCTAAGGCTGGTAGTTGAACTAGAACGAACAATGCAGACGAGCTTTCAGTACTAATTCCCACTTAAGACCACATGGTTGTCTCCATATCCTTTCTGCTAGACCAAGGATCACACTGATAGTTGCTGCTATGCTTTTGCTGTGCACAAGTTGCTTAACAGTTTAGCAAAGCTAACTGCTGTAGCTTCTCCTGCTGTCCTCTATAAAATGTGTGTTCCCCTCACCGAGGAGCTTTTCCTGCTCTGTTACGAAGCTGGACTATTCCAGTATAAAATGTTGTCTAACAGTGTAACTATGAACAAATAGTTCCACTTCAGTGAACTGAAAGGAGTCACAAGAATTCTGGCCTGTAAGTGTGAATTTAACTTCATGCAAAAACTCCTCAAACACTGGAACAATACAACACTTCTGAACATAACTACTTTTGCATTTACTGTAACAGTGGTGAACTTCTGTATGTGGAATTGCATCATTTAAAATTGCAAGGATTACAAAAATGGTATAACATTTTATTAGAATTTACTTTTCTATGACTAGGAGCGCAAAAGAGCCCTAGAAGCAGAGCGGCAAGCCCGAGTTGAGGAGCTGCTGATGAAGAGGAAAGAACAAGAAGCACGGATTGAACAGCAGAGGCAGGAGAAAGAAAAAGCACGAGAAGATGCAGCACGGGAGAGGGCCAGGTAATATTACAGTAATCCCTTTGTTACCCTTTCCAGCAATCTGCAGCTTCTCTATCCCAGTGGCACCTTCTTAGCTCTTCAGGCTTAGTATTTTAAAAATAGTGCTAATAATATTCCTGATGAATGGTTTGAAAGAAGAAATTAGGTGATAAGTAATAATTAGTAATCAACTCTGCAATAGATATATGTTGACAGTATATTAGACAATATAACATACAAGGCTGTATTTTATTATATTCATCTTAATTTTATTGCTAACAATACCTTTTAATAATTTATCTTTTTCGTATTTTAACTTAGTTCTCAAAGGAAGCAGGATTAATGTCCCCACGTTACTTCACTCTCCAGTAGCTTTTGAACTTACTGGCATCCTTTGGAGTTCACCTTTTTGTAAACATGAGAGATTACATTTATGAAGCACAAAACCAGGAAATTGGACCTCCTTAATTCTACTGCCTGCAAACTACTTGGTTTATGCTCTTGCACATAGTCAAAAGCTCACAGAGGGATTCTCATACAGGCTCTTCTTTCTTTTGAGCCAAACTTGAGGTGCAGAGGCATTGTGTCAGGTGGCATTGTGGTATATGAGAAAAGTTTACTTCAGGAAAACTTACTTTCTAATTGTTATTTAATTTGCCAAATTCTATTTGTAGTCACCTCTTATTATTCTCTCTTTTCCTACAGTTCCACAGTTCCATAAAACCTAGGTAGAAAATACATTTGTCATATGTCAAGAAGTTTTCACTAATTTTTATTGTCACAGTTTGTTTTCTCCAAAGTTGTCATAAAGAGGTTTGGGATTATTTTTTCTGCCAAGTGAAATATTCAGAAATATAGTGATAATCTTCTTTCATCTTCCAAATTCATGAGAGATTCAACTTTCAATTAGATGTTTGGTGAATTTGGAATGGGATCTGTGGCCTTCAGTAGGACTTCCTGGACCTTTCCTCAATATCCTGAGCCAATGTAACAATTGGAAGGGGTCCTTCAATATCTTATTCTCATTCACAGACACTTGAGAAAGATTAGAATTCCTCAAATTTCAGGAAACCCTCACTGTAAGCAAATGTGAAGTGATTGTCCCATTAACATCATTGCCTTCTGATGTTTTCTATTATTAGAACTTGTCTAAAGGCTCAAAGCATGTAATTCTTTGCACTTTTTGTTTGTCTATTTAAAATCTGCCACTTGCTTTTTTTGCACCCATTTTATTTCATTATTACTGTGAAGGCTAGCAGTTTCCAATTGCCTTCTGTTAGTACTATGTTTAAGCAAATTTCCTCTGTATTTGCTACTGTAGCACTAATTTTTAAGTGATTTGTAGTTGATATTGCAGTACCATGCTTGTATGTGTTTTTTGCCAGATGCTGATTATACAAGAGAGATTTTTTTCCTTTTTTAAAAAATAATTTTGGTAATACACTCTGGTGATTCTTTTATGTGAGAATCACCTCAAAATCATTGCATATCCTTAATAACTGTTCTGAGGTTTCTCTTATATAGTAGAATTAAAGGAGGATTCAAAGCATCCTGGTTTAGAAGATGGTCTTCAAGACCCGCCTGGACATGTTCCTATGCGACCTGATCTAGGTGAACCTGCTTCTGCAGGGAGGTTGGACTAGATGATCTCTAAAGGTCCCTTCCAACCCCTACCATTCTATGACTCTATGAGCTTACAGGAAGCTTGGACTTCAGCCAGTTTTGCTGGAATCTCAGAGTATCATTTTGGTATTTTGCTCTAGGGCTTTTATTTGTGCTGCCAGGATTTGACTCTTATCCTGAAGATTTAATACTTGCTGAAATTAGTAGGTTTTGGAATATCAACTTAAAGTTTCTTTAGTATAAGCTTTACCATGTGCATCTGGTGGCGATTAAAGCGTATTTATGAAGGAATAGTGTGCTTAAAACTGACATTAAAAGCCCTTCTGCCCTTATGGTAAAGTATGGTAAAGTTTTAGATGTAATTTCAGAGTATTTTATATTCCAAGGAACTGAAATCTGTAATATGGAAAATTTTGTTCTTGTCAATAGAAGTCATAAAACTGTATAATGTAACATAATCATGTAAAAAATATGCTCTTCAGAAGGGCTTATACAGGAATAATGTTTTTGCTCTATAAATTGAAACTTTAGAATTTTGTTCCAAATATTATTGATCCAGAAAATGCAATGATACCAATTTGTAATACTTTGTAAGGTTACATGAATATTTAAAAATGCATATTGAAGTAAACCGCTAATCACTGGTTGTGATCAGTTTCAGCCAATGGTGGGATTGAGTAGCTCCTTAAAACAAAAACAAAAACTGTAACTCAGTCTTCTTTAGGTACTTCGAGGGAGATAGCACATAAACTACCCAATGCTTCTTATCTATCGTCTCTTCTTCACCCTCCTTCATGCCCATGAAGGTTGGAAGAGTTCACTTAAATGTTCTGAAAGAACAGTTGTGTGCAGTGTTTATCATTAGACTTACTTCCTCTCTTGTCATCTTTCATATTTGTTTTTGTATTGTCTATGTGGTTTTGTTTTAAAATATTACTTTATCTGAAAGTTCTGCTTTTTCTGATTTTTTTAATGAATTTTCTGTTTAAAAAACCCAAACAACCAGAAATATACACAATACAAAAAATACTGTCTTTTGAATAATATCCTTTGTGTTATCCTTTGTAGTTTTGCCACTCTAATTTTAGAATGCCCTTTAAAAAGATGGCTAGTGTTTCTGGATGGCTTCTTCATTGCTCAGTTTTACTTTCTTTCCCATCTTTTTGTACAAAACAGCGTGAGTAGCAGATTTTCTTCACTTGTAGGGTTAAATTGCTCCCTTGGCTTACTGATCAATAGTAAGTTGTTCTTGATGGAAATGTTACCTGCATGTTTCTGCTTAATACAGTAACAAGTCAATTTATAGCTCTTGTTCTTTTCTCAGAAAAAAAAATCCTAAATCCCTGCAATAAGGTGATACTTAGGGGCCTCACAGGCTCTTACTGACATCCACATGCATGACAGCTGTGCTTTAGCACTTTGCTGGATGGGAAAGGAGAGTTGCTAGAAGTGAAGGTGATAACTGAAGTTTGAGACATGATTCAGTTTTTGGAAGAGAGCTATAAGGCAGGCAGGTTCAGTGCACAAAGTAGGACCTCACTGCAGTTATGTACAGAAGGTGATCAATAAATGCCTGATCTTTTGCTAACCCTTGCTATCTTCAACATTTAGAATTGCAGTATTCTAGAGCATGAGTTTATCACTCATGACTGCATTGATTCATGTTGGTCCAAATTTTGTCTACAACTTTATATATTCAGACTTTTGTCAATCTTTTCTACTGAGATATCTTCAGCTTCTTTTTTTTGGGGTGCTTGTTCTCCATTTCAAACAAATTATTCAATATTATGCATACCTTTCAGTAATGCAAATTTTCCCTATATTTATTATCTTTTTATTAGAGATCGGGAAGAGAGATTGGCAGCTCTCACTGCAGCTCAACAGGAAGCCATGGAAGAACTACAGAAGAAGATTCAACTGAAGGTATGGAAGGATACTTGGAGTTGAAAAACACATCAACAATATAGAATTTCTGAAAAAATATTTTCTGTATATATGTTTTACGTTTAGAAGATATTTTTATTTAGACTTTTGTATTTAAGAAGAGGACCTTGTTGTGAAATGTACACTGCATAGTTTGGAAAGAACATGACTGAACTCTATTGAAAGCCTGAAAATAAGAACAAGTAAATCTCTATTTTCTAAGAGAAGTCCAAGTATTTTTAAATTATATTGTGAGGAAAGTTTCTCACAGTGTTTAGTGAAGACGTTTCGCCAAATAGCCACACAAGATGCTATCCACAGGTATTGAAAGTCATGCCATCAACTGTGGCATGCTGTTTTCTTTTGTTTCATAAAGCATTCTAGTTATTTTATATAAGGGGGCTAAGGATTGAGCCTCTGGTACCTTACCTGTTCAGGTGAATTGATTGTCAGTGGAGAACCAAGTTATCAGAAGTTTTTAAGAGATATCCACTATTTTTCAGGAGAAGTAAAGCTGTATATTAAAAGATGTAAAAGTATATAATAATAAATAATATTTTTAAGAGTCTGAGGTGGAATTATGTATTAAAGTTTCAATTAATGATAAATTACGTAAATTTTTATTCTAGGATGGCTTATGTATATGTACAAATAATTTTTCATTTCAGCATTACTCTTTGCTCTAGTCTTTGTCTGAAGCACCATAGCTACATTAACTTGTGTTGTAAAATGCGGTTTTGTTAAGCACAGGTTCATACGTCAGCCTCTAATTGTAAATAACGGGTGAAAGTTTGTGCCATTCTCATGAGGGTTAGCTATGAAAAACCTCTGAAGGAATCCAATGAATTGTGCCTACTAATGCAGATAAATAACAAATATTTTTTTTATTCTATATGCAGGATTGAAATTCAAAATTGTATTCTGTACTGGAGTGTTTCATGAAGAACAAAACCAGAACTGAGATGTTAATTGTGACAGAGATTTACAGAAGCGTGTGCAACAGATGATTAATTGATAATCGCCTATAAACCAAAAATAGTGCTGGTCGAGTTTTAAATCATTGCATAATGTTAAAATGTCTGTGATGTGTGGTGACTTTTAATCCCTTTCAGAAATAAGAAATCATTTCAATTTAAGAGAAGTTCATCATAAATGTATAATATTTTGTAATTACCAATATTTCTTTGCACAGAGTAATTCCATTTGCTAGCTATAATTAATATGGTTTTCTCTGTTGCTTTGATTATTTTCCATTCAGCATGATGAAAGTATTAGAAGGCACATGGAACAAATTGAACAAAGAAAAGAGAAAGCAGCTGAATTAAGTAGTGGAAGACATGCTAATACTGATTATGCACCAAAACTTACACCATATGAACGAAAAAAACAGTGCTCATTATGCAATGTAATGGTAAGTTGGATAGAGTGAATACTGTCAGAATTCCAAGGTCAACCTAAGCCTTGAAGCTACAAATTATGCTTCATTCACAGATGAGAATGCTGCACATCTATGTCCCTGCTCTGGTTTTGTAAAGCCACCTTATTTTGGATTCTTCTGTCTATAAATCAGATGATTTAGGGAAGATTTGAAAGAACTGTAGAGTGGTAGGTAGGATGTAGATTTTAGACAGTACTCAATTATTAGCTGTCTCTTCTAAGAAAAACAGGAAGCACAATTAAATTAACAGGTAATTAAAAACTAGATTTAAAGCCAAGAATGCAATTTTTACGTAGCAAGTATCTGAGATGTGAACACCTTGTTATAAAATCCTATGGGTATCTGAATTTAACATGACTTCAGGGGATGATTGGACAAGTATAATTGGATGGAAAGTCACTGAAGGATCCTGGATACAGAGATGTTCTTGAACTGAGCATGATTGGAAGGCTAAAAGTGTTGAAGGAGAGAACTGAGGTTTGCATTGTCCTTTATTTCTCCTTAGGTATGTTATTTTTTTTGGTTACTATTGAAAGCCAAGGACTTTGCTAGGCAGACCTCTGGTCTCAACAGGGTATGTCTTCTTGTGTCCACCATTCCATATATTCCAGGAATGGAGGAGAAGAGGAAGCCTTACAGTAACTTCATAGGAACCAGGGTGATTCTATGCTTTATAATTTCAAATCCTATACTTGAAATTATGAACATACTCCTGACAAATTGTCATATATTTAAACCACCGTTATGTATAGATTAAAGAATTATTGAGGGAAAAAATTACCAAAAAATTAAAAAATTAAGTCATTGTCATTGCAGATTTCATCAGAAGTATACCTTTTCAGCCACATTAAAGGGAAAAAACACCAACAGGCTGTGAGAGAAAACAGCAGTATACAAGGACGAGAGCTTTCAGATGAAGAAGTGGTAAGTTTTTTGTAATTCTTTTCCCTATATTCTGGTTTTAAATGCCATCGAACTGAGTAGCCTAAGAAAGTCTAGAAGATTCTTATAAAAAGAATTTAACAAGAATATTTATGTTAGCATGGGAATAATAGTGCCTTTCTGAAAATGGACTACCAGTGAGAAAGAGTGAAAGAAACGTTGGGATTCAAATATGTGGGGCAATTGCCACTTGAAATAGATTCTGCATAGAATGTTACTAATTGCTTTTTTATTAATCCAGAGGTGTTTTTCATTGCGTTTATCTGTTCATCATAAAAATCTAGTGTTCTACATTTTGTTCTTCTTTTAGTTTTCCCTTCCAGTTTCTTAAAATATCTTGGTCCTTTTTTGAGATTATCAGATGTGCATCAAGGTCAATAATACTGAAAATTGCAGTGTTAAATTACTTTGAAATGTAAGATTGGAAATGTTTTGCAAGTGTTACCATTGCTAGGAAGAACAATAATTAGTTTTTCAGTAACGTCTTTAGACAAATTGACAGGGGTGATTTTGAGGAAGAACTGAGGACATTTTGTACAAAATCAAGAAGCTATGCTGTTTTAAAGAAAAGATTTCTGAATGGTTGTCTGATTTAATGTCTCGTTGCTGCTGCCTGAACTGAACTACAGTATTAAGTCAAGGCCTTTTATATGAGACATAACAGTTAGACTTTGAGTTTTGTCTTATAAAAAAAAATTGTGAATGCCCATGTATTACACCTGTCAGGTGTTAGGAGGAAATACTGTACAAGCCAGTTCTCCAGGGATAATTCACATTTAACTTTGTTGTGCTGGAAATGTTTCCAGCCAAGCTGATTGAAATGAGACCGCTCAGTACTTAGAATTTTTTACTGTTTCCTTCCTTTCCTTGTTCCTGATACTGTTTTTATTTGTTGAAGCCTTCTCTTTGTTTACAGTTTCTTACAGCCAGTAGCTACATCTTTTTGTTTATTTTTTTAAAAAGATTTTTATAGTTAAGTCTCTGAGGTACTGAAATCCACAGAGAGGTGGTTATTACTGGAAAAACAGAAAAAGAAAATTGGCTAGAATAGTGTGGAAGAATAAGTTTTTGCTGAGGTAGTTTGCCTACCCCTTCCTAGATGTAAAGAAAGTACATAAACTATCGTTTCAGTCTGTTTTACAGTGGTTAGTAGGAGCCAAGTGGTTTGGGGTTTTAGATGCCAGGTTTACCTAATTGGATATATGAGAGAAGGCTTCGTACTACATCAGTTTCCCTAGAAATATAATCCCTGAGATTTCCCAGAATCTCTCATGTTGGTACACACACCGGATTGTGGGCAATCTATAATACTGAAATTTTCTTTTATCTGTCTAGCCCTTGCTAGACACTATCTAGCCACTGATAACTAGACACTAATTAGACACTATCTAGACACTATCTAGCACTGATAGATCATGCTGGGCAGCTGTCTCAGATGAATATGGAGGAAAGCAGTGAACTAGATTTTCTTTTGACTGGTTGTTATACACTGTTCACAACATCTAATTTGATAGTTTAATAATTCCAGCTTCCAGAAAATGGGATCACATTGTAACAGCTGCATTTGTGCCCAGTTGGTGTAAAAGAAATTCCACTAGAGGGCACAGATATCTTGAGTTTTGTGGTGCTCAGCAATGTAGCTTAAATCCAGTGTTGTTCAGTACAACATTTCAATGTCAAT
Organism: Colius striatus; assembly: GCF_028858725.1. Taxonomy (NCBI): domain Eukaryota; kingdom Metazoa; phylum Chordata; class Aves; order Coliiformes; family Coliidae; genus Colius; species Colius striatus. Next base: position 29,068,503 of record NC_084765.1, on the reverse strand, counting down.
TTAAGACCAAGACAAGATAAAGGTATGGGATTTATTGAATGCTTACTTAGTGCAGGAGCAAAAGGTTTCAACTGAATCAACAACTTGGTAATTACAATATCAGATGCAAATATTCTTATTCAAGGTAGCATTTGTCGTACTGGCAAATATTGATGCTTCTGTTGTTATTTAGTATTTTATTCCATTTGTTATTTAGTATATAATTTATAGGTATATTTTAATTAATCTAAGTATACAGTTCCGAACTCTATCACAATCTGAAATTTCCTTGGATGGAGGCCCCCTCTGGTTCTTTGGATTTGGGGGGTTTTTGATTTTTAAGAAAGCAGTAATGAGATATCTGTGCTAGAGGTATAGCCACTGTAAAGTAGAAAAGGGATTTTATTTATGAGAGAAATGTGCTTTGTGTACCTTTTTATTGAACATGCGTAATTAATGCCAAACTTTGCCTCCTCCACAAGTAAAGCATTCAGTAACTTTTAAGTTTTTTAATACTTGCAAAAAATATCCAAAGTATTTTATAGAAGTAAATTTGTATTCCAGGGAAGCATTATCGCGTTCACAGTTACTTATTCATCACTGTTTTCAATTCTTTAGTTTGTGAGAGGGTATCTGTAGTGAGAATACACTCATACTACTTAAAGTTATTACTTGTCATGTGTGATGTCTTTACATTATATATATCTTGTCTGTGACCCTTATTCTTTGACATAAAAGATTTTATTTATATCACCTTTGACCTAATAAAATTTCACCTTTAACCTTATGCACTTGACACCTCAGATAACTTACTCTTGACCTTTGACTCATTTTATGTTAAGCCTGTTAAGTATAGTAGGTAGCTGCCCGAAAAGAAAGATTTTTTAAAAAAATTGTAATCTGATCATAGACTTTCTTTATTATTACTGGAGACATCACAGAAGGACTTTAAATTATTTTATTTAGAACATAATGTTATCACAGAAAGTAAGATTTAAGTCCTTAAGACTTTGGAAACTAAGTTAACTGATTAGATCGTTTGTCTTCATACAGAAAGGACTTTTGTTAGTTGATTATAAGCAAAAGATTAAAAGCTGTACTGAATGATGGTTAACACTAATTTCTCTGAGTCAGTTGGATACTAGTAATTGATTTTACCAGACATAAAAAGAAACTATAGTATTCTAGGTTTTTTCCCTTTGCTATAGCATCTATAGGTTCTGTAATTTTACAAACATTTTTTAGAGATAAAAATAGACTTTATGTTGGAGCAGTTTTGCATTGGTCTGTAGTTAAGCATATATTGTGCTTTTAATTCCAGCGTATATTATGCAAGAGCTGACAGCTGGTGTTAGGTCATCAATAAGATGAATTCACTTGTAAATGCAGTAGTTAGTGAAACTCACCAAGAAAATAGTTTCGTTATGAGTGAAGATACTAAAAATGAGCAAGCATGAACTTATTTCCAAGATAGTATGACAGCTTCATTTAATCTGTTTTGGGAGTTCTCTTCATTTGGATATTTGCTTGTCTCCATCTGACGAGGATCTAGATTTCTCTTAAAGCAAACATCTATTGATTTTGAAACAGTGGTTATCATGTGCCAGCAAACTAAGTTCTGTTCGTATTTCTAAACTTCCTTTTTAACTTCTTTTATCTGATCTCTTATACATTCATATGGATGGCAAGACTCTTTCAGCAGGGTAGGCTTCAGGCTAAAAGTTTTCTTTCCTTCATTCTATTTCAGAAAATTGTAACAATATTACTGTCCCACATCATTTCACCATTCTTTTCAGTGCTGTAACGGTATTCTGTCTACATTTTCTCTCTGCTTAAATATACATCATCATCCATCAAACTTACAGCTTTACCTTCTTTTTGTATTGCTATTTGCTATGCCTATCTGCTTGCTGAATATTCATATTACTTTCAGTTCAGCAAAAGATGTAAACAATGTATGCACTTTGGTTTCATTTGCTTCACTGGAATGAGTATGTTTTAAGTTCTGGCTAATTGTCTTTCTCAATCAAAGTCTGTGTGACAGAAGGGGCTTTGGACACAAAGGCCGTCACTGAAAAAGTGGCTGTTGAGAGCCTTAGGCCAACACGTGGTTGTTTCATTAGTCTGAGGAGTCTCTGCAGGGACCTTGTAGATGTTTGCTTCCACCTGTAATTCCTAGATTATTTATTCTTTTTTATGCCCTTCTACTTTCTCTTTTCTCTTTGTCTTTCTTGTCTGTCCTAGTTTTCTTTGAGAAACATACATAACAGCAATAATCGTTACAGCTTGTGTCCTTTGAACGTTGTCCTGTCATGTGGATCTCTTGTCATTTAAATTCCATGGTTTAAAGGCATTGTTGCAGTATAAAACATGTAATTCCATGCACTCTATGCATGTTTCTAGTAAGTGAAATGTACTTCTGAATCTATTGGAAATGATAACTTGGCAGATCCAGTTAATTTATTAATTTATAAATGAATGCTAGAATGATGTATATTGCAAACGAAAATGGAGGAATATTAATGAAATTTGGTTTGCATTTGTGGAAAATATGTTTTTTTATTGGGAAAGGAAACTGACTATATTGTCATGATAGAAATAAAACAAAGAACTTCTTAGAGACATATTTAGATCAGATGAAAGTATAATCCCGTGATGGAGCAGAGAAATTGTTGTTGTCTGAAGACTGACAGCATTAAAATATGAGAATTTCTAGAAAGATGTGTTTAGTTGAGCCCACCCACATTCTTTTTAAAAAAAACAACCCAGATAGTCGGTGACTAAAGCTTACTCCATAGTGTGGGTTGTCAAGTTGGCTGGGGTTGCAGTGCAAGCCTTTTCTGGCATAAGTCTGTCTAGATTGTAGAAGGATCTGATTTACAATGTGCTTAACTGTGCTGGCAAGCTCCCCTGGTACAGACACTGTTACACTGGCAGGATTGCACTTTTGCCAGGATGTGGTGAGAGGCTGCCTGAGAAAGAGAGTTGTGCTAGTACAATTTCTGTTCCAACCGTGTAAGGTTTATAGCTAGCACAATACACAAGCAAAGCTGATGCTTATATGACTTGGAATTTCTAAAAGCTTTTTAGAGATGAGAGGTTGGTTTTCTTTAGGAATTGAGCTGTTTTCTCAAAGTTGTGTGCTGCTTCCTTTATTTCTTGCAGAGGAAATTACTGAGGGAAAGAGACATAGGAATGTTTTTGTACCTGAACTTTTCTCTTCTGTATCTACAAGGAGCATTTTTGTCTAGAGACATGATGATACCTGTAACTTGTTATTTTTCTAAATTGTTTTCATTGAAATTATACGTAACTATTGTTTTATTGCTTCAGCCTTAACAGTATTGGGAAAAATGCTTTTTGTTTTCCATTTAGAATTAAAATGTTTTCAAGTTCAAGAATAGTATCCTGTGAACTCCTTCAGTAATCTAATAAGCTCAATGAAAATTAAAAACTCTAAAGACGAACAGGTTTTTCATTTTGTGTAGCAGAGGAGTTTGAAGTAGTTATATGTGTCAGTATATGGTCTTTGAAAAATTGTTGTGAGAGACTAATAATTACCTTTTGTTCTTCTTGAACATTGATGTATGTTAAATGTCTACTTATATTCATAGAATCATTGAATGTTTTTGATTGGAAGGGACCTTAAAGATCATCTAGTTCCAACTCCTCTGTCAGGGGCCAGGGACACCTTCCATGAGACAATGTTTTTCCAAGCTTTGTCCAGCCTGGTCTTGAAAGCTTCCAGGGAATGGGGCTTCCACAGCCTCTCTGGGCAACCTGTTACAATACCTCCCCACCTTCACAGTGAAGTCCTAATATATCATCTAAAATCTACCCTCTTTCAGTTTAAAGTCATTAACCCCATGTCCTGTCACCACATGCCCTTGTCCCTCTCTGGCTTTCTTGTCAGCCCCTTTAAGTACTGGAAGGCTGATAGAAGGTCTTCTGTGAGCCTTCTCAGGGCTGAGCAACCTCAGCTCTCTCACCCTGTCTTCATAGGAGAGATGAAGATCATGTTTATGGCCTCCATTGGGTTTACTCCAACAGCTCCGTGTCCTTACATTTGGGACTGCAGAGCTGAATGCAGTAGTCCAGATGGGATCTTCAGGGAGAGCAAAGTAGACAGATTCACCTGTCTTGACACACTGGTCATGCTTTTCATGAAGCTAAGGATATAGTTGGCTGTCTGGGCTGCAGGCACACATTATTGGCTCGTATTTCACTTGTCATCCACCAGCACCCCCAAAGTCCATCTCTGTAGGGCTGCTCTCAATCCACTCATTGCCTAGCCTGCACATGTTTGGAATTGCCCTGACCCAAGTGCAAGACCTTGTCCTTGGCTTTGTTAGACGTCATGAGGTTCTCATGGGCCTACCTCTCAAGTCTGTCAAGGTTCCTCTGGATGGAATCCCTTCCTGACAGTTTGTGACCACACCATGCAGCTTGGTGGTGTTTGCACAGTTGCTGAAGATGCCCTCAAACCCACTGTCCATGTTGCCAACAAAGACGTTCAACAGTGCTGGTCCCAGTCCCGACCTCTGAGGAACGACATTCATCACTGGTCTCCACTTAGCCATTGGGCCACTGACCGCAACTTTGAGTATGACCAGCCAGCCAATTCCTTATCCACTGAGTTGCTTAAAATGTCAAACCATGTCTCTCCACTTTGGAGACCATAACAAATTTTTTGCATAAATCCAGGTAGATGATGTCAGTTATTTTTTTATGTCAGGTAGATGATGTCAGTATTTTTATGATGTCAGTTTATTTTTTTGGACTAGATGATCTCTAAAAGTCCCTTCCAACCCCTACCATTCTACGATTCTGTGATTTTTCCCCTATCCACCAATGTTGTAATCCCATCGTAGAAGGCCATCAAGTTTGTTATGTTCTCAAATACGATGAATAGTGGCTTAGCCACTTCACCTGCGAGTTCCTTCTGGACCGATGGATGCATCTCATCAGGTCCCATGGACTTGTGCACCTTCAGGTTCCTTAGGTGATCTAGAGCCTAATCTTCTCCTGCAATGAGCAGTTCTTCATTCTCCCAGTCCCCGCCTTTGCCTTTGGCAACTTGAGCAGTGTGGCTGGAGCACTTGCTGGATAAGACTGAGCAAAAAAAAAAAAAAGTCATTTAGACTCTTGACCTTCTCCATATACTGGGTAACCAGGTATCCCATTTATTTCCAGAGAGGGCCTCGACATAGCTATAAAGCTTTTCTTCTTGCCCTTGACATCTGTGGCCAAGATATAATTTTGTCAGGGCTTTACCTTTCCTAAACCAATCCCTGACTCAAACAATTTCTCTATATTCCTCTCAGGCTCCCTGTCCTTGCTTTCACTTTCTGTAGGCTTCCTTTTTGTGTTTGAGTTTGTCCAGGAGTTCCTCGTTCCTCCATGCAGGACTCCTGGTATTTTTGCCCGACTTCCTCTTTTTTTGGGTGCATTGCTCCCAAGCTTGGAGGAAGTGATCCTGGAATATTAACCAGCTTTCTTGGGCCCCTCTTCCTTCCAGGTCTCTATGCCATGGTACACTTACCAAGGACATCCCAGAGGAGTCCAAAGTCTGCTCTGCTGAAGTCCTGGTTACTGTGTTGCCAAGTGTGTTTTTAGCTATCTTTCATTATGTAGAGTGAAACTCAGAATAAATTCATTAGCATTCAGATTTAAGCTCTTGTGTTTGATTATTCAAGGCTCTGGACTAAGGCATTCACATGAGTCTGACTGTTTGGCTATGAATTCTGTGTGCCTACTGTTTGCAGCTTTGGTCTTATCCTGGTTTATGTTTCGACTCCAGCCTCTTTTGGCTTGATCTGTTATGACCATTACAGTATAAGGAGATGATCTTGACTCAACTCTGGTGGTACATAATACTTAAGTCATTTCTGGATAACACAGTGGTGCATACAGTTTGGTCGTACATTGAACAACGTTCCTGTTTTTTATCCACAGAGTTGCAGAATACAGACTTCATTGTAAATCCATATTTTTCTTGGCATCTGATTGTAGTTTTCCAACAGTAGCCTGTTTTTCTTCTTTATTGGTCAGTGGAAGCAATCTGTAAATCACCTACAAACAAGAACTTCCATCCCAATAAAGCCTCAGGTTCCGGTAGAGTTTTATTCTTTTTTTTTTCCCCGAGGAAGGGAGGATTTTTTTAAAGGGGATTTCTGTGTTGCTAGAGGAATGGAATTAGGCTAAGCATCTGTGGTCTGATTTTGTTGTTCTGTATTTTTTGGATACCTGTGGTCCTTTTCTGTAAATATATTTGTCCTAGAAGAAGCTGTCATGAACAGTTTAATCTATGATGTAGTTAGCAGAAGGTCTCAGTACTCTATACATCAATTCTAGCTTTTGTACTTTATGCAGCAATAGCTTCTTTAATATATTATAAAGTCTTGTTTTTTCTTGGCAAAAATGTACATGATTAATTGTTTATTGGCTATGTCCTTAATTGTGATAGAACATTGCTAGCAGTTGCACCCTTCTTCCTTTTGGCTTGGATTTCTTGAATATTCACAGACAGTAAGAAAAACTACTGCTGGAAGGGCCAACTGTACCTCTTGCCTGCCATTGCAGCTGGATGATAATGTCAGCGCCTTATAGTTTTCATCCCTAATCTGCAGAGTGATTCCTGTGGAAGAAACAGCTTTACTTTGCCTTCTGTTCCCACATTTTGGAATGACAAGTGGGAAAAGGAATAACATTAGAAATCCCAAGAAATATCTGAACCTATCAGGTTATTATTTGCTATTTATCTTAGTGGCAGGCTGTCATGTCTGAATTTATGGACAAGCAAGATGACTAAAAGCGCAACTGGTATTAGTGGTACAAGTGGTATTTAGTTTGGACATTCTGGAAAGAATGTCATTCTACATTCTAGGTGGACCTGCTTTGGCAGGGGAGTTGGACTAGATGATCTCTAAAGATCCATTCCAACCCCTACCATTCTCTGAGTCTATGAAAAGCAGTGTTAGCCCCTCATTTTAAAAAAATGTAATCTTAATTCAAGTAAAGGAAAAAGCTGCTCTCACAATGAAAGGTCAGTCTTCAGTTTTGAATGAATGATCAAAGTTTTTAATGCTATACACTCGTCTTCTAAGGTGCATTCTAGCAGACAAATGTGAATAATTAGAATCCACATTTTCAGAAAATAGTATTTGAATATCCATGACTTAATTTTTATGACCGGTTTCTTCACATATGAAGTACTTACAATAGCTCTTATTAATAGTAACAGATAAGTACCTTCCTTATTTTGAACCTTCTCCATATTTTGGACTGGATCATCACTTGTAGTGTTATAGCAGTATTTGATCACAAACATTTGATCTCCCTATTATTAAAGCTTTAATGACTGTTTCAGGCTGACATTGATTATAATGTTTAAAATTTAATTTTGCATTTGATAGAAGTCATGGTCTGCCTTAGCATCTGTTTTCCATATTAAATGTCCTACACTGTGACGAAAAAAATAAAATACTGAGGAGTTTTGTTGAAACATGTACTAAAATCATGAACAAATATTCCTGTGGTAACATGATTTAGAACTGAACCATAAAAACCTCTTCAAAATTTGGCAAATACATCCTTTAAGTGATTATATACAAGTAAGAAACCATTATTCCTGACATTGGTAATAAATACTCAAAACATTTTCATATTATTTTTTGCAGTTACAGGATATTGTTTATTTTGAAACAGGTAAAGATGTTAATCCAGAAGATATATGTAGGCTTCGGAATAGTTGCCTATTGATTTGCTAGAATATATTCCTTATGTGCCTTATGTTTATACAAAATATTCAGTTTACTATCGATTTATTTTATTAAAACTACTACAAAGATTTCTTTATAATCGTTCTCAGTTTATTTTAATGCTGATATGACAGGGCAAGTGAAAACACAAGTCTATATGGAAATTCTGAAGATCCGGTTTAAATGACTAGCTAGAGTCAGATATTTTTCAAGTTGCCTTGTTCTGCAGAATTGGATTAAAAACCTCACAAGAATGCCTTGTCTTTCTAAATTTGGGGGTTCAAAGTTGGAAAGAATGCAAAAAATAATAATAATGACCAGTCTTTCAGTATTCTGGCACTTCTGCTTCAGTTCTGGCCGTAATCCAGAAATATAGTAGGGAATGAAAACAAAACAAAACAATCAGTTTGACTCAGTCCAATAGGCCAGAGTGTCACCACTTACATGAATAGGTTAGTTTATGCATAATGGAAACATAGCTAATTAACCACAGTGACACACTCTGCACTATCCATTGGAAAGGTCAGACCTTTACATGCCTGTTTCTGGGCAGTAGGATTTGTGGTACCAAAGGACCCTCCAGAGCTTACAGAAAACATCAGAAAAGATTTGATATACTAAGGGATGATCCTGTCTGCTCCTGCCAGCAACTCACTGGCTCAAGATGGGAGGATTTTCAGAGCCTTCCTTCCCTGACTTACTTATAGGAGGAATATTGTGCTTCATGAGAGCCAGCAAGGAGCAACGTGCGTACAAGAGAACGGATAATCTTAAGTGATGACTGCCCTACAGCAACAAATGCCAGGCTGTGATTTCCTTCTCAGCTTGAGCAAGTACAAGTGTTTTACTGCAATATCATCCTACCTATGCAGTCTTGCCCCAGGCAGAAATCATAAAAAGGCAACGCTTACTTAAAAAGAAAGGAAAGGGAAATAAGTATTTATATTATGCTTACTCCTAATCTTTCAATGAGGAGATTTGGTTAGGAAGAGTTCTGTTTGGCACACCTTACATCACAATTTAACAATGTTACTAGAAATATTTGCTGAGTAGTGAAATGAATGGTATATGTAATACAGAGAGATAAAAGTGTCAAAGAGGCTGAGTAGGAAAATAATTGTGTAGTTATGTTCTGGTTTGATAATAACTTACATATCCAACATTTATCTGTCAAGATCTGGTAGGTGGATGTTGTTACTGTAATTAGGACATTAAATGGGAAGAGCTAGCCAAGAGTATTGGTCTTGTGAATGGGTATTGAATGAAGACAGTGTCAATTAGCAAATTTATTCTCCAGCTGTTATATTTGATGTAGATTGACAAGGTTCAGAATCCAGTTTGTGGTAAGGCTTTCCTCATCCAAACTGAAGTGGACTGTACTCAACTGTATAGCATTTGAGCATCTTGTAGTATTTGCCACACTTTTCATGGAATAATTTTGCAATTGTGTTTGTTTTGTATCTGAAAAATTCATGTTATTTCAGAGAGTACTGATAGAAGTGCTGTAATGTAAAAATGTCGTATAAGAATCATAGAATCGTTATGGTTAGGAAAGACCTTTTTAAGATCTTCAAGTCCAACCAGTCACCTCACACTGCCAAGCCCATCATTAAACCATATCTCTCAGCACCTCATCTGTGTCTTTTGAATATCTCTAGGTATGGAGCGTATTCAATGTGTAGAGAAGACTTGGTTGTTGAATGTGCCTGGTCAACTAAAACTATTGGCTTCAAGATACGAAATAACTGGGTAGTTTTTCTGTTCAGGTAGTTGAATGAGACTAGGCAATAACCAGCAAGAATGCGGCTTCATAGGTGAGCTTGTTTGGTTGAGCTATAATGACATTGGCAACTCGATTTCTTAGGTGGTTTGTAGACGAGGCCTGGTGTATTTGGAAAGTTTCAGGATTCTCAGTGACTAAAAGTCATAACAGTTGAGGATGGAGGGAGGAAAGAGGTAGAGCAAAGTCATTTTTTTGGTAAATATTCTAATTTCTTTCTTGTCCGGTTTGTGGTGGCTGCGGTTTCACATGTGCATCTAATGTTAGTTTTTATCACCTTGCTCATAAATGAAGTGTTGAAACTGTTACAGGAAATTTATTCCAGTTGTTTTGAATATCAATTTGGTGTTATATAAAAATTATTAGAGGTCTATATGGCTCTTACAAAGAACATCATGTGTCTATACAGAATGCCATTAAATTATGTATCTTTACCAGGTTGTTTCATAAGCTTTTTCACTCAGACAAAGTTTTCATCTAAGTAACAGGTACAGTGTACCTTGCAATTTTTAAAAATAACCATTGGTTTTGGTGAATGCATGTAAGTAGCACTGGGGAGAAATAGCAGGGGTATTTCTACCCTAGTGCATCACTGAGCCATCACCATACAAGTATATGCAGAGGAGTATATACAGATGACCATGAAGAAATATGTCAGCATTCAATTCTTATTTCCATGTTTGGCAGCTGTGCATCACACCATAGCACAGACAAACTATTACTTTTGGTACAGATTCTGCCATCTTGAAGAAAGTTGATACCTTATTTTGTGACATAGTTTGTCTCAGCTGTGCAACTTAGAGGGTGAGTTATCAAGCATGATAAATGATGGCAGAAATCTGACACGTTAATAGCATCATAGCTGATTGGTTTAATCTTGAGATGAAAAGTATTCTGTTAGGAAAAAACAGCAAAATACATCAGTCTTTATCAGTCTTTAAAACAAAGCTTTAATTGCATGGCTAAAACTGTCACTACTAGTGTAGAAATTGCAATTAACGTTTTTGGTAGCTGTGAATACAGATGTTAATAACAGAAGCTTTCATTAGAAAAGAGACTTTACTTAATAATGCTATGCATTCTCCAAAGAGGTGGTAGTTGTAAATATCTGAGGTTTTGGGGTCAGAATGTGCTCAACACAGCCCAGAATCAGGCCAATGATGCCCCTTCACCATTATCATAAAAACAAACCCAAAATGTCTCTCTTAGAGAGAGTAAATTTGTCTCAGAAAATCTTACTGCATTTATAATTTACTTATATTAAAAAAAAAATTAGAAGTATAAGACTTTCAGGAAGAAGTGACTAGATTACCGAGTTATTCTGCATTGCCTTCATTAGAAATAATCCCACTGTGAAATTGAAAAGTTTCACTATTGCTTAAATAAAAGCATTCAGAAGAAAACTCAAAAGTTTGCTTTCTAAGCACCAGACTGAATTTACTCACTTTCATACTTGTGACAACAATTTTTATGGTATGTTAACCTGTCCAGCTAATGGTTATGCAAGTAAAAATACTCATTAACTTAGTTATTTAAAAGATTGTGCATACTGTACTTAAACGAGACTCTGGATTTTAAAACCTTCACTTCTTCAGATAACTCGTAGGAGTCTATTGAAACATCGTAATAAATATTTTTACACTTCTCTGAAGCAAAATATAGCAGCAGCTATCTTGAGTTGTCAGTTGTCATTCAATACCAAGCTATTAGTTATTATTGTTTCACCCCTGAATGGTGTAGATCTGCCTACTGTGATAATCCTGCTCTTTGATCCGTACCTTCAAAAACTGATTGTTTTTATGACGCAAAGTATTATTACTCTAGTGTTACCTTAATGATCTATCTGTATGAAGTCTGATATTAATCCATACTGCCACATGTGAAAGCTGAGAACTCTGAGAAACAGCATTTACAAAGGTGCTTGAGTTCATGCGAACAAAATAGTTTGTAACCATCCTGTGTGCTATTGACAGCAAAACCTCTCTTGGCCCTCACAGGCTGATAAATGACTGTGCATGTTGAACCCTGTCATTCTTTTCAAGTCATCTGCTAAGATTAGGAGAGAGAGATGAGTGTCTGCTAAAGGGATACAAAGCTTTATTTCTCATTTCTGCATAGCAGAAGTCTGAAACCACGTTTGCAGTTTTCATCGTGCAGCAGCAGGACAGCAAGCTGACTGGAGGAGGTGTTCTGCCCCTTTTGTAAGGTGGTGTCCATTTCAAAGTGCAATGTTAATGTATCTCACTCTGCTGTTACTTTGAAGGATATAGTAAATAGTTTGAGGATCTGATGAACCAAAACCTAAAGATATAGAACTATGTATAGATATAGAAATATAGTAACAATCCTTATTAGTTTTGTATATGTAAAGTGTTTCATCTCACTCACAAGACATGAGGTAAAGTAATGATAAATTACAGTGCCAGGGTGTATTAGTTCAGTTTGGAAAGCAGGGACATACCTGTCAAATCCCACTGAAACAATTAATTTTTTTTTTCTTATAACAAAGTATCCACAGGATGTCACAGGTTAAGTACCCTGAAGCTTGGGAGCAAAGCAGGAGTAGTGTCAAGGTGTGTTCTGAGGAACTGGTTAAGAACTAACTCATCAAAAAACTTCTGGGATATTTTGCTGGTCTTGCTCAAAGGGGACAGCTTTTGAGATACCTTTAAAAAGTTTTCCTTTAAGCACTTCTTACTAAAATTACATGGACAGTCTTTAAGGAGAAGAAAAATGCTTACAAAAGCTGTTAGAATTCTGTTATAGTGGTATCTGTGGGTTGAACAACTTGGACAATACATTGAGGAAAAAATATTCTGGTGTACTGGGAGTTGTACAGGGCAGCCAATGTAGCAGAGTTCAAGTCATCATTACTTTTAGAATTTGTTTAGATTATAATTGCATTCTGGGATATAATGGCATCCTGGGATGCATCAAGAAGAGTGTGACCAGCAGGTTGAGGGAGGTTCTTCTCCCTCTCTACTCTGCCCTGGTGAGGCCTCATCTGGAGTCCTGTGTCCAGGTCTGGGCTCCTCAGCTCAAGAGGGACAGAGAACTTCTGGAGAGAGTCCAGCGCAGGGCCACCAAGATGATCAGGGGACTGGAATATCTTTCATATGAGGAAAGGCTGCGGGAACTGGGGCTGTTTAGTCTGGAGAAGAGGAGACTGATGGGAGATCTTATTAACATTTATAAATACCGAAAGGATGGGTGTCAGGAGATTGGGACATCCCTCTTTTCTATAGTAGATAATAACAGGACAAGGGGTAATTACATGAAGCGGGAACACAAAAAGTTCCACTTAAACATAAGAAAAAACTATTTTACTGTTCAGGTGAGGGAGCCCTGGCACAGGCTGCCTAGAGGGGTTGTGGAGTCTCCTTCCTTGGAGGTCTTCAAGACCCGCCTGGACATGTTCCTATGCGACCTGATCTAGGTGAACCTGCTTCTGCAGAGTGGTTGGACTAGATGATCTCTAAAGGTCCCTTCCAACCCTACCATTCTATGCTTCTATAATGTTTCATTTCTTATGTCTAATATTAATTCAGTATTGATTTTTCATTCATATTATTTAAGATAGAAATTTCAGATACTATTTTGACCAAATATACATTACTAGATTATATAATGCAGCAGTGCTTTCCAAGAACTAAATGGTCTTTTTCAAAGAAATTTCACAGAGATTTGTTTTCAACAGGCATAACTTTTTCCTGAATCAGTGAAAGAAAACACATGTTGTCTTGTGGAAAACTTGACTATAAAGTTTTTGACACTTCACCTTTTACTTTGAATGTTAAGGATACTTAACCAAAAAGGAATGAATAACCACATCTGATTGTGACACTAATCATTTTCAAAGATAAATTGTCCTAGTAAGCGGTGATGATCCCTACTTCATAATGTGTTTAGTATTCCACAAGAAAACAAATATAAGCCTCAGAATATTAAAAACGGTATAAATTTAATAACTGGCACTAAAGTAGATTTATTGTTATTTGTAAAAATGAACACTTGACTATTGTACAAGCAGTCATAATGCAATGTGGAGGTACAGTAGCACTTGTTGAATCAAAGTATGAGAGATGTCAACAGTGTGAATGTGTCTGATAGTCTGTTATGGTAGAAGAATATTTCAGTATCATGCGGAATGTCAGGTTACATGTATTTTTCAATTCAGTAATATGCATTTAAATTGAAAAGTAAGCTTAGAAGTGGTAGTTGAGTAGAAATCCTTCCTGGTTGTTGAAATCTGACTTGCTGCATCGAGTATTTGGAGTAAGTTTCTAGCTCAAGAGAACTAAGGAGAAAAAAAGTGGTCAACAGTTTAGCAGCTGCAAGGTTTTCGGGTATTGGTTTGTTTGGTTTGGGGGGTTTGATGTTGATTTTTGGGGATTTTTTCTCTCCTGTGTGAAATAATCTCTTTCCTAAATTTTATTCTAAATTTTTTCTTAATTTCTTAAGTTTTCATTAAATGTTTACATATTGTTCTATGTTGTATGCTGGGAAGATAATCTGTAATCTCCATCACATACTATGAAATGAAATATTATCTCAATATTTTCTGCAGGAGCACCTGTCATTAAAAAAGTACATTGTGGATATTGTGGTTGAGAGTTCTGTTCCTGTGGAACCAGTAAAAGATGGGGAGGAGAAACAAAAAACGAAAAAGAAAACCAAAAAGCTAAAGGCAAGGATGAACTCAAGGTAGTACAGTTATTTTAATTTTTTTTTTCTTTAAGCTTTGTTCCACAATATACCTTTTGTCCTTAAGTATGAATGCAGTGGAAGGCTGAAAAAAAATTTAGAATTATTTGCTTTAGGAGTGTCTTGAAAATAACACTGATGAGCCTAATTTATGGCCACTTTCTCTGATTGAAAAAGAAAACTGAATATCGATCTGGAGCCCTCGGTTTCACCTGTTAAGAGCTTTTCTCATAATTGGATGCCCGTGCCCTGCCAAAACTGTAGCCTTTCCTAGCATACAATAGCATGTTTAAATTTGTGTAAACCATGCGTATTTTTCTTTCTAGCTATTGATTTTTAGATGAAGTATCAAAGAAAATCAATAGCAATCAACAAATAGAAGTCAGCCTGCTGTAGTGTCAAATCCCATGACTAAATGTAATCATTTTTTGTTGCCTGTCACAACAAAAAGAAAGTTTAAAATATCTTTAAATGGAAAGAGAGTTGTTGGACCTGCAACTTGTTATTAGTCTAAAAAGTAACATCTGCAAATCAGTGTGATATGCAGGACATATCAGTGAGCTGTCGGTGTCACTCTATAGCTGAATAGTCGCCAGCTGAGTTTAAGACTTAACTGAATATTATAACATATTTTTGCATTTATCTCTAAAAGTACCTCTCAGAAGGTAAGAATCATTGTGATATATTTTCTATGTCTTCGTTTTAAGTAAATAACATTACAATTGAGAGGAACACCTGAATGGATTTTTAGATGTACAGTAAAAATTACATGTTTGATTGGCTGGTAATAGTGCTAATAATGATACATTAGTCTTTGAAAAAACAATATTTACAGTGTATTAATGTTTATGATTGTTTTCCTCTTTGGATGAGCAAATCCGATGTCTGAATACTGCATTAGAAAACATTGTTGAAATTGGATAACGTATACTTCCAGGTTTCTGATTGCTCAAGATGCAGTTATTCATATTACCTGTTGATTTATTGGGTTCAACTGTAATTCTTTCTCAAGTACTGCTTCTGTTGAATTTAGCCAAAGATTTGTCAGACCTAGGAATACAAGCTCAAATAATAATTTGTTATTGGCACTGGTAGTACAAAAACTTTTTCAGAACATTTTGAGATCTGTATATCAGACTGTTCGGTGAGTCAACATATTCATTGTGAAAAAATGGTACTTAAATCAGTAATAAAGGGACATCATTTTACAAAGGTAACATACTGTTGAAAAATACAATGGAAGTTTCAAAAATGAACGACACATTAAATTAGCGTTCATTAAGTTTGTTTTTAGTTTTAGAGAGTGACTAAAGTTTTCAGTGGGATTACTGTCTTTGAAGGTAACTGATGGTGAAATGAAAGATTTCACCGTGAGCTTTCTAATATTAACACAAAAAACTTACTAATATAAGGTCAGTAGCAATATCAAGCAAAGTTTGTTCAATGGAATTTTAAAAAAACTGACTAGGGGGGAAAAAAATCAATTTTAATTTTAGCCATGCAAGTCTTTCCAGTCTTTTACAGTTACTACAATTGACACTTGAGTAGTAGTAGTAGACACAGGAATGACAAATATTGCCTGTACATTCCTGCTTTTAAGCTTATTACTGATGAGGTGGGGTGGTTTTCCCTGTTGAGAAAATGAAAGAGGATTCTCTTACATGGCTAAAGCAACGAAAGCAACAACCTCAGAATAACAAGATGAAATACTAAAAGAAATATTTTAGGTAATTTCTACTATGTTTCTGCCTAACAATCTAGACAGTACTACCACCAGATAGCTGGGAGTTTACTGTTCAAAATCAACTCAAAACTTAGGTGTAACATGTACTTAATTTATTGAGGATGATTTGAAGGCGAAGAGTATTTGATATAGATAATTCATGTAGTTTCACAGATGTTAGCAGATTATCTACAGACTGTGTTTTATTACGTATTTGCAATTATTCCTCTTCTCTAGAAAAATAACTAACTATAACAAACCCTCTTATACCTCAAGACTTGAAATTATATATTTATTTCCATCTCTAGGAAGCTGTGATATTTTAAACGAGAAAAATAACTAACTGCATCCAAGTGTGTGTCTGTTGCTTTCCTTTTGCTCTAGGTCTTAAATCACTATTACAATATCAAAGCGATGTAGGGCAAAGGTGAATGAGGGGACAAATTGTGATCAATGAGTTATTAGATGTGTTTTGTTAGTCTTAATAATTATATTCATAACCTTAAGTCATTAAACTGGTGGTACAGTAACAACTAATATACAACTGAATCAGTTATCTCAGGTTAACCTGTATGTGCCGCTAGCAGAAGAGTACTTTGGTACCTGCATGGCAAGAGAAAGCTTGATAAGCATTAACCTTAAGCACTAGAGGTACAGTTTTCAGCTAGGAAGTATATACAGTTGAGATATGCTTAGCCATGCATTTAAAGCTCTCCAGTCATGTTCATTTGGTAACGTATTTTAGGTGATTATTCATGTTTGACTGACTTATCTGTACAAAACTCAAAGCTGAAATGTGTTGTTTCTGACTAGGAGGCAGGAAAGAAGGCAAAAGGTTAATAAAGGAATCTCACCTTCATGCTTTATACTAAATTCGGTTGTGATTAATAGCCTTATTAATGATCCACAAATCAGAGCTAGTAGTAATGTAACAATATTTGCATGTACCATAAGTTGTAGAGATTGAGTATGCTGAGGGAAAATTTGAGTAGCTTTGGAAAACTTGTTCCCCTTGGATGAACATAAAATTCAAATAAACATTTACAGTATATCTGAGAAAAATAATAGGAAATAATCTTTTCTTGCATGGAGCAATGAAACACATTTGCCAATGGGAGCCATTGGTAAAATCTTATGTTTGAACAAAAAATTGTACATTTTTAAAGTTGGCAAGAGTGTCAACTGGCAGTAGCTAGTGTTCAGAATACTTTGAAAATTAACAGCAAACACTGTTTTGATGGTGTTTATGCCCTGTGGCAGATTTTTTTTCCCTACATCTGCCCTGAGGGGTTTTGTCACTTTCCTGTGGGACTTGTTACGTGTGCTTTTGGTAGAGACAGAGAGATCCCATACTTTAATCACAGATTTAGTCCAGTGTGCCAGTTAAGTTTCCTTGAGGTGTGTGTACAGGTTTTTTTAATATTTTTCCAAGCCATGGATGATGTCTGTCTGTTGTTGGTCTGAGAACACAACCTCAATAAGCTTGAACAGTGGATCTCCCTGAAGTCCCTAGAGGTCCATGTTGCATCTGTGAAGTTTTTCATTTCAGAATAATAACTGAAAGAGCAATTTTAATGTATCACATGTTCTTAACAGCTAAATGCTTTTACTGCCTGCTGGATGTTACTTTGTCACAGGGCATCTTCTCTGAGAATTTATTTTTTTGGCATCACTATGGTGTCTGGATTAGTTCAGCTTCATGTCTGTGTGTTCTTAAAAAAAAGTTACAGGATTTCCACTGTGAATCCTGTTTTGGTTAGTGAGCTGGTCATCATTTTCACCTGTTGGCACAGGCTGGCTGAAGGGCTGGAGGCAAAACAAGCAGTGGAAGAAAGTCTTGTCTCCCTCTTCCTGCTTTTTGGCATATGGCCAGTGTAAGTAATACTTTTAAGGGACTGAAGAGGTTTGTGCTTCTCTTCCTAGCAGTAAACCAGTCATTCATCGAGGTGTTTACTTCTATGTTGTGTGTGCCTAACAGAGTTCATTCTGTTATGATGCAGTCATTATTAGATTAAAAATACTCCCGTACCTGTAAATGTAACATTATTTATATGTTAATTATAATCTCTGGGATAGAGTGATCTGGTCTGCCCTACCTGTCTAAATTACAAATATTTTCATCAGATGAATGTGGTAATTTTATGATAAAGATTAGGTTGCTGCAGTTGTTGTGTCACTTGTAGCATTTTCTACCATTTGGAAAGTCAACTTAAATACACCATTTCTGTTCAGGTGTTACTTTAATGTAGTAGTATTATTAATAAATTATTAATGGACAATAGTTAAGCATTAATATGGATTATGATAGAGCAGAACTGACATGAATGCCATATATTACTATGAAATAGAAAAATCCAAAAGGTTAGAACTATCTTGCTGTTACTTTGCTATTATGTATTGTATACTTTAGTCAGTAGTCAATAATAATGAATATTTTCATCTCCAGGGCAAAGGAATATGAGAGTTTGATGGAAGCAAAAAATACTGTTTCTGATTCACCGTTTAAAGCCAAGTAAGCATTTAACTTCATGTATTTTAGATAAATATGGGGTTTTTTTCCCTGTCTGTAGCAGAAATGCTTCTGAAATTTCCAGTGGAGGAGATATGTTAATACGGCCTCTCAATGTGGGGCACATTGCCATCTTGAATTACAGATCGGTTTCTAACACGAAAGGTCAGTCCTGGTAAATGCCGTTTTCTCTGAGGGCACTGTCTGTCTTAAATCATATAAATGCCATAGTAGAGAGAACATATGCTCATCCTTCTCTTACCTGGAAGCAGGAAGGTTTGTGCTTCAGTGCTGATGACAAAAATTCAGCACTGGAATTTTGGAACTGAAAACCTTGTGTTTGGCCTCTGTTTGGTCAGAAACAAAGGTGAATATGGTGAGAGCACAAATACTTTAATGCACAGATGTCTTAACCTGACATTGAGCTTTTTTAAGAATAGGCCTTTTTTATTGGCATGGATGAAAACAGTTGGATGGTAAGATTTAAAACAAGACCTATTATCACTGACAAACTCCTCATTCCTAGTTTTAAACTGAAAATTGCTCAGGTTTTGCTTTCTGATTCCACTGAAATTGGTTGGCAAAAGATGCAGAATATTTGGCTTTCCAAAAATGTTTTCATAAGGTCTGTCACCAAAGGGTTTTAGAAAAAAACATATAGTATGTATGTAGTGTAAGTGGAAATCAGTTAATAAATTGAGAAGTGGAGCATATGATCAATCTTTGCATCATAGGGAGTTTACCAGTAGAGTTCTGCGGTTCTATGATGTTGAACATTTTCACAAATGACTTGAAAAAAGAGAGCAAGCACTGAGGTGACACATTTTGATGATGATGCTGCAAAGATATTCAGAATAGTAGGGACAAGAGCTGATACTGAACAGTAATTTTGTAGGGAGAGAGTGACTCGTCAGTAAAATGGCAGGCAGGTGAAATCCAATATATATTAAATGCTACAAAATGGAGAGAGAAAGCAGAACTCAATTATATCTTCACTACAAAGTGTGGACTTTGAACTTGCCGAAATGATGGGTAACTCCAAGAAAATAACGCTTCTGTACTCTGGGCAGTTAAAGGAAATCCTTTGTTAAAATTCTTTTTAAAGGGCTGAAAACAGAACCAAGAATGTCATTATGTACAAATGCCTGGGTCATCTACTTCTTGTGAATGCCACATGCAGTTCAGGTTCTTTGTCTCAGAAAGGATATGCAAGAATTACTGAAGGTTCATATAAGGCAGGAAAGAAGATCAATAATAATTTCTGGTATAACTTCTGTATTAGGGATTAAGTAAACCAGAACTTCTCGTTCTGCAGAAAAATGTGATAATGGGGGCCAATTTTAATGGGGATGTGTTACAGAGGTTTACAAGGTCATAAATGGCATGGAGAAGGTGGATATTGGTTGTTTGCTGTCCTTCCTAGTACCAGAATTAGGAAGCACAGAACAAAGATGGAGCCAGGTTCAAAAGAAAGCAAAGACAGTGGTTTTTAATGTAGTGTGCAATTCCACAAATGGAACTCATTGACAAAATTCATGCGTATGCTAACAGCTTACCTGCATTACTGCAGTTCTAGGAAGCTACATCTAGCCCAAGAGATCCTTAAACTAGAAATATGAAAAGAACCAGATTAGTAAAGAGGATTATGCATAGTTGCCCTGTTCTTAATTTTCCTGAGACGTCAGTTTACAGATTGCTGTTAAATGGCATAGTGGGCATCTGGCGTGCCTTTCTTATAGTTGTGAACATGAAGTCTGTAGAAGGTCAAGCTGTGATGTTTCAGCAGTTGGATTCAAAAAGCTTCTTGCCAAAATTATGATGGCTATCCAGACTGGGGATATTTGTCTTCAGACTGAGGTAATGATCTGTACTATATTGCTATATTGCTGGTAGACTTGCAGGTAGCATTTTTCAGAAGTTATTGTTAAGATGCTCAAATCTTTATATGAGGCTTCCTTGCTTGTATATACAACTAGGCTGTATGCAGTATCTTTTACTTGCTTTTTTCAGTAGTTTGCAGACCTGCTGCTGAATCTTAGTGTATATTTTAAAATAATAAAAATCCATCACTGAGGTTTGACATGAGGAAATGAAAGCTCTCCACCAGATGGCACACCTGCATAAACACACGGGGGAAGGAGGTCAGTGCTGACTTCCTTTCTTAAAAATCAGCACTTCAATTTTCAAGGTGAATTTCATGGCAGAATAGGACTTTGAGATTTGTAGTTTCAGTGTTTTGCTTTTCTTTGGTATCGGAAAATAAAAAATGACAGTCTAATTGTTGGAAAGTAGAAGCGTGTGCATTTGGCTCTGAAAATAATGGTGAACTATAATGCTTCCACTTTAGTTTCTTTCTGACTTTATCAGTGATGTACTTTGGTCAGTTGTATCTCAATTGCAGTGCAACAGAACCTTGGATTTTATTTTGATTTTTTTTTTAACTTCTGGACTGCTCCTGAATTTACAGTTTTCTTTTTTCTTTTTTTATAGTACAGTTTGCTTTCTTATTTTCCTCCTTTATTGCCTCCGTTAAGGCAATACCCTTTATGTGAACTAGTGTGATGGCCACTGTGTAACTGTGTGGCCATCTTCTGATCTACAGATCTTCTGAGAGATATATTTTGCAGTCTTTATGTAGAAACCTGTTGATCTAGCAGATGCTTACATCTAAATCTTTAAAACATAGTTTCAGATATCATAGATGCTGTTATTTACAAAATTACACAACTTTTTTACCTACTGTGAGGGCTCAAGTGTTTGTGAGCATTTTTGAAGTCAAGGGGGTAACAAAGGGAGCTGTATTCTGAAGTGAGTTTTTAAGAAAAAAGAGAGGCCTGTTTATGAGTTATCTGGAGCCCAGTCTATTGTAATTTGTGTACTTTAGACAGTACATAATACAAAATGGAACAAGGCTAAGGAAGGGGAGTTTTATCTCTTTCTGGAAAAAAAAGGATGAGGGGGCAAGAACTATCTTTAGGCAACAGTTTTAGCCCAGATCATCTTTTTAAATGGAGAAACATATTCTTAATATGGGAGAAATTAATAGGAAAGCACCTTTTTAACAGAAGTAAATATAGGCTCCTACTTAACCAACAACAGTAAGAGGAAGAAGCAGCTGAAAAATACCGAAAACAGCAGTATCAGATCTCCTCTGAAGCCTTGTTATGTTGAAAAAATATGAAAATAAACTATCGACTTTTTAGCAAGATCACAGTGCATCATACCGTGACATAATATTAACTGCCACTCTACCTGGGAGAGAGCAAACAATTGCCATTACTAGGGGTTTTAACAGCTTTCAAGAGCTCTGTAAAGTTATTGAGAAAATTTATAACAGAATGAAGGGGGTAAATCTGAAAATGCCAAATGGGTTCATTGTGTCAAAACAATTGCCAATACTTTTTGTTCATCCCAAAGGAAGGTTTGAGGTATTCAAATTGAAGTGGAAGTATACTAATGAGCAGAAAATACTTTTCAGCTTTCATTTATGCTTTCTTATTTATGACACGTTTCTTTACTCAGTCCTCCCCTCCAAATTGATTGCATCTTTGCAAACATCTAAATCCATTTATGGAATGCAATTTCTTATCTGATTTTAGTTCTTAGTCATGTTGTCAGTTGTTGCAGAGGAAAGACAGAACCCAAAATTAGTCTTTGACAGGTAAAAAGCCTTTTTAGATCACCTTTAAGATTAAGCCACCTTAATATTATGAGACCACTGATTTCCTGCTGCAACTGATAGATTGTTTCAGTAGTTTAAGGTTTGCAGATTTATAAAACCTTTTGCAGTAAGGAAACAGTGATCCAAGTGTTCTCTAAGCTGTACATTGGTAATACACTAATATCAATAAGCAGACAGGGTTTATCCTGCTTTGACAGAAATGGTTTGTATACTTTCTCCAGTTTCAGAGTACTGAGTCTGATTCCTGAGTGGGATTGTAAATGGCTCTAAGCAGTTCTTGCTTAGAAACAAAAATTTTAGAAGAATGTGAGATTTTTAGAAACAAGAGTTTTAGAAGATGTCTGGAACATATTTATTTTCTTTTTAGTATCTATTTAAAAAATACTGCCTTGTGTGGTAGGTATTCTGCTCTGTGAACCGTTTCATGTGTTGAGGGGGACTTTCAAAAAAAAGAACTACAGTTGTTCTCATCTGGGAGCAGCCAGCCTGTTGTTCCTGGCCTCTCTATACTGTATGTTAAGTGGCTGGTCACTGGTGGCACTTAGATGCTGGTGGACTCCTGATGGATTTGCGGTATTAGTATTTGTAGTCTCTGGGAACTGATTTGAATGAAATTATTTTTTCTCCGGTCTATTGAGTTAGCTTGTCAGTATGTCCATTATGACTGTTTGCAGCATTCTCAGGTGTCCATCAGAGCGCATTTTTTAAATGGAAGGAGAAGGTTTTCACAAAGTCAGTGTCATTCACATCTAGTTAGTATCTTCTAATTTGAAGGCCATATATTTCAATGTTAAAGCGATCTGCAGGTAGCAAAATGTAATTGTCATCCTTTAATACAACCAAGGAAGCTAAGGTAAATATTGCTATATGCCTAAAGGGAATTAACAGGATTTTAGGGGAAAAAAAAAACCACTCTAGTCTAGTACTTTAGCCAGTCTCTCTTCATGCATATATTTTTTTACTTACTCCTTTTTTTAAACTATATAAAGAGACTTCAGCTGTGTCACTTTCAGGTATGGAAATGGAAACGACTTATCCTGGAGAAGGACTGCAGCACAAAAAGAGGAAAGCTAGAAAATGAAAAATTATTTCCTGGAAGAGTTTACTGGAGAAAAAGTTGGAATGTACTGTGAAGTTTGTTCTTGCAAAGGCCCAAAGCTAAATGCATTTAAAAATATAGGTCTTTCTGATTTTCCTTATGGTATATCAGTGCATCCACAAGATAAACTTGCCTTGCAAGTTTTCTTGTTCTACTAGGCCAGGGTCTGGTTTGGCTGGTTTTAAGGTATTACACCAAAATACTGATTACTGGGGAGGGGGAAAAAAAATCAGTTAATCTCTGAAGCTGGAAATATTTGTTCAAAATTTAGTTTCCAAATGTGAATTATAGAAAAGATGAAGTGCAAATAAAATTCAATTAAACTTTAATACCAGCTTTATGGCTGGATGGGTGGTAGATTTCATCTTCAGAGAGCTGATATAGCATACTTACAGGAATTCAAGTAAATAAATTCAGAAAATAAGCTTTATAGGAGTGTTTTATCATTCTTTCGATAGCTTCCATTTCAAAAACTAAAGATCATGTACGAAACTACTGATTTATATGTTGAGCAGTGTTTGGGATGATGTCAAGATGTAGAATGGTGTCCTCCATTGCATACCTAGAATGATCAGAGGATGTCCTATGTGCCACCATGCACAGTAATTTTACTGCAAACAGTACAGAATAGTCCAGTGGCAGTATGTTGCTTTAAGAGCATACAGCATAACTCCATTTTGGGCTGGGCAGGAACTGCCACAGACTTTTTCAGTTCTCTCCAGGCACAGACTGTTTTGGGAAGAATTGAGGCTGTGTGTCCTACTGGCATCTGGCCGCCTTTAGCAGGAACATAGGGGAGGCACAACTGCACAGAATCCAGTGCTCTGCCCAGTCCTACTAATCCTTCCTTGCATACATTCAGTGTACAGCCAAAAAATCATGGATTTAAATGTGGAAGTGCTGAAATACATTGATATTACTATTTCAAGGTGCTTTTTTCTAGAGATGAAAAGTGGCCTATAAATATTAACAAATTTTTTTCCTTTAGCCTATAAAATACATTAAACCTGCTAAAACTATTTAGCCCACCCTAAAAAGAAACCTTCAATTCATACAATACTTTGTGTTAACTTTGTTTATGTACTTGCTATATAAACCTTTAATATAAATATCCCTCTTTTTCCCATTTGCAATGCAAAAAGATCAAAGGATCTATTTGTATTTGCTGAACATACTCTTTATTAAAAGTTTATATTATGGAAATGTTCCAAGACCAATCATTGCCTTATGTCCTTTCTGATATCTCTTCTGCATTCTGAATTATCTGTTTGTGAGCAATACTAAAAACTTAATTAGTGAGATGTAAATAACTTTAGATAAGAAGAAATTAACTTTAACTTTCCCATTTACTTAGCCCAGTAAATTTTCAGTTATTCATCATTTCCTAGGCAGCATAGTAGCCATCAGAGGAATACAAGTTGAGGGAAAGAAGGAACATTAAAATCTTGAAATATTTGTATTTGGCCTCAACATTTTTTCCACTTAGTCCCTAGATCAGGTGTTGATACCGTGTTCTATTAATCTACAGTGCATACAAAGAGTTTACAAGGAGTAGAAAACCTACAAAGAGTTCACTCTTTCCAAATCCATTCATAGCAACAATAAATTCTATGTCCAAGCACAAGTTATCTTGCATAGATTTTTAGTCCTTTGAAAGAGTCCTAAAGTTATTCTTATCTCTTTGCAACTGCCAAGAAGTCAGTATAAAAGGATATTAAGTTAAAATAATTTCTCCAAGATTCACTCGGTGAGAGGAGGGAGTTTTTTATTTCCTTTCTCTTCCCCATATGTTCACATAGCATATACATTACCTTTTTTCGGCAAAAGACCAACATACAGTAGGATATAAGGATGTAAGAGGTAATTCCTTAATATGACACCACCAAAATTTATTCTTTGTGTTTCTTGCTGTATGATGCTAAACAGACACTTTAAAAGTTTGAATTTTGGTAAAAGTGTCCAGAAAGACTTCTAGAAGAAATGGAAAGCTGGAAGCCTTTCCTTGATAGTTAATGTGCTGTACAGTTTTTTTTTTCCAGTAGAGGACAGAAACTGAACGTGATGTTTAACTTTATCGACTGAAGAAGAAAAAAGGGAATTTTTCAACAGAAATAACAATGTAATAGGTTATTTTCTGTTTGAGTCCTTGTGAGTAGTATTTTGATAAACCTTAAACATTTTGTATGTTAATGCGTGATATAGATTAGGAAAGTCCCCTTTGTGGTTAATCCTGGTTGAATTCCATTCCTCTGATGTTAAATGAAGCAAATGGAAAACTGTCTTGCTGTCTTCTGTCAGACGAAGTTACAATATATTGTGGTGGCTTTTTTCAGTGCTTCATGTGTGCTTTACATGTGGAATTTGGGTACATCTTCTGAACAAAGAAAGTCTCTTTTGCTTAATACACTAGAATAGTGCCAAGGCAATAGCCATTCTAAATCATATTCTCTGAGAATACCTGGAATACTCTGCTTCAAGATTGTCTTTCAGAACTTCAGCAATTGGACTTTTCATTGATGCTGAAGTCCACTCCCTGTGCTCAGTAGAGTTAGTGGTCATCTGATTTACTGTCCAAGTCCTGCAGTTATTTGTGTTCTGGCTTTCAATTTTCTTTCCCATTTTAGCTCATGGCATACTGAGTTAAACAGAGGTTTTCTCCAACCTCATTTTCCACAGAGGAAATAGCAGTGCAGAACATCTCATTGGGATGTAATCCCCCTTTATTTTTCATGTCATAGAAAAATCCTATCTGAATATTAGTAGATTCAGCTGACCAGATGACAAGAAGTCCAAGACTCAAAATTCTGAAAATATAGAAATTCAGAATTTCTTGAAAGCTTTTAACAAAAGCTGTTTTAACAAAAGTACCTGTTTCCTATCGATTAACTGGAAACTCTCTCTTCTTGCCCCAAATGAATATTCTGATTTATTTTCTTTTATTTTTATATATATGTGACTATTGTGACACATTCCCCAGCTATTCCAACTTCTTTCTTGCCTCTTAGAGACTAGTGAGTGTCATTTTCTTTTTGCCAGTATTCTGTGGTCACTTTGTAAATGCTTTCTGGTGCTTTTACACTGATTTCTCATTTTAAGATGTGCATTGATACCCTTCCCCTCTCTTTTCCTTCCTATAGAGATATGTTTGCTCTAGTCAAAACAGTATGTGTCCTACTCACTCTGTTTAATTGTCAGCTTTGTCCCACTTTCAGTACAAATTGCACAATATATCAAACCAAATATCCACCAAATGCTAAGTCTGTCATTAGGAGCAACTAGTATCAGATATTAAGGCAGTGCTTGACAAATACATGGCAAGTACTGAGTGGTGCTTCCTCCCCACACCTCTCACTCTTGTTAAGGGGTTCTGTTTAGCACTTGTATCATCTGTTTTAATGCATCTACAGGTGTAGAAGTCTGATCTGGTTGCTGACTTCATATTAAAGACAGAAAAGAATAAACTATGAGTGTATTTTGACTGCTTTATTTTAGCCTCAGGATGAGATGAATGGTACTCTGGAACTGCGTATTTCTCCTTGCTGTCCAACAGGCAAGCATAGATGAATAGCCCAGATGTAGATGTGTAAAATGGAAATGAATCCTAACCTGTATGTGTCAACATCTCTCCCTCCTCTGCATTTTGGCTTCATTACTGACCCTCATTAATAAAATGCCCTTTCTGAGGTAGTCTGCAAAGTCACTACTTTTCACTTATTCAAATAACCCCAAAGAGCCATTTCTTTTATGATGCCTATAAGAAATTAGCCAAGTATTCTATTTCTCTTACTCATCTCAAGAGTGAACTCCTCAGTGAAATAAGCAGAAATGGTTGAATAATGGAAGAAAAGTAGGATGAAACCATGTTGAAAATGAAGATTTCAAAAGCTATCAGTGAAGGGGGAATAGGGAAATTAACTGTTGAACAACAGAAACAAACATGTAGCTAGTAAAGCAGCACCTTTATGGCTGCACTGTTTCCACAGTTTCTATGCCATTTCCCTGAAAAAGTAGATAGTGAAATGTCACAGACACTCTAAGCTGACTGTATCTCATTGCTATATTGAATATTTCACATGCTGTTCCATATAGATGGTAATAATAGACAGATTTTCATGATCACTTTATTGAAATTCATTTTGCAGAGTGTGATTACAGAAATGAAATTTTACATATGAGGAGAGTTTTTACTTTAACTGCTCTGTTTTCTGTTTTATATTGAAGGTTACAGCGGTTAGCAAAAGACCTTTCAAAGCACCTCCAGACACAGGATGGCTGTTCAGTGGGGAACAAGGTTTCCATGCTGGACAGGACTTTAGGAGAGATCTCTCGTATTCTGGAAAAAGAGGTACTGTGACTGTACTGTATGACTTGATGGTTGCCCTCAGATGTCATCAGTTTCAATTTGGGAATATTTTAAATGTGTTGATGAATACATGATCTCTGTGTAACAATCAGTACCTGCTACTACACTTATTTTGTGGTGGTTGCAGCAGTGGATGGTTCTATTTAGACATCAGATTCTATCTTGGCAGTTTTGCAGGAGTGCTGAAAACATGCTTGAGTGATGCTATAGATCATCTGGATAATGACAGGCTGTAATTCCGCTATATTTTTATTAGGATTGTTTTTAACCTTGGCCGTTTCAGTCATCTAGTTTATAGTGCATACCCCACAAACAGTTTTTACAATAAGGGGCAAAAATAATTATAAGAGGAAAGAATTGGGGACAGCTTTATTGGAAGATAACGTCACAACCACTATATTGTGGTGTTATGGCCGAGTTTTGAAGTTGCACAAATCTGTTCAGTTTGCCCAGAGTAAAACAAGGCCAGTAGTTCTTAGATGGAGGATGAAGGTATGATGTGCATCTATATATATGATATGTGTATGTTTTGATTTTTTCTTAAGTGCTGTGTTTGTAGTACATGTTTAGGTTTATGGTAAACTGGATTTTTTTAATTGATAGCAGAGCATTTGCCTCTTTTTTGCTGTTTCATCCTGTTGCCACAATACTTTGTGTCTTGTAATGCTTATTTTTCCTCAATTAGGACCACAGTATTTGAGTTTTCAGCTGGAACATTATGTTTTAGTCTCTCTAACCATTAGAAAATAATTTTCTTTTGTATCTATAATCAGGAAATCATGAAAATTACTTCTGAGAGAAATGAAATTAATGAAATCTGAGGAGGGGATTGCATCACTGTGGTTCAGAGTTGGTGTCTGTGAAGATGAGAGCTTTAATTGATGCTTTACACAGCAGAGTCAATGTGGAACAGAGTTGCTAATATCATGTGCTTTTAAATACTAAACACTGCCTGGGATGCATAGGGTTCTGACCTGTATTCTGTTAGTTACTTTGAGGTGCTGATCAGCTTTAATAGTGTTTTTGAAAGAGTTGCAGTGTTTGCATTAATTATTGAAAAATTCATTTATTATTTACATCAAAATACAGAATTCATGTTATTGCACAAAGCCTATAAAAAGATGTGTCTTTTTTGAAAGTTATCTAAATAATTATTGAAAATGTTTTTAGAAAATGATGTAGTAGATACTTTCTGAGAAGCAGGAATTGCCACTAAGTGTTAGTCGTTAATTGTTCACAACATTTTACTGCTCGGTGAGTCTGCACTGGAGAATTAAAAGATAAATTTCATAATATCCGTAGCCATGCATTATTTTATTGTTGATTTGGGTTTTTACCCTCAAAACATTACCACTGAAGGCGTATTATTATATCTCAGTGTCCTAATCAATAAGGTCAAGAAAGATTGATTTCAATAGCTGTCACTGTGTTTACAGTGAAGATCTTACATAGTCATTTATAGAAGTGGATAGTAATTCTCTTGTTAACTTGTGAGTCAAGAAATCAGCAGACACATCTTGCATGTCAATGGGCAGTGAAAAGAATCTTGATGGTGTCAGTCATCACTGAGAGGAGGAGACTGACACTGTTAATTGAATTTCCCTGGAGAGCATAAAAATATACTATAATGTGGGGGGAGGAATGAGGGAGTGGGAACCACACAAGCTGTCAGTGTGTGTGAGCTGATAACATTGATTTACCCTTGCTAATGGCCTGGGTTGAATAAAGAATTGCCCTGAGGGAGGACAGAGTTCACTACAATAGATCCTTGCCACTTACTAGAAATTCTTCAGGCTCAGAAGTCATGCAAAAGTAGTATAAAATAAAATTGATTTTTAAAATCCCTCTTTTCAGTCCTACTGTGGAACACTGAATTTTGCTTTTGTTTATAGTTTACAACTGACTGAAAAATATGTTTATACAGTCTCACCAGGGAAATACAGATTTGTTGAAATACCATGTTGCACTGCTGTTAATATCAGTAAATGAAAAGAATAAGCACCATTAAGTTTCTCGACCGACGGAAGGGTTGTTCAGCTCATTAGATATCCCTTGACTGCTAAAACAGCATTAAAGAATGAGGGTGTATTATTTACGCAAACTGGAATCACGAAAAAGCCACATTTAAAAGATCGTCAGCCCTGTCTCGCTGGGTTTGCTTTCAGGTAGAGTCAAGTCAGACTAACAGGTCCTTTTTGGATTTAGCCTTCATCTGTTGTATTTCGTGGTAATGAATAAGATTTTTCTCACTTCCAACTTCATTTACAATGTGAGAATATACTAGGATGAGGCATGCTTGCATGATTATTATAGTCAAGCTTGCTTTCTGGTTTGCATGCCTTCCTGGTCAGCTGGACATAAGCAGATTCTGCACTTGAGGCCAGGTCATTTCACAATATAGCAAGGAGTTTGTTTAATGCAAACTAAAAGGGGTTTGTATCAGCATATCCTTTGTTTCTCTCAGGCGAAGATACATTTTGACTGCTGTATTTTTTTGAAATCTTGCCTCTTTATCACAGCACTTTTCCTGCTTCTCATGAACACAGAATTCATAAGTTTACTGCTAGGATGCCGGTTTTGGCATGCTCTAGATTACTGGAAGGCAGTCCTTGGATTTTGTGTACAACCCCTCATCCTTTCTGGCAGAAATCCTGGAAGGAAGTTGTATTAATTTTGAACTCTGCTTTGTTTAAAAGTATATTAAAAAAACCAAACACACACACCCCCTCAACAAAATGCATACAAATGTTACCAGAAAGCCCTGGCCTTATGTTGGCAGATTGTCATGCGGGACTCTTAATAAGCTCTTAATAAGATCTGATAACATTCAGTTTAAGATCTCCCATGAATGGACCTTTGCTGCTAAAAGAAAAACTCAGGTACCCTCTTCAGGAAGGCAGAGCTGATGTTTGAAACTGCAGGGTTAAAGCAGTTTCTCTGACACAGTTTATTTTATTTGTGCTAATTCTTCAGTGGGGCTAATTTTACACATCCCGTAGGAGGGCAGCAGCGTGTTTCAGATATGCAGGGTGCTGTGGATTAATGGCTCAAGTTTGACTTGAGCACTCATACAGAAATGTCCTGTAATAGGGAATGCTTTCAGAAACCAGTATATTTAAAGCTGTGTATTCTATTAGTGTGACAGTTTTAAGTGGCTTAGGCTTATATCATTTATTTACCTCAGTGTACAGAGGTGAGGTTTACTGATTGAAAAAATGAAAATGTTTTCTACTTCATAGATATAAAACATTACACTGACTGAAGTATATACATTTCTAAGGCTATGAACCTGACCTGGATCAGAAGTTACTGCCTCTCAGACGGTCATTTTTAGACTTTCTGACTGAACATTACTTCTCTGAAATTCTTCCTAAAATTTGGTTTGGAGATTTTTGGGGGAGTCAAGGTTCTAAAAGTCTTACTTTTAAATGTCTCAAGTAGTCTAGGTGATTTTAATAATTCTGGGCTACACGGAGATGACAGACATCATTATTCTGAGGAACACTGCAGATGTTAACTTCATCAAGGATGGTGACAAACAGCTGAGGGCAGTACCCCTTTCACCTGGCTCAGCTGCAACTAGAACACTTCAGTTAAATCACTTTAGTTAAATTTGTACAGTACTTTCATGGGGCATCTAGACAAGCCCTTAATCTGTCTCCCATCCTTCTGATTGGGGTATGACAGAGATTCTCGTGAGGGAACTTCATGGTTTTGGGAATCCAAGCATAGCAGTTAATCTGCTTATCTGGAATTAATGTTATTATGTTTCTCATCAAACCACTAGTTTGAAGAATATATTAATCACAACACAAGTTATAAGATTCCTCTAGGTGATTTGACAGGTCTTACAGATA
Organism: Colius striatus; assembly: GCF_028858725.1. Classification (NCBI taxonomy): domain Eukaryota; kingdom Metazoa; phylum Chordata; class Aves; order Coliiformes; family Coliidae; genus Colius; species Colius striatus. Next base: position 29,037,047 of record NC_084765.1, on the reverse strand, counting down.
GGCTTCTGAAGAGAGGGCTGCAGCCACAGGGAAAGGATAGAGGTTTTATATATGTTCTAGCCTAAGCAAACTAGCTGAAGCTCACGTGTCCATCACAAGGCTCAAAGCCATAACAAGATTTCAATGGTTCTTAAGACTTCCTAAGATTTTGTATAGCTTGAAGATAGGTATGTCCCTAAACTCCTTCAGGATCTCTGGTTGCTGTAAAAAACTCATGAATAATAATGAGCACAAATTAAGATGTTAGAAGTGTGAAAGTAAAATGAAACCAGAAGCATGGAAGAGGAAGCTTTTAATAAACCGGGCCATCCTGCCTATAGTTGCTTACAACCTCTCTTCATACAAATCTAAAAGTAACTGCTTTTAAGTGAGCTAAGTTTCAAGATACTTTTATTACTATTTCAGAGTAGTATTCCTATTGGAAACAGATAGCGGGGGGGGGGGAAATACTTTCTTAGAAAAGATGTAATTTTGTAACTGAAAAGTGTGTGAATCTGAGCGATTAATTGACTGCAGTGTTTGGGGTTTTTTATTATTTTTCTTAACTGAAGGATCTCGACACTTGCAACCTCTAAAATATCCTCTCTCCTGTGACCATTAATGGTTTGTTCTGTCAGACAATGTTTCTGAGTTTGCGATTTTTAGATCATTTTTTCATCCTCCTGTTTCAGCAGTGGTGATGTCAGTTATTTACATTTCAGTAAAATGTTTGTCATAGCTTTCAAATACATGGGGACTGTAGACAGACAGTGTTTATCCCACTGTAAAGACTGTCAGAAATGACTGGGTTTAACAACACAGGCCTGCTATTTATGTTTTATTCTCTAAACTGTCAAGCCCATTGGTTATGGTGACCATAGGCAGTGTGAACATTAATAGATCATTTTTTGCCTGCCCAGCTACTCCTAATATCTCTTCCCCTCAATAATACAAACTCTGAATCATTAGAAGCCAAAACAATAACATTGAAAACTGTTTAACAACTAAGAAATGGAGCAAAAGCCATGTTAAATGGAACATGTGTGCGCTTCTGTACTGTTCATGATAAATTTCCTCAAAAGTCTCCATGGAGGTTTAAAATTGCCCCTTGTATATATATGTGTGTGTATAAGTAAATATATATGATATACATATAGGCAGAGAAAATAGATTTTAGAAGCAAATACTCTCTGCTACAGATACTCACTATTGTTACTTATTTAAGTATATTTAAGAATATGATGGGAATTGTGGTTCTCAAGCTCTTATATATTTAATTTTGGTGGTAAAAAAATGTGAAAAACTGGCTCAGTCACCTATTTAGCTGCAGGTTTCTAGGGTAGCAGAGTAATGTAGCCATCAAAGGATTGAAAGACACTGAATATAAGGGCCATATTTTATTTTTCAGAATAATATCATTCTGGAGTAGCTGAAATAGCAATAATCTAGCTTTAGGCTTTTCTTATCTTTGAACTCAATGTGACATTAGTCCTGCACACAGTCATTGTCACTTTGAATGAATATTAGACAAGATATTGTAATTTGAAACAAAATTTTTGAAGAAAGTTTGAATTCATAAACCAAGCAAGTGACATAAATAGGTAGTATATTTAATGCTAGATTATGTCACTGGAATATGATTATGTCACTGAAAGTGTGAACTAGAAGCAGCACATTTTTAATTAAAACTTTGTCTAAAAACAGTTGATCCAAGTTTAACTTAAGAGTCTAGCTGCTTAACAGAACTTAGAGGCAAGGATGCTCAGTATCTCTGAAGAAAGCAGGAGTGCTAGCTAGCAGAGCTGATTCAATAATATTTTCAAAGTTATTAATTCTTGTCTTTAGAACATTGAAGGGTCATCTGAGAATAAAATGGTGGCAAAAGTCTGTGGTCCTAAAAAAAGGATTGTAATTATTTTTCCCATACAAAATTATTTTGGCTGGCTTTTATGTGTGAAAAGGAAGAGATGGAGTGAGGAAGACAATAGTAGATTAATTTGGCAGTTGTGAATAGAATAGATTCCTCATTTCAGTAGCAGAGCATTTCTGTATGCAAGCTACAGTCACTAGTTAAATGTTAAGAATACCTACACCTCTAGAAAAAAAAAACCAACATGATACATGGATTAATTGAGAACTGGAGAAATCACAGATGTCAGCTTACCTGTTACCCTCTTACTAAGTCAGAAAAAGCATCATAGGACATTATGCATTAAAAAGAGTGAAAATTACTGTATTAATGAATTTATGTAAGTGATGGACTAGTGACTTTACCCAAATTATAGCCACATGATCTGTAGTTTGTGATCTTACGTATATACATGCATACAGACTGGCATATTATCTGTGTATTGTTGAACACAACCAATTATTGCATGTAGCCTGACAACTGATGAATTTCTCAGTCTGAGTGAAGCTTTAAAAAGTTACATAACTTTTATGTTTCAGCACTATTATAATAATGAAAAACTTGGACAAGGTGCTGAACTTTCATAGGCACTTGTGGGATTCAGAAGTATTTGTGTTTTCCTCAACAGGATGATTTCTGTATGCAACCCTCTTCTGTTTTCTTGTTTCCTTAATATCTCCCATTTCCCCACTAGAGGACACTACTGGCAGAAACAACAGCATGTCCTTGTAATCCTTAGAAGCAATAAATCTATTTAGAAGTCAAATTTTGCCTTTTGGAAGAAAAATACTTTTGTGAGAGTTTAATTTTGTTAATAATGATAAGACTTCTAAGGTATTACCTGCTAAATTAATTTGCATGTTAATTTTCTCAAATTCTTGTATAGCTGTGGCTATGTTCAAGACAGTCTTTATTAAAACAGTATTGATTTTTATATTGGCCAAACAGGCCTCAGATGTGTTCAGTTTGAGGACTCCTATTGGAGCATGCCTTTATCTTTCTGACATCAGGTTCAGACAAAACTGTGGCACTTCAGGTGCCAATGTGCTTAGAAATTACAACTTTTTCTTCCTCCTGAGCTTCTTATAGCAGCCCATCTTCCAGTTTTGATGCATTAGGGTATTTACATAGGTAGTCAGTATATATGCTGTCAAGACTTAAATGTGCAGTGTCCATAGGAAAAAATTAAAGTACACACATGCAGGGTATTCATGAAAAAAAAATAACCATGTGCACCACGTTAAATAGGCATGTTTATGAGCCACTGCTGTCTGAGCTGTCTACATTTTCTGCTAGTCTGTGGTACAGACCAGGGTGGCCAGTCCCCAGTGTTTGAGCAGCAGTTGAGCTTGGCTACGGTGGCAGCAGTGTCAGGGGACCAGCCACAGGGCTGACCTCTGGCAGCAGCTGGCAAGGTAAATTCATGGCTCTGGATGAAAATAAGGCAGCAAAGACTCTCAAGCCCCACATCAGTCCTGTGCCCTTTCCACCCCCACCCTTGCAATAGTGTAGTGGGACCCTACGGAGTCATTGGTACTGTCATGCTGTAACCTACTGCCTTTCTCTTATAGATGAGATATGTGTCTTTTGGCTCTTAGCCATGTGAAGATTTTGATACACAGTGTGCTGTTTTACATCACAAAGCCTTTTTTTATATTGGGCAAAGCATTTCATGGCCAAAGTGTTTAAAAAATAAAATAAACATACACTATCTTAACTGCGCTTTCATCTTTATGGTTTTTGTTCTTTATGAAAGTAATTGCTACGCTTATTTTTCTATAGATAATCAGAAGTTACAACTTTTAAGGTTCATTTTAGCTAAGCATATGATGCATTTCTATACAAAGACTGGATTAATTTTTTGCTACATCTATTAATTTTTCAAGTTTGGATACTCCTGCAGTAGCCAGTTCCAGAGCTACAGTGATGTCACATGAAGGGAAGCGATTAATCAGATCTAGAGCTAAATTATAACAGCATAAAAATTATTTTAAGTCAAAATCCACACTTTATAAATGGTATTTAAATTTAAAACTTTAAAAAAAAAAGCTGTTTTACCAGCTAAAACTAGTATTCAGGCCCTTGAAACTCTGTATTTTACATTTCTGGTGGTAATAGTTTTGCAAACATAGAAGGTAACAGAGGTAATTCTGTATTTACGATTCCTTTGTTGCAATTGTTAATCAAGTCTTCAGCCATTGTTAGGAAAGTACAGAACCTGAGTTCAGAGCATGAATTCGGGAACTGATAAAGCAGATATAATTGATGGAAAGTCTGAGCTGTAAGTAACCTTCCTTGAAATGAATTCATTTCTTTAAACCCTTTAACTGGGTGATGAGGGATTTTCAGTGTAAACATGTTCAGCACTGAGAGCCAATGATGCAATGCCACTAAAGCATGATTTGAAGAAGGTATAGCAATGTTCAGGTTTGACCTGGAGTATCGAGTATTATACTGTATCTACCATCTTAATTGTGTATGGTCCAAACTGCTGATAGACTACAACAGCAAATTTTATAGCAGTAGCACAGTGGCTGTGAGTTCAGTGAAGAGACTCTGGGCAAACACAGGAGGAGCTCTTTGGACAGCATTTTATACCCAAACAGCCTTTTCCTGTCAGTGCTGAGAGGAAGTCAATAGGTCAGATGTGTGTTGTAGGTTGGATGAGACAGCTTTCTGTCATCAATAATTTGTGTGACCAGAGTTTCTAATGGCCTGTGGATTAACCTTTTTTATAAGATGAACACAGAAATAAGAACTTGTTGCTAGAAGTGAGCCACAGAATATTTTTTAACTTGTTTGCTGGAAATGGTATTAAAAGGCAAGCTCAGTTCACAGATAAGCTCTACAGTGTGCTTATTCCAAGATTATTTGGAGATTAATTTACTGTGCACAACCAGTGCATCTATGGGATGCAATTAAATGTTGTTAGCTTCCAGTGCACTTGTGCTTTACTATTTGGACCCTTTTGATGTCAGATCAGACATTTTTCCATCTACATCTAGAACTGATATATCATTTTAGAATGTATATAACAGACGTATATACATTCCAAGATATGCAAAGTTTCCTCACTGAGCATTTACAAGACAAGAGATGCATTTTAAAATCATTAAAGTACAAGCATCGATTTCTCAAGTGATGAGAAAATACCCTATGTAGGCACGCTTCTGCTAATGAGCAGATGCCAGGTTAAAGATCATGATAAAATAATGATTGTTGTAGTTTCTAAAGAAAAGAACTTTCAATTTCATTTAGTCTGATGGTATATCTATACACGTATTTCCCTGAAATTATTTTTAAAGTTTTTGAGACTGTCACTTCAGAACGTGTCACCTAAGAGCCCTTGCTGCCTGTTCTCATGTTGGCAGTACCTCACAACCCCACATATTAAGCTGCCCTACCGTCCTTTGTTGCCGTCCTGTAGATAATAGAGTAACGGACAAATAGTCCAAGAGGTTACAAGAACGTACCCAAGGCAATGTGTGAAAGCTGTGCTTAGAATTGAAGTCCTCTTGACTGCACTACAGATCTTTAAGCAGCCATTGCTCACTCTCTGAATGTTTTCTCCCACATAATTCTAATATCTTTAGTTTTACTTGATTGCACTAGTTTTTGTAGTTTAAGCTCAGTTGAAGACAGTGCTGCTTTCTAGTGGCTGGAAGCCTTCAATAGCAAAATATCAGCCACAGGGATTCCAGATTTGGTGTTACAAGAGATCTGTAACTTTCCTACTCTCTGGAAAATTTGTTGTCTGATAAAGTGCTGAGGGATGACAGGACAGGATCCCATAACTGTGCCTTTTATATGTTGTTGGGGGATTGTATGTTTATGAGATTATTCAGAAAAAGTTGAATTGGCCTAAGCTAATGGAGCTATCTATGGGGGTTAGGAACAGTTGTTCCTGGTATTAGAGACATAAACCTTTAGCTTTGCTTTCCTCTTCTAATTGATGCATTTACTAGATGTCCTGTTATTTATAAATAGACTAAACATTTATTTTTAATAAGCACAAGTGCTGCAGTGCTTAATGCTGTCTTTGCAATATCTAGAAGGACAACTCTTATTTTTGCAATACATATGGGCCGTTCCCTGTTTTGCTACTGAGCACAAGTAAAAGCAGCTAAACAGACAATATGGAATTCACTAGTTTATCATTACTCGTGTTTCCTTTATGCCTTTCACTGACTGTTGACACTTCACCAACTTGGAAGGAGATTCAGTAAGGATCTCCATCCAATATGGTTTACCTTACGATATGGGAAGAAGTTGGGAGACAGAAGAATGAATAAATTATATGATGTGCATAGACAGAAGTTAAATTTATATGCACAGGACATTTAGTGTTTGCAAGACACACTTGATAATCATTTTTGTAGTATTGGTATTGTCCCTAGACCTGGACTGATTTTTAAGTCATTTGTCAATAATGTACTTTCAGAGAGTGTAATAGTAAATGCCTCTTCTTTTTTATTTTCCATTTCATTAAAAAATAAGTCTTACGTTTATTGTTCTAATTAAGTCACTTTCTTTTTCACCGTTTATTGTACTTAGATATTTGTCTTCCTTTATACTAAATATATGTGAAATTGCAGTTAGGATACCAGTTAAAGTGAAAAAACAATATTATCCAAATGGCTTAGATGCTAGAGGCTGAGCTCTACATGGGAGTGTGGAGGTACTGAACATTATGCAGGGAGTGAAACAACTTCAGCAAGATAAGGACCATTTGCTTACCAACCATCTCAATAAGCACCGTCTCCTAGATGAAGCCATGGAGATTACTCTGTATGGAGAGTAAACACAGAAAACTTAAATTTAAGCCTTTAGAGTCAGCTTTAGGGCTTCAGAATTGGCACTTTGGTTTGTGGGATATGATGTCAGGGAGCATTTCGGCCTTGCATAGCATTACCTAAAAGGATTGTCTGTTTTAACAGGTAAGCAATATGTGAGGGAGGAGTTGGTACAAATACACGATAGATATGTGCTTAAGGTGATTGAAAACCTCTCCCTAGCAGTATGCAAATGCTACTGAGCCAATTCTGATTCACGTTTTAACCTTAAACTGGTTTCCTATTGATGTTCAGTGTTTGAAATTCTGTTCTGGGTGAGGTCACTCATGTTTTAAAACCAGTTAGACATTTTCAGATTGAATGGGGTGTTATTATAATACTGATTTCACTAGAGAAGTATTGCAGGGTAAAAAATTGCCTATTTTAATAGAAAATGTTTTCGTATACTCTGCCATGATCTTCACTGTGTAAAGTTTTATGTCTGGAGGACTAATCAAAGAGTGTAGATTTTCTACAATAATGAACTTATCTATGGTTTTGAATGTGCATGTAGATATACTTGTGTATTTATTTAGGGGGGGAGGGAAGGAGGAGCCAGCCTAGGATTCAGTTGCCTGGTTTGTTTTTGTAAGGCAGCTGTGAACTGCATTTCTTTGCCCCTGGCGTTTTAGATAGAATCTTCAAACACTAGATAAAAGGAAAAAGAAAATTCTTCAGATGGATTTCAACTATATTTTATGAATTAGTTGCTATTTCTTCCTTCAGTCAACAGTTTAACAAGTGTAGAATAGAGTTGCACAAGTTCAGTGTATTCTTTCAGAAACAGAAGCCAGAATGTTTCCGAGTATTTGAGTTTCATTCAGAAATATTTTCTTCTGAACAGTTTAGTTCCCAAGGTCTGTTTTAACGGGCTTTCTAGATCAGCTGCTTGTTTGGACATAGTAGACAGGACTAGCAGAAAACATTCTTTTGGCTGGAAATACTTTTTTTATATATACAAAAATATATTGGTTGTGGAGGTTTATCTCGGATGGAGGGTTTACACTGGAGCATTTAAGTTAGTTGAAAAAGCTTTTAAATAGTCAAAATGTGAAGTGCTAAAAGTTGGGTGGAACAGACGGTAAAGCCAACACTCCATCATTTCAGCTGTTAAAGCACGGCATCATTTCTGATTCTGCTTTACTTATTAACTAATAATAACACTTTAACAGGAAAAATGTATGGAAATGTCTTTTGGTCCAGGACATTGGATTTCACCCAATAACTCTTGCACCAAATTAATAAATTACGATTTAACTAGGATCATATTTTTCTAGGAGATAATCAGGTTTGATTTAAAAACTTCAAATGATTGAGAGTCAAATGAATCCTAAGTATATTATGGTCACCATTAATTACTCTTGGCATTTTTGAAAAAAATCATTTTATTCTTAACTGAACTCATCCAATTTCAGCTTCCAAATATTAGCTCTTACTGTACATTATTAGAAATCTTCTTCCCATTCAGATAGTTCCACACTATGTCCTCGTCATATTTTTACTTTCCCCAGCATAAACTAAATTGGACTCCTCTTTATATCTCATGTTGAGGCAGTTTTCTCTGAGCTTCCATCTGCTGTTTTTCAAATATTCCAAGTTGCCAAATGTCCTGTGTAAGGGGAGCAGCAGCACAGGACACAAGTTTTGGTCTTGCTTCTGTCCTGGAATGTTCTACACAGAAACCAAAGGCAGTTACTGATTGATGGTCGCTTTATTTGACTCCATATTTCTTTTTATTACCCCTTGACTTGTATAAATAAATCAGAGATTTTTCCCCTGATTTGGTTTTATTTCAGAAGCGTCCAGTTTATGTTATCTGACTATTTTAATTCATTAAACAAAACCCAGCACAGTAACAGCACACATCATTTGGTCTTTTCACATATTTCTTTGTTGACCATGTTAGGTGTCATAAGACATTTGTGTAAATCACCTGTGTGTATTTGTCTCTACCAAGTGTCAGATCATGAAATGAAGACATTATTTTGAATTTTCTATTGCTAATTTTTGAATTTGCCAAACACACTTGTATTACTGGGTAAATGGTGCTTCTGAAGGTGCCACAGATGCCAACCCCTGATAAAATCCACCCTATGTTGTTAATGAACACACAAACAGTTGTTCCCCATCTGCTGCCTCTGGCTGAAAGGTTAGGAAGCCCTTCCTTCTTGATCACAAAGGACATAATTATTGTCTGTAGAGGAGTCAAGTACAAAGACAGTTCATCCAGTCTGACCGCTACTACTATACTGCAGGCCACCAAAGATTAACAGCTGCTTCTCCTTTGATTAGGTTAGGTAATAACAGTTACTTTAGTTAATAATTGGATGGATTCCCAGGCCATGTAATTCAGGTTTAGGCTGTCATTTTTTGCTGGCACGTAGCTGAGCTGTATTATTGGAACGGAGCCTGTAATCCTATTAGTCAGTTGTCACTCAAGCCATTGGAGAGGAGAGAAGGAGAATTCAAATCCATTAAGGTGTTGTAACAGGTAGATAAATAAGTCAGCCATGCTTACCCAGTGTGCAGAGAGCTTTTTGATTGTTGTTCATATTTAAAAAAAAAAAAATAATGTTAAGGTTTTTTAAATATTTCATTTATAATTAACCCATAAAATGGTTACGTGATTTGTTTTGTTTAATTCTGTTTACTTTACCCCATAGGCATTAATATATACACACTCTCTGCTAAAAGTACTTGATTCATACACCATTCTGCTGAAATTAGTTGCTGTGTGCTCTAAATTACAAGTTTATAATGGTCCTGAGATTAAGAATATATACGTGATAGCACATCAGCCATGTTGGCTTTCCTCCTGTTTAAACATGATCTCTGCATTTTAGAATAGTAGGCTTGAGTGGGATAAGGAAAACAAGACTCTTTCATGTGTTGGTTTTGACTGCTATATCTGCTATTCTGAAGATTACATCTCTTACTGGTTTTGTAATGGGTAAGACACATCTAGGTAGTATCCCCAAGGTTTTTGTGCTTCTTCCTCTCTGTTAAGGAATGCATAGATGACAGTAATAATCACTTTTACCTACATATTCATTTGTCCCTGTTCTCCTGTGTGACCAGATAACTTGAAATCCTTTTGTACTTAGAAATTAAATTGTTTAAAAATGTTATTTGAATTTCTGAAAATATGTATGAGCAAGAGAAATTTTCTCACACGGTTCAAAGACCAGATGTTTATATATTTTCTTCATTTCAACAAACATGGACTCAAAACAGTTTGTAAAATGAAGTTATTTAACAGGTTTCATAACGCATCTAGCTAAATTATTTGGGAGACTAAATTAGAAGCCCTGGAGGTGTCTTTCAAGCACCAAAAATATGCTGGTTTATGCTGTTTTCAAATAGGGATTTAATATTTACATTGCAGGATCTGTCATTTTTCATCCTCACGTGGTGTCTAAGTTGCTCAGTGCTTTAAATAATAGTTTTTAGTAACTTACATACCTGAATCTACTTCTTTTGAATTTTTATTATATTATAATATTTATCAGCTGATATAAATCTTTAGCACTTCAGAACATTAAGTGAATTTGGGTCGTATTTTGAACGATATACTTTAGTTTTGGAAAGAAACATAATTTGAATAAGATAGCCTGCTCCCATATGTTTATGTTTTAAGAAAGAGTTCTTCAGATGGATATAAATACTTCAAAATTTGAAAGTTGCATCAAGTAGGAATTAATTCAGACATTTAAAAATAATTTGGTATTATTTGTCCGCTATACTTGAGAGACAATGACAATATTTTTCAACATAGGGGAGATATAATACTGTTCATTCTTTATATACAGCTCACCTTCCTACCTGAAGTCTCATATGGTGGATAGCGAGGGAATTGCCAGGGCATGATACTGTTTTCCACTCTTTCCTCTGGTATCATGGTCACACAGTATTCACTCTGAAAGCATCAGTAATGCAATATTCAAGTGACTCTTATGCCCCATCCACAAAGGAGCATGCTTTCCCTTCAGTTCCCATGACCCACACTGACCCAAGGCCAAGCTCAAGGAGCTGTGCCTGAACCTGACTTTCCTGATAGCAGGGTGCTTGCATGGTGACCAAGGTCACTCACAGGCACTGTATGCCAGCAGTTACTTTTGTAATCAACATTGCCTTTCAGTAAATGGGTTACAAGCTCTTTGAGTTCTCCGTCTTAAAATAATCCTTAGAGATAAATATATTAAATTTCATGCCAGAAGTAGTGTATTCCTAATCCCTAAATGGCAGTTTTATAGACTTTTGTAAGCATAGTGAACAAATACTAGGCTCACGTGTCTTCCGTAACTTTGCTGCTGGTTTGTTTCTTTCTTTTCGTGAATGTTTCCCTCCCTCCCTCTCTCTTCCATGCACATACTCTAGGGGTTTTTTTCCTGATGGCTAAGTATCAAAATGCTGATTAATTTTTATGAGTAATCTAGAGAGAAGAATAATAAGATCTAAAGCTGAATCATATAAAACTGGGGGAAATTACAAATTTGCTTCTACTTGATAAAGAACTACAGTTTTCTAAAATGTAAACTTGTATTTTGCAAAGTGTACTTGTATTTTAGCAAAATATTAGACAAAAGTGAAACAGACACTCTGAAAAATGTCTGTCTTTAAACAAAGTGATGATCCAGATTGAAGTGAGAGGAGAGGATGTAGGAAATCAAACCGCTTTGAAATAGGGAGATGTTGTAAGTACTTTCAGTGTGCCTCCAATGACTGATCTTTGCTGGGGGGAGAAAGTTCCTTTCTGGATGCTTCATTGCTAGGTATTTTTGGGGAAAAGAGGAGTTCTGGAAAAGTCACAGATACGAAAGTTTACATTAAGGAAAAAAAGGGATTAGTTTAGCATTAGTGAACATATAGATTTGAGAAACAGGCCAAGTGGGAAAATGTAAGAGTGTACAACTTCAAGAATAGAGTAATTACTAAAATGAGAAACAAAACGAGTGCAATAAAATGAGATATAACTCAGAGTAATGGGATATAATAGAGAAAGGGCATATTTGATCTAATGACAGGAAAGACTTCTTCGCCACAAGACCTAATAGGTTGTGGCATAATCTCCCATGAGAAATAAGGAAAGTGAGAAGTGGGAAGTGCTTGGCACATTCAAAACTGGAACAGCAGTAACAAATATAATGTAGCAAATAAATCAGTGTCACATAAATGCCTTTCTCATTTGTGTGCTGCTATGCCAATGTGCCAATCATATGCAGAAATCCTCTGGTTACACGTGTGTGTCAATTACTAAGGAGAATACACGCTTAAAACTACAAATTCTCTCTTTACCCTTATGAAGTTTTAAGCTGAAGTGAAAATCAATAAGTTAGGGAGACCCCGGGCTTTGTCTGTTGGGTGCAGAACCACTCTGCAGTGCTAATGGAGTAGGGGAGGAAGAAGAAAAAGTTTGAGAACGATGACCATAAGCCAGGGTGCTTGAATCTGATTTGTGACAGGACTATTTCTTTCCTGTTTGTCTGTCTTCCTTTTGGCTCTATCCAGGAGACTGGTGGGCAAATATGGCAGGGAAGGCAGTGCTTGCTGCATATTTGTCCCAGGCACACTGCAGGCCGGACACAGGGCTGCTGTGCTGTGTTGTATCAGAGGTCCCCAACCAAGGGTTGCATAAGGTTTTGTTGTTGTTGCTTGAAGATTTTCTGAGTTGGAAGGGAAAAAGAGGAAGTAAAGGAGGAATATATGAGTGAAACTCAAAAAGAACTCTTCAATTTATGCACAATTACTAGGCTAACTGGACTAAAATTAAGTGGTAGAAATGATATTTATCAATTAGCCTGTAGAAAATCAGAGGTTGATTATCTTAACTGTTGATGCACAGATTTCCATTAATCTGAGACTAGTTGTTCCTTTGAAGGTAAACCTTTCCAGCTTTCTAAAACTCTTTGTGCAGTTCACATTAAATGTGGAAAATATTTTCTTTTTTTAATATCTGACTTCTCTGGTTTTACAGCTTTTCTGGAGCTTGGAACTTAGATAGAATATAGATATTTACTTAAACCTAATGGAGAGAAAGTTGCATGATTTTTTAAAACAGTAAGATATGTACTTTTGTGTTTACATTATTAATATCTGATTTTCACAGGGAAAAATGTTTCTCTTCCAATAACTTGCTCAATTATATTTCTAATTATTCAAAGAAAGATTTTTTTTTGCTAAAGTTACTTGACATGTTTGTTATGCAGTCTGTTATAGTAGAATACATTCTTAACTGACTAACAATGTTTGTATTTATAAAGCGCTTCCCAAGTGCTTGCGGCCCTGTGAAAAAATAAGAATTTCTTGCTGACTATAATATCCTCATCATTAACAAAATCAAAGTGATTAAATACAACCTGCCAATAAAGTTATACAAAATTAGCAACTTAAAAGTAGAGAAGAAAATTATCTTACTTGTGTTACTTAAAACAATAGGAGATAAGACCAATTTTGCAGGAAAGGGAGGGGCATGAGTAAATTCTAAAACAGTGGACCTGCTCCAGCAAAAACTCAGTCATTTGCAAACTGTAAGAATAATGGTAGGGTGGTATTTAAGTGTAAAATTCTGCTATGTGGAAGTTCAAAGAGGACACTTAGAATAAAGAAGAGCTAATGTAGAAAGCTGGGAACACATACAGGACTAGTTTAAATTGAATCTTACTATTTACAACTAACAACATACCAAAACAAATAAAAATCATGCTGAATGTGAATGGTACACATCAAAGCTAACAATATTGTTCATTCTGCTTCATTTTGAATAAGCTGCAAGCAGTGGATTAGACAAAGGACCAGGTGGGGTAAGAAGTTGGAGTTGCAAACGACGCACTAGTGATGTTTTCAAACTTTACATCTCTACTTCCCTGTAACCGAAGCACTGCCAAAAATAATACCCAGATTTTTAACCAGATTCTTCAACTCTAAACAATTAGCTTGAGCAGACAAAACATCATCTGTCTTCCTAAGTTTAGGGATAAATAAGATACCTGACTGGTGACACTGTCAGGCTTCCTTCCAGATCAGCAAGTTATTTCACAGATTCAGTGTTCTGTGAAAAATATAAACATGTACCATGAATGTAGTTACCACCAATGTAACGATGGTACTCATTAGTGATCTGCCTAAGCAATTTTGTGCATACAATGAACAAATTGGGGAACAAACCTGGAGATTGTCTCCTTTTGGAAAAGTAAAAAAGAAGAAATACCCATCTAGAGATTGTCTAGATTCTTTGAATCATGTACAAAGGCATAAAGTATAGCTATAAAGATAACAGCAACAGATAAAGATTAACTTCATTAAAATCCCTTTTAACAGTAGGTCATTACAGAAAATGTAGTTTTCAGCTGTATTACCCATCTAGTTTTTGATCTTTGAAAAAAATAGCACCTGCGAATTTCAGCTCCTGCTCTAAATAAAAGTTGTTCAACGTGATCGGGATATGTGTTAAGGATTTTCTACATGGATGAGACACAGGGCAATTGTCTAGCAGGCATCCTTTATGTGGGAATTTATTTAATTTCTCTTGATTCTCTTCTGTTTGTGTTTACCTAGAACACAGCAGATCAAATAGCATTTCGGGCTGCAGGAGGACTGACTGCCCTTGAAAACGTTCTTCAAGCAGTGACTTCTCCCACCAATTCTACTGCAATTCCACGGATTCCTTTTAAGTAAGTATGATCAGTCATCTCTTTTGCCACTTGGAATCACTAGAAAATTTGTTTCACATCTGCTACTTTATTGCATCATCTTCTCATCATCCAATGTTGAGCTTTAAAGAAAAAAATTGTGCTGTACTCTGTGCTGCCACAGCAGGTGAAAGACCTTTCCACTCAACCTCTGTTTTTCTAACTGAGTGATCCTATTTCTAGCTGTGCTATGTTTAAACAATGGCATCCCTAACTGCGCAAAATGAGAAAAGAGAAAGTGGTATAAAAAAGAAGGGGAGGTACATCTCTTTGGCAGTTAGTCTGTAAAGATCTCTAGTGGAATGTGGAGACATTTTTTTAAGGAGTTTTAATTCACTGGACTCTTGACTAGTTTTGAAATGAAACAGCTGTAAGATACTGCTAGCTGAAAGGGCTACTACGAACAAGTAAATCAAAATTCTTGTGGATTAGAGGAATTCCTCTTGATAGAACGTAAGAATGGAAGAGCTTAAATGTCTAATCCTTAAAAAAAAGGTGATGTCTAAACAGAGTGCCTGCAAAAACTGATAACAACATGCTTTTTTTCCCTACTTTCTAACTGGAATTTTTATCCATTCAAATGCACGTATGTGCTTTCAGAACAGACATAATCATGAGTTTAGTACAAGAGAAACCAAGCCTAGGAGATCCCGTTGTGTACCATTGTCATAATTTGTTTGTAGCTACATTTTAGTATTGTAATGATTAGAATTTAAGCGCTACATTATGAGAGTTTGGACTAAAACTGTCAATTAATATATTACAGTAAAGGTATGAAAGGCTAAGAAAATACACCAAGGCAAGAATGTACTTTTAATATCTTAAGTCTGCTCTTCAAAGAGAGTGAAATTCCTGCCTTCATGCTAAAGTATTGCAGAATGTACTAGCTGCAAGCCCATCCAGCTCCAGTGATGAGCAATACTGAATTGGTCCTGTGGTGAGCAGCTCAGCAACAGCTTTTGGACTTACTAATTTGCAGATGTTGTAATTTTCAGTTACCTCTATCAATGTGGGATAAACTTTGCAAGGAAGAGGTCTGCACTTAGCTTAAATTTAGCTTCAAGTTCTTAGAATGTTATCTTCTATACATCTTAAACTTTTGTTCTTTCATTTTAGGAATAGTCTCATTTTGGTTACCATTGTTGAGAACGGTGGAGAACATTGTGTTTACATTAGTGAAAATATTTTGTTTGAAGCTTGTTAGACAATATGAGGATGCATTAGTTTCCAAAGGAAGTTGAGTGACAGTAAATTAAGCCCTATGTCAGCTACATTCGTGTAAAAGAAGAAACATCCAAGGCGATGTAGCAGAGGTTCTCCTCGTTATGACAGTTACTCTATCTCATACCTATTTCAAACCAGTATAACTGGTTTCTCAGATTCCTGAGCATATCTAAAACTGGTGTATAACAATTTTTTTTAAAACCTCTCAAAAATGTTTTAAATGTTGTTTGCTAATGCACAATTTAACTGTCTGTATTTCCGAAAGAAATGCCAAGGCAGAAAAGAATATAAACTGTTCCGGCAGCTTTATATTTTAAAAAAATCTAGCAAAGAGCTGAGCTCCACTGCTGAAATGCAGTGTTTCATTCAGCTGTATTGCAAAATGCTGTGGCCAGGCATCTCAAAGTACAGTAGTTTGGGAGTTAAACATCAGGTGGCATGTAATTTAATACAGGGTCTTGCTTTCTGAAGCTCAGCACTAATCGAGTTCTTTTTCTTCAAGGATCTAACTTCTGTAGTCTAGTGTAGAGAGTCTAGAGTCTGCTAGAAGCATCACAGTGAACTTCATGTTGCTGCATGTGATGCAGAGCCTGCTCTGCTGATATTTGTGATCTCCTTTCTGATAGAGAACAATATATTTTGTGCAGAATCAACAACTCCAATCAAGACCAAGCAATAGTTCCAGAGGGTGGGACTTTCTATCAGCAGTGTGAAACAGGCACAATCTTGACTGCTTTAGAGAAGCCATGTTAATGCCTATTAGTATGGTCTCACTAAAAGTGTTTAAGAAATTCTTCAAATGTATTGCTTTAAACATGGAATGTCTGAGAGTTTCAAAACCAGAGGAAAATCATAGAGTACAGATATTTCTTTAAATGAGAAAGAAAATTTGTATCATCACATTTCTCCGCATGTAATTTTTAAATGACCTTGAGATTATTTTTCTCTCTTTTGTGCAAATATAATTGACGCCCTGACTTCAACTTTGTATGCAGTGAAGCAGCAGTTTTCTCTTTTTAAAGGCAAAGCGAAGCCTTGTGGAAAGAAGCTGGGTTCCGACCTTTCATTAATCACCCTCCAGTCTTCCCCTAGCCAAATATGCTTTGCTAAGGGACACTGCTGTACTTAAGATTGTTTGTGTGCTCTTGCAATGTTTAACCATTTGTGCTGATCTTAAATTGGGAATTTGTCTGTTGTTTCATGATGAGGCTAAGCTATTTACAAGTAGGTGAGGAGATTACATGGGCTATTATCTACATCTCTCTTTCTCCAAAATCCTGGCAGTATGGTGCAGCTCAGAACTTTAATCCCATGTCTACAAGATAAAGCTTTATTATCAGAAGATTTAACAATATGCCTGTTGTTTTGTACTACTGTCCAGATTGGTAGTTAGACCAGCAGGACAGCAAATGCTGTGAAAAAGATGTGACACTTAAGATACAGATGATTCAATTGGTGTTTGGGCAGTTTTTCTTCCCTTCAAATAAATCACTGAAGAAGAAAAAGAGAAAGCAGTGGATTACATTAAATTTTACTATTGATGTTAACATATAAGTTGATGTCCAGCCACCTTACTACTTGAAGTAGCATTTTGTAATTTTCTTGAATTTGTTTGGTTCTCCACAAAAAAAAAAGACACATTGAGTAGAATTTCAAGAGGTTTCGGAGTCTTAAAGAATTTTTCTCGTGCTTCTACTGAAAAGCAAATGAGAGCTACACAGCAAACCAATAGAATGACTTAAGATCCAGACCAGAAGATGAGTCTCATCCCCTGTGTTGCCTTGCATATTTGGTATGCGCAACTTATTTAGCCCCTTTGTGCTGTGACATGTTACTGGCCTTGAAAATTGTAACCAATCTGCTAACAAATGAGATTTGTAGGATTTATTTAATTAACGTTTGTGAAATACTTTGAGTTCCTTGGTTGAACAGCGTTTTTAAATATAAATTAGCAGTAGTTGTTTAAGAAACAAAGAAGGACATCTGTTGCAAGTCAAGACATGAGTAAAGTTGGTTTTATGATGATGTATCTTTTCTATTCATACAATTTCTTGCATCATATATTTAAAGCAAATTTTAAGTGAGTAAAACACCTCAAACCAAAATTTCATATATAAAACCAAGAAATTGTGCCCATTTAATATTATGGATGGCATTCATAGGAATTACTTTTTTCAGTAAGAACTATTTTGGGTTGAGAACAGGGTTTATAGCTTGTTTTTTAAAAAAAATTTACTTGGTGTTATGTGCTTGCATTTCTTTGGCTGCACCGTTTCTGTTCACCCACTTCCATATGATTGTTCAGAATTTTCTTATGTAAAGTGCATAGCAGGTTTTCTTATTTTCTTGTAAGGGTACTCCTTCTAGAGAGACACTAATTGAAACCTAATAGTTGGTACAAGGACATAAAAATACTATAAAGAGACTGACCACTGTGCACCTATCTCTGTCCCTGATGTGTTCTTGCTGTTTGTCTCAGAGCTGGATTTCAAGCTCTCAGGGTTGTGAATAAAGCAGTGTTGCCCTCCTGTGCAGTACAGGAACAAGTTTTATTGTTTAAAGGAGCTCTGTGAAATGTTATAAAACTGTTGGATTAGGAGCTAAATCTCCCAATGAAATGATTGATAAACCAGGGACTGGAAGAATTTAAAATTCTATCAACGTTAATCGATTGATTGTTACTTGTCCTGCAATAATTTATTCATGACTACAGTAACATTTCAGAATGAAACTGTTCTGTTTTTGGAAATGTCTTGAAGGAGAATTGATGCTGAGTTTTGCCTTCTCTCTATTAGTTGAAACTACTTGACCGCTGAACTCATTTTTATTTAAATATCCTTAAATAATATAAAACACAGACAAAATAGTAATTGTGAGTGTTTAAGGCTTTCTGATTGTGTAATAGACCCCCCGAGTGAAGTATAAGGTTCTGTATAGTGTTCCAGAGCTAAAATTGATATTTTTACCTTAAAAGAAATTTTTTGTTGGTGCAGTTTCAATCCATATTCTTACCTTGGTGGTTCTTTAACCATTCTATGTACTCAGCTTTTGAATACTGATCACTTTGGTTCCCCATTAGAGTGCTGCATAGTATTGAAACTGGTTTCAAATGAGCAGTTCACTACCTAATTAACACATCCTGAATTTGATAATGTTTTGGTTTGTTTTGTATTATCTCACTGCCAAATTGAGCTTTTTGGGTTATTTTCGTCATTGGTAAAGCACATCCTCTTATGAAATGTGAAAAACCTTTACACTTGAAACAGGTTCATTATTACATGGTGATGATTCCCTGATTTTTATGAAGCAAAAGTTGTGAGTTCTCACCCACATGTCCTATTTGATGCACTGTGTTGGATTAATTTTATGTGGTTGCAGACTATGCTGCCTCAGTATTTTTAGCAAAAGTTCCAGTTTTTCAACTTGTTTATATCAGGCAAATTCAGAAAAGTGGAGATGTGCTAGCATTAAAGAAAATCACATACATAGATAATAACTGTTGAAATCTAGCTTGAAAATGTTGATGAAAATGAATCCTCTTCCTATAACATATAGATGCATATTGTTGTCTGATTTAAAGAGAAATTTCTTTTTTGGATCAAAGTTTGTGTACCATAATGAGGGGTTTTATAATTGGATTTACTCAGAGGGCAGACTTATTGTATGGTTTGAGTATACATGCTGTCTAACATAGCTTTAAAGCTGATTTGTGGGTGTAATACAAAGTTTAGAGCAACATCAGTAATCAATAAACAGCTGCCTTATGTGAGGCTCATACTTTACTATATCAACTGATTTTGATATCTCTTGAGATAAGTTTTGGAATTAGGAGCAGTCAGAGTGTCCAACAGGGGAAAAAAATGATAAGAAATGAATTGAGTTTTTCATCCCATAGAGTTTTACTGGTGGTTAAATAAAGTTCTGGCTTGACATTTGCAGCACTATGCTTGTCTCAGAGGCCTTGTGCAGAAATGGTGACAGTTGACAGCTGTTGTTCCCTTAATAAGATTAAAGTAAAGAAATTAGTTGTGCTGTCTTTAATCTGCCATTTAACACTGCGAACCACCTGGGGACAGCTTCTGTGCTGACACTTCTAATTTTGAATTAAAAAAAAATGTGAAACTGAATCACAGTTCAGAGCGTGCCGTGATTAGAATGTATTTAGACGTTTAGAACTGTAGTTCACAAGCTTATGTTATCAATTAAAAGAACCCTCTTTATTGTTGTGAAAAATTAATTTGACATCCATTTGCTTGCACCACCTTTTCAAATGCATTATTTGAGTCTCTGAAAATGCAAGTACTTTTTCTGACATGAGATTCATTTGGGAAATAGAAAGGCCTGATGCATTATTACAGTGGAATTTGCTCTATCTAGATATAAAGTGCGAATTGTTTGTGTTTTGAAATGTAAAATAAATGATCCTCTTAGGAATTAGGAATCCCATATATCAAAAAACGTTATTACAGTGAATTAACTGGATCACCTAAGAAGCTCTGAAGTGCTGTCAAAATTATAAATTAACCTACCAAGTTCATATTTGACAAGTTGGGCAATGTATAATGTTTCTATTTAAACAGAATTAATCTTTATTTTAGAATAGCTGATAAAATGACAGATGCTGATTTAAAGCATCATCTTTTCAACTGAAGCTAGAAGCAACCAATATAGTTTCATCTTTCTCTGTAAACACACCTACACAGAAGAATAATAACGAAAAGTAAAAGTAATGAAAATTTTACTTAATGAAAATTCCTTTCAGCATTACTGAGGAAAGTGAAATAAATACCTTTAGGTAGGCAGGATAGAAAAGAATCCTGTTGCAAAACAAGTTTTAAAAAATGCTCATGAAGCATACTACTTGAATTTTGTATAAGTATTATCCTTATAGGGTAAAAATTTGGTGAAATGCGTGAAAAGGAACCTGCCTTTGACCAATAAATAATGATGTCATATTGTTTTCATGTCATGTGAACTGCAGATTGAAATTGATTTAATTAGGCAGTAAAATTAATTACCTACAGGAAAGTTAATACAGCTGGTAGTATGATTAAGAAAGGAATGTTTTTGTGTTTTTACAGATCAAACCAAGCAAAGTAATGCTTTTTTTCTAAAATCAAAATTATTTCTCCAGCTGGAGAAAATCTAGAAGTACAACTGAAAACAATTTTACTGTAAATTTTCTGACCTCAGAGCATTTCCAGCTTTTCTTGGCTTGAGAAATACAATGTATCTATGTAAGATGCTTCCATTTCAACTCTGGGGAGCCATGCTAAGTAATCAGATGCCACAGCAATGAACATAGCAATCAATGAAGCAGCCTTCCTTACTACATTAATAGCTTTGTTATTTCAAAGCTATTTGTTTTAGGAGAAAAATAAAACATGAAACTCAACTCTGTCTTCATAAGTGTATTGAATTAGTCTGCAGCTTGTTATGTTAAATACCAGCTTTGTTGATTTCTCCACAATAACTTGTTGCTTGTTACACTTCCACTTTTATATGATCTTTTGACTACATTCAATTCATTTTCTTCCATGGAACTGGTTTAAATGTAGTGACATTTTTTCACATGTTAAAAAAACCCACAAAGTAAAAGTCCTTTTTGCTTTACTTTAGACAAGCACCTTGAATTTCTAGCCATCTTCATTTGTTATTATTTATATTTATGATGCATTTGTGTGTCTATTTGTGTAGTACCAGTGATACCTTTTGTAGTAAGAAAAGTTCAATAAATGAATTTCGTGTTTATTCTGAAATAGTATTGACCATGGTCAGATTTATCTTCCCTATGAGTAGTCTCTAGGACATCCCAGCTTCCTTGCAAATCCTGTTGTGAGAAAATAGGAGCAGATGGAAATTACTACATGGGATGCCAAGAATTTTTGTGCATGTTTTGTACATCTGGAGCTTTCTCTGACTCGTATTTATGATTTTCTGTTGCAAACTCGCTGCCTTCTCCTGCCAGCCATAGGTGTGGGTCCATCGATGCTATTGTACATACACGGTAGCACTTCAAGGCTCTGTACAGCAGTGGTTCATAATATGTTGGTAGAATTTTTTAGATGGGAACTTCACCTGCTCCATTTCGCTTGCACAGTCCCCTCTATTCCTTGCATGAATTCACAGGCTCTACACAATAACCTCTCTCTGAAGCTGGTGCCAGTATACTGTGAGTAACTATGAATTACTTCATAGTGGGTTTTTATCTTGAAGATTGTGCTAGGATAGGGACTTTATACCCAAATTTTTTGTGTGATATTACTGTAAGAAATATCAAGAATATATTATATATCCAAAATATGAAATTAGCTGACATTCTGTGTAGATTTTGTTATGAGTTTTGAATAGGGAAGAATGCTGTAGCTGTACAGTGCATGACTGTAAATACGACTTTACTGTTTTGAAGAAATTAATTATTTAATTGCTTTCTTGTAAATTTTTTGTTCTGTTTGGATTCCCAAGTTTAAGAAAATGAATGTGAACTGCTCAAAGACTGTTTTGTGAGGTGTTTCCATTTATTTGCTTTTGCTTTCTTCAAAAAACTAAAATTGTTATTTTTCTTTCCTTTCTTTTTTAGGTCACTCTGCAATGCAGTAAATGCTTACAGCCTCACCTGCAGTAATTGCACAGAAAATTGCACCTATGTTCTTTTTAGTAATAAGATCACTTTTCTAATGGACCTGTTGATACACCAGTTTACAGTACGTAAGAGCTATTTTAATTCTGAAGTTTTTGTATTTGTCAGAAACAGAACATTTTGAGTATATATATAGATATATGTGAGAATAAAGGCACAAAAGAATGATTCTATGATTCTCTATATTTGTTAACAGTTTCTGCTATACCTCTATACAAGTGGATATACTTCCTTCAACTAATAAATTCTGCAAAAACATATGTATCAGGAACTCTAGTGAGTTCTTTAATGTTTTCTGAAGTTTTTTCTTTAGTTCACCCTAAAGTAATATTTGAAATATAGAATACTACATGTTGGCCCTCTGTATTTGATTTTTCCTGTTTCAGTATCAGGAATATAAGTCAGGTGAGTACATTGCTGTAGTTAGATTTGTTGAAGTGCTTGAATAGCAAGACTGTTTAACTGTGAAAGTTTTAATTTTCCAATGTTTCATTTAATTTGAAATGTCATTAAATATTTTATTTGAAAACTCATTTTTAATTCATAGTGACCTGCTCATCATAAGATATTTAGACTTGGTTTTCTACTTATAAATTGTGTGTATGTCTTTTCATGAGCCAAGCAGTTTGTTAATTGAAAAGTTATGTACATACTTTAAATAATTCAAATGATGCTGTTAGAATCAACAAGGCATAGGACTGTTGACGAATACTTTAAAAAGATAGTCCAAAGGTCCTTGACACAAAGAACACCCAAATGAACCTGTGCATTCTCCTCTGAGTAGCTGCTAGCTCATTGTTCTTTGCCAAATCTTTCCAAGAGGATTCCAGGTATTAGATTTCAAATATACTTAGTGAAAGGTGCATGTATTGTGCTGGGCCAGTCACAGCACTGCTGGCTCTCTGTAACGAGTCAGAGCACAGATACTGTGGGTAATTACACCAGAGATGAAATCCTTCAGCACTTGACAAGTGCCAAGATTCGCTCTAATGCCAAACACCTTCCCTTTTCTCAGTGTAGCACTGTGCAAATGACCTGCACTTTTCCTGAAGAATACAGAGGGTATTTCTTGGGAAATGTTGGCCATCTAGAGATATTATATAAGAAAAATTTACTACTACTTAGAGCTATTTCCAGTCTGTTGCCAAATACTCCTCTTGAATTGCAGCAAAACTGTAATTAAAGCTTAACATTTCCCATGATCCACAGTGGACTTCTCTTTCCTATGCATAAAGTCTCTTATGTTCTCTTCAGGCAAAACTGGACTATAAACTAGGATATCTTCATAGTTTCATGAAGAACGTATTTAAGTACAAAAAAATAAATACAGTGCTACTTTTCTAACCCTGATTTTTCTGTCTTGAAAATATAATAAATCAGGTCAAATTTGAATTTTTCTTTCTTACAAAAAGAAATGGACAAATGGAGAGTGCTTTTCTAATTGGATCAAGCTTTGAATACCAAAATACGAAGACATCCTTCCAAATAATGTATCTGTCTCTAGTATTCCTGGCTTGGTGAGGTGAACGATGCTGCCTTTGCCCATGTTGTGTGTGTTTCCACTTAGTGCTGGAAAATAAACCACAAGTAATACGAGGAGTAATAAATTAGAATATGTATTTGCAAGGTTTTAACAAATTTTTAAACAAGTATTCCAATATATTCTGAATACAGAAACAGAAAGAATCCATGTTTAAAAGCCTTTAAATATATTGTTGAATACAGACAGTATGAGCCTTATTTCCCACCAATTTCATGTGGACTTAGTTTTGGTTTTATTCATCAGTCAGGTGAGATGTCAGCTTCACTTTCAATAAAACTTGGAACTTTACATTTTAAAACAATCACTTCTTGTTGGTGACAAAATGTTTCTTTTTTCTTTATGCAAGATAAGATATTTCTCCTCAAAATATTACTTCAAGAACTATATAAAAACCCAAATACTTTTTCTCTAATAAAACCTTGGGTACCAATGGGGAATAGCAGAATAATAAATGGACTGTATATTTTTTTTTTGTTTTTGTGATACCTACTCTACCCAAATTAATAGTTAAATGTCCTGTTGAGACCTTCCTTTATCTCATACTTACCATTTTACCTCCTTAGCTCAGGTAATACCTAAGTTGGTGTCTGTTGAGGTCAATAGTAGTGTCTTCCCTGATTTCAGTGATTAATAGATCAAACCTTCCCACCTACATTTAACAGAAGTCTTGTGCTTGAGTTGTAACTTCGTTTCTCAACACATTGCTATCCTCACTTTTCTTTGACTCCTGTACATAGAAAGTAATTGCAAAATAATGAGAACTTTGGAAGGTTTCACACTGAGGGAAACACGTAATTACATGGAACTGTAAGCACCTAAGGATAGTTTTTTTATTTGGGGTTGTTTATTTTTTCTTGTCAAGTACCATCTGCCTTGTGCTTTCCCATGAAGATATCTGAAAAAGCCATATATAAATATATATAAAATCTGTACATATTTGTGCCTGCGTTTGTAAGTAATTTCCTGTTTAGTAAACAGATCAGGGGTTTGGGGGCTTTTTTTAGTATTTGTCCTTCTGTGATTTCACATGAAGAAAAGTGACAGTTTTGTGATCTAACTATATTTTTGCAGGTAAAATGGAAATATAAAAAAACTTTTGAGTGTAACAAACTGGAGGAGACCACTTTGTCCAGTAAAAATCCTCAGAAGATTTTGTTCATTGCTTCGTGTCTGTTCCATTATAGCATACACACTGTTACCAGTTGAAACATAATACAACTCAATTACATCCACTGTTTTCCACTACCTCCAGGCACAGGCTGCTGGCTCCTGTGTCTCTGCAGCTCCTTCTCCATAGGTGTGGACAAGGTGCTGCCTCTGTGAGTTTCGCTTCAAGCCTTTCTCTCATGAGATGCGTCTCTTTCTTGCAAGCTCAACTTTTTGCACAGCCAGCGTTTGAGCTGTTGGGTGGAGATGTCAGGATGCAGCAGTCTGATCCATGGGGGAGGACTTTGTCCCTGTACTTGTCGATGGTTAGGCTGCACCTCGAGTACTGTGTCTAGTTCTGGGCTCCTTACTAGAGGAAGGACATTGAGGCACTGGAGCATGTCCAGAGACAGGCAAAGATCTTGGGGAAGAGTCTGGAGCACAGGTCTGAGGAGGAGAAGCTAAGGGAGCTGGGGATGTTTAGTCTGGAGGAAGCTGAGGGGAGATATGATCACTCTCTGCAAGCCCCTGACAGGAGATTGTAGTGAGGTAGGGTTCAGTCTCTTCTCTCCAGTAATGAATGACAGGACAAGAGGAAGTAGCCTCAAGTTGCATCAGGGGAGGTTTAGATTGGAAATGAGGAAGAACTTTTTGCCCAAAAGGGTTGTCAGATACTGTCCAAGACTGCCCAGGGGGATGCTGAGGGACATGGTTTAGTTTAGTGATGGGCCTGGCAGTGTGAAGTGAGTAGTTGGACTTGATCATCTTAAAGGTCTTTTCCAACTGTAATGATTCTATGATAATACTCAGTAAGAATTGGAAATTGAGACATTCTTCTTGTTATATTTCTTCAGTCATATAAATATGCAAAATTATGTGGGTTCTTAATGGCTTCAATTTTGGGTTGCATACTACACAGAATTGCAAACGACCAGCTCATCACTGCTATGAACTCTGTTATTTCATGTGCATTATTCCTAATATCCTGCACATGCAATAACATTTTAGGCTGTTTTTCTTCTGTTTAAGATTAATTGCTAAAGGCTAGAATCAGATTATTTTTATTCCTTTAAGTAGATAATACTATGTAATCATGCGAAATATAGGCTAGATTTCAAAATTGAAAAGCAAACAAAAAGCCAGTCTTGCCAGTCTCCCTCCAGCAGTCTGACTTGCTGGAGTTGATTGCCATTTATAGATCTAGTGGAAATTTTGAAAATTTCAAACCAGATCACTGTGATTTTTTTAAAGCAATCTTTTAAGTGCATAATATATGAAAAATCTAAATAATTAATGAACATAATAATATGTGAAATGAGCATTGACATGTGCAAAACATCAAACAAATATAGAGATCGAAAATGAGTTGCTGTGTATTTTTTCTTCTCCGAAGTACAGTGCTTAAATCTGGACTGTATTTTAGAAAATGATGTATGAAATTTTACTCATGACATACCATCATTTTGATAGGGTGTAAGCTAATCTGGCTATCTAGTCACACTGAAGTAATTTTTCTCCACCATTCCTTCACTGGAATGTGCTGCTGTTTAATCTGAATACTTCAAAATAACAGTCTACATTCTATCCCAGTTGCTGGTTTCTTAACCATTCGTGGTTTGTTTTTTAATCTTCTGTACTGAAACAGGTAAGGCAGCTTCATGTTTGTTTGCACCGATTATGACAAGAATTGTAAAATCAAAGGCAAAAATCTCAGGTTTTCCAATCCATTTTGAAATTGCATTCTGTCTCCAGGGTATTCAGCTGTTGTGGCCCTGATAGGACTCCAGACCTCTAATAAAAAGACCACGTGGGGAGTTCTACTTTGCAGGTCACTAAAAATCCTATTATCACTCCAGTTTCTGTTCTAGAGGCCTGAGGACTAGCACCTAGAAGCATCAAGGTTGGCAAAAAAGTACCTTACTTAGATGTCAGCTCTGTGAATCAAGTCATTTCTAATGCAGTTCAGTCAGTGTTGACAATGTAAAAAAGCACAGAAAGTCAATGTTTTTTCATTTCATTTTAGTAATGTAACTTTTAAAAGATCAAAACCTTCTGTTTCTTTGCTTCAGTCGAAAGTCAGAGTGTGAACCCTGTAGTAAATCTTGAAAGTAGGGCTGGGGTAGGAAAAATAATGACGAAGTATCTAAGGGTATAGAATTTTAATAAACAGAATCTTCATCTGCACCATCTTAAACCCATAGAATTCCAGGCCATTTCCATTTCTTTAGTTTACTAGTTATTACATAGAAAGTCTGACATCCTATAGATAGTATTTTGAAAGTATGCATTTTCCAGAGAGTTTTCGAGGAAAGCCTACTGCCTTACACGTGCAAAAAGCACAAAATACCCTGTTAGTGGGAGAAGAGTACAACGTAAATGAGCAAATGAACAGAAATTCAGTGCTTCAACAGGTTTTAAGTCTTTCTATTTAGATTTAACAGCTCAATATTGAAAATTGGTCATGGCTGTGAAGGATTATGCTTTTTACAAGACAAATAAAAATATTAATGAGCTTTCAGTGAGAGTTCTATGTTGCTGCCTGGAAACTGGTGGGTTTCTGTGTAAGCACTGAAAACAATGTGCTTTGATATTCAGAGGTACTTTTGTTGACATGAGTCAGAATGGAGTAATGTTTTTCAGCTATATTAAACGTGAGCCTAAGTGCTTTACTGGATTGGGGCCATATTGTTCAGCATCTTTCGGGATTAAGTCCTAGATTCTGGGCAGAACTGAAAAGCTCATGGCAGCTCTGCACAGTCAAGGGAATCCCTGCACAAGGAGAATTCTCCACTGAGTGGCTTAACAATTGTATGGAGACTGCACCAGAGCTGAGAATCTGGTCTTCAAAGCATTCTGGTTGAAGAACTGATTTAAAGAACGTAGGAATCTTGATTAGGCTCCAGCATAGCCAGCCATCATAAATGCTAAAATACTTTTGAGATGTTTGATGTGTTGAATATTTGATCAGTAGTTACAATTTTCTCTATCTTCCTTTGTGATTTAAAAACATTTTATACCAATTACTTGACAAGTTAGCTTAATTGTGATCATACTTGTAGACTTGTGTCAATCAACCTTTTAAACCTATTAAACCTCTGAAATAAAAATGGAGAATGCGTTACCATTTATTCATTCAAAGCCCATGTTCCAGTTTCTCTGGATATCATGAACTCCTGTGTAATCAATGCAACGAAACAGGAGCTTGAAAGCTTTCGTAATTACACTATTAAATCTTAAGACTTCCTACCCTCTTGCTTGGTATAATAATCAACAAGCACAGTAATACATCACTTCTGCAAGCACCCCAATTAATTTTGAACATAAATCTCAACACATTTTCATACTACCTCGTTAAGTACTTCTTTGATAAAAGAGATCATCTTTTGTCACTCATTTGAATCCATATAAACAGAAAATATTGAAGGTAGGGATTAAGTTCAAATTTACCCATTTAGAGTACTCCTCCTGTCCAAAGCAGTACTTCCTTCTATCTTCTCTTTGACATAGACACTATAAAACCCACATTTGTTCTCACTTTATATTAATACACATACACACTTCCCCAAAAAATCAAATGTGAAAAATCAGCTCTGCAATAAATGATTGTATTAAGAGTGAAAGGTCTGTATATTTTACAAATTGGGAATAACTGTTTTATATTAAAGCATGACCTTGCATAGCTAAGGGCTAGATGCTTAAGAAAATGTAGTTCTTGTATGTACATTCAACTGGGAGACAAAAACAGACATTATCTGTTTATAATACTGTTTGTTACAGCAAATAGAAGGCTCTGATGCAAAATATTATCAAATCTTTTAGGAAAAGTTATCATTTTTTAATCTTAGTTGAAAAAACAATGAGTAGCATTTTTAATCAATTTTTAAAACTTGCTGTCCTAGTACAAAGTCTCCACATTTAAACTGATTTACACATTGTAAAGCTTAATCCACCTGTTTCATTAGGTAATTAGAAACATTAGGCATGAATTATTTTAGTCAACAGAAGTTACTGCAGCAACATAATATTATTTTTCCTAATGAGCTTGAATAAGGAGCTAAAGAGTTCTCACTTGCTTACTTGGCTCATCACCAGAAACAGACTATTGCAATGGTTTTTAAGTACCAACACAAGGCTCAGAGCTAATGAATAATAAAGAAATGTGCATGTAGTTCTTTGTCACCAAGTGTTACCAAATGCCTCCTGATACCTATACAGGGAGAAACGATTTTCTGTGACCTCACTTGGGTATTCCAAAGTGTAAATGATTTTAACCTGGAATGAAAATAAAATTTCAGCCAATATTGATCACTGATTACAGTGTTGAAAGCCTTAAGATGTCTCATAAAAGTGCCACCACAGGGGAATGTTTGTACATGGCATCCAGCAGCACTCAGCACAGTGAATGGATGTAGGACCCTTGTATATGGTTGATGCATCCCTGCTGCCAATATTCTGCCTATAAACCTGCAGGACTTTCACACAGACTTCACTTACTGTTTGATCACAACAGGGCAGAATTTCAGCAGAAATGGGGGGGGAAGCCGTGATACAATTTTCAGAAATGTTTATATTTCCTTCCAGACCTGTATCCTGCATATAAATTTGCCTTCAGATCTACATGTTGTACTTCTCAGCTTCACTCCCTTTTTTAGGAGTAGGTACTAGGTTAATGATTTAGATAAATCAGATCCTGTTCCTCTGAGGTCTGTCTAGAGAGAGCACTGCAAGTTGTGTCTCTGACATGAATGGCAAGTGACTGACATCTGATGGACAAGTGCAGTGTATCATGAGGTGATGTTTTACACTGAAATGTTCAGGCCTTATTCATGGGACATGATTTTCCTACTGTCCTTAGTAGTTACAATGTAAAGCTGCCAATAAAAGTGCTCAGGCTTTACCCATGCCTAATTTGAGCTTGAAAGCCTTTCCCCTTGCGTCTTTGAGAACCATAATATTTACATTGTCCTTTATG
The DNA here is from genome assembly GCF_028858725.1 of Colius striatus. Classification (NCBI taxonomy): domain Eukaryota; kingdom Metazoa; phylum Chordata; class Aves; order Coliiformes; family Coliidae; genus Colius; species Colius striatus. Next base: position 29,007,114 of record NC_084765.1, on the reverse strand, counting down.
ACATTCCAGCATGACAGGTTGTGCCCTTGTTTCTTAGTTGTTGTTTGGATTTGTTTGTGGTTGGGGAGTGGTGGTGGTGGTAGATTCTTTGAAACAAGTAGCTACTTTGAGTTAGCTTTAGTAGTAAACTGCTTAACTGAGAAGTTCTGACACTTATGAGGAAAAGATAATTGTCTCTAGGCTTTTTCAGGTGTGAAAGAAAAACACTGTCATTCATCTGTCCCACTTTCTTTGGCTTAAAGTAGCTGTATCTTACTCTCTTTGTGTACCTCAGCAGGTAATGTGTTCTGAATTCAGTTACGCAGAAGCTCAGCAGCACAACTGACTTCTTGATTTAAAAAAAAATGTATTCCCCAGTGTCCTTTGCTGTTGTTACCTTTACTGACTGGCACTTCCTTGTAGCCTCCCTGTGGGTTGTCTAAACCGACTGCTCAGATTCTTCAGTATGCTGTTTCCTAAGGGAAAACTTTATTTCTTAGTTATGATTTGACTTATGCCGCTATTAATCTTGGATTTTTGGTTAAAAAAAATCCATACCTTTTCTAACATTAAAATTTCACATGAAATACTTTGGAAGGACACTTAGTTCAAGATAATTTTGTAACCTTTGGAGTTGTTTTGCTGCGATGGAGAAAGTCCATCAGGGATTAGCTCTTATTCCTGTTGCCTGAAAAGTATGTTTCCTTTTTCTGTGAAGAACCACAGTTGCACCTGCTGCATCACAAGAACTTTGCTTTTCAAAGTAATTTTGTAGGGGTGTTTATTTAGGACTCAGACTGTTGAGTAGCCTTCTGGTGGTGCGTTGTATTTTTCCAAAGTCAAGTAGTGGATTACCATACAACAATAAATGCTATTCCTTCCACAGAACATAGCTATCTTTCCTCTTTATTACTGAAAGCTTTGTGTATTAGACACTTAACATCTCTTTATGGTAACACAATGTAGTGGTAAGAATGAACCATCTCAGTTGGTTTTTTATTTGTAGTCAAATTTAACAAAAAATAATGGCTTTGCAAGCAACTCATCAAAAATACCATGTATGCATAAGAATATCACAGTCATACTAATGAAATACTCTGCAGCTATAAGACTTCCTTCTTTTGACTTTGATTTATTCCATTTCAGCTTGTATTATCTGCATAAGGGCTATAAACCTTTTCTTGTACCTGAAAAAAAAATTCTGTCAATGAGCACTGCTAGAATGTTACTTTATTTTTTATGTAGTCATATGCAACTTTCTAAGTGTTTCTCTTCTTTCCAAGTGTTTGATTATTTTTAGTGACTTCTAGTTGTTTTTTTTCTTTTTTTTCCCTCTTTACTTAGGTCAATGTTCCAGATGACCATAATGCCACTTCAGGCAGAAATGCAATTAAGCAGGTATTTGAAGGTTTAACAACAGGACTTCTAAGGATAACTGCTGTGATTTTCAGATGCCTAATCTCCAGCTTCCCAGATGGAAACAACCTGAAGATATTACAGGAAGTGAAAAGTAAATCCTCGCAAGTGGAAGCCTTCAACAGCAGAGTCCAAGACCTAATCAGGTTAGAAAAAAAATAATCAAACTCCTATCAACCTTCTTTACTACAAAGAATGAAAATTGAAGTGGTTTAAGAAAGGAACCAACTGTTTAAACTCTTAACTTCCTGAGAGTAGTTTGTGTGTAGTTCAGGAGACTATTAAAAAGCTATGCTCCTAAAGAAAAAAATTATTCAAAAAATGCAAACACGGAAATACAGAAAACTAAGAGTCTTTTAATTTTGCATTTTTGTGTGCTTTCTGTAAGTTTCTTCTCCTAATTACCTAGGCGTCAGCTTCCATATTTTCATTATATTTTCTCAACTTTCTATACCAACTGTCTATGCACATTGCCACTGTGGTCCTGCATATCATACATACATTTGTGTAAGCTTCCTATAAAATACATAATTCTTATTATAAAGATTACACAATCATTCCTAATAATCTGATTTCAATGTTTATAATGTAGTTACATTTTAGTAGCATTTGTCTAAGGATATTTCTTGAGCAAAATTTCAGTCAAAATGACTCAGTGAGTTTAACAACTGAGTCAAAGAGAATGCATGGTTTTGTTCATTTTTACTTGAACCATCTAATTCTTTAGTAAAAACACTTGAACCTGAATACAATCATATTCCTGTGAAACCTGATCTAGGTGGACCTGCTTTAGCAGGGGGGTTGGACTAGATGACCTTTACAGGTCGCTTTCAGTCCCTACCATCCTGTGATTCTGTGATTATCCATCGAAAATAAATGTAGATCCACCAATATGTTAGACTTGCAGAAAGTGTTTAGTTTCACAAATAAATTACATAAATAGTCATTAATATATCTTCAGCCCTCTGAAGAAATGAAATTCTGATGGTATACTAGTGGAACTGTTTCACAGTGAGCATCTTCAGACTTTTCAAAGTCTGGTATGATACTGATGGATACAAAAAAGACAGATGGAAAAGGAAAGCAAAACAAATAGTTGGCATAGATACCAGTGACCTCTAAAACTTTTTTGTTCTCAGATGACCCACCTTCTCCCCAAACAGGTTTTGAAAGAGTGTGAAATTTCAGGATGTTGTATTCTGCTCAGTTATGAATGGAAGGGTGGGAGGTCTGCTTATTGATATTTGTGCTGAACAGACATCTGACACTGACTGGGCCAAGCACAGGAATACCTTTAAGATAAGAAGATACATGAGAATCCAACAAGGTCTCTCACCTGAGGCACTTTAGGGGATCTGGTTATAAATGGAGAATGAAAGGCATGATGACAAGGTAATAGCGCAATTAGGGGGAAAAAAAGAGAGAGAGCTTTTTAAACTAGTTAAAACCAGACAAATTCTGTTATTAATAAGAATCTTTCACCTTCAGGTCTTTGTATTGGATGTCTTTGGGAGTTGATTAAATGAAAGTTTCAGTAAGATGGGAGAAGAAAGAGGAAAGGTGTTTGGGGTTTTTCCCCCCGCCATTTGGGGCTACTAGACCTGATGCAGAAGCAACAATTATCTGTACACTAGCTGGGTACCAAGAAGGTAGTCAAATTACTTGAACTATGCTACCATAGATAAAAAAACTGAGAGGCAGAGGCAATAGATTATAGAGCTTTGACATTCCACTTGTCTGGATGCTCAGTTTTTCAAGGAAGAGAATGCTTCATGCATCTTCTCATTGTCTTCAGATGCCATTAAAGAATAGTCCCAGTAGACTGAAAACACTCCTCTATTTCTTCTCTGCCAGAAGAGCAGCTGCTTTGTATCCAGGTGTGAGTGTAAAGGAAGAGGCACAATGAAAATCTTTTGCAACTGTCAGTCACACTGTAGAGAACAGGGAAAAAGGAAGAGAATATTGATGAGGATGGTTGTGCCTTTTTGTGAGTAATCATCCATCAGTATTAACTGTGTTTTATTTAGTTCTTCCTTTCCCCTCCAGTTTCACACAGGGATTTCTAGCTCTCAGCATTTCTCTCTGACTGTGATGTATCTTAACAGTCAGCTCTGTTCCTGGAATTATTCTGCTAATACAAGGGAGCCTGCTTATTAACTGCATGATCAGGTGGATTGCTTAGAACAACATCTGCAAGAAACCTAATGCTGGTAACTTTTCATATTGTGAAGCAGAACAGACAAACTCACCTGAGCAATGAGTGTGCCATTAATAACCTTTGTGCATCTTTAGCAGTTTTTAACTGCTATATTTCAACAGCTTTAAAAATCTCACGTACTGTGGTTAGACTTCTTGCTTTATGTCCAGTGTGTTTTTACTCATAATTACTTTCATTGCTTCCAAAAGCTTTGTGTCAGCAGAGTAAATTTTGCCAGAAAGTCTAGTTTCTAGCCCTGAAGAGAGATTAGTCTTTGAGCAATAACAATGTCTGCAAAGTGGAGAGGTTTTCTTCCCTAATCTTAAAAAATCCCTGTTTTTTCAGAGTCAGACTGTAAGAAATGTGATGGAATAGTTATTTTTATTAAATACTTGTACAGCTCCTGGGATAAGCATTAACTAATCAGTACTGCTTATTTACTAGCATAAGTATTATTAAATAAAGTTCACATTTAGTCAAGTCAGGGTGGTCTTGACATTATGGGGAAAATACAGCCAATGGTGTTCCCATTACAAGGAGCCTACCTAGGGTCTAAGAGACCATCTCTGACAAATGGACTTGACAAGCAACTAGACAGAACAACTAGTAGAATGAAGTAATGTTAATAACAGGATGGTTAATGCAGGCTATCAGTGTAAAAACAGTGAACCAGTTGATGGTGTCTGAATACAGTCAGTTCCCCTTTGTCTGTTAAGCAGGTGGAAGCATGACAGTTCTGATTTTGACAAGATGTTTCTCTCACTTGATAAGCATGGAGGAAAAGACAAAGAAAATTAGAGGGAAAAGAGAAGGAGGAGGTGATTTCAGCAGGATATTTGTGTCTCTTGTAAGTCAGCAGAATGAACAGTTGAGATGGAGTAGTCTGTGAAGCTGTTTGTGGTAGAAAAAGGAAAGTACATGAAGTGAGGTGATAGCAGCAAAGTGACATGGCAGAAGGTTATCTGTGCACAGTTTAAGTGGAGTTTATAATGATCAAAATATGAGAGAACCTGATGTGGACCGATAGATAGTGGTTCAAGGACAAACATCAATTTTTCAGGATGCAACCTTCCAAGGTATTAGAAATTTAAAGCAGCAGCTTTAGTAATAGTGATCTAATCATCAGCAATGATGGTCTGATCTACTGTAATAATAAAAAAGAAAGAGGAATTTTTAGTTAAAAAAAAAGTCACTGGCATGATTTTCAATGCTTTCAGTTTTGACTGAGCTCCTGAGGAGGCTTTCCTGTCCTGATCCTTCTTTACTAGTGGCAGAAGGTTACCTGCATGTGTTATTAGCCTCTTGACTGTTGCATGTATTTTAAAAAGGAAAAAACCCAACAATGAGGCAGAAATTGTTATGATATACGCATTGCAATAAAACGTTATCTGGGTAACATCATTGTCTTCTTGAATTAGTGTGTTTTACAAAGTTTATCTCTTCATGCTGAAAAGAAATTGTGCTGTTGCAGAGCTACCAAGATTATTATAAATCATTGAACTATGGCAAAATTCCATTGTGCTTCTAGGATTATGGTAAAATAAACATTTACACTCATTTTTCTTTAACAGTATAATACAAATTGTCCTACAACAGACAGATTTCTTAACAAAACTACTGATAGTTACAGAGCCAGATATAGTGTTATTGTAATTTGAATTGTTTTATTGAACCTTTCAGAAAGAGTGTTTAAGGAATCACAACCTGCATTTTGTATGGTTTGATAGTAGAAAAGCACAAGTTGCTTACTTTTCAAAGTTACCAAAACAAGCACGAGACTACGTTTTAATACAATTTTTCTTCTGTTTATAGTTACATGGTGAACATAGGATTGATAGACAAGCTGTGTTGCTGCTTCCTCTCCGTTCAAGGCCCTGTTGATGAGAATCCCAAAATAGCAACTTTTCTACAAAATGCCACAGCAGTGTTGCATGGAATATGTCAGCTATGTTTTGCTGTCAATGGAAGGTGAGTGCACTTGGTTTGTCATCTATTAAGTTCATCGGGCAGCAGTCATTGTAACTCTATGCCAACACCCTGTTCATGGAAGGGAGCCCTCTGATGAGACTGTTAAACAAAACTGTTCTTAGTCACATAGTAACAGCTGGTAAAGAAACAGTGCAGGAAATTCACTCTGCTCACCCTTTTACAACTGAACGCTAATTAGTTACCTGCACCAAGTCCTGATACTTGTAAGTCATTTATGAGAAATACAAACTTTATCTTTACTCATCACTACAGTGAGGGTTTTATCACTGCTAATTTGAACTGTCCAGACCTAAAGACTTCAAGAGATAATTTATTATCAGCAAAAAATAAACTCTTAATTTATTTGTCTCTAGGGCAGCCTAATTCAGCTCCTGTTCTCTAAAATACTACTGTCAGTAGGGGAATTATAGTTTCTATAATGAAAAGTATTACTAGATTTGTCAGGGAATTTCCTAACACAAACTGTTTGCTATCATAACCTCACCAGGGTTGTAGGGAGTGAGCATGAGGTATGTGTCTGACAGCAAATTGGGGCTTTTAAAATCTACAGCGTTTAACAGCCTGACATTGGGAGAGTCAAAATTTCTGAACTTTGGGGTGCATGTGCTAGAACCTATCACTGTTAGACTGTTACACATTTAAGGAAAAGAAGAAGCTGACAGAACTTCACAACAGATTCCTGAAGGGTAAAATTATGCTACGCTCGAAAAATTGGAGTTAAAACCACATAAAATGAGGAACAAAGCTGTAGGTAAGAGCTGTTTCTAGTAACCTAGGGACACAGGCACATGGAAAAAGAACTGCAAGAAATATGAGCCCAAAGAGACTACCCTAATTTACTGAAATTTCCTTTTCTGAAAGCTGCCAACTTGGCATTTTACATTCCAGAACAGCACTGCCAAAAGTCAAATGCATGCTAAAAAAAAAACCAAACAAACAAAAAAAAAAATCAGGATTCTCTTAGTGAAATAATAGTTCTAGCTACAAGAGCAAGTAACACAATACTTGCCATTTCTGAAACAGGCACATACTTGAGCCACATAATAGAGGTCTTTGCACCCTGAAGTAATACAACACTGTGCAAGTACTTCCTTCAAGAGCATCTGTCCTTTATAGGGGAAAAATAATTTTGGAGGATTGAGCATATTTCTTCACAGTTACACCAATAAGTATCTGATCTTATTACCTGCATATAACAGCAATGCTTTGGATTTTAGCCAAAAGTACTGATTGTTCTCGATTTCCAGGGTGGATTGCTCATTTGAGCATGGAAATGAATGAGAGAAATGAACTTGGGGATTGGAAAATTGTTGTCTTTTGCTTTTAGATCAAAAGCTTTGATGTAACTGATTAGAAGGGCAATTTAAATGTCTTTCATCACCTGAGCCTGCTGTCTTTTAAGAAGTAAATGCAGAGTGTAATTCTGTCATGTTACAGAAGTCTTTAGTGTTCAGGGTGATTTAAATGGAAAAAGGTTTTGCCAAACACAGATTAAGGTGGCAGAAACAGAGCTCAAATTTATTGAATTCTTAAATATGTCACAGCACAGCAATACGTGTGCGTGATACATGACCTGCAGCACAGAAGGCAGCCTCTTTTTGTGAGAAATACAGATGCGTCTTTCATTCATGGTAAACGGTAGTAGGAGGCCATGCAGCCAATTCAGTCAGAATCCAGCATTTCTCATGCTGTCACTTAGTTTGTACATAAACTTGGCTTGAGCACCAAGCATGTGCAGCAGAGTAATAACCTCTCTGATTGTAAAACTTTTGAAGTTGTTACTGACAGGAAAAAAAAGTCTAGTAAGTGCTACTAGTGCTCTGACACTGTAGCATGAAAAGACGTTTTGCCAAAATAACATCAGGCTTTCACCGTTGTTGCAAGGGCAATTTTTCTTAATTGTTCTTTTGATATATTTTCCCATACAGAATGTTTCTGGGTTGGGAACTTCTTTATGCTCCTCAGTGGTGATCAGGGGAGTCACAAAATTAGGTTTTTTCCGATAAAACTATTTCAAGCTGTTGTTAGTGATATAAAAAGGTGTCATTCCTGTTAAATGTGTTAGAATGTTTTTATGTAGTGCTCTTTATACTGTGTACAGATCTTAGCATGCTGCACCTGCAAGTGGCGCAGTGGGAAGCTGACAGGGCAGTAAATGCTGGGCAGCTCACACACCAGGGCCACCTTGGGGCTCTCAAGCCATCCCCAGTGCCTGCAACAATTAAATCCTTTATGAACTGGCAATGGCTAAGCACCGCATGATCCTCCTCCTTTGCTTTCAGACACTACCAAGCTGTTGGGAACTTCACTGTGACTGTAACCTACAATATCCACAGAGGGCTAGAAGTGAAACACTAAATCAAGTTTTAAACAGTTAATAGAGCGTGTCCTGTAGGTACAAAGTATGTTAGGCCCGTTTCTGGAGCTCTAATGTAGGAAAAGCTGTCAATCCAGATTTTGTTCTTTTCCTCACAAAAACATTTTGTAAAATTGCCAGATCTAGCAGATATTTCTAAACCAAGCTCTGGATTGATACACAGTGTTTATTTGGACAGTTACTTCATGGAAAATGTTATAGGCAGGGAAGAGATCACAGTCGAGTACCTCCCTACACCCCCTACACCTACCTCTGCATCAGGCAAGAAGTCACACAATAATATTTATTAGAGAATATCTTCAAATTGTATTGTATATGTATCTCATCATTAAGTATTAAATGAGGTCTATGGTTGATATTAATGTAGGTGATAAAATTTTGAGACATAAACTAAGATACTTTTTTTATTCCCATAGTAGACGTGGAAAAAAAAGGTCCAAAATCTTGGAGTTATATACAATAAAATCTTGCTAATATAGAAACATAAATTGAAGGATCCTCAATTTCAACATCATAAAAAGTTATTGAAATGAGGGAATCTGTTCTGAACATATGTTATAAACATATCTAATTATGAGAGAAGGATTTTCTTTTCATTAATGGTCAAGGTCTTTAAAAAGATTTAAATTTGATATTGATCTTCTCAAGTGATCTTTTTTGGTACTGGCTAATAAATGCTAGATTGATTATTCTAATTGAAGTTTTGCTCTGGATGAAATAGTACATTTTACAAACACTGTCTAACACATAAAAGATCATTTGTTGAAAGCAATAGTAGCTTGTAACCCCACATGAACCTTGTTTTGGTAATTTTTATACTCTCATCTGTTACACAGTGAGAATCAATGAGGGTGACTTGAGACCTCCAACTGTATATCTCATTTTTCTTTCACTGTGTTGCACGCATTGCTAGTGATGGATGTGAGAGGTCCTTTCTTCCTGATAAATTAAAAAAGACAAGTGTGAGAGCTGAAAATAGGGGTTTATCTCTTCTTGTATGTAGTGAGAAATAATAAAATGCAGCACATCCAAATATTGAGCTATCTCTCTTTGCTGAGCAAAAGATGAACATGACATTTGATAGTTAGGCTTGAAAATTGCCATGATAATGCTTAACTGGATTTTGCTCACCATTAAGAGTAACAGTATCCAAAATTGAAAACAAAGATATTTTTATTAACATAAAATAAAGCAATAATATTAAATAGACTTTATACAGAATAATAGTGGTTTATGTAGCCCTATAAATCTGTCTTGCAATTTGTCTCCAATTGCAAATGTCCAATAGCAATGTTCAGGACAATAGCCTTGTTTTCCAGAGTTTGTTGCTGTAACTATGAGAGATACAAGGCCTATTTTATGACCTTGAGTCCTGAATAGACATATGGAGCATACCTGACTTGCAAACACAAGACAGAGCAGTGAGCAAGCATAGAACACAAGAAACATTAATAGAGGTATGGCCAGCCTGCTCCAGCTTGCCTTCCCTAAAAGCAGGAGTGGAGACTAAGTAAGAAAATAAATAGTAAGATCTTCATCAAGCATCTCAAGGGTCTTGCTTATGTTCTTGTCTTTTATTGTACTGCCCAATGTTCATCAAATTTCTGTCTCCTTTTTTCCCCACTATGAGTCTCTGGAACTAAGATTTCTAAGAGGTTGAGCTGTTACTCTGTGGAGGACTGTTGTTAATGCCGTATTTTGCTTTCACCCATTAGTATGAATGGAGAAATTCATACTAACCACAGAGTTAATGCAAACAGCAGAAGGAAACTGTCAGCAGTAGTGCAGTATAAGGGTTAATCACCGAGGATGCATATTTTCCCTAAGAGCAGTACAGTGGGCAGGCACAAGAAGAAAAGCGAGTTGAGCATAAGGTGAGTATTGCAATAGTCCCTCAAGTTATGTAGCTCCCTGCGACATCAACCTTTTCAAAATTTTGCTGTTCTCTTGAGGTAAGAAGTGTCTGTAAGCTCCTTTGGTAATCTAGGAAAACAGAATGTCATAGCAGTACATTAGCTAAAATGTTAGTGTCACATCTTATCTCAAAACAGCAGCGGAATATATGTAAATCTCTGTCACCAGCTAATGAAGTTGTGGATTACAAGCTGAAGTGGCAGAAAGCTGCAGATTTATAGGGTTTCATCCAGGAAGATAGTCACTGTCAATGTCACAGATACACAAGGAAGTAGGCTAGTCTGTTTTCAGCTTTATTACAGTAATTAAGATAATGTCTGTTTTGGCTGCTGTGTAGGAAATCAGATGCAAGACTGCCTGAAAGCTGGTTGTGCTTCTCTCCACTTCCAAAGGGCAGCAGATCCAGCAAGTACTGTAAACTAAATAAAACTTGTTCTTGAAATGAATAACAGTTTGCAAATCAGTGCTTTTACACAGTACCTGTGATTCCTAGTAGTGTGAATTATAACAAGATCTGACAGGTGCTAAATACTTCTTTATACTTCTTTTGTTATCATTTTGCCACTTTATTTTGACAGCTCTTTAGAAATAAATTTTGGAAGCAAAAAGTACAGATTATGGTTTTTAAATTGTAATGGTAGAATATTTAAAATATTACAATTTAAGCCTTTTGAAAAGTCGTGGCTCCTTTTTTAAAATCAGGAGTATGTCTTTCAAATATACAAATGTTATAATGTATACCCTTAGAGAGTGTAGTCTGCTTGTTAGCTCAGTCGGTTTTCAAAACAATATCTTTTCAGATATAAACAGTTTGCTCATATTGAAGCTTGGAGAAATTGTAGTTTTGTACTTGTTCTACAGAGTATGCTGTTTCTCATCAAGCTGTATTGAATTCCTGTTTTTAATAAATAGTGGTGTATTTTAAGCAACGAAGTACCACTGTTTAGTATCTTTCTTTCCTGTGATGGATATATCCACATTTTAAAATTCTTAAACCTTTCGTGTAAGTCATAAACCCTGTACCAATTCCTGAGACTCCTTGATGGCAGAAGCTGCAAAGCATAATGGCAAACCATAATGAAAAGTCCCTGCATTTCATTAAAGTCTTTTTTTATGACCCTGCAGGTTGTTTGATGGTAATTTAAATATTTGCCTGTTTTTCTGTGTTAAATATAGAGACTTGGTAAAGTTTGAAAGCCTATCTGTTTTCCCAGCTATATAAGCCAATGTAAAAAAAATCCGGCAAGTCTTCCTTCCCCTCAGTGATTAATTGAAGGGGTTTTGTCCATACTGACTATTTTACTTTGGCAGCTGTTACAGACCCAGAGAGTAAGCTTCTTTAAATAGGAGAATTAGGAAGTACATCTATGGGAATCTCCTCTCTTAACTTTAGTTATGTAAAACCTAGTTTTTGTATATGATGCCCTCATCTTCTGATATTAGGGTTTTTATGAGTTTTTACTTCAATATGTGTCCTGACAGCTAGCACTGAATTTTCACTGGGCGTAGATTTGAGGTGGATTAAAAATCTGCTAAATGCATGAAATCCAGTATTGTACAGACTTGACCAAAATCACTCATAGCAGCACGCGCAGAGGTTCATGCTTTATTTTCTAACTTCTCATGTACATTTTTTTCATCTTTAAAGCCCACAATCAGTGTGAATAATGTGTTTTACCTTTTTATTATGAGTATTTGAACTTAAAGTGATTATAGCTGACAGTTAAAACCAACAAGAGCCAGCGGCCTGTTCATACACACATTAACTGTGATACAGGCAATACCAAAAATAAACATTTTTGAACAGTTCCTTTAGTCCACCAAACCTAGCAGGCAGATTTTTTAACCTTTTTTTAACAGTTTTGTCCTGTAGTATATAAAATTCCTGATCTTTTCTGTAAAAAAAAATAATGCTTGTATTTTAAGTTATTTCACAATTGACTTTTTAAAGTATGTTTTGATTCATTCACTGTTCCAGAGCAACACAAAATGGTAAAAGGATTTAATCCAGCAATGTAAGCTTTTTCATATGGAATTGTTTAAAAGTAATGAGGAGTGAGAGTTGAAAGTAAGCTAACTTTAACCTCTGGTAAAATTGGTCAATCTTCTCTTCACATGTAGTGACAAAAAATTCTGTGAGGTATCATATACAGTAATTAATTTGGGGTTATGGTTTGACCACAAGTGCTTTTTTCATTTTGCACTGTTGAAAAAGCCGAGATTGAAATGAAGAAATGCTAGTTGGCCAAAGGAGTTGTGCTCTCATGTGATACTGTGGAAATAAACATTCTAGTTACTGGAGTCTAGTTAAATGACAGCACATTTTAGCTACTGCATACAGCAGAATAAATAATTGTACAACAGAAGGTATTTTAAAGCAAGGAATACCAAGGAGTGGTCCCAGAACTGTTAGCTCTACTTCCTTTGCAGCCATCTGGGTTCGTTCCTCACTTGCAGCCAGGTTCATGTGCCAACAGGACTTGAAGCTATGCAGCAGGAATCTGCATCGAGGCACAGCTTGCAAGTGCAGGTGATGGTTCAGGAAATGTCTCTGCTGACTCCATTCAAACACACTCACTTAAAGACCACAGAGCTGTAAAATGAAGATTTTGGGCAGAGATTCCAGGCACAGGAAAGGAAAGTAATGCCATAAATTGTTGTGCAGTGCAACCCCACCCAAAAAACACTCAGAGCTCTAGTAATTTTCCGATTTTTTTTATTCTGTGTGGAGTAAATGTCAGGGTCTTTATGAGTGTTACAAACCAGCTGAATGTTTATGGTTCTTTTGAACAGGTAAGTGGCATCAAATCTTAATTTTAATCATCTTTTTAATTTACTTCATCTTGTCGTTCTAATGTCACTACATCTATTTTGAGAGAATCCTGTTCTGGTGGCCATCTGAAACACTGTCATGGCTGGTTTTGTGGCACAGTTTCTCTAAGGATTGTTAGGAGTTCGGTTGGCTACCACAGAATTAAACAAAGGCCTCATTTTTGGAACCTGTACAACAAACTCAGGCATGTTTGCCCCCATCTGACCCTGTACCAATGGCAGAGATGTGGTGGTGACTGGTGGCACTGGAGTCACTTGTGTAACAACACAGATACTGAAAGATAGACACAGATAACTTGCTTTTGGTTTTACTATGTCTTGCCTAAAGATCTGATCTCTTTCTTCTTTTGAAGATTTCTGAAGTAATTATGCACTCTTGTACATTTTTGTACAGCATAGGTATTGCTGAAATAGGCCTGGGATATTAATCCTTGAGGTAGCAGCAGAGGTTACTGTACTTAAAAGCTTTTTCAGTACCATCAGACATTCATAGGAATAACTTGGAAAGAAATGGTACCCATAATGCTAATTTCAGAGAAGTTCATTACTACACATGTGACCAAACTGCTTAAAAGCAGAAGTGAGTCATGTGAGCACTGCTTTCTAAGTGTAAAGATGTGAGCATATAGTGATGGAAGCAGATGGGTGCTAGCAGAGTTAAGTTGTGTACAACCCAAATAATGTCATGTTGGATTCACCTGAGCTGAGGGCTATGTGAAGACCCCTCATAGTTCTGTGAAGATAATTCATAGCCTGAGTGCTAGAATAGCCTTCCTAAGCCTCCTAAATCTTCCCTCCTTCACATGCAATATGCCTGCCACCTCGCAGTAGCTGTACACACTCTTCCCACCCAGTGATCCCTGCTCAGGGGCACAAAGGGAGTTTGTGGTATCACAACCACCTGGTTATCAGCTTTGCCATATAAAGCAACCAAATGTTGCCTATGGTTTTAGTGCCCACTCATGCTACCTTACAGAAGAATTTTACCCACTGGAAAATACATAGATACTGGCTTTCAGATTCACTATTATAACTGAAGAGATGATTCTTCACATTTTCCCTTCTCTTAAAATATTTAAGCTATATTTGAAGTTAGCCCAGTACTAGGGCATTCTTTGGTACATGGTGAATGTAGTTTTGTTATCCTGCCCTGCCTGTTTCTCTTTTAATTTGGTCCAAGTAAGCAGTGGTGGGCTGTTACAAATAGAAATTCTCATTGGTAGATGTTGGGTTTGGGTAAGGTGGTGCTTTCTTGCCTACTTTTTTTGCTTCACTGGAAAAAGTGAAAGTAACAGTACAAAGTAATGATTGCTGAATTCATATTTAGTTGCTCCCTTGAAGACAAGAGTCTGTATTGTAAAAAGCAGAATTAGTCTCACTCACCAAGGATCTCTGTTGGAAACTTCACTGGAGCAGAGCAATGTGTGTAACAGAGTGGTGCAAGATGCTTCTGATGCAGATACTGAAAAGATCATTTAGAGCCATTATAGTTAAGGAACAACTCCTTACTTATTCTGGTGAGCAGGAATACCCTCAGCCTTCTCCGTGTCTGATCTTTTCTGTGTTGAACTGGATCTTTAAGTCTTACAAATTATCTTAGACAGTTATTTTTGTTTCCACTGCTTTTGCATTTCCTTTACTTTTAGTTGTTACAAAAGGGAAAGATATTCTCATCTATTTTGTACTTTTATAACATCATCTCATGTCACCTGTCATGTTTTCCTTTCATTATTAAAAAAAAGAATAGATAGACTCAATCTCTATAGTCTCTTTTGATACACTTATTTCTTTTTTTCTATTTTTTTTCTTCAGATAGGAATATAATAGATGAGATTATGACCAGGTTTTGATGTAGCATATTTCTAGTGTTATCGTGTCACTGCATCTTAATATTTTAGTGTTTCCTTTGTTTACTGATATCAACTAAATGTATTTCCACAATGAAGTACAAGTGATTGATGTGATAGGTTTGAATCAGAACTCAGAGTATACAAAACTTGTTGAATTATTTTGTGCTTTATTTTGTATTTGCCTGCCTCACACATATTATTTAGCCTCCACAGTAGTGGCAATCTTAGTCATCCTTAGTAGTGACGCTCCTGCATCGTCTTCTGGATTATTAATTATGTGAAAAAACATAAACAGAACAAATCATGGGGGGATTATGTTAAGTGCTTTTGAAAGTTTGGATGTAACAAGGCAAGAGGCATCCTGAGTTATTTACCTGTCTGTCCAGATGTCCTAGGTAGCCAAAAATTGCCTTTATTTTATGTGTATACTCGGGAGATATGAAAGACACCTAGTTTCCATTTGCACAAGCTGTGCTGGTTTGCCTTGAGATTTGTGCTTTACAGTTTCCCATAATAACATCTGACTGAAATATGAAGTACTGTGTTTTTTTAACTGCTCAACCAATTCATTCTTAAATTCCTACAGAACTATTTGATTAAGATCATCTGGTCCTACTAACTTACTTTGCTACTTAGGTAGGCAGTTTGTTCCAGTGCCTGCAGCCCATCACCGAGGCAATGAGAGGCTCCAGGGAGTTCTCCCACCTCTGCTGGCTGCTCTTTCGAGAAAGAAAGATGGGTATAGGCTACTGATGTGAAACAGAGCTTGTCTGGAGCCCCTAAAGTGCCCCCAGGCTTCCAACTTTAAAGCTGCCGAATTTCTTCATGGTCTCGCATGGGTATCATGAGCCCATTTGAGGAGCAACAACACCAGTATACAGAGAAAGATGTTAAAAGATACAGCTGTGGCGCAATTAAAGAGAGCATGAGATGGTGCCGAGATTATTGAAAGTATTTTCTGGAAATATTGTGGCTGCTTGACATATTAGACCTCAGATTTTTTTTTTTTTTTTTTTTTTTAATAATTTACCAGTTTTCTAACATTTGCCTTCCATTCTATGACTATGTACAAGTGCTGTGTCCTGGACAAGTGGTCTCACCGAGTGCTGGTCTCCTCCTCAGACAGCTTAATGTTTCTTTGACAGATCTTGGAACATATTTGACAACACACGTCAGGACCCCACAGGACTAACAGCAGTTCTTCAGTCAACGGATCTGGTTGGAGTCTTGCACATGTTGTACTGTGTTCTTTTCCACGGGACAATTTCAGATCCAAACACAGCAAGTCCTAAAGACAGCTATGCACCGAACACAGTCCAGGTTGCCATCCAGAGTTTACGTTTCTTCAATAGTTTTGCTGTTCTTGATCTGCCTGCCTTTCAGGTAACAGACGTTTTAAAACTTTTGCTTAGTGTGAAAATATTAATTATTGCATTTACTTTTGAACTAAGTTTTGTCTTTAAGATACTGGATACTTAGGGAACTTCCACAATTAAATGCTTAGATTTTCTTCGTGCACGAAATTGGTAACTGTTGTTATTTCCAACACATAGCAATGACTAATGAATTTCACCAAAAGCTGAAAATTTAGAATATGTCAAATGCAGAATACAATCCGTTACTTATTGTATTCAAAAAAATGAACTTTTAGTATACTACTTTTTAGATTTAATAAATCATACAATGTAAAAGAAATCTTGCTCAAAAGCATGAAATAAAAGGTTTTCTAATGTGAGAAGTCTTGCTTATATTGCAACCACAGGTTACATTTGTCAGTGCTTTTGGTGGTTTCTTGCTTTAAGATTGTGCAACTGAAAATCACTTGATATAAGTTCTTTTTTTTAATCTGAGTAAAATTTTATTGACCAAAAATTGGAAATTAACTTTTCATAATTTTTATTCACAAAAAAAATCCAAAAATATAATATTTTGAGTCTTGAGAAGGTAAGTATTTTCTCACCTTTCTCTGTGAACAGACTTCTAATATAAGTGAATCATTTTGACATACAATGAAAGTGCAAACACTAGTATGTTTCTCAGATAAATTGACACAGCTGTTTTTAATATAAAAAACCTGTCAAAAAGCATTGCTTTGCAAAACATACAACAATCTTATACAATTCATCAGGATAGGTTTCTGTTTCATTTAATATGCAATTCGTATACAAGTTGTACCACACACTCTATCTGAAATGCATTAAAGTGAGCAAGAGCTCTGCATGAGTGAAGAAGTTGGTATAAGGTATAACTTTCCTTCAGCTGTGCTTCTTGACTTGGTTTTTTAATACATGTATCTCTGATAACAGCAACAAGCCGTTTGCATGTAGCAGCAGTCATCTGTATAGATGCGGTTGCAGGAACCAGTCCAGTCAGGATTCATTTACAGAGCACAGAAACAATATGTTTCTTGAAGTTCACATAAAACAACTGTTAGACACACCATTAACTCCCATTTCTTTCTGTAAATCAAGGTGTATCAAAGTAGCTTGTTCAATACCTCTTGGATTGAGACTGGATGTTTATTGTTGCTGTAGATACTACAGGTATATAGCAGCAAGCAAGACTTGAACTGGGACAGTTAGAGCTTGTAGGGGAGCTGTTGCAAGTGGCACTGGCTGAAGGGCTGCTCCCCGGTAGCTCAAGAAACAGCTATTAATTTCTAAAATGTAAGGTTCACACTGTTTGTATTTATCCTTCTATCAACTACTATTATATCTGAGTATTAAAAACCATCACCATTAATTCCCAAATCCCCTGATCTGTATTAGTTTGTTCTACTTAAAATGATGCAAGATAGTAATTACTGCATAATAGAGGACTAACCAGTTTGAATTGTGTCATTCAGTTCATCGATGCGGGGCTCTGCTCAGGAAGTATCTGCTGAGTTGTCCTACTGAATTGCTTGTGCAGGACAGACTCACTTCTGTAGTCTCAGCACTGATCTCTTTAAATATATTAATGGGATTTGTTCCTGTAATGTTAAAAAGCAATATACACCTGAGGCAGTTTGCTGCCCATTCTGACCTTGTGGACTACAGTGGGCTAGCAGACAGCAGAAGGAAAAAGCATAGTTTATGTACTGTGTGATTATTATCTCTAAGGAATAGCTTTATCATGTAATAGTAGGACTCTAGAATAGGGTTTTTTGATTAACAGAAGAGGTCTGGTATTCTAGAGTTTGTATTAGCACAGATGGCTCATGGGTATATATTTCATTTAATTTGACAGTCTAAACAATTGAAAGATGGTAGTGAGAAACAACACAGGATCCTGAGCTGATATTAATTCTGGCTAAAAAGGAAGCATAGTTTCCTTGAAAAAATTAGTTTAACTTTTATACACAAACTCAGGTGCCCTTTGACCTATTGTTATCAGGAAAGGTGAAACCCAGAGTGCTAGGTCACAGCATACGTGGACAGCACTAATTAAAGAAGAGTGGACCTAAGAATGTGGCGTTTACATGATGTAAGGCAGTTAGTGGTGACTGTATTGTGCATTACATTTTGAAAATACACTAACTTACCAGAACGCCCGAGATTCAAGACAGAAGGTATCAGCAGCTGAGTCTCTTAATTGTCACAGATTCTACTTTTTCTGGTGGATTTGGAGCATGCTAAAACTAAACTATACTACAGACTGGGATTTATGTGTATGTACTTAGCACAGGCTACAAAGTATAAAATGAAGAAAACTCTCGAATGAAAGAGATTTTCTCACAGGCCTGCACTGCCGTTTCATTAGAATTAGTAGACTGTCATGCTCATTCCTTGTGCTTTAGTTTTCCCCTTTGACCTTGTGTCGTTCTGTCTGTTTGACATGTTTATTAAATAGAGGCTGTAGGCTGCACAGATAAAATCTAATTCTGAATCTCCACATTACAGCAATTTGCCTACTTTTAAAAAGCATGCCAATAAGCTTTGCAGCTGAGTGTTCTCTCCTTTTGGAGAACTTTTTTTAATGTTTGAAAAGTCATCATTTGTTATAAATCTTTGTATTTCATTCAGCGCCTGAGTTATTAACGAGAACTGCATTTTGCTCTTTTGCAGCAACAGTTTGATTTCTTTTGTTTATTATGAAAAATTATTATTAGCCTGAAGTTTTCCTGGAACATGTAATGTATGTCAAATGAAATGGTCAACCTAATGCTACACTGAATGTCAAATAAGCAGAATCCAGTTTTCCCTGTGTTTCTTACATATTGAATTTATTCTTATTTTTGTGACTTTTAGTGCTACGGTCTAGTTGTAAACAAGAAATTGCCGAAAGAAGAGACAGTTTTGTCCTCCAAATCATTGCAAGATATCCTTTGAAAGAAAAATTAAAGGGTTCAATTGATGTATATGGAATTCACACAATTCTATAACATACCGCTAGACTGTAATTTCTGTTTCTTGGCCTCTTTTTCAGTCTATTGTGGGTGCTGAAGGACTGTCCCTCGCATTCCGG
Source organism: Colius striatus (assembly GCF_028858725.1). NCBI lineage: Eukaryota > Metazoa > Chordata > Aves > Coliiformes > Coliidae > Colius > Colius striatus. The sequence goes on along the minus strand of NC_084765.1, from coordinate 28,988,114 downwards.
CATATTATCAGCTCTCTGCTGTGGTACTGTTCCCAGCATACCTGCGAAGGATTGCTACACGAAGTCATTATTTGTGTAGGCTATTTTACTGTAAACAACACAGATAATCAGGTAAGGCAAATGGAAAATGGGATCAGAAGTTATCGGGGGCACATTTAGTCATGGGTCCCTTAACAAAACTAATCTCCTCAGCATTGTTTTTGAAGTGCTTGGGATTCCTGTGAGCCCAAATAGATGCATTTACAAAAGAGAAACTGAAGTTGCATCTTAACACGAATTTGCTTGTTTTGTCCATAAGTAAACTGCATGTTCTTATACAGACAATGGTGCTGACATGGCATTGATTTTAACTAGCCTTACTCGCTGCCAAGATATGCTTAGCAACTGGTATTTTTAATTCCAAGTTAACTTCATGCCAACTTAATCAGATGAATGTGGTACCCAAGTCAAACCCTTTTAAAGACAATTAAGCTAGTCTACCATGGAGATGCATCCTTAGGTGCCAATGTAGCCATCTCCTTGGTAGCCAGAGCACTCATTTGGGTTTAAGTTGATCTTTTCCTTGAATCTTTTTAGTAGCAAACCAAATAGTGGAAATTCACCTTTAGCTTCCTCAGTTGTTATCCACTTTTGTCAGTGGACTCTGTGCCCTCTCATACTAGTTTATAAAATAACCCAGACACAAAACTTAATAATTCTAACATTTTAGTCTTAAAAATCTGCGTGTTTCTTCAGCTTATGTGTAGCATCTCAGAGTGTATTGGGCAGAGCAGAAGTTGGCACTGGCTCTTTAAGTATGTAAATGTCACTCTGGATGTGCATTATGGTACGTGCATCTTTGGTACGGTTCAGTTGAATGCTGTGTTTTGTGAAGTTACTCATTCTTTCTCCATACTTGTAACACCTGGTTCCTGGGTTTTTTCATCTTTTGGGGTAGGAGTTTAGGATTAGGAGTTTAGCTCCTGCAGTTAAGCTGATGAGCAGAAGAAAGAAGTCTTACGACATGTTAGCAAAGGTCTAGAGAGAAGTGATCTGATAACATTTTTACAGTTGTTAACTATAATTAGAGCATTGTAATATCTTAAAGCTGACAATGCTGTCAGAAATATTATATAATGCAATTTAATTGTAATGTTTCTGTGGCTTTGGTCACAGCAGAGGGAGAATCCTGCAGCCTTCCTACCCTGTGCAACCAAATCTCACTCAGGATCTGGAGCTCGCTGTGAGCAACACTTTTTAATATGGTTGTTTTGAAAATGGATGTGACATTGCTGCCATTTTCTGATTCCCACTGCTACACAAGGGTTCGTGCTGGCATCCAGAAGTGCCAGGAAACAATGTTGTCTTTTCTCTGCAGTTTAAAAATTTCTTTTCTGGCACACAAGTATAAACAGCTGTGATTCATTGCATGGAGGACTTGCAGCTATAAACGTGCCAGGAATAGTGCAGAAGAGGGATTTCCCACTAGCGATGTCAGTCAGAGCAGCCCATGGTGGCTGTCGCAGTCGAGCGCTCATGCCCCAGGGTGAAGGTCCAACCGTGGCGAGTGGGCACTGTGCCATGGCAGCAGCTGGCAAGGGTGGCTGCTGGCAGCCCGTCAAGGGACTAAGTATGTGCACAAGGCGTTTGTCTGTGGGCATGCGTCCCAGCTGGATATTTGCAGTGCTATGGAGTCTTCAGCGTGTGCGCTTGGGGTTGAGGTCATGTGCTGTCACTAATCTACCCCCACACTGACTTAATTTCAAGATTAAAAGGTAGCTTCTGCAACTCTGAGAGTCAAGTTTAGATCTTTGGTTAAACAACTGCAGTACGTTAGTACTTTTCATATGTTAAGAGCAGTCTTTTGTGGGAGTTTATTGTGGTAGTACTATCTTAAAAGATGTCCTGACCTGCTCAACTTTTAATGTCCTTTCTTATATTCCTAATGAATAAGTTTTAAACTGGGGAGGCAGCATTTTCATTTGTTGGTTTAAAAAAGCATTTTTAAAAACTGAAACATTCCTCGCTTGGATACTTGCAAAATGCAGGGAAGGCGTTTTTACAGAAAGGAAGTATTTTTCTTTTAACTACTAGGCAAAGCAGTACAACTTGCTTATAGTTGTGGTTTTCAGGTGCTGTTAGTGTTGTGACTTTCAATAAAGATACGATGCCTTTCATGAAAAGGGAAATGCTTTCTATTCATTCAGTTACAGTTTAATTTTTTATTGTGTTATGAGCTTCCAGTCTCTGACTGTTTCTCATCTGCAGAATCCAACTAAAAATTAAAAATTGGTCTCTCAGTGAAATCTTTCAACTAGCAGGCTTGAATTCCTGGAAAGAACGGCATAATAAAAATAGATACACCAGACTTTGAGATATAAAAACAAATTTCCATAGAGCCAGATATCTCTTTTTATTTAGCATTTGAATAAACTTTTAAGGAGTTCATGACTAATGTAATTCAAAGCAATTTCACATTATGCTTTCAGTTGAATGTACATTCGTTTTGAAATATTTGTACTTTAAGTAGGACTTTTTTTCTTTCTAAATTTGGATTCCTAATTACAAACCTTGGTATGTTTTTATTCATCTCAACTCTCTCTCTCAAAAAAAAAAAAGAACAAGTATTTGTTTGGAGGTTTTGATGTGCCTCTATCCTCTGTCTACCCACATGAGTATCCAGAGCAACATCCTGGACAAAGTGGAAAAGGCATCCATTATTTTTTTTTAAATTGCAGTTTCCCAGTTTGGAGAACAGATAGATTTCTAAAAACGGAAATTTTACAGCCTGTCAACCTCAGCATTGACCTTCTGTAGTAGTACTGTGATTTAAGTAAGTGAATTATTACCACTATGCAGTCAAAATAATAAAAGGGTAATTTCCTAAATATTTCACATTCATAGGAGAAAATCTTCCAAGAGCATCATATGCCAATCATTTAATGTAATAGAGATTTGTCTGGTTTTATTACGCTATCTGTAAAAGTCTTTATATTTAGTTGAATGGCAAATTAAAAAGGAAAGTTCTTTTCTGTCATGTAGCTTTGAGATTCATATTTCACTGCAGTTTCCAGGAGCCCTAAGTAAGAGAAGGGGTCTCATGGTGGTCCCTACACCCATGCAGAGGCAGAGCCAAAGGTACCCAGTTAGCATTTTCAGTGTGGTTGTCTTTTGGTCCAGACCCAAGTGATTCTGTTGAGGAACAATAAGGACAATGGATTCCTAAGAAATGCATTCCTAAGCATTTTGATAGCGCTTGCTCTGTTTATTTTTAAAAGGCAATGATTTTACTGACTCTGCCCACATACAATATAGTAGTAGTAGTATTTTTTTTTATTTTGTTGTAGCATTCATAAAGCTTTTTCAGGGCAGCTGCTGTCAGTGAAGAAATAAATCAGTTATGAAACTGAAAATTTTAAAAAGCTATGAGTATTTCTTTAATATTTTAAATGGCTCTAACATCATTAGTCAAGCCTAAGCTGCACTGTCTGTTTTGTGTCGACACGTGAACTTTTGTTTACTACAGAGTTAGACAGGCTGCCTTTCACGAGACGGCATTCTGCTAACCAGGCTGCAGTGGAGCTCGGCTTTATTAGGCATCTGCTTTGCATGAACTATGATCAAGGAAACTGATTCTCTTTTTTTGGCCACCATTTAATCTGCTAACATATGAGAAAACAGGTCCCATGATACTAAAGATAGATATTTAACACTAAACTGCATAATAAAAATAATGTCCAGTCTTTCAATAAGCCAACTGTACTATACCACAATATAGAATCACTGTTTCTAATTAAAATGTTCCTGTTAATTAAAAGTATCCTTCTATTTCATTACAATTTTATTCCCTTTCATTGTTTGATTTAATTATTATAATGAATATAATTAGAATGTGCTGTCAAGTCACTTCATTTACATATTATATTGGATAATTGAATGTGGCCCCATAATTAAATTAACATGAATGACAGATGATTTGGCTTTTTTTACATTGCTGTGTGGGGAATAGAAATCTTTCCATATTCAGTGCAGTTAGTGAATATTTTTCATATGAAAAGTCATCACAAATCAGATCCTTAGGCTTGGGATATTGCCTGACAGACTCCAAAAGAAGTTGCATTGTTCGTTTGTATTGCTGTGCATTTACTGAAATAAAAATAGCTTTTGTTCTTTCTGTTTTTTGACATACATTGTATTTAGAGTGCTGCAGAAGAATCTCAGTAACTGTTGGGATTTCTAGGGTATAGAACTGTATACTTACAAATTAGTGAACTAAAATGTATTATTACTAGATTTGAAAACAAAACCTCTGTGAAAGAGCTAGGAAAAGTGTATGCAGCTCTTAAAAAAAGTAGAGTTTGTAGGTAGAAGTAAATAGTTCTATTAAAATAACCAATGCAATTGAAGAAGGGTTTTTCATCTCCAAAAGTTTGTCCTCCAGTTGCAGAAGTCTAACCTGTTTCTCTATCACTCCAAACTTTTCATGCCTAGACACTTGTATCCATAAGAACAGTACATTCTTCTTCTTGTAAATTGGAGTGTTAATATATAGTAATCCACATGCTGAAAATAGAAGCACAGAATTATATTTCATTGTCTCATTCACTTATTAGAAATTTATCCTTGCTATATAGATGTAGAAAAGTCATCACAAAACATGTCTTGCGCATACCAGCTAGCTCCAGTTCCAGGAATAAGGAACAAGATGTTTTGGGAAGGGACTGTCTCCTGTCTTAAAAATATGAAATGTCATACAGCAATATCATAATATTTACTCAAAGCTCAAAGCAAGTACAGTATAGTCCCCAAGAAAGACTTTGTCCTAAGATCCTTTTCCCTTTTTTGTTAAGTGATTGACTTATATTTTCCTACTAGCTCTTTTTGCATGCAGCATGTCTTACTTCTGACATAAAATAGCAGAACACTTTATCCCACAGTAAGTGAATATCATATATATATCTATGTATATGACATAGATTCTAACTATGGTTACAAGTACTGCTAGATTGTAAAGGACTCATTCACAAGGGACTTTAGATGAAAAGTTACCTCCTGTAGGGAAATTGTTTTGTGCTTTTAAGAGCGTTAGTGCCTATTGAGTTTTAGTATGTGGCCAGTTTCCTGTAGTGTTAGTATGAAGAAAGAAAAATACAGTAAAAATGGAAAAATTGTGAAAATCGGAAGTTGACAGCAAAACCTGGGAGAATGGTTATAAAAATATTATGTAGAGTTTCCATATGCATTGTTTACTAAAGGCCATCATTAAACTTTCATTATTTATGTTTCTTTTGGGGATATGGAGTGACTGGAACAATTTTGATCTGTTAGGTGGAGTTTTTGAAACTACAAAATGAGTAGAGATGCAGGAGTTGGTAGTTACCATATATAATTGATGTCCATATTTCTAAGTAAATGCTATCTGACATTACTTAATTCTGATTTTGTTAGCTTCTTCTCAGAGGAGGGATTTTTATGAGTATGGTTTTCATATTGAGGTTGTAGGGTTAGTTCTTTAAACTTAAAAAAAAAACCAAATAAAACCCCCCAAAAAAACAAACCGCAGCCTTTTAAAGCTTTATAGATTTGAATGAAAAATATGCCCAGTAAATTCTGTGGAATAGCTGATTTTGGCAAGTGAGTGATTCATGTGAAGTTGCAGTCTTGACTACTGCTTAAAAGCACTTCAGCTTATGAACAAAAAATCCCCCAAGGATTAAACTCAGCAAGTTAAAATAGAGTAAATTGAAACATATATGTAATATATGCTTTTTCTGTATCAGCCTTACATACTCAGACCATATAAATTCACTCAAATGAACTAATGTCTTCACAGAAGAGGGCATTCCTGTCTAGGCAGTCAGTGAAAGGCAGGCATGCCTCACAGGTAATTTGTCAGACACTTTTGTTGTTATTTGAGCTTACCAATTAACTTTTTCAATAATTATCTATGACAGAGTAAATAAAATACAGCAAAAGCACATGGGAATGCACATTTCACACATCACGTCTTAGTTGTATTTCTAACATTCCAAAATGCATCCCATAGTTTTTGGTTTTTTTTTTTTGAGGAAGTGTGGAGAAAATAATTCCAAATAAGCAAAGACTTAACGTGAAATCAAGTGTATCAAGTTTCAATTCATGATGCCTGACTGATTCCTCTAGGAGGGAAAGAGAGTGTATAGGAATTAATGGAAGAATTAAATGCACTTAGGTTTATCTTACTGTCTGATTGTTAAACTGTGAACACAAAAGTATAAACTTAGCTCCTAATGTCATAAAGGACACTACTTTCAACAAGTTTAAATATAGTTTGTAACTAAATCTGAGAGATGGGGAGAGCAAATGGCCAATGTTGCCTCCAGAAAGCGCCTTTCTAATCTTATTCCTGAGTCATGAATAAAAAGAGTTTGGTGGTCTCAGCTTAATCCCCAGTGGACCTTTGTCTATGTCAAAAACTGCCACAGTGTTTGGCAGAATCCTGCTTAATGAGCACTTTTTTGTCAGCGAAGACCTAGGCCCGGAACATTATGGGTTTGGCCGGTGGAGATCTGTTGGCAGAGATGTACACGGAAGCTTGCGCAATGCCAGCCTTCACTCTGCCTCCTTCCCACCCAGCCTGTCAGTCTCTCCTTTTCATGACAATTAAATTTCACACTGAAATCTAAAACAAAGTCTAAAGCCTGCAAATATTTAATCAGACCCTGTGAGCTATTGTCTGTCTTGCCTGATGTGTGAGGGAACTCCCTGTACTTCTCCCATAAACTATAAGTTTTCCAAGTCTCTACAGGCCCACAGTACTGGTCCCCAACATCACTGACCCCATGCAGAGAGGATGCCAGCCTGCTCTGTGTTCACAGCATTAGGGTTGGGCAGTTGACAGTTGTTTTGAGCACTTGAATGCTGCTTTAAGGGTGGGAGCCTGCAAGAGGCCCAAAGAAATCTCCCAACCCCATTTCATCATCTTGTTCAGCTCAAGTAACACTTGATTGAAGCAATGCTGAAACATAAGGAAAAAAATAAAATGCATTGAATCTTGCAGAGTATGACGGAAAGTCTTGCTCATCTGCTCCCCTTAATTGCAGCGCATTTTTCAAGGCAGAAGAGTACATTTTCTTGCTCTCTGTTTGAAGCTTTTCTTTGGCCAGCTGTATAGCATGTCCAGTGGCTCAGTGTTTCACAGTCTTTTTAGTTAGTGATCAGGTATTTTCACAAACCTTTGACATTTCTTGTGGGAGCTACAAGACAAAATATAGTAGTGATAAAGATTCTAAGGCTCTACAGCTTACTTGTGAGTAGGGTTTTGGAGAGTGACAGAAATTGCTTGCTTTTGGAGAGAGAAAATGCTCTGAGAGACACAAAAAGATTTTGTGTTTCAGGCTGTCTATGTTAATTATTCACACCTTCTGGGGATTTTGACCCAAACTAGTTGTTTTCAAGGATGGTGACAGAAACCGTTGCCAATAGTTTGTTTGAACTTTCGTTTACTAAGGTCCTGTTTCTTCTCTAGCCTTTAAATCTCTTCGTTCAGATCAATTGAGTTTCGTCTGTGTGAATGAGTAGAGAATCATGACCAAAGCAACAGTTGAAATTTACAAGTGACACGTAGTCGAAGTTGTTACATAAGTGTGAAGATGATTCTTCAAAAATAGTGCAGCCTACAAGGGCTAGTTCTAATCACGTCAGCATTCAGAATAATACCTAAGGATATGAGACATGGCACAATGGGAATGGTTTTTTAATTTGAGTTTACAGAATATATGCATGTGTTTAATGTATAATAATAATCTCCTCTGATTAAAAATGATTAGGCCAACACTTAAACGTATAACTACATTATTTTGGAAACTATAAAAATTGAGATTTTCTGGAAAACACTGATACCCTTCAATTTAACAATATACTTAAGTATATTAATAACATTAGGTATGATGAGAGCAACCGCACATGTTTAAATGTTTATTTTGATGTTAATATGTTAAATGCTAAAATGATAGATTTTTTTAGTTAGGCTTTTACTTAATACCTTTTCTAGTTCAGGCATTAGATTACTATTTTGTCCTGTAGCCTGGGCATGTGCTAATAAACTCATAAATAGCCTCAATGCATATTAGAAGTCTTTCCATTCTCGTTTCATCGCATTGTAATGAAGCTTATCTTTTACAATATTGTTTATTTATTGCTGAATTTATATATACTGCCTTCGCTATCTTAGGTGACTTCTTGTCATTTTGGGTAACATTTTTTCAAGATCTTTGTATAAAGAACTTCTTTATCTAATTTCCTCACTAGCATCGCTTTCAATAAACATTTTTACATCTTTACTGCGTCACTGTGCTTGTGTTTGCCACTGTCCTATCCTAAGAGCTCAAGTGGCTTAAGATGATTACACAAAAGCTGCTCAAATAATTTTTTTTTCATTCTTTGTACACTGAGCACCACTGAATGTGTGCTTAAACCATGGAGCTAGCTCTGAAAGGACAATGCTCATCATATAGTTTATAGAAAGACTAATGTTATTTCTGAACTCTGTTACAGCTTACATGTGATGTAAGAAAGTAAACACTATAATTTTTCAAGTAGGCAAAATTTGTGTTTTAAATTCAGATATAGCATTCTGGAACATTGTTTTTGCATGGAAATGGTGCCTTGATTCCCGATAAATATTAGGAGGAATTTAGAATGTTCTTTGCTCTGAGCCTTGCCAATAGTGGAGTTTGCAAAATGGAAAGAAAAGAGCTTGACCTTAAAACAGGAGAAGAGCCTAAGTGATGACATATTCTGCTGATTAAATACTAGCAGTATGAGCTCTGTTTATATAGAAGCAAAGAAATAATGCAGATCTAACTGTGAAAAGAAACTCTGCACTACTAATATAAAGACTTATTTCTTTTACAAAGTTATAAGTAACCTGACATCAAACATAAGGATTTAACTGTTTGATGGAATACCGTAGTTATAAAGATTAGATGCACAATAAAGTTATTAGTTGTTTGTACAAATTAGAATTGACATTTATATAAATGATAAATAAATAGAAAAGAAGCATTAATAGTTCCCATACCAACAGTACAGTTTTAAGATCCAAATGTTTATAACGGCCACGTTTGAGTTTGGAACCATAGGTCATATGAGACAGGGGAAAAGGCAAGGAATGCCCCTTAGAGAATCATTAGCTTTTTAGTCTGAGTCGTTCTAAGAAAATTGCATCTCAATGTGAAATGTATTATAACAGAAGGGCACAGTCAAGTAGAAGAGCTCATTTTAATGCTTCATTTCAGAAAAATAATGGGAAACTCTATTGAAGAGGATGTTTGTCCAGAAAGGTAATTCAGTTCACAGTGATAAGCACTGTATTTGTTTCTAAGCACCTATGGAATACACAGTTTCATTAGCATTTTTTCTCTCCAAGAGCTGAGGAAGGTTTTGCTTCAGGAAGTTTTAAACTTTACAAAGTTATGATTCAATTCCATTTTCCTTTACCCACTTCACGTTAGTATAATTTTGTCTCACTTTGCATTTGGTAAAAAAGCTACAGCTTCTAATACTTAGTCAAAATTAGCAAAAACCACCAGCCTTACTGAAGAGTACTAAGGAAGCAACATTGCCATGTATTTAAATGACTTGTAAGGTCTTGACATATGAGTGTTCCGTGGCTACAGATTTCAGTTCTGTCCTTGGCAATCTTTATCCTTTCTCTGCTATCTTAAAGCAGCAAACAGCAAATTTCCTCTTCTTCTACGACTACAGAAGGCACCTGTAACTCACATTATCTTCTGGCTGCAGTGTTGCCAAGCAAGCATTACTCTGCTGCTGGGGGAGATCTGGCAGCATATGTGCAGTTCCAAGTGCTCAGGTGGCAGATGAGTGTTGCTGGCCACTGTCTCTACCTTGGTAGTTGGACATCCCCTTACCCCTGGAGGTCTAATCTATGATGTCTGTGCCCTAGCAGTGTCGTTGAGGCCAGCAATGCATTTGCTTCCAAAGTTTCTGCACTTTTGTGTTGTGTATTTTATAACAGCATAAACAGTTAACATCTGAAGACAGTAATTTTTTAAATCTTCTGGTATTGATTTCTGGAAGACCATGTGAGCTGGCAGGCTAAGTAACCCACGTGGCTACTGGGAGAGATGCAGGAGAGTGTCCAAGCTGCAGTGAGTTTTTCTGATACTTTTTGTGTGGAAAGCACATCTATATGTACAAAAGCATTGCTGGTGACTTCAGTGAAGTGTCAGTTTCACAAAAAATAAGCACGCTGAAGCAAGTTCCTGGCAGGACCTGGGAACCCATGGAAAGAAGAGCACACACTGGACCAGGTTTGCTGGCAGGACTTGTGACCCCATGGGGGAACCACGCTGGGGCAATTCTTTCCTGAAGGACTACTTAGCCTGTGGATGAGACTCATGCTAGAGCAGTGTGTGAAGAACTGTAGCCTGTGGGAAGGACCCACGTTGGTCAAGTCTGTGGAGGATTGTAGCCTGTGGGAGGGACACCACACTCTAGCAGTGGGAAGTGTGAGGAGGCCTCCCTCTGAGATGAAGCAGCTGCAAAGGCCATCTGTAATGAACTGACCTTAACCCCCATCCACTTGCACCACGGGGCAGAAAGGAGGTAGAAACTTGGGAAGAAAGAAGGCCAGAGGGGAGGTGTTTTAAGGTTGAGTTTTTATTTCTCATTTCCCTGCTCTGTTTTGATTGATTATTAATAAATCAAACCACTTCTCCCCAAGTCGAGTCCGTTTTGCCCATGGCAGTAGTTGCTGAGTGGTCTCCCTGTCCTTATGTCTATGCACAAGCCCTTTGTTATATTCCTCTCTCCCCTATCCAATTTAGGAGAGGGAGTAATAGAGCAACCTTGGTGGGCACATGGCACTCAGCCAGGGTTAAACCAGCACAAAGTCTCACAGAAATGAAACAAAAGCAATGGAAGTACACATTCCTGGGTTAGCCTGAGGCTAAGGGCCCTCATGTACACCCTGTAGGTCTCCAAGGGCCAATGCTGGCAGCGTCCCTCAGCTCTGGCCTCAGAGTTCCCTGGAACAATGGATTGTCTTTGGCAGTATTGCTTGCCACACCAAAATGGATGTGGAAAATGTCTCACAGTAAATGTGCCATCTTGTGTAGCAACTGCCTTTGATAACTCAGGATGCTGCTTGGACAAATTAGAAACACACCCTGTTGTGGGCTTAGGCTTGGATTTGATAACCTGTCCACTGTCTAACTACTGGAAGGAGAACAGCATCTTGCTAGGCTTAAACCAACTCATTTTTAAACTGGAGTGCTGTGATTAAGTTTTTTTAATTGTTATTGGGGGAGGAGGAAAGCAACCTTTGAGGAAATCATTGAATAGAATGGTAAATACCATTATTGTTTTAGACATGTGATGTATGTCTTGGAGCTTTCTAAACGTATGGATAATCTTTAGTCAGTGGTAAGAATTGGTTCATAATATTATGAATCTCTGGTCTAGCACAGATTAGTTCATTGAGAACTGGGCTTTCTGAATCAGTCAAATATTCATTTCTCTGTTCTTTATTTTGCCTTTGCATAGACAAAAAGCTTGCTGCTGGCTTTCTGTTCCTCCTGTCCAGAAAATTAATTAGCCTCTTTGAAAAATAATTCCAGTGTTTTTATGGTATATATGGACAGAAACAGCTGACATGAATGATGCTTTTCCAGATCTGCAAATGTTCAAGTGAAACAGGGAAACCTAAATCCGTCAGTAGAGCAAGAATAAATATTGCTTTAAAAATCAGCACTTCCACTATGTAGTAATCCTGGACTAAGCTTTCATAGTACACAAGGAGTGAAAAAGTTTTTGGACTGAGACTGAACTATTTTGTTATTTGTAGTAAAATATCTGAAAATATTTAACATGCATGCATAGAATTATTGAAAATCGATCTGTGATCCGAATCTCCTTTAAATCTCTGGAAGGTCGCAGGCAAAATTTCAAATTCAGTTAGTTTCTCTTCTTGTTAAGTGTTTCACATGTTTAAAATGTGTGTAGTTATGACAGAAATATAGGTTGTCACCAAAAATACTACTCCATAATTTTCAAAAATGTAAATCTTCACAAGGCAATTTGTTTGTTCTTGAAAAATCCATAACATCCATTTACACTACATGTCTAATTAGGACATCTGAATATATGAATGACATGACTATTTGAATCATTGTTTCACTTCAATTTGGCTAGTATTTGTTTAACATTTTACATACTGTCATTCTTCAACTTTTTGGCTGACATTTTAGTTTTGGCAGTGAAAATCCTGTTTATTACTCACAAGATGCTTATAAATTCAGTTACCTGATTATGAAGATGTACATGCAAAGAGTATAGGATTCTTATTTTAATTTTCTTGGAAAATTAACCGGTGTCTCAGAAAGATTTTACTTCTGCTTTGACATGCAACTGCTGATACAGTCTGTGTTAATGCTGTATCATTCAAAAGATCTGGATCCTGTGAGTTATGAGGATTTGTTACCCTGCTTTGACAAGAAATAATATATATGCATTTAAAACTAATTGTGTTTTTCATTAATGATAAAAGTAACGTAGAGAAAAATCATGTGAAAGGCAAATATATGTATACACAGCATGTAAACAGAATCAAGAGGTGTTCATCAAAACATCTTTCCCTTGCAAGTTCTTATGTGAAGGTTGCCTGTGTGTATGCCAGCAGTTATCTCCCTGCCCTTGCATGCAAGAAAAGGTGGCACACTTTTATGATTCTCATCCCTGCAGGATCATTAGAAAATTATTTTGAAGACCTTAGAGCTTCACAGAAAATTATTCAATGAGCTGCACCCTTCCCTTTGTTACCTTGAGGACAATTGTACCCAAGTTATTTGGCTCCACATGGTTTATTAGTTTCCTACGAAGGACCTTCAGATCTCTTTTGCAAGGTGCTTGGAAGGAGTGGCAGGAGAGAAAGACTGCTGGGGCTGGTGGGAACACACGGAAGAGCTATAGGATCCAGGGTGGAATATCCAACAGTCACCTCAGGTCTGTAGCCAGGCACCCTACCTAAGTGACAGGGAAAGCCTTATCTCCCTGCAAAATGAGTTTCTCTCACAACTTTATTACTGTTCCATACCAGAAGGAGCTTTTCATTTTTTTTTTATTGATTACTTGTTTTTTATTGCTCCAGTGCTGTGTGGCATATTGCTGGCTTTTGTCATTGTAGTCTGTTTTGAAAGGCTGACTTTTATACTGCTTCAAGCTGTCACAGCTAGAAGAATTGAATCAAATGGCCAAGCAACATACTATATAGTGAATATTGACCCAAGTAAACTTGAGGGTACAATGAATTCCATCTAGAGACTTCAGAATGACTGAATCACTACTATGATTCTATGAAATCACAAATCATGCTTTCCTAAGCAGAAATACCAATGTAGTGGATCAGGATAGTAATTGCACTTGTGAGTGCAGAGTGCACTTTCCAAAGAGTCACAGGGGAGCATGGGTTCCCTGGTAAGGCAGAAGAGAGTGCCTGACCCTCCGGCTATTGGAGATTAAGCAAATTAGTGAGACTTACAAAAGGCTATAAACTGGTGGGAGTGACAAGATACTGATAGGCAACATCAGAAGGTGTTGCTTAGTAAAAAGTTCCCATGGGTCGTCACATCAGTCATTGTGCTGGACAGCCAGCTAGTGTGGATTCAGTAGGCACAGTGCATGTGGTACAGGAAAGCTGGCAATTTCAGAGAGAGACCAGCAGGGAAAACTGTGTTCTTAAAGGTGCCTTGTAGCAAAGGCTAAAAGTAAACAAAAATGGATATTGGAGTGGCATCTATTGTGCAAGCCTTGCTAACCATCAGCTTATACAGTGTAGAGATTGCTTCAGTTGAGCACAGTAAAGGCTTTAAGATGTTCCTCATTTTCAGCAGGCTTTTACATTGAGAGCAGGCAATGCTATTGGCCAGGGCTTTCTGCTTTGCTAACCCTGAATCACATCACCACTCTCTGTAACAGGGGCTCCGCCTCTGAAATGAGTCAGGGTCTTGGATTTGGGTGGCAGCACAAAAGCAAACTTCATTAATTCATCTTGAAATATTTCCTGTGTTGTACAAAAAATAAGCAGGTACACCTTATTTGGCATGCATGTAAGGTGAGTACAAGCAAAACCAATAAAGCTGTATGAATGTAAGTATTGGGAGTAAAAAAAAAAAAAGAAATATAGAAAACATTCATGCAAATTGCCTGTGCTGGATTAGAAAAAGGAAAAAAAAAGTATTAGTTTAGTGGGATTAATTTGGTAGGTCTCAATTTGTAAAAAGAAAACCACAAGCAAATATTAATGGAATTTAGGCATATATCTGAAGAAGAGCAGGTGCTTGGCTGTACAGAAATGCAGTGATTGAATTGGGATCTTGTTACGTTTGACAGGCATATCTGACTTTCAGACTAGAGAGAGAGCAACAAGAAAAGATAATTCTAGGTAAATGTGTCTGGATTTCAACATGTGGCAGGAAGAAAAGCAAGCTTTCTACACTGGATTTCAGTGAGGCTTTGGTATCTTGCATTAGAACATTTTGTAATATGAGTGTTCCAGGCATGCAGAACTCTTGGGGAGCATCAAGCCAAGAGACTGTTTAAAAAAAAAAAAAAGGAAAAAGTGAAAAAGAAAGTCAAGAGAAGTCATTTTCCACCATAAAGAAGTCATAGGTGAGGTTTTAGTTTGTTTTCTTTGTTGTTCATCTGCTAAATCAAGTGCTGGACTTTACTTTCTTCACCGGTTGACAGTAAAACAAGGAATATGTGCTCTGCTGAAGATCTGTTTGTTTGGGGTTTTTTTTCCAGTAAGGAGTGACTTTTTTTTTTTCCAGAGTATGTAGTGTGCTGTGTCAGGCTTAGTGCTGCATTAGTACAGTGAGCTGAAGCCATTAAATTAGTTCCACATGTGATAAATAGCAGATTAAAACAAACATCAGCCCTTGTATATACCTTCAGATGTTTAATGTTGATAACATCACAGTAGTAAAAATGTTGACAAGAAAAAAGTAATGAAATAATAATTACATGGAAACTGTTTGGCTATCCACACTGTCAGTTTGGCAAGAGTTAACTAATTACCCATTACTTTTTTAGAACAGGTAAAGAAAGGGAAGTGTGAATGAAAAATGAAAAGTATCCAAACTTCTCTACCTCTTCATCAAGTGTACAGTGGCCATGAAAAATATCAAAAGTTCTGTTGTTCTGTCCTGAATAACAAATACCAATTGTTGTTATTTTAGTACAGTTAAAATTGATTTTAAGTACTTTTCTGATTCTAGAATTTACCATGGAAAAACATAGATTTATATAATAACAGCTCTGGTTAATTTAAAGTTTGAACAGTAATCACAAACTGGAAAGGCACCCTCATGCTTACAGGGTGATAGCTGATAGGAAAGTTTAGGATTGTCCAAATGCTTTGCCAATATTTCCCTCAAACAATATCTGAAAGAGCGCTTAATTGTCACGTATTTGACTATCTTTTAAGAATTCCTCCTGTCTTTAAGGGCATGAAGACATTTCTGCCAGTATTTTGAAAGGTTTTCAATGTCTTTTTGGCTGGTAAACTGAAAAAAAAAAAAAAAGCAAACTATTACTTTGTTTTTAAACCAAACTGCATTATCAACGGAGAATGTGCTCTGAAGGTATTGTTAAAAGTGCTTTGAAAACTTGTAAATCCCTGTAATTTATGTTCCTGTGGTCTCAACTGCTTCTTTCTGTCCTTCTGGTTTTAATTTGAATGCAGTCTTGTCTGGGTGTGTACCTGTAAAATTGTGTTTTTCCAAGTACAATTTACAGTCATGACCCTAAGTTTTACAGTGTTCTAACCTTATAGGAGCTTCCCCCTATGCTGAAAAGCCAACTTTGGGTCAAACAGCTCTTTCAAATTATAATTGTCTAATCAAAGCTACTTGGAACAGATCCGATTTTGGCATTTTTTAGTTTATCACAAAGACTTTATAAGAATATCAAGTAAATTGGAAAAGTTCCTTTGCAGGAGACGAGTAATAGCATTGCCTTATTTCTTCAGATGTACACAGTTGTAAACTTAGCCTGCTTCATGACAACAGTCCCATTTATCTAAACAATTCTCCTTTTAGAGTCAATGGCACTGATAGAAACTGAGATAAGAAATACAGATGGGAGGATCTTTCTGAGTCTCTACTTACTGAAACTCTTTGCTCTGCAGCTTACAATCACCTTTTATTTTTGGTGCCTGAGAATGCATGGCAGACATCTACCATGAAACAGAGTCCTCTCTAATTGCCAGAGACCACTCTGCTAAAGGATGATCAACCTTTGGGAGGATTTTTACTATCCTGGTGATCTTTCTTCATTTTTTTTCCCTCCCCTAGAGACATGCTTACTGTGTTTACATGACAGGGGGTGGGGTATTCTGTTTCATAGCTCTAACTTACAATAGTCCCTTCACTGTAATTGTTTTTCTTTTGAATGAAGGTATTAGATTATCTGTTTTACTGTAATCTGCAGATTAATCTCCTTCTCATTTACTTACTGTCTTTTTAGCTGATACAGGAAAAGAAGTTCCACAGCCTTATATTCTTTGTGTTTCTCTGCAATAAAAATATTTGCACACTAAAAGAGAAGTTATTTGGACAAAATGTTATAGGCTTTGGTATTTTTAGTATTTACTCCTCAGCCACGCTCATTTTTTTAGCATGACTTCAACACCCTTGGTGGTTAACAGGAAGAGAAGATCACGTGTTTTAATTTGGTTATGTTTGTCTTTACAGATCATTGTACAGTCTGGCCGTCACCCCACAGTGCTGCAAAAACTATGCCAGTTGCCTTTCCAGTATTTCAGTGAGCCTCGCTTAGTCAAAGTGCTCTTCCCTTCGTTAATAGCTGCTTGTTACAATAACCCTCAGAACAAGATCATCCTGGAGCAGGAGATGAGTTGTGTTTTACTCGCCACATTTATTCAGGTAACTAATTGCAGCAGCATAACAGTGGTGTGCAGGGTAACTGCAGTGGTTCTTCTCGCCTTTGCTGTGTGTATGGACATCATTTGACTTAAGTAAAACAAGTAAACAGCATTGAAGTACTTTAAGATTCTCTGCAGCTCTTTTCAAACCACAGATTATGCCTGTACTTGAGAGATTTTATAACACTAAAAGGTTACTGAGTAGTTCAGGTTCTCGCTGTTGCATGAAGAATCCCGTTTTTGTTGAAGTGCGATAGGACGTGCTAGGAAGATTTGATGTAGTTCCTGCTATTACAAGGCAATTCTTAACATATTTCTTTTTTAAACTCCTGTACATATAGCATATCCGAAATCGGTATATTAATGCTTTTACATACAAATGTACAGTTGTATATTGTGTACAGTAGATTTACAGAGAGAGCTGAACAGAAGTGTATATATTTTATGCAGAAAATACACAGAACATATGTTACTGGTCTAATCCTGCAGTCTTTGGTTTTGACAGTAAGCCACCGAGGTCATTACAAATACTGTTTTGAGTAAGGATTTACAGCATTTTTGTTCTCTTTGTGTAAATTTATATGCTATTCTTTATGTATCAGATTTTATGCTCGACTCAGGTTTTCCACAAATTTTATCGACTGTTTCCAATGAATAAATGCAGTTTTCGTAAACACTCTGCCGTTAAAAAAATGCATTTTAGGAGTATAGTAACTCCATCTCAGTCACCTGAAAGTTACCGTTGTTAATCCAGAAATGTTAGTCAAACTGGTTTTCCTAACGTTTTACAGACAGTCCAAGTAGACTGCACAGATTTGGGAGAGAAGGCACAAGAACTAAATATTTACTAAAAGTCTTCACATAACATCAAACTTCTGAGTGCAGCTACTTTTTATCCTTTTAATACTAAAATAATTGCAGCAATTTGAAACTCGGTGTTAAAAGAATTTGCCACATAGTAATAAACTTCTGGTTAAATTCAAAGCTGTTAGTTCACCTTTGACTTTCTTATAGTGAAACAACAGATTTCGGTGTAGAAGTTGCTGTGGGAAAATATAAGCATTATCATTTGAGCATTACAAGTAAATACAGCAAGTTTAGTTTGCTTTTTTTCAGCCAAAAAATGTGAGAGCGGAGGAGAGTAATCCTTGTGTGAATAATTAAGGTTATTTACCTTGATTTCTGTGCTATAAGAGGGAGAATGGCATTTAAGTCCCCAGTAGCTACAGTAAAGCGTATTTACAAGGAGAAACGTTATTAATTTGATTTTCAAATAGAGATATATCTCAGGTGCCAAGCCCACATACTATTCATCAGACTTTTGAAAAAGGTGTTATATTGAAGAATGGAAGATCTTTGTGTGCTGTAAAGCATCATGTCTGTGCTGACTACCCACTTGAAAACCTAATCCTGAGCGTTGCAAATGTACACATGCAGAGAGAAAACGATTCTGAGAGGAACCAAGGAATGCTGATACCCGCACACACATAGAAGAGACTTGCCTCTTGTACTTTTATTTCAGCTCACTGCTGTTTGTCAAGCAAATCTCTTATTTGCTTCAATGGAAGGTTAGGGAAAGAACGGAAAATGTTTCCCTATGACTAGAAAATGAGATTCTTCCTGTGCCAGGGAATGCAAAAAGAAGTCTCGTTTACGTAAAAGTTTGGTGGTGTGTACAAATATAACACTTAAATACAGTGTGTGAAATGTGTGCAGCATAACTCAAAGGAAAAGTTTGCATCGTCCTTTTTATTCTTGTTACTCCCATTTCTAGATATGCTGAAATGATTAAAAAATAGTATCTGTGATTTGCTAAATTGTATCTCTTATATCAAATAATACCTTTTCTGCTCAATGAATAAGGATCCTGAAAGCCCTCTCTGTACTGAGGATGCTGCCTTGCATAGTCCTGGGTTGTTCGGAGCAAAGTCAGTGTCCCCGCTGACTCCAGGGGATGCAGCATCCTTTTCGATAGCTCCAGTGATCACAGATGGCGTTGGGCACTTAGGTTGCCTGCTCCTCAGCTCGTTACACAGTGTTGGCCAGGGTTCATCACCTCCAGGGAGGAACTTCACTTATTCTCAGGAGATCAGGACCTCAGGCTCCTGGGTCACTGGGAAGCACAGCCGATGAAACTGGGGTAACTCAAGCATTCATGAAAGAAATACAGCTATAGTAAATGTTCTCTTAAATTAGAAGTCATGATAACAACTGTTTCCTAAGAAGATACTAAAACTGTGGGGATTTTTGGTTGTGTATTTAAAAGTGTATTTTCAATAAAGGTATAAATAAAGATTTTTAAATCCTCACGTTACAGAACGTAAGTGCTGGCAGTATTCTGCTATGGTATGTACCAAACAAGCCAGAGTTTCTTAACCTACAGATTTCGTAAAGCATTAGCATTTTGAGTGACTGTGAAGTCTTATAAATGCTGTTTTAATTCCTCAGATGTAAGATATGAAAAACTGACCATGATATTTTTTTTTTCTTTGCCCCCGTAGGATTTTGCGCAGAGTTCGGGCCAAATGGATAATCAGTTATCTCAGCAGAGGGGTACGTGTCCAATGAAATGTAACAGAGTAGCACTTGGGTTACAAGATGTGTAGATATTATAGTTTACTCTGATGTCATTTTTTTTTAATCTGCATCATGATGAAAGAAATATAGTACATTGCAAGATGATTTTACAGTTTGGGGAGAGGCTCCCTAGCTTATGTTATGACTTTACAGACATGTCTTCCAGTCTGCTGCTCATCGTACCAGAAATTCAAGACTGCTAATCTTTATTAAATGCTGTGTGGTATCATGTCTTAAAACAGGATACTGTACGTGCACATATTTAATTAGCTGTCACAAAGGCTGCCTTCAAAAGTTTTAGGTTGCAGGAGCCATGCAGCTGTGCCAATACACCCAGGGAGCCAAAAATTAGTGAAATACTCTCCTGTAATTATCCTCTAAGTTTGTCAGCTTGCAGAAGAGTTGTGATTTTTTTTTCCCCCCCTCAATTGTTGTAAATATTGTGAAAGATACAGTTAATCTCTTTAGGCTAAAGATTTGAAAGGTTCTCAGCTACGGTGGCTATTACTTGTTAAACACATCTGAAATTCAAGTGTGTTGGTGGGAATCTGGTCTCGAGTCGCCTGTATTTTGCATAAAGTACATTACTCGGACAGTCATTTCTCCCTAATAGCAAGCAGAAATCCACCAACAGCTTGTTGAATGTTTGGCAGAAGATGAGCAGTTCTAGGTCTAAAACATAAGCTTTGTGTTTAAAACAAACAAACAAAAAAAAGTAGTATAACTTTATGGAGATTATCACTGCCACCATTGTACTACTCATGCAGTGTCTGCAGCACAAACTTTCCAGGATTGTGTTCACATGAGAATCTGCTCAAGTAACATCGAAAATCCAAGCGGAAAACTGCTTTTTCTTTTCACTATTCAAACTGGATGAAATTTTAAACAGAGATGGCTATGTGGTGACATGTCAGTGTGATTTCTAAACATTCCTCACTTACAAAAAAGCTGACAATAATAATATAAGCAGGATTATTTTTATCCATTATATCACTTAAATATGAAGGTTGATATACCCAGAAAACAAATGGGAACAATAACACTGCTGAGAATTAAACCTGAAAGCACGAACTTCGTTGTTGGGTGCTGCGCAACCCCACAAACCTGTGCACACATGTGTAATCCTGTCCACGTCACCAGCAGTACTCATAGGAGTAAAAGCTACATTTGTAGTCATGTTGTGAGCTTTGGAAGCAAAATTCCTCTGCAGCCCTTTGTGGAAAAAGAAGCTGCTGAGCAGAGGAAGCGCCACGGAGGCCACCCAAACTTGAATGAGGCTTAATAGGTCCCCAGTGGGTCCAAGAACATAAAATGTACAAAGATGTATGATGTTCTGATGCATAGGGAGCCTGATCCAAAAGCTTAACAATCTAAGCCTTTGCTCATCAGAGCCCTCTGCCCCTGTTTTTAAAGCTAAGCCCCCGTGTCTGGAGCTCTGCAGAAGTGTCACCCCATGATTTGGGAAGTTTGTAGTAGGGGGAGGAGTGTAAATGACCTGGAGTATCTCAATTCGGCTATGTGTTCAATTATTCTCGTTTTATTGCCGTCTTAAGAGCGAATAAGGTGGTGATTTTATGTTCTATTTTCAACAGAAAGATTTTTCAGTTCTCAAGATTACCTTGAGCTGTACAACAGATTCCCCCGACAGTCCTGGGAAGAAGCTCGACAGTTCTTCTTGAAAAAATAAGTGTTGTCGTTGGTTTTAAAATCCCTAACATCGTCATGCTGACCAGTTCCTGTTGACTACCTTCTTTAAAAGGCCGTTCTGAAAAGTTTTTGATACTCTAAATACTTAATGCTGTAGATACATAATTTGCACTATTTATATCATAAGTACTGTAGATACTTTCAATTTCTGTTTTGTAATTTTGATAATTTGAGTTTATTTCATTCACATATTCTTTGTCATGATTTGGGTGTTTTCAATCCTGTGATGTGGTGGTACTTGCACTGCAGAACTGCTGAAATACGATTGCGAATACAGAAAGTATGTTCTATATATCTTGTAATAAAATAACTTATCCTGTCTGTAGTATGACTTCTGCATTACAAATGTTGGTGTGTTTGAATTACCATAAGAAACGGAAGTCTTGGAGAGGAAAAAAAAAAAAGGGAGAATTGTAAGATACCTTTGCAGTTGATCAAAAGTCTAAAGAATTTGTCAGGTTGGGCTCTGAGGACAAAGGTCGCTTTTACTTTTTTGGTGAATTGGGATAAATCACGTCATACAGATATTTCTAAAGCAGACGCGTTTTTAACGTTTCGATAAGGCTTTAGTAGCGCTTGTTTAAACCTCATGATGTTCTCTTAACGTGAAGGTTCCGTGAAGCAAAATTAAAACGTAAAAGCGGCGGCGTGTCTCGGCAAGATTTATTTTCGGCGCGGCGGCGGCGGCTGCCCCGGGCAGGGCCCGCGCGCGGGAGCGGCTCTGAGGGGGCGCGAGCGGCCCGCGGGAGCCTCACGGCCGCGGGGACCGGGACCGGCCCCGGCCCCTCTCCGCGGCCCCCGCCCCCCCTTCGGCCCAGCGGCCGGGGCCCGGCCCGCACCTGAGGCGCCGGCGGCGATCCCAACCCGCCCGGCGTGACCGCCGCGCTGCCTGAGGGGGGAGCGGGGGCTGCGCGGGGGCTCATGTCTCCCCGGCCGGCTCCGTGGAGGCGATTTACGGCCCGGGAGGCCCTGTTCCCAGGTGACGGAAGCAGCTTGGTTCAGTCGAGGTCCGGGAGAGTGCGGGGAGCTGAAACCCGACCCGGCCCGAGCCAGGTAGCTGCGGGGCCCCGCGGTGGAGTGGCGGGGGGGGGGGGGGGGCGGGGGACCACCTTGCCTCTTGTCCGTGCGCCAGGGAGACCGCCCGCCCCGGCGGCAGCCGAGAAGCCCCGGGCTGAGGCGGCCCCTTCGCCTCTCCCGCCGGCGCGTCCCGGGCAGTCCGACCTGCCCCGTACGCTCCGACGGCCGCTGCGGGTCTACCACGCGGGGAGCTCGCCCGCGGGGCCCAGTCCCCGCAGACCCGCCTCAGCGATGCTACCCGCCCGTCCCCTTGCAGCCCTGGGATTCGGGTGAGACCCAGTTTCCTTCCCGCTCCCCGAGGGTGCGGATTCAATTGCCCAGGATGGGGACGTGAGGTCGCCTCGCTCGGGCCTACGATCCTGCCTCGAGCCAGCCCTGAGCGCATTCCCGCCCGGGTAACGGGGAGGGAACGGGAGCCGGGGCGGCCCCTGCCGCGCTCCCAGGTGATGCCAAAGGCAGATAAGGAGCCGCCGCTTGCGTCTAGACGGGGGAACGAATCCGCGCGAGGGGACGGCTCGGCTCGCTGCCACCTCGCCGAGGGAGCCCCACGGCCGAGCCCCCGCCGCCCCGGGCGAGCAGGCAACGCGGCCCCGCACCGCGGCAGGTGCGGGCGCGGCAAGGCCGGGGACTGCTCCGAAAGGGAAACCTGCGCTCCGCCTCCACGGCTATAAATAAGCGGCCACGGTCAGGAAAGCCGATTACCGCGGTGCGGGGAGGCCGTGCCGGCAAAGTCGGGGCTGTGCGCGTCCCGTCCCGCACCCCGACGCACTCCGCGCTCCACTCCACACCCCGACCCGCCTCAAAGCGGCCGGCAGCGCGGCTCCGCGCACGGAGAGCCCTTCCGCCGCCTCACAGCCTCTTCTTTTCTTTTTTTCGTTTCGATACTTTTTTTTCTCTTTTTTTTTATTAATTTCAAAATATTTAATCCCACTATGCAACTGCTGTCAATAAATAACAATAACTTACTTTTGTTCGTTAAAGGCTCAAACAATCCGTTCTCCATTCATTGATAACTTAACACGTTAGTACTGGTTTTCCCGTTAAAAAGTCTCGTCTCCGTGTCCCGTTTTTCCAGCGATCGTGCGGGGCCGGGCGTGAGATGAGGCTGGACGGCGCGGCTCCGCGGAGGAAGGGCCAGGCTGGCTCCGCGGCCGCGAGAAGGCGTGCACGCCAGGGTAGTCTCCCCGGGTTATATGTTTCTTCCTTTCTTCATTTCTTTCTTTCTTTTTCCCTTCAAAAAAAGGGAAGAAAAGCCGTCCCCGGCGCAAGCAGCGGGCGAGGCAGCCTGTTACCATGCCGGGCTCCAGCGGGGAAATCCGCGTTTCTTTGGGAAAAAGAAACATCGAAATCCGCAGAGGAAAAAAACCAAAATAATAAAAAACCCAAAGAAACAAAAAAAACGAACAAAAAAAATGAAAAGAAAAGGAAAAAAAAAAAAAGCCCAACGAAATAACCAGGGCAAGGGTTCTCTCTCCGGTCTGGTGAAGGCAGCGAGGATCCCGGTGCTTTTTTGGCCGTCAGTAACATTTTTTGTTTGTTTTTAAATAAGAGTAATTAAAAAACAAAGGCGTTTTGTCCGGCGCTCTGGGAGCGGCCCGGGGCCGGGTGTCTCATGCAGGGAGCGCAGGCATGCGGAAGTCCCGCGGCGGCGGGCAGCTCGGCCGCCTCACGTCTCGGCCGGGCTGGGCACCATGCTGTTGGGGGTGTCGGGGAGCTGGGAGGACAGCGAGGTCACGTCGCTGCCGGAGGAGGTGCCCAAGGAGCCGGACTCGGAGAAGGAGACCTAGGGGAGCAGCGGCGGTGAGGGCCCGGCGCGGTGATGCCCCTGCCCCGTCCCCCTCCCGCAGCTCGGGCCCGGGGGGCCAGGGCCTGCCAGCCCGCCCGCCCCCCGCGGCCCGACGGAGCGGCCCGGCGCGGCTCACCAGCTGCTGGAAGGCTGCGGGCTGCTCCAGGTCGCTCTGCAGGGCGAACTCGCTGAGCGCCTTCCAGGGTGGCTGGTAGGTCTGGACTTCCACGGCGCTGCCCTGCACGGCGCTCTCGTGGCGGATGGGGCTGCCTGCCACCAGCGGCGTCCCGGTGAGACCCTGCAGGCTCTGCGGGCACACGAGGCTTCAGCGCTGCTGCAGCCTGAGCCCTCCGGGCCGGTACACCCCCGCTGCCCCCACTTCCCTGCCCGGCGAGACGGGCGGGCGCTCACCGTCTTGTCGCTGTGCTGCTGCTGCTGGAGCTGTTTCATGAGGATGGACTTCTTCTTGTCCTTGCAGCGCTTGTTCTGGAACCAGACGCGGATGACCCGGGGGCTGAGCCCCGTCATCTCCACCAGCTGCTCCTTCATCAGGGCGTCGGGCCGCGGGTTGGCCGCGTAGCAGGTCCGCAGCGTGTGCAGCTGCTTCTCGTTCAGCACCGTCCGCACACGGGTGGTCTTCTCCGCCGTCTTGTGCGCCGGTGGCCGCGGAGCGGGCGGCCGCCCGGGCACCGGCTCTGCCACGCAACGGGGAGGGCGCGCACCGTCAGGGCCGCCGCCCGCTCGCCGCAGCGCTCCCCGTGCCGCGCCGCACCCCAGCTTCCCCCCTCCTCTCCCCTCCCGCCCCGCTGCCGTCGCCCGCCCCGAGGGGAGAGCCGGTACCTGCGAGATGCGCGGCGGGCTGCGGCAGCGCGGGGCTGCGCGGCCCGCGAGTGGCGATGCCATCAGGGGTCGGCCCGTGGTCGGCGCGGCAGAGAAGGTCGCGCTCCCGCAGGCAGAATTGGTCACCGGGCAGGAGCTGGCGGCCGCAGGCGGCGCAGCGGAAGCACTCCAGGTGGTAGACGTGGTCGCGGGCGCGCATCACCAGGTCGCTGCTGCTGAAGGCCGCCCGGCACTGGGCACACTTGATGCCGAAGAGCCTGCGGGGACGCGAGGCGTCGTCAGGTCCCGCGGCCGCGCCGCGGAGGCGGGCAGCGACAGAGAGTCAGATTTTCGTTCGGGGGAAACTCGGGACTTTTAAGGGGTTTTTGTGCTTTTTTTCGGGTTTGTTTTTGTGTGTGTGTGTTTTGGTTTTGGGTGTTTTTAACGAGCGTCGGCGCATTCGGGGTCACCTGCTGTAATCCCGCTTGCAGTAGGCCTTGCCGTCGCGCAGGAAGCATGTGCAGGTCTCGTCCAGGAGCTGCCCGCACTCGGCGCACTTGAGGCAGGCGACGTGCCACTCCAGGTCCGGCGACACCCGCAGCAGGAACGGGTCCTGGATGCGGCCCCCACAGCCTGCGCACAGGGCCAGCCCCGGCCGCCCTGCCGGGAGCGAGCGGGCACGGTCAGGGCAGCGATGGGCAAGAGCAGAAGCGCCAGGAAATAAGGAAAGGCACTTCTAGTTTCTGAAAAGTTGTTTCTTTTTCTCTTATTATTTCCTTTCTTTCCCCTTTTTTCCAAAAAAGAAAAAGAACGAAAGAGAGAAGCAGAGAGAAAAAGAAAGGATGGAAACACGAAAAGAGATAAATAAATACAGATAGAAATGATAATGTTTTTTAAAAACCCACATGGAAACTTGATAGCGGGAAATAAATACAGAAGGACGGAGACATCAAAGTACAATTTCAGAAAAAGAAACACAGAAACATTGAAACAAAAGCTGAGGAAAAGCTGAAAGAAAAAGAAATAAAAATGGAATGATGGAAAGAGAAATAAAACCAGCAAAAAAACGGAGACAGTTAAAATGAGAACACGGACAAATGAAAGCAGTAAGAGATAAGAAATCAAAGAGACAGAAAGATAAACAAAACTAAATAAAACCAGAAGAATAGATGAGAAAGATAGAAATAAAAACGAAACTTGAGAAAAAGAATGACAAATCGAAACACGTAAAGATGGAAAGAAAAACGGCAACATTGGCAGAGTAGGAGGGAAGAGAAGAAAGAAAAAGCAGAGGGAAGAAGAGAATTAAATTGAAATGGCAGGGAAAAAAAATAAGATCAGCAGCACGGACAAGTCGAAGGACAGGCATTCCGTAAGGAACGGAGCCAGCGGGGCCGGGGAGTGCCGTCACGAACGGGAATAGCGGCACCGGAGATGCCCCGGGCCGAGCCCGAAGCCTCTCGCGCCCGCCGCGGGGCCGCAGCCCTTGGCGGTGCTGTCACTGTGCCCGCGGTTCTGGGGTGGCACGACGGCCGCCAGCCCGCCCGACGGCAGTGGCGGCGGGTAGCTCGGTCCCGCAGCTTCCCGCAGCGCCCCGCGCCCGCCCCGCCGAGCCCGCCCGCCCCGTCACCTCTCTGCGCTCCGCTGCGCGCACTTACTCTTGGAGGGCTCCCCCATGGCGCCCGAGAGCGGCCGCGGGAGGAGGATGTCCACCATTCGGGCGGCCCCTGCGCACCGGCCGCGATGCGCGATGCGGGATGCGGCGTCGCCGCTCCACCACTACCCGCGCCGCGCGGGGCGGGGGCCGCGCCCGCCCCCCCGGGCCCGCCCCGCCGAGCCGCGCCGTGATGTCAGCGCGCACCGGCCGGGGAGGGGCGGGGGGGGGGCGGGCGGCGCTGACCTCACCGCGCAGCCCCCAGAGGCGATTGGCAGCCGCGGGGAGCGCGCCCGCGGATTGGCCGTGCCGAACAATGGGGGCGCGCGGCGGGGCGCGGAGCGGCGCGGTGCGGGGCGGACTCCCCGGGCCGCCCCGCGGGGACCCCCGCTCGGATGGGGTGGGCAGCCCTGTGCGCCACGGGAGAAGCTCCTCCTCGGGGACGGTGGGTGCGCGCCCCAGCGCCCGGCGCCCCCGGCAGCCGCGGGACCCAACCAGCAGCAGCGGGACTCACTCGGCAGCCGCGGCCGCCCGTGGGACCCTCCAAGCCGCTGGCGCGGTGCCCAGCGCCGTGCGCCCCAGCCCAGTGCGCGGAGAGGCCGGCGGCATCGGCAGCCCGAGGAGATGGCCATGCATTTTAGCTTTTCCCCCCGTCTGTATTTCATTCAATTTTCCTTGACTTTTGTTTTCCATTTCTTTTATTTCCCGTTTTCAGTTCTTTCCGCTCCCCTCCGCCTTTCATTTCGTCGTCTCTTTTCTTTGCGTTTCGCCGTGCCGCAGGCAGGTGCCCGCGACGGGCTCGGTGGGACAGACCCCGGCGCTGCACAGAGGCGCATCCCCGCAGCAGACGGGAAGGGAGCTCCGCGGCCGACGCCGGCTCCGGGCTGCGAGCCTGGGGAGCTGTTCCCTGCCCGGTGGCATGAGCCGAAGGACCCGAACGGGACCGCCAGCATCGCCGGGGCAGCCGTCCCGTCCCGGGCAGCAGCCGTGCGATGAGTTGAAGTTAAAGGGAAAAATGGTATTGTACCGCATTTTCATGCACCTGATCCCGTGCTGGTCCTGCAGCTGAACCTCTCTGGTTGCTTTTTTAACACTTCTACTCATTTTTCCTCCCTCTTTCCTCTGAGTCTCCGTGGGCTTTCTCTGCATTAGCAGAAAAATAGAGAGAGTGCTTCACTGGCTTTGGACTCAGTTTTAAATTCACAACGACTTTGTAGCACAGCGGTACAAGGAGCTCAAAAGGTCCATGAAAGCTTATACATGTTGGAATTGAGATTGCTGTTGTCTCAGTTTTGATCCTGTCCCTCCCCTCCATGTAATCACCTTTTTCATTTTAGGCATGGAATTTTATAAACATAGACCAACCTGTACAGCTTGAGAAGTATAAGGAGACTTTAAATTTTGCCTCAGGAAGGACAGACTGTGGTCGTTTTGCTCAGAGGACAGAGGCAGGATGGGTTTTCCAGCTGAAGCGACTGGGTGTTTTAAGAGTCAGGCATCTTGTAGGTATGCAACTCCAGAAGCTGAAGGAGAAGACTGTTTGCATAATCAGCATTTGACTATTGGACCCACTGTCCCCAGCCTCATCACATCCACCGCTCTGCCTTTCAGGACCTCAGATGTTGAAAGCAAATACTGAAGTTTGTTCAAGAGCTGAAGGGAGAAGCAGGATAGTGTTCGTGGTGCTCACTTCAGCAGGGGCATGTGTTGCTTAGGGATGATTTTGGCTTTTCTGCCTGCCCTTGCATGTCCAAAGGTGCAGAGGTGCAGTATGGCAACGACATCCTCAGGGCAGGGTGAGCCCATGTGTCCCCAGCCTGTGTGGCAGTGGCAGAGTGGCTGTGATGCCTGTCAGGGTTCATGTTCCAAACTCTGACTGCTATTAGTGTGGCTTGTTTGCCAGCAGCAGAACTGAACTGGGACATGAGCCATGAGAAGGGCATTGGAAAAGTTTGACTGGCTCATCAAACTGGAGTGAACCCATGGAATGGGTGACAGGAACCTCCACAGCACTGTCGTACTGTCGGGTGGCACTGGGCATTCTGCTCATGCCTGGTTGCCTGGCAGGAATGGAGGTGCAGAAGAGTGACTTCAGTCTCAACTGGCATCCACAAAGTCCTGTGTGAGTCAGTATCTGTGTGTGTGGACAATAAAATGTAAAAATAAAATGTCAGAGAGATAGGAGAATGAGACACATCTAAGAATACAGCAGCTTGGCAGGGATGTTCCATGTTGCATCACCCTTTTCTCACTTGAGGGCAGGGTCCTCCTCTCTGCTCTCCCATACCTCCCACCAGCTTAGGAATAGGAAAGGTTCCAGCTGAGACAGCCAAACATTGCCAAGTTGGCACAAAGCTGTGCTGCAGGCACAGCTGTGTCACTACCGATAAGTGTGCTGGCAACAAGCAGGGCCAGTGCTTGGTTTGTGAGTAGACAGGTAGGAACAGGGTGGGCTGTGCTGCATGGGCAGTTTAGTAGAAACCCCCTCAAAAAAACACTTGCCAGGGAAACATTGGAAGCCCTGAACCTGTACAAAGAACTTTAGAATGACTAAAGGTAATGCTAAGGGACAGAAAACCAGACTGGTCAGGTGAATGGTTGGTTCATTGGAAGGAGTGTAAGGGAAAACACATCATAAAATCAGAGAATTCAGGTCAGGAGGGACCTCTGGGGAAAAAAAAAAAAAGCTTTCAGGTCACTTGGAACCACTGGCAGCATTTTCTCTTCGAAATCACATGCAATCTCTCCTGCTACACTGATTACTTCTTGCTCTCCACCCAGTGTCCAGAGTTCCCAGTGACTTTCAGGGCAGTTCTGGTTAGGTTTGGTGTGAGTGCTGGTGCGGGCTGCGTGGCTGTGGGGCGAGGCCAGCCAATGATGCTTCCCCCTCTTCGGGGTTTGCTCCCCAACAGCAATACAAGTTCCCTGTAGAAGGGGGAAACAGTAACCTTTTTTTTCTATCTGCAGCAGATTGCAAAGGCAGTAAATGCTGATTCTTTCAGAGCCAGTCATGGATTAAGTCCATTATAAAATTAAAACAGATGGAACACAATTTCACTTACATTACAAAAAAGGACAGGAACCATCTGCAATAAGATTTAGCATTGCAAAGCTATTGTTATCATGTTACCATTAAAACCTTTGATGAAGAGTTTTCTTTTCTTTCATAAATTTGTTCACATGAAACAAATGTTTTATTTATCCATCATCCTAAGATAATAATATTTTATTTAAAAAGATGACATCTCTCAAAAAAACCCACCTCTTCAGCTCTTGGTTCAAACAGAACAGGTCAAATCAAAGAAATGTTGTAATACTCCCAACATCAAACCATTAGGGGCTTCAGTGGGGAGGATGTAGCAAAAGGAGTTTTCCCTGTCCATTTTTTCCTTTAAAAACACTTCCTTGTGTTTGGGAACAATGTCTGATACTGAAAATAGATAATTAATGAGATAATGGGATACTGCATGTCACCTCCTGTCCAATGGGATTATCTGATGGCTAATTATGGACAGATTGTGATTAATGTGATTATAGATTGGATATTAATCTGATTCTGGATTGATCTAGTTATGTTTTAGTCTGCTCCAAATGGTTAATTGGATCTGAGATAATAGAAATGCAGCTTGCACCAGATTTTGCCACATCAGTTGATGAAGTATCTTTTGATCTGGGTGGGTTGCGAACAATAAATTATTTACAGCTGTTGAGAAAATGACTCTTCTTTAGAATGTAGTCATTCATTTTATTTTCGAGAGCCTTTGAAAACAAAATCAATATCCTTTTTAAAAGGAGATGTTGACAAAAGAAAGGCACGTACATAACTCACAAACAAATGTGACGAAATTAAACAGTGGTTAACCCGGTGGCCTAATGTCTGATGATGCATTTGAATTGCTATGTGGAGCTTTGGGCTCAATTCTTCTGAGACCAGCAGGGGTTGGGAGCATTGCAGGGAAACAGGGCCCAGCGCTGGGGAAAGTGGTATTGCACAAGAGCTACTGCCAGCCCTGCTATTGATTAAGAACCAGCCATGGTAAAATGGCAAAAGGAGCCCTGGACATTTTTTTCCCCGTCTGTATAAGACAGATTCAGGAAGTTCATGGGTGCAGAAAGGACTCTTTGGCCCATCTCAGCTGGCCTCCACACCAGACCATGCAGTTGGACCCAATATTATTCTTATTTTTCTCCTCACAGTGAGCCTGTTAATTTATGGTTGACCTCAGTCATGTCTCCCAGAGATTCATCTGGTCTTGATGTAGCCTGCCAGTGCGGGAGAGGCAGCTCCGCTCCCTGTGAAGCCATCCGGCTTGTTAACTACTTTCACTGAAATGGGAAATTAAGCATATATTTTAGGTTCAAGCACCAGCACTATGCCATTATCTACAGGACTAAAAGCAACAGGTAAATTGTAGCATTTTAGACTTTGTGACAGGGCAAGTGGGAGGTGTCAGCCTTCATCACCAGGTGGCATAAGCTGCAGGTAACTTCCCCAGAAGGTGCTCCAAATAGGCTTTGCAAGAAAAATATTTAAAAATCAAGCCGGTCCCAAAACACTGAAACGAGAGACCTACTGCAGCTGTTGCACTTACGCTAAAGCCTTATTCACTCAACTGAAACCGAAGGGAAAAAGGAAAAAGCAACTTTCCCTGAAGTGCTTGCAGGCATGGAAAGGGCTGTTCCCCTTGGGTGATTGTACGCGCTGGCTGTCCCTGCCTCTGCAGGAACGGCTTGGGCTGGCACGAGCGGGAGTTGGCATCAGGATTTCTCTCCAGCAGCGTAACGGGCAGAAAAAAAGCAGCTATCTGTTTAAAAAATAATGCTGCCATAACCAGGCAGAGAAATTTACACGCATCTGCCATTAGCGCGAAGGCGAGCTGCGCGCCGGAGGAGGGCGGCAGGTTGCGAAACGCCCACCGCAGGTGTCTGCGCGGGGAGGGGAGCAGAGCTGAGCTCGCCCCGCCCGCATCGCCTCCGCCATCCGCCGCAAGCCACCGCCGCTACCGGGCAGGGCACGCTGCCTTCCAGCGTAACCCGAGCCTTTGCTTCCAGGAGGTTAGGAGGGTCCCTTTTCACCCATGACCTCGGCAGAAGGGGCTCATTTAAATTATCTGGCAATCTCGTTCTCTACGAATATGCAGTAAATGCGACGTGACGTGGCTTCCTGACTCCCTCATTACTTGACTGGCACATGGAAATTATTAGCAAGTGAGAGGAGTTTATAAGAAAGGAAAAACACCTGTCTGTGGTGATTCCATAGGCTCAGTGTCAGCAGAAGGGTTGCCCATATGATGAGGTGGCTTTGTGACAGTGCTTTCCTCTGTCCTTCAGTTTAGAAATAGGGTCATGGCTTTGTCCCCTTCCAGAGGACTGCTGCGAGGCCTCATGAAAGACTAGCTGCTGATCTGAGGCACACAGGCGAACGCTTGTAAGATGAGCTGGGCAGAGCATTAAGCACACTTGTGGTGGTGTTTTATTATAAAGGATCTCAAACGTCAGATGTGTTGAGATGTATTTGTGTGCCAGTGAAGATAAAAAGCAGAGAGCAGGACCCCAGAGAAATTAATCTCACATTATTCAGAGGATCCTCCTGTATTTGAGGCTGCAGGGAACGGGTGAGTGCAGGGGGATGGGCAATGCCCTGGGGTGCCCGAACCGCTTGCATCATGCAAGCTTGCAGTGCTTGGGCACAAAATATTCCAGTAGCAGAGATCTCTCCTGCTGCTGCTTCTGAGGTGGGCCATCATGTCATCCTTCGTCGCTGCTTCCCATCCAATGCTGGGCTGTGGGTCCTGCCCAGCATCTGAGAGAGCCCTGCTGAGCCATAAGCAGGTTGCAGTTGCTTTAATGTTATTGGATTTTGACAGATTAGGAGATGAATCCTTTCGTGTGTTGGGGAAGCTTCCCAAATGAAGCTCTTTTAATTTATCTGAGTCAGCTATCCCCAGGGTGATTGCAGGAGGAGTAAGCTAAGGATGACCTGTGACAAAGGGGACCATCATAGCAGTAATAAAAAAGTTCCTGCCCTCCACTAAATCTCTTAGTCATGAGGCTGTATTAGCTGGATTCTATATGTTTTAATTAGGAATTATGTATTTTAAGGGAACCAAAATCCAGTTCTAGTGGAGACATGATTACATATTTGTAATGGTTCTCATTTCATTTGGCTTTTTGAGAGATACCAATAAAGGTATCTGCTCTTGTTTGCAACCCTATATTTCAAGGTTTGAGCAATCTGTGTTATTTATTTATCTTTAAAAAATATATATTTGCCCTCCCACTCCCCATTCCAATAGTGTGAAAAAATGTAATTCCCTTTCCAATGCAGAAATTGGGTCAGCAGATCCTAATGAAATAATCCTGGATAACAATGCACCATACAAGGATCTGCTTCCACTAATTAATGACCAATTTTTCCTTCAAAAGACAAAGTACTATCGCTTACCTGCAGTGGACAGTGACTCCATCTTCAGTGGCACCCGTTTGTTGCATGTTTTACCAGTTTTGTCATGCCCTAGGATGGGAAGGCCAAATAGAAAAAATACTTTTTACCACAGTTCAACTAATATGGATCATGCTGATATAACCCCTACCTGATTACAGTTATAAGCTCCTAAAACACTGGCCATAAGTGATAAAGACTTCCTTTGTGCTTCAGGGCGTAATCCGCATCAAGCCAGTTTCAATAAGGATTATGTGCATCTGAAGTGTTGCTGAGGTTTTAAATCAAAATTCTAAACAGAAAACATCATAAAATGCCTGTCCTGTTTCTGGAGTGGTGACACTACACCTTGAAATCTGACTGACAGGGTGGCAATGTCACCCTGATCATGCAAATATGATGTAGGCTCTTCAACCAGACGTGTAGTGAAAGGATCTATTTTTACTGAGCTATGATGCAATGAGGTCAATTTTGTTAGAAGTTCACTTTTGTTTTGGTCTGAGGTATCAAAAACCAAAATCAAGCAAGATTGGTTTATTTATTTCTGTGCTTTGGGGTTTTTAGGTATACATGCAGTGTTTCTTTTTATTAAGATTTCATCCCCATGAGATGTGCACATCAGAAGCTCAGTTTTGGAGCTTAAAATAAGATTATGAAATTGTGTGCCACGCTTTTATTGAGTAAAACACCTTAATTAAAAAGACATAATGGCCAAATTAAGGAAGCCCAGGATGTTCTAATTTTGTATCTTTATTCTGCTTTTGTTGGATTCCCTAGGGTGCAGATAGGGCTTTACATACAGTATGAAACTTCACATGTCTGGAGTTACGCTGCACCTTAACCATCTCTCGAACTGGTGATAAAGAGCTGCTTCAGTTGTTTATCCTCTTCTCAAACACATCTCAGGGTCCTGTGACCTCAGCAAAACTATTCTTTCTCTCACCTTCGTAGAAACAACCTTTTTTTTTTTTAAACCTGGTCACTCGCTCAGTCCAGGAGATGCACAGGCAGTCCCAAATCCTCATGTGGTTTATCCGGTTCTTGGGGTGACTGGCTGAAGGGTGGAGCCAGGCCTCAGCAGAAGTTAGAACAGCCCTGGAGCTACTTTAATCAGTATGACCAGGCACAGGCCCTGAAGGAGGTTTGCCACCTCCTTCAGCTTTTCCCTCCACAGCCCTCCCTCAGGGTTTGGGGGCTAGGAAGCTGGAATATGCAGTATGGCTGCTTTTCCTCTATTTGGGGATCCTCTCCTAGGCATTTGAGATTTCAAAGTAAATTGTTCCTTCAGAAGCTTGCATTGCTGGGCCTGGTTAGCTTTTGCTGTAAAGCCATAGTACTTCTTGGCATCTGATGTGAAAATCCTGTGGCAGAATATATTTTAGAGGTGAACCTGTGCCAAGGCTGTGGCAAAGCCGAAGAGTCTTTTTGATCAATTTGCCTTTTGCTTTTCGACGGGGTACCTCAGAAGGAATCACTGATGCGCTGCAGATCACTGCACATTCTCAGAGAATGGTCCAATGGCCGTAATTTCTCAGGGTTTTGTTTCTTTTTTTTCTTTAAACTACTTCATGATGTGATGGAAGACACTGCATTTGTGGCTCCTTATTGAGTGGTACGCAGGAGGGGATCTCAGTAGGGTACATCCCTAGACACTCCTGGGGCTCCTGGGCTAGTGGACTGGTTATTCCAGTGTGGTGGCTCCTGCCAGCTTCTCCAGGACACCAGACATTTGGAGAGCCATAGCACATACTGTATCAGTGAATTTGGCCCCAAACATTTTGTTTCATTGATTTTTATTTCCCTTTCCTTGCCACCTGGAAAAAAATCAGGAGGTATGGAAAAAAATAGCAAGGCCCAGCCCAGCCCCTGGGACACCCTGATACCATAGAAAGGGCAAGTAGAAAAAAATGCCTTGGTTCTGAGAAATCAGAATAATGAATAATAATAAAACTCGATAAATTATTCACATGACCACTCTCCAATTCTGCTGCAGGCCTCAGTGCTGGGACATGGGTGAGGCAGCCATACATCTGTCCTGGTGAGGGAAAGCCATCTGGGGCAGGTGTTACCTGGCCGATCTTTGCAGCTGTAAAACTGTTTGGACAACTGGTGGGTTGTGATGTTTAGGAAGTGCTGTGATGTCTGCCCTCTCCTGTGGACCATACTCCATCCCCACGTCATCTCCTTTGCTCTGTGCTTCTGACATGGTCAGGCATGTGGCCAGGGGGATCTGGCAACTTGTGGGCAGCCCTAGGCCTGGGCATGGCCCCAGGGCTGGGGCTACAAGCCTGCCTGTGCTGGTCATAGCCTCTCAGTCTTCACCTGGCTCCACGGCCACAATTTGAGTTTTCCTTTACAAGGCACATTTTTATCGGCGTCAGATGGGATCTGGTCTGGAGCATTGGCATTTGCAGCCTAAGTCCCATTCCTGTGGTTTCTTCTCTTTAGAGGACCCAAACTCTTCACAGCAGCAGTGCAGTGGTAAAAGAGGCGCCCGAAGTAGGCTGGCGCTGGTGACAAGTCGTTTTGGGCGGGAAGGTGTGCGTCCTATGAGACGGGCCGCTGCACCTCTCCCCGCGGGCTGCTCCGCCGGAGCTGCACCTGCACCCTTACAGCTGCGCCACTTCTGCTCTGCCTTCTGGAGCCGCCCAAGCGGGAGGGCGCCGAGCCGGGCCGGGCCGAGACAGACGCGGGTGAGGGGGCGCCGCGGGGCAGGACGGGGCGCTGGGGGGTGCGGGGGCGCTGCGGGACAGGACGGGGCGCTGGGGGGTGCGGGGGCGCTGCGGGACAGGCGGAGGCGCGGGGGGAAGTGGGGGCGCTGCGGGACAGGACGAGGCGCTGGGGGGTGCGGGGGCACTGCGGGACAGGCGGAGGCGCGGGGGGAAGCGGGGGCGCTGCGGGACAGGACGGGGCGCTGGGGGGTGCGGGGGCGCTGCGGGACAGGACGGGGCGCTGGGGGGTGCGGGGGCGCAGCGGGACAGGACGGGGCGCTGGGGGGTGCGGGGGTGCTGCGGGACAGGACGGGGCGCTGGGGGGTGCGGGGGCACTGCGGGACAGGCGGAGGCGCGGGGGGGAAGCGGGGGCGCTGCGGGACAGGACGGGGCGCTGGGGGGTGCGGGGGCGCAGCGGGACAGGACGGGGCGCTGGGGGGTGCGGGGGTGCTGCGGGACAGGACGGGGCGCTGGGGGGTGCGGGGGCGCTGCGGGACAGGCGGAGGCGCGGGGGGAAGTGGGGGCATTGCGGGATAGGCAGGGGCGCTGCCGGCCAGGAGGGGGCGCTAGGGGGTGCGGGGGCACAGCAGGACAGGCGGAGCCGCGGGGAGGTGCGGGGGCGCTGCCGGCCAGGAGGGGGCGCTAGGGGGTGCGGGGGCGCCGCGGTCCCGCCGCCGCCGAGGCTGACGCACCGCACGGTACCGCGCGGCGGGTGGGCACTCCCTGCGGCTGCCCATTGGCCCGCCGCTCTGGCCAATGGGGCGGCGGGGTGGGGCGCGGCTCTCGCGAGAGCGGCGCGGGGCCGGGCGGTGGAACCATGTTGCGGGCGGGCGCGGCGCAGCGCGTGCGGCGGGCGGTGAGTGCGGGCGGCGGGCAGGGCGGGACGCGCGCGCGGCCCCGGCCCCGCCGCAGCGGCCCGCGCGGGGTGCTGAGCGCGCGCGGCCTTCCCTCCGCGCCGGCCCCGTGCGCCCGTGCCCAGTGGGGCAGACGTAGTGCGGGGCCGAGCTTCGCCGGCGGCCCTCCCTGTAGCGGAGGCTGATGAAGCGTGCGAGGGGAGCGAGCGCCTGGCGCTGCGGGGACCAGAGTCATCGCCGACCTGTTTGTCATGCCACGTCTGTCAAAAATAAAGTTTCTGAGTGGATGCCGGGTGTTTGAGAAACCCTTTTCCGTGCTCACCACGGGCGAGAGTGGGGGATTGTCGTCCTGTGTGAAGTCGTAAGGGAAGTCTAAACTTCTCTGAGGGCTGGCTTTCATCCACCCTCGCGCAGGCCCAGCCGGGGAACGAGGCAACTTCCCTTGCAACTGGGAGAGACTGTTGGAGTTCGTTGTTGCAAGCTCGTAACAAAGTTAGACATTTGTTGCTCAAGGAATGGCTTCCCGGAGTTTTGAGAGGTTAATACAGTGTTTCGCAGTCACATGAACTCGGCTGTGCAGAAATCTGCTTTAATTATAGCAACCTGTGGAGGAAGCTAACGGGAAACACTTGTTGCTTTTTCGATATTGACCTTCACACCGCTCAGCTGGGAGAAGAGCTGAGGTTTTAGAGGCCTTTTGCTGCTTAATCTGTCATGGTTACTGTGTTACCAAATTTAATGACTAGGTGAACTCAAGGTTAATTGGAGCAGATGATTCATGAAATGTCCCTGAATATCTGTTCGGTAAGGAAGGCCTTCTCTCCACTAGAAATGTGTGTAAATAGCCCTTCTAAAAGAGCTCTAAATCTTGCAAGTTTCTTTTTGAGCTCTCCAAGGCATTTACAAGTATTACTTATGTACAGCTTTAAAATAGGAATTATGGCGATGTTAATTAGTTCCAGGTACCAATAATGACTTAAAAGAAGAGCAAAGGTAGACCAGGACATACATGATTTAGTTAATCTAGAAACTAACTGTTACAATTATGGACTTCCTTCTGTTGTTGTTAGGCTGTAGGCTTTGCAGAGCAAAGGTCTTGATGATCTCTGGAGCTCCTAGAACACACGGTACTACTTTACTCTCATTCAGTTTCAAGTCCTGGAAAGGTGAGATCAGCCCCTTGCTTTTCAGCCATATGCATCCAAACTCACCAATTTATAAAATATAAAAATAAAATTATAAACCAAAGGTGTGCATCTTCAGTGTGTGGGTACCAGTGCAGACTGCAAGAGAAGCAAAGCAAACTCCAGCTCAGCACTGCAAATGCGTGTGCAGTTCAAGAGTGAATAGAGCCTAGAGAACAAGGGGATGCATGAGACCTGTGGAGTATGAGCAACAAGGGAAAGGCTGGAGTTGTGCAACCTAAAAATTGGAGATCTGAAGAGGAATATGATACTGCACATATGCCAGGAGTTGGTGCAGAGATGGGAATGAGCCATCTACCAAGTTCACTGTCAGTAGGGCTGTCTGTGTTTTAAAACAGCATTGTTTCTTGGACCTTTATTAATGGTTCGCGTGAGATACATGTGTAAAAGATTTTCCGGATAGTGTCTTTCTGTTGCTGCTTCAATTCCTTTGTAGTTTTAACTCTCTGTAGTGATTCCTAAATACTTTTTGTAGGTGTTTTCTCTATTTCTTTTGCTGTTCTTTACTGTGGTTATAGCACCTTTTCACTTCAACTACCTTTAGTAGTGTTTTTCTCGTTACTTCTTCCTGGAGTTAAATAAATAGCTCGTAGACCTCTTCTGTAGCCAGATCTGTGCAGAGATTCTAGGAGAAATATAAGCTTTATTGCTAGAGCTCCCCCCTTTCCCCTAGCTTCCCCAAAATTTTCATCTTATTTTTTAATCTTTGCAGCTACAAGACTGTCTATTAAAGAAGTGTAAGTATTGCTTTGTTGTGTAGGAATGTGGCCATTATCTTTAATAATACCCCAGTTACTAGTTCCCAGAGTCAGTGTTTGGGAGTTTTGCCCAGTGATAGTGGGTCTCTGAGATACATAATTCCCACTAAGCAGTTTTAAAATTTTAATTTCTCTCCAGAGCTTAGAAAATCATCTCTGAGTCCAGTTGTTACGTACTTTTGCCTCGTGAATTTATATTTTGGTTTACCTCCTGAAACTTCCAGTCGTTCCTCTGAAGAGGTTGGGAGGCAAACTCCAATTTCTGAGTGATGTTTCTGATGGCCTGTTTCATATTGATGCATATTTGAAGCATGAGGCCGTGTGGAGTAAAACTCCTGGAGCTCTTCTTACATCTCCTGGAAAGGCTTTTTGGCTGTCCCATCTTTTATTCCTCAGTCTGCCACGTGTTACATGTAGAGCTGATTTCATAATTCCTCATTACACCAAGCATGGTTGGAGCAGGCTGTGGGCAGTTAGCTGTTGACTATTGACTGTAGAGGCCCTTGACACCCCACTGCTCACCAGTCTCACCAAGCAGCAAGCAAAGATTTGCCACTCTTTTGCGGGGACAGTAACAGCAAGTAGTCTGAGTTATATGATCTGAAGTCTAGAAATTCAGATATTATGCTTAAATTTTTCACATTCTGCTTGGAAAACATTACTGGGTTTCTCAGTGGGGAGCAAAAACATGCTTTGAGGAAATTCAAATGACAATAGATTTAGCGAATCATTTGGTACTTTGCAAGTGGCTTAATTGAAGTATACTTCAAATCTAGGGTAATCTTGCCAACTTTTAGACATCTGGAAGTCAGAGGCCAGATTTGCTCTACAGTAAGTGCTTGGGATGGGGGCAAGTTGGAAACTCCAGACAGTTTTCCTTCGTAAATGTTTATTTTAGTATAAACTGAATCATAGTCTAGAGTTTCCACCAGAAAGGAAATGTAAATGTTTCTGCTGTAGAGGAAACAGGTGCCTAGCTTTGATTTCTATGTAAATCTAGGTGAAATAAGTTTCCAGGACTACTGGTTGCTGGCAGAAGTTGAGAAGCCTCTCGTTTTCCCAAGTCTGTAGGGTATCTGACTGTAATTGATTTCTTTGGATATCCTAATTTTCCAGAGCTTGGTTTTCACCTTCTGTGCCGAAGGCTATTTCCTCTCAAGATTTATTTCCAATAGTTTGGTTGTTCTATATATCTTATTTCTTGTGCTTTTTATCCTTGCTATCTGCTGGTTAGATTTATACTCAACCTCGCTAATTTATCTAGGCTTCAAACTAGACATCTTGCCTGAGTAGAGAAATTATGCCAGTGAAATAATGGGCCATTCTCTCACATGTGCAGCTGGACAAGTTAGTTCATCAAAGCAACCTGTCCTTTTCATTGAATCATTATGGATTCTCAGTTTTCAGGGTTATATGTGACTGGATGAATACTTCTGGTTTTACTGTTTTTATTATATCAAACAAAAGTCAGTTTGGTTTTGTGTTGTTTTTGTTTATTTAAAAAAATACTTCACATGTGTTAGTATATTAAAAATCAGACTGATGTATGAATCTTGTTATTCATCTGGGATTTTTATCCAAGACTTAAAATGTGATTTTTCATTTATTTTAAGTCTGGTCTTGTCTTTGTGTTCGGAAGTGTCATGTATGTAGGCATAAAGTGAGCTTGCGGTGTGCAGGTCCCACAGACATAACATGTGGGATTATCAGTTTAGAAAGAATACCTAGTTAATGGTGCAATATCCAGTCTGCTCCAGCAACATCCATTGTTCCTACTCTTTTTTGGCTAAAAAAAAAAAAATAAAAAATTCTCAGTTTGTTCTAGAATCTTTTGATAGAATGATATAGAGCTCCTCTGGTAGTGCAGTACTTATTTAGGGAAAAGATCATAATACAGTCAGAATTAAGTGTGTGTTTAAAATGCACGTGTCTCCCTTTGGAAATTTGAAAACTTCAGAGTCTTTCAGGAGCATGGTCCACTTTACCCTGCAGTATGACTATAAATCATTGGAAAAGTGGGCTTTTTGCCACAAAAGCATGGATTTATTCTTCAAACGGTGACTAAAATCTCATAACTTTTATTGCAAATGATGTATGAAAGATAATCAAAAATATGGTGTCTGATCTATGTTGGCAATAAATATTTTGTTACTGGCACTTGGCTTCAAACGATCTTAGAATCTTTAATGAAAACAAGTAACCTTAAGCATAAAAGATTAAATGCAGAGCACTTTTACAAAAATCTTTATTGTTTTAATCAAAGTCAAAATTCATGATCCCGATTCTGCAAAACCCCTTACCTTTATATTTAGATTTGTACACTGTGACCAGCTTCAGGGGTGTCCTTGGGGTTTACTTTCTCTGTGTGAAGGTCAGCAGGTGGTTGGGGTTTGTGTGGTTGAAGTCCATGTTCAAATTTTAACCTTTCAGATTTTCTGAAGGTCTGTTTTTCTACTTTTAAATACTGGGTAAAGTGCATATTTGGCATGAAGGGAGGTGGGGTCAGGGTCTCTGTTTAAAAAAGATAGTATTTGATTGTGCAGTCTTTTCAGAATTGCATTAGTATTTGTGGCTTGGTCATATTGATGAAAATATGTTGTTTTTTGTATGTTCCATATTACATTGATCATAACTCAAGGCTTGATTTAGGCTTTATGTAGGACACAGAAAGACCTGAAGGCTAGTATTCCCATTCCCACTGCAGACCCTTTTCCTACCTTAGTATTAATCATGGAGGAATATAGTTTTTTCCAGGTTCATCTGAAAATTGGAGAGGAAAATCTCAGAGCTTAGGATATTTTTGTTTGGTTTCATGGCAATTGCTTGCCTGTTAAAAATTTTCTTTTTCTTTCATTTTTTGCTTTGAAAGTTAAATCCTGTGTATGGATGGCAGATTGGTCAAAACTGTTATTTAAGGACCATGAAATTCTGGTGGTAGACCAAGTGGTCAAGTGTCAAATGCTTTAAAGGAAAACAGAGAAGAGTGAACCTGATGCTTATCAGCAGTTCTATTGGTGTGTTTTCAGGCTGTGAACCTGTGCTGCTTAATTGTCATTCTGCCACTGCATACAGTTTTGCCTTTCTCCATAAGTACTTTTAAAAGCATCTTCTGTAGTGAGATTTTGGCTAAAATGTATAGTTAAAAAATACTAAACAACAGCCCCTTCTGAACCAAGAGGTAAATGTTTCCTACCCTTGATTTCACTGTGTCTTAGTCTTGCTGATCTCTTCTTCACTCTGTAAGGTACTTGGTTAAGTTGGTAACTGCACTTGGATGTAATGTACTCAACTGTTTTCCTGAGTATTGTTCTGTATTTTACTGGGGAGGTTTTAGTTTAAACACAGCATGTTACAGATATGCTGAAGTCAAGCAAGTTTATACCTTTTTTAACACCTTATGTGTTCTGCCTGCTTAATAAAAATGATCTAGATACAGCAGTGTTTTACAGTTTGTATAATTGGTAACTTTCTGTAAAGCATTGGATGCTCTTAGGAACATTTTTTTACTTGAATGCTAAGTATCAAACTCTTCTTTTTCTCTCTCTCTCCCTCTTTCTTTAAAGGCATCGCTGCTCCGGAGGTTTCAGAGTACTTTAGTCATAGCAGAACACAACAATGAGACGCTTACACCCATTACACTAAACGCTATCACTGCAGCAAAACATCTGGGAGGTGAAGTTTCTTGTTTAGTAGCTGGTACCAGCTGTGACAAGGTAGGAAATGCTATTTTCATA
Source organism: Colius striatus (assembly GCF_028858725.1). Taxonomy (NCBI): domain Eukaryota; kingdom Metazoa; phylum Chordata; class Aves; order Coliiformes; family Coliidae; genus Colius; species Colius striatus. The sequence goes on along the minus strand of NC_084765.1, from coordinate 28,945,866 downwards.
TGAATGCGAAAATAAATGCATATTGTAAAACAATACTTTGTAGCGTCTTGGTCAGCCTGAAAAATAATCTGTAGCAAAGAGTAACTGTGCCAGGAAACTGCCGGAAATGTCCTGCTCTGGAACTGCTGCTCTTCTGAAGTGAAAATCGGGTGTAGATTTCATTTCGCAAGGGAGAATATCAATATCAGTTGTTACAAGCTTAAGCAAGCAAAGTTTTATAGGATTAAAGGGCAAGTAACTTTTAAACCAATATTTCCCTATAAAGTTTGAAAGACAAACAATGCAGTGCTGAGAAGTTGGGAGAAAGCTTACACTTCTTCAAATGGAAACCAGCAGAAATGGAACAGCACAGTAACAAATAGAGCTTTTGAGCATCTTGCTTTTAGTAGTCAGCTGCCAGAGGCATAACAAGAGTATGTTTGCAGCCTGAAATTCTGAAATTGGTGCTTCTTAATGTGATCGTATAGCTCATATCTAAAAAGAGTTTCTTCTATGTGAGCTGTTGTGTTGTTGGTCTAATTTTTATGTGCAAAGTTTAGAGACAGTATAGTAACACTTTTGTTCCAGCATGACGTACTCTGTGTGAACAGTAAAAGTACAAATAATTATGTCTAATGTTTTTCGTATTGGGCTGTTGCTTAGGAATTGTTATTCTGAAAGCAACCCATAGCATCTCATACAGAAGGTGTACTTACGGCAGCAAATTCACAAAAAGGTGGAGAAACCTCAGTGGCTGTTCTAAACTTAGACCCAGGTGCTCGAGGTAGGGACTCAGAAGCAAGTATTTATGTAGATCACAACAAAAATAATTGTCCAAGATATCTGCCTTTGAGTTTCCTTATTCTTTGGCACTTGCACAGTAGAAAAAAGGTGAGGATTGTGTTGTTTGATTGGTTTTCAATACTAACTACGTGGTGTCTGTTTGGCCATGTATGTCATGTTGGGAAAAAGTGGAGATATGGGGGTTGGTTAAAGTTTCTCTACAGGAACCTGTAGCGGTAGGACAAAACAGATATTCTATAGCAGCCATTACAGAATTTTTGTTTATGTCCTCATGTTAATTTCTGAGGGTAAACCAATACTCAGCAAACTCAGTAAAACTGCACTGGTTCTGAGGCAGTGCATGTGGTCTCCAGACACTGCTGTCAGTCCTTCTCTCTGATCTGCAACAACCCTTTTATCATTTAAACTTCACTTCTGCAAATTTTAAGGGAAAAAAATGCATAAATACAGAGCTGAAATTATACATCACATCAGTAGGCAGAGAATCAGCTGCAAGCGAATGATTGCTCCTAAAATTTGGACAAAGATCGTAACATCACTCTACATACGTATTTGCCTGGTATACTTGTATTTGGCTCCATAAGGTTTGTTCCAGTTTTGAAATTCACCTGTTTTTGTGTTGCAGCATTAACTGATCTATAGGCTGTCAGCTCTTTGCAGCAGGGACTCTCTCATTATTTGTAGTGCCTGTTACAATACAAACTGATGATAATCCATTTGTGATCATAGGTAGCTCAAGAAGTCAGCAAAGTGCAGGGTGTGGCAAAAGTTCTCGTGGCTCAGCATGATGTGTACAAGGGATTTCTAGCAGGTGAGAGTTATTCTTACCTATTGACTAAATATTTATATTCCTGACTAAAATGAGAGAGATGTAAATTTTGAGCAATGTATTTTTATCCTCAGAGGAGCTGACTCCCTTGATTTTGGAAACTCATAAAAAATTTAATTACACCCACATTTGCGCTGGAGCGTCTGCCTTTGGGAAGGTAAGTAGAGCAAAATGCGTCAAAACCTTCTTGTACAAATGAGAGACATGATGTATGTAAGAGTATGAATCAAAGGCCTGAGAGAGAGGTCAGCTGTGGACAGTCAGTGTTACAGTAATTTGCTTACAAGGTCATTAGAAGCACTGATTCATGTCTGAGTTACGGGCTAACTTGGATAAAGGAATGGCGTGGAAGAAATAGTGAAGCTAGTTCTATGTACACGAGGCAAAATGTACCATAACACAAAGTAGATTAAGTGATCTGAAAGCATTATGAAAATTGTAAGGAAAAGTAGGGTAGATGGAGGTGAAAAAAAAAGTATGATTTGCAAGTTGAAATGAAAGGGTGCAGACCTCTTGCAAGCAGGAGGGAGGGATTTGAATCTGTGATGTAAGTCATTGAAATGTCCATAAATATACATAAGTAATGCAGATCCAAGTCCTAGCCAAGGTGTTTTTTAGTGAAGACACAACTTTTCTAAACTTATTTTTTAAGGAGCATGGTTTTAAGGACATGGAGAGCCTCACTGCTAACAATCTGTTCAACATTGTAGTGCAGCTAAATTAAAGAAAAAGGATATACTTCAGAAGTCTTGCTGCTGTGGGGTGAATGGTGTCAGCTTCCATCTGACTACTTTTCACTTCCAATCAATATGAATTCGTGTGCTGGTAATTTTGCTGAGAGAAATCTTCACATAACATAAGTCTTTTTTAAGTTTATTTTTTATTTTTATTTGTCATCTGCAGTGTCTTAGTAAAGATTAATAGCTTTTACTTTAAAGCTTATGCATTCCATTTTTGAGTGCTTAATATGAGGAAAGATTTCAAAACTGATCCCTTTGTGTAATACCAGATTACGAAAGGCACAAAAAGCAAGCAAAGCTTTTGCTTTCTTTGTGACTTACGTTGCTCCTTTTATCCTCCTTCCCATTCCTAAAGGTGCTAAGTAATTTTCTAGAGTCAATTTCAGAACACAAGAATATATATTTCAATAGCAGTGTTTATAATAGTAATGTTTTGGTTTTCGTGTGAAGGGTGCAAGGGGGGTTTTTTTTAATATTGTCTCTGGTAACTAGCTTCCAAAAATGATTTTTTTTTTTTTTTGAAGTGCTAAGAGCTCAGCAATCCATAATTGTCAATTTTCTGAGTAAATTGCATCTATATTCGGTTTTAAACTATTGAAGCAAATAAGCCTCCTAATTTAAGCTATTGAATTAAGGGTTTACTTACGGTAAGTCTCATAAAATATCTAATGTTATTACAGTAATGGGACTGCTGAAGCCACACGAATAGCCCTACAAAAATCTTACAATTGTATATGCCTTTTTACTTACAGGGAGTATTACATGAAGTTAAAATGAGAACAGCAGGTATTGTTTTACTTAGCATTTACTTTGCGAACTTTTCGTCTTTAACTCCTAGAATCTTATTCCCAGAGTGGCTGGCAAACTTGATGTTGCCCCGGTTTCTGACATTATTGAAATCAAGTCACCAGATACTTTTGTGAGAACTATATATGCAGGTGAGTAATCACAAGAGGTGTGTGGTATTTGTGCACTGAAGGACCCAGTAGGGGTAACTTTTCTACGTAATCCTGTTGTTAGCACCTTGGAACGTGATCAGAGTTTTCGCTTTACAATCTGAATGACCGACCGTGGTTCATAAAAATGAAACCAGGGGATGCTCCAGGTGGGAGAAAGCAAGTAATCCCAGCAACTTTGATACTATGAATTTAGAACCAAGGTCTATCACTTTATTTAATAGAATTTAGTAATCCCTTTATGCATACTGCATTTCTTCGTTGATGTACTTCTGATTGGATTTTGTAAAATGCAAGACATTACGTTAATTGTCCGGCTTTATTTAATATGACTAGCATTAGTTCTGATTTAAGATACCACAGGCTTATTTTTCCTAATTAGGAAGACATTGAACTAATTATAAATAATATTTAATTGACTTAATTTGCAATGCTTTTTTGGGGCTTGTTTCTCTAATGCTTGTCTGACACTGTTTTAATTTAGATGTGAGCACACAGACTCACATGAGCTTGTGTTTCGTAGTTTTTCTTTACATGATTGTACCATGTGTGCCAATGTGGTATATTACATTTCTAGTTACCAGAGTGTGGATTTGTGTTGCACTTTTAAATTGCTTCCCAGTAATTTGCCGTTTCAAGATGGCTTTCTTTATGAATAGCCTGTGCTGCAGCATTTTTCTCTTTTAGTGTTCTCTGCAACCTTCAGTATAAAGTAAATACCTTATATTATGTATTAGTATTGTTGAGGCAGGCCTCGTTGTCTTCTGTTCTGATGAATTAATGCAACAGGATAAAAGTTCTGCTTTCAATTTTAGACACTCTTTATGTTTAAGAATGACACTTTGAAAGGGTTTTTTTTCCTTTCTGAACTTAAAAAGCTCATTCATAAGAGATTATTGGAATACTCTTTATCCTTTAAAAGTAAAGGAATCGTACTTCAGAGACATGGAGCTAAAAAGTAAATTAAAATATTTGTAATCTATGATTGTATGATTTATTAAGTGCCTAGGTTTCAAGTTTGAGTCATCTAAAACTGCAGTTTTGGGAAGTAACTTTGACTGTTGCCTGTTCCAGTAGAACTGCTAATGGGTTTCTGATTTTTTGTTTTTAAAGCATAGTATGTCTGATATTCTGTAAAAAAATATTCTTTTCAGGAAATATTCTTTGCACTGTGCAATGTGATGAAGCGATTAAAGTATTTACCGTACGGGGAACTTCTTTTGAGGCTGCGCCAACAAGTGGTGGTAGCGCCAGTTTAGAGAAGTGTAAGTATTTGTTCTGATATTTTGTGGTTTCATATAATAGAGTTAGTTTTGCTCACTGCACGGTGGTGTTTTGCAGAAGTATTTTTCGAAGCAAACTGGTTGTCATAATTTCAGCTTTATGCTTTTAATGTGGATACTTGCAGTTTTTAGTGATGGCTAGTAAGAGAAGATATGAATTTCCTGTTCACTTGCCACTTTTTATTTGACCAAAAATGGAGATTATCTGTGCTGAAATCTGTGCCTGTTTCACCTGCTGCTTACATCTCTGCCACTGCAGTCTTGGAAGTTATTTAAAGTTAGAGCTATTTGAATAGTCAGGTTTGTTTTCAAAGCAAAACTGAGCAAAAATAGAAGTGTCTGGCTATTCACAGTTTTGGTTTAATCAGCCATATTTCAGTTGAGATAGCTTGTTACAATGTCTAGCTAAATTAGTAGCAGTTTAAATTGGTTTGAGAACACGCAGTTACTGTTTTAGATCAGTTTTAACTAAGTCAGTTTCAATTAATATTGTGAGGGAGCCAGTGTAGCTCAGTAGAGAAACCTGGTCACTGATTCATGAAACAGTTGAGGTTGGAAGAGATCTCTTGAGCTGATGTAGTCCAGTCGCCCTGCTGCAGGCTGCCCAGGACTGTGTCTAGTCAGGCTTTGAGTATCTCCACAGATGGAGTTTTCACAACACTCTTGGCAACCTGTTCCAATGTTTGATTACCTTTGCTGTTTTTCACTGTGGGCCTTTTCATTACCTTGCTGTAAATTCAGCAGAAGCACTCACTAATAACGTGCTATGTGTCCCCCATTCCTCACATTTTCCTGTGTGGCTTAGTACCTGCCCCTGGACCATCCAGTGTTTCCCGATGTCTGTGGTTGTTAGGAAACAAATGCCTCTTGATACTGAAGATTGGCATATTATACAGTCTGCTTAATTATCTTTAATTAGCTTGTTTGCCCGTCTTAATAAGAACCACACATATTGTGCTGGGTTGGTATTGGTGTAATACTTATACAAGAGACCTTTATTTTAGTGCAGCTTATACTACAGGTTACTTAAGCACAACTACTGAAAGAGATTTGTAACTCAGAGCCCCAGAGCAATTACTGATAGTAGTAAAAAGCTTGTGGTAGAATTGGTTATAGAATGAACTTTTGCATTTAGTTTAAGCTGGTGTTTAACAGGTTGAAAATACACACTTTATCCTTTTTCTTGTGGATGTTTCTCTTCACCTGATGACTGCAGTGACCCCTCCACCACCTGTTGGTCTGTCTGAATGGATTGAGCAGAAGCTGACAAAAAGCGACCGACCAGAGCTTACCAGTGCAAAAGTGGTTGTGTCGGGTGGTAAGGACATATTTAAATGCAACATAACACAGTTTTAAAATTAAAGGTACATCTTGATTAAATAATCTCTGTAGCAGAACACTATAATGTGATACATTAAATAGTCCCAACTATGATGTAATTCTGAAATATGGCATCAGGGCCAGTGGGAATGCACCCAACGAGTGTGTTGCGTGAAGACACAAAACACGAGTTTAACGTATGCTAGTAGACTTTTTAAGAATGTTGCCATATTTGGTGAGTGTCTTCAAAATTAGAGCAACATGAAATGTTTTTAGATCCCAACCTGTCCTGTTTAAAAGTTACAGACAGTCCAAACATTATTATGTAATGGCTTTAATGATGCTAAAAATTGTTACATTTTTATTCTGCTCTTCCCAGGATAAAGTGATGGACTGTGAGTTTTACCATGTGCCTGTGGTTAAAAAATTACTCCTTAGTTATCCCAGTACCGAGTTTTGTACCTAGAGCCAGTAGAGGGAGCACAAATTATTAAAAATAATCCAAGTTTCCCTGATTTCAGAGAATAAACTAGTCCTGTGAACTAGTAAACTAGAAAGTCAGCCAATAAAGATTACTAAAAGTAAAAAAAAAGTGAAATAAAGTGGAAGGTAAACTAGACAGAGTGGTGTTGATTTACACATGCTAAATAATATTAATCACAAAGACAAAAGCTAAATATCCAAATATTAAGTACTATTCAGTAACAGTTCCAAAACCACCCTTTGCAAACATATATTTGTGTATTTGCAAATACAAATACTCCTACAGAAAGTTTATGGAGGCAGTAAAAATTCTGAAAACATATTGTGTTGTCCTTTATCTTTTTTTACCCTTAACTTTTAAGGGAGAGGCTTGAAGAGCGGTGAAAATTTCAAGCTGTTATATGATCTTGCAGATCAACTGAATGCTGCAGGTAAACTTTTTTAACCCTCGTTAATATTTTTAAGAGTCACATTAAAGCCAGTTTTCATTTTAAGTCTTTTATTTCTATGTCTCTATAAAAAAAAATCGTGATAGTTTAGTCATAGATAAAGTTCTGTTCTGTCCTTGTAGTCAACTATGTACTTAAATGTCCATGTGGGAAGCAAAATACTGAGCTGTCCTTCCGTGTCCTTGCAAGTGTCCAGAACACAAGCTCACAAACGAAAAAGGGAAGTCGTATAAATCAAAACATGGTCTTGGCTCGCTTTGAGGAGACGATATTTTCTTCATACATCCTTACATACTACTTCTTTCCAGAGTCCCTTTCACAGTTCTTGTAGTTAGCGTGGCTCTATCTTTTTGTTGTGCTTTTGTACTACCAAGAGAAAGCTGAACATGTACAATGTTTCAGCAAAATTTTAAAGTAAAGGTTTGAGAAGGAGGAGAAACTGTTTGCATTTTAACTGCACTAGTTTTAGATTTCACATGTAATAATAAATCTATAGTTTTAAATTGGTGGCTAGCTAAATGTCCATGTGGTGTTTTAAAATTTAGTTTGATATTTTTCTTTACTATGCCTGACTTTTGAGCCCTACAGCAGTATAAGATGGCACATATGTTCTGTTCAAACTCGGAGGAACATTATGGGGAGCCATTTATGGGAAAATCCTCTTTGACAAAGCAACAAGAGAAAATAATGGAGATATGCCAGACTGAAATCCTCGGTTTTAAATATGTGGCCCTTTGGTGGTGGGAGTAAGGATTTCCTGTTGCTTATGAAGTGCATTAGCACTTAGTATTTGGAAGTTCCAGCCAGTGGTATAGAGAGGGATTACTATAAGAGCTTTTAAGAGGGAAGTTTCTAAATACGTGCCCTTAGAGTGTGGGACTTTTTAGTAGAATCCATGTGCTTTTATGGTGATAGAAATTTGGCTCACTGATATTTTAAAAGAAAACATTGGAAATATTTTCTTTCAACTAGTTGGAGCTTCCCGTGCAGCTGTTGATGCTGGCTTTGTTCCTAATGACATGCAAGTTGGACAGACGGGCAAAATAGTAGCACCAGTGAGTATGGAAATGTCTTTCATAAAAGAGCTGTGATGTTTTCTAGCATTCATTTTTCTTCAAAGCAAATACTTAGAAATAAGCTAAGTCTGCATACTGAGCCTAATGGGATAATCTTACTGAGCCCTATGTGATATTGTCGCTTGACTGTGTACTTGCAAAACTGTGATGTAAATCTCTACTTCAGGTCAATGAGCAGTGTTCTGCAGACAATACTGTCAGAGGCTTTGCCTGCTAGATTTTTTCATAACTGCCTGTGCTGAGCATTTTTTTGTTTGTTTGTTTGTTTTCCAGCAGGCATCAAAGGTCATTGATTACCAACATGATCTTGAAATGATACTGATAGGTGGCTTGATCTCTGGGAAGTGTGGGGGTTTTTGGTTTGCTTACAGGTGGTGATTTTCTTTTTTAAGTTTTGGTAACTGTAATTGGATTATTGTATTACATTCAAAGCACAATGTTTGTAAAAGTGCAAGAAAATGAAGAGAGAAATAATCTACAAGTTGACAGCTGTAGAGTGTGAAACCAAGAGGGACATGAGGACGTGATGCTGGGAAATAGCCTGCTGCACATCTTTTCTGCTATGCATCCTAATATCGTAGGGGACTGATTTTGGATCACGGCAGGGCCTTTCTGTCGTGTGGGAGTCTGAGACTACTTTCACTGTTCCATATGACCCGGGAAGTATGGGGAAAGTGGTAGACAGATAAAGCACATTTAAGCAGTTGTAAGTAAGAAGGTACAAATGTAGTGCATCTCAGTGTGGGGTAGAGTGTGCTCCAGTCTGTGCCAGGATGGTACATCATCATGGACATGAGCAGGGAACTGCGACTGAGGACAGGGGCAGGTATGGCAGTCTGTCAGATGTACACTTTGAGCGACACAGTGGAGTAAAAAGCCTTTCAGGATGCCATCTCTTTGATGAGCATGTATGGCAACAGAAGGCACCAAACCAGCAGCTTTTTACTTGTTAATGGTTTAATGAGACGAGAAGTGGAAGTGAGATGGAATTTAGTAGAAAAGCTTGTCGTGTTTCAAATGCTGCATTTATCCAATTATAGTAATTTAAATTATACTAAAAAGCTGTACATGTCCAAAGCCTTGATAGGCTCTGAAATGTTTTGCCTTTGTATCATTAAGAGATGGAAATTTGAGAGCCTCAAAAAATGACCATTATTTTTCCAGTAATATATCCACTAGGATAGAGCAGTACTTGAAGATACCAAAGACAGAAGCCTGTGATTCCTGGAATCAGTTGTCACTTCTGTTTTCTGTGTTTTTTTGAAGATACTTTATGCTTCTGAGTTCTTGTGTCTAGAAACATGAATAGGGATGTTTTCTGCTTGTTTTTTAAGTCCTCATCAGAGACATTCAGATGATAGTCTTCTAGGGCTAAGTGGAGCTATTTCTAGGCCACTAATATTTAATCTGTAAATACATATGATAACCAACTACTACATAACTTCTGAAACACAGACCCATGGGTAAGACTTAAGATCCATCTGACTGCAAGTCATGTCATTCCAGAATTTTGATAGCAGTGATATTAACCTCTGTAGAGCCTCATGATTTCCTTGCATAGCAGATTATAAATGTAATCCTAACTCTGATGTAATCATTATTTTTTTTGACGTAGTGCAGGACAGCTGTAGCCCCAGTGTAATACTTCCCTTCTGCTAAAGGAACATTTATAATTAAATATAGTGCACTTTATTTTCATTGTACAGTAGGCATAAGGTACAATGTACTGCAACTCTTGGTCTCAGCAAGGCAATCAACACTAATTCAGTAAGTGCAACTGCAACATACATGGAAGCTGCATGTTCCAAAGAAGGCAGAGGTTTGGTTGTCATAAGGAGGTAATCTTCCACAGAATCACGGAATGATGGGGTTGGAAGGGACTTCTAAAGGTCATCCAGTCCAACCCCATGCTGAAGCAGATTCACCTGGATCAGGTCGCACAGGAACACATCCAGGTGGGTTTGGAAACCTCCAGACAAGGAGACTCCACACCTTCCCTGGGCAGCCTGTGCCAGGGCTCCCTCACCCTTATGGAATCCTTATGTTACTTTTACCCAATCTTGTGTTGGTTGTCGCGTACCTGAACTTTTGACTACCCAGGGAGTAAGCTGTCGTTTAACTGTGTATTTTGAAAGGATGTGAGTTGAGACTGGCCATCCTTAGTTCTTCACCATCCAAATATCCATCAATGAAATGGAAAATACTAATTTGAAGACATCTAAGCTCTGGTTTGTGTGACTTGATGCTCAACAATGAACGTTCTTTCCAGAGTCAAGGACATATAAACAACTATGTTTAAACAAAAAAGGCTGTTTTTTAATGAAGACATGGGGCTGTGACTTGCCACAGATGGCTCATAGCAACATGTGGAAGTCCTAAGAATGTATAGCCACATCATAGGATCACATCAATGTCATCATTGTCATCTTCTAGAGGACTGGTAAAATAGCCATTAGTCAGAGCTGACTAATGCATGTTTAATGATGGTGTCAATAAAAGACTCGTAACGAGCACAATTGCATGGTGCTACATCTTTTTGTCAGGAGATTCGTGCATTTCCCTCTCATCTTTTCTTAACAAATATTAAGTAGTGAGTTATGCAGAATACTGAAAACTATATGCCCCTTCTTTCAAATTCTTTCACATATTTCTTCTGGATCTTAAAATACATGCAAGAATAGTGGCTTAGAGGTATAGAAAATAGTTTGTGTTAATTGTAATTAAAGTGCAAGTTGAATTAATACTAAGCCCGCTGTGTTGCTGACTAGAGGAATTAACTTTTCGATGCACTGGATAGGTATATCAAATACAAGGCAGTTTATAGCTGCAAATTCTTAACTTCACATTCCTAATTCTACTTCACTGCCTTTTTGGTACTTTAGCTAGAAAATTCTTCTGTGCACTAGAAGGTGGAGTTCACTTAAAGAAGTAGAACTCAACTTTATTGATCAGATCATGATTATGCTGACAATTTTAACATCCTTTACAAGATGACTGCTCTCTCTGCCTACGAGATATGCTTGAAATCACTAGTTCAGAGAGAGCTCACGACGTTTTATCTGGAAAATTGTAGAGCAACTTCATACATTAGTTAATTCTGTTATCTGAGACCTGAGTTTTGTGTTTAGTTTTGAACTTCAATTGACATGGTGCATGCCTTCCTGGGCCATGTGGGTTTTAAGCAGAGGAAGAATTTTGGATACAAGGCGCTGTTGGAGTTTGAGACATACTTGCTCTCCTGTGCAGCTGTTTGTTTCTGATGGGAAAGTATCTTAGTGGATGCTCTTATTTTTCTATTAATAGTCTCTTGCCCAGTCTCAGGGGAGAATTGGAATGCATTGTTTTAAAAGGACTGTGGAATTGGGTCATTTTTGAGACTTAAGAGGGAGAGGAGTTGTTGACAAGCTTAGGAAGAGGAGAGATGCTTTTACTGCTGCTCTTCAGGTATGACTGCTGGGGAAGATTTCTGTCCTGGTCATTGGGTCAAAAGGTAGTAATTTGAAAGATCTACTTGTTTCTTCCCTTGAGCCTTTGACTGTGGATTTTGTGAAGGAAGGGTAATTCTGGTCATTGGTCCTTCAGTAATCTCGTGACAGGGTTCAGTTTTTAGGAATGCAGCCCAGACAGTGCATCACAGGGCATGAGAATCTCACAGCCACAGCAGCTTTCCTGAAATGAAGAAACTGACAGCAAACAATTGTAGTTCTTTTGGTTAAGTAATGAAAGAATCACAGAATGGCAGGGGTTGGGAGGGACCCCCTAGAGATCATCCAGTCCAACCACCCTGCTAAACCTGGTTCTGCTCGATCAGGTCACACAGGAATGTGTCCAGGTGGGTTAGGAAACCTCCAGAGGAAACTCCACACCCTCCCTGGACAGCCTGTGCCAGGGCTCCCTCACCTCAACATCAAAGGAGTTTCTCCTTGACTTTATGTGGAACTTCCTGTGTTCCAGCTTGTGCCTGTACCCCTGGTCCTGTCACTGGCCACCACAGAAAAAAGACTGACCCCATCCTCTTGACATCTGCCCTTTAAGGATACGTGTGGTAAGATTCCCTCTCAGTGTTCTCTTCATCAGGTTAAACGGCCTCAGTTCCCACAGCCTCTCCCAAGAGAGATGTTCCAGTCCCTCTCATCATCTTGGTGGCCTTGTGCTGGACTCACTCCAAAAGTTCCCTGTCCCTCAGTGTCCCTGGCCACAGTACTCCAGATGAGACCTCACCAGGGCGGAGGAACCTCTAGCAACCTGCTGAGCCACACTCTTCTTAATGCTCCCCCCAGAATGCCATTGGCCTTCTGTCCTGGTTTAGGCCCATCAGGAACAAAAGACCACAATTAGCCTCAAGTACCAAAGACCTGAGGATTGCCAAAGGGCAGGGAGAGCTTAATTGCTGCTTAAGGTCCAGGACAAAACAGACCAGGCTACTGGGCTTGGGGAAGAAAACAGAAAATAATTGAATGCAATACCAACTAAAGCATAACCACAAAACCCCAAAACATAACCAAAACAAACCAACACAGAGTGGTACAACGATGAAGAGTCCGACCAGCCCTTTAAGACCACCTTCTCCCCACTCCTCCCCTCTTCCCAGGCTCAGAGTCCTGATCCTGGTGTTTTTACCTGCTCACCTGAACAGCCCAGGGGGCAGGGAGTGGGGGTTTCAGTCAGTCTATTCCTGATAGCTTCGTTTGTCCCTCCTCAGGGCAGGTGGCTCTGCACCCATCCTCCCTGCACCTCCATGGGGTACCTCACACACACGGCAGCCCTGCACGGGCTGCTCCAACGTGCATTTATCCCAAAGGCTGCAGCTCCTCTGTGCCTCTCGTGTGGGGCTGCTCTGGGGCCCACAGGCTCTCCAGCACGGCCTGCGCCATGGCCGCCTCCCCACACAGTCCCTCACTGAGAGCTGCTGGTGGCTCTCAGTCCTGCCATGGCCCTGCATGGGTTGCAGGGGTACAGCTGCATTCTCACCACGGCTTGCAGAGGGGTCTCTGGTCTGGTACTTCCTCCTTCTCTGACTGTGGGGTCCCCATGGATGTCTCCATCTTGTATCACTCTCACACCTCCTGCCAGCACTTCAAATTCCTGTCCCTAAATAGTGATGGCAGAGGCACCAGATCGGCCCAGCCAGGCTGGAGGTGGGTCTGAACTCAGGAGCCGGGGGAGAGTCCAAAAACTCTTTACCGGGTCTTCACTGCAACCCCCTCCCCCTGTTACCAAGCAAAAGCTGCTCCTTGCTAAACCATGACACCTTCTTGGCCATCAGGGCACATTGCTGGCTCGTGTTTAGTTTGCTGTCAACAAATGCAGTTAGTTAAGGAGCACAAATTTCACCTTCTTTATGTTGGAGAATTAGTTCTGTATGGTACATAGACACTTCCAATATAGCCTTGGATCTCTAAACCTCTAGCTTTTTTTCATGTTGGAATTTCTGTATTTTGTTGTTTTTTGACTCAATCTTTGGTATTTTTTCTTTTGTATATTATTTGAGTTGTTAAATATTTGGTGTATTTTCGTTTCTGTTAGTAGCTCTTTTTGCCTGTTGACTTCAGGTGATTGCAGCTCCTGTTTGAACATTCTGTCTTATAAAAGAGACGACTGATTTGTATTATTTGATGAGATGGAAGGAAGGAAATTTTCAAGCATAAGTGGATATATTAAAATATAAAATGTTACCTTCCTAATTAAAAAAGTATTTTCGTATATTCAATGTCTTTAATCAGTGGCAACCATTTTAGGAGTGTGGTTTTTTAAATTAGAAGCCGGTTGTTTTCTGCTGCTTCTTACAGGCAGATGTGCTGCAGAAAAATGAAATTCAGTTCTTGGATTAAGCACTGTGTGTAGTTTCTTCTTAAGAAATTAATAAGAAATTTGTTTGTAAGAATGTTCAAATTAGTTGGTTCTGGATAAAAATAACTGTCCCGTGAGTGCCTAAGGTTCTGTGATTAGTTAAGTATGTCCAGTTTGGGAAATACTGAATTCCCTGCACGAATCAAGCCTCCCACCACCACAACAGAGTAACTGCTGGTTTTGGATAAGTAATTTGAAATAGCCAGGGGCTCTAGTTTCCATCGTGAAATCTTGCCAGTTCTTTATCTTTTTCACAAAAAAACTCCAAAAGGGAGTGGGACAGGAGGCAAAGAAAGAAGGTAAATAATGTTTCAGTTGTTTGAAACTTTTACAAATGGAACAGGAATGCTTCATTTATTAGTTCAGTATTAATTTTCCTTACCCTAGGTGTAACTGGCAACGTTTGTAACATACAAAGAAGTAGGTAATCTTTCTCATGAACTTGTATAATTTGTCTAAACAGATTTAATTTGTTTTTTAAACAAGAAAATTCTGACTGTTGTTATAAAAGAAATGCAACTGCTGTAAGCCATAAGTAGCTTCTGTTAGTTCCTGAACTGTGACCTTTGCAGTACAGATTTGTGAAGAAGGGAATGACTGAATGCCTACAGAGAGGTATCTAATGCCGTTTTAGCTATCTGGGGTATGAAAAGTACGTTCATAGGGCTGATAATTACTGTGGATAATTACTGGGGCAGCATCTATGATTCTGATGGGAAATCCTACACTGTCCACTATGCCACTAGGCACCTATGTTTGGACACTCAGATTGCTCCCAAGTTTTCCCTTGTGTCCTGTTCTAATTATGTTCTCCCTTCAGCCTTTGAAGGAAGATGAGGTTGCACTGGAATTATCTTGCTCTCAGCTTCTTCATTGCAGAAAAAAACCCTCAGTGGCTCCATGAGTTAGGTTTTTTCAGAAAGTATATGTCATTTTAGATTGTTTGTTGTGTTAGCCTCTGACCTTTTTGTTGCTGCCTGAAAAGTATCCTAGTTTAATCTGTCCATCGTTTAAATGTTTACTCTTCTAAAATGTATTTTCTTCTCCTCTCTTGAAGTCTGTCTTCTTTCAGGATCCAGTTCTAGAATCGCTTTAGTTTTCTTGATAGGTTTTCCTAAGCTGGCAATAGGAAAGATGTGACCAGGCCAGTATTTCACTGTTGTAGGACTTGGTGTCCTACAACAAGGATTAGGCAAAGGTGGATCACAGGCAGAAAGCATCACCTTCACCACCTCAGACTGTATTGTGGGGTGTTTGTTCTGAAGGAGGATCGAGTGCAGAGGGTTCCTCCAGCAGGGAGCACGCAGCTGGGCAGAGCTCCTTTTTTGTCAGGTGTTAAGTTGCTGCTGTCTCGGTACTTTCAAGTTTGGGCACAAAAATACTAACAGGCAGCAAGAAACTGAGATGGAAAACTCAGGAAAGCAGAAGTTAAGAAATATATGATGTGGTAATAATTAACAGTGGAATAGATGATGGTGCTAGAAATATGATATGATTGCACAGAAGGCAGATGCATTTGGATATTGCATGTGCTGAGAAACCTCGGGTGGGGAAGGCAGATGGGAATTCAGGACAGTTCTGATACCATCTCCAGGAGTAAACTTGCTGACCTGCTTAGATTCAGTGCTTAAGCTTCCAATTTGTACCAAAGAGCCTTTGTGGGTGTAATGGATGCAGGAACTTGAAAAGGGAGGCAGATTTCCAACTGTGAGGAAATGGCAGTAATAATGGGGGAAAAAGAGGCATGCTAAGGAGGTGCAGCTTCAATTGATGCTGAAGAGTGAGGTGGTTGTTCAGTTGAAAGGCATGAAAGCTGTAGAAGAACAGGAACAACTTAAGGTAATAGGTAGAAAGTGCAGAAGGGGAATGAAATTAGAAGGAGGAAAAGCAAAGCAAAGTGGCAAAGAAGCATATCTTGGCACAGAGATACATAAAGGTGCAGAGTGTCTTCTACAGAGCAGTGGAATTCCTGTTGCTCTGCTTCTTTTCCAAGAGGATGGGATGCTTTCTGTGCTTGTATATGTCCCAGTGTTTACTAGGCAGTCTGTTTCACTGCCTTGAGTGGCTTTTTAGCACTTAGCCACGTTCTTGCTTTGGGAGCAGCAGGAAGGGAGAGAGGCAATATTGCATTATTTACATTATTCCTGTATTTTCTATTTATTTGTATTCAGTGGCCATGCAGTCAGAGCTTCTCTAGGCTGATTCTGTCTTCTCTGAAATGTGAGAGTCACTTCCATTGTGTTGTAAGTGGATGCTAACTCTTCTTCAGTGTTACTTCCCATCCCTTTCTTAAGGATCATTTGCTTGCTCAGGTTAGCCTATCTGTTAAAGTTTTGTTTCCCTTCACTTTCTTGTGTGCAACTGTAGGGGAAGAGAAACAAGGTATATTTTATTCCAGTATTACAGTTCTTTTTTGTTCTCTGTCTCTTAGTGAAAATCACTAACAACAGAATGAACTAATTAATTCCTTTACCTTCATGAGAAGTATCATTCCTGTTTGCATTCACTTGAAAAACATTCTACTCCTTGCTCATCAATGATAAGATCTTCATTACTTCCTAATTTATTACACATACAAGAGAACATGGAGATACTGAAGTTCCTTGTTCAAGTGCATGATAGGTGACTTCATTTCTCTTGCCTTCAGCTAGCTGCTGCTTTGTTGTAATGTGGTGCTTGTGTGTTACATTTGTGGGTTTTATTAAGAGAGCAGGAGGTACACATCTTGTTGTATATATGGTGGAGGCTGTTAGGTAGCTGGCAGATGGCAATAGCATTGGAAAAACTGAATGTGCTTGGGAAATCGGTTTTGGAATGCCTGCTCTGATATTTCACTATTGTTGAAAAGTAGCTTTAGAGTGGCAAACTTCAGAGAGCTGTTTGTGTGCAGCTGGGACTGAATTTACAGACTACCTTTCTCTGACTTGCTAAAAAGCCAAGGATTGACAACCCCTTTCATCCTGCATTATCCAGTGCAGCTTTTAACTCCAAGAAAACTATGTTCACAAATTGATGCTCTGCTCCTTTGGGGTTGGTGCAGAAACATTAAATTGTACTAAAATATTCATATGTGAGTGCATTTAGCTGAAAGCAATTGATGTACTTTTCCCTAGAGAGTGGGAAAAAAATTGTTGTATGGCCCAGCACTCCAGCAGACACCCTAACCATGCTTAAGAGTAATTACATAGCTTGGCTGATCAAAGGTTCTTAAAGTGAAAAAGAACCTGTAGTTGGGATACAGTTCAGTAATGTGTGCTTCTTGAATAGAGCATGTTCAGCTGCATCAAGGTAGTACCTACTGGATAATTGTTTGATATCTAATGTAATATATATGAGCTCGTGTCAAGCCAGAAAATATTTCACTGGGTTAATAGCTTGTAATTGGAAAGAATCTCTTGTATGAAGCAATTTTCATTACAGAGATTTCTTTCTAATTTCATTGTCCTTTCACTCTTGCAAAGAAAATAAAATATCTTGAGCTGACTTAAAAGGGAGTATGTGTGCCAGAAGAGTTTATTAAACGTAGCCTGTTTAAAAGCATGTCACTGGTAGGATGATAAATTGATGTACACTGAATGTTTTCAGCATAATTCAGAAATTGACATAAAAATCAATAGCTGATGGCATGCTTGCAAAGTAACTGCTGCCTCATCTCCTGTTGCACCTGTGGATGCACCGTGGTCTCTTGTAGCAGCGTTCAAAGTCACAGCAAGTTGCAACTAAAATCTGTTCTTGTGCTTCTCTTAAGCAAATGTACCTTACCTGCCCCAAGGCAGCCTCAGGCGTTTTTAAATAGTCTCCAAAGTAAAAATGAAGTAGTGTTATA
This sequence comes from Colius striatus, assembly GCF_028858725.1. Taxonomy (NCBI): domain Eukaryota; kingdom Metazoa; phylum Chordata; class Aves; order Coliiformes; family Coliidae; genus Colius; species Colius striatus. Next base: position 28,928,271 of record NC_084765.1, on the reverse strand, counting down.
TGCCACAAATTATTCTATAAATAATTGGAAGAGTCAGTAGGCACAGGAAAATAACTGCACTGGTATATGGGTAATTATAATCATGCACATATAGCACTCTTGTGCCGTTTATCCAATCTCTGTGTGACTGGCTGTACAGAATGTGGAACCAGTTGTGCAGGTTTGTGCTTGTGAAGTCTCACAGGCTTGCTGTAGAAGCTCATACCTGAGTTGGGTACATTTAAAGCACAAAGGGGGGTTTAGGGACAGCTGGGTGGGATTTTTTTCCTTTTAATGGTTAGCATACAATGATACCATGAGACATAAATGGGTCACATTTGTTGACAATGCAGAGCTAGATTAATAGTTTAAATAGCAAATGAGAAGTTGGATTATTGATTTGGAGTCTTGCCTTTGAATGGGATAAATTTGGGACTTGGAGTTTTGTTTCTTTTTAGCGTTCTTGTAAGCACTGATTTGTATCACAAACTTTGAGGTGTCTGTCAGGGTCCTGGCTCCCACTAGGGTCTTGTGGGACATTGTGTGGCCAAACAAATGAAAGGACTCCTGGCCTTGGTGACAGTTTTTTGGCAGCATTGGCTTTGGCTGTAGCCCTTGTGAGAAGCCTGCTGGGTACGCTGCATGCTGGTGCTCCCCCCTTCAGTGTTCTCGTTACTGAATACCAAGCCCTGTCTGCAGCAGCACATCTTTAAGTACTTTCTGCTTGCTCCTCCCTGCCCTCTGCATCGTAGGCTTTTAGGCTGTTGGGTCCATTCAGGTCCTGTGCTGTGTGTTTCCTCCACTGTGCTCACTCTTACCATTTGCTCTCTTCTCTGGTGTCCCTTCCCCTGTGCTGATGTCTGCTCTCCACATACAGTAATTATTTTCTGTGTGAAATTGTCTAATGCTGTGTGTCAACTGTCTAATCTGGTGCTACGCCCTTATACCATGAAAATTCTGTCTTTCCTTGACTTTAATTGCTGTTGGGACTTCATTTGTATTGGGCAGTGCAGCGAGCCCCTTGGTGCCGAGCCTGTGTGCTGTTCATTTTGCCCTTCTAAGGGCCTCATGTGGCACAGCGCTGGCAGCAGCCCTTCAGTGAAAACCTGCCTGTGCACAAGCACCAGGGAGTTGATAAACGCTGCTTCATGTCCTGGGCTTTGACATAAGTGCCTGTAATTGTAGACTGTGGATCAGCTGCCTGACAGCAGTAATTAGAGCAGCTTCCAAGGATCCAACATGCAGGAACTTGGAGTTGGTGTAAAGCCATGTTGGTTGGCACCTGAGAGGTGTGATACAGACTGATGCAGACTCTGATGCAGTTTGGTGCCTTGGTTTGGGTCTCCTGCACAGGTGAGCTCTGCAGAGCCACACTCTCATCCCACACCTTAATGTGCTCCCTGCTGACAGTGCACTTGTTGCAGAACAGTGCGGGGCGATGCTGCTCCCTTGTACCCAACTGCTTTCTGCCCTCCCTCAGCTCCTAGTCCTGGCTTGGGACTTTGAATGCTAACACAGTAGAAATTATAGATGTGATAAAAGCTAATGAGTTCAGGAAAAACATCAAAAAAGGGGTATTTTCCTGAAAATAACTTGGAGATCTGAGTTTCTGAGTCTTTTATCATCTCTCTGGATGAGCAGTTGGATTCTCTCCTTGGAGAGCACTGAACAGTCCTGAATCACAGAATCTCAAGGGATGGAAGGAACCTCGAAAGATCATCTAGTCCAACCCCTCTGCCAGAGCAGGATCTTTATTGTTCAGAACTTCTGGGTCCTTTGTGACCCTCTTGCTAAACTGTAGAATAGATGTAAACTAAGATGTGAGCAGTATTGATAACAAACATACTGTACTGCTTGTCCTTTCTATGAAAACATTACTGAGGTGCTGGCCTGCGGCTGTTATCCCAGCCAGAGAGCCAAAGGTAGATAACCCAGGAGGACATGGCCTCAGTGCGCAGCCAAGGCTTTTTAGACAAGGCTGGTGATCTCCAAATGTCCTTTTAATGAAACATCTTTGTCTTTCCTAGATACTTTAATAGAACATATACATAGGCATCTGGCTCCTGGTTAGCTGGATTCCTTCCAAAGACTGAACTCACGATGTTAAACAGACTGGTAAGAGTCTCTGGTAGTCTAGATGACTGCCACTTAATGAATTGCTCAAAAAAACCCTAAATCAAATTACAGTAATGTGTTTTAAAAAAGAGCTTATATTAAAGACTATATGATGTTAGAATAATTTCTCCTCTAACATCTGTTCTTTTATTTGGTGTAATTAGAATATTGCGTTCTTACCATGAGTTGTTATGTGGACATATTACATTACATTGCAGCTGTGGTTAAAGTGGATTGACCTCCAGTAGTCATCTACTCAGTTAAAAAGCTATTGAGGCTAAGAAATTCCGTGTGTCTTCAACAGCTGTGTGTTTTTGTGGAAGTAGATAGACTAGATTCTGTGTTTCAATTTCAAAGAAATCCTTTTCAACAGAAAAGACTTTGCTCCTGCTCTGTTTTCCCTCCCCTTCAGTTTTTACAGGAGACAGCTTTTGTAGAAAAGTGTAGAAAAGCTTCATAAATTTTATTTATCTATTCCTGTTCAAAATCTGATGTAATAGGTGAAATCTGTAGCTGTAGAAACATCAGAAAGCAATCATCTTTTTTTTGGATGTGTGTGTGAAATGATACAGTGACTGTAGGGTAAAAGCAGTCTGCATGGTCTCTGTGTCTGAGCACCTTCATTTGCCATCCCTTTCCGTCGGGCCGTGCCTGTTCCACAGCTGTGCTTTGTTCTGTCATGTTAAAAGCCACTGAACTCTGTGCATGTCTTCAGTTGCACAGCGAAGATTTTTTTCGCCCTCTTTACACTCACTGGCCTCCAAAAGAATTTCTTGAATTAGATGGTGTGTTCTTAAATATGAACTAGCCTTGGTAGTTTTAAAAGATAAATTCTGTTAGTGTTTGGGAGTGGGTCAGGAATTCTGTTGGTGTTTGAGGGCGAGTCTTTTCCGGGCATGTATAAATACCACCTTTTAATGGGCTTTGACAGGTGATTCCCTAACTAGTTTTGTTACTACAGTTTCCTCTTAGTGAATGAGTTGGTGAAAAGTAATTCTTTGGCTTTCTTCTGTGAAATCAGGTAGTTAAACAGTACAGGTTTGTTAATTGTACTTGTGGTGGTAAAATTGTCAGAGCTGAAAATGTACTTGGGTTTGGATAGATAATAGCAGGGGTGACTTTCAGCCTGAGGGGGAAAAAGTAGTTTTCTGCTGTAAATTAAAGCTGTCAACAGATATCTATTGCCTGTGAATTTCCACTTATTTTGAATGTCCATCTCTTTGGAGATGCTGCACTGGGAGCCCTGAATTGTAAAGCTGTACTGCACGTCAGTGCTTACCTGGGAAGCTCTCCTTGGCTCATCCTGTGTAGGAGCTGATAGCGACTGGGGAAAGAAAAGCTTTAGGGCACGTGAATGTTGAGGGCTGGGTAAATAACAGAAACTGTCAGTACAAGTGTCTAGTGCACTAGCCCACTTCAGTGTCTGAAATGTTTTATCCTGACATATAGGAAGCTTGTTAAAGGTTTGAACTCACGAGTTTCAGCTTTGTGCAGCCTGTCTTATTTAAAGGATCCTAGAAGCTTCAGACAAAAAAGGTTACGTTTTCTCTTTAGGCAACTGCTTATCTCGTTGTAGGCTATCTTGCTTAATGTTTGCCTTGGGAATCTCCAGAGTCATGGGTAACACTGATTGCCCAGTCCTCTAGCTGAGCAGATCACTTTTTTCCTTCTTTTTTTCCCCCCCTCTCATCAGTCTTTGCCAGACACTCCTTTGAGATTCTCCTTTTACAGTTACATTGCATCTCCGAGGGAGGGAGGCAACCAATCATCATCTGCCTTTAATATTGAAAGCTACTGTAATGTGACAGCTACTGCATGCCTGATTTTGAGGAAGGTTTGTGAGAGCTTCCTGAAACTATGTCATGGGTACCAAAAATGTCTCATTTCTGTTTTCTTCTAGGAACTTTATATTGCCGTGGGAATATCGGGAGCAATCCAACACTTGGCTGGAATGAAAGACAGCAAGGTATAATAAAGATGGATGTGCTAGAAAAGATTTTTGAGGAAGGAAATGAGTTGACTTTCTTGCTTTTACGTCAGTATTTAAGCCAGTTTTCTGGTTTTGTTAGTGTTAAAATTGCCCATTTGTCTGTTTGTTTAAAACATGCCAGTCCTCTAAGGCTTGCCAAAAAGATAGTGGCAAAACATCTAACACAGTAGAAAAATCATTGTGCTACAGCCCAAAGTTGTAAGTAGAAGCTACTAATTGACTTTGTTTATTTAATGAACCCCAAACCTGTCTATGCCTGAATTCTATACAATAGTTCCATTTGCATTTATTTCTGAGTATGACATATTAATTCATGCATAACAATGTGCAATTTGAATTATGAACTTAGTATTCCATAAAGTAAAAGATGGCTCTGACATCCCCCCATTTAGCCATTCAAATGGAAACCTATTCTAAAACGGCAGTAAAACTTTAAAAGGTTTAACTCGTTAGTTGCCAAAGCAGATAATCTGCAGTTGGAGTTGCCACTTGGGAATGAGGAGCGGAGTTACCTCACAGGGAAGGCTGGAGGTTGTCCTGCCTCCCCAGAAGTCCATATAGAGAAAAAGATGTCTCTCTTTTTTTCTGTTTCCAGGGAATGAACTTGGGCTTTCTGACAGAAGCCAAAGCCAGAACTTTGAATAGCTTGTAAAACCGAGGAAATGGGTTGCAAAATTTTACAGGCATGTCCTGGTGTTTAACCAATGGCAGGCCAGCGAGTCTATGTGATTGGTGACTGTCCTTGCAAGCCACCTGCCTGCTGGGATGATCTGTGCTTTCCTACAGTTTAGTTCCTTTTGCATGTATTATTTAAACAGTTTGGGGAACACGATGTCAGCTGGATTTGGGATATGGTACCCTTTTTGGGGCCTCAGGCTTCTAAAATCAGGACTTGAGTGGTGTTAGCATTTGTCAACACAGTGGAGAAAAAACAGCCCAAAGGAGAAATGAAGGACAGATGATGGGCAGGGATGAAGGTCACTGCTGAGAAGCATAACAGGATCTGTAGCAGGGTCTCTTCACCAGCCTTAGTGGCACTGTAGTCTCTTCTGGCAGCGCAGCAACATGGAGAGGACAGGGGCAGCCGGGCAGTGGGAGAGCCACGGAGCAGCACGGCTGCGGTGGCTCTCACTGCCTCTGCACTCTGCTGCTGGCTGCCAGGCCACAGCATGAGGAGTGTCTTTGTTTCCAGGAGTTTAGTCTCCAACTGTGAGGAAAGAGGAGGGCTGGTGGGATTAGTACATCCATTGACTGAGAACTGGGTATTGAAAGCTGCTCGAAATGTGTCTGACCCTCTATTGTATTTCTCTCCTGCCTTATCTCAGTTAAGACTACCAAGGAATCTGGTTTTAGGTGCCAGAAGTTCCTTTGCTGCAAAAATACTGAGCAGCAATATTGTCCTGTACTCTTAACACCAATCCCTCCACTTTTTTGGCTTTTCCAGTGCCATGTTTGACATTTTTAGATGTTCTTTTCTAGGAAACGAGGACAGATGCAATTTGCCAATGTGAGATGCATATGTAACAGTTTCACTTCTCACATGTAGTGTGGTTTTTCTAGTGTAAATGAATGTGTATATCGTAAAATTCAGTTTTACTTATTTGTGTTTGAAATGTGTAGTTACTGAAGAGACTCAATTTTTACAAACATATGTAATTATGCAGCCATGGGAACTCTGGAGCGTCCTCCATCTTCCCTCAGTGCTGTGAGTTATCTGGCACTGTGAACTTGTACACTTTGCAATACATTTTCCAAAGCAGTCAGATGCTTTCTACCAAGTGAAGTATATAATTTATTTGTCCTTTTACAGCAAGGTAGAAAATGCAGCTTTTGAGCAGACCTGTAGAATTGTTGCTTATTTGCTTTCTTATTTTTAAACCCCTCATGAGGTAGTCACAGCATCTTTTCTTTCTAAGAGGTTTAACTTGCCAAGTTCTGGTGCAAGCAATGTGATGCTTTTGCTTCTTACCCTGGAAGGTCCAATGCAGCAATGAGGTAGAGAACCAGGTCTTGCTAAAGCACCCCTTCAGCTAATGGAGACAGGAAGCACTGGGCTGCCAAACTAAAGTTTAAGACAGTTTTGCAAGCAACTGGTGTTAGTTAACTATTTTTGTGATGAGGACAGGTCTGACAGCCCCAGCTGGGTGTCAGCAACTGCCAGCCTCAGTCTCGGCATTAGCCCCCGAGCCTCATGCCCCTGGGGATGGATCTGCAGAGCACGGTTACAGTCTTTACAGAGCCAATATCCTCAGGCAGCACAGCCTGGATCTTGTGCCCTGCACTGGAGGACTGTCAGCAGAGGTTTGTGTTTACAAATTGAGGTAACAGAAATAAAAACAACAACAAAGCTTTGGGAAAAATCTTTTGGGGAAGCATTACTGGGACGCTTGCAGGTCTTTGCTTAGGAGGTGGCATGAGGGCAGCAGCAGTCCTCCCCTCCTTGCATACATGGTGTGATCCTTTACAGTGAGTCACAGGACACAGATGACCTGTGAAGGAAAAACATTTCTGTGAGTCTGAAAAACATAGAATTTGCAAACTTTGGTTTGGCTGCCACTAGGTGTATGCTACCAAGCCATTCATGTTGTTGGGCAAGTCCATTCAGTGGAGGGAGCAAAAGCAGAGGCACGTGAGCTGTGTGTTGTGGGGAACGGCGGGCGAGTGTATGGGGTAAGCACTGGCTTTGAGCTGTCCCACGGCGTCTCGCTGCCTCGGCTCGGCACTCACAGGGCAGCATGTGGGGGGAGGCAGTGTTGGAATGCTGGGCCTTAGGCCCCTGCTTGCTGTGTAGGGCTTGTTTCAGGAGCTCTCACGTTCTTTTTTCTTTTTCCATCCTTTGTGGACTGCTCCCCATCCTGTTTGATGTGGCACTCACATGCATTTTCCTGGAAACTGGCACAGGCATTTACAGAATTATCTATGTGTATGACGGACTTTAGCCAAGAGGCCTTTTCTGCACCCTTGGCATTTTGATCCCATGTTTTTTTCTATTATGTGACAAAGCAGGTGACATGTCTCCTAGTAGGCAGTGGGGCCTGTAGGCATGGCTTTGGTGAACTTGGTGTAAGTGCTACCACTGAGGTGTTTCTTTAAGGGTACAGCTTTGCTCTTGTACATAATCTTTTGTAGTCATTCTTCTTCTAGACACTTCAACAGGGAAGGATGCAATGCATGCAATGAGCAGGGAAAGGAGAGGTTTTTTGAGGTGTGTGTTTGGTTTTGTTTGTTCTCAAAGTGGAAAGGAAAAATGTTAAATGCTGCGATCGTTATCTTCTGCTTCTAGGGGCTTGGTGAGAATGTAGCTCATGTTTCTCAGATAAGGCCTGTTGCCTGTAGTCCAGTTCTGGACATTAATGGGCATCTGTATTCACATGGTGCTTTCCTGTTGCTTGCAGACCATTGTTGCCATCAACAAGGATCCAGAAGCTCCGATTTTCCAAGTGGCAGACTACGGACTGGTGGCAGACTTATTTCAGGTGAGGCTAAACTTGGAGGTGTGCAGTGTAACTGCTAGTTTAGACTAGTATGATCCAGTAAGCCTTGCAGATGTGTGTGAGGGTGTTTGCTTTGAGGTGTTTTGTTAAAGAGTTTGCTCTATGGTTTCATTGTTTTCATGCTCAAACTTCAATCTGTGCAAGTTGGAAGCTGTGGTGTGGTTGGGAGGGGGTGGCCAGACTGCCTAGGCTCTAGTTTCCCAAATCTGAACCTGAAGTGAACCAAATCTGAAGTGAGAAATAACTGCACCAAGGTGCTTACATGGGTTTTTAAGCTTTATAAAATACGGAGGTCCAGACTTGGCAGGAGGAGTTCCCTTTTTTGCCCGGGCTTACTGCTGTACTGCTGCCCGTGAGGAACTTGCAGTTCTCTCTGAGAACGTGGAGCCGTGAGCTGCCCCAGGCCAAGTGCCTACAGCTCGTGTCCACATGTGTGTGAGTGGGGGAGCCCATGGTGGCTCTGTGGAGAGGTGTGGGCAGAAACTCTGCCAGCACTTAATGCCATTCCTGAACTAATGCCCGCTGGCTCAGCGGCGAGCACGGGCCTTTTGTAAGCCAGAGACAAAGTCACATTCTGAAGAAACACCGTGTAGACAATTTCCTTAATAAATTTTGTACGAATGCATTATTTCCACCTAATGGAAATGTAGCTCTCTTAAATAATTAAGAGGCTTTATTCAGCAGGAGAGAAGTGGGGAGTGCTGTGAGCTGGGGTGACCCACAGCCCCTGGAGTGGTGGGCTGGGAGGATGGGGAATGTAAATGGGGAGGGGGGGGGTGCGTGCTGCACACAGAGAGGTTGGGGGTGGGGGTGAGAGAGAAGACGCTATCCCAGCACTGGTGTTTGCAGGCGGTGCCAGAGATGACGGAGCTCCTGAAGAAGAAGTGAGTGACGGTGATGGACCCTGCACTGTGATTGGGACGTGGAGGATAAAGGCAAATAAAAGATTGTGCTGGAAATCAGTGGGGTCACTGTGGTGTTGGGATGTTTTTGGTGGGCAATGAGGATGGCACAGAGTGGTGGTAGAAGATGGGGAAGGAAGGGAAGGATGAAATGAAAGAGGGATACAAGGCAGGAGGCGACGTGTTCGTCAGTGTTTATTCCCATCCCTGCTTCCCTCCCAGCTGCACTCAGCCCCAGGCAGGGTCAGGCCAGGGACTGGGCTGGGCCCAAGCTGTCCAGCAGCTCTGTCCTGTCCCTGGACACTGTGGGTCTGTGCTGGCCCAGAACTGGTGGAAGGTCCACGGTGCTCCTGGGCACCATCAGGCTGGTGGCAGGACAGGTCCATCGTCTCTTTGTTCCCGCAGGCACTGTGGGTCCATGTTGGCGTAAGACTGGGGGAAAGTTCCTTGTGCCCCAGAGGACGCTGTAGGCCCCATCTGGCCCAGAGCTGGTGACAGGGCAGGGCGTCTGTCACACTCCATGGGCACTGGTAGGCAGAGGTGTGGCAGGTTTTGTCCCACGCTGGTTGCTGGTACAGGAGTTGCCTCCACCACTGCCACCTCTTGAGCCAGCACAGAGAGCATGCCCCCATAGATGTCCCTATTCCTCAAGGCTGTCTATGCCTCAGGAACCCTGCCCAGCCGTGGCTCGTGGGGCCCCAGTGCCCCGTACTTGTCATCGATCAGCGGGGCAGGCTGGGGGCAGTCAATGAGTGGCTTGAGCTGGAAGACGTCAAGGCTCTCCTGGTTCCTGTGGTTGTAGACGCTGAGCTGGTGGCCCAGGTCAGGACTGGCCCCCACCGAGCTTGCTGGGCTGGGCAACTTCAGGTTGATGGGATCCAGCCCCTTCTGCGCCAGGCAGGCCTCTTCTGACAGGGACGACAGCAACTCCTGCACCATGGCCTGGGCCACCCGCTGCCGGCTGGGCATGAGGTCAGCCCTGGGACCGGCGCCGGCCTCGGCCGTGTCCTCGCAGGCCGTGCTGCAGTCCGGGGAGGAGCCCAGTGTCTGACTGCTCTCGCTGCAGGCCTGTGTGCCCGAGCTGACGGTGGAGTGCGAGGCGCTGCCCGACGTGATGCTGGCGGATGTGCCGGTGCTGCCCAGGCGCAGCGGCACCTCAACTGTGAAGAGGTCGGAGGAGATGTTGGGGCGATGGACATCAATGGCGGCGGTGGTGACCACACAGATGGCTGCCTCGGGGACGCCGCTGTCTGCAGGGGAGAGAGCACAGAGAGGCTGCTGAACGCCTTGTGGGGTGGGAGGGACAGTGATGGTGACACAGGAACCTTTCCTAACTCCCTGCGCCCATGACACCTCTGACAGCACTACTGCCTCTGTATCTGATGGGTACAGATGCCTCAAGCCTCTTTCAGTTCACATAGCTTTAAAAATAGAGACTATGTATACATACATATTTATGGAGAGAAATCTGTATCTCCACAGCTAAGTAGGCAAAACAGGCACATATATATATATCTATATCTATATCTATATATATATATATCTCTATCTATCTATATATGAGTACCATATACCTCCCGTGTGTGTGTGTGTGTCTGTGTGTGTGTGTCTGTGTGTGTGTGTCTGTGTCTGTGTGTGTCTCTGTGTGTCTGTGTCTGTGTGTGTGTGTCTGTGTGTCTCTGTGTCTGTGTCTCTGTTTCTCTGTGTCTGTGTGTGTCCGCACACACACATACATCTATAATTACCTGACTGCACACACCCCACTTACATATATGTATATTGTTCTGTGGGTATAGAAAGAGATAAAAATGTATACAGAGCAGTATGTGTGTGTGTGTGTATACATATATATATATATATATATATATATATATATATATATATATATGCACACACACACACACACAGAGACATGTATACATACATATATATGTACAAATATAGAAAAAAAAAAAACTATGTCTGAATGCATCCCCACATCCCTCAAACTCTTTATTATATAGCTTTTAAAATATAGCTATCCTTAAGTCAAGATACATCTTTTATAAATCCATCTATACACTGAGGGCTCTTTACACAGCTTCTACATTATACACATCTGTAAATATACACACACCTTTTAAAATACCTCATTCATGTAACAGGGATGCATATGCAGGACTAGATAGCTCCAACTAATACTGTGTACCTCTATCTATGTGCATGTGCACACTTCTGTTACATAAAATGGGGGGGGAAGTGATCTCTCTCTCTCTCTCTCTATATATATATATATATATAAAATTACACACACACATATATGGTAGGGGTTGGAATGGGCCTTTAGAGGTCATCTAGTCCAACTCCCCTGCAGAAGCAGATTCACCTAGATCAGGTCACATAGGAACATGTCCAAGAAGGTTTTGAAGACCTCCAAGGAAGGAGACTCCACAACCCCTCTGGGCAGCCTGTGCCAGGGCTCCCTCACCGTGAAATAGTTTTTTCTTATATTTAAATGGAACTTTCTATGCTCTAGCTTCATCCCATCATCCCTTGTCCTGTTGCTAGCTACTATAGAAAAAAAAAAAAGATTTATATATCTATACATATCTATCTATCTATCTATATATATATATATGTGGGGGGGAGGGGGGAAGCAGGGTGTGTATAAATACACATATATACAGCCTTCCCCCACCCTATTCTTATAAGGATGAGGAATATTTTATATATATATATATATATATATATTTATATTTATATTTATATATATATATCTCTATACACATCATACACACACAGACACTATAGTACAGTTCTCCCATATAGCAGACATTCTATCTCTAAATGTACATTTTTTTTTATACACAGTCCCCCGCCACACATCTGCTATGTAGTACATAGTGTCCCCCCCCCCCATGCAATATATAAAAACATAATTATCTATTGATAATAACAACACACACAACCCACCTACCTGTAAAAAGCCAAATATGTTTGTTTGCTTGGGTTTTTTGGGTGGGGTTTTTTTTTCCTTTTGGTGTTTTTGTGTTTGTGGGTGTTTTTTTTTTCTTTTGGGGGGTGTACTCTCTCTCTATATATATAAACATTTATTGGTACATACGGTACATACATCTTGAAATACATTACCATGTGTATAATAGGGATGAATATGGGGGATATACATCTATGAAAATAATACCATATATACACATACACACTATACACAATGTCTGTGTCTACACACACAATCTCTTTTTTCTCTCTCTCTCTCATGTGGGGTGTATGAGGAGGCCTCACATGTAGCCCAGTATACACCCTTCCACGCACATTTGATGTACGATACACAAGACATAGCCACCCCTTTCCATACCAGTCTCTAAAGTAGAAGCTGGGCACAGAGTCTCTGTGCCAGCTGAAGGCTCGGTCCCACCTCCAGCACTGGGGAGCGTTTCCCCCCTCTCCCCACCCCTGCCCAGTAAGTCCCAGAGCACCGAGCGGGTTGGGCAGCAGGGTATCCCCTTGCAAATTGTAATAAACTGTTAGTACCAAATCTCTCTAAACCCCGTAGAATCCAGCTGTGGTGAATCGCTCACTATTCTCCTTTGGTGGCATTTGCCAGCAGACACCCAGGAGCCCTTCCTTGGCAGCTCTCAGTCCAGCAGACAGCGCTGGAAATGTTTTTTATACTTTTCTTTGAAATGCTCATGAAAGCTGCCCTGAGAGACGTCCCGGCGCCAGGGAGCCGCTGCCGCTGCAGGCCTGGAGTAGCCGTGTCCCTCCCGCCAGCGGCTGCAGGTCGGCCTTGGGCAGTGCTCTCCTGCCTTGGCCACGGTCTGACAGGTGGCTGCGGCACCGGCCTCACGCAGCTGACTTTGGGGTAGTGTCCCAGGCAGCACCAATGCCCCACCGAAGATATTGTGGCCTGCGGGCTGCACCGCCAGCCGCTTACCTTCCTGTGCAAATAACAGTTCTATTGCTCAGCCACAGGGAATGCATATATAGGGATGTATAGAACCTAGAACACACAGAGATTCTACGGTATATCACAGAATCATAGAATGATAGGGTTGGAAGGGACCTTTAGACATCTAGTCCAACCTCCCTGCCCAAGCAGGTCCACCTAGATCAGGTTGCACAGGAACGTGTCCAGAAGGGTCTTGAAGACCTCCAAGGAAGGAGCCTCCACATCCTCCCTGGGCAGATTATGAGGATGTCTATAGAGGGCAACATATCTACACCTAATACTGTATACCTACATATACGTGCATGATATGTACATATACATACAGACATATATATTGTATATAATAGGCATATATCCACAGATCTATCTATGTGCACCTCGCTATTTTATATACATACATAATCTTTACATACAGATGTATTTGTCTACATATGGGGAATATATGTATGCGTGTGCATCTATATATCTATCTCTCTCTATATATATATAGATATCCACTCCATATATATATATAGTACATAATGTATGTACAACACCTTTATACATAGATATGTATATCTCAGCATGTGTGTGTATACACATACACACACACATTGTATAGGTTGGGCTACACATACATAATACATTATACCTATCTGTGAATACACACACATATAAAATTCTCTATAGATCCATACATATGCAGACATGGTCATTCGCAAACCCCCCTCATTTTCATCAATCTTTTTAAATGTAGACCTTGGTCTAGATTCATATATCTTTATATATAGCCATGTATATAATGGGGATGTATATGGAGGGTTATACACAAAAATACTATATACCTACATGTGTATGCACATATGTATTTTATGTGTGTGTGTGTATAGTCTCTCCCTCACACACATATATACAGATTTTATATACTCAGATACATATCTTTATATATACATTTATCCATTTTTAGAGAGAATATCTCTATGTGTGAGTACATGCAAGTATCCCCCATTTATAATATACTATACCTGCATATGTACAAACATTTTGTATCTATTATGTATAATACATATGTGTGTATATATACACCCATGTATTTTCCAATATATAATAAATTCTATACATATATACACAAGCTCTCCCATACCCACTCGCATATCCATCTCTTTACAAATATTTACACATAAAATTTTTGGCGCTACACACACATTTTATCTCTCTTTATACCTCTCTGCATACACACATATTTAGGAGCATGTATAGGGATATACCTATATACAAAATACCATGTACCTATAGATGTGGATATGTATATACATACAAGTTATAAATATACACATGATACAGCTACATCATCATAATTTATAATACAGACATACTACTATGACACAATGCAGATTCAAAAGATAGGTATATATACAGACACAGTTTCTCTCAGGCCTTCTCTTTCAAAATATATGAGATTATCTCTTCTTAAATAAAATATACACTCCCCACATGTATACACAGGGAATTTAACACTGAGGGATATAGGTATATAATACATTAAATATATTCATATTATATGTAATTACACATATTAAAATATTAATATACAGTTTCTCTCACAGAGACATGTATACCTTTATAGATAAATCAGTATTTATATATCCCTATGTGTATATATGGGTATAGACATATACATTACGAATGTATATACACACGCTTTATACATACTACAGAATACTTTATATATAACACATTTATATAGATTTTATGTTGTAAGTAGTCACACACACCTTTTAATATGTATTTCGTCTACAAAATGACACTTATGTATATGCAGTTATACACACACCTTCGTGTATCTTTGTATAAACTTAAATACGTACACAGATATATCTTTATATGTAAATATATCTAACTGTGTATATATATATACACACCCCTATATATACACACATACACACATATCTTATGTAATACAGAATACATAAAAAATATGTATCTAAGTACATAGACACCGTAAAACACATCTTTACATATATGAAAAATCAGATCTTTCATAAGTGTGTGTGTGTGTATATAATAGATAAAATATATTTGCATTTTCCCTATGTGTATCAATGTAGGGATGTATCTACAAGGATACACATATATAATATATAATATATGTTTATGGCCATATACTTACACACATTTGTATTTATTCTTATGTTACATGTTCATGTCTCTTTCTCCATGTGTGTACATGGATATGGGAATATAGATATATAAATACATTATGTATATACATACATTTATGTCTATAATATATACATATATATTCAGATATCATTTCTCCTCTCTCACACCTTCTACCTCCTTTACATATCTCTATATATATTTTGATATTTAATGTATGCATTTTGATAAAATATATGAATAATCAAAATTATAAGTTGTAAATAAATGATCAAATATTTTAGATAAAATATCTAAAATATAGTATGTCTATACACAGGCACAGCCTCAGTTATAGACATACCTTTATATAAATCCTCTCATAAGGATAGGTGGATGTATGGATGTTTGAAGATACCTACATGTTATATTATACACATATATGTGCAAACATATCTATCTCTATATATATGTATGTATATATATATATAACACTAATGTCTTTTTTTATATGTGTGTGTATCTGAGTTTATGTGATATATGTGGGATGTACATCTATAATACATTATAGATTTACATGCATACACATATATACACATTTTATATACATAATCTGTATGTACATACAGAGACACTCTTACCTAGGTATAATGTATCTTTTTATATACATCTATATTTCAGTGTGTCCCTATATACTATACATGGAAGCATACAGATGGGATATATGCATAATAGTACATTGTACTTATGCATGTATACATATATGCATCTTCTATATATTACATGTATGTGTATATGCAGACACATCTTTTTATATGTCCCTGTGTACACATGGATATATCCATACATAATACATTATGCCTACATATACACATTTTTAATCCCTACATCAAATTCTGTATAGATAAGGGTGTGGGGGGTGTGTGGCCCACCTGACACTTGACACTCGCAGCCTGCTGAGCCTCCTCTGGTCTGGGCCAAGCCGCTGCCAGGGGACACCCATTGCAAACTTGACCTCAGGGCACAGGCCCCGCCCTGCCTGCCAAGGCAATTTAACCTTCCTGAAGGGTTCCCAGCACACTGCTGCACTATGCTCACTCCCCTCTTTCTGATCTTTTCTCCATGCTGTTCATTCTCAGGTCCATTTGAACCACTCTGTGGTCTGGACAGCCTAGCTAGGGGGAAGCAACCTCTCCCACATCTCCAGACTATAACAGGTGCCTTCAGCAGGAGCAAACTTGGGGGCTTTCAACCTTCAGACAGTTACTGTTTTGATATAAACTTCCCTGGAGCAATCTCAGAGATGCCACGGTGGGTTTCATTTCCAGGACAGATGTACACCACTGTTAGTCTCACCTGGTTTACAGCACATAGTGCAATGCAAAAACAAAGTTAACATTTACACTTTCAAGCAAAACTTACCACTGCTAGGCTCATTGTAGTATCGAGTGATGTAATTATTCATGTCATCCTCTGAAAGAACAAAAAGGCAGCCATTAGAAGTCCATTTATTTGATTGAATGGTTGAAATTCCAGCCCTCTGCCCTGTATGCCCAGAGCACCACCTTTTCTGTATTTTGAGGCCAGAAGAGCAGATGTGATTTGGAGACACATTACACCCCCCCATCCACACCGTGGCTGCAGTTAAAATAGGGATTATCTTTTGCTGCAGTTCTTTATGGCACCAGCCTGAGAATGAGGCATTCTGGGCTCCAAAGCAAACGTGCTCCATGATCTTTCCAGACTGATGTAGGGCTGACCAGGTCCCCAGGCCTGTTTCCTTACCGTTTGTGAAGACAAGTGTAATGCTGGCCTTTTTCTGGGCAGCAGGGCCCTCCCCGCCCGCAGTGGCACAAGCATATAGCTTGCACTTACCCAGACAGTCCTACTCTTGCTGTTATACCATGGTACACCATCGAGTGACCCCCTTCCACAGGGTTACTAATCAGAAAGGCAAGCACTGTACAGCACCTGTGACCTGAGCTGCCTTCTCGCTCGCAGTAACATTAGTCCCTCCCTGGCGAGACTCAGCACTTGCGGGAGAGCCCAAGCACTCTGCTGCTGCCTCCCAGTCTGCAGCCATTTCCCTACTCTGCCATGGAGCTCTCCAAGTAGGGGCACTGGGAGGGCAGCATTTCTTTCTCCCATTTTTTTCATGTGGCTCAATGCTGCTCCTCATTTCCATTTGCAACCCCCTCCTGAGACCTGTGTTGTTGCCATGCTGAGCAGCAATGACACAACCATTGCTCCTGAGCAGCCTCCCTGTGCTTCTGCACTCGCTCCTTGCCTTGAACTTACTCTGTGAAACACGGGTGACTTAAATAACGAGGAAATTATATCGAGCGTGTTTCCAGAAGAAAGGCTAGAACTTCGTCCCTTCAACCTCAAATGACATGGCCAATAAAAGCCACATGAGTTTATTGAAACAAGTGGAAAAATGCCTCTCCAGCTCAGCACAACAACCAGCTCTTTAGCAGTTGTAAATCGATGTAGTTTTAATGTGTAGATCCCTGCTTCTAAAACAATGTCTCTTTTTTATTCAGAATGAATAAAGAGTCATATTTTGTTATACCTTACACAGACATATGTAATATAGAGCATAATATTTAGAGTATCTATTGGTTTAAAGTATACTCTAAAAGACTTTTGCAAGTCATGTGTGTAGTACTACAACTCGTAGCACATACAGGAGAGCCTCACCTGAACGTCAATAATGGTAAGAAAATATGAAGACATGACCACAAAAGGAGGAGCTATATTGCATATACAGATTTTTAGATGCTGCAGATGACAGTGGGATTTCCTGTTGTCTTACTGAAAAGCAGAACATATTACAGTTGTTGAAAAGGAAAGTAACAAACTCCTATTGTTGCAATGTTGAGCAGAACGCAAATATTGCTGCTAAGAAAACAGTATCAGCAATCCAGGAAGACACAAGCTTACAAGCAACCTGACCTGACCAGTTTGCGGTGTATCATCTGCTCTAAAAGCATTCTCTCCTTTTAAGTGCTCTTTTTGATACCGTGTTTCAGAAAACCATGCTCATCCCTTTGAGCCAGATTTCCTTCATCCCCCTGGGTCTCTGTGGCTACAGTCCTGCCTCTTCACAGCACATTGCGGTTTGCAGGTGAAAGAAACAGATGTTTTCTGGGGAACACTTTCTCCACACAACAAGACCCAAACCACTAAGCACTCTGTACCTGAAATAGCTGCACTCATAAGAAGGCAATCTAACCTGACACTGAAAGGCAACATGGTTGTTTTCCTGGTTTCATTGGCTCTTAAAAGCTTTTTTGGCCCTTGTTGATCTTTAAATGCCTGCAGTCAGAGGTGTGCTTTGTGCTAATGTCTGAGTTTAAAAAAGAGGCCTCAGAGTAGCTCAAGGCAATGCCGCTGAATTAGGAGTACATTGCATGGCTTTTCAGCTATCTGCTACTCAAATACACTTAATTTCAATCATGCATAATTTATACTCTAAATGCCACCAAACCTGCCAGCCCATATAGATACAGGTTCCTGTTCAGGCATGGAATCTTCATCTGCAGTCAGAAAATACCTGCATATCTGTATTGCTGGCAATGTACTTTCAGCCTATTTAACCTGAAGTCTAATGCTAAGCAGAGAAATGAGGCAAACACACAGAGGCTGGCCTGGACAAAGGCATGTCCTGCATGTGGAGGTTGCCCCCCATTCACCTGGCAAAAGCACACACTGCTCTCTGTGCCACAGATGGGCACTGGGGTGCTCTCGTTTCCTTTGGCTCTCATTAAAGTCTGCCCTAAATGCCAAGGTGTTTGCACTGAAGACAGAACACAGAACACAGTCTCAAAAGGTTATTCATCTGCTTTTCATGTCTTATGGCAAGGCTCAAATCTTCTTCAGGATTGCGTATGTTTATTGCCCTGGCCATCTGTCTGTCACAGAATTTCAAGGGCTCAAAAGAAGGGACCTTGAAAGATCATCTAGTCCAACCGCCCTGCAGAAGCAGGTTCACCTAGATCAGGTTGCATAGGAACATGTCCAGGCTGGTCTTGAAGACCTCCAAGGAAGGAGACTCCACAATCCCCCTGGGCAGCCTGTGCCAGGGCTCCCTCACCCTCAGAGTGAAACAGTTTTTGCTTATATTTAAGTGGAACTTTTTGTGTTCCAGCTTCATCCCATTACCCCTTGTCCTGTTACTAGCTACTATAGAAAAAAGGGATGTCCCAACCTCCTGACACCAACCCTTTAGATATTTGTAAATGTTATTAAGATCTCCCTTCAGTCTCCTCCAGACTAAACAGCCCCAGTTCCCACAGCCTTTCCTCATAAGAAAGATGCTCCAGTCCCCTGATCACCTTGGTGGCCCTGTGCTGGACTCTCTCCAGAAGTTGTCTGTCCCTCTTGAGCTGAGGAGCCCAGAACTGGACACAGGACTCCAGATGAGGCCTCACTTGGGCAGAGTAGAGAGGGAGAAGAACCTCCCTTGACTTGCTGGCCACACTC
Organism: Colius striatus; assembly: GCF_028858725.1. Lineage (NCBI taxonomy): Eukaryota > Metazoa > Chordata > Aves > Coliiformes > Coliidae > Colius > Colius striatus. Next base: position 28,909,242 of record NC_084765.1, on the reverse strand, counting down.
TTCTTGACGCATCCCAGGATGCCATTGGCCTTCTTGGCCATGAGGGCACATTGCTGGCTCATATTTAGCTTATTATCAATCAGGACTCCCAGGTCTCTCTCTGCAGAGCTGCTCTCCAGCAGTTCAACCCCCAGACTGTACTGGAGCATGGGGTTGTTCCTTCCCAGTTGCAGGACTCTGCACTTGTCCTTGTTGAACCTCATGAGGTTCCTCTCTACCCAACTCTCAAGCTGGTCGAGATCCTGCTGAATGGCAGCACAGCCTTTCATCATAAGGGAGATTCTCCACTCCATCATCTCTGTGGCCCTGCAATGAACTCTTTCCAGCAGCTCCCTGTCCTTCTTGAACTGAGGGGCTCAGAACTGGACACAATATTCCAGGTGCAGTCTCAGAAGGGCAGAGTAGAGGGGGAGGAGAACCTATCTCGACCTATTGCTCACAGCCCTTGTAATACACCCCAGGATGTCATTGGCCTTCTTGGCCACGAGGGCACATTGCTGGCTTATGCTCATCCTGCTGCCCACCTGCACCCCCAGGTCTCTTTCCCCTCTACTACTCTCTAAGAGTTCATTCCAAGCCTGTACTGGTACATGGGGTTGTTCTTTCCCAGATGTAAGACTACACTTGCCCTTGTTGAATTTCATTAGATCAGCTAACAGAATGCACTAGGACACTATTTTCAAACCAATCAGGTGCTTTCAAATCAAGGTATCAGAGAGATATAGATTATTCTTTACATCGGCAGAGGCCAATGTCAAGCACCTGAAAAGGAAATCTCATAATGCACTTACTCAGATCCCTTTGAGTGGTGAGGAAAATCAGTGATTGTCCTGGCTGTGTGTGACTGCTTGCACACGGAACTGGGAGAGCTGCCTATGTGAGTGTTATTATGTGATGGCCTTATTGATGTCATTGCTTTATACTGATTGTCTATTTATCTACAAATAGAATATATCTGTAGAAATATATATACATGTGTATGTAACATAATAAATACATACTTGTATTTACCTTGAAGAGTTTCTTATAAATGAACCCCAATAAAGAGTAACTGAATAGTAACATCAGGATAAATATTTCCAACAACAGATTAAGTTTCTGGATCCTTACATTAAAGCAAACTGACAATTAACAAACTCACCTCGGGCATATCTTTGGACATGAAAGGTTATAAACAATTTCAGTTATCTCTGATTATATTCTACATTGCTGAAGGCAAGGAGCTTAAAAAAATGCCACAAGTATACAACTGAAAGCAACTACTTGTGCATATAAAATATATAACACAAATAAGAAGTACAGTACTGCAGATTGTTATGGAACACTGTGTACATGCTTTATGATGACTTATAGTGAGATAAAGTCACTGCTGCTGGGTGTGTGCAGTAAAATGGCATCAGGAGTACATCCACATTTGCAGCTGGTGACATGCAGGAAGCTCGTACGAGCAAGTAGGGGAGAGCAGCTTTTACAAGAGGGGCAGATGGCTTATAGCATTTCAATTCTATAAGAGTGTTTTGTGTTGTCAGTGTATTTTGGTTTGAGCTCCTGACAGGGAGTTGTCTTAAAAACTTTGTAGTTCCACTTTTTTTTTTTTTAAATTCCTGCCACCTTGGAATTTTCAGGATCCAGAAAACTTAATTTTCCTCCTTTCCTAGAAATAAACCCATCTTCTAAAAAACACAGCAATGTTAGCATGCACTTCCTTTTCCAGAAGACAAACATTCAATTTAGAAGTCCTTAGCCACAACAATGCCCAAATGGTATTTATAACAAATTAAGGAACTAGCAGTAACTGACAGAAAAGGTATCTCCCTCTCATTCTGGAAACAGCAACCCTAGTAAAATGTCTATGGATGGTGATTGGGATCCCCTTCCTAGATGCACTAGGAGGAATCATAGGACCATTTAGGTTGGAAAAGCCCTGTAAGACCATCAAGTCCAACTGTAAACCTCATGCTGCCACTACTAAACCATGTCCTCGGGTGCCATAAATGAAAGTTTTTACTCCCAGAAAATCTAGTGACAAATCTGGTGATGAAGATTCAATAGTTGTGAGTTGAGAAGGCAGAATGGTAAGAGTGAGGCAGCTCTTCTTCACGTGAAAACCCATCTTAACCTGTGGCAAATGAGGATTGTTCTACCTTCCCAGGAAAGCGAGAGTGCTGGGAAGCAGTAAGATGTGCAGCAGCACTGTGAAGAACTTCAACTGAGAGAAGGTTTCACTGGGCAGGAGAAGAAATGAGCAGAAACAGGCTGTTCCCTATGGTCCAGAAGCATTATTTACTCAAGTAGCAGGGACTGCCAAAACAGCATGACAAAATGAAACACCTTGCACTAGACAGAAAGGAATGTTTGGTTGGGAGGGTTGTTCAGACTCACAGAATCACAGAATCTCAAGGGCTGGAAGGGACCTCAAAAGATCATCTAGTCTAACCCCCTGCCAGGGCAGGACCTCCTAGAGTAGGTCACATGGGAACTCCTGTCCATCTTACATAAAACCCAAATGGCCTTCCCTGACACTGTAAGCAACCACCTCTGCAAGGCTGCAAAAGTGCAGTAAAGTCAAATCAAGCAGAGGAAATAAATCCCATCTCTTAACTTGCTACCCAAATCTGTTATTGAAAAAACATGCAGTTCTTGGTCAGGATCTGACAGTTGCTGTTCTGTCTGATGAAGGTTTTCAAATTATCTGCCTGTTCTCCTGAAGACTCAGAACACATGCTCAACTGGCTCAGGGAATAATAAACTATTTAGAGTACAGTCCCATATAATCTCATCTGACCCAAGAGACAACACTGTAATCTCTCTCTCCTGGCCCTATAAAAACTCCATACATTTGGTGAAACACACAAGTGACATTCCACCCAAGGCAGATCTCTCTTTTACTTCCATAATCCCTCAATAGTGACCTTTAATCATTTCATCAATGACTTTAGTGAATGTCTGCAACCCTCCTGCATACAATAAACACCATTTGCACATCTCTTAGATTAGAAGACAGAAAAATGTAATTTCTTTTGAAATATTTCATTATTACTTTACTTCATATTTTTACTGCCATTGATTCTACTGACCTCTGTCTCTCAAAGCTGAGTTTTCTGAATAGCAAGGTTATTTTTTTTCTGCTGTGTAGTCTCCCACCGAGGATGCAAGTTCTCAGAGTAATGTCCTCCAGAAAACAATTTTGCAAGGAGGTTTATATAGAAACAGATGGTTCATCTCCATCACTGCTGACACTGGCATCTTCTCCTTAAAGTACCCCTACTGCTTTTAAGCATTTGGGAAAGAAAAGTAGCATAAAATATCCTTTGCAACAAAACCCACTAAGATAGACTCTAAGCATGCAGGTTTTTCAAGGCACAAGTTGTAAGATCAAACTATTACTTAAACACTCATAGAAATAAAAGCAGTGATGACAGCTATGCTGCTCTGACACTAGTCAATAACGCTGCCACACCTGACTTTGTCTGAAAACAACACAGCTTTAGTAGGGCACTGTAGGGCAGTGAAAGAATGTACATAATAGAAGACACCTACAGGTGTTTCTGAGGGTAGACAGTGAAGCTGTAACTTTCCCAGGGAGCTTTCCCCTGCAAATTGCCACGTAATCTCTGGCATTCCAGATCTGACTCTGGTCATCTGGACCTCGCCATCACCAAATTCTCAGCCAGACCTACCTCCTTCTCCTCAGTGATGCAAGTGTAGCACACTGCTCACTTGTACAGTCAGTTTTTAAGGCACGCTCTCTAAGCTGTGTTTTACTGTCCAGTTCACCTTTCTGGTCTTATGCAAGATGGCATGAGTAGAGCTTTTTTTCCCTTTGCTTTGCTGGCCCTAGAAGGTCTCTCTCCCTTTCCCTCTAGCAACATGGAAAGGTTGTGCCAAGAGGAAATATGAACACTTCCAGCAGACTTCCCCTGCTCTCTGTATGAAGAGAGATTGCCTGCTCACTTGTGCAAGGTGCAGTACTCAGACAACTGTTCCATTCACACAAATACCAAGTCCCTGCAGAGACTGGATGGATGCCTGAGCATGTAGATAATTCACCTTGAAAGGAACTGTCGAAGTTAGCTTGCACAGAAAAAAGCAGCAAATTCAGCCTGGTTCTAAGAAAGAAATAAACCTGAGATGGAAGTAGTGCAGAAGGAAATCCCGAATACAGAACACACTCCATCATCAGCAAACACTGCTGGGACAGAAGAATCAGGACAGAAAACCAAAATCCTGAACTGACAACAAACTGGGCGGCTTTGGCCTTTGCTTTAGCTGAAGGAGCACTGTATGCTGAGTTGAGCATGGCTGACATGCAAGACATCTGTGTGTCAGCATGGCTGGTGGCTTTGGGTAGAGAGATGGCCTGGGGGACCTCTCAGTGCTCTTTCCAACCTCGTTCTCTGTGAATATGGATCAGCAGATCCACATATGAGTTGGTCTGTACTGAAGCAAACATAGAGGAACTTGCATCTCTCTCTGCAAAATAGCCACCATTTGTTGCATGTAGAAAAACAAAGGTTGAGAACGAACATAACAAAACAATTTGCTGGGTAAACATCAGGGAAAGAGAAGAATCTAAGCAAAAGGATTCATGAACAAATTATTACAAACCGGCAACAAATAAATATAAACTGGGAACTAAGAAAAGAATTCTAATAATTTAGAAAAGTGAGATGCTGGAACACTTATAATGGTGGTAGAGGGCAAAATGCATCACCGCTGTCGGATGGAGCACGGTCTGTCTATGAAAAGGATTATTATGAAAGGCGCTGCATGCTTGAACAGTGGAAAACGTTACAGCTCTGTGTTCCTTTACCTGTCAGCAATGTCTTCACACCTCTTCACATTAATGATGGGAGACAACTCCAACCACACATGCATGACTGAATGCTTATGACTTCTTGAAGGGAAAAGTTTCTACCCTGCCTATTTGGTGAACATGAAATCCAAGAGTCTAACCAGTACCTACACATACGTTTTTGTAAGTGTTGCTTAAGGTTTAATTCCTTTGATTCCTGCCTGGATGATCAGTGTCCAGACAAAAAAAGGCCTGAAAGAGGCACCTCCAGAGAAGTCAAATCCTCACTCTTCCATGGATATATGGAGTATAATGAAGGAGTGGAGTGCACTTCAGATATAACCATTTCCAGAAGTAAGCATCAAGTAGATACATTTCCACATTTGCAAACAACCATAAACTATTTTTTATCTATTGTTCTGCAGTAACAGGGCTCTCGGAGCACTAACAGATGCTCACCAAAGGAACTGGCTTAGAGTTTGAAAGTGTTCAACCAGCTCAGACTGCCTTGCAAGGAACAACAGACAAAATCCTTCCCAGAGCCCTGCTTTGCCATCTCAGACAGTTTATGAATAATCTTAAGGGAAGTTCTCTGAAGCTCCAGAATTCTTCACGTTTCCCTCCCAGCATTCTATTTTATTCATTTATGAAACAGTGGGTACCTATGGGAAGGGCAAGCTTTACTTTTCTCCAAGCATGATCATAAATTGCAACAGTTCCCCAAAGCAAAAGACTTACTGCTAACCCCATAAAAATGGAAATTTGACTCAGAAGAGCTAAAATAAGCTTTCTGTGATGTGAACCAACAGAGCTAGGATCCAGCTCTTGCTCAAAGGAATAGAAGGGTTGCATATTAATCTTAAACTATGGCAGTGCTGTAGAATTTCAAAAACTGAAATGATATACACAGGAAAATGAGGAATTTCCACTAGGGACTCTAATTCATATATTATGGGAGAGTTTAAAGAATAATAAATTTTGGAAGGATGTATTAATGGCTGTGTGGGGCACTGTGAACCTGGCATTCCCTGAAGCCTGGAACTTTGTATACCAAACACTAAAAATGATTTGTGCAGGAGCAGAAAACTTTCAATGTTATTCTGACCATGACCAGTTACAGACTGTACAAGGTAAGAACTTAGCAAGAGAAAAAAACCCTTCCTTTATAATTTAGAGATGAACAGATAGGATAATATTTGCCATTATGTCAAATCCCTGGGAAGACGAAAGGAGATGACAGCACTTAGTATCTTTACCTTGCTCTTAGTGAAAGGCTGACCACAATGGTCCTGAAAATCATTAGTGATGCTGCTGTGCATTCACATGCAACAGCTTTCAGCCTAAGCTTGTTATAAACTGAGGCAGAGAAGTCAAGTAAAGTGCTCACAATGCAGCAAATGTCACAGCTTTGCCCTGGGTTTATAGCTCCTAGAGTCCTGCCCTTCTCGAGTCCATCATCTTTCCTAGTGTGGATAATGGTACCTTCTGGCTTGCGTGCTGAAGCCTGCGTTTTAGCCTTCACATTTGTCTGTGCTGGAGATCAATTATCTTGGCAAGACAAAATCTCTATTCAAAGCAAGTTCAAGGTCAAAATTTTCCCGCTTCTTAGTAAAATTGATTAGCAAATACCACATATCCATACATTTTTTCACAGTTATTCCTACTACATTAGGAGGTTTCTTGGTGAACTGCTCTGGCAGATAGAAGTCTGTGAGGCAGCAACCAGCTCATTTAGAGAATTAGTACAGGACTGACCAGGCCACAAAGAGCTTGCAGTTGCTCAGTCTGAAGAAGTGGTCTTTCAAGATGAGGCATGAAAAAATAGCTAGGGAGTTATGGGACACTTTCCAAGGCCACTGACGTTCTGACTAGAGCTCTTGCCTCTCCCTGTCTCATATCAGCAATTAAGGCACTTTACATACAAAGAGAAAAAGCATTGAAAGCTACCAAATCAGCCAGCACATCCAGTACTCTCCTGGTGCAGGCCAAAGTGCATGTTTCTACACAAAGTCTCTGAGGTGCTGTGTGTACCATGTGATGCTGGAGTTATCTGACTTCCTTCACCAAATGCTGTAGTATGTGGTTGCACAAAATCCAGTGTAAATATCAGAGTACAAACTACAGCTGCCCCTGAGGAGCTTTAACTTATGCACTATACCATAAAACTCCCAGGTAGGGAAATGAGTAAAAAGTCTCAATGCTTTCTTATTCCACAACCTCTCTGTGGTAAAGTATTCTGCACTGAATGTTTCTATTGTTCAATATAGACAGGGGAAATAAGATTAGCTTGAGATGGAATATCCCATTTTCTCATGCAGTATGTTCTCCAGCCAACTCAAGCTTGCTGGTTTGGCTTCAATTTGAATTCAGGGCTGATTTTTTGAAGGCTGACAAATCTAAATCACCCTGCCCTCAGGTGTTACATGTAGGGGTAATACTTTGCCAAAGCATAAGAGGCCAGCACATCAGACAGAGCCTGTTTGGCCTAACAGCTAAATTGTGGCTTTGAACTGTAGCTTTAACAGTATTAGCAACCTGGTCCCTTATTTCTCCTCCAACTAGTCAGTGTAACAGGCAACTGCATATTTTTTTTCAAAGCTCACAACTGCCATGTGGCACACAGAATGATTAACTGCAGTTTTTGCTCTGGAATCTTTAAGGAGGAGAAACACAACTTAAAGAAAATGGATCCAAAGCACTTCCTAACGTGGTCTGACACAGAGGGTAACTTACAAAACATAACCCTTGGCCCAAAAATCAGGAGTTAAAACATTGGTGGCTTATAGCTCCAGGCAGAGCAAGTGGTGTGGAAAGCCCTTGAAGACAGCACAACCAGTGTAAGCACAGCGTTTGAGAAGCAGGAAAACACAGAAATGACCTACAGAAAACATGTCCATCATCTGTGCTCTGCAGAGCCACATCTCAGAAGTATTCTGCATACCTGAGCAGGCAGAGATATGGGAGATCCTACACTGACTACACAGACCGCTTCCACATTGTGCAAATGGAGGCACCTTCAGCTGAAGACATGCTCTTCTTCCATCCAACATACCACATACAGGATTTGTTGGTTTATGTATTGGTTAGAATGGCTATGGTGTAGATGAAGAAAACGGTGAAAAGCTGTTGCAGCAACAGTCAGCATATTACTGGGAGTATAAGTTGGTGCTGTGAACGATGGCAGGGCTGGCTCACAATCTTCCTTCCTCAGGGTTAACTGCCTTCTCAAGCTGTTAGGTGAGGTTCTGAGATCTTGTAGCTTATACAGAAGCAATCTTTAAGCTAGCATTGCTAGTGCAAGATTCAAAATCTTGGTAGCCCACTACTTCTTGCCTTTGCAAAATAATCCAGGAAATTACATGCAAAATCCTCTGCTTTAACTGACTTTTACCTGGATTGTCAACTAAAGCACTGAATGTTATTGCTGGGCAATATTATTGTGGTTTCTCATGCAACCTTAATCAGGCCCATTGTATTTCAGTATTTTTAGATGACTTCTGGGAATCAGAAGTTAATTCTGTACACTCAGCATGTATACTTGCTTGACAGGTAATGCATGCTTTCTTATTTGCTAAACATCTTTTTTCAGTGAAAAGCATGAACTTCTCTAATCACATAATCAATCCTGAAGATTGGGTGTCTGCTTAGCTGCATGTGTGGCCAGCATTTTACAGGGAGATGCAAACAATGAGTAATTGTGTTAACCTGGATGTTGGAATTAATACCTTGGACAGAAGAATTTTTAGACGAATCTCTACAGCACTAAAATTTCAGCAAGCCTCCCTATAATGTGCAAACACTCTCCAGTTCCAAATGTAACCCTCAAGGAACACATGCATAAATTATAATATAACCACTGGGGAAACCTCTGAAATACTACAAAAAAAGGGGGAAATGCATTTTAGGGGGCGTTCTGCTCAACTCTCTGCTTTTAAATACAATTTCAAATCAGGAATAATTAATGGCTGAACAACTGTGGTTAGCCACAGTTATAAAGAGGAAAAAAACAAAAAACAGTTTCTACATGCTTCCATTACTGTGTAGAGGATGGAAAAGATTATCATTTCAAAATGTGTGGTGAGCTTTTTCTCTTAAATCTTCTGATTAAAGTACTTCTGTACCTTGAACTCTACGGAGTTTGACCAAAATAAAAATACCATGCAAACCTCAAACTCAGATATATTCACATACTGCTCATCTACTAAAATGTCCAAGGAAGACTAACACATCACTAAGGTAGAAAGTGTCATCTCCTCTGGAATATCACATTAAATGTTACTCAGATCAGTAACATCAGTGGATTCTTCTCTCCACCATCATCATGTGGCACTTAGACATCCAAGCAGGAGCTGCCTACACGGTGCGTCCCTCCTTTTCTGGCACCAGAGCTGGGCTGTCCAGCACTGGCATTTTTAAGCAACCTGGTGAGAGCAGAGTCCCTAGGCAAGACAAGCCTCACAGCTGATGCATGGGTCCTCTCTAAACCAGAGAAATGCAATTGGCCAAAGACCAAAATTGGTTTTCAACATTCTTCTCATTTTCCCTGCTTTTACCTCCAAGTGATTATCCATTGCCAGGTCTGATTTGGCTCCTGCCTCTTTAGCATTTGATGGATATAATCATGAGGACCAGGGAAGATATATGACAGTAATTTTCTTCCAGAGTCAGTTCCAGGAAGGCTCTTCAGAGGGACCTAGCCAGGCCAGATCAATGGGCTGAAACCAATTGTATGAGGTTTAACAAGGCCAAGTGCCTGGTCCTGCTTTTGGGCTACAACCACCCCAGGTGGTTGAACACTACAGGTTTGGGGCAGGTGGGCTGGAAAGCTGCTGGAGGGAAAGGACTGGGGGAGTGTTGATAGTGGTTGAATGACATCCTGGCTTGTATCAGAAATAGCGTGGCCAGCAGGACAAGGGCAGTGATTATCTCCTGTACTGGGCACTGGTGAGGCCATGCCTCAGAGTGCTGTGTTCAGCGTTGGGCCCCTCACTATAGGAAAGACACTGAGGTGCTGGAGCATGTCCAGAGATAGGCACCGGAGCTGGGGAAGAATCTGGAGAACAAGTCTTATGAGGGGTGGCTGAGGGAGCTGGGGGTTTTTAGTCTGGAGAAGAGGATGCTGAGAGGAGACATGATCACTTTACAACTACCAGAAAGGAGTTTGTAGCTAGGTGGGAGTCAGTCCCTTCTGTCCAGTAACAAGTGACAGGACAAGAAGAAACGGCCTCAAGTTGTGCCAGGGAAGGTTTAGATTGGAGATGGGGAAGAACTTTTTCCCTGAGAGGGTTGTCAGACACTGGCACAGGCTGTCCCAGGGAGGTGGTGGATTCCCCATCTCTGGAGATATTTAAAAGCGATGTAGCTGAGGTGCTGAGGGACATGGGTTAGCGGTGGGCTTGGCCGTGTGAGGGCAGTGTTTGGACTTGATCTTAAAGGTCTGTTCAAACCAATGATTCTGTCATTCTATGATCTTATTGTCTCTGTTCAGAATTTGCAAACACAACAGCTTCTATGACTTTGAAGCAGACACACAGTCTCTTTGCAAAAATGGGAAAATGCTGTCTCCAGGGAAAGAAATCAATTCACTACTAGAATGAAGGTATTTAGGAGGTTTGAGAATTCCATGTAAGGGATGAGCTGTATCAGCAGGCAGCAGCACACAGGCACCACTCACCTCGTGGAGGTCGCAATTCAGTGATGTTTTCAGTGGCTTCATCATCTGAATCTTCAGTTGCTACCACCTTGTACCTGTTGCTGCTTTGTTTGTTCAGCACATGTGGGACCTGCAGTGCAGCCTCTCTCTCTGCAGCCAGGTCCAAATCCTGCTGAGCAAGGTGGGCCCTCAGTTGCCTGATTTCAAACTAGAAATAAAAACAATACCACATACTAATGTCATATAAGGACGTCCAGAGTCTATACTCTACAGATAAGGACTTATTACTCACTTTATCACTAAGCCGCTATAGACTGGTGACAGCAAATACAATGGTTGGAGTTGAGAGTCAAAGCTCACATGCTTTCCCAGAGTCCCTGTGAACCCAACTGTTGTTCACATAATCTAAAAACAATGACTGCCTCTAGTCTTCTATTTTGTACATGTCTACATCCTGAAGATACAGTTTTGGACATCTTTTAAATAACTTTCAAATCAAACGAAATATTTATAGAAGACCACTTTTAACAAGCATTTAGGGATTCAGGTTCATGACAAACATCCCTAATCTGCTAAACTTTGTAATGAAGATTTCTGTGGAGAGGGGTTCTCTAAGCAGTACCCAGAATGGTCCTCCCTTGCTAACTGGACAAAGCAGAGAGACACCACAATCCTCTTCCAGCTTGAAATCTTTGGTACTCAACAGTGTACAGAAAACCCTGGGGAAGGTTGCTACTTTTCTGGCCACTCCCCTCAAATATATGAGACAGTTAATGACTTTCTGCAGTCAGAAGGGGATTTGTCTGATGACTGCTGTAATAAAGCAGACACCTAACAAAAAGACAGAAGCTACCAGGTATAATCTGATTGATAGACACACCATATTTCTCTGGTGTTTGACAGTCACAGATCTTCCACAATGCAAGATTTTTTTTTTTTCTATAGAGGCTGCAAAGATGCTTTAAAACCTTACATATGCACTCTAAAAACCTCACTAAGATGCTTTAAAACCTTATATATGCACTACAAAACCTCATTGTCCTCCCACTTCGCCACGCAGCACAGCTATGGGGATCAGTAATATAGCAGTGACCAAGTCATGTCTAATTACAGAGAGTCTGAGAGGGAAAAGCAAATGAGGTGAGTAATAGGCTAAGACATTTAAAATTTAGCATTGCTGGGCCTCCCATAGTTCAAGACCTGAAAAACCATCAGAGAGCACGATGCTACAGCAAGCCACACTGCACCTGTCACTCCACATTTACAACAGGGATGGTATTAGCACCTCGATGCTTGAAAACTGGTGTGTAACAGCGTGTCGGCTAAATGAAGCTGGTTCTGGCTCTTGCCTCTCAGTTGCTGACTCAAATATACTTTGCTGTCAGATTTTGGAATCTGTCAGTGGAATCTAGTTTGTTTCGCCATGGTCCATATCACACATGGCGCAAACCCCACACATGCTGCAGAGTCCAGCAGTTCCTCCAAGCTGGAGGAAAAAGAAGTAAGCAACTGGAGGGGAAAGAAGGCAGAGTTTCTGCAATTTTTAGAAAGAAAAAACCAGAATAATATAAAATACAAAGAGATTCCAGTTTGCCACATCTGGAGACTATCTGCTTTCCAGAGCACATGAGAAAGAACTACAGTAACTGGAAGGCCCACTGCAAGACTTACATCTCGAGAGCAAAAGGGCAGTTTAAGCTTTGCAGATCATATACAAATCACCTAATATAAAGATCTAACAAAGCAAATAGCTTTTTCTCTGTCTTGAAATCAATGGACAGAGGTCTGGCAGCTGCAGACAGCTGCCTGCATGAAATTCTCATTGCTCTTAACCAAAGATCCTCTAATAGTGGTAGTCAGAGGAGCCAAGTAGTATCAGCAAATGTCAAAATCCAGCCCTGCTCCTCGCTTCCTTCAATGAAATCTCCATGGCAGATCCCAGATGGTGGCTTTTGTGTTAACCTATCAGCTAGGAAAAGGGAGCAAAGTGGTACTGATAACTTTTTCCAGCCAGTCTCAAGCTCCCCGAGGTTTCACGTGCCCATGCCATACCAGAGGTGCCAGTCTGAATGTGTCATTCAGCTGTGAAAGGACTGTCTGCAGTTCAACTTCACAACACAGAATTTCAGGTTTTTTTCTTTGACTTCAAAAAAAGAGAAAAAAAGAAATCCCAAAATATCTTACATTTCACCTTTAAAGGGGATAGATAGCCTTTCAGACACTCCCTTGGGTTTAAAGGAAGAAATGCACTCAAACATGATAGGCAAAATATAAATCTGAAGTTTATCTTTTTAAAATTTGTCTAACCATATCTACTTGACTAGTTCAAACAAAAAGGCAATACAGCATCATTACTGTTTTTCTACATTTCATATTTCATCCTTCAAAAGCATTCCTATGTGTCAGACAAAGAAGCAATTCTAAGCCACTGAAACACTTAACTGTGGCCTGGAGGCAGGATGCCATTTCTTTTTTCATGCAAGAGAAAAAAAAAAGGAAAAAACTTACAACACAAATAGTTAAAACTACCTACAAGTCAGTTCAGCAATTGTTTTTCTCTATCACATCAAATTTAGTCAGCTTAAATATTTATAAGCTTGAAAGAAGCTCCTGCATTTTACAGATGTGAAAAAGGAAACACATGATGCTATCCTTCCTGCAACAGCGAACCTACAGCAACAACGGTGGAAGGGACCAGACTTTCTGATCCCTACTTACATGTTCCAATGGATAATGCGTGTTTCCAAATACCCACAGATTATTGTCCATGCCTAGTCACCATCCAGTTTTTAACAGATGAGTTAATAAGTTTTATTGTTTATTATGGCTCTACCAACAAGCCATGAACTATGTAGCCTGGCATGCTGGATCAAGTAGCTGTCTGAGATCACCATGCTGGACAACTACACTTTGTCCAAACAATTCTTTATTTCCTATTTATATGGGAAAAATTACCACCTTGGTTGAATCTCAACCAGTCGCATAGACAGTATGATAAACTGAAATCCACAGAGAAAATTACTACCATATTTACTGAGATGAAAGAGCTATTCTCGCTGGTAATGTCAAAACCAGAAGGGGCTTTGCTGCCATCTTATGTTGGAAAAGCAGAAATACAGGCTTGTGCCCACAGCGGCACAGGAAGCACCTGCTCATGAAGATCGCACAAATGTCACATTCTAGCAGAAACTGAAACCCAGACCTGATGTCTCGGCTCATGCAACGCTTCCCTCATTCACCGCCGGAGGATGAGAAATGTATTTAGGACTTGCAACTTTTTAAGTGATATGTGAACCTTCTTTTATTGCTAGCTGCAAACACAATCCACATGCTTGTCTGATTTTCAGCTCTTAACATTGAGCGAGTTCAGCTGGTCTAAAATCCAAAACTGAACATGAGACTGTCTGGAGCAGATATGAGGATTAAATTCCTAGGCACAGTAAAGCAGCACAGTGCTCTGGACTTCAATATCATGTGCAAGGTGAATAATAGCACACAGACAAGTTCAGAAAGATAAGAGCAGAAACTGATGTTGCCTACAAAACCACACAGCTGCAGCTAGTTAACACAGGCTCTCCCTTTGACTTTTCCATTACCTTAGATGATTGCTGCCGGGTCCCGTTCATGTTTGCTGTGAAGTCTATGTAGTCATCAAAACAGTGGAAAGCGGAATGAAATATCTGCTCTGTGTGTAATTGTCATCTTTATTGCCAGAGTATTCATTGTGTTTGTCTCACTCCCACACACAGTTATTGATGCAAAGTGATCCATACAACATGTTCCACAGAGATGCAGAACTGTAACTCTGTCACAGAAGCAGAATATAAGACAGAGCCAAAACCTGACCCAATGTACTGCTTCCTAATGCAAAGTCAAACCTTCTAAGTCTCTAGCATGTTCAGAAGGGGACTGGGTGAGATGGAAAAAAAAAAAATCACCGTGTGTCATAAGGATTGATTTAAGAAAATGAAAGGACATTCAATAAAGTATCTAGGAAAAGTTAAACAAGAAACAGATTTTTGCTAACAAAAGGCATGTGCCTACTCAGGAGATCAGTTAAAAATTAATTGTTTCCAGTTATATTACTTAAAATGTATCCCAAGATACTGTAGAAGCTGGAATACAGTTTTAGCCACTAAAAGCAACCCACTAAAAATAAAGGTTACATCTAAGAGAAGTGGGTGTTCCTCACAGGTGTAATTCAATGGAAGGCTGCATGAGCAAATTACGTTGTAGGTGCTTCTACCTATTGAACATCACATTGAGCACTGACCTCGGGCAGTTCTAATGTGTAAAAGAGCTAATGAGATTGCTCTGACTGCATGTCATGTAATCCAAGGCAGGTTAAATAAATTAAAAGTATAAAATATAATACTCTTTTTAAGTATAAAATTCTAATCCAAGTTAAACACATGAGATTTGTCTTTGGAGTAGCAGCTCATGTAGCTACCTGAATGTAGACCTCAGCCTCTCAAATACACACTGCAGAACCATACTGAAAAAAGCATGTTTCCTATTTTCAGGTAGACCATCCTTCCTTCAGCCTGTAAGGAGGGATGTAATGCTATGCATATCATGAGGGGAAAATATGCTGTTCTGTGGAAGGTAACTGATCGCCACCAAGGAGACTAAAGTACACCATCTCCTGACTCTATATATTTACAGACTGAGCATTGGTCCACTCGAGTCTGCTACTGACATTATTTACCCAGACACCTTCAACATTCATTCTCTTTCATTTCACATACTTGGTTAACTTCTGGTGGGTTCCTTGATCAAGAAGTTCCTAACATACTCTGCAATGGAAAAAGTAATTTGAAAACATCATGGAATCACAGCAGAATCCAGGCTGAAATGGACCTGTGAAGGTCCCACTTAAAGCAAGTCCATTTAGCTTCAGTTGCTAAAAGCCTGTCAAATTTTGAGTATCTCCAAGGTTGTACATACCACTGCCTTCCTGGCCATCTGCTGCTCCAGTGCCTGACCATTCTCCTAGTGAAAATGTTTGTTCTTATGTTGAATAGGAATTGTGCACATAGATAGCTTGTGTACTATCATTGTGCACCTTCGAGAAGAGCCTGGCTACACCCTCCCACGAGAGAGCTGAAGACAGCAATAAAGGTGTAATACACACGGCTACTGTGAAAATACACTTATTACCACGGAAAAAAAGGAGACACAGAACATCTCACATCAGATGAGTAATTAGGTTGTCAGGCATGAAAAGAAAGTTTGTCGATGGTAAACTTTAACTTTCCTAGTGTTTTCAAAATTTGTTCCGTGCCCTCTTGTAGCACAAACTTGGCAATATTTTGGCAGGAAACAAAGCAGAAAACTATGGGGAACACCTGTGCAATCAAAGAATAGGTTAGGTGCTTATTTATAAATAATCAGGTAAAATGACAGAGCTCTACCCAGAGCTCTAGATAACACCACTGTTTACATGTCTGGTTCTGTAAAATGTGCCATCTATCCTATCTGTTATTTTACAACATGCATGTAAGACTTTTAAAGGGATTGAGCAGTGAATCATACAGTACTTTCCTTTAATAGTCTAGCAACAGAATATGATTGACACAGTTTCAGAGAGATCAATGAGCATTTTCACCAGAAGCTTAGTCGTCTCTAATGCAGGAGCAATAACTTTGCTCCGTTCTATTAGTGCTGTCTGTACAGAATGCCCTGCCCTAAAACTCATCTGCCACTGGGATACAATCCAATGTTTATTTCCATTAGTTTAGCCATTGTTGGTAACAATAAAAATCAGGAGACAGTTGCAAACTAATGATTTACGGGCAGAATGAAACACAGGATGACCTTGGCTGCCTTCCATTCACCAAGAAAATGACTAGTAGTTAGAAATAAATTAAAATTATTGCAAAAGGATAACATAAGTTATTTCTCTGATAGGTAATTTTACCAGCTAAATAGCCCTGTCATTAAACTAGCAGCTGTTGTACAAATTATATTCCAAGATAAAAAAAGAAATGTTAGCTTCCATAGTTTGTTGCAGCTTTAAGAATGATGAAAATGTCAATTCTATAAGAGCTGACAGAAAAGAGGCTCCTGTGATAAGGCTGAATACATAGTCTTGGCCAGATTGTACTCAGGTGAATGACTTTCATTAAAGTTAGTCAGAAAAGATCATGTAAAGAGATCTATTAGTAGAAAAGTAAATCCCTTTACAACTGATTCCAGAGGAAAAAAGCAATTTTTCCTAACTGGAATTTGCATTGTTAATGAAACTTTGCAACTTCATTTTGCAGCTTAAGTTATTCTGTTAAACCAATACCATCAGCAATACACTCCAGTCACATTTTTGCTAGTAATTGCAGTGAGACTTTTTTACCTTTTATCTGTTTTTTAAAATCCCCGTTATTGTGATTGTTCATGTTTCTTGTGTTTTTTTCAGGTCCTGTAGGACCACCTCAGCCTTTTCAGTATTTTCTGCCTTGACTGTCCTCATGCTCCAGTCCCTTTAATGACTTCTTTCATGGCCAACAAAGAATAAATAAAGCAGCAAAGTATTCAAACAGTTTCAGAGGGGTACTACAGAGAACAAAGCAGTGGTCCGTGCAACTATAATTTACAAAATATATTCTGTTTTTCTGATGTATGGCTAGCCAAAAATCAACATCTGGAAAGAGTTTTCATGTTTGCAAAAGTAGGTCTCCAATGTCATTCAGGAATGGAAATGTACTTTATATTTGTGATACCCTATCACTGGCCAAAAAAACATACAACTGACAAAAGAAAGAGAATTCAAAAAGATGAAGGGAGGTTGCATCTTTCCTGCATTTATTTTTCAAAGCAGGAACTACATCTTTGCCTGTCAAGTGTTAAGTACCAGCTTCAAAAGTGGAGGACATGGGACTTCTCAAGAGAACTGCTTAACACTTCTTTTTCATTTAAATCCCCTCAACAGGTTTTTTTTTCCTAATTCCTCTTAAGAAATAAATATTTTGTCTGAAACTTTTAAAATAATTCCATCTGCACAAGATGCCAAAGCTTGCGAATTTCAATCCCAAACACCCAACAAGAGTCAAAGCAGTAAGAAACTGAACACAGGATCTCAGAAAAGGAAGTGTCTCCTCTTTCTAACAGAAATGTTTTCATCCCTGTCTATAATTATAAAATAAATGCAAATCATCAGTGTCATCATAAAGATGCAGTCTCAGGATGAATCAGGATCTACACTCGTGGGATGCAGGCAACCATGGTGGATTTTCCATTCTTTCTACTTGGGCTGGTGCTGGTGTGCCACAGCATCTGAGGCAACAGGCCAACCCCTTTGGGCAGCTCCCAGCAAAGCCATCTGCCTGTGACAGGGGTGGCACACACAGACAAGGCAAAATGGAATCCCTCCCTGCCAGTGCTCCAGATCTGACAACAGCCAGACTACTGTAGGCAAGTTTCCACTCAAACACAGACACCACCCTTAAGCTCCACAAATAAGTAATCCTTTAAAAAAGGTCAGCAAAGATGATCAAACGAAAAACTAAAAACCTGGCAGAATTTTAGACATTAAATGCCATTAGGAGACATTTTTTCCACCAGATAACTGTATACAATGTTAATATTATAACACTGACAACTTGCTCTTGACTGAATTATGAAGCTAATAATTTACCAAGGAGGGATGCAGTACTTGTGTCAATGTCTTATGTTGCTGAGGCAAATTAGTACATTTAACTCATATTATACAGCTGAGACATTTGTTTGGCAGGAAGTCAGGACAGTAAAATTAGAGGGACTAGTATGCTGTCATTTTTCTATAGCCCATTTTTTCCATAGATGATGACATTTGAAAGCTAGGAGAGAAGCTGCTCTGTTTTCACAGCTTTACTCATCTGCCAATGCCGTATTTCTTTGTGCTTGATGTATAGCTATGCTGGAACCATCACAGATCAGATTATGGCTACTATGCTCAGACATTTTGCAAGCCAGGCATGCAGATAAGGAGTACATGGATCAGAAAGGAGAGCAGCAGAAGCTGCTCCTGGACCTCGTTTGGGATAATGAGCCCAATTTTAATCAAAGACTATGAAATAACCACACAAAAATTGGTTTGAGTGAGAGAGTCTTATGGCAGCATAACATATTTCCTAAGAATGAGTGTTTTCAAATTTGTGATTGTCAAGAACTTTAACCTAATAGCTAAAGGGTTTACAGACAAAATACTGCAATGGGACTGAAATGACTGATTTGCCTAGTGTGTTTGGTCAAAGGATAATCTCTTCCCTGTAAAATAGGGCATCTATCATTTCCCTGTTCATTTCACAACCATGACAGAGCCATGAATGACTTAATAGCGTTGTGTAAAGTTGTCAGGAAGAGGACTGCTGCTTTGCCACATGGTTGGAAGTAACTAATTTTTGGCAAAAGTCAAGCCTAAGGTTAAGGATTTTTTTGTGTCTAACATGGGAAATTCTCAAGAACAGTGTTATGAAATGACACACACTGTCAATGAGTCTTCCAAACTCATCACACAGACAAGGCAACCTAACACCACCATTGCAGAATCCTAGGCTGAGATTCCAGAGACTTGGAATTAAATCTAAAAAGTCATTTGGGAACCTAAATACTTGTGCTTTCACAAGTATTTTAGGTTTCTCAGTAAAAGCTGGGCACCTATATCCTTGCATCATATTACGCACCTTTTGGGTAGCTGGTCTGTTCCAGGACAGTTTGCCTCTCCTCTTGTCTACTAAGGTCCTTTGACTTTCTGACTGACTGAACTACTCTTACAGGTCTCCTCATTTTGTATTTGAAATGCATCTACTGGAAGTTGGGAGAGTCAGAGCTAAAGCTCCAGGATTTACTTGCACACCTCACAGTTACCCTTACAACTGAAACAAGAACTCAGTCGCTCAGTGGGATCGTTTTGTTGGGGTTTGATGGTCAGCTGAATGCTTGCTTAGCTGGTGCCTCAACATACATCCTTGGTTTCTACTTTAAAGCAGGTTAGTCAAGAACTCATTTACATGAGACAAACTGCAAAAAATCTTGGCTCATTGCCCAAATGTGATTTTACACCTTTTTCATGTAAATATATTAATTTGAGACATTTTAAGCTTCATCTTTCCTTACCTCAAGGATGAATCACTGAACCTTTGGGAGCCTGGGAAGAGTCTTAAATCCTGATACGCTTCCAGGAACTAGAAGCTTCTGTTGCAACATTTTGAGTCTGCCAAAAGAGTCTCCGACTGACCTACAGGGAAGCTGCCTTCTGCATTTAAAGCAGGGAGATTCATTAGCTTTCAACTGCATATACTTTTCCTAGGAATATGGCCTTAATATAGCTACTGTTTCCACCAACGGCAATGACTTTTGCAAGTTCTTAGTATTATGTCAAGCTATTTATACTCATTCAACAAGCTACATACTGTAAGCACTTTTTTTCTATTCTTCACATTAGTTTTCTTCACCTTAAAAAACACAAGCACAGCAGCAGAGGGAGACAACAGCTCTTTGACAAGTAGCACACTGACAATGTCCCAGCTGCAGCTAATGCTTCCTTAACATCGAGACCTGTCACCTTACAATGGAAGTCCTAGTGATACTTCACAAACCTTAGCTTGCAGCAAAGTACATGAACTGCTTGATTTGTCATGACAAGTTATGCGTAAATAAAGACATAACTGAACTTTACCCCTTGTTCTTGGCAGATCTGGGTTAGTCTTTCCAGCTGCTCATCTTGAATAACCTTTGCCTTCTCGTATTGCTGAATCATCATCTCCATCTCCACTTTCACCGGAAGGACATAGGCTGGAAAACACAAATAAGCACTTAAAACAACTCAGCTGTGATTTGTATTCTTTATCAGAGGTAAAACCTTTACAGGCCAAAGACTATTACCCCTTTCACTTGCATTTAGAGTACTATAGTACTTCTTATAGAAACAGCACTAGAGTATTTGTTCTGGGGAAGGATTTCTACACCTGAAACGTAGCTCACCAGCAGGGTCTAGATCTTGTTTGGTCAATACTCTATTTGCCTGGCTGAGCTGAAATGCATTCTGCGTGCTTTTCCTATCTGCTGCACTAATACAGGCCTTTCCCAGTGTCTGCCACAGATTTCCTGAATTGCTGGGTTGGAGGATTTTCAGCTTAGGACTAAGTCCCTGCTCTCTAAACCTGAACAGCATGGATCCTTTAGGAAAATAACTGTTCCAGAGCCCAAAGTATTTTATTCTTAGACTTTGTGGTAAGAAATAAGTTCTTAATGGAAATAGCAGACTAAGAAGGATATTAAAAAAAAAAAAACAACCAAAACAAGAAGGCATTTCTCTTCTAACGCTTTTCAAGCTACAGCCCAGTTTTCAATAGGTCTTCTGAACACCTCTGGAAATGCTGCTTCTGTCATAATTATGGCAAACTCAGATTGATCAGCAAAGCTGTTCAGTGCATATTGCAATTCTTGATGTTTCCTGAAGCTACACAAGACCCTGAACTTCTCTTGCACACTTTAGTTAAAGTGCTATGACCTTCCCTCAACGCTGAACAGAGTTTCCTGGGCATCTAAACCCAAAATGACCACTTGACTCTGATCTTTCATACACAAGCGAAGTGATCCTTTCCATCTCTTCTCCCTATAACTTGAAATGCCTGAAACTGCTGAACACAAAAGAGCATAAGCTAAAGTCCTTGCTTCCAAGCACACTCATGGTTCTGCTCTCAGCAACCTTGACTTGCTGGGCCTTTCTTATCTGCCCTGGCACTTCGCCACAGAGGTTTGTACAAAATAATACTGATATATACTTAATTATTATGCTGTACAGCACACCAGCATTGCAGAGACCACTTTCAGCATGGAATCCTCATGGTAAGAAAGTGCTCCTGGAATCTGACATAAAAGTGTATTATAGAACTTGGAAAGGAAAGCCCTGTGACAGCTAGCTGTATGGAAACTGGGAGGGTACAGCAAATATCAGAAACACAGATTGGAAGCAATTATTTTGCAGAATCAGGAATGACATCTGGTGGCAAGAGACGGGAAGCCAGTCAGGGCATTTACTTTGCAGGGTAAGAGATGTGAAGGTACCTAACAGAAAACCAAACCAATCAATTATAAAGGCTCCTAGAGAACAGAAGATACAGTGAGGAATTTGAGATCTACTCTCCTCCATGGGAGTCATAACTCTCTTCTGTTCAGTGCTTTTAAAATGCAAGAGGAACGAGAACGATAGAAACTGTAGTGCCAAATAACCTTTTAATATTTTTTAAAAATCTCTTTTTTTCCCAGCCTGTCAGGTAACTCTTAAGTCACAAACTGAATCACCACTCACCATCAATGATCCTCTTCACTCTCCATATTCGTAGTGTGATAATAAGGCTGATAGCATCCCATGGGCTGCTGGGGCCATTAGCCACTGTTGAAGCCACCATTGGTGCCAAGGACAAGATTATGACAGCACCATCAAACACCTAGAGAGAAATCAGTTTTTTCAAACCCTTCCTAAAGATCGTAACCCTGCCATTACTGCTTCGGCTCTTGAAGGGCTCCCACTTTACCCAAAGGAAATGCAATCACGGTACATATTTGAAAGGGAGAGGTGGCCAAGCCACAGAAAGGCTGCATCCTTTTTAGGTAGCGCAACAGAATTCTTTGCTGCATTTTACGAGGTGAGGAGAGATAAACTGTGGTGGAAGGGCCGGGAAAAGAAAGGTATTTAGAAATACTGGCCAAAATCCCCAAGCAGGAGTGATAGCCTAAACGCTACTACAGCCAAAGAGTTTTATTATCATTGGTATTTATTGCCTGCTACTTGGCATAATGTCATCCCAAAAAAAGGATACAATCCCTGCCCATAGATCTTACTGTCTAAATGAAGAGATCAAGAAGACAAGTAGAAAAAGATGGAGCAAAGAGACTTGATGGCTCTTGGCCACATCCTGACTACATGTGTGTGGGAATGGCTATGCACCAAGACAGAAAGACTCCCTGCTCTCACCTTTATTGGGCAGCTAGGTTTTCAAGAATTTTGACAACTGAGACCATTCAGAATGATTTGTATGGCATTGGTTGCATTGGGATTAGATCAGAAAAGGCGATTGTGCAAAGTATTGGACAGAAATCTGTGAGTAAATACATTTCAGAGCAAGATGGCAATAGTGTTCTGTCTGTCCCACACTCACCTAGCAGGGTAGAACAGAATACCATGTTCTCACTCCCACTGAGATCCTTCCCAGCTGCCAAAGACCACTGATTAATGGTTTGCATAAGGAGGCAGGACATTGATTTTATAAGCACCACACATTCAGAATCCTACATAACAATTCACTCCATTGAAAAGAAACTTCTTACTGCCACCCTCTGACAGGCAGTGAACAGTATCACTCTGCCTCAAATTGTCAAAAACAATGATCAGAAACTGCTGCATTTAGCCTCAATAATAAGAATCTCTGACTCAATGATTAGTTTCATTTCAGATTTTTAGCAAAACAACTTGAAAGGTTTACAACTTTACTACAAAAATGTGCAAGCCTCTAGACTCACTTAAGCTCTGAGAAAAAGCACATTTTCTTCTGCCGCATCCTGTGTAGTATTAGTTTATTGGAGAGTATCAAGAAAGAGCTTTTAATTTTCCTGATCTCCAGATTTCTGTTCAGATGGGGATGATGTGTTACTTATAATACATGCATTTCCTTATCTGCCTCTGCAACAGTATGCACATTTTTAATTTGCAATACAAATTACAGTGTTTATCATAAATCAATTTAACTAAAATAATTTCACACTAAAATGGGGGGATTTTCTATCAGAAAACTACACACATTTTTTCAACCACTTCTAGTTTCAACTTTATTATGGAAATGGAGTTACACAAGTCATATGACAATTTTTACTCATATTGCTTACTATCTGAGGGTAGCAGTATCAACAGTTAGACTAGCACAGCCCTACCAAAATAGACACAAACAGCAAAATGTCACAATTGCTCACTTAAATATAGTTTTTCCAAATATTGCACTCACAGAAAAAGAGACTGCAGCATACAGCTATATATACAGACACCTACTGAGAAGAACTTGCAAATTTATCTGAGTTAAATGATATTGTATTGTATCAGGTCTATAACAAAGCCATTCAAAGCAATCTTCATATTCTTACTATATCTTCTTGGAAAACAGTACAAAGGGTGCTTACCTCTATTTTGTTTTCAATGTAATCCCATATGCCAAGGACCACAATCCTCAAAATAGTCTAGTAAAACAGATTAGAGGGGAAAAAAAGAAGACAAATATTATTGTAATTTCAGATAAATATTTAGCTGTTTGTCTATTTAGGGGATCATTTTCTGACTTATTTAGGCATTATGCACTTCTACTGAATAATATCTAGAAACAGCTATACTTCTGTATTATAAAAGCAGGTATTGCTTTCCAATTACTATATTGACTCAGTGAAACTTCCACAAAAAAAGTTTCAAGTTCAAATGTTCAACAGCCTTTCTATCTTCCTAAAATTTTGCTTTTAGACTCATGAGGTTTAGACTACCAACCCTCCCCACCCATCATCCTAACCCAAGTCTATGTGAGATCCACGGTGGAGCCCCCTCAGTTGGAACGGGGAAAGATTCTCTTTCTTGCCACCTTTGATAGGCCAGTGCTTACTATTTTATAAGAAAAGAAAAGAGGCACTGGGCTCTCTTAATGCCTAAAGATCCTGACATTTCATCAGTCTGATGAACAGAGGCTCTTATTCTCCCACTCTAGAGTACAAGACTGTCGTTGCACTATCAAATCCCAGAAAGTCATCGGATAAGGGAGAAAAACATCAGTGTCATCCTCCTTTATGAAATAAAGCAGCTATAAGTAGCATCCGTAGCTGGAAAAGGGGAATAAAGAGAGAACACAGAATGAACCAATGGTGAATTCTGATTAAAACACCCAACGGCATCTTTCCTAATGTTTAATGCAGTTTTCAGAAGACACAATTAAAAAAAAAAAGCAAATCAATCTGCCAACTAATGATTGAAATTGACTGCAGATAAAAGCATAACTGGCAGGAACACTTTCTGCCAGTAGCAACATCAAGGTCAGATTTTGACAAACATGAAGAGTCTAACTGCAGCTGTGTGCTTTGCAATGACCAAAGTGCTACTTTGTTCATTAAAGACCTGTACTAATGACAGGGAGCTCGGCAGGCCTGCTAGTGAGGGGTGACCATGCCAAGAACTGTGCAGAAATAAAGTCAGTGACTGTGATGAATACATGCATTCCCTCTTCCTCACAAATACACTAAATCCCAACCAACTGTACATTTATGCAAACATACTGGCATTTACTAACTGCAGAACATCACTGCATTCTTCAGTACTATTCCTATATATGGTTTTGCCAAAAACACAAGCCCAATTGCCTCACTTGGCCTGGGATGACTGTGCTGAGCTCTATCTTGGCACTCCAAGCATGGATAACAGTACTTAATACTGTACAGAGGGAGACACTGCTGTGTTAGATGTGGTGCTTTGCTTTCAGAACCCATCCTTGTACCATCAAGGCGCAGGAAAGTGAAACAGCCAATGCTTACTCAGAAATGGTCTCCAAGAAGCATTGGCCAAGGCTGTGTGAGAAAGGGAGTCACTAGCCTGAAGAGAAAATGCAGCTATCTCTTTCCTCTACAAGAAATTATGGGACTCTATGTAGACACCAAGAACTGCTAATGCTGCTGGTCCTAAAAAGAACGCTTTATTTCCAAAGTATTTTACAAATGCAGCATAGGAATAAGGCTCACATCAATTTCTTTATTAACCTATATGCTCAAGGTTTCTACGTGGGGGAAGATATGCACCACAGCAGCTCCTCAAATCCCTTAATGACTCCAAATTTGCTAGGATGATGTGACATAATTGCAAGGTTCATATGCTGCTGTACAAGCAAGGCATTCCTGCAGCCTCAACTCAGGCTCTGAGCAGAATACTTTCAGACAAATGCATCCCAGATCCTAGGTAAGTACCCCCCCACTTCCTATTAAGAAGCTTCACAAAATGCCTGCACAAGTTACTCACAAGCTTGGAAGTTCAGCTCTACTAGTTAACCTGGGGTCCACCACAGCAAGTTCACAGCGGGCAGCCATCAGGAAATGCATGAGGAAAAGCAGTGCCATTGCTAAAGCTTAGGATGTTACCCTTCCTACAGCAACCCTGTTGACAGCATGGAAAAATCTGTCTCATTTTCTTCTACGCTTTCTTTCTTTCTTCCTGTGAACAAGTGTGCACAAAGGTATTTTCACTCAAATAATAAGGCATATCTGCACAAACAAAATAGAAATGCTGTCTCAGAACACTAAATATGATTTAATATGGGGCTGTTAAATCATGAGGGAACATAAAAAAGGATTTTCCTTTCTGCTTTTTTAAATTCCTCACTGCAGTGTTTAAATCAGACCGTGCTACTGTCATATTAATGGGTCTGAGCAGTTTCAAGGGCTGGAAGCTCGCACAAATGTTTTCCTTTTCAGGTTGCTGGTGTGAATCAGCACAAGTCAGCAATGACTGGGAGTCTACTTGGCAGCCATTCAATGCAGTAATGGTTGCTGGTGCTACCTCTAGAAGATAGGCATCCTCATCAGATAAAATGCCATGACGATTATCATCTTTCCTCTCAGCTAGAGCAGACACACTCTAGGATGGGAGAGTGTGAGGGTGGAATGAACCCCGCTCCCCATCTGAGAGATGCATTCTTCAGACAAAACAGGGTACAACTAAGGGTTAAGCTTGAAAATAATTTGTTCTGTATGGAAGGTCTTAAAACTATATCCCAGCATTGTCACTCAACAACAACAAAAAAACCCCAAAATCCAACACTTTGCTACTTAAGTAACAAAGCTATGTAAGGCAGCTTTTCCTCCGTGCCCTGGAACAAGTGGGTGCCCCAAGAAAGTTCCATGTGTGAGTCACAGACTGTGTGCATCTGGAGGTGCCACGGGCTTACTGATTGCCCACTCACCAGTCTTCCATAGTGGCAACTCCAAACTAGGTTTAGGTTTCTCTACTCTTCCTCTACATGAGGTCGCATCTACTGCTGCTGTTGTAACTCTTACGCAGAGGAGTCTGAAGTTTGGACTTCACTGTGCAAATTTCCCTGACCATTCAATATAATAAACACTTTGAAATGGAAGCATTGGTGTTAATAAACAACATTTTAGTATATTTCCTAAGCAAAAAAAATATCTTTCAAGCAAATACATATCACATTTGATTGTATGCTTTCTCTGTACAGAACTTAAAAAATAAGAACCTGTATCAGAATCTGAAAAAACAGAGACAGAAATCAATAATATAGGAAAGTTCCTACACACTATACATGGACCAAACTGAAAAATGCATAGGAATCAAAAGAGAATTGCAACTGTAACATCCATCACAGAAAAAACATAAATGTTAGTCATCACTCTACCATTTGTAGACAAAAGAACCTACAAGAAATAGGGGAAAAATGGAGCACCACTGCTGCTTCCTACTGATGTGCAGGCATTCTTCAGCACTGTAGCAAATGCACCCACAAAGTTTTGTGTTACACTACAGGCATTCTGCATTTTTAAACATGTGTTTTTGAAAGCAAACATTAAATATCAGTTTGAGTACTCTTCTGTTAAAGGCCACTGATAGCTTGTTATTTTGTACTTGAAAAGGAATGCTTTAACATTTCTTGTCTGATAATATTTCAATTAAAAAGTCCTTAACATACATATTTTATTAGCTATATCAGAAACACATTCTTTGTTTTATGAGAAAAGCTAAATTAGTTTGTCCGAGGCATTAATAAAAGGTAAACGATTGAACAATTCTGTTAACTTTTTTAAGCTGGAGTTAAACCCAGATTTAAAAAAAAAAATTGAATCATTTTTCATACAGACATAGAATTCCAAAGTTGACAGTGTCCCTTGGTTACACACGATTGTTTGCACAACACTGTCTGCAGCAAACTGTGATGCTGCAGGTTTTCTCTACAATTTTGCAGGGAAACGTGGCCAAGTCTTTTGCTGAGTCAGACGTGTGAATTCCCACAATCTGCACGAACTAGCTACATTTGTCAGCTGGTTGCAATGTACATTAGGTAATTTAAAATACATTTTTGCTTGCACAGTTAATATGCAATTTACTATGCAGCGACTCACTGTGCTAAAATCATCCGTAAAGAAATCAAAAGGAAGCTGCACAGGCAGTGAGGCTGGCCCACTGGCTTTAGCTAACAGCAAAGGTAACTAACTCTGCATTTCAAGATAGAGTACCAGTTGTACAAGAGAGAAACAAGATGGAGCAAGGTGGAAAGGGTGTCCTTAAAAGGCAGATAGGTGGCCAAGAAGGCCAACGGCATCTTGGTTTTTATCAGAAATAGTGTGACCAGCACAACCAGGGCAGTGATTGTCCCCCTGTACTCAGTGCTTGTGAGGCTGCACCTCAAATACTGTGTCCAGTTCTGGGACCCTCACTATAAGGACACTGAGGTGCTGGAGAGTGTCCAGAGACAGGCAACGAAGCTGGTGAAGGGTCTAGAGAAAAAGCCTGACGAGGAGTGGCTGAGGGAGCTAGGGGTGTTTAGCCTAGAGCAGGGAAGGCTGAGAAGAGATACGATCATTCTCCACAACTCGCTTTAAGGAGGTTGTAATGAGGTGGGGGTCAATCTCTCCAGTAATAATGATATGAACATGAGGGCTCAAGTTGCTCCAGGGAAGATTTAGATTGGACGTTAGGAAGAACTTTTTTACTGAGAGGGTTATTAAGCACTGGAACAGGCTGCCCAGGGAGGTGGTGGAGTCATCATCCATAGAGATATTTAAAAGACACATAGATGAGGTGCTAAGGGATATGGTTTAGTTTAGTGATGGGCTTGGCAGTGTGAGGTTAGTGGTTGGACTTGATGATCTTAAAGGTCTTTTCCATCCATAATGATTCTATGGTTCTACGATTCTATGATTAAAAGAGCCCTTCCTTCCTTTCACTGCCACAAAATTAATCTGTTACAGAAGGTCTTTACCTCTGGCTTGTACAGAAACTCTGAAGATTAAGCTTCTGCCTTTTGGATATACCCCATAAGATCATATATCTACTGAAATCTTTCCCAGAAAGAATACCTTGTACCCAATCTGTAATTTCCAGCCTCTCTGGTTTGAGTGACTCCACAGCAGCTTTGGCTCATTCACTACTTCAAAGAATCTTCTGGTGTGCCTGTCCCGAGATACTGCATTAGCTGTTCTAGTGTATGCTGTCCTCAGGTCACTAGAGCAGGGAGGAAGATGTTAGTGTCTTTGAACTGAGATGTCTTTCTGTTTCTAGTGCATAGGCATCCTCCTCACACAGTTTCCCTTTGATCAAGGCTCTGAAAGGAAATACGTGACTGCTGACCTCACCTCACATATTACCCAGCATAAAACACTCCCCATGTACTGTACTCTGTAATGGCTGTGGCTCTATTAGCACATGTGGTCACACAGAAATAATTAACTGCAAAAGCCTGGTGACACTAATGGACGTGAAAGCAGGATATTCTTTTTCACTGACTGCTACTAATAGTACCATGATATCATCCACTATTCCAAATGCATGTTTGCATAAACAGTGCAGTTCTACTTCTCCTGTGTTCTCCCACAATATTTGCTCTTAGAATATCCATTAAAAAAAAAAGAATTCTAAACTGGCAACTCTGGATAGACTTTCAAAGGGCTTTCAGGACTAGAAATGGCTTATTGGAAATGCAGTATACTGCCATAAAGTAAATGCAGATCGGATAGAAAACTGGTCTTAAGTAACCCTGCATCAAAAGTTCTCTCTGGACATGACTTTGAAATGCACTGTACAGAAGGTGCTGGACTGTCATTATCAAGAGTTGAAAGCACTGATGAAGCACTGAGAGAGCATACCATGTAAGTCAAGTATATTCCTGGAAATGAAATGAGCAGACTAACATTTCAGGAAGGTGTCTACCTAAATTTCTAGACCTGTACAAAACCATTTTTCCTGGTGTAATATAATGCAAAAATATTTCCTGTTTTTTGTGAAGCAAGAAAAGTAGTTAGGAATTTCACAGTATATTAAATAATTATTTTTTAACACACTAGTAAAGAAAGCTTAAATTAACTTTAATTATGTCAATATATAAAATCCATATATTTGTTTCTAGATCCTCCCTAATGAATCACCTTGAAAATCAAACTATACAGTCAGCAATGTAGTGCATTTATGCGCCATGAGAAAAGTTGTGTGCACATGGAATGAAAGTAAACATCCAGAAAAGAAGCCACAGCTTATAGAAGAAGTTTAAAATTAATAGATTATCTTTCTGCTCAGCTGTTTGAAGGCAATATAACAAAAGTAACATACAAA
Source organism: Colius striatus (assembly GCF_028858725.1). Classification (NCBI taxonomy): domain Eukaryota; kingdom Metazoa; phylum Chordata; class Aves; order Coliiformes; family Coliidae; genus Colius; species Colius striatus. The sequence goes on along the minus strand of NC_084765.1, from coordinate 28,879,464 downwards.
ATTACGAATTTGTTACGAAAAATTCTATTTGGGAAGCCATTATTTTTTCTGAGTCCTGTCCTTTGGGATGTTTTTTCTTTTTAGCAAAGCGCTAATAACAGGGTCTTCCATAGGAGTATTTATTCCTTCCAAGGACTGTTATTAATAAGGAGTAAAGTGTCAGACTACTACAAACACTTCCTTTTAACAGATAGGATGTTGAAGTCTTGGGGTTTTTTTTCCCTCCTAAAAGTGAAAACCTAAAATGCATTTGAGAGTCATAATTAATAAAATAAATCCTTGGACCCTGGAATTTACTCGATTTCAGAACTCATTTTGTGGACACAGAATTAGGGGAAAAAGTCACAATTTTGTAATTGCCTAACTTTAAAATTGCCTAACATCGAAAGACTTAGTTACTTCTAGGGAAACACTCAAGTACTGAAAGCTAGCAGAATGCCTGAGTGCTTGGCTCACTGAAGCACATAGAGAGCAATGCAAACAACTAATAACAAAGAACTCAATTCCTGCACACAGTGTCTCATCAATCTGAGTGGAAAAGCAGAACTGAACAACAGCTACAGAATCAAATATTTGTGGCAATGTGGTAAGACTATTGAAATACAAGCAGACTCCAATCCACTTACCAAAACACTGTGACATTCCCCATCTTCATTTTCTCAGCCAATTGTTACCAGGGCTGAATTTGCCCTCCTGATAAGGTGTAACCCCGGCCTTGCCTTGCTGTTGGTACTGAGGTTTTCCCCCCCAGTGTCTTTCTCTTCTCTTCTGTTTTAACATCTGGGTAACATTTGGTGTACAGATAAATCATAGTGATGTATGTAAACAGAGACAAATATACACAATCATCACCACTAGTAAATCTTGTTCAAATAGTTGGAAAAAAAGTAAAAAAGCTGATGTGCACTTCACTTGAATAAAGATATTTTAATGTTGAAAAGTCACAGAGAGTGACAGAGAATATAAAATTAAATACAGTGCGATAAATTCCTTTAGGGCCTGTGGCTATGACACAAGTGTAGAGAGCAAGAAGATGCTGTGAGAGTAGGTACTTAATTTTGCTGGCATTTGCCAGCTGCTGGCATGTTTGTCTCCTTCATTTTAACCAAGCAGAAAGTCAATGCTTGTTTAATTCCAACATGATTACTTGTAATGTCTTCATAGCATCAGCATTTATTCAGTCATATTTTTCAAAAACATTCAGATCTTGTGCTAAAAGTTGTCTAGTTTTTAACAAGTTTTTTAAAATGTTGTATTATTTGTTCTCTAAGGCAGAGCTGAGGACTTTCTGAAGAACTGTGTATCCACACTTACTAATGGGAACCAAACTACAGCATGAACAATAAACATCCAAATTTAGAATATGCTATTAGCTACAGAAACAACCCTTTCTGAACACCAGAAATCCGAAATCCTTGCTTTGAGGAAAAAGGCACTGACTGAAGGACTAATCAATCCTCAGCAGTTGCCTGTTATATCCAAGCAGGCTAAACAAATTTGCTCATCTCTGGAAAATCATCCTAGCATGAATAATCCAGTCTCACTATAACACAGTCTTCTCAACAAGTAATCCAAACAAAGACAGCTGACTCACGGTACTGGGAATCTGAGGGGAAAAAAATCCCCTGAAGGCACGAAAAGTGTAAATAAAATTAAGAGATATTTTTTTAAAAAAGTGATCTGCAATGTTTGCAATATTTTGTACTCTTGAGAAAAATATGAATGCTCTGGTTTTCCTCTGATGAGATGCATTTAAACACAAACAGATGTGCTCACTAAACCAGTCATGGCAAACACACTAGGAAAGATATCTTCATTCTCTTCCAGATCTATGGCCTCTGAAGCACATCTAACTGCTCTGTTGAGCCACCTCTGTTTCTTTACCCGGTCAAGGACTGAGCTGCCAAATGAATTGATATTCAGAAGCTTACCCTTCTCTGTGCACTTTACATGGCTGCCCTATGGCCCCATTTTTCTTTGACATAAATTCAAACCATAATCAAATAGCTGAAGAAAGATACTTTGGCAGACAGACTAAAAAAAGTGAGTGGCAAGAGGTTTATAAAAAAGAGAACAGGAGGTGGACAAAGAAAAGTAGTTCCAAGTATCTAAAACTGGGAGAAGTCAACGTACATCCACAGTGAGAATGGTGAGTCAGGCAACCAGCCTGGGCTCTGTGAAGTATCTCTGTTACTGTTTGTGGCGGTTTAGCCCTCGCTGAACAATAACCAAGCCACGCAGCTACTCGTTCCTCCCCAGCTCAGCAGGATGGGGAGGAGAATCAAGAGAGAGTTGTAGAACTTTGTGGGTTGAGATAAGGACAAAGAGTAGACAGTTACAACGACGGCCAAAAGACACAGAAACACGAGGCGTGCCCAGTGGCAGCGCTCACGGCCCGCAGCCCCACGCGCACCCTCCCGCAGGCCCCGCAGCCGGCCGCCCGCTGCCCTGATAGCCTGAGCGGATGTCACGTGGGCTTCACTAGCCTGGCCACGCCCCTGGCGGCGGCGGGGGAGGGTTAACCCTATCCTGGCCAAACCCAGGACATTGTTTTATTGCCAAACACTTACGTGGCTACTTAGTCGAATTGAAACAACTAATTTCTAACTTGAGACAGATGAGTACTGGCCTGAAGGACCTGTCTGAACAGCTACAACTAACCAACCAAAAACCATCAGTGTATGAACCAAATTATGAAAGGGATACAGGAGCAAAGTACTGCATCAGAGTTTGAGAAGAGCAGTTGATGCTACAAGTGAATAAAGACAGCACTTGAGACTACACCCCAGCAGAAGGAACTTGAGGACCACAAGAGAAGTTTTTTGTGAAACATGCTCCAGAAAGCAATGAAGTCACCATTCCTGTGTAGCCATATTGCTAGCAGCAGAGTTGCAAGCTGGTCGTGTTGGGAAGCTCAGGATTACAGGGAGCTCCAGGGTGTGAATCACCACTGAAGAAATATCCTGAGAGAAAGGGGAAAGCAATTCTTCAGAGGGAACAGAGTTCATCTAGCAAATCCAAGTCTATGAGAACTAGGATGTGCAATTCACAAAGGAAAGACTCTGCAAAAACGTTTACTTGTTTAGAGATTTTTTTTTTCAGTCAGTTTACATGTATCATACAATTCACAATCACCATCAAAGTACAGAGATAGTAATTGCATCTGTCTGTGTAACTGCAGCACCAGAATGTTAGGATGCAAGGCAGTCTTGAGATCCCTGCCTGTTAACAAGGAATCCTTTCAGGAAGTACCCACTGACAATCTGGCAACATCAGCTAGAAAATCCTTGCTATGAGTAGAAATATAAAGTAGAAATACAACGTGATATATGACAAGAAGTACATTTCATTAATAGAACCATGGAAATAAACAGTGGTATAATATGGCAAGTATGAATTCAACACAGTGATCTGCTAAATCACTTGCAAATATCACAGCTCCTTGGTATTGTATTTTCTTTTACGTAACCTTCACCTAAACTTACTGCAGAGTGAGGACTTCAACACATTTGGATGATAGTATTTTCTCCTATGGAACTACAAAAAATATTTTTAAATATTTAAGTCCAACTTAATTTTTTTTTTTGTGACAAGTAACACATATGACCTGAAAAAACAGTCTTAAAAACATTTTTGGACATTTCAGAAGGAGTCTAAATATCTCAACACCAATGACTTCTTTCTAGAATAAAGTTGAAAACTGTTCACACATTATCACAGTTGAGCCACTTGTATCATGTCTGTAGCCTTTTTCAATGCAGACATTCAAACAAATTTTTGCAAAGAAATTCACCATCTGTTTCATTCTCTTACTGTGTCTACATGCAGCAATCTAGAACATCTAAACCACCTACACAGACTGTGAGAGGAGATAATTCCATTCTTAAAACAGATCTTTATTCTTGAAGAATATATCTTATTCCTGTACCTTATACCCAGTGACTCTAATAAGACTCCTGAACAAATGAATGAAGCTAGTCCTGTCTGATGCCTGTAGTGATTCAGAGATAATTATTTCTCTTTGCAGTTTTCCAATTATAATTTGTAAGACAGTTATCTTCCACATTTCCTTGCCAATTGTAGGCAATTGACAAGGAGCACTAATCTAAACAAGGCATTTTAGTTTGCTGAGTAGGGGTGGCAACTGTTAATTTTTTAAAAATTTTATTTTCTTAAAGTACACTGTGCTACATTTATTCACAGTCAAATCACTGTTAAACTCTTGCTAATTCTTGCATAAAAATACCTTACAGAGCTGTATGTGGTTATATTCGATTATACATATACATACCTCTGAAAAGAACACAGACAGGATGACTAGGCTGATCCAGTGAATTACTCCTGCAAACTGTGAAGCACTTGAAACTGCAATTAACACAACACAATGAAGCATCATTATAGCAGCAGAATAAAACTTACATGTAATACAATTAGTACTGCTATAACTTACATATGAGTTAAATTTGCTTTCTTAAATTTTATAATGAAGGTATCACAAAGAGGATTGGACATAATGGGATGTGTAACTTCAGCCTTGTCAGCTGCTCACCCTAATTCAGGCCAGCATATTAGCAGCTGTAGCAGCTGTTCACTGGAGATTTTACAGATAACACTACTGGTAAGCAATGACACAGACATTTCAGGTCTTTGTTGCTCTGTCACTCGTCCATGATCACTTCATGCACTGCTTTAGTACAAGAGATGTGAGTAAAGTCTGTACTACCTAAAAATCCAGAGTTACAATTCCGAAAGAAAACAGAATGCTCTACTATCCTTGCATTATTCCTTCTATCCAGTCTTTGACAATGCAGCTCAGTAATTGTCTGGAATGGATGCTTAAAAACTAGTGCTCAAACTAGGCTTTAAAATACATTTCTATCATCTAAAGAGACTGACCATTAAAATTATTTATGTTCACTTCAAACACCTCCATGGAAAGAAGTCTGTAAAGGGTAAGTTAATATGGTAATTTATGATACTCATAACTTCTCATTTAGGTACTCTTAATGCACACAGTTTGTTGAGGTAGGTCCACTTTCAAAGTGGAATGACTTTGATCAAAAATTCTTTCAAGTGGTGACTAGTAAGAACCCTCAAGAAAACTTACCTGAATTCATTGAAAGTATGATTTTACAGAGTACTAAAGCTTTGCATGGACACCCACTGGCGTTAAATCAGGCTTATTTTGCTTGTAAGTAAAATAAAATGAACTCAGACAAGTTTGCTGCAAAATTACATATGAAGCTCCATGATATGAGTTGTCTTTATAGGCTTAAACAAATCTCTTGAAATCTGGAGGATTCCTTAGTAATTCTGTGACTGAATTTCCTTTCATTGCTGACAAAACAAAACAGAAATCTGAACTGCTGGCAACTCTGAGTCTGAAGATCCCAAGCTCTCAAGTTTAGAATAAAAGAACGAAGAGAAAAAAATTCACAGCTCAGGGTATTTGCAAGTCTACCATCCCTGTAGCAGACAGTTTAAGATAGTCTGTGCGATTGTGTGGTTTCAAAGAATTACTGTGTAACAGCAGTGTTTTGACTGTGTGCATAAATGCAAGACTGTAGCAGAATAACTGTCCAAAGAACATATAGGGCATGCACTAAATAGAGCATCTTATTTTAAAATTAAGACTGATTCAAATGGGAAGAAGAGAGATGTAGGAATAAATCAGGATACAAAGAAAACGGTTAGCACTAGAATCCTCACAGGTGAGGCTCACCTGAGGCTTGATGGGACAGGATTGGCTGTGGTGCAGTAGAGAAAATACAGAAAGACGAGACAAATGGGCAAAATATATTTTGAACTTTCACAAGACTTTATAGGGTGGCAAGAAAAATAAGAAATAGAAACCATTTGTAAGTTACTTTTCAAACAGTTGTCGATTCACATGCAAGGCTCTAGCTGCCCCTTGGTGGACAAAAAAGATATAGCAACCACGAATCTGGAAAGAAAATCAATTTCTGATGCTGCACAAACTGTATCAGTGTTGAATGCACTTGCCAGATAGTGTGCAATTATATTGCCAGTAAAACAGTAAATTTGAAAAAGCCTTCCAAGCAAGAAGTTTTTGTACAAGAGCTGAATCACTAGCCCATACAATGAATCTGAATATTTATCTCTTCCAAGAAACTCCCTTTCAAAAACACAGTGAAAAGCTACTGAAATGGGAGAAGGGTCTTCTCAAAAAGGTGCTTACCCTTCCTCAGCTGTGCTTCAGATACATCACTGGGATTCACTTTCAGGCAAAGTAGCCAACCTATTCAGCTTCTACTTTTATCTGGGACAGGATTTTATATTTGTGGAAATTGTAACTTTTCTTTTCCCCCCAAATTGTAGCTAAAAGTTAAAAATTTCTGCTTTATTTCACATTTTGCTCTTTGGTGCTTCAGGGAAGAAGTAAATGCAAATCCAGATGCTTTTTAGCCATGAAGATGGTTCAGTATGAATTGTGGAGTACAGCCAAACTCAGTCTATCTCCTCCCTCTTTCCTTCACTTTCCTCAAAAATTTAAATCCATGAAGGGAGAGAGGAAGACTACATCCTGACAAATCCTGAGTGGCCATTATAGAAGACTGTACTATCAGCTCTTGCTTTTGGCAGATGTTGCTCCTGATGATGATTTTCCAGCAGACACAAACCACACTGCTCCTGCAAGGAGCAGACAGCAGGTGCTCACTGCATGGCTTGGGCAAGCCCTGAACCCATACTTACTGATGGAATGCTGTGCCACAACTTACATTTTCTTTGCACAGTGTGCATATACCCTGACAGGGCCCTGATCCAGCAACCAAGTGGACAGGAGTAGAGCTTTTCAGCTTCACAGTCTTCAGGAAAGCCTGCTGCCTATTACCAACAAATCTGCTGAAGTTGATTGCAGAAGGAGAGCAGTACTAAGATGATTTCCTGAGTTGCTTTCCCCCAAACTACTGAAGATGAGGAAGGGACAGCATAATCCATATTTTTGAGGAATGTGAGCTGGAATTTGCCATGACCCTCTTTTTTTTTTTTCTTGAGGTGTGACTTAGTATACATTTATTTTTGCATATTAAAAGTTTGTTCTGTTAATGTATATGAAGTGCTTTGAAGATAGGACTTAAAAAGCTGACTATAGAACAGAGACCTATAATAAAAGACTTATCATGTGTCCCTTGCTTTCTGGGGTTTCTAACACTGGCATGAATATGCTTTGTGTTAAAATACCCTAAAAGGTCTCTGTCCTCTTCATGTGTACAATGTTTATGTTTGCATATGCGGTCTTCATCACCAACACTGACAGTTTTGTGTATAGAAGTGCACAATGCAACCAGAATCTGCACTGAAAGTATGAGACGAAAATTATGCTCTCAAAATGGCACAGCTAAAGGAAAAAACACTAAAAAAGTAAAAGAGGCTTCCTAAGTAATTACACATTTTATAACACAGATTAGCAGTTGTTATTAAGAACAAAATTGGCAATGATGTGCTGTAATATATCCTAATGCATTGGGTAATTTCATATATAATAAGGAATCATTTAAAACTGTAACTACATTTTTAAAAAACAAAGACCTATTGGCTTCTTAAAACCTTAATGTGACACATATTCCTCATATGACACAACTGCAATACTTACATCAGCCCCACCAAGACAGAATAGAAGGGATTCAACTGAAGGCAGGAAGCCTGATGTGTTGATTCATTAGCTAAAATGCAAAGTAGCAACACAGAGTGGAATGAGTCCTTTTTCAGGTACTAAGAAAATCCTTACAGGCAGGGGCAGCCTATGAACAGTGAAATCACCTGGCTTGACCAAGCACCTATAGGTCATGCACACGGTGTAACCTGTAGAGCTTTTCAGAGTATCGCATGCATTTGACACGTAGAAGAGCAATGATCGCTAAAACAAAGCCTTCTTTAGAAGATTCTGCTGAAAATAAATGGTAAGAAAGCAGATGCTTCCAGAGGAAAGAATCCAAAACTATGTTAAAAATCTAGAAAAAAATCAACAGAAGCACTTTTTAAACTCTGTCTCTACGAGAAGTAACAATTCTCTACACAGAAAGATGTGGCTCCTCAATAAATAGTGTTGAAAGCTTCTTCCTCATTCAGTTTTTAAGGATTTAAATCCATAATTAGTGTTGCTTTTCTTTTTTTCTTTAAGAGGCAGACCTATCTAAATTCTCAGTCTTCCCATCAAAAACTGTAAGTCAGCAGAGACTACAGAAAACAACAATCATAACAGAGTGTCCATGCTCAGAACACTGTGTGAAATTTGGACAGAAAAGAGGGTAAATGGTGGGCAACAGTGTAGAAAGTCAGCTTTGACATTTACTCATCTTAGAGGCTTTACAAAGTCACTGCAATTATCAAAAAAGTTCCCTAAAGTAATCTTAATACCTAAATCTTTACAGTAAAATCTAACTCCGCTAATATCAATTGCCCAATCACAAAAATAAAAAGACTTCAAGAGAACAAAAAGCTTATTTGCTCAGTTTAAAATTGCCACAGAAGATTCTAGATCATGACTCTGTTGCATTTATGGGATTGTCTGAACCCTATCACTGCCATTTCAATATATCTGAGGTACAGAGATGCTAGAGGCTTCTTTTCAACATTTAGCATAGGGAAAATGTAGCTGGTATTTGTGTTCATGTCAGCTTTGTAACACCGAAGAAAAAAACATGGAGAGGAATCAAAGAAAAGAGCAGTAGGGGGAAAAAAGGTTAACTAGGAATCAAAACAACAACATTAAAATTTCCCTTGTGGAACCTGCATAGAGTGAATTCAGATGAAACTATTCCATTTAATCTATTACTTCACTCCTAGTGTACTAGCAAAGTAGAATGAAAATCTGAATCATTTCAGTGCTGATAGAAAGCCACAATTTAAATTCCTACTTACCTCAGTAGAAGTAAGTTAGTATTAAAGATAGCACCAAATACACTAGCAAGTTCGTCACCTCTGTCTATCCACATGTATGTGAAATGTATTGGAGATTAACCATCATAGAATGATGAACAAATGATCTTTCTTCTGTGTACATGGAGTGTTTGTAAAGTACAGACCTTTCCAAATACAAATGACGATGTGGGCGTATCTCTGCACGTACACTTTGCTTGTATAATTTCAAAATTTGTCCTTTATTGAATTTGGTCAGCAAAATAAGGAAGAGACTGAATTCACTATACCAGAGTTCCACAGAAACACACTTCTTACCTAGCCTAGTAATAATTTAAATGGTAGGGAAAAAAATCCCCACCATCCTCCCCCCTTCAAAAACCTCCCGGCAAAGTTAAGCCTTTATTTCTTAAAAAAAAAAAAGTAATCCTCCTACTCACACTGGAGAAGCTTTATATCTATTAGGAGTTCCAGAGTCAGAAGAATCACCACCAATACTACACAGGCTACCAGGAAACTGTTGAGACTTGCACTGAGCAAAAATACCTGCCACACAGCTGCTCGTCTCCCACAGCAGGGTTTTAGCCAGTTAGATCTAAGGAAATAAAATTAAGAGGAAAAACAAGAAAAGAAGTGAAAAAGGAAAAGAGCTAAAGAGCAGTGAACTCAAAATTATAAGTTCTGCTGTTATGGATACACTCAATGACAAGGTACAAAGATTTGGCAAAATTCACTTTTCTTGGTTTCTTTACCAAGAAAAACACTTCACAAAAAACTTCACCCTGGGAATCTTGTGTGCCTTTCCAACTCTCTGGAGTGTAACAGTGTTCAAGTGCCCTCCAATGCACTGAGTAATGCAGTCTAAATTATCACACACACTTTATTCTTCCTGTCTTACTATATTTCATGTGTTTCTATTTTGACATACCTGCTGCATACCGCTATCTGTGAACACTAAGTCATAGCAGGACTTGCCATTAGATTAGAAGCTAATAATGTTTTTTACAAATTTATCTGCTATTGAGTGTTAGGGTTGGGCAGCTTTTTCCCTGTTCACATGGCATCACAGAAAAGAGGAATAGAAACATGGAGAACACGAAAGAATAAACTCAGTGACTCCACAGCTATACCTGTACTACCAAATATACACAGCTTGGTAAAGTGTTAAGCCATTGGCCAAGGCTGTCCAGCCTGTCTATTTGTCTAACTCTCACCAATCTGCTTGTGGACCAGAGTTTGAGGTAGCACAGTTTTAGGGACAACTTATGCCAGGGACTGCTCTCAAACCTAGTTTAGGTGAGGTCACCTTGTTTTGAAGGAAAAAGAAGGTTTAGGCAAGATGAAGGGAGTTGTGAGGAGGCTACCAGGAAAAGATCTCTGGAAAGAAACTGGCAAAACAGCAAATGTTGTACTAGTACTGTGCTAATGCAGATACACATTTTAAGTGGGTTGTTAAAATTAAAAAAAAAGTATTTTTTTGTCTTTTGAAGATATTTGTAAGAGGAATAACAGTAGCATGGACTTCAGAAGCATGAAGCCCATCCTGATACTGTTTTTTCTCCTAAATCCCTCCATAGTTTCACTTTGATACAGTATTGTAACATTTCTCATCGTATTGTTTTGTAATGTTCTTTCTTGTACTGGCCCACCTCTGAAAGTCTCAGTGCTTGACACTTGATATTTTTAAAGCACTGTAAATACACATTAGCTAATAAAGAGTTGGCATGATTTATTAACTAGGGTTTAAGAAGCTGAAGCACACAGAAGTCTGAACCAAAATATCAATACAGAGAAATCAATGGTATACAAAGAACATAGAGTGGTACTGATAAATTCCAAATAAACAGCTCAGACTCAGTAACTCATATTATAATCAAACACTTAGAAAAACATGACAGAACATTCCTTGACATAATCACACTAAAAAATGAGAAAGACAGTGATGCTAAGCAGTGCTCAGAGACTTGACACTTTCAAGGAGCTTCTCAGAATTATGTATATTAACTAAATACTTGTACTCAGATTGCCTGATTATCTGACTGTAAAAGACCTCCTCAACTGACTCTTAAAACTTGAGAGAAGATTTGACAAGTGTTACTATCAGGAATTTGCCCTTAGATTAACTTTGTTACACTTCTAGCCTGAATACAGAATGCACTAGGTTTTAAATAAGTATTTTTAAAACATAAGAGGGGCAAAAAAAGGCATCAGAATAGACTGTTTTTGCAAATCTGGTCTTTTAATAGAAATTATTTTACATCATCTCAAAACAGGATAACTTATCTGTACTGCAACTGTTATTTCAGGGTTGGAGGGGGATAGATCTTAAAAAAATTATGCCAAGAAATGCTGTTTTTAAATAGAATAGCTTTTAGTTCTAATCTCTTCCCACACTTATCACTTATCTTCCTGTTTCCAAAAAGAGAAGTATTTTAATATCGCAGCGCAGTTTTTCCTCTTTCCTATTCTCAGAATGGCCGGTAGAGGGCCTAAGTACATGCCTTTAAAAGATACTTTTAGCTGAGATTTTTCAGATATACCAAATATACTTCTACGGATAAATCAGCTGTGATACTCGGCACACATGAGACACAGTCATGATAATCATTACTCGAGGTAACCATTACTTCTAGAATGTTAAAGAATGTGAATTTATTCTGTCTTTGCAGTACTAACATTCCACTGATTTCAAAAAGCTTCTGAATGAAACTATCAGCTCACAATTGGAAAAGCAATCAATTTAAGAGGTCAAGGGCTTGCATGTTTACACCTATACATCACTCAAAGTAAAAAAAAAATAATTTCAAAGAAACAAAAGTGTTTGAAATTTAAGCACTGAAAAACCACCTCCAGTTTCATATCTTAATTTATTACACCAAGGTCCGTTTCCTCAACATCTGTCCTGTGAAGAGAAAGTGATTAGCATCTACACATCACTGCTAGCAAATCTCTCTTCTCAAGAAACTAGTTGCCTATGGCTTGGTTGGACATACTCTGCGTTGGGTTGACAACTAGCTGGATGGCTGGGCCCAGAAACTGGTGGTGAATGAGCTAAATCCAGTTGTTGGACAGTCACCAGTGGTGTTCTCCAGTGCTCAGTGTTGGGGTCTGTAATGTTTAATATCTTTATCAACGATCTGGAAGAAATCGAGTGCACCCTCAGTACACTTGCTGATGACATCAAGCTGGGTGGATGCATAGACCTTCTTGAGGGCAGGAAGGCTCTTCAGAGAAATCTGGACAGGTTAAAGGAATGGGCTGAAGTCAGTTGTATGAGGTTCAACAAGTCCAATGGCCAGGTCCTGCACTTGGCCTACAACAACCTCAAGCAATGCTACAGGCTTGGAGATGTGTGGCTGGAAAGCTGTGTGGAGGGAAAGGACCTGTGAGTGTTAATCAACAGTAGTTGAACTTGAGCCAGCAGTGTGCCCAGGTTGGCTTGTGTATATAGCATGACTAGCAGGACCAGGCAATGATTGTCCTCTTGTACTCGATGCTGGTGAGGCTGTACCTCAAATACTGTGTTCAGTGATGGGCCCCTCACAAGAGGGACACTGAGGTGCTGGAGTGTGTCTAGAGATGGGCAGCAGAGCTGGGGGAGGGTCTGGAACACAAGTCTGATGAGGAGCAGCTGAGGGAGCTGAGAACATTCAGCCTACAGAAGACTGAGAGGAGATATGATCACTCACAACAACTACCTGAAAGAGAGTTGCAGTGAGGGTGGGGTCAGTCTCTTCTCTCAAGGAATGAATGATACAACAGGGGGAAACTGGTTCAAGATGTGCCAGGGGAGGTTTAGATTGGACATTAGGAAGAACTTTTTTACTGAGAGGGTTACTGAGCATTGGAACAGGCTGCCCAGGGAGGTCGTTTAGTGATGGGCTTGGCAGTGTAACGTGAGCAGTTGGACTTGATGAACTTAAACATCTTTTCCAACTGAAATGATTCTGTGATTCTATATTTCTTCTCAGATCTCCTCCAAGTCTTCTTAATCCACTGACTTGAACAATCACATTGCTCTAAAAGCTACACAATGGATGGTTTCTTTCTCGAGTGCTGCTTAGCCTGCTCATTCCCTGATACTTCTGCACTCCTGTATAGTAGTCCTGATCTTGCCTTAGGCTGTTCTTTTTTATTTTGTTTTACTTCTTGCCTTTTGTAAAGGATGGACAGAAATAATACAAGGAACCACAATATAACTAGAAACATATTTTAGATGAACTTGTTGACACAATAACCACACTGACTCCTAACACACAAATCTCCTCATCTTCGTCAACCCTATAACATGTCTGAAGTAAATCTCCCTGCTGATGTGTAAGGGCTCATTCATTCAAACAATGAGAAATCTAGTATTTCAGAAAAACAATTCCCTACCAGAATCAGTGTGGGCTTATACTTACCTTCCAAATCCTGGCCATTGCCCATGTCATACTGCAAAGTTACACTAAGTTCAAAGCTCTGATTAGAAGCTCATACACATACATATTTCAAAAAACGAAACACACAGCTCATAAATTTATGAAGAAATAGCATACTATTCATATACAAGTAAAACACCTTTTCCCCTTACTCCAGATAAAAAAGAAGATGTTTCTTAAAAGTGTCCTATTTTGTTCAGAGAATAAGTACAATATACTGCTGTCTGTGGACAACTTTACCACGTGAGTTCAAATAGGTTCATTAAGTACCTCAGTTACTCTGTCTCTACAACAAGAATATTATTTACCTTTTTTACAATACCTAGGTAAGTAAATAAATGTACTAACATAGGAATTTCTTGGTTGATGGAGATACAGGGCTGTAAAGTTTTGTTATGAGACATTAAAATATATTTAGTGGAATTTTACCAGGTGTCATTATTTTTAAAGATAATTTCACACATGGCTTTGTAGAAATCCAATCTGTCATCATCACTGCTAGTTTTACTAATAAACAGATTGGATAAAAGAACATAAGGCAAAACTGGGAAAGGTTTAACATATTTTTTTGGTAAGGAATCACTACAAACAATTTGTTCAAACTGTTAACAGCTGTCACTGTTTTTATTTTTCTAGTCTTTCAAATGAATACCCCAGAAACTGCTTCATACCTTAGCCTTTTTTTTTTTCTTTTGGCTAAACAGCAAGTGTTTGCATCTCACAAGATGGCTATGATCAGAAAACAGAAGGATGGATGAGTTCCAAATCCCTATCTAAAGGAGTATAAAGGCCATGGTCAGGAAGTGACAGGAACACAGTAAGACTAACTAACAATACAAAATCTGGCTGAGGCAAAACAGACAGCAGAGCCTCTCAGCAGGCTACAGGTAGCAGCTGGAGGCCTTGGGCAACTCCAAGGAAGGGACAGAGCTCTGCCCCCCTTTCCTGGACTTCTACAAGCTTACTATAACTATTGAGTGCTCTTATCCTTTTTTTTACCCCCCTAAAAGTTTTACTGTTTTGAAGCACATTACATTTCTTGAAGGACTGCTGCAGAACTCTTGCAATAAAGATTCCCCCAGTTTTCTGCCTTAACTCACAGAAGACCGCCTTCCACATATTTGCTCTTGTGCCAGTATTGTTCTTTAGCCTGATTAGTTCTTTTCGCTTGCTGGCATTTTGTCCACAATGCATTTCTCCACAGCAACGGCATCCACTCATGCAATTTAATTAAAGCCCAAGCTTTACAGACACTCGTTTTTTATAACTGTCCTAGTAGTTCCTTTCACATGTGAATACACACAACTAGAGTGGTACATAGTATTTTGGAATAGGTTTAACTACAGAAAGGTTTCCTAGTTCTATTTTAAGTACTTCGTGCTTCTCAGGATCATTTGTGTCTTCTTTCTAGATAGATACCACACCATTTGCTCACCAACATCCTGTGATTACCTGTTATATTACTTCTCTCATTAGAAAACTGCTTATTAGGCTTCTCCTTTTTATGCTAAGGTCTTTAGTGAGATATTAACATCATGTTCAAAAACAACCTTTAAGAAATATAAGAACAACCACACATGGTCAGAACAAAGGCTTGGTATTATGTCTCCAATAGTGGCCATGAGCAGATGTCTGGAGAGGAATAAGAACACAGCAAACATACAATATTTCACCTTAGAAGTCTCACCATATCCAATTGTTTTCAACTTGGTGACTTCCTGAGACAGATATGATTTCTTCAATTCTAATTAGTAACTGGAAGACATATTACATCTTTGATCTCTGTTTTTCCTTTGAATCTTTTCTAGTTTTGTTTTTTTATGTATTTACCATAACCTTTTTGACAAGGATCAGAACTACAGTCATGTTCAAGACATGGGAAAAGCTTGGAGATAGAGAGGCACATCAACAGTCTCACTTTTACTCTCTATTTCTTTTCATAATGAATCCTAACATTGGATTTTCTTTTAGACTACTGCTCAGCATTGAGCTGACACTTTCATGGTCTCTCCTTCCACACTAATAGTTCACTTTTCCAAATTTTTCCTTTGTTTTATTGCTTTCCTATCTTTCAATTTTTGCACGAAGCCATAAATTCTCCAACAGTGACAATTAATTACAATGACAAGCCATATAAGTTAGACCCATGTCATTTCTGCTCTGCAATAAAGAGCCTTGCAAACAGTGGTCTGTGGGCTACAACCACTCCTACCTACAAAAAATACCTGGGAAAAGCAAGTTCTGTTGGAGAAATACAGAAATATCTATAAACCAGAAAAGTCTGAAAATCATTTATTTTTTTTTCCCCCTATAGTAGTGCTCCCTCTACCAATTGGTGTTAACTGAAAAGATACAATAGAGACACACTCAGAGGATTTAGGTACTAGGATAAACAGAGTAGTGAGGTATTCTGGAAAACATTTACAAAAATAAAAGGGTCTGTACAGAAAAAGAAATTTCTAAATCACTCTACATCCCTGTAATGTATCCAGAAATTTCATGTTCTCCCTAGTGAAGAGCCGGTCACCTCACAGGTTCTGTTGTGCTGAATGCTCATTTTCTGCTGCAGTGCAGGCCTTCGTTTTGGACCAGAGCACAGAAAGTAGCAGTGATATAGTACTGCACAAAGAACAAATCAGCACTAAAGTCTCATTCACTACATTTTGCCATTAAGATTTTGCACCATCTTTCTGAATTCGAACTGTGTCTGGCAGCTAGAAATAAATTAAGTCATTTCTGTAAATACAAGGAGCTTGCTCACTACATGAAATAGCTCTGCCCTCCAAAACCTTTGCACTTTATCTTGAGCTTGGACCTCATTATTCACCACATTATCAATATCACGTGTTCCAGGATCTGCATGAGGTGAACAGAATTTTTCAGAAAAGGAATTGGTTTTTAATTAGCTGCCAGATAAAGACAAGAAAAGCAGAAAACAAGAGAAATGTAAGAACTTGATCCATTCGAGTTAAAGCACCTTCGAGCTTTGTAGAAAACCTCAGTAAAATACCTCAAAGAGATCAAAATAAAAAGTGAAAGATTAATATGAAAACCAGAAATAACGGCATCTACTTGGTGCAATTACAGAAGACAGACTGAAGGAATAGACTTCCTTCTCTCCCAGGATAGGTGAATACATTCATCAGTGAAGGCCTGCCAAACAATTTAAAATTAAAAGCTCATGACTCCTTCCTGCATTAACTTCTGAATATCTGTAAATCTCTGTTCAGTTTTGGTTTCCCTTCCTTTTTATCTCTCTATCCCTTCCTACAGTAATCCTTTTCTCCAGATATTCCTACTATTTAATGCACTTTCTAGCTGCAACTAAATCTATCTAAAGCTATGAACAGATGATCATATGATTAAACTACAATGGCACATGACTATTTGCAGCTAATGTCAAGAGAGTCACATTAACTGTATGAACTCCTAACCTTTAAAGCCCTTGATGTAAAACACAGTATTTGAAAGCACCTTCATGTTTTAAATTTAACATAAAAAATTTTAAGATCTTCAATCTAAAGCAAAGAAATAATTGAATATTGGTGTGTATCTCTCTCCCCTTGCTTTCAAACCCCCATTAAACACAAATCTTTATCAAGAGACAGGCTCACTGTCTAACTGCACATTCACCAAAAACCCAGAGCCTGCTGTGCAACCGTCTCCAAATACTTTTCTAATTTATCATCAGTTATACTTCTTATTTGGAACTTAAGGAAAATATAGGAATGAGAGCTTTTCCCTACCCCTGTTTGTCTTTTGCACAAATGTACCACTTTCTGCATGTTTTCAATTTTGTTGTCAACTACTCTCCATCATTTTTATTGGTCATTGATACAGAGACAGAAGAGAAAAAGTATTTTTTGAAAAACAGAATACTTGATAGGAAAAAAAGAAATTAGGAGTGGCACTTAAAGGTAATGTTAACATTTAAAAATCTCCTTAGCTTTCCGGGTGATTAGTCTTAAATAAGCGTTTACATATTCTTTTCATGCAAACCAGTTTTAATATAGATACAGTTTCTCCAATAAATTCACAGACACAAAGAAAACTGGCAACTTTGCTGCTGCCTTTTGCACAAGAGTATCACTTAATTTGTTACAGATATGTTAGAAGTGCTTACCATGTTCTCCTTGGCATCCAAGACCCATGTTTTGAATAACTTTATTTCTCACATATATGTCTCCAGCCTATGCCATTATCATTTCTGCTGAGTCTAAGCACAGAGTACAGTGCATAGCAGCAATACCTGAGGATGATTCTAACAAGCTAACTTCAGGGCTGATTGGTGGAACTAGCAAGTAATGAATATCATGTTCATATTGGTTCTGAGAACCAACTTACTATTTCTTCACAGTGCTACACATGGTGGAAGAGATACACTGTTATAAATAGAGATTGCCACAATCATGGAAAATTCAAAATATTTTAGTTAGACATTGTTGGCACTTATCAGGAAATCTCCTTTTTCTGAAGGGTAAGATCTATACCTCTATTAACACCAGGCCCACTAGCCCTACTGCAGCTAGGAATCAAGCCAGGTGCAGGAATCCTTCCTATCCCACATGCAGAGACCACAAGCATCTTATTCCTCTTCAGTGCAAAGAAGGCAATGCCAGCCCACTCACGACTGATAATGAGTGAGAATATTTGCAATGCAGATTCCATCCAACCTAACCAGCTTCCATCATACAAATGTTTGTACTTTCCCTGTTTGAGAATTCTACAAAGGAGAAAAAAACCTGTTGCTCAATCCACATTAGAAGACAATATATTTTGTGTTTTATTTGAGGGTTTCTAGGAGAGCAGAAAGGTTTTTCTTGCTTTATTACCATGTTAAATTTGCACTTGTGGTTGGATCCTGAATACATTCTGTCCTTAAAGAAGGAAAGTTAGAGGAAAGCTTTGGGGTGCATATAACCACATCACTAAATCAGAAGACTCCTTTATTGCCCACTCAATCTCTAGTCTGAAGTTTCTCTTGCTCTGTGCGTGGAGATGGCAACTTACTAGTGATGAAGTGTGTCAACCTAAACGAGGAACTAGGGATTTTGGACAGCTATGGTGAAAAATCATAAGGTTGTGGACAGATGCAGTTTGTAGCAACAATCCAGCATTTTCCAAGCACAGGAATGTGCCAGACCTTCCTGCTGCAAAACCTTGTAGTTAGAACACCTGCAACTTGCCTAAATTAGCTGCAGATCTAGAACAACAAAGCCATACAGAACACATGCAGGTCATATAGGTTGACACCTTCCCTGAAATGCTTACAGAAAAGCACACAGAAGATGACTCTTGGAATCTGTGACAAACACCAGGGAGGGGAATGTGAGTCCTACATCTTTTAGTACTCTCTAGTACTAGCAGTATCTTCTGGTATCTCCACCAACAACCTGTATGGCAGCACTGGGGTCAGAATGCTTCATGGTAATGAATATGGATGCTGGCAGAAATTACAGGGACCTTGACATTTTCTGCCACCTCCTGTGCTGCTCTTTCCATGTAACTCTCTTCATCCGTGAGGGAGAAGTATCAAGTTCCTATACCAAACTGACCTGACCATCCATTTCTCCTTCTTACTAAGGTGGAAGTCAGTCATATCTAACAAAGCCATGAGAATTAAATTATACCACATTCATAAAACTGATGTATTTGCAAACAAGCCATGAGGTGGTTTGGTGACAGGCTTCTTGAGCTCAGCTCTGCTCCTAAATTTCACAGGACATCAGTTGCCACCAGTGCTTCTGAAAGGAAAAAAAGCCATTCCCACAAGGCAGATGCAGTCCTGGGACTCAGCTGAACATACTCAGCCAAAATACACTGAGACATACAAACTAAAGCTCTGAATTTTCTTCAGAGAACCTACTCTACACAGCTGGGAGATCTGGATGGCACCTACTTATTTCCGTTCAGACTGATGAAACTACAAAAGTAGTCTGTGTGCAGGAAGAGATCTCTGCTGAGGAAAAGAATGACAAGTCTATTTCCATGCTTAAATCTGCAAAGCTGCTCAAACGGTTACAATGAGAGATCTGTGCACTTTGGCACAGTAAAGAATTGAGTTTCAGATCATAAAATCTACAAAAATGCATATTTGAACTAAACTGGTATTTATTCAGCACCAAAATAGCCTGAGGGTTACACCTGCATACTCAAATTAATTTTCAAGTGCCTCTTTTGCTATGCAGGGTATTTTGTGTTACAGTTGTACCATACTTCTATAACCTACTTGAAATGTATTTCCCCTTTTTGGAGTAACAACTTTCTGGAGATGTCTCATAAAGTCCAATTTGGAAAGAAATTGAATAAAGGCAAGAGCCTTCCCCACATACTGCTTCCTGACTACCACACAGAATACCTGCTGAGCAGAGATGAAGCAGGTCTCTGCTGATTTCAGAGCACAGGTTAAAACACATCGAGCTGTTAATAAATGGAGGCTTATATAAAGCCCTTTAACATCATCATGAAAGACAGCTCTATATGACTTACTCTGAAGTGCTTTTAGATGACTGTTATTGAAAGTGGAGGATATATATGTTCAGTGCAACAATAGTCACAGAGGGGATATGCAGAAACGCTCACCTAATCTCGGTCCCAAGGGACGTTAAACTGTAGTGCTATCATTCCTGACAAATGTTTCCTCTTAAAATGATTGCAATTCTCTTCCCCTCCTCCCCATATACACCAGTAGTCTACTCCAGCACTTTGTTACCCTTATTATTCTCCTCTTTGCTGCAATTCAAACTTTTTACTTCTTGTCTAAACATCAGCGAGATGGGTAGTAGGCTGTTTGCCACTTCACTGAAGTCTCTTATAAGCTCCCATGAAAGTCTCCTCTTTGCGTGAAATACAGTTACTTTAATTGGTACTCCACGGTAGGTTTTCTGAGCCTCTAATCACTCTCTCCACCTTCCTCTGGATTCTCTTCAGTTGACCCAAACCTTTCATAAAATTTAGTATATCAGTCCACCTACAGTCACTTCAAGCCTGAATCAGGTATAAGGATGACTTCAAATGTCCTGTAGGACAACATTGCTACATCATCTGACACAGATTTATGTGTGGGTAAATGTTATGAACTGATTAAGATCTTTTATTCCAGTAAAACTGAAGCTGTAATTCTACAAAACCAGAAGTAATACGTATGTACATTATCAAAGACAATGTTCTCACATAAGCAAAGTACGCAATTCAAATTATTCTGTGAAAAGTACACAACGTGTCCAGGAATCAGCTGTACTAAGTCATTATCTCTCAGCCAGATATACAACTACATACAAGAATCACAGAAGCCAATTCTGTCATCCTGAAACCTTTCACAAAGAGCTTACACCAGAGCACTCTGCTTGTCTGATGGGCTAGATGCGTGGTCTAGTTTTCCCTGGCAGAATGCTTCCAGACTGTGGTCAAATTGCAGCTATGAACCACTTAAAACTATAAAGAGCTCCAAACCAGCACAGATCAGATATATTGGAAAAGGTCACTTCCATTTTGTGACAATGTTTTTTAAGAGCTTGAGGGCAACTGGCTGCACTTCTCCTGTGCAAGATTTTCTTTCTTTCAGGCAATGAAATTCCTATAACCTAAAACTAAAAACCAAAATTCTATCCTTTGTACTTACCCTTCTTTTTGGTACTCCTCGTCCAAATTTGACAAAAGCTGGGACCCAGCAACAGACAGATCAAGTGCAGCTAAAGGTAGATCTCGATAAGCAAAATTAACAAGCTGTACAGGAGCAATGCTTTTGGTTTCTTCTTCCACTTGTTGTGAAATTATCTCAACTTCTGAAACACCGCCTTCTATTTTAGGCCTGAAAATATAATAAGCAAAATAAATCTCTCTCTATATATACATATGTAAATAAATAAGCAAGCAAACAAAAATAAGTTAGAGACATGAACTTCACAGAAACCTAAAACACCAGCAAATTAAAAGGCTTTTGCAAGGTCACTGAGGGAGGTGGTCCTCGCTGGGAGGACAGACCAAATCTCTCCAAACTTGACTTTCATAAATCCCACTGCAATCAACAGAAACCTCACAAAGGAGAACAGCATTTCACTCTGCTGAGTCTGGTTCAAAAGTACTAAATATAAATGGATATGTTATAAACAAACAGTATGAGAAAAATGCACAAACTCAAAAGCAAAATATTTGTGCAAAACACAAAGAAGGCATGTAGCTTTGCCAACTAAACACCGCTTTGTAAATTAGATCAGCAAGCAATGAACAGCTAAGCTTAACCATTATATAGAAATCAACTGTTAATTAATGAATACAGTTTGACCCCTTTGCCACTGTGGATCGATATTCAGAAAATTTTGATGGAAGGCAACTTTGTTTCATTCTACTAGAAGGGATCACTCTGTTACAAGTTATTTTAAAATAATCCTGAAAGGAGAGCAATGAGTCAGAAGAACTATGGATTGTAACTATCCTTACGTACAGCTTCTAAATCTGAACATGTATTCTTCTGTCACCCTGCTAACATTAATGGAACCTCCATGCAGCTAAAACTGGAGTTTCACTATGTATATGTCTTCTACATTTATAACAAGATACTACTTATCTAGGAACTCAAACTTTGTCAGTTAGTATATCATCTAGTACTTATGAAGGATGATTTCATTGCAGGAGACAGCTTGCAGGTCAAGCCCCAGCAAGGACTGATCCTTTGCAGTACCCAGTGAAAGCTGTTTGCTTCATTTAATTCAGAGGAGGTGCAAGTATAAACTTCTCTAGCTTTCATCCAGGGTAATTTGTTAACTTCTGAAGAAATCTCAGGCTACTTGTCAGAGGTTTTCAACAGCAGGTGTGAAGATACACTTTTTCCCTAGGGATATAGTTAACAAGTGTTTAGCATCCAACTTCCTTCTGTTATTTGACTACAAAAGTTGTATAGGTGATTTTATTTAAAGCAGCTTATTAAAATATTTCTGCTATTCAAGCCACTTGAATAATAGTTTGGGGGTTATTTTTTCCAGAAAACAAATGAATAATTTAGAAGAGTTCTTAGCTCACATATTTTATAAGTCTAAGGGTGTGGGTGAAGCAACTAAAATTCTACGAGAAACAGAGAGAGAAAGATTTGGTTGGTCAGAGTCTCACCATCAGACTACTCCTTTCAGATGGAAAACATCATAAGAGGAGCTAACTAATACCAGTACTATGCAAGAAAGTAACTTTAAAAATCAGAAACTGCTGTTCCATATCAAGTATTTGGCAGGAAAAGGGTGCAGATGTGTCATACTATGGCGGAATATAGAAATAAATGTAGAGTACTATTTGAACAATCTAAAGGCTTAACTTATTTTAATCTTTACTTAACTGAAAGTAATGAGATTCTTTCCTTTTCAACAGAACATGTATTCCTCTCTAAACAATCTGAAATCAGAATTCCAGAGGGAGAAGCTAATTTTAGCAAGTATTTTCTTTCTTTGATTTTCACCTTTAGTGCCATCCCATGGATATTTACCTTTACAAGCCCAATATGGTTCATTTTTGCACAAAAGAGCATATAGTGATGCTATTTCCAGTGTTATAAAGAAAAGGAAATGGGTTGATGCAGCTTTCCCTCTCCCACTAGTATTTACCCTCTGTACTCTTAGACAGGCTAAATGACAGACCTGATTTGACTGAAAAGAAAGAAAATCAGAACAACAGACCAGTGTTGGCAAACAGCTTTGGGACAGGTGGCAGGAAAGAAAAAAAATGGAAACAGATCTGAAAATAGATGACTTACTAGGTTTTCAGACACTTGCTGTTAGTAACACATTAGACGTGCTCACAGTGTTTTCTGCTAGCTTTAGATAGCTGACCAAATTGTGCTATTCCTTCTCAAAATACCAGCTTTTCCTTCCAGTAATACTGATAGAGCCCTCTTGATGTCATATCATTCTCCTACAGGTAGCAATCTGTTCCCTTCTATTTAAAATAACTATCCTCACATGGTACTTACTGAGGACTGGTCATGTTGGAGGACGCAACCAAATCAGTTCCAGTATTTAACTAATTCCAGCAGCTCTGCACAGAAGTTCTAGACTTCCAAGATTAGGTCTCTGTGAGAAGCAAAACAAAGTTATCTACAACAATGTTGAAAGAGCTCCAAAGAGCTGCATTGGCATTTATTATGTTTCAAGTTTGCCTAACAATTTAATTTCCCCTGTGACTCCCTTTCAAACTGATTAATTCCTCCATGTAAGGGAATCTGTAAAGCCGCAGTACATCTACTTATACATATGCACACGTGCTCACATATAAACTTCCATAAGAACCCAGATCTTGGATTAAACCACTTCATTGTTGAGAAAGATAACTAAGATCAGAATGGATTTTCAAAGAAAGCTCATGGCTTCAGGAGCACAAGTTCTACTGGAAACCAACTGATTTTTTTTTGTTTTTACAATTTAATATACTTTGAAAAGATGAACATTAGCTTTCTCAACAAAGCTTGGGGGTTTGTTCACCATTTTCCAATTTGAACTGTGTTCCTGACACTTTTTTCTACTTTAGAAAGTCTCTTCCAAGAATTAATTAATGTTGTCAAACATTCTAAGATGAGCTGTTATTGAGATGATATTTTGACCAACAAAAACCCATTAATACATTTGGAAAAGGAATGACATTTGCTTGTGGTAAAAGCTCCATTTTAGTTGCACTTGGACCAATCCATGGCAATCAGAATGGAACAGGAGAAGCTTGTGAGAATGAAACCCAGTGGTACCACAGGTTTTGGTAGATGGAAAAATAGAAACTGTAGAATACCACATAAGAAACAAAAATTCTTAGAAAAAGATATCACAATAAACTTTGTAAAGCTACAGTCAAGATTATACGCTAAATAATTTTAAAGAGTAACATAAAAAACCACTGTTAATTAAACAGAAATAGTCATTGTTGAATCAGAATATTTCTGACAATAGCATTAAAAAATCGTGCTAATGAAAAATGCTTCTTAAACTAAACTTTACAGAGTCACTTAGAAGCTAAACTGATAATACCAGTCAAGTATTTACAGTGAAGACATATAAATGCAGCAACAGTATGACCCATAGCAATCATTTTATTCCAAATAATAAAACTGAAACTTACACCTTTTGTGGAGCCATTCCCAAGGCTTTATTTCATGTCTTGCAACCTTATAATAATATAAAAGGTACTCAATGCATTTTCAGATTTTCCAGATAATATGCCTAGACATGCAAAAAGAAAGGGTCTACACCGTGATCACCCTCCTCAGGTAAGTCAGTCAGCCAAAAGCAATTTAATTATTCATATTAAGAAAAAAAAATTACTGACTTTAAAACAGAAAAATACACATATTTTAGAAAAAAACACACACTCCATTTACCTATAACCTCATAATACTCCTAATGTTAGAGTAAGAAGTAAATTTTTTCCAGATAAATGCTCCTTGATACAGCAGAGAGTTGATTTAACATCCATTTGATATCAATGGGATTTTCCTCCCTGGCCATCAGAGTCCTTGAATTACTTTATTTATTATACCCCTAAAGTAGCAAAATACCAAAACACTTTCCTTAAAATTATACATGTTTAAATCACACACTAAAGAGATTTGGTGAATCTGTACCGATGACAGCTTTATAACTGCAATTATACCTACCAACACAACAAAATTGAACTAGAAATCTCAGCCTTGTTTTGTACTGTTGGCTGCCTCACATCAGGTTGATACTTTTTTTTAAAAAAAACCACATTTTTTAATGAAAAATGTAGCCCAAACCTCTTGTTCTAAGCAGTCAGAGAAAATTGCAAAGGCATGAGGTACTGTGCACCTGTCTTGTAAGACTGAAGAGAATCCTGCTATAAACTGCATTTGCGGGCCTGGAATAAATGTAAATGGAGATATATTTGATTTAGGAAATGAGAATGGAAACTGGTCTCAAAGGACAGGCACACAGAAGCTGATATGGCAATTTCTTAACATGGTAAAAAAAACTCACCATTTGAGACACAGCACAGTGCTAATACAATGTCCCTCTCAAAGCAGGTTTAGAAAACAACATAATGACAAAAATGCGGTGCTAAATTTTAAACAAGTCTTATTTTCCAGATTAATCTCAAGATTTTGAGGCAACTTCAGTCATAACAATGGGGCCAGCAACACTGCAGTTCTTTCACAATGGACACGAACATATTTGTCCCTCTAGAATACCAACATGGTCTCTTTTCTAAAGGTGGAAATAGTTTCATATTCATACATAATTTTGTTTTATAACTCAACCAGATCTGACCAGTAGCCACAGCAATAAGCCAGACCTGCTTCCTTCTACTGGAGTTGTCAGCTCTACAGATAACATTTGCACACCACCAGGACCGAATGAGCAACCCGCAGCCAGGCAGCAAGGTCTTGTGATAGCTCTGACGGCTCCACAGGGAGCAGAGTCCAACTTGCCTGAGCTGAAGGGATTGTTACCATGACATAAGGTGCTCACAAAAGGGAGACGAGTAAGGTGGAAAGAGACCTGAGAGAGGGAGTCAAGTCTCCAAGGACTCTGTGGAGCCTTCCTGAGAGAAAAAGTGGCAAAAAAGTGAGTAATTTCTGGTGCAGATAACTAATCTAGTAGCTGATTTATTGAATTAAAAAGACAAATCGTTAATATATACAATAAAAGGGCAGCACAACAGAAATGTTCAAAACGGACATATAGGTTTTATCTACATCCTAAAGGGATTACTGCAATTCATACTCCTTTCTAGGCTTTATGCAAGTAATAGAAATGTCTTAATATATATTGATATTTTGCAGAAACTTATTCTTTTCCATCCACTCCATCTCTATACCTGTTATGTTCCAAACTTCCATGAAAAACCCCACAACTTTTACAGGAGCATAAAACACGTCCAGTTTCCACAGGAAAATTTCTGTGCAACACAGTGGTATTTAGAGACAGTAAGGGACAACAGGGAGGTTTTGTTCTTCTGCATTTACCACTTGTTTGCATTCCTACAGGATATAATGCAGGCAAAGAGCAATGATGTGTCTCTCTTCCCTATCATCAGAGAATGGCAGGAGGCAGAGGGCAAGTGAAAGTTTTTCCATACAGCCTTTTCCACACCTACGCCACTCAGTGTTCATTAAACAGGAAAGCCTCATCTCTCATGGTTTCACCCAAGGGAATTAGTTCCAGAGTTTTGGGGTTTTTTCCACTTCTTGGAACTGAGACCAGACAGCACATTGTGCATGCTAAATTGCCATGTAAGTATGAGCAATATCTATTTTGTGAGAGTTCAAATTTCATTTGTTCTGTGACGGGTCTTCAAGGTGAAATGGCTGTAGAAGAAGCAGTTTCCTAAGTTAAACAGAATTAATTTAAAAGAGATACAATAGAAAGGAAAGAATTGTCTCAAAAAGTCTTTTAGTGCAATCTCTTAATTGGTATACAATCCAGAAACATTCACTGGAATAAATGACTAACATAGTCTGGTATGTAGCAAGAGGACAATGCAATCATATGGGAAGCGTATTTCTGCATCTGGTTTTCTGGAGAGTCAAGTTTGTACACTAGTAGTCGAGCTTAAAATGTGTGGGATCACAGCTCAAATTTCAGCAAAGCTGACTCAGCTCTCTTCATCCCTCTGCAGTAGATAAAAGAAGTTGAGCTCAGTTCACGGAGCCCCGAAGCAAGCTTTTATTTGTTCTTTTCACAGGTGTTACACGCACCCATGTCCTCAAAGCTTTTGCAAGGTACTTTTGCTTGCTTATGATTTCTTTCACCTCCTCTATTGTGGGGGCATGGGCAAGCAATTGCTTCACAGTTGATGGGTTATGCTCAGAACCATGCAGGTTGAGGAGTGGGATCATGCGCTATGGTAGAGCAAAGGTTCATGCTGCTGCCCTTGCCCAGCACACATCCTGCCTGAGTTAATTTGTTAATGTTTATTTAGATCAACCTTCTATTGTCGGTCACCACACCTTGGCTGTAGCTTGCTAATAAGGAGATAAAGTCCAGCTTCAAAAATACACAGCATAGAACACAGCCTGAAAAACATATGTTGAAGCACAGCATGTGTGTGTGTACATATACTCTAAAAAGAAAAAGAAAACAAATCCCAAAAATCCCCACTTTAAGAGAAACCTTAAACCCCCAAAAAATCTGTACTCCACTTATGCATCAAAACCATGCCTTTTAGCAGTAGTTTAAGCACAGTCTTAGAAAACATGTGCTGTAATACAGTGAGCCCAATTGGGGTGGGGAACAGGAAGGTTTAAATTAAGCCTTTTGCACCTAAGCCTCTACTAACTCATTCCCTATTTAACTGAGCTGAAGTCAAGACCAGATGGTTCAGCACTATTTGTTGCATTTGCTCACATTCTGAGGAGTATTATCATGAAGGGCTCGGTGCTGGGGCCTGTTCTGTTTAACATCTTTATCAGTGATCTGGGTGAGGGGATTAAGTGCATCCTCTATAAGCTGATGACACCAAGATGGGTGGGTGCATAGGTCTGTTTGAGGGCAGGAAGGCTCTTCAGAGAGATCTGGACAGGCTGGAGTGATGGACCGAGGCCAATTGTATGAGGTTCAACAAGGCCAAGGGCCAAGTGCTGCACTTGGACCACAACAGCCCCAGGCAACACTACATGTTTGGGGCAGAGGGGCTGGAAAGGTGCCCAGAGGGAAAGGACTTGTTGATGGACAGCAGCTGAATATGAGCCAGGAGCATGCCCAGGTGGCCAAGAAGGCCAATGGCATCCTGGCTTGGGTCAGAAATAGCATGGCCAGCAGGGCCAGGCAATGATTGTCCTCTTGTACTCAATGTTGGGGAGGCAGTACCTTAAATACTGAGTTCAGTGTTGGGCCCCTCACAAGAGGGACACTGAGGTACTGGAGTGTGTCTAGAGATGGGCAAAGCTGGTGAAGGGTCTAGAGATCAGGTTGTATGAGGAGCAGCTGAGGGAGTTGGGGATGTTTAGCCTAGAGAAGGTTGAGGGAAGATATGATCACTCTCTACAAGTACTTGAAAGGCAGTTAGAGTGAGGTGGCGGTCAGTCTATTATCTCCAGTAATGAACGATAGAACTTAAGGAAATGGACTTAAGTTGCACTAGGGGAGATTTAGATTGGACATTAGGAAGAACCTTTTCACTGAGAGGGTGAATAAGCATTGGAATGGGTCACTCAGGTAAGTAGTGGAGTCACCATCCCTAGAGATATTTAACAGACATGTAGATGAGGTACTGAGGGATATGGTTTAGTTTAGTGACGGACTTGGCAGTGTGAGGGTAGTGGTTGGACTCAATGATCTTAAAGATCTTTTCCAACCATAATGACTCTATGAGGCTGTAATCTCCTGTACAAAGTACAAATACTAACTGAAACATTTGAGATTTTGTAGCTCCTTGTAAGTACATAACCCAATTCTGACATGTTCTCTTATCTAAAGATTGTTCCAGGCAGCTTCCAACAGCAGCTTAGGCACGTGGACAGGCTCACAATTGACATTCAAAGTAAATGCATAATGTCACACTTGAGGAAATGCTGTTAGCTGCAGCCCAGCTTCTGCTCCTTCTTCTGCTCATGCTGCAGCCATGAACCTGCACAGCCATTAACGTAAGCTGGCCCAGGAAACCAATTTGTCTTTTTAATCAACAACAAAAACAACCCTATTTTTCTTTTCCTGTACTTTGGTTTTTTGGGTGGTTTTTTTGGATAGTTTTTTTTTTTTTTTTTTTAAAAAAAAAGAAGGATGGCTTCCCTGATACAGGTCACAGTACAGCTCCAAAAATAATCATCAGCAAAACCAAGAGAGCAGGGCAGCATACTGTGGGCAGAGTCACAGAAACAAACAGCACAGTGCAGAAAAACTCAAATCAAACATGAAGTGTTGAGCCTTGGCCATTGGCAATATTCAACTGCAGTAAGCATCCAATCTGAAAAAGCTTAACAGGCTTGGGAAGCAGTAGAAATCAAAGAGCTTTCTGTGTCAGTTTGTTCTGCTTCTGTGTCATGCTGGAGCTTTTTATTCTCAACCTAGCATATAGCAGGAAATGCATTTTTTTCCCTTTATGCAAAAAAAAAAGTTATATTCTTATTTCAGTCTCTATATTAAAATTCTTATATGGTCTAAGGCTCAAATGCGAGTAACAGAATTTAAGCTTCCTACTAGGCAAGCCTAAGGAGATGATGAAGCTATCCAGAAAAACAGAACCAGACATTACCCCAGCTGCTTTCAAAGAGACAGGAAAAGTGTGATTTAGGGGTAGCTACATTTAGCTCTTGTGAATTACCCTAGCCAAATTTCTTCTGTGATTAACACCACTGATGTCACACCAAGGATCAGCATGAACCTGATGTGATCACTAATCTCTACAAGTGCAACTCCCATTTCTCCAAGTACTGAAACTAGGATCTCAACCTGGCAATTTTGACACCTATTTTTGTTTCAGCCTCTGAAAGAATTTTAACCAGCTTCACACAGTAGTAAGAAAGTTTTATTGGCTGTGCACCTTAAAACTGTTGCCTTCAGAAATCAAGCGAGCTGCACTTCTTAAGGGGAAACGGAAAAGGTCCTGCAGGAGAGCTCCCAACACTTCCTTGATTCACTTTAGGGTTAATTAAATACTTTCTTCTTTTTCCCCCTCAGTGGGTGAACAAGCTTATTGTGCTAAATTAAAATTTCATTTTATTAAACTAACTCTCCCTAATCCCACTTTTTTTTTTTCACACAAGAGTTTGATAAAGTGTTTGTTTATATGGTTCTGTATAAGTGGATAAGGAATACAGCTTTATTTGTTTTTAAAAAAGATAATTAGATAAAAGATTATAAATGCAGAGATACCACACAAAACAAACAGCAAATTAACCTCCATAAGTCAAATACATGTGATACGTACTGCAGTTTCTAAGTTCCATTCATATCTTAATATTGCCATGTACTATGCAGAAAAGGAAAAGGGCACCAGATAAATTTTTTTATATCAAAGAAGGGACATTGAATTCTGCACCTTATTTATGGAGGGATCTACAGTAAAGTCATTAAATAAATAACATTAAAAAAGGAAAAAAACCTCCACCAATTGAAAAGTATTTAGATTGGAAAAAAATAAATCAGCCATTTGGAAATTAGGAAACGGTAGATTTGAACTTGCTCACACAGCCATAATTCTATCCCCTTGTGGGATCATCCTGCATGCTGAAATTAAGCAGAATGCTGTTTGGGGGTGGGGAAGAAAAAGAGCATGTAATTATGTTACTAAAGATTGTCTCATTATTCTTAAGTATAGCTCATACTTTCAAGAGAGAGGCAAAGAAGGGCAAAAAAGAGAAAAATGATCTTGTGCACAGTCCTAATACTCTCTACAAATGCCTCATGATTATTGGTCAAATCTTGACTTTTTAGTACTGTAAATTTGGATTACACTGCAAATAACACTAGCTGCAAGAAAGCCTTTAGAGGAGGACTAGACCAATATGAACTCCCAGGAGAGACCAGTGAAATCCATCTTCTTCCAAGGAGCTTTCAGACGTGCAGCACATGATACTTCAGCACAGAAGGAGAGAGGAGGAGCCACTCTGCGATAGTTAGGAAAAGACTCCACTTGTGCTCCTTCCCTCTGCTATCTCTTCATCTATAAACTGGAGAGAGAATGCAGGGGCTACGTAGCAGACCTACAGTGTTCTGCAACATGCAAACGCTCTAGCATGAATCTGCTTTCAACACATACCAGTGCTGGCCTGACAGCTCCTTTGGGCTCTCATTCCAATGTCCACCAAGAAACTGCATATGTAAGAGAAATTGGATTCAGGATGGGAAGTGATTGCTCTTTGTCCTGCAGCAAGAAGTAACTACAGTGCAACAATTAGCTTTTTTCTTTTTTTTTTTCCTAAGAAGTATAGAGGTAAAGAAAAAGCAGAAAAGTCTCTGCAAAAGTTAATTTAGTTGAAGATGTCCTGCTTATTGGAGGGGGGTTGGAGTAGATGACCTTTAAAGATCACTTCCAGCCCCAACCATTACATGGTTCTATGGCAAACAGCAACAGAACAGAGAGAGAAGGGGCAGGATTTGTTTCGACACCTGTTGCCGTCAAATCCCAAGATATGGCCTGGTGAAGAATTCATACAGCAAAAACTCAACACAACTACAAATGGATACAACTTCATGAAGAATTACACTTTTACTTCCACTTTACATTATGCATTTAAAGTAGGTATTTTTGAGCTTAAAACATACTATTTTCATTTAAATACAATTATTTTAGGCACTATCTGTACTTAAATATATGCTTTGTAACTTGAAGTAAAGCAGTGAAGATGGCACTCTGGGATTCATATTTAAAATTTACTTCTGTATTCCCTCACAGCTATCTGTAATGCACTTGGAAACAGGGCCTTAAAGACACAAAGTAAAACTGACCACCATTACAGTTGATTGTGCTAATCAGCTAAGAACCCAGTAGAACATTAGTGAGTAGAGTGGCACTGAGCAGAAAGATCAACGCTTTGATGTGTTATAGGCAGATAAAATTTGTGCTATGGTTCAAAACCAAGTGTTAATGTCACGATGCTGTGTCAGGTCCTGCACATGCCACTTCAGGAGCCGAAGCGCTTTCACAGGACTAGACCATGACTTCCAGGACCACAGCTCTCCTCTAAGGGAGAGAGGAAATAAAATCAAAAAAAGGAAAACGAGAATACTTCCCCATCTTAGAGAAGTTTTGATTGTAAACTTAACGGTAGCATAATAGCAAGATAAAGCCATAAGGAAGAGCAACTGATGAATTTAACAAAAATGCAGCAGACCCTCAACTTGGAGCTGGTCTTCCTGAAAAGAGGCACCGAGAACCCAGAGGTGCTGCACAGCTTGAGGAAGCTCCCGCCGTCACTGACAATGCAGCAAGAAAGTGGAGGAAACATTGCACAGGCAGAAGCCTGGTTTCAGCTTCTCTAGCAGTTCCAAAAGTAAACTTTTCCGTAATTCATCCAGGCAGTGCTCGCCAAATCATAGCAAAACAGGAAGAAGCAAACAGTATATAAAATCCCACATGTATTTTCAACTAAAAGTCATCTATGTTCATTCCTAGGTTGCTCTTTAAATATAGATCCATAGTTGTTTATTTACAGATTAAAAAAAGTTGGGGACGCAAACTGATTGGCAAAATTTACTCTCATTTAAAACGCCTGGCACTAACTCTGAATTAGACCACAGTTGTTTTTGTCTGTGTATTAAATAATAAGAAACATGTATTAAAGTAGATATGCCAATTTTCTATGAACAATTATATAATGCATGGTATTTCTCACACATGGCAAAATGTAGTACAATGGACAAGTTTACACAACAGATTTATTTTCACCATGTCAAGTTCAGTCCAGGGAATACATAAACCAAATTTGGAAAGGTTTTGTTCTCTTGCTGTTTTCTTTAAAACAAAAGATCATAAAGAAAGCAGCACAACCCAACCACACCAGCCCACAGAAAAATCTTTGCAATCTTCAACATTCCGTTCCTATGGACTCACCAGAGGAAGTTAGGGGCATTCTGCCTCTTTCAGCACCACATAGACAGAAAAGCTTTGGCCAGTACTGTGTGACCCAATGTAGCGGTCATCATGCCATATTCCCCAGTTCTATTTTAGCAGTATCTTAATTAATACCTCAAGTCCCATGACCAGTAAGGATGTTCTGTCTGTTACACTGATCAGATAAAAGGTTGCTTTTTGAACAATGGGTATGCAAGGGATCCATATTGCAATGCAAGGCCCAAAACACTGAACAAATGCTAAGTTATAAATGAAACACATCCTTGTTCTTAAACTCACCATACATACCAGCCACCTCCTTGAAATTGAACTGTTACAGATGCAAACACAGACTTTCACTAAGCTTCATCAGTTCACTTTTACAAAAAATCAACAATTTTACAAGTGTAGTCATTAACATTTCTTGGAGGTGGGAAACTAAAAGATGTAACCAAAGACAGAGAGATGAGACCAAGGAAGCTATATCTATATTAACTTCTGGGCTAAAAACATGAAGAGCTGGTAAACCTGTTGGAAAATTTTCAGAAATACTTCTCCCTCAACGTTTCACTCACCCCTCCAAAAATCTGCTAAATAACTGATTTTTAAGGTTCTAGAAATGTATAGTCTGCAAGGACAAGAAAAAATTGGCCCATACTTTTGTTATTCATGTGTTACTTAGAGACACATTGGGTACTTAGAATCATAGAATGGTAGAGGTTGGAAGGGACCTTTAGAGATCATCCAGTCCAACCCCCCTGCAGAAGCAGGTTCACCTAGATCAGGTCACATAGGAACATATCCAGGCAGGTCTTGAAGACCTCCAAGGAAGGAGACTCCACAACCCCCCTCGGCAGTCTGTGCCAGGGCTCCCTCACCCTCACAGTGAAATAGTTTTTTCCTTATGTTTAAGTGGAACTTTTTGTGTTCCAGCTTCATCCTATTACCCCTTTTTCTGTTACTAGCTACTATAGAAAAAATGGGATGTTCCAACCTCCTGACACCCACCCTTTAGATCAGAAGGTGTTTCTTAAAGTGTCAAAACTCCTGCTCTAAAGTACTTTACCTGAGACAATGTTGGCAGAAGAAGAGCACATAGTTGTGAAAAAGTATATACTAAATAGCTTATAAATATAGTTTGGTTTATCAGATCTATCACACTTAAGCTGTTGTAGAAAAAAAAACCCCTCAAAAGACAGACAGCATGAGAAACAAGGAATGATTCAGGAGAGGAAAATTTTGGTCTTAAAACAAAGATGACCAAATTTTCAAAAAAGTTTCATTTACAAGTTTGGGATTGTTTTTTTAATGCACATCACCCTTCTTTAATAGTTGGTAAAACACTCTCTTACTAAGCACAAAATAGATAGGTCTCCAAACTAAGTATAATGAGCTTCAGAGAATACTCCGAGAGGAGTGTGAGGCACCATCCAAAAGCTGGAAAACTCATCTGCCAAGTACAAGCAGGCCAAAACGCAGTGCATTCTCATCCCCAAGTGCAGAACACTTCTGGCTCCCATGGAACTAAGACAATCAATGAGTTCTAATCAGTTCAGGCAGCTGTACACTTGAAGCATTTTACCATGAACTTTTGCACTGCTGCAGGTGCCACAGAGCACACATTTATAGGGAAGAAAAAATTTATTCCCCTTTCAATAAGCGTATATGCCATTTCAAAAGTCCCAAGGAATATCCATGCTATAGTATGATGTGTAATTGTAGTATATATCAAACTTTCACCCATATAAATAGTCAATACATTTTTTTTTCCATTAAATTACTATGCCTCCCTTTTTTCTTGTTTAAAAAAAAGGGTAAAACATAAGCCATAAAAATTAAAAGCACACACACACTTTTTTCCCCCTCCCTCTCTGCTTTTAGAGGAAATGGCTTAATGAAAGAAAATATTGCTTTACTGTGTCCAGGCCAATAGTTTTCCTCTTCGGATTAGAGAGAGGGATTACAGCAGCTGATGCTGAGCTAGTACTGCCGCAGTTGGACTTTGATACTAGTTGCCAGGCTATCTAGTTTAAAGCTAACTCAGGTATAGCTGTACTAACTGCTGTCTGCAATGCAGCAGAATATTAGCTATTTAACTCAAACCAAAATCCCTCTTCCCCACTTACTGACAAACCATGGATTTGGCATTCTTTCACATACAATATGATTTGCTGCAAGTATCTAAAAATATACTTCATGGCTGACAGCCCAAGGAACTGATCAATGAAAGTTCAAGAGGTGCATTTTACAGTCCAGATGTTCTCAAACTGTGCTCCATCAACAACTTAGAGATGTCTGGTCACATTGTGCTGTCTATTCTCTCCCTTTGCTGTAACAATTTGTGTCCAAAAGATGAAACGTATACCTGCAATTCTTAAAACATTTCTCCTTACACATTTTCTCCTTTTGCTACAGTTAGGATAAAAATATCAGGTCACATAAATGGGATGACAGGCTATCCCAGAGACAACTTGATGTAAAGAACGAATCAAACTTGAACCTCTGAAGCAGGATAACCTTAATGAGAATTCTGAAGTTACAAAAATTTCAGGATCCACATGTACATACATACACTCTAGATAAAAACAAGAACACTATACACTTCCTAAACTGACCTACACAGTTTTTCAGTGGACATAATGTTGAAACTTGTGCAAAAGCAGGAAAGAACAAGAAATCTTTAAGAAAAATCCTGGTAGGATTTTCCAGTCAAATGAATTACAACAGTGAATAGCATTTATTAAAGACTCACGTCTGAAGGGTTTCCTCCAACACTTCAGTATATGTAAGTTTATAAGAATGTAAAGCTACACATTAAGGAATTTACTCATGCACCACAACAAACGTAAAACTATCTCCAAATTGATAAAATCTAGGCTTGGATATAACATTGCTATACACTTTCTACAAGGGATACTCTAGCTACAGGCATATATCCATATCTCCATCTGCCTTTTCATTTGGATGTTAAATCAACAATTAGCAACTTGAATGCCACTGACACCAAACACCCTGACATGCAAGAAAAAAAGTAGCTAAGTCCAGCATCTAGGTTCAGTAGCTGTTGCTGCATATACGTCTCCTTGCTCAAATCACAAGGATCCTTATAGTTCAGTCATTTAAGGATGAAAGGAATAAAATGTTTAGCCTGACATGAGGAAAGTCATTAGAACTTAAGTACTATGTAACTTCATTGTCTAAAACAGAGATTTGAAAAACAGGTCAAATATGGTACCTTCATAATTTTTAATCTTGATCTTGGCTTGCAAGTCCTTTCTCCTTCACTTATAAAGGCATAGGAGTGCAAATCTGTAAGCATCCCCACAGCAGTCTCTGAGGCTGTTCTGCTACATTTCCCAGAAAGCAGTCTTAATTTGCCAAGTCAAAAGAATCACCAATCCATCACCTTTGCCACATGTTATAAATTTGTTTTCACCTAGAGGTTCATGTCTTCACAGTAGAAGACAACACCTTCACACAGACCACTATGGTATCAAAATTCTGCTAGTAGATTCCTTTCCAGACATGCCATGAAATCAGCCCAACTCATACTATTACTATGGCTAAAAATGGGGTTTTTGGGTGAGAAGCAGGAAACAACTTCCTTAGTTCACCATGACTTCTGTTGCCCATGGGGTCACTGAGATCATGGACGCTGCCTTCTTTGTCTCTATTCTTCACATGTCTTTTGGCTCCTTTCTGGATGATAAATGCTACGATCGCTGCCATCTCCCTAGGGAAGGCAGAGTGCTGATCACAGCTCAAATGGGTATATAGCTCATAGTGAAAATACAACTTCTCTACTGCAAGGCAGACTGATCTTCTGCAGGCTAAATGCTCACAGACATGGAATGTGTTTTGGTTAACTGAGTATGCTGCGCTTGATACAATAAAAACATTACTTTGAGTGGGCTTGATTGCTTTAAGGCAATAATTTTATCAACTTACTGCTTTTCTTTTAATCTCCAGATTAGGAAAAAGAAAACAAAAATGCTGACTTAAGCAGGACGAAATGTAGAGGAAAAAGGTCCATTCATCACTGCCTGTTCCCCAGTCCTTCTAAAACAGATTATTGAAGCAACTGGGGATTCTAACAAGCTGATAGCTACCTCCAAGCACGAGCTTACAAAAGTGAGTTGCCCAAAGGAATCTGCAAACTTACCTTACATCACACCGTCACATACTTGCAAAATTTATCAGCTATTGACACTACAGTCCATTTCCTATCCCACCCTGAGATCGTAAAGAACTAAAGAGAAATAATTTATCTTCTGTATATAAGTAAAAGAAGGGACAATGTGTGACAGAGAAAGACATGCCCTTTCTCTCATAACTCCTACCCGTGTTTCTTAATCATAGACTTCTCTTTTACTATTTATTTTCCTCTCTTTCTGCCCTCAAGCAGTTCAGGAAGCTCCTAAACTGTTATGTTCTTTTCTTTTGGATTTTTTAAATTTTTTTTTAAATACAGTCTATGTTTAAACAGTCTGTATGGTCCTAAGTGTTGCTGCAGATAAAAACCCATACAAAATTAAATTCAACCAAAAAACTCTTAAGACACTTTCAGGACCGCTGGTAGCATATAGTAAGCAGGACTTTGACATGCACGGTAGAATAGGCAGTCCTTGCTGTTTTAAGAGCATTTACTGAACTGTGTTCTACTTAGTTCTTAAATCAGTGTGATAACAGATAACTTAAAATACAAATATTCTATGTCATATACTTCAAACCTGGGCCCTGAATGCAAACAGTGCCATTATCTGCTTAACAAAGACCAATTATTGAATGAATAATTAAGCTACTGTGCAAGTTTGGAATGCCTATAATATGTTATTTGATAATATGGTGTCTTCTGACCTAGACAGAGCTGCCTACAGCACATAATTAAAGGTTTCAGATACATTATGTTCCTTTCCTGCCAGATGCTGTTCATGCAGTGTGCTTCATATACCCAGTTAAACTAATAGAAAAACAGTTTATTTCAAAATGAAGTTCTTTGTTAAACTATTTAAATAGAATCAGTATACAGCCCCAGTATCAAATGTCCTTCTACAGAAAGAAAGTACCACCACCACTTGTTTTTCCTCCAATATCAAATCCCTCATTTTATAATTTAATATTTCAAACATTAGCCTTCCCTTTTTCTATCTTAATTCTATGAGAAAACACTCTGCATTGCTTTATGATAGCATCTTAATCAAGAGAAGTATTTAATTACATTAGATGTTACGTGGAGAGAAAGCTTGTCACACAGAGCCAACAAAAGAAGCCTATATTTCAAAATGATTTTTGAAGCCTGTGAAATACACAGGCACTAGGGCATAAAGTCTTCCCTGTCAACAAAATGAGCCATGCAAGCCTTTATTTCCCAGATAACTTGTCTCATCCACCTTAATTCTTATTTGAAGGTGTGAAGCAAAAGAAGGCTCACTTCACGTGTTCACTTGGTCTATGAAATCTCTCCACTAAGGCAGTCTTTGAAAGTGGTAGTTAACAGTGTTTTTAGATAAAGACATTGATCATTTCTCACTAGATGATATACTTACTTTACTTAACCCAGCAAGTATCAGTCAGATACTGGTTGATGCCTGCCACCTAAACACTCCAAGAACTGGCCGCCTTTCCAAATGCGTCAAATAAATAATCCATTAGTCTATGTTTGCTAGTTCACTCTATCCAGTGCTTTTGCATTCAGGTCCTGCCAGGCTACCAGCTACTCAGACTACAGTCCCTTCCTACCCAAAACAGGAAATAATCTTAGATAGAAAGTAGTTCTTCAAAAGCAACAATCCTATCTAATCTTCAGACTGAAAGAGCACATTCAGATTGGGTCCAACATCCTTTTAGTGACTACTAAAGAAAAA
Organism: Colius striatus; assembly: GCF_028858725.1. NCBI lineage: Eukaryota > Metazoa > Chordata > Aves > Coliiformes > Coliidae > Colius > Colius striatus. Next base: position 28,840,820 of record NC_084765.1, on the reverse strand, counting down.
GGAGTAAGTTTCTTTTTCATAGCTCCCAAGTCTTAGAAGAGTACAAGGGAGTGGGGTTGATGAGCATTTTTAATCAAATGAGTATGTAATTAAAAACACGAAAAAACATCCTCACAACTGGACAGTATGTAGCTCTATATTCAAAGGGTTTGAAGAGTCTCTGAGCTCCTACTTCTCTGTCTTTAAGGGAATTCTTTGCCTGGCACTCCAGGCCTTTGCAGCATTTCAAAGAATGCCTTCATTTACACATCAAAAATACTCTACTTTCTGGCGGTATATGAAGCCTGGGTACCAGTCTAAAAGCAGCACTTCAGGATAACTGTTACAGTCTCTTAGAATCACATTATTTTATCTGCACAACAATTACTTCTTTTTCTGTAGCAGAATAATAGATGCAAGAAGATGGTTAGTATCTTAAAGATACTAAAGATCTTTAGCTTAAAATCTAAGGGTTTTCTAATGTCAGTCTTAAGAGATCTGATCCTGAATTCTAAGACCATAAACTGCCTAATCAGTTATTTGTGTCTGTGAAGCAGACTACTACAGGAATTATTCCTCATTTTGACATTAGAAAAAAAGAGCAGGAAGCCAAGTTTGGTGAAGACAACCATCAGTCTGAGCATGTCGTAGTTACATCCATCACAGATTTATCCTTCAACAAACTCCTGAGTATTTAAATAATACACTTCACAAGACTTCAATACAAGTCACACAACACTACGCATTTAAAAAACTCATCTGCTACACGTAAACCAGCCTCTGAAGTTCTCAGATTTGGGGGCTAAATGTAAACCTTTGGGGTTCTCTGTGCCTTTCTTTCTCCTTTTGGAAATCAATTCCACAGAGCATAAGTTACTCAAAATACTATAAGATGCAGCTCAGCAGCGATTTAACAGACCCTACCATTCAGTTTCAGACAGGACAGCTGGCTGTTCTCAGTAATACTACTACTACAGAGATTCATCTATAGATCACCAATACAGAAGCCACAGCTGTCATGAGACTGTAATGGAAGCCATCAAATATTTCCTTCTCCCCTCAAACCCCTCAATTTTCCCACTGTCAGCTTAGTTTCATAGCTGTGTACTGAGAGCCGGATTTCCATTTAAAAATACTTCAAAGATATACTAACGCACAGACTATCTGGTCAAAACCAGTTCATTCAGAGCAAGACTCAAACACAAGTTTTCTTGGAAAACTTACAATGAACTCCTTTCTCATTGCCTGTTTCAGTTCAGGACAAAAACTTTCTCGAAAACTATGTACAATCTTTTAAATTGATTCTTACAGGAAAAAAATGAAAAAAAATGTGATATTGTGTTAAAGACTCCACTTCTGTTCAAAACAAAACTTCAAAGAATGCAGTGAAGAACCTCTGGATACTCTCCTCCCCAATACCCAGTCTTTTCTCGTTTAAATATTAGCATAGCACAAGTATTTTTTTAATGCAGGAGAAGACTGAAAATATTCAGAAAGCACCCTTTGTGTTCTCCCTCTGTGCTTAATTTCCATTTACATTTCAGAATAAACACTTTAGCTGTCATTTTAGTAACAGTTTTACCTACATAAGAAATTCAAGATGGGGCCAAATTTGCCTGCATAATGATTTCACAGCAAGTGGCAACCAGATGGACAGCACACTGCCATATGCTTCCCTTTGCTGAAAGGTGGAAAAGTGAGCAAATATGAATCAAGAAAAAAAAAAAAAGAAGAGGAGGGAAACAAACATCTCTGCAGTGTGCCCATTAATTCATGCACACACCCCTTCCTACCACAATCACACACAGACTTCTCTGTTCCTTGTACCTTCAGATCTGAATTGCAGGGAAGCTATGGCAATGACTGGGGGCCAGCTAGGGAACAGCTGTTTCTCCAGCATAATCCTTGCTAGGCAGGTTCATATTTGTGCTCCATACAACAGTGCTACATTCCTAAGAGCCATGGAACAAGCATGAGGAAAAGAACCAGCATCACCACGGCCCTACTAAAGTGAAGTGAACAAAGATACTGTGAGATAGTGTGCCATAGGGTCAGCTTCTCTGGAAGCTGCCACTGTTTCCAATGCAGCACCAAGAGCTGAGAGGCTCAGAAGCTGTGCCCAGTCTGCAGCCTCCTCTGAATTTCTTTTGCTCAGAGATAACGTGTCAAAAACTTTTAAGTAAACCTCAATGCTGTCCAAGCTTTGCATTGCTCTTTCAGTTGGAGCAGCCAATCTGGCCATATTAACAATGTCTCCAAGGAGTTCCTGCCCTTTTGAGCCAATCCTAAAAATAACCCCTTTCAAAGTTAAACATATCTATTTAATTACAGTACTACTCCCTGCTCTGAAAGTCCTTACGTCTAAAGAGGAGGAAAAAAAAAAAGCATACAGATTTCTGGAGGTGGCAGCTGGGAACAGAAGAAAACCAGTAAATATGTGCAAGAAAAGTCTTTGAGGTTGCTTTTTTTTTTCCCTTTTGGAGACACTTGTGCAACTTAACAAATGAACTCTTACACACATCTTACTTTCCTGTTCAAAAGTTGTTTTTAAAGATGTCTAATTTTGTCACTCCTGATAAGAACGTAATTATTTATGAGATGTGGGTTGTAAAATCCATGCAACTAGTATATATGGAGAAAAATTATGGACTGCTTGTTAGCCAAGACACACCACATGCCTCATATTTACATGTTACTCTTTAGTTCACTTTAAGAAGAGCTTTCTTTAAATTTGTACCATTCGGTAAATCAGCTGGTAGTCCAAATGGTGAACTTCTCCATAAGAAATTATTTGCTAGACTTTAACAATAGTATTTAAGGCAAAAGTCTCATGAAATTCAATAGAAGTAATACTTTGCTATTTTTATATGTGAAGCTTCATGTTCTATTAGTTGAAAAAGCTGACAGGCACACTTAAACAGCACTCTCATAACACTTTCCACTACAAAGACTTTTGTAACTTTTTAAAGAAGCTCTAACACTTGCTTGTTTGCAGGCAGCCTTTGAAGTTCCCCAGAACAGCAGAGATGCTCTTTGTCTCGAGGCAATCCACTCAAACTGAACTATTTTCCTATGCCTGCTTGCTTTGTCTAATTAACGATTTGGTGGCCTCTCAACAATGAGATCAAATGGACACTAACTCCACGTAGACAACAGCTGGACAGCTTGTACCTCAGAGATCAGTGACAGTGTGCTATGGAGCACTTTCAGGTTGCTGAAGCAAAAAAGCAGAGTGGCAAGACAGTAGAAAGGAGGATGAAATAGGTCAGGCTTTACTCATTGCTTCCCTAGACAAAGTAGAGAGCCTGAAGATCCCTCCTTGTTCACCAAGTAACAACCTTACCAAGTAAGGCAATTATCCAAATTAGAAATCACTATTGAAGGCTCAAAATCCCACTTAGGGATTTGTTAAGGTCAACAAAGGAAGTTGACCTTAGTTGACAAAGGAACCTCCATATAACATCATTTTATACACATAAAAAAGCTAACATATACAATATTAAGAAGTTCCATATTAGAAATTAATTTGCAAAAAGGTTATTTGGGCTGAAAGTTAAGGTCTTGAACATTAGGAGGCATCAGTGTATGACTTAAGAAGAGGATTAATGCAAATGAAGCTTAACTGTCAAGATCACATACTATTTTTCCTCACTCAATGAGCAGACGGGCTCACAATAGAGAACTACATCTGCACAACCCTGGACCAGACAATTTCTGACTTACAGGTCTGACTTTGCAACCAAAATATTTTTTTAACTACATGTTTCTAAATGTAGTTTCATTTGTGTGTCATGCTAGAGTTGCATATTGTGCTTTACATGATGGAATGCTATAGTAATTGTCACAAAAAGTCTTATAGCTGAAATACAAAGCAACACTGAATCCTAGACAAGATACAATGAAAGCAAGACAGAGGGAGAACATCTTCATGCTAAAAGTACTATTACTTTGACTAAAGCAAGAAATAAGACTGTATTGCTTTTTTTTTAATGCTTAGTTAACACCACAAATCTCATTAGAAAACCTTCATTGCTACTTGAGTTTACAAGAAGGCCTGTCTTTCATTGCACTCAGGCAAAACCAGCAATTTCAACAGGATTACATGGTTGTAACAGAGCTCATTGCAAACTTACAACTAAATTAAGAATTAAACCCTAATACACCATTTTTGTCAAGCCAAATCTTAAGCCCAGTAAAGAGGTAGAGTGAAATACAATAGAGAGACAGCAGCAAACTTTCCACTTTTTCACCTAGCCTGTGCCTCAATACACCATCTAAGACTTTGGTAGGAAAAATGCTTTCAGTGCACCTTGGGCAGCAGCCTCTAGAGTCAAAGAATACACCACAGCCGAGTTCCACCTCACAATGACAACAAATCAACTTCTAATATGTTTTCTCTTTCACCTAACACACTTGTGTCCACCTATGCTACAAGAATACTCCTAAAAGCACTAATAGAGGTCAGATTATTTTTTTCCAAGTGAAGAAGAAATCTCAGGCTCCCCATTTTACAAAACCACAGTTTCCACTTACCCATATTATCAAACCTAACAGGAGCATGGCAAATGAGTTTCAACAGCACTCAGTACCAGGATAGAAACAAGAAGATGAAAAGAAGAAATCAAACTGTGCCCTTCCTCTCACATCCCAACTAGCAATGAAAATTCTGCAAATAGCACATAGTTGACATTTTTGATAACACATGAGGCAGAAAGAACTCTGGCTCACTCTCCCATGTCAATATTAGTTGTGCAGTGTTCATAACGATAATTTGTCCATTAAGTAATTGTATTGTCCAGGAAAGAGGTGAGTTGAGTAGCACTACACTCATGTAACACCTCATTGGTTGCTCTTATAGAGTATATAGACAGTTTTATACTACATAACAGAATTCAGTTAATTGTTGTTCTACTGCCAGAACAACAGTTTTATTCACTATTTTAAGTGAATACTGATGATATTGGTAAATTTTGGTCATACCAGGATTTTGTAGGGTAATGTATTTTTTCCTCCTAACTTGGGTTGCATGTAACAATGTTGAAATCATGCTCTTGATCATGCTTGATATTTTTCTAGTTCTGTCTCTCTGTGCTAAAAGTAACCTGTGATGCAGTATCACCCCAGTGTCTGAAACTGCACCCTATATACCATCAGAGACGAAACAGCAAGCTGACAGGCAGCCAGGTTTCAGGGAGTCACTACTAAATCCAAGCTGGAGTAATAGCACAGCAATACACAGGACCAGGAGAGGGCAAGTGTAAGGAGCTGTTTGCATATTTTACAGAGCACCTTCAGAATTGTAATCAGGCATACACCTAACTAACCTTTGGGAACAGACAAAGTGACAGGGAAAATAGCTACACTGCATTATGTTCTGCATTTATGCTGTCAGTCACAAGCTGAAAATACTTCAGCCGAGTCACAGGCTTGCACTAGTACATGCACTGCAAGCATACATAGCTCACATCTTAATTTTCTTTCTGACCTTTTCATAAACCAGTTGGAGTTAAGATCCTCATCTCATCTCATCTACTACTCCAGTCCTGAAGTTAGAATAGTTGATGCTACATGTTCTCTTTGCCTGCTCCTGTCTTTAGTATACTACCTACCTGCTAAGCTCATCTAACTCTTTGTACATCTTACACTTCTTTTCAGCCCCCAGGCAAAAATCCCATCTTGCATTAAAAACAGAGCAAGTAAATTTTGCCATCCAACAGTAGCATCAGGACAGAGCTACAAAATAACTTTGTTTAGAAACAGACAGGAATGCGTACACATTGCTTCAGGGATGTGGGGCTTTTTTATTCATACCATCACTACCCGAACTCTGTGTGCTCTTCATAGCATTTAGGAACCATAACACGTCTGAAGCAGTACACATTTGCTTTTTATTCTGCACCCTCTGCAACAGACAAGCACCCATTTCCTTCGCTGCATAGAGTATACTCCCTCACAATACCGATATTGTTCACAAGATCAAGTAACAGCTTTTCCCATATAAGATAACTGTTGTATAATGTTATTCACAATATCATGTTGCAAAGCACTTATGTGCTACTATTGTATGGGCTAACCTATAATCCTCCCTTAATATGGCCATGCTATTAACCCTTTTACAAGTGTCCTGCAGGAACTTGCAGCATCCTCACAGGAACTACCAGAAAACCATTGAGTATCAATATGGTATCACTGGATCCACACTCAAGTAACACCTTACAGCACATTAAAAAAGACAGGTTGCTTACTCTTCTTTGTTGGTGCAAATTTGTCTTGAAAAAAACCTAGGATTCCCAACAGTCACATCACAGAACTGCAATTTCTGACTGTGTTCCTATAACAGGTGCCCTGCACTCATACAAAGGAGCCTTCTCTGCTGCTTGAGTTCACAGCTGTAAATCTCCCCACATCATTACTCATTTAATTCCTTTTCTATATGTATTTTTTTTGCAGCTGTTACAACAGCGTCAAGTCCATTCTCTGTTTAACACAGAGCTTGTAGGTCACTTTTTTTCTCAAACCCACATGCAACAATCAAGAAATTTGACTGGAGACACATTTAGTAGATCTTTTCTGTAACTTCAGCATACTTCGATACCATGTGAGTTCATGTACTATTTTCCTTAAGTAAAGCTACTGTGCCGCCCTATCCTGTTGCAGCACATCAACCTTCACAACTCACAGACTTTACCTCTATAGGTGCAACAAAAAAGGCCCACTAGGTTTCTTACATTTTTATAGAAGACAAACCAAAAATTAATTTCAACTTTGAAAAAAAACCCCACTGTTTCTTTTCCTGTGGCAAGCAACGATGGTACTCTAGGACAGAGTGTTTCCCAAAAGAGCTGCAGCATCTTATAGATTTATAGCACTTTTAGTGAAGAAACCGGCTGTAACGCTGAAGCATTACACGTTAGGTGGATTTCCATGCAAAGCGAGCATAAAAGCGACATTCACACTGAGGCACGATTGGGTTTATTCGTATTCGGGAACCGCACGCCAGAAGTTGGCAACCCGCGCTCATTCTGAGGTGCAGGACCCGCAGGGATCTGGCTGCAGGGGCCACCACCGAGAAGCGGTGTCGGAAGGCTGAGGCGTTAGAGGCGAGAGGCGGCCGCCGGCTAGGCGACCCTCCCCCTGCCTCAAGTGTGCGTGTGCGGGTGCCCCTGGGCCCCCTCACCTAAGGGAGTAACGCCGCACCAGCGAGCGCCAAGGCGGCCGCAGCCCCACGCCGCAGGCGGACACAGCCCGAAGACATCGCACATGCCACTCCGCAACCCCGTCCGCAGCCCGACTGACCCCACCAGAGAACGCTCCGGCCCCGCCGGCCCCCGCCACAAGGCCGGTCCCCACCTGAGCACCCCAAGACCCTCCCCCGGCTCCGCCACCGCGAAGTTGGCAGGAGGCGGCGTCCGCCACCAAACTTTCTCGGCCACGGAAGGGCTCCCCGCACCTCGTCCGCCAGCGCGCCCCCCCCCCAGCGCGGCGCGGGGACGCCACTGGGCCGCCCTGCCCGCCCCGGGGGCGGCCCGCTACGGCGGCACGGCGTACGGCGGCACCGGGCGGGGGGGGTTCCCAGCGCCGCGCACGGCCGCACCGGGCACGGCACATACCTGCTGCCCGCGGCGCCGGCACCCGCACAGCCCCGCTCCGGCAACTGTCCGGCGGCTCTAAGGGGGGTGAGACGCGAGATGCCTGCGCGCGCCCTCCCTTCCTCGCGGGTCGCCTAGGAAACAACGAGCCGGTGCTTAGGTCGGGCAGCGGCAGGGAAGGGGGGGCCGGTTTAAAGGGGGCGCGCGCGCGTGCTCGCCCTGCGTCACGTGGGCGCCGCCGATCCAATAGCGGCGGCGAACGGCGGCCGCGGTATTACTACAGGCTGGGGAAGGAGAGGCGCGAGAGGGCGGGGCGGGGCCGCGCCCCCGCCATAGCCACGGCCCCGTCCCCCGGCACGGCGCCTCACGGCTGCGGCCGCCTGTCGCGACAGCCGACCTCCGGCACGGCACGGCACGGCACAGGCAGGTGGGATCCCCAGTGTGAGGGGCCGCTAGGTGAGCGGGCCTCGGGTGAGGGGCCGGTCCAGCCCGGTGGCGGCGGGAGGCGGTTTTTGTGGGGGCCGGCGCGCTGTGAAGCGCGTGGGCGTTTTGACACGACGTTATTTGTGAGGTTGTGCCTCTTCTTTTTTGTGTTTTGGTTTGTTTTTGTAGACGCCAGGATTACATAACTGCGTACTGAGGGAGCAGCTGCAAGATTACACGATGCAGATTAGAGATTACGTTGATTCAGCAGATTGTCCTGTGCCTGTCTGAGAAAGATTACGCCAGCAGAGTTCAGAATACCCATTTGCTGTGGTAAGCTGTGGTTTAAGTAGAAAAAATTAACTCAATACAAATTTAAACTTAAAAAAAACCCAAGTAAAACCCCCCCAGTGCTAAGAATGTGTGTTAAACAGGCAAAATAATAATAAATAGTGAGACAGAAATCGAACTTTTACCAGTTCTCTCACGTATGCTGAGCTACTGCCGAACAGCAGGCACTGGCAGCAATCAGTTATTACTGTCTGGATGATGTTTAGCTTAAGTCAAAACCAATATTATAAAGACTAATTACACATTCGCTTCCTGGTGACTACCATGTAAAAAAAAAATCTGAACTCTTATAATATGTATTTTTCAGTATCTCAAAATTACTTAGGTGTAATTGATCTGTTTTGTCAAATGTCCTTGTGCTAAAGGACATATGCCAGTTTGTAACAAGAATTTTTTGAGTTCTGCTTTTTGGATCTGAGATGTGTGAACTGACATTCTGATGGACAATGTATCTACCACTGAGATACAAATAAAAATTAATTATGCAGTGAGAACCTTTTAAATTATGTTACATTGCAGATGATTTCTAAGAGAGTTTAGGGATAAAACTCGGGAGCAAAAGTTACATAGAATAAATCAGTGAGCATACAGAATAAAAGGATAGTGTTGTGTTCTATGTTTTTCAAGATGAATAGTGATTTTTTTTAATGCAAGGATCTTCTAAAATTTACTATTTCCACCTCACATAAGCACACGAGACCAGAATCTCTATCTCGAAATTGTGACTATGTAGTATTCATAATTGACTATAATTGTGACTAATAATATGACTATAGTTGTTACATTTTACAAAAGCCTTAACTGAAATGAGCTTTGCCAACTTCTGTATGAGTATCTCATAGAGTAGAGCTGAGGTTTCAGATACGAATTTGTAGTTGGTTGCAAACTACTTCTGAAATTTTAGGAATGGCAAATTTTCACTTAAATTTACTGTAATGTCTCAGATTGTGATTTCAACATCATGACTACAGTTTTATCAGCTGTTTTAGTATGTAATTGATGCTAAACATACTTCAGTGGACAAGATCAAAATGTAAACCTATATTTTTACTGAAAATGTTCCTAAGACAAGAGGATCAGTCATTTGTTGTCATTTCAGTATACTGTAATGGAAAGAATTTTGAACAACTGTATTTAAAAAATTCACCTGTCAACTGCAAGCACATTGAGACTTGTGAGCTATTTGGAACCTGCCTTTGCCGCTGTCTTTCATGAGAGTTCCTTCATATTGTGGCTATCCAGCCTCAAAAGAAACTTTAATATGTAAATTTGAGTAACACATTGCCCATACACAAATATTTTGTAATATCTCACCTTGAATTCTTCCTTATTGAGATTTCCGTTTGTTTCAGGCAGTTTGATTTTTTTTTTTCCTGATGCTTGATTATGAGCTTCATATGGTAAAGGTGTTAGAAGTGATCACCTAGGCAAGAAAATAAACAAGACTTAAGGACAGTTCTTCATTCTTGGAGAAAACAAGAGGCACAGACTACTAACTGCTTGATAAATATCAAGGACATCTCAGAGGAAATGTATGTTTAATTAGCCTTCTAAGCAGATAGTGCATTTTAAAATTTTTTTTTGCCCTTCATTGTTTTCATGACACAAATATTTGAGCTCAGTATTGAGGCAGGATGAGATTTTACCTCTTTTGGATTTAAAAAAAAAGAATACATAATGCAGTAAAATCCCATTCCCAAAGACAGCTGTAAGGTGCTACTTAATCTAAATGAACAAACAATGTATATTTGAAGTAGCCATGTGACTGAAATGATCTTCTTTCATTTTGGGGAGAGTGTAGATAGAGATTAATTTTAAGAATGTTTGAAGAGCAAAGAACCATAAAACAAACCCCAAATCATTATTCAGTGCTGTCTTTTTATCTGCCCGTGCTCATTAAGACTTCTAGTTATCATCTTTGGGGGATACTGCATCTCATAGATGCTTAGAATAGTTAGCCATTGAAAGTACACAAAAATAAGTGGCAATAAGGATTCTGGTTTAACTACATGGGGAATAAAGTGCAAGGGTTCATTTAAAAAGGTATCTAATGAATTCAAAAGACTTGTTCCAGCCAGCCTCCAGCATGGACAGATATTAGCACCTATTTTTGGTACAGAACTGAACCCATTGCACTTTTGTGTCTTGAGAAATCCAATAGCAGATCTCAAATAAGAACTGGATTCTTTCCCCTGGTGTTTCAGTCCCCAAGAAGCATGAAGGTGTATGAATTTTCTTGTGTGTCTCACTTTAATCTGTCGTTTCTCTGCTACAGAATAGTAACCCAGTATTGCCATCACATGCATAAACAGAGTCCATGTTTCATTCAGCAAAGTACCCAAACGTTCTTTAACTCAGTGATTTAAGGTATGGTTAACTCTAAACACGTGATTTAAATCCTTTCCTAAACTGAAGCCCTTGCTAATGGATTCAGAAATAAAAATAAAGATGCCCAGGACTTTTAAGTAGTTGAAGAGGCTAAAATAGTATCAGTATCTATTACTACACAGAGGTGACCTAACTTTAATATATAAACTGCAACCTTTCAATGTGTTGTTCTTATAAATGTCACTTTAGATGGCAAGGATGTGAGGGAAAAGGGTAGAACTGATCAGAAGACTTTTCAGCAAGCTGGCACAAAGCAATATACACTACATTTTAAATCTCAAATTAAAATACTCTGACCTGATACACAAAATAATCTTTCACAAACTCCTAAGGTGCATGCAAGATAAACACGTAAGTATTTGTATAATTCTTAGTTTCTGCAAGCACAGGCTATAGCTGTTATCTTAAAAGAAGACAGTGAGTTGGGAAAGCATCAGGTAGACACACAAATGATCTCTTGCCTTCTTAGTACCAGTTCAGTGCACAGATGTAAGCAACTTAAAACCGAGTTTAGCAACAGTGTCTGCATTTCATTTTCATTTCTTATCATCTCAGTTTTCTAATGAGACAGAGTGCAATTTATTCTTTTTAGGACAGTGATACATACTTGAACTTCTGTTCAAGTGCAACAAACAGTCCCATAGCCACCTTCAAACTGCCTTGTCTTTGCAACCAGCTTCTAAACAATTCATAGTACATGTAACAATTAGTCCTAGTCCAAACAGCTGATGGGGTGCATAGCACATCCACTTAACACATTGATGCAGTAGAAAATGGTCAGCTTCCTTTAAGGAATTTTCTGCTGGATCATTGGATTTAAGCATCTCCTGAAAAAGTTATACCAGTAGCAGCACCAGAGAAATAGTGAGATGCATACTGACAAGATGGAAGGAAAAGGCATGCACGATCTCCTTTTTGCAGCAGCAAAATCAAGTTATTTTGTCTGTTCAAGGAGCCATATCGTAATTAAATTGGGTAAAGGAGTTAGTCTGAAATTTAGGTTATATATCCTATTTATATTTTTTGAGAGCTATTGGATATTATACAATTTTGTGGACCATCCTGAGAAAAGGGAAAGTAAAAAGGACTGCATGCTCCAATAAAACACATTTTTAAATCAGGTTTTTGACTGCTGCATATAATATTTTTATGATGCAATTTATTTGTACTACATTATATGAATGTTCTGAATTCAGCAATAAATTGTGGTACTGGTAACCCTAGAAAAATAAGCAAGTGATTCTGTGGGCATATCAAGGTGTTACCCTGTTCTGTACTTGGCCTCTGTATGCATGTTTGTCTTTGTTGTAACCTCACCCACATTGCACTATATGTAAATTTGAAGTCTTTTTAACAGCACATATGGAATGCAGATCTCGGCTCCTAAAAATAACCATCTCCAGGATAATTTATTTCTTTTAAATCCAGGATTTTAGTTCTGAAGTGAATCATGTTGGTTTGTTTCTTTGTGCCATGTGCTATGCTAATTGTAGGTCCTAGTGTACACAAAGTAACTCAAGTTGGGTATCTGTGAGACAGCCCAAGAGATCAGCCTTTGTGTGCAGACCTGGCTGCTGCAGCCCAGTATCACAGGCAGCTGCCATTTCAGGTTTTCTTGTATGGACAAGACACGTGAAAAGTTAAGACAAAGAAGCTATTTGAGGTCCCATGAAAAACTGCTTATTCAGTAAGTACCTTGTGAAATGGGCGTCTAAAGAAAGTTGCCTTTCTATTACTAAAGGCTGAAGTATAGGCAATTATTTCTGGTAAAGCAGATAATTTATTTTGTTTTAACATTTAACAGGAAAAAAATCTTTCTTCCAATATAGGACAGTTTGCTTAAATATTTACTTTATGTACACTTTAAAGTAAAATTAAGAAAGGAAGAGCAAATGTTAAAAAGTAAGATCTATCATTTTAGGCTTGCTCAGTAACCTATTTAGTACTGTAAACCTTGACTAAAGCTTACAAGAAAACAGAATATAGCAACCTTAGATGGTTATAGAGTTGGCATGTCTACAGAATTAAGTTTCTTTTTAGCAATGTCAAGTGAATATTGGTTTCTGTCCAGGCAGAGAGTTTCTATCCTGTGTTTTAAAAATAATTGTACAAGTCTTGACCTTGCTGAGTTCTGCTAAATTCATAGCCTATATTACTAATTTCACCTGACATCCAAACATACGAAACACTCAAGTGAAACACACACATTCTCTCTGACAAATTACAAATTAGGAAGTTCTTGTTTGTGAAACACAGTAATTCTACCACCGAGATCTACCTGACTGCATAATTACCAGTCTGAGGACAGTTCAATTGCATGCACCATCTTTCAAGGTACAAACATCAATTTAATTAGCTAGCCAGAAACAAGAATTTAGATTGCCTAAAAGCATCAGGTGTTACAATGCTGAGTAAGTATGGCAGTTTCAAAATAGTATTCATTGTTTAAACATGCTTTAGTTTGAATTTGGTCTTACTCTGTAGTACTGCCCTTAGGAGTTCAGTGAACTTGACAGTACACTTGTATGTTTGCCACCAACACGTCGAATATAGCAGTGTACTACTGTCCAAGTACAACAAATATCTCAGCAGCAACACTGTAAGATGCATTCTAATGGCTATTTTTTCAGGAAAAAAAGTCACCAGAACTAACAATGACCTGCTAAATGTACGTTTGTCTTTAGGTGCCGAGTTACAAGAATAGCCTCTGACCAAGAATTAAAGTTGTTGTTGGAATAATATGCGAACAGGTAATTTCTTCCAAGTCTTTACTTGGATGTGTATATCTATTTAATTGGAATTAATTAAAATTGCATTGATTTTGACAGCTGCCATTGGGGTCATCACAACTGCTCTGTAGGGCTGTCATCACCTACCAGTCAGCAAACAAGGGTTCACCAGTTAGTGGTGCAAATTCTCTAAAGAGATGTTTGTTTTGACCAGTCCTGCTATTTCACAGTGTGTGATGGATTAGCATAGAGTCCGAAGTTGCTTATAAGTAAGGAAGCACACATCAGCCCCTTTACCTTCTGTCAACATTTCCCACTCCTCTGCCTTCTCTTTTTTGTTTTAGCAGACTTCAGGCTTAGCCAGTCTGTAGTATTTTAGCCTCTGGACTAAGCAAGACAGCTGAGCCAACATGGGGATTATCAAAGCTGGCATGATTCTTTGGAGGTTAAGATGGTGTCAAGCCTTTATTTGTTTTTAAGAGATAGGATAGTCAAGTTAAAAAGTTCAAATGCAAACAGACAAAATAGTTCAGGGATAGGTTTTTGTGCACGTCCTCAAAAAGAATAACTGAGATTCATTGTATCTAGAGGCTGCCATTACTTCTGCCAGTTTTAAGTATTAACAGTCTGGTGTTAGAAAGAAAAATCTTGTTTCATTCCTCTTGGCTTCTCCTCCCAAAACCTGTCTTTTTTAAAAGTAATTTCTGTGCCCTACTTCCCTTTACTTAATCTCTCACATAGAAGGATAGTTCAAAGTACACATATGTATGTTATGTAGAACATAGAATTTCTACAGGTGTGTTAATTGAAAAGGTAAAATATTTGTGCTTTTTTTAAGTGCCTATCACTTTACTTGTGAAACTTTTCTGTCTCAATTCTAGTAGTCTGAATGTCTAATTTTCAAGGCACACAATTTGCATTTTTACATTAATACAATGTATTGACTTACCTCATGAGAAAATGTAACACATTCATCAATACTAATATCTCATTACTGGTAAAATTAAGGTTTCCATTTTTCTCTTACCACTGGGAAGAAGTCTACCTCCAGAAAGAAATAGCCTATAGAGAAATTGTATGTAATTACAATCAAAAAGGTTTTGAAGGCTTCCTAGGCACTTCTTTTTCTCTCTCTCCACCTTTCTTACTGTGCTGTAATAGGCATAAGACAGAATGCCTGAGGTATTTTGCCAGAACAGAAATGTCTCGTTGGGCTGTGAAGCTGGTCCTTAATACACAGATCACACTGTAACAGTGAGAGAATCATTCTTCCAAATGTTCTGAGACCTGAATGACTCGAGGCATTTAGTTTTTCTTCAGTACTCTACCACTATGCCAGGGTGAGACAGGCCTATTTCTGCATAAAGATGAAGAAAAGAAATAGAATCATAAGGCAGGATTTTAAGGAAGTTAAGGTCTCACTAATGCTCATGAGAATTTCTGTGAAGGCTTTCCATGAACTGTCTAAAGAGATTTTTCTGTGGGGCCTATTTTCTATTTTCTCGCTCTTCCATCTCGTAGAATTTCAACACCACCTAGCTCCCTCAGGTGCTTAATAGAAGGGAGAGCAGGTCAAAGTTAAGAATTTTGCCTCATCTCTCTTGATGCTAATAATTTTATAGATATCCTGATACACTGTTCATGTATTCAATACCCTCTTCATTTAAGGAAGGATGTAGCCTTCGGTTTCATTACACTGTCACAGAAGTTCCACTGTTAGGTTTGAATAGACTAAACTAAAAGAATTTCTAGTTCTTATTTAAAAACCTGCTTGTTTTGTTTTCTGTTACTGTATTATTCTTATTGCAAATATACTGTTACCCACGTAAAATAATTTTAAAAGTCTTTCAGTAGGGAACTTGCAGTAAATGAATTGCCTGTGGACAACCATGGAAGGCTTCTGAGTTAAAATAATTTTCCATTTAACTACTAAGAAGGTAGGGCAGAACACACAGTTCTGTTGTGCCACATCCTGAGCCAATGCAACAAGGTCAAACATAGCCTTTGCAGGCTTACCTCTCCCCTCCTTCAGCTCCCTGAGTTCTCTCACACAGGCAAAAAGATCCAGTTGTCATTTGGATGTTAGGACTTTGATAATATGAACATGAAACCGAATTCCCGTTGAGCTCTGTGGTATAACTGCCTTTGTCTTAAAATAATGTAAAGACTTTACTCACACTCCTATGTTAATATGCTGTCATAGAAAGGGAGGAACATATGAAAAGATGGGAGAGTGAAATTACTCAAGATGGTCTAGAAGACAGCAGGATGCACAATGTTTTCATTGCACAAGGTTAGAAGTAGCTAAGCTTTTCTGCTACTCTTAGAAAAGTCAGGTTTATTTTATGTACAAAGCTGTTGAAGCTCCCTCTAGGGTAGGATGTCTTATTTCTCACTTTCTTTTTTCCTGCAGGAATAAAGGGGAACCCTAACTCTTTTTTCCTGAAGGACAAATGAGAAAATGAAATTTGATTCCTCTTAAACAGCACTATCTTTTGTATAGAACATGTCTTCTATACATAAATAATGAGACAGCAGAATTCTTATTTTTAGAACCTCTGGGAGAAATAGCAAAAGAAACACCTGAAGTGTGAGGTAACACAGGACTCTCACGCTTGTGTCAGAAGACTGCTCTGTTTTTCTTTTGATTGAGATATTGTGGTTTCACAAATATATATTTGAACCAAGTAACTGATGTGTTAAATTTGTCATACATATATACAGTCTATCTTACCTAATTTAGACTGCTTTCCAAAGGAGTGAAATTGTGCAGTTAGGTATTATTTTTAAGCATAAAATGGCCAACTGCTGCTATGAACACCAACCTTAGTGTCCTGTCTTTGGGGTTTTAGAATGCCTGATTGTGTGCAACACACTAACGATTCATGTAAGAAGCTTGTTGAGCTAGGAGAAAGCTTTCTGAGAGCTGTGGAAATTACAGTCTTCTCCATAAGTGACACTTCATAGGCCAGCTCCTCCACAGGTTGTTACAAATTGGGGGGGGGGGGGGGGCGCACCTAGTGGTGTCCAACAGAGCTGTGATTCAGCCCTTAATAGGGCACATGTCATGGGGCACACCTGGGACTATTCTGGGTTTATCTGTACCGCTTCACATTCTCTCACAGAAGGTAGTTAAGCTAAAGATAGTCTGTGCCACTGGAACTGGACAAACCACACTTCATATAGGTCATCATGTGAATCACTGGACTTAGTACAGTTTGTGTTCATGAGAGGCAAATGAAGTAACAGAGAATTCAGTTCCTCTCACTGCAAGAGTAATTTTGCATTTATTCATGTAATTTAGGTACTTCACATCTGGTATGGTGATAAATTTGTCATCTTTTTGCATACTGTTGCATGAAACAATTCTGCAAGATAGATGGTGTTGTGTGTTGCTGGCCTGGAGGGCAAGACTGACACTTCATTTGTTCAGACAGATGTTGTTTGTGTGGTGGTTTTGTGTTTTGTTTTTTTGAGGAAGCCACTCCCACTCCCCAATAGTATAATTAAGATCTCCTTTTATCAATAAAAATACAGAAGTCTCTATTTTCTCTGTTTGTTTTGGTCTTATTTTTAAGATCATGAAGAACTCTGTGGCACCAGTTATGGATCTTTCTGTCTAAATGGAGGGATTTGTTATATGATTCCTACTGTATCCAGTCCATTCTGCAGGTCAGTGAAAGTAAAATTCGTGTGTTTAAGTATTGGAGAATAGTGGTCTAAAGACTATTTCTCCATTTTGCTGCTTTACAAAATTACTGTTAAAATGTTATAGAAAAGAAAATACCTGTTACCTTTGGCTGTTCCAAGTTCAGTAGTTCACGCTCAGATTACTTATCTAGCTTGCAGAGACGTGACAAAATGAGAAAAATACACGTGTATACTTGTTTGACAGGTGCAACAGTACTCAGTTAAGGTATGCATTCAGGATGATAGCTAAATATAGAGCTGTATTTCCTCCCCTCATTACATTACAGAAAGGAACAAAATACCCTTTGCCTCACAGAGTATAGGCTGTAGGAAAGGCATTCAGAAAGGCAGAGTACATTCTCATTTTTTCTTCCAGATGAATTATATTGCAAAAATTATTGTAATGTATAATGGCCTGACCTGAACAAGATGAGGAGATGCAAAAGAGAAATAGAATCTTTTAAGGGGAAAAAAGAATGTAATTCAAGGCTTGGTGTGTTCTCCCAGTCTCACTGAACTAGTCAAAGGGCAGCTTTACAGTGACAGCCAACAGCCACTTGATAAAGAAGCATCAAGGCTGCAAATACAGATAACTTCTGACACCATTTATGGTACCATTCTTCTTTTTGAAGCCCTTGTAGCACAGTGGAAAAGAAGCATTTACTATTTTTGCACGTGGAGAAGCTTCCTGCATAAATACAGCCCTATCCTTTTATTTCTCATTTACCAAGATGCTGAATTAAATTCTATTTTTTCATGGTTCTGCATTTACTCATTCTGAGTTATTGTTCATCAAAATAAATTGTGAATAATTTATTTGGTTTGCTTAACATAATAATAGGCATTCAGATACCTATTACATACATTTAAGGATAGTACCTTTTTTTCCCCATCACAATTTCTGCTTCCTCTTCAATCTTGAGCTATAAGTAATGATACTTGGATGAAACAGTTGAAGAAGGAAACAAAATATTTTCTAAAGTGCTTACTCAAAGTATTTTTTCTTTTGCTTAAGACAGTTCAATTGGGACATTTAAACCCAAACATGTAGATGAGAAGAGGCAAATTTGTGGTAAATGCTCGTTTTTTCAAATACACACAGATGATCTCTAAAGGTCCCTTCCAACCCCTACCATTCTATGATTCTATGATATCACTGTCATTTAGCCTATTGTCCAATGTCACACAAAGAATCAGATCCAGAACTGAAGATAAAGCTTGGAAGTCCTGTATGATTATGATTTTTTCCTAACTGCTGAACCTTGCAAGCTTATGTAATGTAAAATGAATACTACATGCACAAAAAGTAAAGCATGTAGAAATACACCCTTTTTTCCTAGAAGGAACTCCCTATTATTGATATTAAAATACTTAAATGGAAAAAAGAATGGTTAGACTGAACAGCATCAGTTCTATAATTTCAGAGCACCCTCTCAACGACTTATTGCTAGACTGTGTAATGAGGAAGGTGTATTTGATGCGATACGTCTAAATACGAAGTAACAAATACTCAGAACAATTCATTTGTCGGGAGCCCAAGCTAGTCAGCGCAGATAATTTCCGCTTTAAAAGGGCTTCAAATGAAGTCATTTGAAATTCAGGTACTAGAGGATTTTGTAATCTGCTGAAGCTGAAAAGTAACATCTTAAGAGCGTTTCTGTTACACTCAGGCAATCTTATTGCATTTAAATTATCAAGTATTTTTCTTCTGTATCTAGTGGTTGATTATGAAGTTATATGAGTTTAAATAGCAGCATTCTATTTAAGCATGTCCTCATTCTAAGCATGTTCCTTAATCAGTCAGAGAAGGCTAATTATAGATGAGAAAAGTTTTGTTTACACACAGAAATCTTAGTAATCAGCAGTGATGTGAATAGAAACAACAGAAAAAACGCATCACTATTCAGCAGAATTCAGAAAAATATTTAGTGCTTTGGAATGTCAAAGCTGGCATCATCACACAGTAGCTCAAAGTTTCTGTGATGCAGGTTTCTGCCAAATGCAGGTTTTCTGCCCACCTAAAGTTTCTGTGTGTTCTCAAATGATCATCTCCCATAAACAGAGAAATGGAATGGAATGAGTTTTAGAGTGAAAGGCTGAATGATGGTTAGTACAGCATTTATTAAAAGGGGGAAATGGAGCAAGAACAGCCTAACAAACTGTAAAATACCTTAAAACGCATTTGCCTTGATGTGGTACTTATTTACACCAATGCGTTGTGCTAAACAGTCCAGATTACCTCATGCAACATCACTGTACATAATTTCACAATGTAACTTAGGAAAATTGTCTCATTTGTTAGAAATACGTGTCCTGTAGAGCCAGTTTACTTTTGGAACTTGGAGTTACTTTTAGCTCTCGGATATGGACAGAGGCACAAGATAAGAGGTTTAATAGAAACAAAACATTAGTTGACCCCCTGCCCCCAGCTCTGCAACATTAGCAGATTTTAAATAAAGCTGATGTGTGTTAAAAGAAGTTGCTCAGCTGCCATCTTCCCTCATTCCATTCCTAACAGTGAGTTCATGTTCTCAGCAGCAAAAGGTGCACCTGTCACCATAGACAAGATGAGCTTCAAACTCAGGAATGCTCAAATGTACTAAATAAACATGCAGCAGAATGGAGGAGGATGGAAAAGCAGCTGCCTCAGGTGTATCATAAAACATGAGGCTGAAAGCTGTTTGCCTCAGCACCTGATGCACAGCTGTCCCATAATTAATTAATGCAGTGCAGAACTGAGTGAAGATTTTGTTGTCTGAGGGGAAGCTCTGGTATTTTCAATTTGCCTTACACATGGCAGATTTCTGAAAGCTGCCTTTCTGTATTTCATAGAATCATAGAATGGTAAGGGTTGGAAGGGACCTTTAGAGATCATCCAACTGCTCTGAACACAAAATGTTTTTAAAAGCTTAATTAGGGCTTCCAATTAACTTTGCCATTGCTGATTCACTTTGGCTTTAAGTTCTTCTTCATACTTTTTAGATGCCCTTACAATGTTTGCATCAGGACAATGTTTAGGAGCCTGCGACAGACTGAAGATTACGGTGATTTTGAAGCTATCAGCCATGTAATCTGAATTGAATTGACAAGCAGATAACGTTTCAGCTGTCTTTTTCTGCTTAGAGCTTTGTATTTACAGGAGAGTCACTTTTATACCAAGAAGCATCCAGGTTTTTCCTAACTGAAGGAAGACTAAAAAAGACTGAAGTCAAGACTCTTATAGTATAATACCAAGCAGTGGGAGTCTGTGTGCATATTTGACTCAGATCCTACTTCCATTTTAAAGTCTGTCAGATACTTGCTTATGACACCTACCTTAAGAGTCTAAAAGAGACAGAAACCTTGCCTTCTTACCTAAGTCATACAGGCAATATACCACTTGCAGTCGTCTCATGAAGTTCATCTGTAAGAAAGACAGCAGCATTTCCTTGTGTTATTGGAGGCCTGTTTTGCTGGTATTCCAGTTACTGATCAGATTATAAAGGACTTATATAATTGCAGACCTGCTGGTCATCTCCTGACATCTTATCAAATGCAGTCTATTTCCTTCCACCTTGTATTGATGCTGTTATGGGTAATTGTGATTAATATCCTATGTTGAAAGATTCTGCAGATTTCTTTACATACATTAGGTTATGTCTCCAGCACATACATACATTACACAGGTCTTTGGTCTCCTGCACAGCTCTGTAGTAAGTTTGTCTACAAGAGTTAAGGTTGGCTCATCACATCTGACAAGAGGTGTGGACGTGTGTGTGTGTGTGTGCAGGCATCTAGGAAAGCAGAAATCTGGATGCTATCTGAAAACAAGAGTTTCTAGTCTCACAGCATTTCCTCAGACATTTGAAGGCTCTTGTCTTTCAAGTGATCGAATTACAAATTTCTTAGGGGAGGAAAGACTTTTTTTCTGTTTTAGAAATCAACTTTGGAACGCTACATAGTAGGGCTGTTTAAAGCCAACAGACAGCATGTGCTGCAACAGCAGGATAACGGCATGCAGATGCTGTTGTGCTTTGTAATCCCTAATCCATTGCATACAGTTAAACAAATACTATGCAACTGGCAAGTCATGGATAACGTTTCTAAAACCTGGGTTTGTTACATCCAGGAAGAACTAATACCTTCAGCATCCAGGATGCTTGCAATTTTCATGTGCTTTTTTAATGTAGGTCTTTTTCCTTTTGCTATAACCTTGGATTCATATTGGCTATAGTTTTCCCCCTACAGTCTTAGGCCTTCTGTCTCCTTTCCCTCTTGAAGCCTTGTAGTCACAAGTCTTTTGTGACTTAAGCATCATGTTCTGTTTTCTATTTAGCAGAAAGTGGCTACAATCTCAGTAACCTTTTGCTCCACTGTTATCGCATTCCCTTTTTTTTTTGCCGTGGTCTTGCACAGAACACGACTATGGCTTCGACATGCCAACTCACTCCACTCTATCACAAGAGTTCTCTGACTCTGGCCTTTTACCTAATCTTATGTGCAACTCTCTTCAGCTAGGACCGTCTTCTCTTACTCCTGCTTCATTTTTCTTGTTAAGCTACTAACTTACTCCCTTTATGCTCATCCTCTAGAACTTTTCCATGAGCCTTAATGTGATGCCAAAACCTATTTATTTTTTCTTTGCATTATTCTCTGGTTTTCATTGGTATTCAAGAATACTTCTATGAATTTTATATTCCATTTTCTATCCCTGTTATTCTATTCAGCTCTCCAAAGAATTTCTCTTTCACTTGCTAGAGAACAATGCCCCACTCAAACTACACTTCTTATCTTAAAGTATTCTGCAGTATTTCAGAAATAGGCCACTGAAATGCCACTATACTTACAGTAAATATCTGGAACATTATCTCAGGCAATCAGAGCAGTCTGCCTACCCTTCCTTCTCCCAGCAGTTAAACACCTTAACTTTGAAAAGTCTCACAGTGTCCTAAGTAAATGGTGGCTCTTTGATCAGTTGCACAGCATTAATATATGATGATAATTAAGTCTTTTTTTCTGTTGTCTAAATCTTCACGTTTTATTTCCAAAGACCAAGAATGAGAAGAAAAGGCAGTGATGATCTGAGCCATAGTTAGACCAGTAGTACTGAAGCAGTGGTCCATAATCTACAGACAGCAGTGCTGGGAGTCACATCAAACATTCAAGTTGGTATGCTCACAGGGATCCATTTGACTTATTCAGATATGCCAGACATCTTTCTTTTTTGGCAGTTCCTCCCCACTCTGCCTTCTTATCCTTCATCTGAAATTATACCTTGCAGCTGCCAATGGCAGTTGAGAACTTCAAGTATGTTACAGAGTTCAGCCCATTTTTCTCAGCTGGAGCCTGAAATTGCTTATGTCACAGATTATTATGACTTCAGTGCTAGAAATAGCAAGAAAGAGCAAGATCTTTAGGAATACAAATAGAGAAGGAAATTTACATACATAAAAGATACATGCTGAATGTAGTTAGTGAATGAAGTGCTTTCCATTTTCTGTAACACAATAAATTCCTTAAGAAAATTTAGCAGAATAAGTGCAAAATAAAAGGCAAATAAAGAGATTAGTTTTAACTTCAACCTATTTTTCATTTAATATGAATTATTGAGCCTTTCATTTTGTTTATTTTTAATAAAACATCATACCATTTTGCCATGGCAAAATACCATTTTCATTTTAATCCTTTCTTCAGAAGAAGTTTTCAGAAGCTCAATACATAAAATAAGCATAGTAGAGAAGACTTTTAGCTAGGTATCTCCAAGAGAAGGTCTTTCACCAAGCACTTAACATGCTTTGGTGTGAATTACTACACTGCATAAACTACTTTTACTATTTAAGGTGTACTGTGTCTCTATGAATTCCCATTTCCTTGATCTATGGAGCTAGGGCTAGCCCTTCAACAAAGCAAGCTAGAAAGTTACATGAAAAGGGAAAAAGAAAGCATGACTACTATGTGAGAACCAGTGGGATGACACAGGTAACACTAGAAAGATGGACTTAATTAAACGTGCTAACAAGGAGGCAAAAATAACTGCCAAGTACACCACTGTGAAGTAGATTTGTAATCCAATGAATGCAGCAACAAAGATATGGTTTAGTCTATAAAAGCATTACAGATCAGAATGTAAACTTAATGCCCAACATGCCCAATCTCTTTGTTCCAGAAGTACAAGGTGAGTGGAAATTTCCTAAGAAAACCTGCTGCGAAGCAAATGTAAACCTTGGATTATTCCATAATGAGTTCTCTCTCCACTTAAAACCAAAAGAAGCCTTAGAGCTTTTCATATTAGATGACAAATAATATGATGACAATAAATAATTAGATAACAAAACTTGGTTTCCCAGGTGTATTGAGAATTACACAGGAGCCCGTTGTGAGGAAATTTTGCTGCCCAGCATCAAGTCCCAAACAAAAGGTGACCTGTTTGCAGCTTTCTTGGCTTCACTACTTCTTCTAGGAGTTCTTGTAATTGGAACATTCTACTTCCTTTGCAGGTAAAAGTGCTTCTGAGTGCTGAAGCTATTTAATCAGGTAGAAATTTCTTCTGGTAATCATGTACTAATTATTGGAATGTAAAAGTATGTAATGAATTATCCATGAGGGTTGTATGGTTATTCAGCATAATTAATGTGGATGTCTCAACTTGTTGCTTGTAATATTTTACTTCCTGGCTTGTAGTCTTCTCAATGTCTTTTCTAAGCTATTACTTATAGCTGCTTGGTAAAAAATACATATATTGCACTCATTTCTGAAAGATGCGACAGTCTACCTAGAGTTACCTAACATTTTAAAACATTAGTCAACACTTCTGCTCTCCAAAGATTGAGACATATAAACAAATTACCAAAGTGCTTGGGGATCGGAAACTGTTCCCACTGCATTGAACGGGCAGCCAAACCAACTGGTGCCTTTAGCTCCCAATTCCTTTACAGCTCCTGGTTTAAAAAGGAAAACTAAGGAAAGAATCAAGTTCAAGCACAATCCCAGGCAGACGTTCATCAGCTATCTAACACCTAGAACTAATGAGAGGGCTAACTCATTTCTCCAGGGTGATCCATGTTAAGAGTAGCATGAAAAGGTCAGTGCTTGACAGCAAGTGTGGCAGGTTTGGGTTTAGTAGCATTTTAAGCAGTTAGGACTTGCAATGAAAACATGTAAGCAGATACTGGGTTTCAGTCAACCATTTGGTGCTGCAGGTATATCAGTAAAGCATATCAAAACACTCACACCAAACCCAAACAAACCAGGAGTCTTTGCTTATTCTCTGTGCTTACATATGCAACTCAGCCTCCTATGTCTGCTCTTGTTTATAGAGTACAGCACTTTGTGTAAGAACTCTTTGTCGTACACCCTTAATATACGTTTATGTCTTTATGAGGCAACTTAATAGCCCCTGTAATTCTTAGCCACAGGCTTGCACTCTCTTTCTCTTTCTCCTGTGCTGCATTTCTCCTTGGTTACTATAATCTAAGGTTCTTGCAATTCTGTTCTTTGCTCTACCATAATCACATTGTCAAATCAACCTCTGATCGGTGCCTTTCAATGAGCGACCTTTGGAATAGCTGGTCTAGTTTTACCTCAGCTGCTGTCATGGAAACCCACTGAATGCCGGTTTTTCCCACAGCTGAATGTATGTAGCAGAGATAGACAGCATTTGATAAAACAAGACTGTACCAAAAAAACCGTTGCAGAGGATACCCCCCACCTTAGTCATTTTAGTTACATTAATCCTGTCTCAGCAGTGCAATGCTGCAGAAGTTGTTCACTAAAGAATGTTTGCAGACTACTATAAGGTTAGAATAGAATACAGCTTTAACTAACTAGAGAAAAATTCATTCAAGTTTCACAGAGGCACAGAAAGTGTTTAGAAGTAAAGCTTGTCTCTGAGAAGAGAAAGTCTTTACAAAGCAGAGAATTCAGAGTAATCTGTTAAAAGATCCCTTTAGTTGCTCTTGAACCTACCTTACATAGCAGATTAGCTCAGGAAATCTCATAAGGTCATCAACTTCTTTAGTATAAAGAAAAGAACATAACTAGCTAAAAATTGTCTTGTCTTACCTTTATACTTCAGAGGCTGATGTAGCACAATCATCTTCCGCTTCACAGTGCATCTATAAAATCTCTTGACTGAAGTAAGCAACAAGAGGATAATCTACTCCCCTCTTTTCAGCTGTGTAAGCAAGGATTATTGCCAGCAGCTGTCACTAATATTACTATATTTTTTTTTCTCCCAAATTTGATCTACTGCCTGTATCATAACATTCTGGAAGAGTAGAGCTGGGGCTTGTGAGGGTCAGCTTACAAGCTTTAGAGTCTGCATCATCCTTGACTTGTCCTCTTAACATTTTAAATTTAACATATCCTGTCAAGAGAAGTATTTTGCTATCAAATTTCCACTGCTGTACTGTGTTAACAAGTATGTTGATCCAGATCAGAAACCAGAGAGTTTTTTGTGTGCTGGTAAGCATTTCTGTGACTCTTTTAGCAGAGGATTCTAGTGCAGTTTTAGTATAAACAGCAATGCAATTGGAGGGATGCAAAAGAGGAGATATTAATTGCAATTGAGGATACACAAACCAAATCTCTGAAATTACACATAAAATCTTTTAGAATTTAGGACATCAGTGCTCTATTTTCTAGTCCCTGTCATAACTTCTACCTCCCTTCTTTTCCAAGTTTTCTTCCTCTCGGGCTGCTTGGATTTCAGGACCAGGCACGTGCAAGTGCATTTATAGTGCTCCCTACAAACAAATCCATTCAGCATACAAGGGGAGAAGAGAAACGATTTCCGTGATCTTTTTTTAGAAACAAATCATAAGTAACAGTGAAAGTAACCCATAAAAGAGCTGCATAGGAAAGGCTGTGGGTGAACTATTGGAAATAATTCTCCTTTCTTATTTAGCTGAGTCATGACATTTTTATCAGCCGAGGATTTCCTTTTTCCAATCTGCTGTTAAGCTGATTTCATGCTATACTTGATTATTTACTAGGATTCATCAAGATGGTATGGTTTGGGAAAGCAAACCTACAATGAGGAGGAGGAGGAGGACAGAGAATCAAAGAGAATGAAGAAACAGACAATATTTGAAATGGCTAGAGGGTAAGAATGGTGGGAAGTAGAATGAAATAAAGGCAGAGGAAAGGAAGTAAAGATCTAGCTTAAAGGAATAGCAGGGAAGAGGGAGAAGTGATCAAGGACTGATGAAAAGTGAAAAAGATAAACAGTAGTCTAGGTGTAAACCTCCCACTGTTGCTGGAATCGCCTGAAGCAAAGGCTACCGAGGAGCGCTCTCAGTGAGTCTCAGGTTAAGAGAATGTGACTATTTATGTAGCAAAGCCAGTGGCTTTAATTTACTTTCTGAAATAATGATGACAAAAGTTGTTGCAAAGAAAAGAGTATGCTTTCCTGTCTCCTCAAAGATAAGTCTTGTAAAACAATTTTATGTCATGTTGTAGGAATCCAGAAGAACAGTACTGTCCACACCCAAAATTAATGTGAAAACCAGTTCAGTACATTAGCTTCCTCTGTCACTTTGTGAAGTCCTCCCCAGGAGTGAGTTGTTTCATAGGCCTTAAACATCACTTCTCTGTGAAAGGGGGAGTCCTAATATTTAAAGAGCATGCTCAGTTCTGTTTGCTGCATTCCTGCAAAAGCTCAGCACATTTAACTATTCTTATTGAATAATTTGTAATGTAAATGTAAAACATCCGTATATATATATAATCAGAACTGGGTTTATGAGAGTGATTTGCTACTTAACACTGAAAAAATGTCTTGAGGCAGGGTTCTGTGTGGCTTTAGGCCTAGGAGCTGCATAACTTGTTGACAGAGCAGAAAGTATGGAGGTAGAGCAAATCCAGATCAAGCCCCTCTTGATCTTGAAACAAACACACCTCCCCCGCCAGCAAACGGTACTGAAAGTCTCATTGTTTTGACCTGGGGAAAACTGGCAAATATGCAAAATCCTTTTGCATTGTTACTGAGGTAACAAATGTACCTCAGTACAGTTCCATTTGCCTTCATTCTCCATGAAACATACTGTACAAGGCTTACTGGAAGAATTACAGAATCAAAGGATTCAAGGGCTGGAAGGGACCTCAAAAGAAGAATAAGACAGATAGCTGACTAGCAGAGATTCCACATAAGCCAGCTTTTCTTTAAAAAACAATATAGAGGCCTGAATGCCACATACACAGCTGGGGGAATAGAGAAAACCTTAGGGAAAACTAAAATAAACCTGCAGTTCTTTTATTCTTTTATTTTTTGAGTCTGCAATTCATAGTCTATGTTGAGATGCCAAATTACCTGTAAAGTAAGTGTACATTAATGAACAGGAACTCAGCCAGGCAAAACAACAGGGCAGAGGAAGAAAGCCATTTTAAGCTGTCCAAGAGAACAGACTTTGTGGAGGAGTTCTGTCACCGCAGGACAGAAACTGGACAGAAAGCAGAATAGCTCATGACTTCTCAAGAGGGCAGAAGTCTAGTTACTATTAAAAGAAAGGGGAAGAGACAGCAAGAGATCAACTCTATTTAAAAGATCTCTTTCTCCTCAAGTAAATGTGTAGAAGATCACATTATTGGTATTTTACTCCCAAATGTTGAAAGTTAATGAGAAACAATTTTGTGATTTCTACTCATCACTTAAACAAAGCCCTGAGAAATCAGGCAAACAGGAACATTAACTTCAGGAGAGAAGCTATGTAGTTCTGACTGCTGTTCCTGCCTCTGATCTCTCTTCCTTCTCATGCTTCTCAAAAACGTTGAGTATTAATTTGAAAGTAATTGCAGAAGATCCATGTCACTTTTTTCAGTGGAAGAATCATTCAATTAATTTTTCTCCCCGTTGTTTTTCTGTTTCTAATGGTCAGAAAAGCTTCCATCCCAAGGACAAGTTCTTCAGAGTGTGGTGCCAACCTGGTTGAAACTACAAGTAGCAATGGCTGCAACAGTGAGTACATGTAAATTTAAATGACTGGACTCCATAAGGAAAGCATAATTAAAAGCATGTGTTTTGTTTATTTTTCAGAAATAATCACAGAGTAAAGCATCGGACTGGAAGAATGGCAGGAAAACAACATGCAGAGCAACCCTAAGAACACAACAGTTGTAGAGAAGGATGTGGCAAGCAAGATGAGAAAAGAACACAGACTGAAATAGGAGACTGCCTGATGTGTTGGAGGACACTGCAACTAAGACATAAGGAGAAAGAGTTACACGTTAGAGTTTCTATGTGTTTTTAAAGGTGTATCACATTATACAGAGATCACTATAATCACTACAATTACTTTCAATTTTCTGAGATTTTTCATGACAAGGTACTGATTTCAATAATGCACAGATAGAAGCATGAGAGAATTTTGGTTTCTGCTGCATGGGAAACATGAAATAATACTCTTTCACTGCACAGAGACTATAATTGTAGGGCTTTTAGCATGAGGTGATACTATGAATTTGTTAATAGGATTATCCTTTTTCACAGGATTGCCCCAGAGGAGCTGAGCACTGTCTTGATTCTATAGTTTCAAAATTTATACCTGTGATACATGTCCAGTATTTGTCTTGTTTCAGGTACATTTACCAGATACAGGGGGGGAAAAAAAAAGAAGTTCCTTTCTTCAGCTAAAACCCACCTTTTTTTTTTTTTAAATAGTAAAACAAACAGGAGGATGAGGTGCCACTGCTAGTGTGTTGTCCAGCTTCAGGGCACAAGACTTCAATTCAAAGGAAATATTAAGAAAAGAGATAGGTTATGGTTAAAAGACGTTTACTAGGCAGAGTATTTACTGTTTGCTTGGTGTATGTCCCTAACATTAAACAAGATGCATTCCTTGGTGGTTTGATTTTGGTCTTGCTTTCTTCTGAAAAATCTCACTACTGAGAGAGATTTAAACCTTTCCTTAAATTGTCCTGTTGACATTTCGGATACTAGAAGTCAGGAATTATATTCATCAGGTCCATTCCTGACACAAAAAAATTATCCAGGCTGGTGCCTTGGCTAAACGAGTGTTTTATTCACACGACAATTTGTTGATCACATCAGAATATAATACATCACTATCCACTTCCTTACAGGATTCTCTTACTCAGACAAAGATAGGCCAAATGACACGGCCCATCTCTCTTTCTGCCTTGACAACCCAAAGAGACTGTCTGCTTAGTCAGAGACATAGAAAAGGTGAACTGGACAATTTTCTTTTCAACTCATTTCTAGCACTGGCAGTTGAAACCAGCAAAAATCAGATCCCTTTCCATAACTGCACATTGCCTAGCAGCACATTATATGGGATTTATAAGGCTGCATTGAGGAGAATATTAATTGAGAAAACTTCAGGAATTGAAAGAGGAGAATATGCAGAATGCAGATTTATCTCTGAAGTAAACAATCTGGAAGTGTATAAAAATACATGTGCAAAGAAAATGCTGAATAGGCTTCTATTCCTGGGGTGTCTGCTACGTGCTCTAAGGTCAGAAAACCCAGGGTGTGTTCTATATCAGTGTGATATAGAGAAGACAAGACATGGTGTTACTGCACATAAGGTAACAAATCAAAGAGAAAAACGTATTATTATAGCTACTAGAAAACAAAACAGAACAGTATATTACCGTCTGAGGACTCATGTCAGAGAAGGCAGAGCCCAAGTTAAAGCTCACTCTCTGAAGGGAGGATCTGAGGGCACCAAATCAAGTAGAGGACTCGATCCAGAGATTAAGTTATATAAACCACTAAAAGTTCACTTTCTCCCCAAATTAACTGATCTTACATGTTATTTTCTGGATTTCAAACCTTTAGCAGATGCTCTGAAGAAAGCCGATTATGTTGTTTTAAGGGCTAGGATGGTTAAAAGTGACTTTTCATCAGGCAGGGCCATGGCCCTGTTAGACACGGGGTTCAGGGGCCATGTGACAGTGCTGACAGCCATGTTAGAACCACCATTGCCTCGAGTTCTTGGCACAGCCTCCGTGCAATTCAGTCAGAGATCACTGCTGCTCCCCAATTGCCCTGTGTCAATGACCACAAGACATTCACACTTCATGTTGCAGCTTGGTATACTGTTTTCATTAGAGAAGGAAAAGGCTTGTGGTCATCTTAAATGGAAATTCAGGAAAGAAATATTAATAGAAAATGTAAGAAATAAATGGACTGAAGTTATATACTGCCAACTCTTAGAACCCTCCCAGCTTTGTAGACAGACATGGAACAGTTATTCACTGCTACCAATCTTGTTTGCATTATTTGGGAAGCAATTTGTAGAAGAAGTGAGGATGAATAAACCTAAACCATGTTTAAATATGAACAACTCAATTGATGAAACAATGTTCTCTCTGAAGGAAATCCTCTCAGTGATTCAGACTGCTTCAAACCCACTGCATCTGAGAACCCTTCAGCTCCTGAAATTATTTATTTCCATTCACAAGCTTTGTGAATATAACATTCAGGTCAAAATGAGATCAGGCTACAAATTCATTTTAAGGTGGTCAAATGCCACAGAAAGTACAGGGTAGCCAACCTTATGTATCATGTAATAAAACAGTACTACACAGTCTAGCAATGCTTGCTTATACAATGAAGCAAGTAGTCCTGTGAGCAATAAAGCTAAGGAAACACTGGTCCCAATCAATCAGGTCTGGTGGCTGGAGTCACTGGAACCTAAAGAAGTGTATAAGCAGGGACGGCAATACCATCTCTCTTCTCTGCTTGACTCCAGTTCTCATGTAAGGTCTCACATCTTTAAAACTGCCCCTCTACCAGCTGAAAGGTTATGGAGGGGAGAAAAGCAGAAAAGACTAATTGTCTCAGAACCTCTGCTACAATGATTACACAACAATTTATTATAGTGTTGTATTTATACCTGAGGATATGTTTTCCTTTTAGAATCTTGGAGCAAAGGTCTCTTCATAACATGCTGCAAAAGCTTTTTGATCACTTGCAGAACAAAATGCCAGCCATCAGCAAGACATCTCTCTAAAGACCTAAGAAGGAGGTCGCTTATGTTACTTGGTATATATTTGTTTTCATTAGTGGCCCAAACAAACACTGGGGCAAAGTACAATGAAAAGAGGAGAAATGGCTGTTCAAAGATAACGAGGGGATTTCTCTTTGCTGCACAGCCTTTTCACTTATATTGTTAAATGTTCAGTGGGAAAACCAATGGGAAGTCCATTTGGTAGCCCTTCCCACTGTAAAGGTCCCTCCAATGTTGTGTGACTCCTTCACAATTTACTGTGTTAAAAATAACCCATTTTCCTCCTGGCCCTGCGTGTTTGAAGAACACAACAGTGGGACTCAGTTATTTGAAAACGGAAACCAGGAAGAAATGGGGAAAGGGAACTTACCCCAGCAGAAACGGTGTCTGTGCCATCACTCTCTGCTGTGAGTGTTCCACCTGGGAGCTACAGAGCTGGCCAGAGTCAAGGCAGAGAGGGAAAGCAACGAGCTCACCTGAAAGGCTAAAAACTCCCGTCACCTGTTCAGCAAACTGTGCATCGGGAGACACGTACCTAGAAGGGACTGCCCAGGGAGAGGGAGAGCTTTAGCCAAAGCTGGTTATGGATTTAACGTGGCACACCCAACTCTTAACATAAATCAAACCAAAACAGCGCCCTCAATTATGCCCCCTTGGTATTCAGCAGCCTTTCAGATGTAAAGGACACCAAGCTATTTCCAGCAAAACCTCAAAAGACTGGATCGGTCTGGATAAGAGTTTTCATTTGTACTATGACCATACTATGTACTATGATTTGAATATGGATTCAAGCCCAGGGACATTAACAAAGACACATTTGTGTAAGTTTGGGTAAAAACAAACTACAACTAAATTGTCTAAGGATTGTCTAGCAGTGTAGTAGCATTTAGTGACCAGAACATATACGTTCACTGTACCTGTGTCAGCTACAATGCCTTTCCTTTGTGTCTGTATTCTTAAATGAAGAAATGGAATATTCCTGTATGTCTGATTATATGGAGTGATCAAAAGAATCCAGACATAAAGTATTTCCTTTTTTTTTTATGATTAAGATTAGTGAAAAAGTGCTTCTTTCAAGAAAGGATCGCAATATTTCCTGCACTTTGGGAGGAAAAATGGGCAAACAAAACACCCTCAAAAACGTGCATGCCTAAAGGTGTTTAAATACACCTCTTTCATTATTGTATGAAACATTATCTGCTTGTGCTCATTCAAAGTCTGTTCTTGCTTTTCTTGTATCAGCTGTCAGCAGTGAGAGGTCGATTTCTTGATAGCAAAGTACCCAACACAAATTTTGTGAAATACTCCAAGGCAGGTTGCCACTCAGTTCCATGTGTGGGACTGATTCTCCACAAAACCTTTCACCAGGAATTATTTCAATAGCTAGCTGAAGGCATGTAAGCAGAACCTGTAGAACCTGAAATAAGATATTGCTGGTTTTATCCCCCAAATTAAAACCACAGCCATTCTCTAACTCATGTAAATGCAGCTCTGTCATTGTCATGTTACCTTTGTGTAACATTTAAACATTCTTTTTCAGGATACATTGAAAGAGACTTTTCAAATTACCCTTTCAATGTAGGTAATAACATTTTGACTGTAACTTTTGTAGAGGCAAATGATGAGCTGTAAAAATGGACCTGAGCATCCATGGGTGGCATTTTTTAACAGGGCTCTGCAATTTGAATCTACGGTGTATTTTCTCTCTCATAGAATTTGCTGCTGTTTCAAACTATTCAGTCACCTTCACCAGTTCTGGAGACTCTCGGGAGTTCTTGTTTTGAGGGGATTAGCGTTTGCTCTCAGTGTTGCCATACTGACAACTCAGCTAAGATAAGCTTACTTAAAAAAAGCCATTTCTAACTCATATAGGTGTGAAAAGTTATCTTCAAAAGGTGACACGACTGCCACGGATTCTGTCATGTGAATCACTCCGAAACGTTTATTTTGAGAAGTTTGTGCTACCTGCTCATCTCAGGGAGAATCTAGCTGTGAAATGTAATGATGGCAGTTCAACAATTGTCTTTAGAACCATTTAGAAGCACAAATTGCATTGATTTGGGAATAAAATTTTTGCACTTGAAAAAAAAAATCTCATTAGCTATTTCTCTGCTAATAGTTCTAACAGAAGTACTCAGGTAATGTAATTTCCAAGTAATTCAAACATATTTTATGACTTTCCTTTAAAAAAAACCCAAACAACAAATGTTTTTCATTGTACCTCTACATTTTCTGTTCAGAAAAATACCCTGCCATTGTTACAAAGTGCTGCTAGGCATAAAATAATCAGTCCAAGGATCCTACATTTGAACTTGTATTTTTGGACCTAAAACTGTGCTACAGGACCAAGGCACCCCACCACCACCAGAAGGGAGTTTTACCTCACTGCACACCTTCGGGCCTGTAGTTCAGGAGAACACTCCCCCACGGGCTAATCCAGAGCCCCTCAGAAAGAGCCTCTTCTGAAGCCCGTGTCTGGCTAAGAAACTGGCTCAGGAACAGGAAAAAAGTGCAAGTAAGAAATCTGATGATTAAGAGTCAAATGTTTATCTTGCCTACGTCTGTATACATGAACTACAACTGCTGTATTAAGATGGAATGTATTTTAGAGATCTACCAGACTCATATAGTAAAAAGACACCCTTCCTCACAATACAATCATGAAAAATAATCACAGTGGGGAAAAGAGTTATTCCCTTAATGTCTGCAGAGTGCTCAGGGATTACAATATAAAAGACCATTTAAATGTATGTGTTTACCGTCACTGTAACTTCTAACTGTGAGCTTCCAGACCTCAAATATTGTTTTCCTATCTCATTCCACTGAGTAAAACAGAAGCAGGTATCAAAATGGCAGGTATTTTTTAACTTGTTCTCTCAGTCAGTCAGGCACTAGGGGTTCAGAAAACAATAGGTCGGTACTGGTGAGGGTCTTACATGAAAGTTTAAGGAACACCACTACAGTCACTTCTTGTAGAAAGTTCTCCATTTTAAGAAAGACAAAAATAAACTAAGAGTAATGACTCTGAGTGTTTTGAGGTAGGCTTTTAACTCATCCTTAAGAATCAGATGTAACCCCTTGTTTTTTCAAAGTTCAGTCTGAAGTTTTAACATTCTCATCAGACTGCCCTGCTGCATGCTCAAAGTCCCAGTTCAGCTGCATCACTTACACATCTTGGTTTACTGTTCTCTGCCAAGGAAAGTGGGCCCCTCACTCTGAGAAAGACACTGAGGTGCTGGAGTGTGTCCAGAGACAGGCAAGAAAGCTGGTGAAGGGTCTGGAGAACAAGTCTGATGAAGAGCAGCTGAGGAAACTGGGGACGTTTAGCCTTAAGGAGGCTGAGTGGAGACATGACCACTCTCTCCAACTCCCTGACAGGAGGTTGTCGTGAGGTGGGCGTCAGTTACTTCTCCCAAGTGATGAGTGATAGGACAAGAGGAAATGGCCTCAAGTTGCACCAGGGGAGGTTTAGATTGGAAATGAGGAAGAACTTTTTCACTGAAAGGGTTGTCAGACACTGGCTCAGGCTGCCCAGGGAGGTAGTGGAGTCCTCATCACTGGAAATATTGCAAAGCCGAGTAGCTGAGGTGCTGAGGAACATGGGCTAGTGGTGGCCATGGGCAGTGTTAAGTGAGTGGTTGCACTTGATCTTAAAGGTCTTTTCCAATCAAAACAAGCCTATGACTCATTTGTCTGTTAAAATAACGCTTGTTCCAATATTAACTTGGGCCAAAACAAATCTGACACAGAGTAACAAAACCCAAGTTCATTATCTTTGCTGTTTTCTGCAGTTCTTAACTGAAATTGCTCTGGCAGTACAGTTGGGTCAATTTAGCATAATTTGGCTCTTCTTTATCAAACTACTCTTGCTTTCTCACAATGCACATGACAAACACCCTATAATGAGGGGATTTGGGCATTAGTAATTCTAAATTAAAAATGATAGTTTAATGATTGGCAATTGCTCTTTTGGTTGTGCAGATACAAGGCTACATATCACACTGCTTGCCTATTATATTCTTATACTTCTGAAACCTATAGTTTACTTAATTGAAAGATACATTTAGAAATGTGCAATGAAACATTCTTAATCTTCAAATCATGGGAGAAAGAATATTCTTTACCTTTTGTTCATGAAACCATCCTCCCTGTCAGTCTTGACACTTTGAAGGTTTTCCTTTTTTCTTAAAACCAAAATCCAGTTGTGGTGACTCAGAGATTGTATTTCCTTGCTGGCAGCATATTACCATCAGCACTGTAAGTGCAGACAATTATGTTTAGAGAAGTCTCACTATTCTTGTTTGCCTCAATTAATTTAACTAACTTGGTCCACTTTAAAACCTCAGGGTTATTTTTTGAGTGACAGAGGTGTAAGTTATTACAGTGCAAAGCTTCCTGTCAATTAAGAACAAGCTGCCTCTTGATATGTGCACTCTTTAAGCACATATATTTGGGTTTCCCTCAGAAGTAGTCGTGGTTGAAGAGCAAATGACAGCATGGAGACAAAATTAATTTGGATAGCAAAACACTTTAATCATAGACATTGTAATTTTATCAATTACACCACTTCCTTGTCAACTTGGCTGACCGGTCTGGGAGACACAGCACAGCAGTCCCAGCCATGCAGTGCACGACTCTGGGGTCTCCTGGGCACATCCCACTCCCTGAGGTTAGAGAGATGATCCTGGGCTCTGGTGCAGGCTCTCAGGGTTCCCCCTCAGCATCTTTGCTGTACTTAGGTTTACCTCTTAAGTGTCCTCAGCTATGGGACTGGGTAGCTACTCAGACCTCGCTGATGACAAGTCCCTTCAAACCACTCCTGTCATTTTGCTGTGCCAGCATTGGAGTTCAAGACCTACTTCTTCAGACACTTCTTGGCACATCTGCACAGCTGCTCAGGACACGTGGTTGCTTCTTCAGACACTTCTGGACATGTTTGCACAGCTGCTCAGGACACATAGTTGGTCATTCTTCATCTGTTTCTACTACAGCAAAAAGTCAGTTCACGTTCACGGGCTTATGCTGGTGGTGATGCTGCCTGGCCATAACCTGTGCCAACAGCTACAGGAATCCCGCCTGTCCTACTGCAATGAAACATTTTCTTTGCCTCCTGTTAAACATGCAGCTTATGCACACAGAAGCCAAACACGACATTGCAGTTATGCTGACAACACATGTATCCACCTCCCACTGAGAGGCTTCTCTTCAAGTTCCAGCACACTCCATTTCCAAATACATTTCCTTCTAAATGCAGCAACTAAACATTTCCCGTCACACCCACACTTAGGAATCTCTGCCCCTGGAAGGCCACTGGAAGTTCACAGCTCATCCTCTATCTTCTAATTAAAACCCCCACCACCAGCACGGCCATGGGGAAGTGCTGTCTTTGCTCAGCACCCACTGCACTGGTAGCTCAGCACAGGTTGGCCTCTACCTTAGCTCATTAGGCTGCTAAATTCAGTAAAAGTTTCAGACGTAGGCAGTAAGTTGCCAATTGTCATCTTGGTTGGTACATTTAAAGCAAAGTATCATTGTTTTGTTGTACAACAAATAGCTAAGGATTTTCTTCTTACTACAGTGAAAACAGGCCAGCTGATTGATTTGGTAACTAGAAGCATGAAGAAACAGTGCAAAATTAACCTATTACTAATAATTCTATCACTAAAGTGAAAACAAAAGGGAGAAACTCATTTAAAAGGGAGCAAATATGTTATCAGCTACACTGAGGCTATGCTGAATCTACTCGAACTTGGCCATTCTGCATTCCAGCTGCAGCAATTGATGCGGGTGACTGATGTAAAGGCAAGGGGAAACCATGCAGAACCACAAGTCTTGTTTAAAGGCTCCGTATCAACAGAACACAGACAGATCTTGTGTGGCTCACTACTTCAAAGGAAAAAAACTTCTTAAAAGACACCAGGCGGTCCAAAATTTTAACATTGGATTTCAAATTTGTGAAATACAGTGCCCCAACAGAGGTAAAGGAAAAGGCCACCAGTGCATCTTGCTTGTGTAAACTTCCCTACACAGAGACCAAAATTGGTGGTACACACAAAGTATCTAAACCATCTATTTAAAACTTCTCCTCTAAGTCTTTTCTAAGCTTTTTCTCTAAGAAGAGAAGGCAAGGTACTTTTAATGTAATTTTATTTTTATTTAGTGAGCACTTTATTACTTTTCTCTAAAGATTTAAATTCATTTTATCTAGTAAAACCATTCAGTTCTGAAAATAGGACTCATATCTGGGCAGGTTGTGCATCTCTCTTGAAACAAAATCCAGGGAGTGGTGGATTTTATGTATCACTATTTCAGCCTGCACCAGTAGTTTCTCTATAGTTTTTACATAGATAAACAGAGCACATCAAAGCACCGTTTCTTTCTACATAGTGATATTTGGACTCCTGACTGCCGTTTGTGCAAACCACTCTCATTTTAGAAGAAAAAGGCTTTCTTCACTTGCAGAACTCCATCAAACGTTATTTCTCTGCAAGTCTGCTGTGCACAGGGAATTACACAAAATGCAAAGCTTTCTCATAGCTATTATATTGAACTCTACTCCAACTACAGGATTTGACAATATACCAAAACGGTGTTGACTTTTTGGAAGGGGCTTTGATTACAGGATGTCCACTCTTCCAGACTTCTCAGCTTTCTGGATTGAAACCAACAGCTCACTGAGGCATTAAAATCACATTACACTTGGTTTGTTTTAGTTGAACCAAGATGAATGAGAGTCATAACGGTAGTATAGCCATGAAGGAGGTCATCCTTTATGTCATTGCATTCTCTCAACACGAAATTCCCAGTAACTATTCGATCACATCCTATTTCCCCATGTCCAAAAAAGCCAAAGAGAGGAACGTTTGGAAAAAACTTCCTAAATGCATCTGCTTCCATATTCCTTTTGGTTTTATAATGCCGATATCCTCTGCCAATACAGGCAAACATGAAGCCGATGGTGTTGTGCTCAGGGATGTTTGCTGCTTTGAGACGCTGCATGGCGGCTTCTGCTGTCCTCTCATCAGCCACATCCTGGTCTAACAGAACCGTGGCGCTCTGGATCTGGGGCCCGCTGAACGCCAGCCCAACCACACCGCACGCATCGCCGGGCTGGGCGCTGCTGCTGCAAAGCAACAGGCACCAAGTCAGACCTTCTCCCCCCTGAAAGCAATTCTGCTCTGCCAAATGCAGGTTTCAAAGCAGACCAACGTCCTGGTGAGTCTAAAAGCCACCCACAGTTAAAAAACAAACCAAAGCCATCAAATTTTAGCAACTTGTTTTTTAACAACGTTTCATGAGGAAAAACTTTCACATCTCTCACCAGGAATTAAGCATAAACTCACCTTTCAAATGCAGGCCAAATTCAGCAGTTTGCCTAGTCAGAGTCCTGCAATTCTGACTAAACTAATAAATTTGAGGCAAGCAAAAATATTTAGCATTTACATCAGTAATGGCTACAGACTCATGTTGCTTTAAGTCTCTTTGGTTGGCCGGGACACAGTTTTTAGTACTTTCCTACTTGCACTTTACCAGCAGTAATTTAATATACAGTCAGCTCTCCTGTCTGCTTTAATGGTGCAGCACCTGGACAAGTTCCTGTGTGACCTGCTCTAGGTGCCCCTGCTCTGGCAGGGGGGTTGGACTAGATGATCTTTCAAGGTCCTTTCGAACCCTTAAGGTTCTGTGATTAATGTTTTGCGATTAAGCTGGCATATAAGGAACTCATAGCCATGTCTGCACTGCACACCCCAGAACAGGATGCTCCAGTACCTGACAAATCAGGTGGACAAAAGGCTCTCCCTGTGCAGCAGAGCCCAAACCTGTCTGCAGGGATTCTGCAGAAGGAAAGAGTTTAAGCTGGATGAGATCTAGATGGTTCTCCCAGTGCCTGGGAACCCTGGGGGAGGGAACAGCTTAAGCTGGTTGAGATCTAGCCTGGTTCTGCAAATGCCACATCCTTGAGCAGCAGCAGCACAACAGGCGTGCTCCAGGGCACAGTTCTGTTCATGTGTTCAAACTACTGTTCTGTAATGTGAATCAAAATAAGGTTGATATAGACACTAAATGTTCACATAAATGGTCTATGTCACAATGAGTGATAATTCATCTTAAAGCCAGAGAGTAAATACAGATTGCAATAAACACACAAAGGGTATCTGAAGCTGGAAATCTCCACCGCAGTGAGCTTCTTCTAGCTGTGTTTCCAGCATCCAATTTATAACACAGTCAAAGAAAGCTTCCAGCTTTTCTGGCTGTTGGACTTTACCATCTTAAAAAACTTCTCATTTCACTACCATTAATGAGCATTTTGAACACAACATAATTAAAAGGCTATAGCCTTTACAGTATTTCTCTCATTTTAAATTTTCTTTACAATTTACCTTGAAAAAGATACCTACTTCTCAGAGGTCAGTGATGTAAAGCTCTCCACTTGTCCCCCAGCCAGGATGATACTTTTTTCATTCAAAGGATTGACTATTTGATGAAGAAATCGAGTTGCTCCAGACTTCCAGGAGTTGTAGCCAAACAGAAGAACCACCCGGAGATCTGGGTTATTCTTCAGACCTACAAACAGAAACACAAACACCAATCCTCTTATTTTTAAATCCTGACCCCTACAGTCCAACCATCCTGGTCTCTCCTCAGATAACACAGCACACCTTCAGTAACGGCCTTGCTGCAA
Source organism: Colius striatus (assembly GCF_028858725.1). Classification (NCBI taxonomy): domain Eukaryota; kingdom Metazoa; phylum Chordata; class Aves; order Coliiformes; family Coliidae; genus Colius; species Colius striatus. The sequence goes on along the minus strand of NC_084765.1, from coordinate 28,801,039 downwards.
TTGGGAAAACAAGACACAAGTTGCTGGGCTGCAGTCCCTACCTAAATGAGAATTTCCAAGAACCCAGAAAAGCCCACAACTGCTTCCTCCAGCTTGCATCTTCTTTAACAGAGCATTTGACTTTACCACAGCTCTGAAGGCACTGCTCGTCCATTTTAGCTGGTAGCCTTAACCATCCCTTTACAAGTATGAACTGAGTGTGTAAGTTATTCAACCAGAACCACAGTGCAGTAAATTGCTTTACCTGAAAATCCAATACATTACGCTACATATATCAGCCAGGCACAAACTCTGAGGTTCCTGGAAGTCTCAAGAAACCCTCATTTTATTACTCTCCATAGATGATCTACCCTGCTGAAGATACGACGAGAGGAATGTAAACTGCATTTACTGAAATGTACTGTCCTCTATTCCACCTTTCCTTGCTACACCACCTGACTGAGGACCTAAATGCAAAGTTATTTTGAGAAAAGATGTAGCTCCTTCCCACTAATTTCTCAATCATAGTGACAGAATCATTAGCACAAACTCATTTATTGTTATTTTTAACCAATCAGAGGCTGCTCAAAACCCAACAGCGCCTGCAACCAAACTGAGGTAATCTGAGGTCAATACTTGGGTAAGTTAATATGCCCAAGAAGAGGAAGAGCAGAGATGCAGATACCAGCTGCAGCCCAAGAGAGCCGTCGTGCCCTCTGGGAATGGCATTAGCATAGAAGCTGTTGCTTCCACGTTGGCACCTGGAAGAGCAATACACTTCACAAAAGCCCAAACAAAGGGAAGACGTACCTGCTTCAGCAAATTTACTTTCATCAAAGACCCTGTTCTTCAAGTCTTTTGAAAAATGGAAAGTATGAATCTTCACCCCATCAATTTTGGGAAACAACAGAGCAAACCCAGCTTCACCCTCCTCAATTTCTTGAGGTTGATTGCTGCTTGAACCCATAGGGGTAACTGCAAAGATACAAAACCAGACACCTGCTGTTTGCTGATTCTAATACTTTCTTCTACACTGTAACACAGATCAAAACAGGCCAAACAGCTCAGACAGTATAAAATACAATAGTTCATTTCCATAATAACACATTCAATTGACAACTGGTGAGATTTCTTTGGTTGATGTTTTAGTAAGACAAGGCATGCAGGTGCCCTGCTGCCCACCGATCATGCTACAGTCACTTTGGACAATGACATGTGGATACATTTGAAGTTTTCCCCCAGTCATACCAAATTGAAATTGGTTGGAAAACAAGTGCCATGCAATACAGCTTCCTCAAGCCTTCCTGCCAACTTCTGCAGGTACACGAGAACCACAAGTAAAAAGAACAAAAGCGTTATACAAGCACATGATGGCAGTAAAAAGCAAAGTGACATAAATATTGGGAGCGGATTATCAAACTACGCTAATAATAAAAATCAAACATCCTACTTATGCTGTGGAAAGAGAATTTAAGGTGAGAAACTAGGAAAAAAACTTTCTGATGATCAAAAAGTGAAGCACTAGAAAAAGCCTGCCAAGGGAGGCTATGGATTTTCCATAGTTACTGGATATGCCTCCTGCTAGACCACAACAAACAGGTACAGACTGAGGATGTCTGGTACAATCAGTCACAATGTGATGCTGAAAAATACACACAAATCCAAGAAACAGCCAATGATTAGATTAAGGTGATAGGAAGAACTGCAACAAGCTGCCTGCTCAATTAAATCATTATTTAATATGTATTGGAAAGGCTCGCGTTAGTAGGTCAAGAGAGGTTCTCCTCCCCCTCTACTCTGCCCTCGTGAGACCTCATCTGGAATAGTGTCCTGCTCTGGGCCCCTCAGTTCAAGAAGGACAGGGAGCTGCTGGAGAGAGTTCAGCACAGGGCCACAAAGATGATGAAGGGAGTGCAGCATCTCCCTTATGATGAAAGGCTGAGGGAGCTGGGGCTCTTTAGCTTGGAGGAGATAGAGAAGTGATCTCATTAATGTTCACAAATACATAAAGAGTGGGTGTCAGAAGAATGGAGCCAGGCTGTTCTCGATGATTTCCAATGATAGGACAAGGGGCAATGGGTACAAGCTGGAACACAAGAGGTTCCAAAGAAACATAAAGTAAAACTTCCCTGTGAGGGTGAGGAAGCACTGGAACAGGATGCCCAGATGAGTTATGGAGTCTCCTTCTCTGGAGACATTCAAAACTCACCTGGATGAGTTCCTGTGTGACCTACTCTAAGGCAGTCCTGCTCTGGTAGGGGGGGTGGACTAGATGATCCCTTCCAGCCCTTGTGATTCTGTGAATTATAACTGCATTACATGAGGTCAGAATTTAAGTTCCACATGACTTAGCAGCCACACTGTGAACTCCTTAAAATTTAAGCTAGTGTTGAAGTTGCGAGGAACCTGGCAACAGCTGTACGAAGTCTCCTCTTAGTCTGCAGGACTAACCTTTCAAAAATGTTCAGAAATTCTGATAAGAGTACTGGAGTTGATCTGGGACACACTGAACACCTTTGCTCTGATCTCTCACAAAATTGCATGTTTCCCTCCTACCTACAATCCCTGGAGTGACCAGTCCAAGAACCTGACATCGCTTTGGCAACAATTTTTCAAGTGCAATCGCTGTTTCTTTGCTGTTTCTTTTCCTGGCTGTTAAAAAAAACAAGCAGAGAGAATTCAAAATTAGTTGTTCTGAAAGGTACTGCAAAAAACTTTGCTGTCATTCCCATGCTATTTTAAAGTGCTGCCCATCGGTGACTGTCCTGTTAATAATATGGCCTATCCATCCTGGTTCTAAGAGCACAGGACAGCTGGCCCGCAATCAGAAACCATGCCTCCACAGAAAGGGAACGGGATGTAAGATTCCTTAAGGAAGGTAAGGTAACAGACATATGCAAGACGTGTTAACACTAAACTGCATGTCAGGGCACAAGGTTTCTTCCCCCCAAACCTGAAATGCAGAGAGTCCCCTGACGGCTGCCTGGCCTCTGCACACCGTTTCCAACCCGGGCGCTCCGCGAAGAGCGCGACAGCAGAGCTCAGTTTACCTTTCTTTTGCTCGTGACACTCTTCGTGGCCGCTGAAGGTCTCCGCGTCGGCGATGTAGAGGACGGTTTGCGGCAGCACACGCACGTCCTGCGGAGAGCGAGGGGCGGTGGGGCCGGCGGGTAACGCCGCGCCGCGCCGCGGGAGAGGCCGCGCGGGGAGCCGCTCCCGCCCCGCCCCGCGCCGCCCCCCGCGCACCCACCTCCAGCTCGCGGGCCAGCGCGCGCACCAGCGCGTGGCTGTCGGCGGGGCCCGGCTCCAGCGCCGACACCCAGGCGACGCGCTGCCGCGCCCGCAGCGTCCTCCGGGCGCACTCCCTCCACAGCCGGCACACGCTGCAACAACACCGCGGACGCGCCGCGTCGGGCGGAGCCGCTCTGGGACCGGCTCGCGCCGGCGGCCCCGCCGCCCCGCCCCGCCCGCCGCCCCGCCACCTCGCCTTACCAGGCGGCGCGCAGCAGCGCCTTCGTGGGCAGGAAGCCGAGGACGCGCTCCACCACCTCCGCCAGGTTGGCGAGGACGAAGCCGCCCTTAGCCGCGGCCTCCATGGCACCGGCGCCGCGCCGCCCGCCCTCAGCCTCCGCCGCCTCGCGGCTTCCGGGCGCGGGGCGCTGCGGACGGCGAGAGTCGCCGCCTGGCGGCTGGGAGGACCCGCGCCGCGTGCGGTCCCCCCCGGCTCCGGCGCGCAGCACGGACACAGCGCAGTTCTTAAAATGGTTTTTATTCATAAACTTGATGCAAGTTTACAAAGTACTGTACATTGCCAAGGAACTCCGCAATGAGAAATGGGACCCAAAGCCAAGCATGCGCCGCGGGTGCGGGGCGGGCGGCAGCGCTGCGGCGCGGGGCAGCCAGCCGCAGCCACCGCTGGGCCCGCGGCGCCGGGGTACCGCGCCTGCTACACAGACTGGTACAACTACGCAAGCAGAAAGGCGGGGAGGTGGCACCCACCGCACCTTTGAAACAATACGTATGGGAAGTACTGCCAAACCTCTCCAGTCGTTTCTTTCAAGCTAAAAACTGGATCTAGAAGCAAATGCACAAAAAGACCAGTGGGTGCCTGACAGAGGAAAAGAGCACAAATTTGATAGTCAAAAAAAACCCCAACATAACAAAAACATGCTTCTGCGCTTCTAAAAAGTGCTTAATCCATGATACACACCCTTAGCTCAGCCCCAGAGGGGTGCAAAGGCCTAATGACTAGTACTAAAACCAAAATAGAATCGATTTAGGTAAGGCAATGAAATATAGTGTAATTACACAGACCCAGATTCATTTCCTAATAAAGAAAGAACAGTTCCCATTAGTCTTCCAATAACAAAACCACCGTCATGACTATGGCAACGTTTCTGAAACCTCTGAATCAGATGACGTGTTCTTGTACTTTATTGTAGCTTTTATATAAAAATTCTCATTCGAGGACTTTCATCTCGATTTGTGCCAATCACTTTATAAGTTCATTAGTTTACAAATGATTGCAACAACCCGTTAATAAAATGGAACACCTAAAAAGGTTTTTAGTATTTTAAATAACTTCAAGCTTCATACTGTGGCTCTTGTTAAGGAGGTTGAGCCAACAAGTAGCAGGAACAGCCCAGCAAGTTCTGATGCCCCAGTGGAAGTGACTAGTTACAAGGTTTTATTGGCACAGCCTTGCTCTGCTTCAAACAAAACAAAACCACCAAAAAAAACCCCAAACCAAAACAAAAAATTAACATAACCTAAACAAAGAGTATCTTTTCCAAGAAACAGTTCATATTCTCATACAGCCATGAAAAATGTTTAATGTTTAACATACATGTTGTTTTCCTATATCATTAATTTGGAAATACTACAATTGCTGTCATTTTTAACCAGAAAAAACCTACCGTGATTTGCAAGACCTGACATGTCCTAAAACAGTATTAAACAACGTATTAAACTTCTTGGCTTTAAATGAAACGATACAACGCAAGTCTCTGCAGTCTGCATTTTGCAAAAGGTAAGAAATACACAAAAGTGTTTGAACAACTCACTCCTATTGAATGGCCTTTAGTAAGTCGATAGCCTGCTGTAGGGAGCTTATGCTTTCAAAATAAAAAACAAAAGGAGAAGGGAGGGCATGGCCCAAATATGCTTAATCCATAAGAACAAATAGGGAAAAGGCCCAAACTGCTCAGTCCAGATACCTACGGAGAGCGGAATGGTAAGGCTGTAACTTATAGTTTAAGTGTCAGTTGACAGATTATCCACTAACTTATCTAATAGCTAAAGTCTTCAGTACAGCTGTTATGGGGGCACTCATAGCTTGAGTCTGTGTGTTGGAAAACATAAAAAAGAGCTTGTTTTGTTGACATTGGTCCAGGAATACATCAGTCCTCAATGTTAGCCATCTTCTTTTGGAGGAGTGTACCAGCCTACGGAGAACAGAGAAATGCATTAGGTACCAACATTGCCACATCAAGATAATTCTACTGTCTTACTCTCAACTTGTGGGAGATGGATGCCTAATCTGGCTCCTTCCTTCCCTCTTCAAGTCAGACCAGCTCAGCGAGACCCAGTGTCTTAAACACTAGTGGTCTGTGGTGGGAGACAAACCATCTGGCATATCAGACCCAGCATTTGGGTGTGAAAATTAAATACTTCCAGCTTTGGGAGTTTTTGTGGCAGCAGCTGGAAAAGCTAGACAGAGGAAGCTGTTGAAGGAGCAAAACAAAACCAAATGGAACAAAGGTAAAACTCCCAAAGTCTTCAACTTGGTGCATAGATATACAAATATGACTACACCAGGATACTTATATAAATCCCATCTTGATAAGCACGCACAAGCACTTGAACAGTTTATCCTGCTTCTGCAAATCTTGCTGTAGGAATAGGCTCAGAAATGTCAGTTAAGTAACTTGACAGGATTTGGCATGTTTAAGCAGTTGAATCATACCTGACAAAGTGTCTATAGTTTTTTTCTAGCCACGTCCAGATCACCAATCTTAAATTTTCCCAGCCACTATTGCAAAAATTCCCCTAAATTTTTGTACAGTGAATACAGGGCCTATTTCCATTGTCCCAAAGAACAGGTAGCAGCTAGAAGTTAAAGACACCTTTCGCAGCAGCAATAAATGCTGTGAATGCTTTGTGTACAGCTTCTGACGGAGCAGTAATCACTGTAGTCAAGGCTAGCACATAGCTAGAAGCAAACAGACAGCTATGCTGGCTTTTGTAGCAAACTAAAAAAGCAAAAGACTCAGTTAATGGCAAGATCAAAATATCATAAAATTGGAAAGCATGTTAAAGTTTTTAATCTTTGATCTTCCTCCCAGAAGCAGAGAAGGCATTGTGTTCCATTTTAGAGATGAGGAAACTGAGGTGGTCACTAGAGTCACACTGAAATATGCTCTTATGTTCACAGCAACATGCATTCCCAGAGGAAACTGTAATCCAACCTGGACCAAAGAACGTCATGGAAGAGATAACTGGGACCAACTCCCTCATCATGAGATCAGGGTACCAATTCTGCTGACTGCATTCACATAACATGTAAGCCACTTAAGCTTTTTAAAGCCTCAGGTCATTTGTTGTCTTCTCATCCTGGCACAATGAATGCCATTGTGCCTGAAGCACTTGAATACTTGTTTTGTGCAGCTAAGACACCATTTAAATAGGGTAAATATGGACACTGGCTTTAAATAAGGTAAAAAAGAAAAATAAATGCATTTTACTTCTATTGCACCATTTTCTAGCCAGCACCCTTCACTTGGACTTTTTTTATCATTCAGTCTCTGGTCTTAATTTCCACTTTGTCTCTAATGATTACTACACTACAATAAAGTCTTGCTACACTGAAACAAAGCCTTTCCAGGGAAGAGGTAAACTTCCAGCAGCTGTTTCACTAACAAATAAGACTCCTTAAAAGTTACAATAAAGTTCCCAGATCAACCATCTGAAAATTAAATTGAACCACCTTTCAAAAGGTAGTAGGAACATATGGAACATTCATGTAAGCTGGAAAAATTGCAATGATTTTTAGTCATGTTACTTCAAGCAGTATTGTCTTCCTAGTGCAGGATGGGGAAAAAACCAAACACACACACACCATTTCTGGTATTCCCAAGACAACATAAGACACTCTGTCACTTCAGGTGTTATTGTGGCCAAATCTGATTTCCCAGGTTGCTGTGCTGACAAGAACAAAGTCACAAGAACATACATACCATTTTTCTCATGTATTTGTACTAGTGACTTATAGGACTGCTGTGCTCTTGCTAGATTATATTGATTCTGAAAGGAGAAAACAACATTTTAAAAATCTGCATCTAGACACATAAGGCTTATCATTTTTATGAATAAAATCTACAGTGGGCTTATAAAATAAAACCCACGCACAACATTACAACGTTCCTGACTTTAAAGTACGTGACTTTCAAGATAATACCCATATTTTCTCATTTCTCTTTCATCACAATGACACTTTGTGTACTTCTGCTGCAAGAAAGGCACCTCTATCAAGAGGTTTGGAACCCGAGGTCAGAAGTGTGTGCAACTGGAATGGCGGGCTTCAGGCCATCCAACTGTAACTGACTTGCTCAGATAAGGCTTTTAAGTTATGGTCTCTTACCAGCACACACACTTGAACTGAATTATGATTCTGATCAGTGCTGAATGGCTAAGCTCAGAAGGATTTGCAGGGTATTATTTCACACTCCCTCGTGAAACTTTGCAGGTGTTTAGTCCATCAGAAGGAGAACTCCTTAATATCAGTGTATATGACCCTGGCAGTCAGGGTGTCATCTACAGCCCTAGAGCCAGAATTTCCAATTCTTCCCAGTTCCCAAATCTAAACCCTTTTTCTCTCCCATATGGAGATAATACAAGTCCAACTGCTTGCACACCCTGCACATCCTAAGGTTTTATCTGCCTCATACATTAATAATTTCTTAACAAACTCCTAATTAACTGCCAATACTCATATGCACCATACAGACATAAATCAAAATCAAATACATTTGCCACAACAATTATGTCACTAAACATCATCTACGCAATTATTCAGCAAAGAAAAGGAAGCCCAATAGTAATTTGTGTAATTGATACACACAGCACATTTACCTTATTGGCTCCAAACTGTACTCTGGCTTTTCCTTTGACTAAAGTGGCATTGATCTGCATGATGACTGATTCTATTGAATAGGCACTGCTCCAGCCCTGGAAGAAGAAGGAAATATTTCTATATAACACGTACTTGCTTTTTGTGCTCACCTTGCAAATCTATTTTGGAATGTGTACTTGGGGAGTTTCTTTTTTTTTTTTTCTGTACTCCAGTTTTAGCTTTAACTACTTGTTTTCCACTAACAACTTCTATTTTCCAGATAAAGTGCGGAAAGCAATATGCAGCATAAGTACTAAGAATTTGTAGAAAAAATGAAAAAGCTGAATCAAATGTTTTCAAAATACAGCAAGACAGAAACAAGAGCAGCTCCAGTTTTGGAGCCTTTACACATTTTCAACACATCACATGAAAAATTACTTCTTGTTGTAAAAAGCAGAAGAGACTGCTATATAGTGAAGACATTGAGTGAGCCAAGACAATTTTGTTCCCATGAAAATTACTGCTTATCTCTGGCATTGCTTTACCTTCCATGGTTCACAAAAGTAAAAAAAGTATTTGCCAGAGCCTGCAAATAGCTACTTCATTCATTTTCTTATATTGAAGAGACAACCAATCATTCTGCCTACACAACAGCCTTCTATACCTAGAATCTGCGTTCCTCAATTCTCCAGAGCTGATTTTGCGCAGTAGCAGACGCTTCTGGAAAACAAAGCAATGTGCCTTGCTTCTCTGAACCCTCTCTCTTTACACTGGCTTCCTCCCTGTAATTCTGAGAATTCAAAGTTCACGTGCTCTCAACTTGCTGCCTTTTCCTCAAACCTCTTGTAAGTCATCCAAGGCAGAAAAAGATGACCTCACCCAAGAGCAGCAAGGCAAATCTTGTGGAACTAAGGTTTATTCCACTATGTTTCCCTTTGGAGTGTGTGATCTATTCTATATGGGGATTCTTTAACTCAGGAGAAATACTTAATTCCTTTACTTAAAAGCATGCTTTGTTATTACCCAAGTAACAGAGCCCTTGTTCACCTGTTTAGTAAGAAGTTCCATGCATAATGCACCTCCACCTAGGACATACCTAGAAGTAAACATGAAAGAAAATATATTTGACGTCAGGAATCAGTAAAAAGATAAACCTTGTCACAGCACTTTAGGCTCTCACAGGCTAGCTTAAGTTTTTTGTTCACATAAAGATGAAATGCCCTTTAACCACTAATATATTGTAACTAGTTAGTCATATTTTACTTACACACAAAAATTTGGCATTGAGAGAGACAAAAAAAGAAGTAATATCTCCTTTGCTACCTACACTTAGTTAAAATCAGTGACTGAGTTAGTCTGCACAACTACTTACACAAGTGTACACAGACCATCAAAAAAGGAAAGTTGCTTTTTATGGCCACGCTATGTATATGTAGCATTGACGTGTAGTTGTAAAAACCAAAACAAATTCATTTCTGTAAAGAAATGTAACAACTCCCAACAACACAGGTGCACCTATAAATCAAAGATGTAGACAAATGAAGTAAAGCACATCTCCACTTGCTCTGTTCCCATAAACCACTTTCCAATTTCAGTGCCACTTCATCAAGCATTGTGCAGACTGGGACTCGGCAATCAGAATGCCTGTGGATCTCAAAAACTGGGCTGAGGGGAATAGAATTTACCACATCAACAATGTAATCTCGCCTCTGATGAAGACATTCAAACAACGTAGATCTATACAACTTTCATAGGAAAACAATCACTGAATACCTTCTGGGCCATTCTTTTATTCATTCTGTGAAGAAGTACAACAAAACCAGAATCCAAATGAGTTTTCTGGTCTCTGGCACTGCTTGTTTACTTTTTTTTTGGTAGCAGTAACCTTTATGAATACTATTTAACTGCACTATCTCTTCAATGTAAAAAATACACAGTGCAATCAAAATCAGAATCAGCACCAGTTATCACAGACTGCACTCTCAAACCCATGGGTATAATTTCCTGTCAGCAGGAGATGCATAAAAGACTTTGAAAGTCCATAGATACATACAAGCTTCTGTGTCACAGGTAGCACTTCAAACACATTTTAGATGGAGCACAAAGTTGATTAAATTTAGTTTCTGGATTAGTAAAAACCAAAATATTTCTGGCAATGTTACCAGCAAGAGAAAGTCAGTTAAGACTATACAGCAAGTTTAAGGCAACATAGGGATCAAGATCCCTTCAACGCACTAACTTGAAACATCCTACAACAAAGGAAGTAACAGTCATGTCACCCATCTACAAATAGACGAGTTCTTAAACATGGCAGGCACAGAGTCTTTCAAAACTAAACACAAACAAAGACACTTAATGAAAAATTGCATCTGGCTGTTTACCTACTACTAGTTCATGAAGCTTGAGAAGCAAGTCACACTAAGTTCTTCTCCAAACTCAATGTATACAGCAGTTCATAGATATATTTAGTGAAAATTTCTTGCAGTCTATGTGGCAGTCACAAAATGTTCCCTCCAAATCTCATCAGCCAATCTCAAATTGTAACATTTTTATCACAAAGTAAAATTTCTGAAAGGCAACTCAAACCTACCCTCCTGTGAGCACAGGAGATACCACTCGCACAAAGGGAGGATCGAAAGGGAAATTATCCTGGAAAGCATAACAAAACACAAGTTAAGAAACATACTGAGACTGTTTTCCTAAACAAGAAGTGGTTCAATAGCCTTATTTCACCAATCAGATTTAAAGCAGTGCCATTTTTTTCAGTTCTGTAACTTTTTCATGGTACTGGCTAAAAAACAATTTTTGGGAAGCTTTAGCACCAAAGGAAGTAATTTTTCTTTCTCCCCTCCTTGTTTTTTTTTCCCCTCCTAGATTACAGTTCTATCTTTATTCTCATTTCAGCCACTTTCCAGGGTAAACTACAAATTTAATCCTAGCACTTCTTCCCATAGACACATACCTTAAAAGAGAAGTTGAGTAAAATGTATTCTACACCTTCTTTTTCTTTTAAGACTTGAAGATCACTATGCAGTGGGCTATCAGGATCAACCCTATAAAAAAAGCAGGGGAGAGGTCCTGCATGAACTTAATTTCACTACCTGTAAACAGTTATTACTCTTAGAGAGCTACTTGATATATTTGTAGTTTACAAACTGTAATTTAAGGTGAACTATAGAAAACTCTGCTCTCTTTACAAAGTAAACACTTTGCCAGGAGGTTAGCACGAAAGGTTGCTGCAATTCACTATATTCTCAAATCTATCCAGTGTTATTTGAACATATTTATTTGGAAACAGCAATTTTAATTCTCTTCAGATTACCAGAAACTTATGTTCCAAGAGGAGAGTGGGGTGAAGAATTAAGAGGAAGACTGTAGAGATCTAGCTTTCAGTATACAGTTAGTGAGTCCTTTATGGAGTATGTGACTGTAGTTCTATAGCAGCTGTTAAAAGTAACCAGCATCAGAAGAAGCACTAAACCTAGCAGCATCTGCTCAGCAGAATTTCAACAACTGTTTGTTGCAAAATGCTAGTGGTGAGCAGCCTAGTCATGAATTCAGATACTACTAATCCCACCCAGGCTCTGACACCCTAGCAGCTTATAAAACAAACTAGTCAAAAAACACCTATTAAATCCAATTCTCTGCTATAACTGAAACCAACTTGCTAGATCTTGTTTCTGAATTTCTTGAGCAGTTTGTTTCCATCCTACAAAAGGGAAACCATTGAAGAAAATCTTTTAATGCTTAGAAACCTATCATTTCAAGCCATAGCTTGTAGTAGGCCAGTTCAGAGCTTCTTTTTCTAGTAACAGTACTGTTCTCCTTAGTTAAATGGGCCCTTTTCTTTCTGACATTTGTCCCCTAACTAGTCTGCACACAGCTCATTTATTTCCAGGCACTTCTTGCTGGGATAAACAAACAATACTTATCTTCTCTTAGTCATTCTGGAAGTCATTGGCTGCATGCACTCCATTTTCTCTCTTCTGAAGGCTAAAAATCAGACCTACTCATAGCACTTGAAAAGAGGCTTCAAATCACTGCACAATGGTTTGAGCACTTTGTTATGGAAGTGCTTGATAGACAAGGCTGCCTGTAATACGGCACAGATTTTTCTCACGTTTCACTCCTGCCATTTTCTGTTCCAAAATGTTCAACTTGCCTATGGTTACACCAAGAATGAAACAAAACTGTATTTCAGGAGCTGGTGACACAGTTGTATAAGTCTTATCGCTAGGAAAAGGCAACAATTCCTACAGGTAGGTGAACTATTGTGCTGAGACAGCTTACGTCCACATTCACCATGACATGTCTGAACTGATGGGAGTTTTTTTTCATCCATTGCCATCTTTTGCAGCCACCCAGACTAGTTTGGATAGGCTTTTCTTTCTTACAGGTTAGCTTGTAGGATGTTGGCAGAATATCCCCTTACCAGGAATAGTGTCAACACAATACCTCTAGAACTAAAGCTATTGGACTATGGACACAATTAAATGAGTTACTAGTACACACAGTGAAAAGCAGTACATAAGAGAGAAGACAAGTTATACAATTATATAGGTTATAATTAGACCTAAAGTTTTCAGTCCTATGTGCCTAATCATCTGTAGAAACAAAGAACTAGTGACACTAAGAGTTCTGTTCCGTCTTCTATCTTACAAGAAAGCAAGCCAAAGTAAAACCATCCAGACAAAAACTACACAAAACCCCTCATCATTTAAGGTTTCACATTTTGAAGTAGTTTTGAAAAGAGAATTGAAGAGTAATCAAAGTTATGGTAATATGCACTGTGGAGGCTGTGCAAAGAGTGTTTATTTTTTTGCCAGCTCAATTACTATAGTTCAAACTCTGTACACATTTCTGTATACCAGTATTTAAGGTACCACATGCTATTTTATATGCTCTGACTAGAGATTCTCATTTATCCAAAGTAGGAATCTCTACAGCAATAATAAAATGGAGTCTTCAGAACACGAAAACACTTCAGATAACTTACTTCAGAAGCTTAACGTGCCATTCATACAAGCTGTCATTTACCAGTTCCACTGAATATATCCCTGTGGAAATATTAGACAGAATTAATTATGCACTAGAAGTTTAGCAAGCTAAAACTTAGCAGAAACATTCTCTGTTTAAGTACAAATACTGTCAGTAGATATAAGCAAGATGAGATACTGAGACAGAGACACATCCTTCCTCCTGCAGCAAAAGCATTTCTGAGAAGCTACAAGGAAACGTTCTTTTCACTTCTATAAAAAAATCCACATGAATCAAAAAGTTTTGCTGACACGTAACCATTTCTTCCCCTCCCAGTTGCCCTTCAAACTTTCCACAGCTACCACTTCAGCTTGCTTAGTACTCAGCATATTTTACACCCAGCACATGACCAACACACTTGTAAGAACAACACAGTCTGAGCATGCAGCATTGTATTTCACAAGTTCTTGACAGTACTGGCAGACAAGGACAGGACACTGGACAGTATATGGAGCAGAAACTCAAAAAAAGAATACTGCATTGGATGAAACACACTCCCAACAGCTGACCAGAGAAGCCAGAAAGATGCACCAGAAGAAGAGCTCTCAGGAGGTCAGCTGGTGGTTTTCAGCAGTTTATTTGTTTTAAGCATGTTAAACAATAGTTACGTGTTTCTCTCCAAGGGAAGGATGGAAAGTTATCTGCCATTTTATATTCAACCTTCCTGTCTGCAGCAGTTCCCAAGCAGCCCAGGAAAGAGCAATAAATCTTTAAAAATCAGATTAAATTTAGAAAATGGTATCAGTGATATTTAAAACTCTAATCTCTTTCCCCTCCAGACTATTCATGCATTCATACTAAAAAACTGCCGTTAAACTCGATATCTGGGCAAAATTTAATGGCAGATCTGTTGCTGATGTAATTATTGGGAAGACATATGAAATCATGAAACTGCCTAGGATTTCTGAAGGCTATATAACAAAAGACTGCAGTCACCATGTTCTCTCCAAGGAATTACAGTATTAATTTCTGAGTTTTATTATTCTAGAATATATTATCTTGGAGTGGAAACTTTTAAAGCATTAGTACTTGGAGTACAGATGATATTTCAAGCTGTCCACACCTTTATTTTCAAAGCATTCCACAACCCAGTAAGCAAGGTAGAAAACCCCATGCTTGTTTCTCTTTACTGCAGCACTACAAACAAATGGGTACTGCAGCCAAGATCACGATTTCAAATTTTTCTAAGTCTGGAATGACAAAGGAGGTCTAAAACTTACTCACTGTGCTCTCAATGTCCCTTCTAATCAGCAGCTAGTTCAGAGATACCACACATTTCTGTTCAAGGATTAACAGAAGGAGCTATTAAGGCCTTTTTCCAGTTTCCCAGATTCAAGGACACTAAATTGCTCAGTATAAGTGGAAATCACAAATTATAAGAATTTCAATTTCTATTGCTCTGATGTTATGACAACAGAGTTGACATTCAGAACTCCAGTCATGGTCAACTCCCACTAATGATGATTCCATTCCACCATTATATCCAGAATATTTTCTTCCACCTACATCCAAAAGGGAGCAAAGACTAGAAGCAACAGTCTCTCAGCATTACAGCTTTGACACCAAGCATAAGTATAAAATACTTGTTACAGACAACAGAGCAAGTTACAGTAAGGATTATGACAATATCCTAAATAATGGAAGATCACAAGTGAACTTTCATTAGCTTGTTTATTCACTAAGCCTCTAGCTCTATTTCTGCATCCCTTCCATCACCTGAGAAGTCCTGCTTTTGACCAGAATTCACGTACCGGTCCTTCAGCTCCAAGGTCCCTATGTTTTGCTACAGCTTCCCCAAAGGAAGGAGTTATACTGTATCTAAATCAGAAGTTGTAAAAAGGTTCTTCAGAGAGACGCGCACAGTTCAGGATTGACCAGAATGCTCCTTAATACTCTGTTCAACAGCAAGCTACTTAACCTTCCAAGCACCCAAATTTCTAAGTTGAATAATACCTGTATGCTCTCAGGAACATCATCTCCAACTTCATATTTGAAAATGAGATCATTTTAGTTTGGAGGACTTGTGAGTCCTATTACCAAAGCAGGTGAATTAAACCATCCAATTTATACTCGATTATCTTAGTTTCCTGCAATATTTTTTTGCTTCTGTTACCTCACGAGAAAATGGTTTTCTGTTTTGTTATTTTTTTAAGGGTAGCTCTTTACCTAGCTTTTCCAGGTAGACAAGCAACTTAGCCTGTTGACAACAAGCTTGTAGTCATCTTTTGCTTCAACTTCTTCACAAGTATTTCAGTCATTAAAGGAACTTCAATTCTAAAATGGATACTACCTTGAATATATACCCATAGTTGAAGTCCTGATGCTTACATTACAGAAAAATTACCTTGCAGCAATTACCAGAACCTTTAAGTTTCACAACAGTCCCTTTGTGTGTTAATATAAGAAATTAAATTAAGAGAAAAATGGACCATGGAGCAAGTATTCAGAACAAGGATCATATTAATAAAGAAAGGCAATTATCTACCATACCCCTGCTCACATGGTGACAGTTATCTAACAACAAAAGACAGAACTCCTGCTTTTGTAGCCTAGTTCTATGTAAAGAAGAGGAACTCATATTCACTCAAGTCCTAAGACTAATTGAAGCCACAAGGAATTAATCTAGGTAAGTTTCATAACAAATACTATCATTTACTGGCAAAACTTAATAAATGTATCAGTAGGACACTGCTTCAAAGTGGGAATGTCATCAGTTTTATAGTGTCAACCTCCACTTGACACTACTTCAAAAACATGTTTTACACATAAGTGCGAGGCATCCAGTTGCAGTCATTTTACTTATTCCTGAGCTAATCCTAAATTACTATACTCATCCTTTAGTATCTCAATTTTCTTTACAGTTTAGGAAGACGTATTTTTCCTCACCATTTACAGTATGCTTTCCTACTTCAAGAGTTGGGGGTTTTTTTGCAACTAGGTAGGACTTACTTGCACTATATAGTCTTTATAGTCAGGTAGATTTGCTATATACCCAATCTTTGTTGTAACCAGGAAAACAAACCCTTAAGATCATACATGGTCTGGAAATCATCCCTCATTACTTAATACAGATCTATTTCTAGGCCGTTCCTTAGACCTACTAATCTGTTCTTCACCGGATAGATGGCGATTAAGGTACACTGGCAAGCACTCATTTGCAATAAAGCCTAAAAGAAGTAGGCTCATTAGATCAGCTCTAGGTTACCTAATCACATTTATACTTCAGACATTTTGCTACTGTCCACAGTATAAGAACACAAAGCTATTTACCTAAAAGGTAAATACAGCAAATCAAAACAGGAGTCTATTGTCTCTTCAACTGTGTCCTTTTTACAAACTAAAATGCCATAACCACTAAGTAAGAGTTAAGTTGACCTGAAATAAATTACGGGAGAAGTTCAGAAAAGGAAAAGACAGAAGATGAAAGTTTAAATTGTCTTTATAAGTCAGGCATTTCTCCTGTTCCACTCCTGGTCTGCACCAGGTTCTCATACCTTGCAGTGGTGATGGAACTGTCTACTCAGCTGACCTATAGAAATACAACTTGCCTGAAATGTTCTATATTTTTTTTAACACTCAGACAAGTCAATATATCGACTCCTGAGCTAGTTTGGAATCAGCCCTTACACTGAGCAAATGTAACAGACAGCTGTCTACCTAAAGCTAATCACTGTTAGTTATTCAAATGAATTTAAAAGGCAAGCTTGGTGTCTATAGCCATTTGTATCCTTATTTGAAGGAATAACTGGAGCACGAGATCAGATTAACACCATCACAAAATAATGAAAGTAATTTTTTCCAAGGTTAAATCCCGTATAACAACAAAACCTTCTGCTGTTGAACAAGTCCCTCATCAGCAGTTCTACCCACTGGTAGTAGTAAAGGCTTTTGCCCTATATACTCAGAGAGTTGAATTTCAGGTAGTTCTAAACACTCAAGACAACCCACAGGAATAATCTTGAGTTGTTTTTTGTTGTTATCCATCCCAAGAGCATTCTCCATTTAACACAGATTCTGTTAATTCCCACTGGAGGCTTTGCATAACACAAAGGAAGAACATTTTCGAGGAAAAGTATCCTGACTTTCTTTTTCTCCACAAACACTCTATTTTATGTAATTAGATATTATACCATGTATGTATCTATGTATTTTTTATATATATGTGCACACATGTATACACATATACACACATATATCCATAAATATCACAACAAAGCACAGAAGGATTAGCAGTAAGTATTTGCCAACACAGTTCTTTTGAAGTGTCTTTTAGGAAGTGAAAACTGAAGCACTTTACCTGTTTTATAACTCTGTGATCTATATATATCCCTGAGTTCTTTCATAAGTCGATCTGAAGCCTGAACTGACCCAGAGACTGCACCCTGAAACAAACAAAAAAATATTTCAAGTAAGTGAAAAGTAGTATTTACATCAAACAGCTTTCTTTCCGTTACCACGTTACAGCAACTAGAAGGCATTAAGATTATTTTTTGTACTAGAAGTCGGCTTTTGAAGAGTTACATATTCTAATGAGCAAAGGCTACTCAAAAGAAACAAGACATTCCCTCTAAAGCAGCACATTAATATATACTACTACATGGTATAGTTGATACAAACTTTCAATCAAAGGTCCACCAGACATTTTTCTGTGAAGCAGTTCAATCTCTTTGGTATTTTGATTTCTAAGATGGACCCACAGTACACTTCTAATAGGGAAATATTTCTTTTTACCATCTGGTCTTATGCACTGAAGGAAGAGTAAGACTAATGCTAAGAACAATCTTCTGCAAATACGGTTTTACTATTTTCTCAGAAAGGTATTTTTATTTGGCTGAGAAGAAAGGTGTAGGAGTTGGGATGTATCCACTACAGAATAACGGCTTCTGGATGAAATAAGGCCAATCAATATATTTAGAAAATACAGAACAAAACCAATACCATTATTTGCAACAGTGAAAAAATCCCAACACCTGCACAGAGAAAGACTAAAGGTAAGTAAATCTTACAATATTAAGTATTTTTCTGTGATTTGTTATAATTCCTGTGTGGTTTATGCAACCCTGGCAGGAAACTCTTCTGTTCTTTTTGCTATCCTGAGTGATACAGAACTGAGCTCTAAGTGACAGTAACATAGAAATTCTGAACCTCAGACTTCAGCCTGAGATACAGTCCTAAAGCAAACAAAAAACCCCCACCTATAAGTGACATGAATGTAAAATATGACTGGCTCTAAAACATATCAGTTATCAAGTAACCAATGTCTACATCTACCAGTAACTGCTGCATTGGATGTGTTCTGCACACATCCCCAACACTGACAGTTCTGCGACCTCAGTATTAATTTTTGCCTCAATTTTCTGAGCTTTACAGCGAGGACAGAACTTTCTCTTCTCTTACAAAATTAAAATGCTTATTTAGAATGATTACCAAAAGTATCCTAGGTTACTCTCTTTAATTCAATGACAAAGCTAGCAGGAAAGACTTAGCTACTAAACGTTAGATGTTACATGACTACCCTGCCTACATATTCCACTTGAAATACCATTTTCAGAAAACAGAGATAAAAATTAGCATTACAAGATTTAAAATATAGAAAAAGACTGAGTACTCCAAATGAAGTAAGGCAGCTATCTCTGAATCCTAGCCCCACGAAACTTTGGCTTACACCAGCAGTGAGTTGCCCAAAGGTAGATTACTTCATGAAACTCATGCAATTTTCTACTGCTGCTTTGACTTCAATCACTCCCACTGAAATACAGGCTGATACATATGGCTCATAAGTGTGGTTTCAGGAAGGGAAAGAGAAAAAAAACCCAACAAACAAAAAACCCAGCCTCACCACTGAACACTCTCTCCCATTCCAACAAAAAAGTTACTGCCTAGAATGAAATTCAGATCAGATTCTCTATACAAAGTACTAAATGATTAGTTTATGAGTGCTTTTCTACTCCATCTAAAAATTTGAAGAGATTTTTTTTCTTCAGTTTTCTTTCAGATTCTATGAACATTTACAAACAGATCCTTTTGGAATAGAAGTGTCAGAGAAGTATTTCTGGAGAGATTTGAAGCAGCTATGATTGTTGTCTAATACCTGAAATGTCATCCCTGTTTGCCTGAAGTCAATAGTGATATTTTTTCTACAAGTTCTTAATTATAGGATCAAATTATTTCTTCATAAGGATTAAATATTAGTATTAGTTACCTGATGTCTCCAGATAATATGATTAGCTTCACCCTATAATCTGTAGACTATGCTTTTAGTCTATTCATTTTCATATTCCACTGGATATCATGATGCAGATTACTGAAATTTCACTAGTTATTCTTAATGGACCAGTAAAAAGAACAAACTTTGTAATGAAATATGCAAATAAAAGGCAACTCCTTTCACCTGAATAAGCAAAAGCTACATGAAGACAGGACTTCAGATAAGTCATTTCATGGTTTACTGAAGCCTCTGTCTATAGAATCTTAACAGACAAACAAGTGATTTCTCTTCCTTTAACAGCAAGTCAATTCAGTTTTATGAAAAAAAATGTTGTTTATATATGTTATTTTCAGATAAGCTGAAAAAGGAAGTGTTACACTTAACACAATGCAGTGTTAACCACCATTCTCTGTAAAATTGCTGTGCTTCTTCAGACCTGTACTGTGATTGTTAAGGTTTAGACTCATGAATGTATTATAAGTCCAGAGGAAAGAAACTTCATAGAGAAGTATCAAGACTTTGGCTTTCCTCTGTGCAGAGCTGTGAAACATCCTTGCACCATCTGCCTTATTCTTACTGAAAGAAGGAATTGTCTTACCTTTTTCACAGAATATCAACTTTTAAACACAGACAATTTTAAAACAGGATGTTCAAACACATTCCATAGAAAACTAGTTTACTCATTGCCGTATTTCCATTTAATTAAGTTACTGAATCTCTGTACTTAACTCTGAAAGCTCACCTTTGCAAATGAAAACTCAAATGTCTATTGTACTGTAATAATTTAAAAACCAAAACTTAACACACCCACCTATTCCAGAGTGCCATTATAACTGCTGATAAACTCAAGTGGGGTTTTGGTTTTTTTTACAAAAGTTACTTTCAGTGTGTGTAAGCTAGCCTTAGACTTGGTCTAAGTGTTTTTCACCTTTTTTCCTTGGAATTTCTAGTTGGGCTGACCACTCCTTATATAGCAATATTAAATATAGTTAGACTTGTTACTCTAAAGAATCAATAGACTGCAAACCAGTAATCTAGGATCACAAGGAAGAGGCTACCAAGTTTAACCTAACAAGTTTAGCACAACAGCTTACTTTACATGCTCTGAACTACCCCTGGAGGAAACTGAAGAAGCCTGCAGAGGTGAACTGCTCTACCTCTTGTCAGTTTTAATGCCAAACACTCTTGCTGTGAAACACAAAGCCTTCATCATCACTTTTGGGTTTTATAATTACTGTTGAAGTGCAGTTTAGAAGAGACTACTACTTGCATCACACCATCTTGTGATACAGTAGAGCAATGAGTTCAGTTTTGAATATAGCGGTAGTAAAATTAACAAACTTTTAACTTTCAATAACTCGCTACATGCAAGTTATAATTTCAAAGACTGAATTCAGATATAAATAACTGAATATCCTTCAGTGGTAAGTGAGACTTACCACTCCATGGGAGATAAAGCTCCCATTTCTCCAGTTCTGAGATGAAGACTTATAGTTGCAACTGCCTTAGAAATAACTGATCACTCATGGGATTTGACAGGCATCTGTCATATGGGGATGATGCCAAGAGCAGAAAGGCAGAGCCATTCGATCTGTAAACTGAAGAAGTCAGAGCTGCCACTTTTTTTTCCTATTAAGACACTAAAATACTTTTTCTCCTATTAAATAATCAAATAATAACAAAAACTCTCACTTGATCATCCTCTCGTGTACAAACATACTTCTCCAGAAGTATGGTTCTCCAGAACAATGAGCAGGTAAGCTGGAGAACTCCCTGCTACAGGAGGCCATGCTTCAAGAGGTAAACATCTACGTGGACAATATGTCAATTGCTGAGAGTTATGAATAACAGAAACACTTGGCACAAGAGCTCTCAGAGACAGAACTATTGTACATGAAAAATACTCACTACAAGCTTGTCCTGTTCTCAAACTTTTCTCCCTATGGTCACGCTTCTGCCACTGCCAGAAAGGTGAAACTCTAGTCTAAGTCAGTATAGGTATTATATTTTGCAGAAGTGGTCTATCCTTAATTAGTATTTTAGTGTGAACATGTAAATTTGAGCAAAATGCTTTATAGAACAGTTAAGCAACCTCTAAGAAAACTAGGACTTCAGAACTGAGTTTCTACATTCCCAACTCAGTAAGGCACCCCTAGCTGTGCAGAAATCAGCACAGCACACAACACTGCCCTAATTGTCTGCTGCACTAAGTCTCCGGAGATATGAGGTTTTGAAGCCTCAGCTTTTCTCCTTTGACACACTTTCCTTTCCCCTTCCGTCCCTCAAAAAACAACTCATTTAAGGAACACTGTGGTTATCTGAAGTAGGAGGTGCAGTTCACTGCAGTTTTACATCCGAAGACCAGATTGTTTTCTTCCTGATCAGAAAAATACCGTCACACTTCAAAACAGTACAGTAGATCATCTCAATACACTTCAACAACTGCCACAGGACCAAAAAAAAAAACCGGAAACTCCTCCAAGATACCAAAAAAAAATCTGAAGTGACCCCCAAAAAGGTAAAGAATACAAGTTTGATAAATCGACACTGAACTTGCTTGGTATTTATGCAGAAGTACAGTCATTCCGGGAAGTGTAAGTCAACTCATACTTACTTTAAGGATTATACTGAAAATGGAAGTGACATCTCAGAGTTCATAAAATCTGATGATGAAGGTGAAGACATTTGATATTTCTAAAGGAAAGTGTATGAGCTCCTCAGCAGGAAACAGAAAAAGCTAATAGCATTATCTAAATAAGAAAAGCATTAACCTTTTTAATGACTATGTGGGGAGAGACCTCCGAAAAGCAAGTAGTAGCAAGTTGATAAATATTTGAAATTAATGACTCCAGTTCAAAGACCTCTTTTTACTTCCAGTAAGCAAGTGGTTCCTTAAAGTTATGATAATGTTAAGAGGAGGATTAATTCTTGCTCCAAGTTACATACTGTACTACAAGCCAAATTTATTTCCTGATGCCAGCAAGAAGAACAGAATTAGGGGTAGCACTAAGACAACCTATTTACAAAATTATTAGATACATATTTTTAACATGTATAAAACACACAAACCCTAAAAAGTCCTATGACAAAAATCTTGAACTGTAGAAGTATCACCTTTACCTTAAGAACACAAAACAACAGGGCTGCACTCACATCTTTCCTACAGAAAAGCCTTTAGCATGACCTGTAACTTCAACCTGCATTTCAGCCATGAGGAGAGATGACCACCTAGAAGTTTGGGCTAAAGAACATAGAATGGAACTGAGAAGTCGTCTGGTTGCATTGGGCACTATTCAAAGCTATATATATTGGGCTTCACATTCCCTCTTCCAACAGCATGTAAATTGCATGACTTAGTTTTAGTTTCCTCTGTGGAGGAAAAAAAGTATATCAAGAGAGCTGTGTAGTTTGTGAAAAAACAGACTATGTTTAGCCACTACACTTCAGTTTGTAAAACTCACATTGTCCTTTAAGAAAACCTACTGTGAAGAGCTGCACAGATTTAAATTTTGCTTTATGTTAGGATACTGAGCAAACTTCTATTTTGGAGCATATCCAATGTGTTCTATTAAAAGACCCTGTTTTGGCAGCATAAAGGGGCATTTAAGTGCTACTAGGTTAGCTCCTTCCTAGGTCAGTAGTGCAGCTATAGTTCTCAAGTGCTTAAGAGTAAACCCTTACAAGTCCTTTGAGAAATTCTTTAAGCAGCACAGCTATTTCTGGTGACCCACAAAAATACCACAGTTCCTCAGAGGCAGTTGAATACCCTGTTCCCTGTACTCAGCTGACCTTGTTTATGCACCAGCATCAACAAGAGTGTCTTGGCATGAGAAACAGCTATTATGTAAGTTGAATCTGCTATTGTAAAAAAAACCCCAAACCCTCAGCAGTGTTCATTTCAGCTCCACTAGATGCAGAAAGGAAACGCAAAAGGAAAGGCAACTGGTCAAATGGGAAAGGACAGATATAAGAAAATGTGTAGTTCCAAGAGGTTTTCCATACCAAGGAAGAATATTGACACTACAAACATCTTTTTTTAGTTTTACCACACTTTTAGATGATGGTGAAGCAAACTATGCAGTTCACAGGCTGACAGAGGATTTATTTTCTTTATCAAACAAGGAGTCTTGACCATTTGGTCTAAGTTGTAACTACAGAAATACACAAAATCTCAACAGGCATTTTCTCACACTTTGAACAAGCATTTAAGCTTAAATAAGGCCAGCAAGTGACTGTTGTGTTTACAGTTAGTCAACTCTTAAAACAAGCTTGCCTATGCAGAAAAAGCAGCTTGGTACCTTATGTTTACATGCTTTTAAATATTGAAAAGTTGATTAGGTTTGGGGATTTTGTTGATTGGTTTGGCTTTTTAGGGTTGGTTTGGTTTTTTTTTGAAAGGGGTGATCATTCCCATACACTTTCCTCCACACAACCTGATAGGTAACTTCTGAATTCATATTCGAAACAAAGAGCAGCTTCCTCTAGCTACCTATTTCAGTAGAACACTAAGGTATTTTTGACACGTTTACACTCAAGTCGTATTAGAATAGCACTGGGACAAAAGCAGAAGACTTGCAGCTGGAAGAACCCTGATAGAAGCGTTTCTATTTTATTTGTTTTGCAAAGCAGAAGATGGCTACAAACAGAAACAATTTTACATGTTGAAGTGACAATAGGAAGGACGGGAAGAAGTTATTTTTCTAGACTGAAGTTATTTTGGGCCAGTAATTCATGACAAGGAATAGTCAAGATTCTGCTAACTAAAAGAGTCTTTTTTCCTAAATTCTTATGATAACTAGATCTATCAGGAGTGAAAAAATTTATTAGTTTGACTAGCACAAAGCACTTGGTATACAGTTCTTGCTACAAATCCTAAGAGGTTTACAACAGCAATTCTGTTGAACCTAATATAATTTTGAAGTGCAATTTAAGCTTTTTACAAAGCACTTACTGGAAAAATCATCAAGTATAAGAATCAGAACAAAGCTGGTTCCTTGGGCAAAAATCAAGGTCTTCCCTACGTACCAATCCTAAACCTTCTTTCTTCCTTTAATACTTACAGGTCCCTCCCCTGTTCCTAACTACTGCTCACAACCTCAGCTATTAGCTTAGTAAGAAACAGCACACCTTGTGTCTGGACATGATCTACATATCCACTGATTTGCCAAACAGCTCATAGAGAACTTACGAGCTCACACAGTAGCAGGCACCAGTTCAAGCACCTCCTTTCTATACAGGTGACTTATTAAAAATTTAGAAATCTTATCTTTGTTTGAAATTTGTCATGAACAGAAGTATTGGATTTCATGCACTACACCTTTCAAGCTTCTGTGAAACAGAAGTTTTGATTTCTTTGGAAGCCAGACTAAATAAAATTAAGGTTATATGACATCATCACTCTCTCCTACACACATCTTTTAGAATCAGAAGCTTCTCTGGAACTGTGCACATGTGACAAAGCATTTCTAAGCCTCTGGAGGATAAACAGGCTTTTTACTGCCTGCTGGCACAATCACTGTAAAAACTGTGATGATAAAGCTGAAGAGCTGCTGAAGGCCCCTTGCTTTATGTCAAGCAAAAAATCCCTCGTCCATCAGTAATTTCCATGTGGCATAGATATTACAAAAAAACAAACTAATGGATAAATTTGATTTAAAACACAAATTCCTGGGTTTATCAAGTCACTCAGAACTTTGAATATAATCGGATTTATATATAGCTTTACTTGGTTTTTTAATAAGGGCTCGGCAACACAAGTCACACACACAGATGCTTTCTGCTGATTCTGCAAGTAGGACTATTGTTTGTAACAAAGACATTGAGCAAGAGCCAGAGGGACAACCAAATAGATACCTCTGGAAATTAGAGGAACAGTTAAGTATCATTAACCACTGTGAAATCTGGATTTACATGTAAGAGGTGACTCTACTGAAAAGCTAAAAGATGCTTCCTCATCCAAAATGCCAAGAATATCCTAAGCCAAGGCTGACAAAACAGACTAACAGCATTCTCCTAAGCTGAATGAGAGGTCTTTGAGGTGGTTTTTGTGCCTCTGTGGGATGTGGAATGACAGCTAACTTCCTCTGCCAAAGGCTCTGATGAAAGATGAGTCCGTTTACTAAATTACCTTGGAATCTTAGCTGACATATTCAAACTTCTTTTAAAAAAAGAGATATTTAGGTCCCACAACTTGAGACATTTGTCCTACATAGAAAGGAAATCAGCTACAGATAATTTACGTCTAGGTTCATAGCAGGAGGCATTATTTGCTGATAATCAGTTCTATTTTAAAGTCAGAAGTATTGTGAAGAAAAAACATAAATAATTAACTCACATTTAAGTGATCTTGCCTTTGATTTTTTCTGATTTTTTCTAAGATTGCAAGGTTTTCTTTTTCAATGCCTTCATCCTCAGATTTCTTCCCATCAACTGGTTCCTCCTCCTTCATATCATAGTGATCCAAATCTTCAATGTCCTACAGAACAGAGGAAATTCATTGTAAGTAACTTAACTATGCTCTTAATTCAACAAAACCCTCTCCCAGTACATTTAGGGATTCAGCCATATACTGCACAGCACTATGTATTGGTGATTGCTGGATACCATATCTGTTTTACTTTAAGTTCACTCCCTCAGCCAACAGTAGTTGCTAGAAGTGAAGGGACTCTTCATAATAATAAATCAGACCTAAATTCCCAATATGTTTCTGGTCACAGAAGCATGCACAACAAAGCCTTTGCAAGAAGTTAGGATTATAGTGAATTAGCCCATTACAGTAGGTAGAAATCAGAAAACTACAGCATTTTGAGAATCCACGTACCCAAAGTCAGAGTGTCTCCAAGATATTTCTAAAAGCAAACTCTTCTCCATTGGAATCCTAGCTATATTACACTTCTGGCTAATGGCAATTACCATTTCTGGCAGGGCTACAGCAACCCTTAAAAATTAAATATTAGAAAGCTACATGTATTTTATTCAAGGTGAACATTTCATCTGAAGATTAGATGCAGCAGTTTTGGAATTATGATATGAGACAAAAAAAGTATTCTGATCACACAAGACAATTTTCACTTCTGAGTTTTAGACTAAGACACTGAAAAATCTTCGACTCTGTATTTTGAGATGGGATTATCCTGTTGCAGATGAGCACTTAAGACAACTGCCTGTAAGGTGATTCAAATGCTATTTGTGGAGAGGAGGAGAGGGATGTAAATACCTTGAGATGAAAAAGGAAGCACTGCAGCAGCCACACCAGCAAGCTGTGAGTACAGAACTATCAGATACACTCCAAGATAGTGTTCCACCGTACCTGCTGCTACTCTTTATGCAACTATGTGTTTGCATGGCAGAAGAAACTGGCCATAAAGCAAATTCAGGCATGTCTTACACAGTAAGAAACAGGTCTATCTGGTGTCTTTGACAACGCTGTTTTCTCCAACTGTAAAAAAATTTTTTACTGAAAATTCTTTAAAATGCTCATATTCTTCAAAATAATGATATAGCCCTAGGAACTGTCACTTACTTTTCAATTCCAGAAGATTACAAGTTGAAGATATAAGTGCTACACACAATGCCAGCTTATAAATGACAGACATGACAATTTTTTTGTCTAAAGTGACCTGAAGAGAGTGCAAAAGGCTACTTTCAAGCCTGCAAGCAACTAGACCCTTATAGCAGCATATAGGAGTATACATACTATGTTCACGGAAATGTTAGCTCCAACAAATGTGGTGTAAGTCAGGCTAAATCTGGTGTAAAAGATATTTCTTCAATTCCAGAACATGGGTAACATTTAGATCTTTTTTAAAGGAAGACCTTTTATTCAGAAAATAAGTTGCCATTTGCATTAAAAAATCTAAACTCAAAGTAGTCAGAAGAATTCTCCTATAATAAGGCTATTCACAGTGGTTTAAGAAGGAAGCTTCTTGGAGTTATTCT
This sequence comes from Colius striatus, assembly GCF_028858725.1. Lineage (NCBI taxonomy): Eukaryota > Metazoa > Chordata > Aves > Coliiformes > Coliidae > Colius > Colius striatus. The sequence continues at coordinate 28,773,767 of NC_084765.1, read as the reverse complement.
AAGATATTGTAGAAATAACTGAAAGGGGTGGTTCTCATACAGTCAAAAGTTCATTAAGAGGAACATCGTACTGCCAGACAGCGATAAACCCCTTCAAGTTCAACATGTCTGCTTCAGATGTCCTTCCATTTCCTTCAATGTATTACAGTTAAAAACTAGCTCACCTGTTTAGTGAATCAGCACACTGATTCACTCTCAGCCAATCTACTGCAATTTGGGAGGCACTTTCAACTGTTATCACAGCCAGTTCATATGCTGATTGAAATAGGAGTTAACAACACAAACTTACTGATTTGGCACACAATGTTATGTACTGTTTGACTAAAGCACAGATAGATGTCCAATTCTCTGTATCCAAGCACCTCACAGCTGAGATCTAGGTTTAAGAAGAAAATTTCACTAGTTTTGTGGTTCAAGTGAAAGCTGACATCAAGGTAACCATCCGATTTTTATTATCTTTTCTGTTGGGGGGGATTTCTAAGGGGATTACATTTCACAGTTTGGCTTAACTAGCCAGCCACTGCACAGCAAAATGCCAGAATTCTACTAGTTCAGGACAACAATAACATATACACATACTTCACCCATATCTTCTTCTTCCTCTTCCTCTGATGTAACTTCTTCCGTTGTTCCATTCTGCAATACAACAATGAAGTTTCTGCACACGTTCCTTTCTTTCAAAAATATTAAGTCTACTATCAAATAGAAAGTACTATATACTTAAGTTACACTTATCAAGATCTGCAAAGGACTGAAGTTTAATGTGCAAGACACAAAAAGATACTTTGCCAGAGTACAGTCACATAGAAATTTCTGCGTGAAGCAAAGAAATACGTCACAATTTCACATTAAATTCCAAGTGTAAATCTAAGACTCAGAGAAAGCTATCCTATTCTGAGACAGTAATAAATACAATAAACAAGTCAAGCAGGCTGTAACTCACGATCTCTTCACCCAGAAATTGGATCATGTCTCTGACTAGAATCCATTTGCATGCCAGATCTCTAAAACAATGTATTTTTATGTCATTACCTAGAACTTCAATGCAACTACTGTCATCATATAACCATTGTTAAGATTATTTGATAAAATATCAAAACAATACATTGAGTTCATTTCTCATGGCTTTCCATTTCAGGATTTTCCCCATTCTGGACTCCAAGCTCAGGAAGTTTGAGCTGTGGAAATGCTCAGGAGCATTCTGATATGCTTATCCTCTGTTTACTAAACAAAGAGCAGGCTTCCTCTAGCTACCTATTTCAGCAGAACACTAAGGTATTTAGAAGATCACTGCTGTAGACAATGGATCTTTGGTCAGACTTACTAAAGCTGCTCTTATTCGACTTACAAGTTATCTGACATTTCTTGCTAAGAAACTTTGTGTGAGTTTAGTTCTGAGTTTCAGAGCATACGAAAGACACTTGGATGAAGCTACTTCCTATGATTACAGGCCTGTTGCATTGCAGTTGCACTGCTATGTGGGTGGCTGAGAGAAACAACCTATAGGATTACAAATTGGCATATGACCAAAATTAAGCAAGTCATTTGCCATTACTATAGTACTGTCACCATGGGAAAACCATCTGTTACGCTACATGAGTTTTTAGAAATTGTGTCATCTTAATATGTATAAGAAAACGAAGATATCAAAATCTTAATAAAAATGCAAAAAAGAACAGTTACTGTCAGTTACCAGTTCTGTTTTCAGCACAATACAAAACATTTTAGCTAACCAGAACACTTCACAGCCCTTCACAATTCTTAATTTGTCAAGTGCACAAAAAGTAAAAAAGGCTCCTCAGATACTCCCTACCCAAAGTACCATATGGTCTTGATATCCCATGTGTCTGCAAGGGCTTGAAGAGGAAGGAAAACATCAATAGAAGTTCATCCAAGTGCATACTGTAAAACATACACTCTTCAGGAAAAAGCAAACAGTGTTCAATCACATTTATATTTTGGAGAAAAGTAAATTTGGGAAACGCTAGGAATGCATGGTGATTGTCTTGAAAAGTATTTAGGAGGGAACTAAACTGACAGCACTGGTATCATATACACACCTTTCACTGATGCAGAAACTCCAAAATAAATTGAGTAATATTATCACATCATTATTGAATGGATTCTGCAAATAAAATTCAGATTGAGGACCCATAAAGCAACGGTACTTCATATCTTATTTTTGGCTTACACGAGGTTTGTTTCCATCATCCTGCTTCTTGGAGTTTAAAAATCCAATTCTTTCATTGCCATAAGGTGTCCACAGCTTTATTATTTACCTGTCCAGCTGGTAATGGCTGATCTAACATTTCAACGTCTGGATGCTGAGGAAGATTATATAATCTGCAGAGGTCACATATTAATCGCTTCAGCTGTTGAAGAAGCTACAAAAAAAACACATGGAAATCTCTATTTAAACCATAGCACAGAACAATATCCTGGTACTGAACTTTCAGTCAGTGTACAGCATTTAAATGTGCACACACTGGAATAAAGTTTGAAGACCTCTCATTTTATTTAAAGTCATTATAATAAAATCCTCACAAGGGAAACCAAGGACATGGCAAGGTCAAAGATGGCTCCCGTTCATCTCCTCATATCAAGTGAAGAAAGTCATGAGCAAAAGAATAACCCTGTCTGGCAGTGTCATCCATTACAGGCATATCACAAATCACTGGGGAATAACCAAATGGTCACATTCCCTGAGATATGATGGTCCATTCCAGCTTCCTAGGTTAAAGAACCATGTCTTCAAAATAACCAAGGAACAACAGACCGATTTTCCACAACCTGAATCCCTTCTAGGGCACACCGGTGAGGCACCAGAATCAAGACAAACACTGTACAAGGCATAGAAACTAGCCAACCTCTAAGCTAGAGCCCAAGTAATCTGCTTGCCATATCTTGTGTCAGGTCAAGGCACAAACTGTTACTATCACTGACTTCTGCTCCCAGCTTTCAGTGACTGCATAATGTTAACTGCAAAATATAGAATACCTTTCATTCACTGTAATGCTACCTAGGAAATAAATTTAGTTCTGCAGAAACAGAGAAACATTAAAGTTTGCTTCTTGATCACCATGCTAAGTAAGTGGATTTACAGAGCTGTTGACTCTAGATAATCTCAGATTTCTAGTTAAGGACAAGACCATACCAGATTTCCTAACTTTGGAAGGTCTTTATATAGCTATGTCAGAAAAACAAAGAAAGGATTACAGAATACATTTGCAAAATGGCCAGTTCTTCCTTATTTGCTGAATAATACCCTAGATAACGCTTGTAAAAATTACACATCTATTTATAGACTTCTTCCAGATAGCAAACGGAGTTCATTCTTGCCACGTGCAGAAGGCAGGGTGCAAGACAGTGTGCAAGCCATTTCTGCACACATATCCTTTAGCACTACCATCAGTTATGCTTACAGCAGCTCCTCCTTTAAGCATCTCTCCATAAAGAAGTGAGGCTCAGGTGATGTGCTCTTACCCAAGGTACAGCATAGACTGTATTATCCTGAAAAAGAAAAGGATATCCCCGCAATACTATTTGATGTTTGCATACTGCATTGCTAGATATACTGTGTGTGTATACACATATATATTGTATATTTAATATATAAAAATGTATTTATAAATTAAGGCACCTAAGAAAATCTAGTCACTCAAAATATTCTACATATCTAAAGGCTTGCTAGTAGTCAGTTTAAATGCTTTTACCTTACCCTATTGCAAGAGCAAATTCAGCCTCTCCAGGGGTAACAAATCATTTCCAAACCTAAATCACTACCAATAAGTAAATGTTGCCTGTATGCTACCTGAAAGCTTCAGTGCTCTTCTCCAGTAGAAATCAACTTGCCTGTTAATAGGAGTGTCACTTACTCATTGGAGGTCTGTGAACTGACATACCAGCCTGCATTGCAAGAATTAAGACATTATCTTCTATCACACCACATTTGCTTTTTCTGCATCATTCATGACAGTCATTTTTAACTCAAAAATAAAGCAAATGACACCAAAAGAATTGGTGTATCAGCAACACATTTCCTGCCAGTACATACATGAAATGTGACAGCTGATGTTGCCAGAAGCTTTCTGTAACAATCACATTGCTCATTGGTGTGGAGACTCTACACCTGTTTGAAACTTCACAAGTATTTGAAATGTCAGGAAGTCTTTTAGCAGGCAAAAAGCCTAATCACAAGTTTTAAACTAATATTCTCAGTAAGTATAAGGCACTTAAAGTTGCACTGCTACACATTTTGTTGATAACGTTTGTCTTTGCACAAACAACACCGCCACACGGAGACCTGGAGTATGAGCTATAAAATGTCAGGAATTGTATTTTTCCTCACATACCTTTGTAAACCTAGGCAAGGAAATAATTTAAATCTGCTGTGAAGCATACGAAAATCTAAGTAGTGGTGGAACAATACCACCATCAGCACTTGCCTGGTCCAAAGCTTGGAAAAGCAGATGAAGACAATGTTCCCTGTGTCTCTACAGAATGTGGCAGAGTAAGGGCTGGGAAGAGAGTTAAGAACTGCTTCCTTCCCTGCTTCCTCCACTCCCCATCCTCTTCGTGACAGTCCTGTCACCTGAATAGAAGTTCAGAAGGAAACTTTGCAGCCAGGACCTAACACATTGAGGCATGGAGTGTCTCTGTGCAGCACATTTTCACCTTCTCATTTGCACTGGCACCAGCCCTCACACAACCATGCAGCAGATTAGAAGCTTCGTGGCAGATAATTCCTGATGTACTTCAGCACATAAACAACAATTGCACCATAAAGTGAGAGGCAGAAACATGCATGAGAGCAGGGATCCCCTTTCTTGGCAGTAGTTTCATTTATATAGCAAGGCTGGTTTACTTGACATGAGTTTCTACAGTCTACAAAAGTGGCAGCTGAGCAAGCAGCTGAATCTGTCCTTACAACCTTTCTTTCCTGATGCTGTGTTTTTCTTCCACAGGAATCAATTTCATAAGCTTGATCCTGCTGCCACAGATTGTCATGATCCTTCTCTTATGCTCTGCTCATATGTATGAGAAATCATAGGATAATTTGTGCTGAAAGAGATGTCTGGAAGTCATCTGAGTCAATCCCTTGCTCTGAGCAGGGCCTAGTATAATTTGGTATGTGTTAATGGCACACAAATAGCCTAGCACAGAAGTGACAGTAGACTTCTGCCATGTAAAAAAAAATTAAATATATTTCCAGAGAAACTTCATATGCTTGGCTAATGTAAAATGAATGCTTAACAAACACTCTTTATAGCTACTGAAGTGGGCTATCAGTATACCAATAATTTCCCTGAAATACAAACTGTCTAAAGCAGAAACTAAACAGCAACTAGAATGCATAATCAATAGGGTACTAAAGGAGCAATGTAAACAGCCTACACAAGGTAAATGCTCAAGTGACCAAACAGAATGACAAATTTATGTATTATTGCTATTGATTATAATAAATTTTAAAATGGTAATAAAATATTAAAATATTAAGTATGCATCTATAACTTTTAATGCATCAAGAGTTCTGAGAAGTTGGTACTTCTTATGCCATCATAATGCTGTTTTAGACGCAAAAACACCTCTTTGAATTGTTTCCTGTGTTAACATCTTCCAGATCCATGAACAGTTTAGAATTATTCTTCTGAAAGCTGTCTTACATTATGAGGCTTTGTTATGCATAAAGAAGTCTTTCTAATGCAGCATGAAAGCAACAATTTCAGGGTAGCTTTAATAATATTAATATACTCTTGAGTTCACTACCTTGGTTTCAGATTACCCAGAAACACAGACTTAAGAAGTATAGTGTAAATATACACATACTAACCCTTCTACACAAATCTAGCTACGTATACACAAACACTACCCCTATATAAAAATAAATGAATCACTAAACAGTAGTCTGTCACTGAAGAAAGCTGCAGAAGAAGGATGCAAGAGGAAACAGGGAAGGAATTTATGTCATTTGAGTGTGACTACTACGTAGCTATCAGGTAGTCTGTGACAGTAACTGGCCTCACACATACCTGGAAGCCTGGGGCAGTTTCTGAAAGCAAAGCAGAGCTTCCTCATGCATTTTGTCTCTAAGACCCCCAACATATAACTAGTTGCTATTGTATTGGTAGTTTGCAAGAGCCAACATTCTTCCTGAAATGCCATCATGTGGATAGCATCTAAATTCTTAACACAGAAGCAGAATGCTTAGGAACAGCAACTTATCCAAGTAGTACACATACTTACGCCAGGAATTTTATACTTTTCACATTTTCTATGTAAATTTAAGCCCTCAAGGCACAGAAAGTGTGAGAATTAAAGCTGTCCATCTCAGTTTAAGTCATTTCACTATTGCCTTATAAAGCAAACTGTAAAATTAGGTATAGTTATATCTAATGACTCATGAAGTATGGTTTGAGACTTTAGACTTGCAACTATAACTTCCATTATATTAAACAGAACAACAGAACTGAAGTAGGATGTATCTTTTGCATGACACAACCACTAGAAGGCAGCTTTCAGTTTCAGCTACCTACCAAGCCTAATGTAAAGCAGATTTTTCAGGATTCGCAAAGCAATTCAGAAGAAAGACTCTGAGTCAAAGAGAACGTTGTAGTCCCTCATCTGCTGACTGCAACTTGCTCAGTATGAACAGTCAAGCAGCTAAAGCCTCCAAACAATGCTATCTATGCTGATCACGTTCTTAATAATTTCTCAACATATTTTTAGCGTTTTGACAAATTTCCACAACAAAAAGCACCATCGGATGCCAAGGTAAGTAACAGTTTCAGATCCACAGAAGATTTTCCAGGAAATGTGTGCAAGACTTTAACATAATAAACTGATTTTCCTTTTACCATCTCAAATAACAAAGCTATATATATGTTTGTATATGTGTGTGTCAACTCATATGCCTGAAGAGCATGTTCTTCAGTTTTCCCAAACAGAATCACAGTATATGTGCTAGCAGTGCTTTTAACACACTTGCGCTGTGCTCAGGAGCTCCTGGCAAAGTCCAATGCAATTTTCATTCAAAATTTCACTGTTCCAGTAACTTCAGAGTTTTGAGAAACTCAGCACAAATGATCCTTTAGCTGTAATAAATTAAATGAAAATTGCTTTGAAACATTCTAAAAGTCTAAATTGAAGTAAAGGAGTTTTTGGGAGATATAATAAAACAGAAGCCTCTGGATTTCTACAGGTAGTTCCTTATCCCTTCCTATCCTACTCCAAGAAGTCTGTGTATGAGTTTTGCCAATGCCCTTGAAGGGGAGCGAGACTGCTGCATTGGGAAAAGATGTAGGGAGAAAAACAAATCCAAAGCCCACAAAGTCAAGCCTTTTGAGCAAAACAAAGAAGTCAGATTATGTAGTGTATTTGTGTCTTCAACCACTCCCATCTGTCTTCATCTTGGTATAACATGATGTGGGGTGGATTCCTGAGAAACGAATGGGCCATCCACAGGTGTCTTATTACATCAACCCATCAGCTTTTACATGGGCAAGTACAATCTTGATACCAGAAGCTGTTTTCTTACAGTGCACATAAGTAGCCTATGTGCATATGCAATTCAGCACAGCAAGTCCTATGCAAGTTTGTGAGAAACCCTTCTACTCTATTGCAAGTAAACCTGTAGGAAGTTAAACATAAAAAAGAAAAATGTCGTTCAAATCCTTTAGTGTGAAGCTACCACCAGTTTCATGCTGCAGAACTTTTTGAGAAGTGTATTTAAGAAAAAAAAGCTCACTTGGACACCATTTCTGCTACTATACTGTCACCTGTCTTTCTAGGTAGAAGTCACAAAGATCTCTAACATCCTTCTAAATGTAGTTTAGCCTAAAGTTGAGGTTGTAAGAAGTTGATATGCATATCTCCTGTACTCAGATCGAACAGAATACATTAAAACACTAATGTTCCTCCTTAGTGCCCCCTTGTTCTTAATTATGGCAAGGCCCAGGAAGACTCTCACTTGCTTGTTAAGTTTTCTAATTATTTCTGCTGGAAGACTAATGAATGCATCCTAAATATTCTTTAGAAAAAGAAATTTACACACCCTTATTTAAGGTCGAGTATGCTTGATTAAAGTTTCCCCAGTAAGCACTACAAGTAAGTAAGTAATTTCGTAAGATTATTCCCAATTTTTCCAAATCCAGGAAAATATAGAAAGCAGATAATCCATGTAATAAGCAGTATTCTGCAGTCTGGTTTGGATGCACCATGTACATGCATGCACTCCCATAACCAAAACCAAACAAAAAACATTAAAATAACCTGTTAACAAAGGTTATCCTTAAGGGCTATTGAATATCCAGGAAGCTGAACTTGGAGAGGAAAAACAACACTCAACCATTTGGTTTGTCAGTAGGCTGCAACACTACTTTTTGTGAAACAATTACATTTGTACTGAAATTTATCTCCAAGCAATACTCAAGGACACTTACTTTGTTGCATAGAACATTGTTTTCTTATACATACATACATATATATAGAGACATACATACATACAGAGCCCACCACTTCATCAAAATAACACACCTGATAGTTTTATGGAATACAAAGCTACCATTAGAATCTGTGCAAAGATTTTCTTTAAATTGCAATCATCCAAAGTCACACCACTGTTCACACTTATCACTAAGGAACATTTTGATGAATCAGAAGCTTCAGATCAAGCCTTCTTTCCCAAACCCAGGAATTCTTTGTACTAGTTACCATGTTTTGGAGAATACACATTCTCAAGAGCACAAAGCTTTTGCCTCGGTAATTGATCTCCATGCAAAGAAAACTCTCTAAGAGCTGTTGTATTCACTAGTTTTATGTTCCCTTGCATTTCACAGGTTAATTATTTTCAGAAAACTTTGAACTGTATAATTATTGGGGCTGAAACGTGACTTCTTTCTAAAAGCAAACATTTAAGTCATACTCTCCTTGTCCCAAATCTTTTGGAAGACATTTGGTTCATGAGTTTTTGGAAGAAAAACTTGTGTTTACAAAGTCCACCAAATAACCCCAAAACTGGGCTAATTCAATTGCTTGTTATCTTAACAAAGCTCAATAATCATACAAAACCAACTAAACACCCAAAACAACCAAAACACTTGCTCACCAGAGTATTGCTCTTCTTAATATCTTCTAAACGCTCTAAGACTGAAGTCAGGTTTGGGTCATCTGATTCTACAAACCATATTGGTGATGAAGAGGGGTAAGACTCCTGTTAAAAAACAAACAACACAAAAGACCCAACAAATAAATAAACAAAAAGGTCCCCAAACCATAAAGCTTTAAAAACTCATTTGCCCCACAAATTGCACAACACAGTACTAACATCACCTTTTATCTTACTCTAAGTCTGGTAACACAGAAGCGTTTAACATGGTATTCTTCGGAAACACAAGAGAAGTTCAAAGAAATCTATCCAACTAGTTGCTTGGGTATTTCACTCTATCTCATCTTAATTAGATGATGGACATACTTAAGAAACAGTGCTGAAAAGTTTAAAACCCTGGGGTGAGGTAGGATGGAGAAATTTAGAATTGCAATACAGGCTGATTATTACCAAAAAGTGTAATCACAAGCAGTACATATCAAAGAATAAAACTATACTGATGCTGATTTTTCATAAAAATACAGATTCTTCTACATGAAAACTGTGAAAGCAACAAAACCTGAGTCTTCAGAATTCCTCCTCAAATGAGAATATTCATATTAATCTAGCACTGTCCCTCAGACTGAAGCACGATAGCTCAAATCTTCTGCCTTGGAGGACAAACTAACAGGCAGATCACAATGCCAAAAATTTGCAATTTTATCTTTGTACCATCAAGGCTCAAGAGAGGACTTTCCACCGTTGAAAGATTTCTCAAAAAATATATTGCATACAACCCTATCAAGAAAACTTATTTTATAAAATAACTTTCTTCCATCACTACAGTCCTAGTTGTTAGGCAGTTGCCAAAACACATCGTAGTGACAGTGACACTAAAGGGATTCGCAGTATTAGAAGTGTACTTGGTTTTCTAGAATGCATCATAGGTAGGACACATACAACATAAGGAATAGATATGGCCCCACAACTGCTCACACAATCCATGACAAGTGATTATTCTGTCACTAAGCTGCCACAACATGCAGCCCCTCAAAAGGTGACAGAAAGACCCTTGCTACAGAAAATTAAACAGAAGTCCTTTGCCTCATTTTTCAGGTGATTCAAAAAGCAATTCCAATGTTTTCCTAACACAGGTTTGGTGACATCATGAGGATGGAGGAAACCATGTCGCTTCCAACACAAGTGTCCCTTTATAACATTGACATGTTTGGACTTTTTGAGTTTTAGTCATTTAAGGAATTTTCTACTTCTCATTCAATTAAATCCTACCAGTTGACAACAAATTGCTGAACCTCAGTTTTATCACCCAGATGTTATCTTCATATCCCCAGGTCTAACAAAATAATGCAAAGAAATTTTCATTCATTTCTCTCACAACACTTTAAAAGGAAAAATCCCATATATCTCATTCCAGAGACAACAAATCATGCTTCATTCTTCAACATTCAGAGTCAAAGTGCCTACTGCTAACTCCAGAACTGTGCACTATGCTTACAAATTTACTTTCTCAATTGCATTGTATAAATTTTTGTTTATAGTTTAAGATAGCAGTAAGAAGCCTCACAGAAGGAAAACATGGTATCTGTCTCTCGGTGTTACTTTAGTGATTCCCCAGCAAACTTCACCTTAGTCAGCTTTCAAAATGGAAAACTGAAAAGAAAAATTGAGACCTTCCTAACTTAAACTAGCTTTTGTCATTTCAAAGATAGTGGGTTTATTAGAGAACACTACCCTTTTGAAAACAGGAGAAAAATACAGGTGTGTTAAAATTAGGTTTTAATACTATGAAGCTTACTTCCTAACTGACCTTCTAGTCACAGTGCTGAACCTCAAAAAAGAAACCATGTGATCAGGTAATGAACATCAGCTTTGGAAAAACAGACTATGAGAGTGGAGTTCTCACCTGGCAGCATACTCCAGGGAAGTTCAAGATCCAGAGACCTAAAATTCCCACCTAAAATTCCTGTAAACTGAAACCTTTGCATAAACTTATTTTTAAGCAAGCTCAATCCCTCCACCACGTTCTTTTTTTCTAAAATCACAGCTAAAAAATACCTTAGCAGAATACAAAATATTCCTAGTATCTTTTTGAAAAGAATAGCTGATTGCAATTTTCCAGCTTCACTTTGAAGTATACCATATAGAAATCAGAGACCTTAGAATATTTGGTTTTGATTAACTGAGGCCTAACATCCAAAATGTCTGTCATGAAAGTCCAGAGCTCGGTTTGCCAAGATTTTAAGGCTAAGAAAACAGTTGGGTACATTTATTACATAGTTACATTTGGTTTAATCACTTCCTTTACCATAGAGAACCCTGGAAAAGTATATTTTCCCCTCAGCTTCACTTAAGACACTCTTGAAAGACTAACCACTAACACTGCTGGAGAAACAAGGTTGAATTCCCAGCTGCTACTGGGTTGCCAAACTATTATTTTTAGGAGTTATACTTCATTACAGAAGTACTGATAACATCTCACTCATTTTTAATAACATGCGGAATATCTGTGAAGTCTTATGCAATATTCTTACCTCAAGACTTTCATACTGCTCATTGGATCTTAATGTACAGTGGGGAATGTCAGATGGGAGACTGATACTGGTGGCCCTACTGCCCAAAGACCTGATTGAACCAGCTGTTCTTGAGACCTGAATTTCTCTGGTCAGATTGTTAAGTTATGAGAAAGGCAATAGGGTAAGCACTACTACCATCATTTTAAGTTACACCAACATTCCCATCAGAAAAGACAATGAACAAAGCAAATCCCTTCCAAGACTCATTGAGCCATATGCTTCTTAAAATCTCCAGACTCATTTGCCAGACAGCAAACATTTGAATCATGTATGTGCATTCTCCTAACAGGCTTCTTGTTTGGTGTTTTGTTTGAGGCTGTTTGGGTTTTTTTAATCAAGCGCATGTTAACTACATTAGTCTAGGTCTATGCAAATCTACTAATTGCAATGATTTATAGAAGATAAAGGTCTGTCAGTTCACTCTTCTAAAGTACATCTAGAATCTGAAGACTGCTTACAGAATGAAGCTCAGCTCTTATCTATGTTCTTTTATGACAACTCTGGTTCTCCTTTCCCCACAAGAAGGGTTTAACAAACAAACCCACAGTAGGATATTGATTGGTTGCAATCAGTGTCTATCCCATTCTAGGGAGTCAACACAAAAATATTCTTCACAAAGCCTGCAGCAAATCTTTTGTCAGAGACATGACTGAAAATGCAGATTTGATAAGCAACCCTACTATATGTTTAAGTACATTATAGTGGCTACTTGATTGTGCTGATGAATAACAGTCTTTCCTCATTCTTTGTTCTCATTCCAATCCATTCAATTTTCTGTAATGAGTGTAAGTCTTGCTGTATGTGAGAAAACATACTAGGATTTGACACTACCTGCACTATTAGTGTATAGTACATATGAATTACTGTACCCTAAAAATTATTACATATTCAAATTTTGTTTGCTTTAGATTTTAAAATATGAATGGAAACAACACATCAGAAAAGTTTTTCTTAAACACTGTGTGAGCATATCCACTCATCTGTACCAGAAAAGGTTTCAAATTTTAGACTTCTAGAATATGAATATTTTAATTGCACATTCTAACTTGTTACACCAGATGCTTAAGATTAAAATACAAGTCAAATAAAACTCCTCATTTGTTGCAACACTATTACTTCAGACTTACCAATAAATATGTTAATTTAACTTAAAAACATAAATGGCACTAAGTTTCTCTATATCTGTAAGTAACCCATAATTTTGGAACAGCCAAGTTTCACATGAATGTGAGTCACTACATCTTGAAGTACAGAATTCACATACAATCTTCAAACACACTGATCCTGAAATATAAACAATCCCTTGAGTTTGTAACACCAAAGCATGCAAAGAAAAACTAAGCTTGTGGTTTGTACGGTCAAGCAACTGAACTTCACATGAGCTGATTCTGCTGAAAGAATTAAGTCAGCTTTTAATTCCATATCTGCACCCTATACAGAGACAGATTTGAGTTATGTTGTACAAGGAATGTGAGCTTTCCAAATACAAAGGCAATAACTCATGAGAGGAACTCTAGAAAAAAAATTATTTTATTATTAATTATCAGTGGCTACCACCCCCATTATTTTGTGCCTTTCAGTACACAACTTATGTACAGTGATTTTGTATACACTAGCTCACCTAGATAGGTATTATCCACATTAAATACAACATGGCATTTAAGTGTTCTCTGCAAGTAAAAGGAAAAATTCACCACAAGGGGCAAAGGCTACAATGCTTAGATTTGGGCAGCTTTCACAAGCTAATGCATGCTGCACAGCTCAGAAAGCTAATGCAATTGCTCAGTAAGACATGACATACAGAGATTACATCACATCTAGCATGTACCGAGGCTTCAGGACAAAGGCTGGATGTTTACAGCCAATCCAGATAGAATTAGAATTCATGGGATCATCATTTCTGGAGAGTCTTTGTATTAACACCAGGACAGACTGGGAGCTTTGTCAACACAAATGCTTCTGTAACAGAACACAGCAAAAGAATTTTGCCTACTAATAAACACACAAAATACGAAGAGATTAAAGCCCCATACTCTTGCCACTGGCAAGATTCCAAAGCCTATCAAATAATTTAGTAAAACCACAACATAATACACATAGAATCTCACTGTTCAGACATTCTGTTGCATCATGTATAAGAGGGTCTACTTGTGTTTTTTTAACAATTTTACTTACCAAAAAAAGCATCAAAATAACAGAAGATACCAGGTACACATACATTAAGACAGCTTTTCCTGTGTAGGGATTTGTCATCTAAGTATATCCAATCAAAGATTTCTCATCCTTAACAGTAAGGCTGTATTACTTGCAACGTTATATAATCTTAACCCTGTTCTGTGAAGCTACAGCAACATAATTTTGCTCTAAGAATGAGACTTTAAAATGAACTACTTCTAAATTACTACAATCCTGTTGAAACTGTGAAATTGCCAAATTAAAACAACACATCTTGCTCACATTCCTAAGATTAGAACAACCTGTACACACAGTTTGCTATGAGGCAATAAAGCAACATCTCCTTGTGCACAATGACGACATTTTATCACAACTAAATGGTAGGAAAACACATTTAAGTACATGTCTTCAGGACTGTGATTTAAAACTGCAGTTACAGGCTGACAGTTCTTAATTTTCTTTAATTTCCAGATCATCTTATATTGAAAATGTTTTGGGTTTTTTTTCCCCCCCTCTTTAGCACACTGGCTGAACAAAATTCAATCCATTCTACTTCTAAGTTTTTGCAAAATCCCCATGATGGACAGAACCTAGTTCTATTTGGGGTTTTTGGTCGTTCTGTTTGATTTTTTTTTATGTGAGTTGCAATTAAAATTGAGCTGATGTTCCTAACAGCACTTCTATCCTTTCTGTCCCTTTTTTTTTTTGCCAACCTCCCTTTTCTTTCACACAACAGAACATCAAGCCCTCAGATCTTTCGAACAGCTTAATTGCTTTGAGAAGGCTAGTAAGAGACCATTCTAGCTCACACACATCTTGGTAATGAAGTAAATCTTAATGTAATAAGACATATCAGAGGGCTAACACAGTCTTTTTAAGGTGACCACACTTGCAGCTATAAATTCACCAAATAATAGATCTCAAATCATAGATAGCTTTCCCTCAGTAGACATCTTGATGCTACTGAGTTTGTTTGCTTGAATTAAATTTCTTGATTTAAATGAAATCAAGTCCCATTGGTTAGGGATCCTATACAAACATGCACATCCTATACAAACGATACTGCCAGTGAAACTACACAGTTAGCTACAATTTAGTGCACATTATTTGAAATGGTTAGTCAATCTTTCACTATTAATTAATTTTTCACCTCTGTCAACCTGTCTTTAGATGAAATAAAAACAAACCCGGAATTAATAGTAACAAAAATATCGGGACTTGAGAAGATATTCTTAAAGTTTCACTTGATGACCATAAAATGCTAGTACTTACAGCTTCTCTAGAGAGTATTACTTGTGATTACAATTGACAGATTGCTTCCAATTATTAGGGGCCAAATTTTATCAAGGCAGATTCAGATGCAAGTAAGCATCTTCTACTAGGTACTTCAGTGCCTGTAAAGCTACAGACTAAGAACCTTTAAAAGTCAGCAAACTGTCATCTGTCCTCCCATCCCATTCTTTATCATAACTAAAAAAAAAAGAAGCAAGCATGAAGGGTCACTTTCAACTTCATTTGAAATAATCCAAATAAAAGCAACCTCCCAGAAAAGAGGTCAAGGTACTAAAGATCACAAATAGTGTCTATTTTCAAACGTCCACATATTACCATTGGTTCTATTGTGCAGACTAAAGAAGTTACTGAACTTACTACAATATTGTAATTTTTTTTTTCCAAGTTCAAGTAATTAATTGCACTTTTACATATGACAAAGTTGTCATTTCTTTAAGGAAACAGTTCAGTCACTCAGAGTTCTAAAGGATACAAAGAGTGTATGCAATGCAGAGGCCAAAATTTCATACTGGAGCTAGGGAGGAAGCAAAGTGAATTTTACCCATCTCTACTGGACAAAGGAAAACTTCATCTTGCTTCTCCTTTTGAATATTAAGATTATATACAACACTCCATTAACTTGCTCAATGCATATAAATAGACAGTGTTTTTTCACTAGAGTTCAGTTAAACAGAGATCTTTACGTGTTTCTACACCACAGAAAGTAAGCTTATATTAACTTGAATTTTCCTACGTTCTTTTTTGATATCAAAGCCTGACATGCTCAGTTCAGTGAGAATACTTCTTGTAACTCACGTTTTTGGTAGGGTACCAAGTTTAATTGACTAAAACACATCTACCTCTTAAGCATAGAAAATGATTGCAATTCTACCTTCAAGTTTAATGATTGTCTTGACAGCTACAGCCTATACAAGACAATTCCAGATGAAGCAGCATGTTTTGTCAGACCCCTGGAGATTGCAAGAGCTTAAACATCTCACACCTTCACAGGAAGTAGGTGGTAGAATCCCATAAACCTGTTCTACTTAGGTTCTGCTAATATGCTCAGCACTGCAGAACTGAATACCTTCTTAAACCAACACAGTTAATAGGGTCATGGGTTTACTCTCACATATATTCTCCAGGGAACAAGGCAAGTGTAGTACAGTGTCTTGTTTTTGAATAGTTTATGTTATTAAATACAGTCATGTTACAGAAAACATGGTCAAAGGCATGTGCCTCACAGAACAGAGAGCCCAAAACAAACCACAACTTTATAGGTGCCCATAAATTTACAATCACAAACTGTCCCAAACAAAAATACAGTTCTCCATACAAGTCCTACTGATTGCAGGAGGCTACCACAAAAGTAACCACAAGGAAATATTTCTGTTCAGAGCAGACAAAGCAGGTATAAACATTACTTTTGTCTTCACAACAGACATCCTCTAGGCAGAACAAAGCAGTTTCTGCCTGTCACATCAGGCTTTTAGAGACACAAATGCAATGGTGTGCCATTTAGCACCATCTACAGTCACTTTCTGTGTGGATGCACATAGACTACAGCATGTTTAAGTGACTTGGCAGTCTAGAGTTTGGAAGGCTTTTTCAGTAGATTCAGCAGCATCTGCAAGCATCAATATTCATAAGACAGCAACCACAGCACAGCTAAAGAACTATGAACAGCAACAGGATTTCAATGGCAATTCACTTGTGTAAAAATTATTCCAAACCACATGAGGCTTCTAATTTGCAGCTTCACCTGAACAAATTAATGTTCAACTCAGGCCCACAGAAGAATCTTAGAATTATTATGGAACCTAACTTTTTTTACTTTGGATACATCCAAGATAGAAAATAACATTGTCATTAAAAAAAAAAAAAATCCTAAAAAAGCCTTAAGCAAATGCTGCTTTCAAACAGGCGTATAAAAGAGGCAAATAATTTCAAAGTCTCTGAAATAATCTGTTACCTGTGTTGTACTTCCATGTCTCTATCCACGCATCTATATTTCGCACTGCTCATAGATCATTACCATAGAAGTCAGAACAACCAAAGTAGCAGAGACACAAAACACCACTTCCAGTGGTCACAAACATGAATGCAGATGTGGTCAGTCATTATTCAAAACTAGCTGATCTGCACAAAATGTCTCAACTGCAAGTTACACACGAAACTGCACATTACACTTGGAAAAATATGTTTACCCAACTCTGTTATCAGTTGCCACCACATCACCCACTCCCCTTACTAACAAAAAGTAGAAAGGTACTTGTTATTCAATATAATGTAACTACACAGAATTAAAACAAGAACTTTCAGCATAAGAGTAAAAAAGGTACACTTCTGATAAAAACACTGTTATTGACCTTCATTGTGAAGCAACATTTTATTCTCCAGATCATCATAATGTAGCATGTTATCCATTCATTCAAAGAAATTCACAGAAAAGACACTCACTTTACATTTGCTTTCCAAAGTAAAGTCTGCCAAATCTTCATTTACTGCTGCTCAAACACAACTCTTAAGTTGATATGCTGGTAGGGAAATCATACTCAGCGTTAAGTGACAGTTGTTCAAGAGTGGACAACTGTTGAGGGCCAACCCAGTTGAACAAGCTAAGGGATATCCCTTTGCCAATACTACTAACAGTAACAAAATTACAGATCATTTACACTGAAAATCAAGCAAAGAACACAGGATTGCTGAAGACTAAACCACTTGCTTACTGGGAAAAAGGTTGCAGAGCTAAGACTAGGATCCAGATTTTTGCCATAGCATCGCACGGTAGTCAGATCAACTTATCTTGCTCCTAATGCACACAAAAACCTCACTGTGTGCTTGTGGTCTTGCCTTGGCTGGTGTCAGAGGATGGTTATTTTAGAGCCCTCAGTCACAAGAGGTTCTACTCTTTAATGCACGCATTACACATGCACTCAAGTGGGCAATAGTTTGTCCAATAAACAGACACATGCATTAAAGAGAAAGGTATTTTGCAAATCTGATTCTCCAATACTCCTCCTGTACCAGCAGCACAGTATTTTGTGCCCAAATTCCTAAAGGAAATCTAGTTACTTGAAACAAATTATCAACATGTTACAATCAAGGATTAACAGTTACCTACTCCTGCAACTATACAGACCAGTACACTCAAAAAGACATCCTCATTAGTGTAACAAAGCCAATGTAGCCAGAAATGGCTTCTAATATAGCTGGGACTGGAAAAGTAGTTGTAGCTAGAGTCACAATGTGTCACTCACTCTCTGATTTGACTTGGAAAACGTTTCCTAGCAGATCTGCTCTTGCCTTTATTGCTTACACAGTTACCCCTCAGCATGTCAAGTCTACTGTCACTTCTGCTTCCTCTTTTTCCTTTTCATTCTCTTTTCCTTCAGGAATTTACATCTTGTAAATGTTCAAAATACTCACTCCTTCTTCCATCAAAGAAGAGCCCTTTCCACCCCTCTGAGAACAACTTCCCTCTTTTCCACCATTTCCCTTCACAAACTTGCTGTGCTCCAGACACATTTGCAGGTACAAGGATTTTTAATTCCCAACCACCACTAGCAGAGTCCTGTTGTTCTTACACCCAAGTTGCACTCCAGCCACCACCTGCCAGGTGCTTGCACTCTCCCCTCACAGCAATGTGCATACACAGCTCCCGGTGTAGACACTGGCCTTCAGATTACAGACATTTAGATAGAATTTCGTTCTGCACATGCCAAATTTCAGTGCTGCTGAGTTCAATCTATGTTTACCATTAGTAAGTTAAATACCACACTCTTACCACAGTTATTTCCTACTTAAAAATTCAAGGAAGCCTGTGGCATCTTGAAGACCACTGCACAGGAATGCCTCAATTTTTTTTTTCATATGCCACTACACAAGTTCTGACAGAGTCCACGTTTCTGCCTTTCTGAATACACATGAAGAAGCTATTGCAAGATCTGTAACCGTATTGAACTCTTTCTCTCAGGGTTTTTAAAAAAAAGAGATATCTGAGAGAAGGGAGAACACAGTTCAAACCAAATCTCAAGAAACCCTGCACTAACTGCTCTACACAACTTAATACACCAGGATGACTTGTATGTGTGAAACGATAAAAAAGAAACAAACCACATAAGGTCATTATTTTAATGCCACACCTAAAGATTACAGTTGGAAACAAGAAATCAGTAAGACATACACACTAACTGGAATGCTTGTTTCCAGTAAAGATCAACTAAGAAGTATTCTGATATCAACTTCAACTATACTGAGTACAGGCAGGCTTAAAAGAGCTGTTAAATAGCCTCTCCTTACTATAATCAGTCATTTTATTCTTCAGTTGTCTTCTATGAGTTGGCAATAGGTCATTTTCAGTTCTACACAGCACGGAGCTGAAGAAACACAGTGGAATGCTCACTAAATTGTAAACTAGCACATCGCTTAAAGACAGCATATTATACATAGCTTAAATTAAAAAATCAACTTCAGTCGGGAATTTAGGGCTTTATAACCTTTCAATACTACATAAAACCAAGAAATTTGGTGATACTGAACAACAGCCCACACTGAAACATAACTGAAATAGTAGATATTTCTGTTAGTCGGCTTCTACAAATATTTGTTGCTACCTAGAAGTTTTGTCCTCTGATTTGTTTGGGTTTTTTTACAATACAATTTCAAAAATTGTCTCCATCTTTTTATCTTCTATTCTCCTCAAATGAACCTGAATTTAAAGTAAACAAACTACTCACAATTAGTCTGGTCTAGTTTTCTCTATTTAGCAGTTGCTGTAACAAACCAGACACTCATGTAGGCTCACTAGACCAATGCCAGCTCAGGGGTTACCCACAACTGCGATCCCAAGCGCTGCTGAGGACTCAGACAGCACTTGGCCAACAGCTCTGTCAGCAGTACTGGCTTCAGCAATCCTCCCCAGCACTCATGCCTTCCTATGCCCTCTGTTGTGATGGTATGGGTGTTTGTGCAGACACACAGTGAACCAGACTGGGAAATGATCCAGATCAACAATAAACCAGTAAAGAATTTTTACATGCCAGTCAGGTCCTTAATCCAGTAAACTCAATTTGCCCACCTCACAAGGCACACAGCCTTTGCAGGTCTGCAAGCAAATTAAGTATTGCAGACTGCACAGGTCACATTCATACTTTGTTCTTCCTAGCAATCATAATTCCTAATTCATGTGGAGGACAAACAAGGTGTCAACATGTCATCAACACTGAAAACACACCTGTGGATTGATTCTGGTCTGAGTAACACTGGAAAGAGGAAGCCACTCTTTTTGGGGAACATACTTTATCAACTCCATTAATAACTTCTGATTTTACAGGGCTCACTGTAGACAATGTCACAATGAACCTGGAAGTGCAATCTTATTTTCCAGAATAAAATACACTTTCTACTCTACTCCCTTATTTCTTTCATGTTGTTGATAAAAAGCTTTGACAGCAATGCCAAAATTTTAGCATGCCCTGTTCCCACTCCTCCTAGAAAAACAAACAAAAAATCAAGAGTAGCAATATATAGTCATATAGTCTTGCTTCTTGTAACATAAGGTGGTCCCTGGTAAGGACAACTACCAGTACTCCAATTTTGATCCTAAGTAAACAGTGTTGGTCACACAAATTTAAAGCAACCATCACATTCCACTGAATGTCTGTTACAAAATAGCCCTACTCTACCTTAATCTCTTAAAAATCAGTGAATGTGAAGAAACATACAGAACTCAGCAAGTACCTCTCAGTGTTTTAGAAATACCCCCTGAAGAGTTAACGAGGATGCATGCTGAGTAAAAAGAATATCATTCTTTTTATAAAATTCTTTCAATTACAAAAGTGAAGGGAGAGCTCTTTTGAGGACCACAACAGCCCCAGTTCTGAAATTATTCTATCATTAACTGACATGAGTAAATCACTTGAAATAAGTGTAATTTCCCGTACATTAGAACCTCAACATAAGACAGTATTTATATGTGAAACCCACCATTGTGGCTTTCTAAGATATTTTAGGAGCACTTAATACATTATAGAGGGAACAGAGAACTGCCTGTCCTAAAGTTATAAGCCTTTCGCATATAGCACAACAAAGCTGTAGTGCCAGAAAATAAGATCCTGTGTCTCTCAGATAAAAGAAAAAGATAAAAGTCTCTCCTACTCTTTTTAGCAATATTCTTTTTCCAATTACTATCTTAGCATACAAAGTAAAAATCCTTACTCTTTTAATTTGCTTAATTTTGGTTTACTAAATAAAGAAGACCGAACTTCCTAATTTTGATTGCATGTTACCTTTCATAGTAGTTGCTCAAATGCTTTACTGAAAATACCAAGTATATCTAATTCTAGTTAAAAAAAGTATACATTATCAAAGTAAAGCTGTGTATGCTTTTATTTAGTCCTGCTATCCATATGCTCTGAGACAAAGGTCTCAACCTCATTACATAATGTCTGGTGATCAAAAAAAATTATATCTGTGGTTTGAAATTAAAGTCTCATTCATTATGTGGTTAGTTCTGTGTACAAATAAATAACCTTTTTAAAAGGTTATCATCTGTCTAGGCATTAGCTTGCGGTACATTTAAATTTAAAATCTTACGCCTTTGAAGAACGACCGTATGTTCTAATACACTCACTTTCTGTATATACCCAACTTGTCAAACACTTCACAGGTAGTATCTTTTAATCAATTCTGGTTTAGAAGGGAAAATAAAGTCTTCTCCCATCAATTGCAGTTATCTGCAGACAGCAACCTTTTCAAGTCTTTCACAGCAGCTTCTAACTCCGATTTAGCAGCAGGTTCTTTTTCAGTGAAAGGACAAAATACTTCTTTCCAGCAGAGAAGCAAGGGTATACCAGAGTCAGCCATTTCACCCGAATTGAATTGTTAATGTATAAAGGATGTCATACATTAGGTAAAATTTGCTTCCACTTAGAGCTGGCACAAACTCCCTCCTACCTGCAAAGGCTACTTGAGGACACAGAATTTCAACAGTACTTTTGTGTATGGGTAGAGAAATATTAATATCCAGTTTCTCTCTGAAGATAGTATTCCAAATGTTTTACAACAGTCCAAATCAGTCCTTAGGAAAAGATTGAATAATTCTAACACATCCTTTGGAATACTACATCACAAGTCTGATAAGATACCAAACCAAAACTACAGATAGCACTGAAAGACAGCTAAAGTCATGATCAATAAACATATCCCTCTAGGTAAGGCCTGTTTTGACATTATTTCAAAAAACATGCAGAAAAAGATCATGATAAATACATGTATTTTGTAAAGAACACTGGTTTACCAGACTCGATTAATTAGAATACTGCCATTAAATAAAAAGGAAACTCAAGAGTAAGATAAATAAAATTCCAGAATAGAGACACTGCTGTTGGCATAATGAAATGGGAATGTGAAGGTACACAGTCTGAACAAGTTCAATAATTAGACAGTTCTCAGGAAGAAGTAGTAATGTTTCTGACAGGGATGACTCCACCCTAAAGTGTCTCTTAAAATAATATTATTAACTATTTAAGTTCCAGCATGGGTCACTACCAGAAATAATGAAGGGCAGAGTAGGGCAAAGCTTGCCTGTCACTCTATGAAATAGAAGAGCTACTGAGTAAAGTATATCTTGTTTTAACTTCAAGCGTTGTTCCGTATCATAAGGTGACTATTCCTAGAATGCTGCAGCAACTTGGAAACTTCTACAAACTTATACTGCTGACAATCAGAAAACCATCTCAGTGAGAAATTCCTGGGCAGACTTCTAATTAAACTGTGGAATATAGTCTAAAAAACTTGTGGAGATCCATGTAGGTCCTAAGCAGACATTCTCCCTCACCTCTCCAGGAGAACGTTTCTTCTTTCTTCTGCCTTCTCTCTCCAGACTGGAGAAAAGAAAGATTTATTGTGAAGATGAGAACTTAGTTATCAGGTCTCTTTTCAGACTTAGTGCATGCAGTGGCTACCAGAAGCTTACTTCCCTACCATTTTTGCTCCATGCAGTAACTTACAGCATCTGTATGTACTGCTAAGCAATTTTAATTTCAGGTAAAATACTGAGATACTCAAACAGAATCACAAAATAAAAAGTCATTATTAAGCTTTGTGCTTACTCTTCCCCTTAAGGGGATTCTTGAGCAACCAGATGCGCAATCTACTGCAAGATTTTGTTGAGTAAGGGAAACATCCTGTCTTGATCAGTATTGTAGGGATTAAACCAGTTAAAAGAAGTAAACAGCTCAAGTCATATATTTGTGCTGCAAATCCAGAGCATTAAGATAGCAGCTTTTAACATAGAGGGTGAGTCTCCCCAAGAAAACGTATTTACCAACAACTTTACAGCCTTACCAGTTTTTGCGTGATACTACTTCCATTTGAAGTTCTAGTTCCCACAGTACCTGCAGATCCACTGAAGCACAGTAAACAAGACTTATGCTTTTCTAACTTTACCTTACCTACAGGAAAAAAAAAAAAAAGGGGGCAAACAGGAGTCAGAGCCAAGAGGCTCAATTCAGTGGTGAGTGAAGAAAAAAAAATTGAAATAAACTTTTTACACACTCGAGAGTTCTAACACTTGTGCCAAAAAACTAGAAGTCCAGAAGCTGTCTTTCTCTTTTTGGCTCTATTATTTACTACCTACTTGTTTTAGACAGCCACCTTTGTATCTCAGGTTATCCTCTCCCATTAATTTTTAACAGATGGGAAAAACAGTCACCTACCTCTCAGACCCACAAATTAGTCAACCTCAGGAAATCACCAAGCTGCTGGCAGACAACCGTGAAACTCAGACACAGACTTTTTTCAAAGCAGAAGTCTCAGCTCTAAAGTTTGAAACAGCTCTTTTCCTGTTCTTTTCACAAGTTCACAAGCCACAACTCTAATAGAATGCAAAAGACCTCTTGACCTTTAGGGCAAGTGACTGTAATAGTAAATTGCAGACACTGTCTCCCCATTAATAAATCAAAATGTCAAGAATGATCTAAACCTATTTCTTGCTTGCTCAGACACACCTCAACCAAAGGCCTACAAGCAAGTGTGTGTGTTTCTTTGCTACTTAAGAAAGCAATATTATCAAAAGTAGCTACCACAAAGGCAGTCTCAGAAGACCATAGCACAAATTCAAGGCATCAAAACTTCAGGTCTTACTACTGGCTTCCCTGTTACCTGTCACTTGACAAAAATGAAGTAACCCATCAAATTTCACTGGTAAATGAGTGTACACGATCATCAGATCTTTTACTTTACTCTTTAGAGAAAGACTAATAAGCCATGTTGTGTGGAAAGAAAGGGACAGACTTCTTAGCAATGAAACACTCTCTACTGAATAACAAAATTATTTAAAGGAAATCACACAATCCATTATCTAATAGGTCACATCTACAAACAAGAACACCAAAGCATCTTGCTTAAACATGTTATATCTTAAAAATATATGCGAAGTGTCCAGTAAAAAAACACCTGTCCCATAACCACAAAACTGATTTACTGGGACAAGAAACTGTGAAACCTGAAGCTGTTTTAAGGCAAGTAAGGATCTGATCAAGATTTTCCCAGTTAGCGTGCAAATTGCCAACTTTCAGTACTCAAATATTTACACTCACACGTATGTTTCTACCATTATGCTATTTGAAACCTTCACCCTTTTACAGAAGACAAAAAAGGTCTCCAGGTTACCTTCCTCACACCCAAACATACTAAGCCTCTTTCCACTCAGTAAATTTTTTTAAATACTCCAAAGATGGATCTTGATAATGCATTTAAATTCAATCAGAACTACAGCCAGTCCAATAAAAGTGAACCTCCAGCACTTTTCTGTACATGAGTCACAGATGAGGTTCCTCGATCCTCCTTTGGCAAGTTTAGGCTCTAAACTTTTAAACACAGAGGATTTTTACTGTGGCACATAACACTGAACATTTTGTTCTGCTTCCTTCCCACTCACTTAAAACAAGTAAACTCCAATGAACTTAAGGGAGGAAAGAAAGAAATCAAAACACGACAGAAATGATAAATTCCAAACCAAACCGCAGGCAGATAATCCTCAGAATCAACAGGACTGCTCGTATCCTCTTCCGAAGTTCAAATACCACTAGTACGATAAAACACCTATTCGTCACGAAGCGCTGCTTTATCCCTCCACGACAGCAGGAATGAAAAGTTTTCCCGTCCTTTTCCCCACCGCGGCTCCCTGAAGCTGCCCCCCTCGAGCCCCAGGGGCTGGCACCCGTGGGGAAAGGCCCGGCCGCCACCCGGACCCGCCCGAGCGGCATTTCCCCGCCCGGGTCGGGGCGGGCCGCCCGGCTCCAGGCCGCGGTTGTGTGGCGCACTCAGTAAAGCGCTCACCCTCCACCTCCCACTTCTCGGGGGCACTGAGGAAAACACTCCCGGGAGCCCCGCCGAGCCGCTGCAGGGATCGAGGAGGAAGGGAAGGCCCCTGCATTCTCGCCCATCACCCTTCTGCTGCCCCGGGGGACAGCCCCGCGACGGGAGCCGGCCGGGGAAGCTCTCTCCCCGCTGCCCCAGGCCCGGCCGTCCATTGTTCCGGCTCAGGGCCCCAAAGCTGGCGGAGGCAGGCGACGCCGGGCGGCCCGCGTCCTTCCCCCGCACTCACCGCCGTGGCTCCCTCGGAGGGGGTGCCGAGCCCCCTCCTCTGCGGGAGAAGAGGCCGGGGGCAGCCGCTGCCTAACTTTTGTTACGGGGGAAGGAAACGCAGAGGCTCAGGGAAAAGCGGGCCCAGACACCTCAGCAGCCCCCTGCCCCCGCGGCAGGCGGAGGCCCAGGTCCCCCCCCCCGTGCTGAGTCACCCCCGCGGCGGGGCTGCGCCCCCTCCCCGCGCCCCGCAGACAATGGCGAGGGCGGGCCGTGCCCCAGCCCTCCCCCGCCGCCCCCGGCCCCGCTCGGCCCCCGCACCGTGATGTTGCAGTGGATGGTGAGCGGCGGCGGCGGCTGCGGGCTAGAGCCCGGCGGCGGCGGCAGGAGCACGAACTGGCAGTGGAGCTCGTCCAGCTTCCAGGAGACGATGCGGAAGCGCTCGTGGTCCTTGTCGAAGATGGACTCGAGGAACTTCAGCTCGGCCTTGAGCCCTGACACCGACATCCTGGCCTCATCTCCGGGCCCGGGCCTGCGCCGCCTCGCCCGCTCTGCCGCCGCCTCCCTCCGCCTCAGCCCGGCCCGACCCTGGCCCCGGCCGCGCCTGCGGGGCGAAAGATGGCGGGAGGGCCGGGGCAGCCCCAGCCGGCGGGGGGACGGCGAGCACGGCGGCAGCTCCCTTTGTACCAGCCTCTAGCACTCGCTCGCTTAAAAGGGCAACAGCGCAGACTTGCTCCCCCTTCCCTTCCTTTTCCTCCCCGGTGGGGTGGGCCAGGCCCGCCAGCCGCCCCGCCCTCGCCCTGCCCTCCTCCCGCTAGGCCGGCCCCGCTGCCGAGACACCCTCAGCGGGGCCGGGCCGGGCCGGGCCCCCGCTCCTCCTCCGGGGCCCCTGCCCACCTCGCCGCGCCCGCCCCCGCTGCCAGCCCGCTCGCCCCGGGCCCCGCCAGGCTGCCCCGCGGCAGCCTGCGGGCTCTGCCCGCCTGCCCCGAGCCCTGCCCGGGCACTAGCTTCTGCTCCGGGCCCCTGGATCCCGGCGATCCGCTGCCGCACCACGGTGCCTACTTACGCGTGTTTCTGCTCCTCTTCTACTGCTCGTCCCTGCGGACGGGCACGCGGTCTTCCTCCCTCATCGCATTTTTGCCGAGAAAAACTGCAGCTCAGGTTTTCACTCCTAGAGGTCAGCCAAAGGAAACCAGGAATTGCTGTCGCGGCATTTCTGATGGATCAGTACAAATAAAACGTGATGTCGATCTTTGCACGCTGGAAGGCAGCAATACAGAGGCTAATAAAAGTTGTTATAATGTGACATTTAAGTTACTTTGTAATTCTTTGTAACATTTTACCCCCTCGGAAAAAGCAGCACCAAGCATGAAAGCAAGGTAAAGTGAATACTTGCTACATTCAGGCATAGAGGAATGGTGCCTCTTTCCCAATACCAGAAAAAAATCACCTCTACACTTCTATTTGCCGCCTTTCATCTTGGTTTTACTTATAGACAGTTAACAGCTCTCTGGGAACAAGGATGATCTCTTACATGACACACACAGAATACTGTGATACAAGTAATACTGTTGCAGAGCATTTTTCTTGTTTCCCAATCAGATTTTAATTAATCCATTACATAGAACCATAGAATTCTTTCAGCTAGAAGAGGCCTTTAAGATGAACCAGCAGAACATTTCCCTAAGTGCACACACAGACAAACCCAGAAGAGGGAATTGCCTTTTTTTTTTTTTAACATTGATATTTTATACAAATCTTTAGTTCTGGAGAAACTGGCAGCACTTCACAAACCACATGCTGAATCTTGTCAAGTGGTGAAAACTCTAACCTTGATCCAGAAAAACAATTACACACATGCCCAGCTCTAAAAGTATGGAAGCCTTTCTGATTTGTGGGCTTGAAATCTCCTGTCCTTCCAGCAAAGTGAGCTGCAAAGAACACATTTTTTACGAAAGAAGCCAGGAAGGATCAGCACTAGTTAAATACTCTGAATGAAAGACACCAGAAATTCCACAGAGCTGAAAGACCTGCTTTTTCAGATGTCATTTGAAAGGCTCTTATTATGCAGTTTGTGCATCTCGGCTTTCCTAGAAGGGTAGAACTGTCTGTTGGCTCAGGCTGTATGGCCTGCAAAGGGAAGACAGAGTGGATATTTTCTACCAGTGCATCAACAATGGTGAAAACTTTTGAGAGATAAGGAAAGATCTAACTGTGAGTGCAAATTAGCTATAAATAAACAGCAGGAAATTCTAATTATACCTGTTAGAAAATGAGGACCTGGAAGAGTTATTCCATGGGAAAGCCAGGACAAAACTAAATAAATCAGACTTTGCCAGGTGCTACACATGATGTGATGCATGAAACAGCAGTGGAATGAATTTGGTGATTCAGTCCTATTTCTCTCATACAACAGGATTTTGGCCTAAGACACCTCACTACTGCAGATCAGTAAGTAGGCTCAGCAAGTTCCAACTGCACCTTCAGTCGTACCAGAACTGCCTCTATCATACTTCTAGTCTTCTATCTAGTCTTCTTGTGTTCTCATCTGCCTCTCCATTAACAGTGCCAACCCATGTGTTTTTGGCAGCTGCATGGCTGAGAGGTGCGTATGTGCTGTCTGGGGGAACGCCTTGCATGTATTAGCTGGAAAGCTGGTGGAATGCATGAGAAGCTCTCTCAGGCTCCAAGTCATTCAAACATCATGATACCCCTCAACCATCTGTCAGGACAAACAAAAGATCGCTTAATCAGCCAGTTGTGTCCTGCAAGCCATATATTGAAGTCTGCTCTAGAACTTTCCCCAGCTCCTGCAGCCTGCCTTTTTGTTGCAGACTTGAAGAAGCAACATGTAGTTGCACAGCCACCACTCCCCTAAATTCTGTTGCGCTTCTCTATGTTTAGTGGGCATTGTGCAAGCTGCTCCACCACCTGAGAACTCCTTTCTGTGATGAGACTTTGAGAACACACTGGGGCTGCCTCACTCTCTGGAGGCTGCTTCAGAGGTGTAAAGAGTTGTTCACTGTGTCTGACTCATTCTTCTTTCTTCCTTCAGGGACTTGCCATGGGGCTTTGACATGAATCTCACATTGGTCACAAGATGACTCAGGAAATCACAAGTCACATGAAGACCAAAATGAATGCACGTAGGAGAAGACCTGACATCTCTGGGTAATAAAAGATATTTATCCTAGTGAAAATCCTCAGGAGCACTGTATTAGATTCTACAAACCACAGCTCTTAAGTTCCCTTGATCTATGTTGCCTGTAAGCACCATTTTTTCCCATGTTTCTTCTTGCACACACATCTTGAACATCATGGGAACCTCTCTATCATACAGTTACATTTCCTCTTCCAGAGATCTGAACTTTGGCCAGACCTCTCTGAAACAAACATATCTTCAAAACCTTCTGTTTCTCTTCCCTCCCTTTCATTTAAATATAACCAGTTTTGTAAGAATCCTCAAATGAAACTCTCGGAAAAAAAACCAAACCAAACCAAAAATCCCACAGCAGATTCCTAAATGATGCTTATTTGGATAGAACTGACAAGAAAAAATAAGATAAACATTTTCTTTCCCATTAGTATTTACTTCTAACCCTGCCTCCAACTTTTGGCTAGCCATTTACTTAGTGAGATAGAAAGTTGACAGCAAAGGGGTGAAGGGAACCAAACTTGTTCAGGATAAGCCATAAAGAAGGAAATAAAAAATTATGTGGGATGGACAGGCTTTGATGAAAGCAAGAGTTGTTTGGAGCTTGAAGAAGGGATGTTCTAGAGCACAAATTAATTTCAGATTATATTATTCATTTTCTTCCCTTTTACAGGTCTGCTGTATTTCCAGCTTTACCTGAGTAAAGCTCCTGTATGTTCAGTGTAGTGTTTATGCCTAGTAGAAGACTGATTTGTTTCCCCAAAAATAGTTTATCGGTTTTGTTTTTGACCTCACTTCTCTCATTTACTTCCTAGCCCTTAAAAAGGGTCATTCTGTCTAATTCTGATCTCATTCTCCTGAGAGAAATGGCAGGCACCACAGGAGGAACTACCATTTTAGAAATAAGGAAGGCCCATATGTTTTGGAATCCTGAATGTCAGCAGGAGAAAGAAAAGGATAAAGTCAATGAGATGAGAGGAAGCCTAAATAGTTTTTAGAGATGGATGATGCAGTTTGATAATAGCTGGTGCTGGAAACAGAACAGAAAAACTTTTTCCAAGGAGCAGCAGAACCTGAGACTAAAAAAAAAAAAAAAAGAGAACTAATACCCGACACCCATAAAGAGAAGAATAAGGAAGGCACCTTACCTGAAACCTCGGGGAAAGGCAGAAAAGATTGAAGAGAATCCTGCTTTTCCAAGATACAGTCCAAGCTGTCTTGCTCACTAAAGCTAGGCTTTCATGTCAACTTCTGAGCTCACAGCATCAAGGTCATTGCTTCAATAATCAAGTCACTTTCAAAATGTTTTAGAAAAACCATAAATAAAAGCTTATTAAATGGCTGGACAATGTAGTTTCAAGAAGCATGGCATGCAGTAAATAGACATGGGATTGGTTAGTCCCTCAGATACCTGTTTTAAAGGCTTTAACAATTAAGGAATGGTATTTCAAAACCAACCTATCCTACAGCAGCTTTGGATAGACAGCGATTACTCTTGGCCAGACTTTCAGAGTCAAGGTGGTCCCTGCAGGCACTGAAATACTATGGCCATGAGTTTAACATTTATTTAAAAAATGAATAATAGCATGGCTTTACACAGCATGGCCAGAGAGTAGTTTTCAGTTACCATTCTTCTGAGTCCATACCTGTGGCTGTCAGCAACTGTATCAATTGGAGCCCTCCTTTAGCCTGTGTTTCCTCAGCCACTGAGGAGTGCTTGTAATTCTACACAGGAAACAGCAATCACCTTTTGGTGAAGATTTCTTTATTGTTTGTGGATTTTTGATTCCAGCTATCTTTGTATGATTACTCAGCAATGTAAGTTTCAGAACAGTCAAAAACTGAATAATGTCTGCAAAGCATGGATAATGATATGGCTCTATTCCATATGAAAGTTGTGAGAATTAATTTATTAGCAGAAAGGTGCCACAGGAAAGTGAAGCCATGTTAATCACAGTCTTGCAATGCTGCAGATGAAGATTAGAATCCACTGTACAAACACACCAGACTCTTTGCACATACTTTAAAATGCACAGTAAGGGAATAAACCTAGTGTTCTCTCCTTTGTGGCTCTCATAGCTTCTTAAAAACAGAAGAAAATCACATCTATGAAAGCAATAAGGAACCATGCAGACATATTTGGGACATGCCATTTAACAAAATCACAAAATAATATAGAGAAAAAAGGAAAACACTGTATAATTTTTCCAAACCCAGCTGGGTGAGGGAAGAGGTGGCTGCACAGAGCACTGTTCAGAGCACGACCTTTCTTCGACTCTCTAGGACTCGTACCTCTTCCTTGGGATCCAAACACAGTCATAAGCCTTATAGGGCTCAGGAAGGTTTATCTTCCCTTGCCACCACAGAGGCTTAAAACGGATGTATAGGAGCAGAGGTCAAATGCCAAGCCCAGTCCTCATCATCATTTCTGTCTGGAAGGGAAGGCAGGGAAATGGGCAGATCCCCAAGCCAAGTACTCACAGTGCTGGAATGCAACATTAATCACAGATGAATACACAGCTCCTTAATTTCCTTTATTTTTTAAAAAATTGATAGGCAGTGAAATAGTTAACTTGAATTCTATTTAAAATATCAGCACAGGGCATCTGAGTTGGCAGGCACTGAGATGAAGTGGGCAAGTCACAGTTATTGTTTCAGATTCTGTAAGCACAGCCACACATTACCATGTCACTTAGTCTGGAAAACACAAATGAAATGCACCTCAGCAACCATACTATCCTGAGCTTCCCCTTTACTCTAATTACTTAGGTAAGTTTAGATTTTGAGGAACAAAGCAGTGTCTGGGACAGTACTCTTCCTGTTCAAACCCTCAATAGAACAACTAAAGTGCTGCACAAACACTAACCCTACCAGTATCACACCAAAACAGACATAGGATGCATCCTCAGTTTATAGGAAGGGAAAGTCAGACACACTTTGGGAGGTAGTGTTATTGCAGAACTGAGTGTACAGGCAATCTTACAATCCGATCATGGTCTAGCACTGCAGGAACTCAGCCAACAACTTCTGACCCAGACTTGGAAGAGACTTTATCAAAGTTACACAGTGAGCTGGTGTCAATGCTGAAATTTGTCCTGCTTATGCTGTTTGTTAACAGAGATCAGCTGTCTGAGAAGAGGAAAGACACCTTGAGTCTGGGGCCAGTTCTACAACAGCCCTGTTCACAGTCTCATTGTGGACTGAATCAGTGACAACTCCACTATCTCTAGCCTACCCTATCCTGTCCTACCCCAACACCCTCCTTGCTTGAGGAGAGCAGGCACAGTGCCATCTCTGTGTGCCAGGAATGCTCATAGGGGATATGGAGTAGAAGGGTGGAAGGAAGCTCAGAGTCTGCAATCG
Organism: Colius striatus; assembly: GCF_028858725.1. Classification (NCBI taxonomy): domain Eukaryota; kingdom Metazoa; phylum Chordata; class Aves; order Coliiformes; family Coliidae; genus Colius; species Colius striatus. The sequence goes on along the minus strand of NC_084765.1, from coordinate 28,741,537 downwards.
CTGGAGATGCAGCATGAGAGGTGGCACATATTTTTGAGCTGATTCTGAAGGCTTTATGGGAATCGATTCCTCTCAGATCTTACATTGTTTCCTAGTGCACATCATATGCAGTTATTTCGCACTGTCTCAACAGGAAAGGCTATGCTTTACCAAGATCACAGAGTACTCACAAAAATTAAAATATTGGTGAGCTAGAGCAGTGATTTTCAATCATTCTCTGATTTGGAGGTCACAGGGGTCCATAGTCAAAATACACCAAGCTCTGGTACAGGATTTTTTAACATACTGTGGACTTAGTAACTTTTAAATATCAAACACAAAAAATGGAGTTTTGTAGACAGAGCACCGAGAAAGTGATGAAGTACATCAGAAAAACTAACCCTTGTACCTTTCTTTAGGGATGAAAGAAGGACAGAAAATAGAAGACATTTTCACATTATAAATATTATTTGAAATATAAAAGAGTTGCCTGATAAAAAGCCCCAGAAACCAGTAGTCTCAGAGAATCAAATGCAAGGCCAAACCTCACAAAAGAATGATCCCAGCAACTACCATTCTGTAAATATGGGTCTCTTTCCTGACAGAAAAAAGTTCTAAGAACAAAAAGCAACTAAACCAGATGAATGGTAACAGTTATATTTGCCCTGGAGTTTACAAGGAAGCATCCTATAGATTTATAACATCAGTGAGTAAAAGGGAAGTAGCAGAACCAATACTCTTGAATTTAAACAAGCATTTGAAAGACTGAATCCCAAAAGTCTGACTATAACAACAATTAATATGTGTTGACATAACAGCACCTACTGGCCTAAGAATTGTGAAAAAAAGAATAAAAGCAGCAAATTGCTGAGCAGAGAATGGTATTTTTTGTGTTTAAAATGAAGCATGATAGTGCTATGTTAGCATTAAGACCAAGACTTTCATGGTGATCTGGAAGAGAATATCATTGGTGAAATTATCACATGACACAGGCATTTTGAATAACAATGAGGACAAGGAAATAATTCCAAGAGGTGAAAAAAAATCAAATTGTAAGAAAGCCTTGAGACTCTTTCATATAAAAGCCACAGACCTCGTGAATCCTGTTTCCTATAGATTATGTTTTGTATTGCTGCCACACTGCATCTCATTTGGTCTCCCGCTATAAATCCCTTTACCCCTTCCCAGTTCCTTCCCATGTCTCCACACTTCTTACCTTCCACAAGATTCTCTATATTTCCACCCACATTCACCACCTGTTTTGTCTGGGGAGACAGAGCAGATGCTGCAGTTGGTTTCAGAATGTCTCCTGCCTGGTATATTCTATTGTATTATTTACTTCAACCTGTTTATTTAAGGAAACATTTTTATAGATAGGATTCCATCTTTTTGTCAAGTATGTTGTATGCATGTGCAGATGAGCTCTAGTTTGTAGACAGAACAAGACCAGGGGTCTTAGCGATATCTCCAAATGGAGGATCACTTTCTCCCCTCTGGTTACTCACTGTCTTTAGAAAATTTTGTAGAAGATAGTATTTTATTCTATATTTCTCTCAAATTTAAACAGTCCAACAAGTTCAAGAAACAGTTAAGAGCATGGTCAGCACCAGGTTAGGTGGTGTCTACCAGTATCATCGCATACAGAAAAGAAAGCTCCTTGATAAACACAGGAGGCAAAATTGCACCTAGAACAGTGCAATTTTGGTCTTGGCAGAAAATCATCAAAACCAGAGCAAAGTGTAGGACTTGGAGATTTCTGAAGTGGGACTTAAAAGGACTAAGCACCAGAGCTAGCTTCTCAGATGCAGCCAATATCCATTAGGATCCTCCTCTACATGCTCCAATCCTAGACCTGGCTTACACTCACTTCAGCTCCAGCCACAACATGGAGCAACCTCAGAACAACAGAGCACCTGTGTGACACCCATGAGAATGCAGAACATGACAATAAGCTCACCAGGGTGATTTCTTTCTCTAGAGAAGAGTTTTAACTTATCCTCTACCTGGCTGAGGAAGATTTATCTGGCTTGAAGAGCCAATCTCATATAAACACTTCAACCAAAGGACAGTTAAATAGGGATACACTAGCTTCCCACAGGAAGAGGGGAAGAGGAATAGAGCTGAAGGGAGGGAGCTAAAGGATCTTTATCATCTCCCTCTCTGCATTAGGACATGATTGTATCCCTTACTCAATAGTATAGGTAGTTGCACAGCCCTGCCTTTGTGTTCTTGCTCCCCAAATCTGCAAGCAGTAAGTAAAAAGAAGGATTATTTAGCATTGATATATAGAGGAAGCTGGGGATTCAACCAAGAAAAATGAAATTAAACCAGGAAGAAGAAAACACAACATTGGCCCAAAGCTCCTTCTGCTATGACATGTGATATTCTAGAAATCTATGAGGAAGCAATGCCATAGTGCAGAAATGCTGCCAAGAGTGGTCAACAAGGGAGGACAAGGGTAGCCTAAGGTGTGCATGATGGAGAAGGCCATGGGAAAGGGCTACCATTCCATGGTGGTAAGGTGAGGTGAATAAGGTGATCTGTAGGAAAGAAATAATGGTTAAATTGCTTAGAAACCTCCTCTGGCCTAGATGTTTCAAAGAGTGAAGCATTGCCACACTGCTAACTCGGTTTTAATTTCTCCTGCACTCCTGATAGCATTAACAGCCCTGACAAGGCTTGGCTTAGCAACGATTTATGTCACGTTCTGCTGGCAAACCTGGCATTTTTCAGTGAGCACACACTACCACCTAGCGCCCAGCGATTTTTCTGCAAGACGAGGATTGAAAACAAGCGTTCCCCAAGAGCTCCTTCAGCTCCAGGCCTTAAATGCCATAGGAGGAGAAGCAGGTACAGACTCACCGAGACTGGAAGGTTATAACAGTTTTTGTGCTTGAGAGAAGAAAAAAAGCCTCTGTAATATATGCAACCCTGAAGATAAAAGGATACCTATGAAAGAAGGCAGAGGTCCTTTTCTGTGCTCAAAAATGGGTTTCAAGCATTAAGAACAGTTAATCTTATTTTATCCATTGCCTACAATGGTCTGCAGGGAACAAACTGAAATAGTGCAAGTTCTTAGACTCAGATGAGATATGTCAAAACTGAACATGAACCCCATAAGAGAGAAAAGCTGTTTACTGTCCTCAGCTTCTTGACAAATGGCTTGGGGTTAAAGTAGCTAAACTTATACATTAATATTAATCCAAACAACTACTCTGGGGAGCTATCTGCCTCTGTGGCTGTTGGCCTTGAGAGTGAATATAATTGAGCATAAATTCTTGTCAATTCTTCACAACAATCATGCTTTTTAATAACATGTTTTACAGATGAGGTTCTGTCTTTCTATCCAGGTACTCTAGAATCAGTAAAATCACTGGCATGCTCATAGAATGGTACTCACTGATTTATCTCCTGTAGTTATATAAAGGTTTATCTCTGCAGTTATGCAAAGGTTTATAATACCTTCCTCTCCAGGCAAGAAGATTAGCCAGTAACATTTTCAAACCCTTATTTTCATTCACAAAATTTTAACTTTTTACAAGAGCAGCTTTTAGAAACACAGTGATTTACCAGCTGGTGGAGCTCAGCAAATAGCAGCAAGATTTGTAAACAAGCATCCTCCGAAATGGAAGAACAGATGTAACAGTTGTGAACAGGGCCAGTTATCAACTGCTGAAAATAGTCAAAGCTAGCTGTTGAATACTCAACATTGACACTTATTCAAAGAACTCAGGGACCCGACTAAAAGATGTTTTTAAAACCCCAGATCTTTGAATTAAAATCATAAAATCATGGAATGGTAGGGGTTGGAAGGGACCTTTAGAGATCATCTAGTCCAACCCCCTGGCAGAAGCAAGTTCACCTAGATCAGGTCGCATAGGAACATGTCCAGGTGGGTCTTGAAGACCTCCAAGGAAGGAGACTCCACAACCCCCCTGGGCAGCCTGTGCCAGGGCTCCGTCACCCTCACAGTGAAATAGTTTTTTCTTGTATTTAAGTGGAACTTTTTGTGTTCCAGCTTCATCCCATTACCCCTTGTCCTGCATGTGTAGGGTTTTCTTAATTTGTCTGAAGTTTTTTCTCTTTTTTCCTTGGAGACATAAGGATATTTCCATAACTTTCTTAGGCACTTCGAGTACTAAAACATAGTGAGAAGACCAATTATTAAATACCTTAATCCAGAAATCATGTCTTTAAATAATGCCATGCAAGCAGCTATATTAAAATATTTATTTAATTGGGAACATGGATGCTTTTGTTAGATTGAAATAATGATAAAACTTCTATATTTTCTAGAGTCATTAAAAATATTATCTTCCTGTAATCAACAGAACATGTCCAGTGTCCTAAATACTGGAAGGAACTATGAAAAGCATTATTTTAATGCTTTTTCAGATTGCAGGAACAGAGATGGTGATAGAATCTAATCAAACATCCAATTTCCAACATACTCTCTTAAATTTCTGTTTGGACTCTCTTTAGACAATTCCTGTACTGTTAATTTTGATGACTCTGAAACATGCACACTATTTTGTCTTAACTAAAGCCACCAGTGGGTTTTACTGGGCCACATCACTCTCATGTAGGAAAAAGATTGTGTGAGGGATTTGTTCTAGGTACACAAGCAATGCCATAGAAATAATTGGGATTAAGGAAAAATGCTTTATATTAAAAGCAAGCATTCAACGGTTTTGCTGGATCAAGAGCTGTAAGTCCTAGTGATGCCATGGTTTCTATGACAACTAAATGTGATATTACATAAGGATTACGATTTAAAGGAACACTATTACATGTGGCCTTTTCAACTGATGTGGTCCTAGTTTATCATGTACATACCGTGTGTATGAATTTGCTTGTCTTTATAGAATCACTGAGCCCACAACCAGAAGGGAGCCTCAGGAGACCAGTCTGAAAGTGAGTGAGGGACATTGCTTCCCTCTATTCCTGCAGACTGCAAAGATCAACGATAAATTCAGACTCAGGGCTGCACTATCCTTTCGGGCATAGCTGCAGCCCAGGAATTTGCTGACAGCTGAGGGACTCTGCAGCTGCAATACAAGTAACCCAGAGCCAGGTAGAGAGTGAAGAGCTGCTGTGAGCCTGGGCTCCTTTCCCTTCAGAGCCTTTATGGTCCTGGCACTATTCACTGCACCTGCAACCCGTTCTATAGGGTTGGCTCAGCTACACATGCTATTGAAGATTTCAATGCCTGGGAAATAGCTAACAAAACTCTAGTATAAACAGGTCTCACCTCCACAGTCTCCTTCCTCCATCCCAGCAGTGATCTCTGTTTAGTTGCTGCTACTTTCAGCCCTGAAGACTGTAGAAACTCCACAACACCCTTGCTTTCTGATTATGTCATTGTCCATTGGCTCAACTGTGAGTATGTTTGAGCTTTTAGAGATGTCCTCGAGCTAGCTCCATGGTCTTTAGGTGTCTCTACAAACATAACCAGGGAAGTATTTTCAACTCTTAGGAACAGGTGCCAACAGCAAATACATACTACTTAGTACTAAAAGTTAGACCAGCCTACCTTGTTTGAAGTAGGGTAGGAAATACCTAAGAGGTAAATTCTCTCACTGTCCTTGGTGTAATAACAGCAGCTCACCTTTTAACAGAGAACTATTAAAACCACAATTGCAGACCTGAAGCAGCTGAATGGTTGCAGCACATTCTCAGCTGCTTGTACGCTGTTGCCTACATTCATATCTCAGCTAGCTGCCGCCATTTTGGGCAGGAATAATGTCTTTTGTGTCTCATTCTCTCATTTTCTGAGAGCAATCTGACATATTGATTCACCTGCCACTTTTACAGGGAAATGAGAGCCAGTGTTGCAAATTTGTTCAATGGCCCTTTTAAGTACATGGCTGGCTTTCTTGCAAACAGCTCCCTTTGGATTAAGATAAATGCTTTAACAAGGAGATTAGTACTGCTGCACTTGTGAAGTCATGATATTCCTTACAAATAAAATCAGTGGCTATAAATAGCCAGCACATCTTCCACGCTAGGAGATTATGAGTTTCTTGCTTGCAAAACAGATGAGCTCACTGAGAGATAATTTTATGATGGCCAGATAGCTTCAACATAAAATTGAGCCCATCATCATTAGTCCAATTAAAGCTTCTTTTTATACCAGTAAAATAACTGATGCACTGATAAACTGTCTCAGTTCATTGTTACTGCAATATCCACAGCTGCTCTGAACACATCCATGTAATCAATATGGCTCACTAAAAGGTTTCTAAATGAGTTAACTCTTCCAGGAACCAGACAGATTTCTGAGGGACTATTTGCTTATAAAATCTCATACTTTTTGTTCTGTGTTTCTTTTATTTACAGAGGCATTAAGCCCGATCAGGAGCTGATCACACACACTTGAGCAGAGCATAATATGAATGTCGCATTCGATTATTGTAATAGAAGTTGAGCTAGGAACCTGGCCTTGAGGCTACTTTTCCTATGTAAAAAAATACTCAACCTAACCTGCATCATTTTGACAGAACTGGGTTAGAGAGTGACTATACATGCAGTTACATTGGCAGAGCACAATGTACCACGAGGGATGGGAGAAGGGCAGCCAAAGACAGTAAGCTCTTACTCCAGTTCAGCAGCAGCCAGAACAGCATCTCCCAGAGTAGCCTCAGTTAACATGATCAAAAGGGCCTGTTTTGCCACCATGCCAAGCTTCAGGCTGTCATTTTATATGAAATGGGTCTCTAGTCTCCCTGTTCTATTTCAGTGGCATTGCCCCCACTCACTCTGCTGCAGGTGCAAATAACTGTGTAGCTCCCCAGGACAGCAAGGAACTGAATTCTTGTTTAAAGGGTGCAGCTGTAGGTACAGTCATCAGGTTCCTGCCCTGCTTTCTGGGATAGATTAGAAACATTGCCAGGAGCCACTCAAAATCTTTCTAAATGTCTAACTTCACTGCATATCCAGGAAGACCAAATCTCTCCGGTCAGCCTCTCCCTGCCGTGCGTCAGGGGAAGGACAGTATGGAAGACAAGCCTAACCACATTTCTCAGGGGGTTTGGAGCTTTTGTTGTTGGCTCCAATAAAAACCTCAACTAAAACTGCAAAGCCTTTTAAAAGCTTTGTTACCTTTCTATGAGGCAACTGCTTGAACTTCAGACTTCCTCATCTCCAAATATCCTTTCCTGAATCCAACACTGATTTCATATATTTGTTGCATTCTAGAGATACCAGTTTTCTGGCAGCTGCAGATACCCATGCATCACTCCTACCCAATGCCCACACATTACATGAGAACTTCCCAGTGGAAAATGCAACTGTCAAGTCTCCTCAAAGTTAACTCCAGTCAGCCACATGCCAAACAATAATGCTGGATGCCACAGATGCATTAGAGAAGCTACAGAGAGGGGTTTTTTTCACACTTAAAAGTAGTCATTGCATGTTTACAGCCTATTATGGAGGCTAGGCAGTGAATTCTTCTCAACCTACTTTCACCTGGTCATTGATATCTGTTGCTGATGTTGTGCCACTAGAAACACAAAGGCCACTCTGCGTTTCCAATGCTGAAGTACAAATCTCTAATGACTTTATTTTGAATTGTGCCTCAAAGATCAGACAGAGATGGCAGTATGATACACAGCTTTAAATGACTTATCAAAATTCTTTTGGGAGACAGAATAGTGTACATTTTTTGAGAGATTCCCATCTGTCTGAATTTCTAATTCAGGGGTTTTTTTGCAGCTAAGACAGCTCAAATAGGATTTAGCTGAGAATATATAACCCGAAGCTAAGTTTCTGAAGTTTTCTTCACACCAGAATACCAGGATGGTACCTGCGTAACAAAATTCATAAGCTGCAGAGCTGCAGCCCAGGCCCAATGTCTCTTCTGCCTTCTTCAGATAAGGAGAGTCACCCAGATCCAAAACCCAGAGACAGAGTGCTCTTTAGTGCCAGGTACAGCTCTACTGGAGCAGTTGGTGACAGGGATACAGCACTGAGCTTTCTGGACTGGCTCTGACCGGTAGACATTTCTAGCTGCCTTAGTACTCCACCATTCCTGTTGGTTCTCGTACAGTTCACTGAGATCCTGTAGCTACTATAGACTCAGGTCAGCACCAGGTTTTGCTTACTTGTTGTTTTTAAATCCTTTTAGATGTTGTTCAGAAAGGCTTTCCTTTTGGAAAGGATAGTGTCTTCAGAAGCAGTGAGAGGCAGTGAATTCTACATTGCTTCTGTAGTAGAACCCTGCTTTACAGTCCTCATCCAGGAAAGTGAGCCAAGAAGTAGATACATCTTCCAAATAAAGACTTTGTGGAGGCTGCATCACCCTAGAATATTTTCAGTTTTTCAGTCAAGGTGAAATGAGAAGTGTTTATACTCAACTTTTCTTCAAGAAGTAAAATGTCACCTGTTATGGCAATAGCATCTTCTTCTTTCAAAAATCATGTGTCTGTCAGAATCCTTTTGGCTCCTATTACAAGATACATTGCCTAAAAATAATTGCTCATTTCCTGCTGTTTCAGTTAGTTTGCTCTGTGCATGTGGCAGTATTTTGCAGAAATTCACTGTTCCCAAAGGCTTTCAATCACTTTCCCCTGTTGTTTATATAGGTTCTTCACACACTACACAGAAGAGGAAAAAATTTTAAAACCAGGAAAATGTGACTGCCATGTAATTAAAGCAAAAACAGGCAGGAGGATGTCTAGGTACAAGAACTCAGTTATTTTTTTTTTTAAAGTGCATTTCAAAGTTACTATCCCTATTTAGCTGTAAAAGACAAAGTCTCTGTTCCAAAAGAGCTCAAGTTCTCAGACTATCACTGTCTGTGGCCATTTCAAGATCAGCTGAGGAAAGACAATTTCATTTCTACTGATTAAATGATGCACAGATACATTGAGCCTAAGAATTTAGCAATCAACAGAGCTTCTGCTTAGTACTTACATCTTTAGAAACACAAACCTTGGTAACTTTTTTTTTAGGATAGGAAAAAACCCCAACATGTAGGTAAAGACAAGAAACCCAGAACTTCTGTGTTTTTTTCTCTCGGTAATTGGTAATTAGCTCCACTAATCACAGAGCTTTAGTTCTACTTTTGTTGGTTTAATCAGCTGTGGGCTTCAGTCCCTAAAGGTAAAATCACCCCAAAGTGACCACTCCAAAGAGAGGCACCTGCTTTCAACTTTTCCAGTAGCTGAAGATGTTCTCCTAGGCACTGGTCTAATCCAACTGGCTGGATCTGAGGGACAGATCACAGGAAGCTACACAGCATTTCAGTGTGAGCAATTATGGAGAGATTACCTCACTAAACTCCTTAGATCTAATATATGTCACCATTTACAGAAAAGCCTGCACAAGAAAGAAGCTATCCAAGCATATGTTGAGCTTCCATCTAGATGGCGATAGTATTTTCTGCGACTTTTGTATCTGTGAGCAGAATTGATGTTTAATACAGCTTGCTTCAACACAGTCAGAAGCAAGTGCCATCTGCTTCACGTGTTTACTGTTCATCATAAGCCAAGGGAAAGCAACAGGAAGAAGGAGGAAAATGCATGGTAATACTTTCACCTAACAAGAATATCTTATCGAGTCACCTTCAGCGAAAGATTAGGAGGAGCTCTCGGATCCATGTATAGTTAATCCCAAAGAGCTGGCCAGAAGATGGCGCGAAAGGAACAGTTTTCAAAGGAAGGCACCAGCTGTGGCCTGCTGACTGCAGCCGAGTCAGCCGTAGTGGGACCGAGTCTCCCAGCTACTCGGTAGCTCCCACGGGGCTGAAGTTGCCCTTGAAAGTAGGGAAGCTGCCCATTCAGTGGGAGACATGGGTGGATAGTGGTTTTAGCTGGTTAAATAAAGGGAATTTTTGTTCTCCAGATCCAGTTTGCTCTGGAAATTTGACATGTTCTGAATATCTGTAGAGAAGAAATCTGTAAAATGTGAGTACAAAAAGGAAATGACATCTGAAAATCTTTTGGAGGAGAAGGGGGGAAAATAATGCCCAATATTCTGAAGACATCATAGTTGTTTCTCAGAAGGCTGTACAAATATTATGCTCTTTGCCAGGTATCTCCACACAAAACATCAGTGACAATCATTGACAGGAGGCTGAAAATCTGGAGCTTCAAAGATAATTCCTTAACACTTGCCATTGTTCTTGTCTTCTTCTACCAAGCTGGTGTGCTAGTTCAGGTAATCTATCCTGAATTAAACTGAACTATAAACTTCAAGTGAAGAGTACTGTTTCTAGACAATTGCTTCTATCCTTTTATATTACAGGAATTTTCCTGTTTAACATCTTGGGAAAACCACATAGTATTTCTGGTATGGGATTAAAGGTCCTTGGTCATTCTACTTTAAAGTCTACAACATGCTTTATACTCTGAAAGAGCACCTAGAAATGTTCCCCCCACCCTGAGGTTCATCCAGCCTTCATCTATTTGCCAATATTTGGCTCAGATTTATGTGGACTAGAAAATTAATTTTGTGTAATGGCCACACAGAGTTGTGTGAAGAGTTGCCACCTGAGTGCAGCACAGGACACAGTTTGATGCACAGCTTCCAGTGTAGATCCTTTGGCAATGGTTACAACTTAACATTGTTAAAGGAAATTATGTTCACATTGACGTTCCAAAGCTCATCTATTCTCTTTGATTAAATTGCCACATTTTTACAAGGGAAAAACTCACAGTTTGGAGAAACAACACCACTCAATTATCTATTACTTCTTTCCCACTTTTAATATTTCATTTATTTCACTTTTCCCAATTTTCAACCAGGAATCCTAGAAACTGTTCAAATTTGTCCCAATTAACCATATAGCTCTATCTTATCTATGCTAATATATTAAATCCTCACAATATAAAGGGCTTGCTACCAGTGTTCCACACTATCTGTTAATTTGTGATCTTCAGTATCACCTACTTCACTTAGTTACTCAGCCTCGTGGCACTTCTCTTTCTGGGCACCTTATAGAGATCCAAATGACCTCAGTGTTAGTCACAGCCTTGTACTCACTATCACTTGGTCATGCATGTGAGCACTGAAGGCCACACAGGTGAAAGAGCACCCAGCTCCATGGAAAAACAACAACCACTGAAAGCTCCTTTCTCTGCACTAGCTGCACTGGATCATTCTCAACCCATCTGACACTTTGGGATGACACTTCCTGATTTCATGTCCTGGAAATCCTGCTTTGATTAACTTTGCAAGAGTGACTTTGGGTCTCTCATAAGCTAGACAGACCCACTTATCTTCAGAAGGACATTATATGACAGGTAAGCCAGTGTTACAGACTATGTTTTCATCTGTACATAAGATGTTGGCTTTGGTACCTGGGATCACTCTGTCACACCTAATCAAGCCAACTGCTTTGCAGACTGCTACAATGATCTTCACATTGGTTTGATATTAACCTTTTACATTACTGATTTAGCTGTCAATTGACTACTGTTTCTTATGTTGTAAGAAATGTTTGGAAAATATCCTGCCCATGACCTAACTATGTGCCATTTCAAATATTCTTGTCACTACTGACTCACATAAACAGTCTGCAAATATTCTGGCCTTCCGTTGCAAGGAAACTCTTGTAATAGACATATATTTGTAGTACAGGGCTTCTAAATGGCAGAGATGAGATGAGAGACTCCTGCTAAAGGTTTTTCAATCACACTCTAGCAAACAGTTAAAAACCAGAACCTCTCTGAACACACAAAGCAGGTAATCACTGGGATAAAACAGCACATTATCACCCATAAGCTACAGAGGATGAAATAAAGATGAAGAAAGACTGAAAACAGTCTCCAAGAAAGTTCTCTAGGGAGGTTCAAAACACCATCCCTAACAGCAGATGCCTAAGCACCTTTAAAACACAGGCTCAGGGTCTCTCAGTGGCTCACCACAATCAAGCTGTGGCTCTTCTTGGCCAGTATTTTCTCATGAGGCTTTATCCCCACAGCTCTGATTTTGCTGCTCAGTGGTTAACATTTATACTTCATAGCTGTGTTGGTCACCAGCCCTTTCCCATGCCATCCTCTCCTCACAGTCTCCCCAGTAAATCTGAATGTATTCTAAGGTGGGGAGTGGGAGACAATTCTGCAGAGCATCAGTTGTGGTGTTTTTCTATTGTTCGCATAGAAAAGGCAGCAGGAAGGGTTTGATGGCTTGCAAGGCTCACTAAAGCATGCAGGTGCCCCAGGAAGACAGCTGGCTATGCCTCCACCAATTTTTGCCTTTTGACAGCTCCCCTCCTGTAAGTTATACAGAGAAATAGTTGGCTGGGAGGCAGCTATGACTATTTGACAAGGGATGCAAACACTGAGGCATGCTGAGTAGCACCTGCCCCTAGGTAGTTCAGAAATATAGAAGTAAAAATGCACTCTCTAGCAGAGCAAATGTGTTCCAGTGACCTGAGAACTAATATGATATACTGAAGCTGCAGTGAAAATTCTTTAGCATAGCTAATAATCTCTTCAGTTTGAGTGTGAAAGCATTCAATTTCTTAAGAAACAAAAGGTGATTTCAACTCCACCTATTCTCTGTATTGCATCACTTTGCCACAAGAGTGCATCCTTGCAGTTTGCACCGGCTGTGTCACCTCTTACTACAATACCTTAAATCCAGAGCCATTTTGTGCCAACAGCCTTTACCAGTCTTTGATAAATACTTATTTGCACATGCTTAGTTTGATATTACATCCAGGTTAGAGCATAACGAATTGTATGCTCTATGGTAACAAATGCCTTTTAACATGATTTATGATACATATTTTGTCTTAGTACACTAACAAAACACTGTTGAATATCTACAAAAACTGTCTTCAAAACAATATGGTGCTTCTTTCTGGCCAGCTTTCTTTGATTTCCTTACCATAGTACCCTTTCCTCTGTCGTGCTAACAGCAAAGCCAAAAACCACCCTAGCAGTTTAACTCTATTCCTGACCAGGTGCTGTCCCTGTATTGTCATTGTAAAAGAGCTCTTTTGTAAACTAATCTTCCCAACATATGATCTCAAAGCATGTCCCTAGGACAGGAACCTAAGTGAAATATCAACACCACAATATCTGAAGTATACACGATGTTGTGCAAACGCTCATAAAACAAAGACTTTGAGTTTGTCTGTAAACTGGGCAAAGGCAAAGTTCGTGGCAATAGAAACCTTCTCTGTTTCTCTTTTCTAAATGAAGGTGTTTCATGGTTTTGTGGATTTTGCCTTTCCCAGTCATGCTGCTTCACGTCTACTACCGCCCTGCATAGCTGGTTACACTCAGGACCCTAGGGGGAATGATGATTTGAGTGTTTCCTACTTTGGTCAAAGAACATTCTTGCTGAGATCCTATCAATTAGTAGGAGGAGTGTGGCTGATCTCCAGAGAGGCTATCTCATTGCCACAGACATCTTTCTGGAACTTTAACACTGCCTTCCCAGAAACTACTCCCTCTGGAAATGATCTTGTATTTCACAGACGTAGATGCACGACTGCTGGTATTTCCACAATTTCTCAATCACTGCTACCCTTGAAAGAAGCCAGTATAAACTCCTAGCAATCCCAACTAAGTCACAAAGTCTACACAGGTGATACATTTACTCCTGATAATTTTTCACAGGCTGATAAATATTTGCACTATTTTGATTTACAGCAACACTGCACTGTTAGGCTGTTTGTAAGGTCTGACTACCTGATACTTTGGGAGATTGACTGGTCTAGAAGCTGTGCCAAAGTGATGGAGACCCAGATAGTTTAATCATTTTCTAAGCTTTGTCACAGGCCCTGCACATGGGACCTCACAACAGCCCCATGAGGTCAAACACGTCACACAGCTTGCTGGTGCTTCTGTTTCCTTTTGATCTGTCGTCTATCTCATTTATTTAGATAGCCAGTTCTGCAGAACAAGGGCTTCTTCTTACAATAAATACATTCCAAATCACAGGTGTTGTTTCTAGACACCATTAAAGTACAATAGAAAACATAAAAATAGAGCTGAGCTATTCTGCATGACTTATCCACAGTGTTAGGCTGGAAAGGCCCAGGAAGTAACATCAGAAGGACATGTCAAGGACAGAATTAAGGATGAGTAGATTGCTTATCTGAATGTCTAAAAGCAAATGAGAGAGCGCACCTTACAGTCATCAAATTCACTTAAGAGTCAAACAACTAACACATGACACATATTGTTGTGGATAAAGGACTGACTTAGTCACCAAAATGATTTAACTAATAAATACTGGTGGCTGATCTAGAGAATGATCCAGTTTCCGCGTGACCTCAAAGACTTTTTGTTTTCAAACTCTTAAAGAGGAAGGAAGGAAAATTTCTTGCATAGGCTGCAAAGGAACATACTAGGAAACAGGAACAACTGTCTAATCCCAATACAGATAAATATCAATATCTGCTAAATCTCATGCAAGTAGCTAATTTGTAATAGCCCTGGGCAGGCAGGGACTAGTCACCAGAAAACAAAAGTTGATCTTTATGTAAGGCTGGCCCTAGGATGGAAAAGACAGTAGGGCAGCAAGCCTCAGGCAGGCTAGGAAAGGCCCAGGTGCAGCAGGTTTGTTTAATGAATTCTTGTACTGAACATTTCCGTTAAAAAAATATTAAACTGTGACCTTTCACTCATCAGCTGACAGATTCTACATCAGTAAAACAGACAAAACAGCCTGTAGAGGGTGAGGTACTTGTTTAGAGTAGTATGATTATCAAATGGAGGATTTATTGACCTCTGCAATTAAGATACAACTGCCACAGTTGTACCTGCCAGTCACTGGGTTTGGACTTTCAGGAATTTTCTTCTACTTTGAAAGCTTTCTGCACTAGACAAGAACAAAATACCTGTTAAGAACTCAGAGACTCTTCCTTCATGGGTTCATTATGTGCAGCCCCAAGAAATGCTCAAGCAATACCTCCTGGAACGAAGAGTGTGGTGTCTGGCATACTTCTCCCTAAACTTTTGTTTGTTTGTTTGTTTTCTTTTCTCACTTGGGTTTATTCAGTCCTTGTTTTTACTTTTGTATTCCTCTATTCTCTTTTCTCCTTCCCTGACCTGCTATTCTCTTCTACAGTTTTAGCTATGGCATTAACACAAAAAGGAGATATGGGATGTGAATGTTAATCAATGTATGCCAATGACTCAGAAGTCATTACTATAACTAAGCCTAACCTCATTACACACTGCAAATCAAACAGCTACATACTCCTCAATACTGCTGTTCTGCTACACAGTGAAAGAACAGGCTATGTCCCAAAGTTGGTGTTCTTTGCATTTTCACTGTTTACTGCAGAATAAACTCGGAGTTACTTGTTCACACAGCAATTCCAATGAAATAGAAAAATACCATAGCACCTACAGAAGAAATAAAATCATGCGGTTCTTGGGATTATTTTTTACTGTTCTGAGCCTGATCTCTCAGTGCTATGACACTACAAATATTAGACCAAATTATGATTCTTTACTTTATCTCACATCACTAGCAAATCTTATGTATCTGAGATCAAAGTTAATCCACAGCAACATCTGGTTGTATGTTTGAATAAGCACTCTCAAAACAAAGGAAAGTTTGCAACAACACTAAAGTTAGTCCCTTCCTTTTAAACAAAAACTTCCCTACTACAAGAAAATGTAAAGCAGCATGGTTATGTTCTCCCAGCATATTACCAGGTATTTCTTACCATCTGTTTCCAAGAATTTCAGGCAATATGTGATTAACTTCACAGCTAATTGAATTCATCACAGGTGAAAACACAGCTTTGACAACCAGGTCAATGGGTCTGTGCTTAAATCTGTATTTACAAGTCCAAACATAGGCAAAGTTGTTTACAAAATATTGCCTATACTTCTAATAAGTTGAAGTATATATAATCTGCTATTTCCATAACTGCTGTCCGAATCACTTGTAAAAGAAAGATATATTTCCCAGCCTACAGTGCTCTCCCTGTGGAAGAAAATGGCACCTGAACAAAGAACTTCAGACAGATCCAGAAAGAGGTTGACCAGTTCCACTCACCTTCTGCAATATTGCTCTATGACTTGCTGCTTGGTACTTGCATCAAAATTCCATGCAAGTCTCCCTCTCAGAAGCTAAGTATCTGTATTTATTCACCATATACATTTGTGACCAAAGACAGGCAACTGGAAACAAACAACCGAGAACAGCAGTGCATGTGAGAGGGACTGTTGCAATGTGCTCTACACACTACTAAGAACTTTGAGCTGCCCCTAACACTGGACAGTGGAACTGGCACCGACTTTCACAGTGACATTATACCAGTGGAAATGGCAGCTGGAAACAGCTCCTGGTTTTCTACATGTCAATGCTGGGGTAGGAGACTGAGGACTTCCCTTTTGACTATTTTGGGTTTGGTCAAAAGGATAGAATGAAAGGACAAAGCATCAGGATCCAGTCCACACATAGCAGCTGAGTATCTGGGTCAGTGATTCAAGGGGCTTTCCCGTGGCAGAAGGGCTCTCTCCCAGCACTTTCCAGGGCTTTTGTGCATGGGGAAGCCCTTGGCACCTGCCAGCAAAAGCTCTGAGAGATGGGTCTCAAGACTTCATATCAACTGTCACCTTCCTGCTTCCCTGGTTTCTAGGAGAGCCAAGACAGACAACTAATTACTAGATCCAGGTCCACCATTGCCAAACAATACAGAGGGGCGGAATTTGTCCTTCTTGCTCAGGCTACCTCTACCAGTAATTGCTGTTGGTATCTTTTATATCCAGTTGGATAAGGAATGACCAGGCAGCAGAAAGAGCTCAAAACCTATCTGTTTTTTCTTGTAATTCAGGTTTTAGAGATTGCCCAGTCTTCTTCTGGCCCCTACAGTGAGTAGTTAAAACAGATAGCAAGCAATGAGTCATACCACTAACTGCAGAAGAATTGTATTAATTATTTATCCATCTCTGGGGTCTCTGCACTGCTTGGAGACAGTCTAAATCTCCTATCAATCATTTAACACGTTCCAGTTCAGTGCAGTTACATACGGCTCAGAGCACAGATCTTGCCCAGAAGAACATTTCACTTAGTGCTGTTTCTGTGGAGCCTCTTCCCAAGTCTCATGTATCTTCCCCAGCCTTATAACTTCTTGGCAACGGTTCATCTCCTTTTCACCTTAAAAAGGTGCCAGACTGACAGCATGCAAAACTGCAGTCTGATGTTTGCCTGCAGAGCAGGTACTGCCCAACAACAGAAGACTATGTTGTGTGATGCTGCTGAGATGATGAGCCTCAGTCCTTTTTACAAGGAGTAGTATTCAGAGATCAGATGGTTACACTTACAAGCTACGTCATTTCTCACCTTCTAGCTGAGAACGTGCTAGGTCCAGTGACACAGAGGTGGATTACCTATCTCTTTAGCACTAGTATCCTGCCTCTCCTGACTAAGCTAAATGCACAAAGAGCAAAGCAAGAGGGAAAGCACTAGCCCCAAATATGCTCCCTGGTTTCATGGCATTTAGCTGTGTGGTGCTTAAACAGTATGAATGTCTCCTCCACAAATTTGTTCATGGAAATCTTTGGCATCTGCACTCCTACAGCAGTAATTCCACGTTGATCTACATTTTGCAACAACTTTCATACTCCTTCCTGTTTTGAAAGTCTCACATGCTGATAGGCCAAAGAAGATAGACTCGTAGAATCATAGAATGGTAGGGTTGGAAGGGACCTTTAGAGATCATCTAGTCCAACCCCCCTGCAGAAGCAGGTTCACCTAGATCAGGTCACACAGGAACGTGTCCAGGTGGGTCTCGAAGACCTCCAAGGAAGGAGACTCCACAACCCCTCTGGGCAGCCTGTGCCAGGGCTCCCTCACCTGAACAGTGAAATAGTTTTTTCTTAGATTTAAGTGGAACTTTTTGTGTTCCAGCATCTGTCACAGACCTACCACAAGCTACAGTGCAGAATATAGCATCTCTGCAAATCTGCTTTACAGAACACCAGTGAAAACAAGTAGACTTCTCTATTTAGAGAGTCTAGGCATCTCTAAATGAAGACCTCTGTTGCTATGAGGAGGACGAGTGTTATAGTATAACAGACAGGCAACTATAAAATCATTAAATGACTACTTTTGTGTTATAGCTAATCTGGAACAAATACAAAGCACACCTTTAGAAATAGGCCTAGAGTCCTTTTCTGATCCTCCATTATTGATCTCAGAGTAACAGCTAATGGAACAATGTCACGGCACCACAACCCTCCCTCACAGAACACGCTTAAAACTCTCTTCTGTAGACATTCAGTGTTTCTGGAGTATTTGCAGTGACAGTTTACAAGCAGTACAAAGTGAAAAAGATTTAGAGATATTGAAAGTAAAATGCAGATGGAGAAAAACTTCTATTAAATGTTTTCCGAACAAACACGAAAAAGTTTTCCTGTAAAACGTTTTGAGTTTTCACTGCAAACCACAGTTATTTAAACCTAAATTGTAAACATGTGAGATTTCAGATTGTTTTTCCCTTTCCAGTTTTGTCAGAAATGTGACTGCATTAATAGAACGGCCTGTGTGAGTTATTTGGGTTTTTTTTTTTCAGAAGAACTTCTAAAGGCAAAATCCTACAGGAGAATCAATGATAGACACCTGGTTTCAAAGGTACAGTTATATGTCTGAACACCTTGGCATTGATTTATGTGTACAGGTTAAGTAGCTGTTGCTTTTTCTCCTCATGCAATTTCAAATTGCTTAAGTTTACTGAAAAGATTATTGGTTAGGTTTTATCTAGCCAGATCTGAGGAAACTGGCAGTGAGTATACCTATACTTCAGTGCTTTGGAGAGAGCCAAAGTGCTTCAGCCTGTATGAGAACCAGACAATATGTATTTTGCAGTTATGACTTCTGAAGAGTTGTCCCAAAGGAGACAAACATGGGACACTCAGTATTTCATGATCAAAGCAAGTCTCAACAGTTACTTTCTTAACTCATTTCTACAATATAACATAGCAATACACTTCAGGAAATACCATAGATTGATATTTGCCCATATTAAGTCTATTAGCTGTGCCTTAAGCAATAGCAACTGTTCCTTCTTGTACCAATTTCCTACCCAAATGTTTTAAAGAGTTCTTGTCTATATATTTTGAAACACATTATGAAAAGATAGTCTTTTTCTGATAGCTCTGGCATATTTCTCCACACTACCAATCACGGCAGGAACTTTCAGTTGTATCACAGACTTTTTCACAACTTAATTATGTGCATCTATCCTTAAGTCATGGAATTGTTTCAGCTGGAAGAGACCTTGAAGATCATGGAGCCTTTGTCCCAGCCCTAACAACCACTACACCATTCCCCTAAGTGTAACATCCAACCATCTCTTTAAACACCTCCAAGGATGGTGACTCTACCGCCTCCTTGGGCAGGCTGTTCCAATGCCTGACAACCTTTCAGTAGATAAATGTCTCCTAATATCCAGCCTGAACCTCTCCTGGTGCAACTTGAGGCCATTTCCTTTTGTTCTACTGTTTGTTACTGCTGAGAACAATCCGAGCGACAAGGTCTCTCCTGAGCCTTCTTTTCTCCAGGAAGTCAATGCATTCCTCATGATTACACAGGAGACCAGCTAGCAAATATACTATATGAAGTAATCAGTAGCAGTAACTGTGCTCTTGATGCAACGTGACAGCTCTTCACTCATTAACTTTCCAATAGAAGTCCTGGTTTTCAGAACTGTTATTTTTATTTTCAGCTTATATAGTAAGAAGTTAAATCTCAGCTGTCCTCGGGCAAAGCAAACATGAAGTCTATGTGCAATTGCAATATATAAAACTTTGTGTGGCTCTGTTTACCTCTGGGTGAACTGGGAATGACCTAACCAATGAAGTCCAGCTGGGGCAAGCTCAAATATCTCAATATTTTACCCAACTTTAAGTCATAAATGTCCAGAGTGCTCACATGATAGCTTTGTTACACCATTATTGAGATACCAGTCAAGGAGTATAAAATAGAATAGACTCATACTTAAGTCAGCTGTCAGACTGTTTGCTTGAGATGACAGTAAGTACTTTCCATACTTCAGGTACTTTCTAGAAGCACCTAAATCACATTTCAACTGCAGAAGAAAGGGGTGTGTCACACCTCCAATCATACCAGCCTAGTCTGGATTTTGACTGTTCAGTCAGGAGGTGGCAATAAAACCTCACTTCTACTCCCCTTCTTTCACCTCAATAAACCACCTTAGCAGTAAGACCTCACATATCATATATTCTTCAGTGCTGTTAGCTGGGCTCATTATTTAGACACATAAACTATTTGTGAATATCCTAGCAAAAAGACAACACAAGAATACAATTTACTTTAAGAAGTCCCTGGAACTTCAATCTAAAGTGACTGTCACCTCAATCTAAATCTGAACTCTTAGATTCAAGTTTATATACAGGACAGAGATGAAGGAGGTCGTGTCATACCCATGCTAGAGATGGAAAAGTCAGGTATAAACATTAACAAGGCTTCCCATGGCCACACACAGTGGCAGTGGCATAGAGATCAGTTCCAGTTTCCTGGTTCAGAATCCACTGACCTAAGCAGAACAGCATTTTTACTTTTATTTTTTAAACCATGGAAATGAAAAGCTTTACTGACTTGGATCCAAAAATATATCATACCTTGCTCCATATGCAAAAGTATTAATTAAAACTCATATTCTTCTACTATGTAGAAAACATGCATGTTCTATTGCATAGAAGAATATTTTGCACAAAAGCAGAGGATTGAGATTAAATAGAATGACCAAGAACAAAATACTGGACTAATTAAAAGAGAGGAATGAATCTCAATGCATTGAATACCCATGATAACACAAGATTTGTATCCAAAAGAAACCCTACCACATATGGTGTAAACTGAGCTTCATCTGCAGTTTAGTGAATGGGCTTCATGCTACCTCCATGAAAATTCATGCTGCACTTTTATTCCACACGATTTCTTCAGGGGCCAGTGACAATACTCATTATTAGTATTGTGCTTATTCACAGCTCTTTACACACACTTGCCTTGCCTCAGAGGACTGCCCTGAATCTGCACACTGTTAAGTTTTACAGATAAACACATAGAAGTTTCTGAACTGGGCACAGCAGTTCAGAATGGAAATACATTCATGCTGCAGATCTCACTGCACTGCAGTTTTCTCAGATAGCTTCCCATGAGCTAGTTTTGATGCTCACAGCAGCACGGAGGCCTATATAAGTTGCAAACTACCTTAGGAGCTCTGTGCTAATAGACTAGAGCTTTACCACAATGTACAGGAGCATACTGAAATGGGCAGGTCTATTTAGGTATCAAGGACACATCATCCTTAAAGCTAGGAGAGAACTGAACTGGACCATGAAGCTTTGGCTGTACCTGAGCTGAAGCCTTGCTTCTCAGTGGTTTCTGCTGCCCCTTTGGTTCCTTTGAAGATGCTCACCAAAAGCTGCCCCATTTGGTGCTGCTCCTGCTGGATCCTCGCTTAATCACCTCTCATTCCACATTTACATTTGGTTTGATGTTCCCCTGAGGAGGGACTCCTTCTCTTTCCAAGTTTGCTCAAGCATCCCTGTGTTCTCCTATAGACCTGTGTTACAGGCTGTGGAGCAACCTGTGGTATAAACACAACTGTACCCACAATCTCTAGGTGACCTAACACACATAGACTGTCACTCAGCTTCTCTAGCACTGTGCAAGAACTAAAATCAACAGACTTTTTAAAATTGCATCCTTTGCGTTTTGATATCTTACATGAGTTTATCATTACATCACCATGACATTATTTGCTTGACTGATGAACTGAAATCCATTTTTTAGGCTACAGGAATGTTAAGAAAACCATGACTACTAACACACTTTCCATAATCAGAGTATGTGGATCAACTCACTGTCATGACTCATCTATGATGCTATTTAGGCATTCTGAAGAGTAGGAAGAGAGTATTGCCTTGAACAATGCACAGATGGTCTACTTCACAGAGGAAAGAAATTATTATTTTCATACTTGAAGACAGCAGTTTGAAATTCAGTGAAGCATTGTAACAGATAAGCTCGAACTGCTGACATTCGGAAGCAGTTAAATTGTTCAGCATCTAATGCTGCAGGCATAAACTCAGTCTGGCAAAACAGTTTCTCTCTAGTTTATTGGGAGGTTAATACAGGATTGATTGTGATGATAATGGTTTTCAGGTTCAGCTCTTTGTTAAAAGGTCACAGCCACAAGCACAAATATACTATATATCCCATGCATTGCCAGTATTTCCATAATTTATCAGCAATAATAAGCACAGTTATTCCATTTTTAGAAGTGGTAGTAGAGGTCATAGATGAGAAAAACCGTCTCTCGTGAGTTCTTGCTGAGTATGCTGTTTTTTCTTTCACAAGTCAGGCTTGAAACAAGAACAGAACGCATCCAGATAAGCATATGCACAGTGCACAGGTGAATGCTTTAATTTTTGTTTTGCTTTTGTAAATAAAATGCACCTCAAAAATATTAGCTAAAAAAATTATTCTAAAGTATTGAGGAGAGCACCGAAAGTGTTTCTTTGCCATACTTGGAAGAGAATCTCACAGAAGCCAAGAGAAAGAAAAATGGATTTTTTTACTCCTCTCCAAAGAAAAGGAAAAAAAAAAAATCTTGTTGCAATCCCTCAGTTTTCCTAATTCTCACTCTTTCTTAATTCTTCCACTCAGAAATTTAATCCATAAGCATTTCTTTTTATAAATGTTGTATATATGGTACACATAATTAACACCCCATGGAGGTAAAGATACGCTGTCCCAATGGATTCTACTGATTCTAGTAATGAACTGTTAGAGACTAGTTTAGGGGAAAGGGACCTAGGGGTCTTAGTGGACAGCAGGATGACTATGTCGTGGCCAAGAAGGCCAATGGCATCCTGGGGTGTATTAGAAAGGCTGTGGTTAATAGGTCGAGAGAGGTTCTCCTCCTCCTCTACTCTGTCCTTGTGAGATCACATCTGGAATATCGTGTCCAGTTCTGGGCCACTCAGTTCAAGAAGGATGGGGAGCTGCTGGAGAGAGTTCAGTGCAGGGCCACAAAGATGATGAAGAGAGTGGAGTATCTCCCTTGTGATGAAGGGCTGGGGCTCTTTAGCTTGGAGAAGTGGAGACTGAGGGGTGATCTCATTAATGTTCACAAATATGTAAAGGGTGGGTGTGAGTAGGATGGAGCCAGGCTCTTCTCAGTGATGGCCAATGATAGTACAAGGGACAATGGGTACAAGCTGGAACATAAGAGGTTCCAGAAATATAAGGAAAAACTTCACTGTGAGGGTGACAGAGCACTGGAACAGGCTGCCCAGATGGGTTGTTGAGTCTCCTTCTCTGGAGACATTCAAAACCTACCTGGACGAGTTCCTGTGTGACCTACTCTAGGAGGTACTGCTATAGCAGGGGGGTTTGACTGGATGATCTTTCGAGATCCCTTCCAACTCTTAACATTCTGTGATTCTTATTCTGCTGGTAAAGACCAGCAGAAAAGGCAAGGTAAGACCTGGGAAACCTGAATCTTTGATTCAGATGGATTTTGAAGTGTTATACAAATTGCTACCGATAGATCTCTCCCATTTAGTGAGTTACAAAGCTCATAACCAGGTTATAAACCACACCACTTGTACAGCAAGACGGTCAGTTTATCTGGCTATCACACTTACTCAGATCATCACTTATTTTAAAAGTAGTTGCTCAGACTAGGAAACTGGGAAAGACTAAATATTTGCTCTTAAAACACTAAGGTCTTGAACTCAAACTTTCCACATCTGAAAATTAATGTCCTAATTATTGCTGGCATTTATAATTTCCATCTTGTGCTTGAGAAATTTCCTAATATATTTTGACTAAACTGATGTGTTTCCTGTAAGATGCAGCCACAGTTCATATTTTACAGCCCAAGTTTTCATCAAAATATTCACAGACAACTCTCCTTTTAATATAATTTGTTCTGTTAATGATAAAGCTTTTCCTGTAACTCTAGAAGCAAAGACTGGTTGAAAGGCTCAGTCACACTCAGGGTTATTTTGGTTTCTTTCCACCTGCACCCACAGTTTTGCAGCCATGTCCAGAGTGGCACTTGAGAAGATCTCAAGCCAAGGCAGGCTCTGGAGACTGCCTGCTTCAAGGGGCTGTGGCAAAAGCATCTTGACATTACAGATATTTAGGTTCAAAGGCAAAGGCTAACTGCACCCTCAGCTTCTTCCCCAGTGTTGTCCTGGATACAAAAAAGCAACAGGGCAGAAGTCATACTACAGGCCCAGTCAAAGAACATAAGGTTCCTGATTTCTCTAGGAGATGCTGCCTTGAAGAAACACAGAAGTGAATACATCCACCTGTGAAGGAAATCATAGTTGAACTAGTAGGAAACACAGAAGGAGGAACATCATCACAAAAGCAACACCGAACAGAGAATTTTACCTCAACTGTAAGAAGGTACAACATTGTATTACCACAAAAAAAACCTTCTATGGTCTCCAAGAACCTCATGCTAAAAGGGCCCTGAGGAAAAGGAGTGACAAATATTCCCGCTCATAACACCAGTGTGTGACTTCTGCCCAGCAACAAGAGATAATTAGCCACAGCACATTGTTCAGTTTAGTTTGTGTACCCAGGTGTCTACTCATCTGCTCATCTTCTTGGCAACATAAATAAGAATGGAAAGCTGAACATCTGAAAATGTCATGCTCTTATGCTAAGTTAAAGGTGCTTTCACTTAGTGCTGTAATGACACTGACAGTGTACTAATATAGAAAGCAAAGTAAGACATAAACACTACAGGAATGCAGACTGCAAGACAGGAAAGCTGGGGGATGATGGAAGCATATAGATAAAGCAATAGCAAGTTTGTTGAGCTACTCACAAAAATGGCCAGAAGCTCTACAAATGTAGTAAGTCTGATATCCAAATTCAGAAGTCCTTGTTCAATCCTCTATAATACCTATATCTTCTTACCAGGTTCCAAATTGGAGTCTGAGTAAAAGTGAGCTAAGAAATTAGAGTTTGGCCATGTGATTCAGAACATAGCAGCCTATGATCAGGGGAAGCTTTCTGACGGTGAAAATGCAAGGGCAAACCTCTGTGAAACACTATAAAAAATAAATGAAGCATAAAGAGTAGTCCATGATCTCCTGCCAAGAAAATGGAATTTGTGACCCTATGACTTGAAGAGATGACAGTCTGAGAGATCTTCGTTTAATGAGTGACGTTTAGGATGTTTAGTAGCCAGACTTTAGCATGCCTCAGGCCTCATGCCAATATCCCTGTAGTCAGAAGGAATTACCAGCAACTCTATGAGTTTTAAGCATGAAATAAATAGAAATATTTAAACCAAGATAAAAATATTACCTCCGTGATCCTTGGCACAGGGAGAAGGAGAAAAAACAATTCCTCCGGAAATCCTTGTAACTGTGGTAAAGTCAAATGAAACTGGAACTAAAGAAAGCACAGTATCTTTTCCACTTAACAGCCTTCCAAAGACCAGAGAGCATGGGCAGTTGCTATTCTCGGCCAAAACTGAATAGAAAGAATTGGAAAAGATAAAAAATGAAAACTTCACAGCAGTAAGCACTGGAGTTCCAAGGAGAATAAATGCACAGCTCTCATACAGAAATGGCTATAGGGAATTTCTGTTAAAATTTTTGGTAAAGAATCACCTAATATTTGTGTGTCAGCATTCCTTATGGAAATGATGAATCAGAGAAAGCGTAAATTGGTCTAGAGACTTAATCTACCTGGCTGGCCCCTATACGCACCAGAAAATCATCTTTTTTAGCTACACTTATGACAGCCATATCCAGACTTGGTGTTTGAAAACTTGTTTGCTGTAACACTCTAGTCAGCTCCTAGTTGACTCTAATCATTGTTGTTTTTCCAACAATTCTTCTGTCTGTAATTGTCTTCAACACATCACCCTTGAACCTGCCCTAAAGAAAAACCAGCTGGGGTCAATTCTGAACGATTGATCAGTATCAGATACATATCTTCCTCATGAGAAAAATTTTCATTGAATTTTAATGCTTGCATGCAATCCTTCATCTCCAACCACAAAACACAGAAGATAAAATGAAACTCCACCATCATTAAGTGTACAATCTTGAAAGTTCATGAGTGCCCATAATTCCATTTGGATTTCCATTTAGGATTGGACCAGTGTTCCGCGAAGTACACCACCTATCAAATACATAAGTTCTTTTCAAGTGATACTAAATCTAGTTTCCTTGTATCATCTCGGTGATCTCATGCTATAAGTACAAGCACACAGAGACTGCATTACCAGAGAAAAACAACAGGAAGGAACTTTTTGAAACACTCTTGATGATTCCATTATGTTGCTCTTTCTAAGAAAAAAAACCTATAAAGTTGAAAAGCTGTCAGCTCGCATCCTGAATGCCTACTAGCAAAGTCATTAGGATCCCATTATCAAATGACAGTGGCAGAACAGCTTTAGTGCAATACAGCAGAGACCCACTGATTGTCTTTCAGCATTAAATTGTAACAGGAGTATATGTGGCAGCTTCCTCTGAAGCTGAAGCAACAACGAAAATGAGACAGTTTTAATACAACTTCTACAGCTTTTCAACATACAGAATTAAAGACTAATTTAAACTAATACTGCATTATGGACACTAAAGCCTACCAACAAGGGAGTCTAGTACCTTTGCAGTCCATTTTTTTCAGCCTGCCCAAGTGGTAGTATTTAAGTGTCTATTATGTAGCAAATCATAATATCTGAACAAAGTTAATCTCCTTTGTGAGGGGAACATGGATATGAACGACCTGTGTCACTATATTCCAGTCCAGACAGGCTGGAGTGTATCAGAAATACTATGAACTGCTAATGAGCAGAGCTTCACTTGGCAACACAAAGCACCAGTATGAAAGGACGCTCTGCAAGACAACATTTACACTTGGATCGTACACTTGAAGGTTTTGACTCCAAATCCATACACCATCTAAACAGATATTTTACTTCCAGTATATACCCAAACTTCAGTATTTTTCTGAAAGTGGGTGGCAGATGAGAAGGTAAATAACATTTGAGTTATTTAATCAAGGAAAGACTGTTCTTGATGAAATATTTTTCTTACCTCTTCTAAAACAACCCAATCAATAATCTTTCTTATTTCCTCTCTGTTCCACTGGACTGCAATAGCAAGATTATTTCTCCCCTAGTATTCATTATAGTTTTATATTTACTTAAGCTTCTTCCTGTGACTAATCCTTGAAAGAATCTACTCTTCTCTTCAGTGCTAGTATCCTCTAAAATGATTATATGGCAAAGCACACTCTATATCTGTTGTTCACATATTGTGGATTGCATCTTTTTAAAAATATAAGCCCATGCTAAGGCCTAGGTACTGCCACTGCTAAGGGCAGGGTTAGAAGCACAGAGCTGAGAAGAAAGCTAATTCTTATCCGGTTTTTTGATCTGGCTTCCAGTTAATGCAACAGGATTGTCCACTGGCCTCAGATACAGCAGAAATGTCTATAAAGGGACAGAGGTGGTGAACACGAAGCACTGATAGTAAAGGCTACCTTCACTGCCCTCAGTACAAAGAATAAAGTTTGTTGGAAACAACAACTGCCCAGACAACCATCTTTAATCCAAACATAAAAAACAATTTATGTCCAGATGCAGTGCTAACATTAGTAAAGGTCTGAAAGGACACCATCATTAATATTGCTGAGAAAATGCTTTGTGCATTTTCCGATAAAACATCTACAGCAGGTATATAAATAGAAAACAAAACTGAAGCTTGTATAATTATTCCAGAACTATAACTTATTCCTCCAAACTACTTCTGGAAGGGATTGCTATATGAAAATATTATATATGCTTAAGACATAACCTAATAGGGTATGCAAAGATGGATTCAGCTTCATATGAGCATCCAGACAGTTGCTTCAAACAGACCATAGACTTAAATAACTTAATGCATTTGTCAAGAAATCCCTTTAAAATTACTTGGAAGGAAACAGAAATTTAAATAGCTGTGATTCTATGGTACAAAAAAAAGGGCAGTGCACTACCACTAATGAAGCTATAGCTGAAACTCAAATCACTGAAGCAAGAGTGAGTCTTGTAACCTTCCATATAAGAGAATTTCATTCTGCACCACACAAAGCAAGGTGCTTTTGCATAAGGCATCTAGGTCATGACATGCAGCAGCAGATCACAGTGCAGACCAGAGCCTTACAGGTTTCCTGTTCAAAGCTCAGTGAGTCCTGAGCTTTGTGCATAGGCTTCTGTAAAGTAAACATCATGGCTAAACAGTGCATTACCTGGTTGTCAAGCTTAATCAAGCACAGTCCTTACCACAAATCCTGCAAGTCATGACATCCAGTGCTATCCCCTATAGACACCCCAGGTAGCTCAGATAGCTTCCAACACTAGCTCTGAGCTTCCTGAACAGTTATTGTTTCATTTCAGGGGAAAAAAAAAAGAAAAATTAAAAAAAAAGGAAAGGTTAAAAATGAAAATCATGTCAGAACTGAATATTTCACTGAGACAGTCAGCTGGAGTGCTCAAACCCAGTCCCAAACCAGCACATACAAGTGACAAAAATCACGAACATGTCCCATTCAGCTGCCAACAGTTTCAGCTGGCACTGCACACCTTTGACCATAATACTGACAAAAATCTGTGATATGAGAAGTGCTGACAGTGCAGCACAACCAAAATAATAACACCATTATAATGAGTCTAGTAATTTAGAGAGGGAGTGGTATTTCTTTTCAAATCCTCATATGCAATCAGACTATGATTATTAGAATCCAGGCCACGAGAAAGTTAGGAAAAATATCCTTCAACACAGAAATTCCCCGATACAGCTACAAGGAGCATCATGGATGTTTCACAATTTTCATAGAAAGCACCTTGTACTCAAGAACGCTGGACAGATTACACTGTGCTTCAGCTGCAATATCCTCATGCTTCACTCAGGTTTAGGGTCTCAGTCCTGCACAACTTACTCCCATGTTCATCCTTACCTCTATGAACAGTCCACGCAAGTTCAATAGACCTGTTTGCAACCAAATCTTAAAACACACAGGAATCTTTACAAGACCAAGGGGCAAGAAAGCACATTCCCACACTCTTGAAAGATGTGCTGTTACTGGTAAAATATGGGTTTTTTTAACTGATCCTGGCCCAAAGCTACAGAAAACCAGAACAGGTTCAAATAATGTTTTCAGTGCCACACATTTGTCACTTCTCAGTGCATAACAAAGAGTCATGCTGGGAATCCATGCAGATTTAGACATGGGTTGGCAGTCCCATTGTAAACTCCTGTTACTACAATAAACTGTCTTTGAAAGGGAAAAATAATTAGGAGAAAGAGAATTCACATGGTATGAAAATATACAGCATGAATGAGCATTGCTATTTATCTCTCATACTCCTGCCTGTCTGTTTTTGATAGACACGTGCTCTATTGTAGACTAACTGGAACTGCTAAATAAAAGAATGAGAATCAAAAACAATATTATTTAATTTCTATTAGACTATTCAGAATATAAGTAGAGAAGATGACAGCAACATAAATTAGAAAGGAATAGGAAATAGCAGGATATGGAGAAGAGTAAAACAGGGACAAGGTCATTTACCCAAGCAGTTAGTTAAGGAGGGTATTTCAGAGAGAAGCAAAACCTAGACTCAGGATTGAGAAAGAAGGACAATAACTCTTCCTGCCTGCCAACACTGCAGTTACAGAAAACACCAGATAAGCATCATTATGGTCTGAAGGTGTGGGAGAGGATTTTGCTGCAGGCAGCTTTAGCCTTGAGGCACAGCTCTCCCCTTGAAGCACACCGATAAACAGCCTTGAGAAAGAAGTGATAAGGTGAAGAACTGAGGCACAAAAATAGGATGCGAGCATACCAAAGAAGTAGCAAGAAGGTGCATGAACGATACAGCTTATCCAATCGTTATGCTAGCATAGGTGCATGTTTTGAGATTTTTACCCAATTAACTTACAATAAACTGTGTGTGGTCGGGGGAATAAGGGTGTATTAAGGGGAAGCTTTGTCCATAAAGGTGTGGGTGTGTGTCTGCTGCACCAAGTGCTGAACCTGTCTCTACGAGTGATTCTTGGCCGCAGCAAACCCAATGACCATACTGAGCTATTCTGGTGACACTGAATTCTCCTCAAATGATAGCCATCAGGAGCAACTTCAGTGAAGTCAGTGGAAACTACAGTATAGCAGAGTGGTAAATTCAGAGCAGCCCAGACATCTGTTCAAGAATGGAAACTTGTGAGAGAAGTATCACGGAAACCAACAGCCTGGTCTGAATCAAGGGAAGCTGCAGCCTTCACTTCGGGAACCACATAGCACTCAGCACCTGCCTAGGAATGTGTGCACAGAGAGTTGGAGAAGCTAATTATCTCTCTTCTAATTTGATGGCAGAGGGCAGATAAGGGGTTCACACACAAAGCGTAACAGCTAATAGTATTACCTTCCTTTACTCTGCACGACCTGAGGGCACTATCACCACTGCTCACTTAACATATTGAAGGTCTTCCAGAAAGATCCTTCCCCCTGTATAAAACTCACAGCTCTTAGACTAATGGGTCTTAAAAACACCTGACCCTTTTCTTAATACATGGAAAGTACGGTTTAAGTGGTTTGAAGCTTCCCATTTTGAAGTGAGAGAGGGGAAAAGGGACAAGAAAGAAGAGTTGGAGAAGCTGCAGCCACAGAGGAGCATATCAGGACATATGTAGCTGATCACCTGTATAAGAAAAGTTGTTAGTGGTACTGTGCCTGATGGTTGTGGCCAAAGGCAGATTTTAACACAAAAGAACAAAACAAACTGTGGAAGAAAGAGATTACATAGACCATTCCTACTGTGTGCACAGTGAGTAGTATTTTTGCTGATTTTAGTAGAAGTGAGATCAGTAGCATTGCCATTCAGATAATGAAAAAGTGGGGAATCAGGTGGGAGGGAGAACATGCACACACTAAAAAATTTCTACTTGAGGACAAGACTAGACAAAGAATGTCCTATCTCAGTATAGGGCTTATGGAGCAAAATAGAGAGAGTTGCAATTGACAGACTGTAATAAAATATGTAAGAATTACTGGAATTAATAAAGGCATTTTCCTGACATGGCAGGCAACAACCAAATTCAGGATTTTCTTCTTTGTGTAACTGAATTAAATTTTTCAAGTCTCACTCCAGATATGTAAAAACTGTCATCTTCTGCTTACACGATGCCTACAATAAAAATAGCAAACAGAAAATTACTTTTGCAATTAAAAGCTCCCTAAAGGAAGATATTGCTAATCTGAGCTGCTGTGGGAAGAACAGTCAGCTGTTACACTCTTATTTAGAAGTGTTGGACATGGAAACAATAACAGTTAAATGCATGAACTTGAAGTGATGGACCCTTTCCAGTTCTCTCTGGTAGACACAAGACAGCAGAAACTGCATTTCCCAGGTGGCAGGTAGCCAGCTCCCTGCTACTCTGAGGTGCTTAAAAAGCAGCACCTCCTGGGACAATTTTCTTTTTGAAGGTCTAGAACTGCTCTGCTCTTCTTTCCCTTCTTCCCTGAGCAACTGGTTGCCAGTTAACTGCCAACAGCTGTTACCCAAGACTTCCTGAACTAAAAGACACTACAGACTGTGTCCAGATCTTGCTTAAAGAGAGACATGCAGCACAGTTCCACTGAATTTGCAGCCAGGACTTGTATGGTGTGAATCAAGATCAGAAATGGAGTCCAGGAAAGTGTTGTGAGTCAGACGTGGCAACATTCAGAAAAGCCATAAGGAGAAAAAGGGCTCCCACTGCAAACTCAGTAGATGTGGGAAAGTTCACTAGCAGAAGTGCAGTCTGCAGACAGTT
Source organism: Colius striatus (assembly GCF_028858725.1). Taxonomy (NCBI): domain Eukaryota; kingdom Metazoa; phylum Chordata; class Aves; order Coliiformes; family Coliidae; genus Colius; species Colius striatus. The sequence continues at coordinate 28,709,780 of NC_084765.1, read as the reverse complement.
ACAATGCCTGGCACTTCAAAATGCCGTCAGAGAAAGAGGCAGTTATCACAGAGTAAATCCACGAGGCCACATTTTAATACAACCTGTTCTCTTTCCACTCAAGTGAAGTTCTTCTGGATTTAAACGAGTAGCAGGGAAAGCATAATCTGCCCCAAGTACAACTATTTCCAATAGGATGAGCCAACAGGAACCATTCCAGTCACTCGTGGTCCATCTGGGGTGTTCAGGGCTTTTTGGCCTCCAATAGTTTCTTTTCCAAATGTGCCAGGAAAGCTTCCTAGGACCTGTCATCTGCTAAGTTGAAATCTTCCAGCACTCCCCGAGGCTCAGTTAGAGGACAGAACTGAATACACATTTTTAGATGGCTCATAAACCCTATAGACCTGAGTATTATCTTCCCAGTGGATGATTTTATAACATGAACCAGGACCTCATGAGGAATTGCTCAAAGCCATGCAAGATATTACTTGCTTGTGTCACAGCTGGAAACATCCTTTTACTGTGCCAGTTTTTGTACTTTGAGATTCTTCACTGTTGCTCTGTTTTCAAGAGAGCAGAGAGGTTTTAAGAGCTCTTGGAATATCTCAGTATTTGACAGGAAACAAATCTGTCTAGGATTTTTTTTTTTCAAAAAAACCCCAGAAGTGAAGCACACAAATTCACTGCTCAATATAACGTTCCTTCCATTTCAGAAAAGTTTCAAGAGTGTTATAAAAACACACACACAGGCATTCAGAGAAATAGCAACCTAAAGTACAATTCATCACCATAAATCAGACACTGAGAAATCTCTGATAGCTCTAAAAGCAATTACACTTTCTCTTGGTAAAGGCAAGCTTCATTGGCAAGGCATACCGTTTTCCTACTAGTCATTGGAAATATTTTATAAGCAGTTTGTAAAGACCCTTTTAAAATCCTCTTATATTGTTAACATACATTTTTTTAAGGCCAATAAGTCAAAAAGAAAATCATAAAATGCCATTAGATTAGAGTACTACCAGAAGTACTCTAATAGCACAAAATTCACAAGCATTGCATATCCAGGCATAATACAGTTAGCTCTGCAGTAAGCAGCATACAGTTAGACTACTGTACTGGGATATTGTTGTGGTTTAGGCCCATCAGGGAACAAAAGACCACAGTTAGCCTCAAGTACCAAAGACCTGAGGATTGCCAAATGGCAGGGAGAGCTTAATTGCTGCTTAAGGTCCAGGACAAAACAGATCAGGCTACTGGGCTTGGGGAAGAAAACAGAAAATCATTTAATGCAACATCAACTAAAGCATAACCACAAAACCCCAAAACATAACCAAAACAAAACAACACAGAGTGGTACAACAATGAAGAGTCCGACCAGCCCTTTAAGACCACCTTCTTTCCCCCTAAATGACCCAGGGGGGCAGGGAGTGGGGATTTCAGTCAGTCTGTTCCCGATAGCTTCTGCCATTTGTCTCTCCTCAGGGCAGGTGGCTCTGCACCCATCCTCCCTGCAAGGCTGTGGGGTAACTCACACACACGACAGCCCTGCACAGGCTGCTCCAACGTGCATTTATCCCAAAGGCTGCAGCTCCTCTGTGCCTCTCGTGTGGGGCTGCTCTGGAGCCCGCAGGCTCTCCAGCACAGCCTGTGCCATGGCTGCCTCCTCACACAGTCCCTCGCCCGGCCAGGTGCCTCACACGGAGCTGCTGGTGGCTCTCAGTCCTGCCATGGCCCTGCATGGGTTGCAGCAGTACAGCCTGTGTTCTCACCACGGCTTGCAGAGGGGTCTCTGGTTTGATGTTCCTCCTCCCTTTCTCCTGCTCTGACTGTGGGGTCTCTGTGGTCGCCTCCATCTTGTATCACTCTCACACCTCCTGCCAGCACTTCAAATTCCTGTCCCTAAATAGTGATGGCAGAGGCACCAGATTGGCCCAGCCAGGCTGGAGGTGGATCTGAACCCAGGAGCCAGGGGACAGTCCAAAAACTCTTTACCAGGTCTTCACTGCAACCCATTCCCCTTGTTACCAAGCCAAAACAGCTCCTTGCTAAACCATGACAGATATCTAATTGCTTTGCCTTCCATAAGGAAGTTGAAGGTAAACATGGGACTATTACTTCCTTTCGACTATTGAATAAAAAACCAAAACCCAGGACAGAAAGATCATAGATCACAGAATCTTAAGGGATCGCCTAGTCCAACTTCGAGTCAAAGCACACAAAAATCCAAGACACCAGATAAAATCCTATTCATCTTCCACTTACAGAAAAGCATATATTTAATCAGTGTGTCTAACTACTGCTTTTCTGTAACCATTTTTCTTACTACGTCTTTGTTTCTGACTGCTCTGAAAGTTACTCCAATAGACAGTCTTGGTACTAAAATTAGCACTTGGACTACTTGGATTCTGAGAATCTACATAGCACTTACAATTTTGCTTATAGCTGAGCATAGATGTATCGGAGGGGCTCTGCCAAACTACTGGCATTACCAGTATTGCTGCCTGCCAGCTTACTGGACATTTTTGCTGCACTGCAGACATAGCTGTGATTGCAAAAGAAATGCGTGTAGCACAGCACTGGACTTATACTCACGTTTTAGGTCTAGTCTACAGGATAGATGCAAATGTCAGACCTCTTTGAATCTCACATGTGGCTTTCCATACTTGGTTTGGACTAGTATCTATTCTTTTTAGTATGTAACAATTCAGCTTGGAAGTATCACTCGTTCTTTTCCTTCCAAAGTGCAGAATTTGCTTCCTCCTGAAACACAACTGTGAAATATCAGTATGTAAAGGCAATGCATCACCCCAAACCACCCGCAGAGCTGTGGTAGCCTTTTTTGTTTGACTGATACCTTTAAAACCTGTTCAGCTTAATGCATATATCTGCAGACAGCAAATGCACACTATCTGCCTCCCTGGAGATTTAGCTTTTCTTTCATCTTTATTGTTCTCTTAGTGAGACTAAAAGCTTGCTTTTTTTTTTCTTCCCTTTGTGAAAGGAAACCATACAAATCCCATTTTCCCCTGAAACTACATAAACTTTTACAAGCAGCCTTCCTCCCTCAATAAAAATATTAATATTCAGTTTCAGCACCTGCATTTGATTATCTCTCTCTGCCACATCTGACGTATTTTTTTCTAACTCCATCCTCTTTTGCCTATTCATAAATTAAAAGAACAGAGCTCCTAAGAGAGTAAAAGACAACAGTTTTCTGACATTACTATTCCATCAGGTCAGCTGGTTTTTTTTTTTTCCTTTTACCTCAGTATCTTTAGCTTAAAAACCTGAGAGAAAAAGAGAGGCTATGGAAATCTAAGCATACATATATTGCTATTAAAGAGGTAAGAAGAAACTTCAAAACAAAGAATGAGCCTCTTTCACACATAGAAGCTTTGGCATTTTAGCTACCCTATTCAAGGTAAGATAAAAGTAACTATCCCCAGGTATCAGTGTGTATGTGAAGGGATGCTTCAAAAAGGCTTATTCCTGCACTGAAAGTTAATTTGATTAAAATAGCAGAAAATTGCCTTTTCTCAGATTATATATTGCCAACTATCAGTTTATCAGACAAATGTAAAAATAGAAACACTTTTCTCCTCTGATACACTGATTTTGCTCTACTGGTATGAAAACCTGCAGATGCAGGGAGGTCTAGAAGTGCTGTTTTGAGCAGAACAATCTATTCTTCAGTTCTTAAATTATCCCCTACCACTAGCAGTCTTGGAATTTGCACTCATCCACATTTTAAGGCTGCACTTGTCATCCTCGGGAACACTTTTCTCGTTATATGTGGATATATAATTTCAGAAGCTTACAGTCACTCTGGGATTGGCATGTGGTGTTATATGAATAGACTGATCTAGAAACAGTTCTGTTCACACGGCCATGGGAAATCTCACAAGTGCTGCTGCTTTTTGAGTTAGAGCAAGTTACAGCACAAGGATCATACATCATTGTTTCCACAAAATCAGCAGAAGAATAAGAGCAGTCTTACTGATATCAAAGCTGATGGTGAGATGTCTTCAAGGTGCAAAAAGGAAAGTAAAGCTAACTTGAGAGAACACTTTATTGGATAGTAAAGGCTGAGGGGAAAAAAAAAATCTTTTCTCCTCTGTATCAAAAATTCAACTGTTGGATAGTTTTGTGAGGAAAGTGTATCAAGAAAACCCATTTCTCTATTTATTCCCAACAGAGGACACAAAGAAGCAGATCCCTTGCCCAAAGAGCTCTCTTTAAATCCCTCAGTGCAAATCCATCCCTCCTGAGTGTGAGCAATTCTGTCTTTCAGCTTTATTCTCTGGTCTTAATGCTGATGTTAGCAAAAGGACACAATCAACCACGTGCTTGCCACAAGGAAGTGTGACCTGTGCTGCGTACTACACTCAAATTACTTTTAGGCAATATTGAGCCCCACAATCACTTCAAACGTGAAGAAAAACTAAACCAATACCAATTCAGCAGTTGAAGAACAGAAGCAATTCTTGCCTTGGTATTTTGAATATGTGAAACATTAGGAAGAGCTTTGCTGAAGTAAAATATAACAGGAGGCACTGAGGTACTGTCAGTCTCCCCAAAACACCAGGAACAGCTATTTTGCAGTGTCTTCATCACCACTTCATATATTCCTTCCTTGGAGATCATCTCCCTACTTCATACCTTCTCTTGGTTCACAACAGGATGAGCAGCATCATCTGGATTTGTATGCAGATTTTATGTTTCTTCATCTCATGGGTGCACTGATATGAACACCTTCTGTTCTGTACTAAAAACATGAAGGTACATTTTTGTGAGAGCTTGCTATGAGCATGAAAAGGTTTCAATATTGAGTTTTGCTCTGATGCAAGGAATCAGAATTCTGCATAAACCATTTCTGTAGTTCTCTCTGTGTGTGACTTTGTGATCTCCAGTCATTCTCAAATTTTCTAGCAGTACAACCTTTTCCTTCTTTATTCAGACTAGTTTTGGTTGTGTTCCCAAAGTTTCCAATGGACAAAGGAATAGAGTATATGTCAGCACCTTGGCAACATGACACTAGGAGAAAGAGTTGAAGGGAAGTTCATGAAGAGATGGGAATAATGTTTCTCTTCAACCTGAGGTACAATACATATAAACCTTCTCTGCTCCCCAGTAGCTTACAAAAAAATGCATGCAAACCACAATTTCTCAAATGTCAATCAGAAAAGAAACACAATGGAAAACACAGCACCTTACACAGCTTTTAAGTTCTTCAGTCTAAAGGTAACAAGAATGTGGCACAAAAGAGTGTTTTAGACTGTCATCCTCACTAAAATGTGGCTTATATCCTCGTAAATCCTTACCCTTTCACTATGCTTCTGTGTTGTCCATGTAACACCTATAACTTCAGCTACATCTTACCAGTAGACATGCTCAGTTCCCCTTTCAGTCCTATCTGCCATTGTCTTAGGACTCCACAGAGCTGTTATGTTGTTTGCAGAACAGACTAAATACAGGGTGCTCAGCACACCTGTCATGATCCATCCAACCTATTCACTGCTGCAGGCAGTCAGGCATTTTAGGCAATGATGCCTCTCATGTGGCCTCAAGTCTCACACAGAATAGCACAGAACCTTATGTGCAGGGAGTGAGGAATCACTGGCAGGACTGGATGTAGGAAGTGTTGAGTCCACACTTGCTACACAGTCTGGATTTACCCTGACAGCCTTAAGCCACCCCTGTCATTGCATCTTCATTCAATTTATACCAGCTTCATTACGCTCTGCTGCAGGGTTGTCAATCAAAATGACAATTAGTCCATTAAAATTGCCACCAGTCAAATGCAATTTTGGATACCTCAGAGGAGGGGAACTCCCTGTCTGAATTCTGACAAACTGCCTATCAGCTCTTTTCTTTTTTTTTAAGTTACCATGTGAATAACTGCTTGCATTTCTATTTTGAAGTGATGCAGCATGGGAGTCCAGTCAGTCAGCCAGTCAATGAGAATTAATGGCCAGTAGAAAGGCTCATGATGGATTGAGCCTTGGAAACACAGTGAAAAGTCAGTGAAGTGAGCCACAGCAGCCTGAGGCCCTATCAACAACTGAGTGAAAAATACCTGCAAAACACACTGTACAGCTCTCTGCAATTAACCTGACTCTCAGACCACATGCCAAACATTGTTCAGGCCACAGAAAAATCAGATCTAACTGCAACACATTTTTGCAGTCTCTACCATCCTCAAGTGGAGCTGCTAACTCATTAGAGGGACAAAGTAGTGGGAAGATGATGAGGCATCATGTTTTGGAAGAGATCCAAACCACCTTCAAGCCTTTGGTATATGAGTGGATGGGACTTGTCGAAAGACACAGAACACTGAGTCCTTTACCACAACTCACTCTGTGTCTAATCACCTCTGTGTCAGCTAGTTCAAACTGATAGCAGCTTCCCTAGCAGAACACACCAGAGACAAGTGCATATTCTTTTGGCAATAAACCAGCATTTCATCATCTAGGACTTGAGATGGCACTTCAAGGCCTCAGACAAGGGGTCAAGTTACAGAATCACAGAATGGTGGGGTTGGAAAGGACCTCTAGAGATCATCTAGACCAACTCCGCTGCTCAAGCAGGTTCACCTCAATCGGGTTTCACAGGATTGTGTATTGAGAGTTGATTGCAACTCTCTGTTCCTCTGCATTTGAAGTAAAAATCTTAGCATTTTGGCTACTTGATGCATTCTGCTTCTATAAAATTTTTTACAATAGAAAAGCAAAAGTCTTCACATTTGTCAGGCGGGCCTAACCAGTTCAGACGTACAAGACCATACAGAAGTACTTGAGAGCTGAGATTTAATTACCTGAAACAGCAGAGGATAAGCTCTACTGATTTCCTAGGGGCATATGTAAGCAGATCAGCATCACATCAAAGAATACAAGCAGAAGTGCAACTAGCCTCTTTCTGGATCTTCAGCACTGTTCTGGTATATTTCTTGTTGACACTCTGTATTAAAGGAGTGCATACAGTATGAAGAGCATGGGGAAGAACTCTATCAGTTTCTCACAAACAAGATTTTCTTGGTCCTGGAACTTCAGGAAGCAGATAGAGATGGCTTTTGATGCTCTTTAGTCCTCTATATGTTTTATACCATCCAGATGTCACACAAACTGCTGACTTGTATCAAAACACATCTGGGAAAAATTTATCACTAATATAATCCAAGATGTTTAGGTTCTATAAAGCAAGAGTACAGTGGTGTCTCCTCACTTGATTACTTCTGGAGGGCTACAACTTTATAACATGTACATTTTTCACCCAAGTCAGTAATAAACATGCTCTTTTTTTTTCTTTTCTACAGACTCTGGGTTAATTCAAACAAGAGATGTAAATATTCCACTCCTGGAGTCTAATTTCTGTAGGACTGAATGAAATTACCTTCTAGAAGACGTGACTTCTGGCTAGCACTCTACTTAATTCATTCTGTCAGCGCATGCTTTAGTGCTCTGTGTGGGAGACTGACTGTCCAAGACTGATGCTCTCTGCTGTACAAATTGAATTCACTGATGCATAATTGAGCCCTTGACTGTAAAAAGTATTTGCTTCACCAGACCCTCTTCTTGCTTACTTGCTATTTTTGTTCTGTGAAAAATGGTGTTTGTTGGTTGGGGTTTTTGTTTCTTTGTTGTTCTTTTTTTTCATTCTGGGGAATGAAAAATTGAGGGACCTGAAAAGAAGAGGTACTGAGCATCCTAGCAGCACTGCAGAGGTAGATAACATTTGATACATCAGGTAACACCTTTGATGTACACTATTTTGCTGCTACTTTTGTTTATTTACAACATGATTTTAAACAAAATTTGTTGAAAGAAAAAAAAATAGTGTTTGTGCAGAAACTGTAGTTACTTCTGCTTTTGGAAAGACAAAAGCCAAGAGATCACCTCACATCAGTCTATAAAGCTGTATATATCAGTAGACTTACAAGCCCTCTCTTAGGGAAGCAACAAGGAGCCTTTTGGCAGAGTCCACCCAGCATTATGTTCTGTCAGTTGATTGTACGTCACCCAGAGCATGCACTATGTCACACACTCTAGATACATAATCTGTAAAATGATATCTCATTTTTAATTGATTAATAGATGTCTCAGGGTGAGGCCAATTTCCTTTGCCAGTGCTAACTAACAGCATATCAAGATTGTTTTCTAATCATTAAGAAACACAAAACAGCATGAGTGCTATTCTAAATGGCATCTGGCTCTCCATTGCCAAAATTCCAGGCTTTGCTCCAAAGTAATTTAGAAGATGGTAGAAAGCAGTTACTCACAGCTAAGGTTGTTCTCAGACACCATCAGAAAACAGCCTAAGCCAGGTGTAAGCAGCCACAGCACAGAGTCCTACACCACACTGTGCTATGTCCCTAAGGCTGTGCTGTTAGGATTTCCCCATGCCTGGACTGCATTTTGTTGTCTTCCAGTATGCCCCTGTATCTGAATTGTGAGAAAGCTTGCCTGCCTTTCTATGTGTTGGTGAAATGTGGAAAGGCAAGGAAGTAGTACTAGTACAATGTAAAATGGGTAGGACTAGCACCATGCAAAATGGATGCAATAACAAGAAAGGAAAAAATGAAAAAATCAAGTTTTAGTCAACACACTAAACATATCCACAGCTAAGCACTACCAAACCTGTTCACAAAGGAGTCTGTGTGTGGACCAAGAGAACACAGAACAGCTTAAAGGGGTGGTAAAAGAAAAGCCATAGCAGTAGTATAGTAGTTGCTTGTTACACTATACTCTTTTTGCTGCAAACAGGAGTTATTTGATCACATTAAGCTGGAATAGAAAAGCTCATTCCGCAAGCATAACAAAATCACATCTCACTCAGATATTGAAACCTTTGAAGATCTTCTTAGTCCTCATTCCCTCCATTTCCAACCACCCTGTAATGCTGGGGAAGTTCAAACCTCCTGTTTGAGAGAGGGAACAATGCTGAAGTCACCAACTCTGGTATAGTTCACCAGCTCCGGATTCAAAACCATATTTGTGACAGACTTCCTGCATTAGTTGGCCAAGCTGTTCCCTGACTATTTTGCAGAGAGAGTATTCTTCCCTCCATCATTTGGAGGTGACCCGTGCAGGACAGTGCAAATGAACTCTTTGGAACAGGAATGATACCCCAGTGTGCACAACAGCACCCAGTGCAACAGGGCTCTGATTTTAATCCATTCGTGAGACTGTCATAGTATAAGTAACAAAAAAAGTATATGTAACAACCATCACCTGTGGACACTATGCCACAAAGAACAGATATTCTACTTGACAGATCTCTGCCATGATCAGCAATAACCCCTCCAGACCTAGAATCTTGGCACAGGAAATGAAAGGTCACAAGAGAGAAATTCAATAAGTAGAAACAGTTTCAAGTAAACCAATCCACAGCTAAGCTTCTGGGATAAATGTGCCTATATTGAGTTCTGCATTGCATGTACAGAAGTTTGCCATTATCAGTTTTTAGATTTCCATGTCAGATTTTACCCAGAATGTATCTGTGGTATTTTTACAACACTGATGTCATTTGCACATGCAAGCTATTTCACGATTGCCATTCAGTAACAAAACGGGGACAGGTTGTTACAAGTTTAACTTTATTTGAAACCCTTTGGGTCTTTCTACACTACTTACACAGATTGCTTTTGACATGTGGGTTGCACTTGCAGATGTCAGTCACTCACCAGCAGATAGTTTCAAAGCAGCCTTTATCATCCCTCTAGCTGTAGAGGTCACTGCACAACAAGGATTACACTCAATATTGGATCAAGAGCTTCTAACTTAGCCACAGCTGAACAGACTCTTCAGTGTTATAGGGCAAGGCCCCCCAACCTTGAGTTGTTCGAGTTCTTCCTACATGTATAATTAATATAATACACTGCACCTTGGTTTATATTATTGATCAAATAAAGTATATTCAAGTGGAATTCAAATGAAACATGCAATAAAAAATGTAGTGAAGTTACTACATAATAATACAAAGTTTAAAAACAAAATCAGAAAATTTTAAAGTATTAGCATTTAAAATTTCATATGAGAAGCTTCATACATTAAGGCTCAGAATACTATGCTTTCATTAAAAGAGATAGAAATAAATCCAAAATGTATATTTATTACAACAGTTTTGAACTGAGTCCCGAAGAGAGGGGGGTTGCTGACTGAGCACAAAAATTAATGAGCTCAATATAAATATATCTGCACAATTGCACTCTCTTTTCTAGACACATAATCATGCCCATAAATTAACTTCTCCTCAGAGTCTTCCAGTACATTAGTATCCAGCTGTTTAACAAGGATCAGATTCTGCAATGGTATTTGTTGTTAGTGTGCCTTCAAAAGACAGCTGTAAGCATTAATCATCGGTAAAAGGCTGTAGAGCTCACAAAGGTGGCACTTAGATTTTCAACTCAAGAGAACAGGAAACATTCACCTCCCTCTGGCATAGAATCAAGAAATTTGCTGGAGCTTGACAAATCACATATAAGGACAACAATAGCAGGAACTTCATCAAAAGCGATCTGCCTGGGCTTTTGTGCTTCTCCCTTCCTGCACCCAGAAACCATCAGAAGGTAAGCCCCGAGGCACCATCACAAACTCTGTGAGCAAAAGACAGGCAGTTCTAAGGACAAAGCTCAAGAAACACTTAGCACTTCTCACATGTTTGAGTACAGGACAAGCACCTCAGCATCCAATTTATAGCTGGGGCATCTAAGTGCTGCTGCAATTACAAACAGTGCAGTAACAAAGACTCTGTCATGTGCCCAAATGTTTTCAGCCTTGGGCTACCAAGAAAAGATTCCTTTCTGCTTCTGTGTTTTCTTACTTAATGAATTACTTATTTTCAGGTGTCTGTTTTGAGACATTGAGTGTGTAAATGTAACAATATAAAATATTTCAGCAAGACACTGCAAAAAATGAATGACAGAACAATAACTCACAGCTAGTACATAGTTACTCCTCAACCAAGGCCTGAACAGAAAAGCTAGCATGATTCATGGCCTTGTCATTTATGCTGTCAAACTATTACTGAATGACTATATATTGAAAGTACTTGTTAACTGTGGACAGACATTATTAATGCTATTAGACAATCCAGATAAATTTACTAGTCAATTATTTGTGGTCACTTCTGTGCAGGTCTGCAGCTCATGTAGAGATGCAGTCTAATTTGGAACTGGAAATATTATTAAGCCTATATATTTTGTTTGTGAGATTTTTTTAATTGGTATATTGATATTAAGGAAATATTTGAACCTATCAGAGGGAATTTGCTATTTTAAAGACATGCTCTGTCTTTATTAAGTGAGCAAATGTCATCAAAAAGGCCAGGAGATGAGATGAAAAGCCTCCTGGAACATGATCTAGGCCTCATTTTTATCATTAATTTAAAAAATAAATAAATAAAAAAGAAACAAAGAGAAGAGACAATTACCATGAACTACTTCATCATGTGGATTCAAAGCTCACTGACAGCAGTCTGCAAAATACTCTGAAACTCTGAGAGGAATGAGACAGTGGAAACATTGGCTATGCTTTATCAGTGTATTGCTGTGTCAGTTAATGCCCTGCAAGCCAAAGACAACTGTTCTTCCTAAAAACCTCTTTCTGAGCCAGGTTTGGCTTCCATGTGTGCTAGAACTTCACCAAGAGTCTCCCAGGGGCTGGAATAAGGGGCAGGAGACATATTACCTGCTTCATGACACCTTTTTCTGCTCACTTTGAAATCACCACTGCCTCTCTGAAACCTCTGCTGATTGTAGCAGGAAGCAGGAGCAGCAAAGTTTAATTCCATTTCACATGTGAAGTGTGTACAAAACAAGCCACACATACTGCTTATTATAGGGAAAATACACAAAAATGCAGCTACACTTAACATGAGATCCACATGCAAATCATGGGGATCTAATTTAAGTCAAGATGCTACTACTCAAACACAAAGCTAATTAGTACATACGAACAGAAGTGCATTAGAAGCTAGGTGTGTTGCTACCAGCTTAAAAGCACAAGGATCCCAGCCTGACTGACATTTTACTGCTCAGGATCACTCCAGGTGGTTACTCTCAAGGGGCCTACATGCACAACACTAGCACAATGATCACAGGTCTGCATCTTAGGAGCAAGTGCAACTTCAGATCTGAAGGGTTCATGTCAAACCTGATTGGGCATTTGAAAGCCTGTAGTCTCAGTGAAATGAAGCTTTAATATTGCAATTTGCCTTTAGCAAGTAATTCTGGTGAAGTTTGCTAAAGCTATTTAATGTTAGAGCATTTCTGCATGCTGATTAACAGCCAAGAGCTATAAGCATGAAAACACAATTTGAAAGATCATTTGCACATGCTTGTTGCAGAACCCAATCAGGATTGCAGTGCTTGAGACAGTAAATTGAAGGCAAGTCATTGAACTTCACTGAAGAGTGAACATTCAGCATTTTGCAGGAGCTGGGCAAACATTAGTGCTAGGATAAGAATACAGTCCAATGCAGGTTCTCACGTCCACAGAACTAACACAAGGTAATTATATTCAGAACAAAAATATTACACTCTGGGACCTGTTACATGACATATGAAAATGCTGCCTAATGAGGACTGACCTACTTTTAAGAATGGAGAGTGCATTCTCCCTCTTTGCTTCTCCTTTCACTCTCCATTAGCAAGTCCTCTTTCCCTCTGACAGCCCCTGACCAAACATAGTACAGCACACCTTTCCACCACGGCTGATAACCTCTTTTTCACTATCCCTTCAGGATTTCATTGGGTAACTAAAATCCCCAGGGAGAAAACAACAAACCAAACCCAAACCAAAACCCCATGATAACAAATAAATAAAAACCACAACAAAAATCCGTAACCAAAAAAACCACCACCTGCAAAGCACAGAGGCTTCCTGACACTAACATCCTCCCAGCAGGGGCTACCAGAGTGTTTGGAGCTCCTGGCTGGGGAATTTGTTTGAAGATTAGTTACTCCAGCAATGCTAATGCTCTATAAGGAGGAGACAACAGTGCAAAGCAAATTCAAATATTTCTCTGATTGCATTGAAAATTCAGCTCCAATTAAAATCATTGACAGGAAAAAAAAAAAAAGTATCTGCTTGTCTTAAATGGCTCCTAAATTAGAAGAAGTCTCAGAGAGGCCTCTCATCCAGGCAGATTTAATGGAAGATGATTTCAGAAGCAAAGATCATGACTGCATAGCACAAGCACTTCATCAAAGGGAATGTGACATCTGCATCCTAAATAGGCAAGACATATCCAAGGTCAGCAGGGAAAAGAAAACTGATGAGGTTGAGGCACTGTGCCCCAAATCATGCTGCAGACCTAAGTCAGTTCTACATTAGGTGTTTTGACTCCCAGTTTGAGACTTCACTCAAAAAGCCATGAAAGGATATTACTCGCTGCATAATCTTCCTTCAGCTGGTCATGTGAGGATTGAACTAAACACCTTATAAGCAATTTCTAAATTAAAAGCAGTCTTTTCTCATGTAACCAATGTCTTACAAATACACCTGGAAAACTTAAAATTCACCACTGTTTATATACTACACATCTTCCTAGACTTGGTAAGTTTTATGGTTTTTCATTTCTATTTATTTTCTTTAGTATATATATGACTTTCTTTTTAACCTCACATATGGTGTAAAGAGAAAACAGTAAAAGCTAAAATAATTTAGCTGTGAAAGGATAAAGTTACCAGGATTGGGAAATGACTGAATTATCTGAAATTATCTTATGTTTTCAGTTCTGCACATCTCAAGTGACCAGCATCTCTTCATGGTATACACAAATAAACTGCAACTGAAACAGACTAATATAGTTGCATGAAAAGCTAGTAGACAAATGATAAATGGCCAACATTCAGACCATTAATGTAAAAAGGAACATTACTGCATTTGTCATTGCTTCTTATCACACGTAAAAATCAGAGAAGTCTGCTCTTTTCTGACATTGTCACTTCCTATTTTCACATCTGGGAAAAGGGAAAATTAAGAGTCATTGTCATATATATAAAATAATCAAGTAAGATAGTTCTTTCATATTTATAGGCAAAATTACAAATAGTAAGATATCTGTTTTAACTGTGTCTGCAACAGCTCTATGAAGCACAGCTCTGGATACCAGGGTGAGCACTCATGTAACAACTTTTACGATAGATGATGTGAATTACATTTTAATTACAGTCAGCTGAAACCCCCCAACTATTTTCTGTAAAGAGGAAGAAACACATTTTTATTCTCCATTAAGAAGCACAATGGAGGTCTATGTGCAAAAACCTCTTCTTTTCCCATTGAAACTCTCTGGCCTGTGGTATAAAATGGCATGCAATTGGCAACGGCTTCAACTGCCTTTCTTGATACATTTTTTTTTTACCTGCTGCACAAGAGGACTGCCACTCAGCACAGAGACTAGCACACAACACCAATCCCAAACCACGGCCTTCTTCAGCCTTGCTTTTTCAGGTAAACTACATTCAATTTTGACTCATATCAACATTCCAGGCTAAAGATTATGTCCTATCTGGTGCTGATTTGTGGCCTATTGAGTTCTCTGGCATGCAGACAAGCAGGGCAAAGGGTCACAACTGCTTTCTTTCTTGCAACCAAATGCACTGCCAAGTGCACGTCAGTTCTGACAGTTACTGAACATGAAATCGATAGTGACTTATCCCCCAGAACAAACTGTGGTCAGTGTCATGTCACAGTAACAATTTAATCCTGTTCTTGCTTACATTGACTACTAAATCATGGTTTTCTCCAGTCAAGCAAGATAATTGCTTGCAGTTTTGCACATACAGAATCAGTACACAGTTGAGGTGAGGTCCCTGAGGATAAACACTAATGAGGTCTCTTTGGGTCACTGTCATCCTCATCCCCAGCTACTAAAGGCACCACCTACAAATCTGTCTGAGAAAAACACACCTGTCTTGTACAGGTCCAAAGACTTCTGGATAGGCAATGATTACAGTTTGCACCAGACTTGCAAGGCAAACTCAAGTCCTACTTAAGGTAAAACATTCAAAGGTAAAAAACCAAACCAAACAAAAAAAACCCAAAAAACCAAAAAAACATAAAATGAGCCAATTATCTTTCTCTCTTCTCTGCTTTTGAGCGCTTTTAAGTGCTTTTAACCAGAAAAGGAAGAAGGCCAGCATTGTGAAGCAGAGAATTAAGTCATTCTGCATTATTTCTGCATACGTTATTGACCATCCAGAAATATAATTGGTAACTAATGGTGAATTAAAGCTGCCAAGTCATCTTCCCTCTATTTCCTTCAAATCCTTTTCTCCAGGGATGCGCCAGAAAGGAGATATTGAAAACTCTTATTAAATAGCCACTGACATTCAAATGAAGTAATTGAAAAGGACAAAGCCGAGACAATGACTTAGAGAAATAACTTCATGTTGTAGGAAATGGATTTGTTCTCACATCAAGTGAATAAGAACTTGATGGTCCCAAGCAACTCTTCCTGGTTTTGCTCGGGACACATTTTCTGCCCTTTGGCTTCTCAGCACTGAAGCACAATGGCCCTGTGTTGAAAGACTTCAGCAGGAAAGCTCCAGTACACCAAGTATGCCTATCAACATTAGTCTTGTACTTTTCCAAATCCCAAGACAGAGGTAGAGAAGGACCAGGATCAGCAGATGAATTTATAAAAAGAGGGAACCAGCTTAGCCAGATCTGGTTTTTTGATGTTTCCAAATATTCTAGAATTTGGAAGCTCGTTTGTAAAGGCTGCACATGTGATCATACAATACATGTACAAAAGAGCAAATCCCTGATTAAAGAAACACATACTTGTAATTCATTAAGAATACTTCACTCCTACAATGCAAAAAGAAACCCCAGAGCTATTATATGCAATATTTCAGCTTCAAAGAACTCACTGTCACAACATGATCTCATACAAATACCAACCAGCCCTGCTCAGAGAGTTCAGCCACGGGCAGCCCCAAAGTAGGCATATACCCCTCTATGTAGCTGCCACTGGGGAAGAACAAAGCAGGATTTTGTCAACATGAGCCATTAAACATTCAGTAGGCTTCATTTAGGGCAAGGGTAAGCACTTTATATCAAACTCTGGAATGTCTGGGGTAAAGGGTATGATGTTATGAGTGAGTACTTACCTGTGAAAAAAGTGGCTTGATGGATGATTGCTCCCATGATAAATAGTTCATGCATCCCAGAGCACCTACAGTTGGCTATAGACCACAAGGGGTACCTTGCCATTCAACCTTACTTCTTTTAAGACCATTGTTTTCTACTGTAAGAACCTCTAGATCTCTTCAAAGAAATTCATTCTCCAAAGAATTTACATTTTTCATACAGCTCCTGAACTTAATGAAACCATTTTGAGCTGATAATCTGTAAGGAAACTGACATTATTAATGCTTTATTACCCTTATAGTACCCATACTTTATTATTTTTATTGCAACATTATGCAAAGGAGACTTCACTTTGTTTCTGATTTAATCAAGCCTATTCTGTTCTCAAAAATTCATACAGGATTAAAACCTACTTTCAGATATCAAGCTTGCCCTATGAGGTTCATTTATGGTTGCTCTGCCAGTACTACTTTTGTTTTTTGATCAATTTTACCAGTGCCAATAATTACAGAAGTAACTACATCAACTATTACCAATTCCCTACTTACTGCTAAAATCATACATAATATTTAGATTACTTCAGCATATTGAACCATAGCCATCTAAAGTTATGGGTGTAAAAAGCAAAACTCCACTTCAATTTGTGCCCTTAAATAACTAACATAAATGTGCTTTCAGTATTGCTTCCTAATCACCACAGGAAATACAAATTCTTCTCTAAATGCAAGAACTGTGGTAACTAACAGGAAGAGAAAAAGGGAGTCTAAGTAGATTGGACTGTCCCTGTGCATACATGTGACATTCCATGCTGGACACAGAAGGTTACCTTACCATTACCCACAGCTGTAATCATATTTTTAAAAATCCTGGACTTGAGCCTTGGTCATTTTATTTAGACATTGAAATCTGAAAAATCAGTTAGCAAAGCTGTATTAACATTACAGAATAAAATCTGTATTTATACTCAAAACATACATGCCTTCAAGTTTCTCTTTCAAAGCTAAATTGCCTTGCACTCACACAATTATGGGACTTGAGTAAGAGACTTGCCTGATTGGCTTGGTAAAGATACAAAGTTATTTCAGGTAATTAAATATAACTGCAAGGAGTTCCAGAAAGGTCTCATACACTTGATTAAGCACTCAAATTCAATATTCTTAGAACACAGTAATGCACACAAGAGTAAAACAATGCCAACTTCGTATATATTTATCAACAGATTACATACTATCCCTAAAGAACATAACAGGGAGTAATGAATGGGTCCATGAAACTGTTAATTCAATACTCACATACAGTATAAAGGTAGATATGTTTGGATTTATTAAATAGAAAATTAAGCTAAACAGAAGTCATGAGTTTTTCATTACATAAATCTCTGATGCAGCTGCATTTTGAGTACTACTGTTTCTTCTTCCCTAAGCATCTTACCTATAACAACCATCATCAGAGATTGGGTATTGAAAGCATATCTGTTCTTACCTATGTGTTTATTACTAGTCAACTCTTCCTGCCTACATATTCAGAGCAGTTGGGATTAACAAAGGTAAAAATTAATACTTCTTTTAAAATCCCTGCACACATTTGAGCTCTCACAACAGAGCTACTGAGCAGTTATCACTGTTTCTCACAAAATGCATGTTAGGCAGCACTTCCCGTGGCACTTGACTGTCACATGGAATTCAAACCCAGCTCTGCCCAAACTCCCTGCAGCACTGCTGACCTCTCTGTACCCTGCCAACCACTATTCTGCCATAGCATGTCTTGAGAGCACATCAAATGCTCTGTTTGCCAAATATATCTGGAGGACAAAGATGTGCTGAAATGAGACTAATGTTGGTTCAGAGAGAATACTTTCAAGACTGTCATAACAGAAAGAGGTGTCAGAAGAATGAATAAGGAAATCTAACTTGACTTCTCAATACCACAGAATGGTAAGGGTTGGAAGGGACCTTTAGAGAAGAACATCTAGTCCAATATCAGCAAGTCCATCATTTAAAAAGTTGTCTGGAACCCCGAAGTCCAAGAACCGTGATGATTCAAGAAGAATAATCAATTCTTGTATAAAGAGCAATGAATTTGATTCAGGATTAAGCAAATTAGTTTCCCTGCATGAGCACAGCAGCAGAGTAAGCAGTTTGCTAAGCACAAATAAGCTAAGCTTGCCAAGTGTTCCTTTTAGCTGCTGCCCCCTCACAATACAGTCACTGGAACTGCATGGATGTGGCAGAACTGAGCTGGTATGAGGAGGCAGCAAAGCCTTCATATTATCCCTATGAGAACTCTTATTCAGACAAGGAGAGGACAAGGTAGTGCCCCTGGGCCTCACCTCACACAGAGAGGTCAATATGGGCACCCTGGTGCCCCTGCAATTATATAAGAATGCTACTGAAAAATGACTCTCCCTACACAAGAGGAAATAACTGAAGACAAGTCTTCATCGTGATTTCTGGGGGTTTTAGATCACATTTCAAATATTCATTCTTCAACCACTGTCCTTCAAGACAAAACTGTTCCCAGCTTCCACATGCAAAAAGTCCATAGCAAGTTTCCCCACCACAAAACAACTCTTCTCCTGCTTCCACTGTACTCTGCCTTGAGAGATGGCAGAGAAATTCTTCTAGCTCCTTTACTACCTCTGTGCTCTTTCATCTCACACTACATAAAACTAAGGTGCTCCTAAGTACTGGTTATTGGTCTTTCATTTATGAATTGACTGTTGGAATTTGCGCATTTCAGAGAGAGTTTGAGACAAGACACTTTTTTAACTGTTTCTGTATTTATGAAGTGCCATATTATACAGACAGTACTCTCCATTAGGAAAGAGTATCCGCTAACCTGATACATATCATTATAAGTAGAAAGTGTATGTCATCCACCAGAGGATTTTTTAGTAACTGTTCTATATCAATGGTTACAAATAGGCTGCATCACACCACTGCAGGGACCAGACAGCTTTCGTTTTTGGAACATTTTCCACTGTCTTAAAGGTGTACAGTTTCCCACTACCTGAACACATTTGTAGAGCACATAAATTTCACTATTTCCATTACTCATTGATTTTTCATTCAATGTCCTGCAAGCCCTAAGCATCCTGAAAACAGAAGTGACTTCTTGAATAATTCCATTATCAGAGCAAGCCA
Organism: Colius striatus; assembly: GCF_028858725.1. Lineage (NCBI taxonomy): Eukaryota > Metazoa > Chordata > Aves > Coliiformes > Coliidae > Colius > Colius striatus. The sequence goes on along the minus strand of NC_084765.1, from coordinate 28,690,564 downwards.
GGAGCCCAAACCCATGAAAATATACTTTCAAAACCACTCTGCTTTGATTCTGCATTTGTTATATGGAAATAAACATTGCAATTCAGATGGAGGGATCTCTGACAAGCAGTCTGAGAGATGGCATGATCTAATATCAATTATTTTTCCTGATGTCAGTTCTTCAATCTCAGATCTTTTACAAGAACAACACAACAGTTGCACCAACAATGCTGGGATAGGAAAGAGTAAAACAAACTGAATTTAAAAATAAAGAAAAAGGTCAACTAACAGTGTGTCCATTTTCTTAACAGCCTCTGGCATAGCACAATCTATAATAGCTTGCCTTTCAGGAAAAGTGGAGAGGAAAAGGTACATATAATTAAATATTAATAATTTCTTAGTGCTCCAAAGCATTAGAAATGGCTCTGCTCACTACACACTAGAGAGCTGATCCCAGTACCAAAGGCACAATCCACTATTACCTTCCTAATGTCAGCAACGTATTGATTTTTGTTCCTTTTATTTGTGCATCAAGGCTCCCTGTCTGTGCATGTGCACATATATGTGTATTTGAGCATGTGGGGTAAGGGTAGAGGTGGATGATGTTCTCTGGAGATTTTGCTCCTTGTCTTTGGACAGAATTCCCCTACCTTTTTATGTTTCTCTGCTCCTTCATGTAGGTACTGTTTTTACACTCACCCTGCAGCTGTGAAACGAAGCAGAGACACAGTCTGCTGACACTGTGCCTCAGCTGAGACCAAGCAGTGAAGCATGATGCAAAAGTGTACTTCCCATCCTCACTGGGGGCAAACACGTTGCTTTTACAATGCCTTCAGCCTCAGTTGAACTGAGATTGAGAGGATATTCACTCCTGATCCTGCAGCTAGTGCAGGATGATGCATAGTATACACAGCAGATCTCAACTGAAGTTTCTTAAAAAAAGAAAATCCGACCATCTCAGAACTGTCTATAAAGGCAGGAGCAACAGAAAGGAGAGCTAAACATCCTAACAAAGTAAATTCACAAGCTTGTATCATTTATTGCTCACTAATAGTAATTATTTCCGTTTAAAAAAAAGGGTTGCAGCAATAGTTGTAGTTCTCCTGGTATTTTATTGATGTGTTAAAAAGGTAACAAGAGACTTTGTCATGATATTCCTTCCTCCCTGTTAGTCAGTGACAGACCCTGCATTTTACTGTAAGCTTCTTATTGAAAAGTAAAACTGGCCTGGAATCCCAGTGCACATTTGGGGCTGAGATGTGTCCTTCCTCTTTGCTGCAAAAGACCAGGACTTTTCTTAAAGGGAAAAGCAAAATCCCAGTTTAATCAGACTACCAAAAACCAAAATCCCAGTTAAGTCAGACTACCAGATATTTTGTCAATCAGTTTAGGCACTCATATTGGGAGTTTGCCCAGCTAGAATTGCAAATCAGGGAAGGAATAATAGAAAACTGGAAGAAACATAAGAACTGAAATTATCTCAAGGCACTTCTACAAAGGTTTCACTTGTTATGAAAAATGACAGATAATGCACTCAGTGAGTACTGTGCTTACAAGACACAAATGCTATTTCCTATAAGTATGTAGATTAGCTTCTACTTAAAACTCCAGTCCCTGTCTTTCAAAGCACCTATGGTCTTGTCTATATTCAGTGCATGACACCCTTTTCCCAGTATCACCCAGTATCTGTCTCCTTGGCTCCATATTGCAGTTTCACAGTCTCAGGTCCCACACTGCTGATCTTGTCTTCTCTATTTTTCATTCTCCTCAGGCAGCTTGGTGACTCTTAGCTGAAGCCTGTTTCCACACATGCAGCTTCTAAGACACACCTGCAGGATAATCCCACTCTGCACAGCTACAATGTTTTTTTCCAGTCATTTCATCCACAAATCATGAGGAACCTCATGAGGTTCAACAAGGACAAGTGCAGAGTCCTGCATCTGGGAAGGAACAACCCCAAGCACCAGTACAGGCTGGGGATTGAACTGCCGGAGAGCAGCTCTGCAGAGAGAGACCTGGGAGTGCTGATTGATAATAAACTAACCATGAGCCAGCAATGTGCCCTCGTGGTCAAGAAGGCCAATGGCATCCTGGGATGCATCAAGAAGAGTGTGGCCAGCAGGTCAAGGGAGGTTCTTCTCCTCCTCTACTCTGCCCTGGTGAGGCCTCATCTGGAATCCTGTGTCCAGGTCTGGGCTCCTCAGCTCAAGAGGGACAGGGAACTTCTGGAGAGAGTCCAGCGCAGGGCCACCAAGATGATCAGGGGTATAGAACATCTTTCATATGAGGAAAGGCTGCAGGAACTGGGGCTGTTTAGTCTGGAGAAGAGGAGTCTGAAGGGAGATCTTACTAACATTTACAGATATCTAAAGGGTGGGTGTCAGGAGGTTGGGACATCCCTCTTTTCTATAGTAGCTAGCAGCAGGACAAGGGGTAATGGGATGAAGCTGGAACACAAAAAGTTCCACTTAAACATAAGAAAAAACTATTTTACTGTACAGGTGAGGGAGCCCTGGCACAGGCTGCCCAGAGGGGTTGTGGAGTCTCCTTCCTTGGAGGTCTTCAAGACCCATCTGGACATGTTCCTATGTGACCTGATCTAGGTGAACCTGCTTCTGTAGGGGGTTGGACTAGATGATCTCTAAAGGTCCCTTCCAACCCTACCATTCTATGATTCTATGAAATCCTAACTACCACTTTTACTTAGAGAGATCTTTCTTCCCCTTGAGCTCAGCTTCATCTCTCAATTCTCAGGCCCACCTGTCACCTCACAGCTGCCTCCATGGCCTCATCTTTCTCTTTCACAGTATATAGTCTGTTCTCTGATTCTGCATTCATGTTGCTGCCTTCTCACAGATATTTCACAACAGTGTCTCTGCACCGTCCTCCCAGACAGATTTCTAACTTCTCCAGCCCCAATTTCCACCTCCTCCAGCTTCACAGCTCTCTTATTCTGTGCATCTACTTTCCTCATCTGTAATTCAAGACTTTTCCATTCTCAACAAAAAGCCTCAAAAGGGGTAGGATATACACTCCAGCCACTACATTTTCAAAAACTCAACATACTTGAAAGAGAGAAATGTCTTGAATTTTCTGGGCCTCACTCCCTCACTCCACAGTTAACTCTAGTGTAAATACAATCTTAACTTCCATGATGATTCTCAGAGTGATGTAAAATTCAAATATGCAAGAGTCTACATATGGCAGTAACAAATGCTCTAATATTTAGATCAGAAAAAGTATTTTTATCATCATTAACACAAAGGAGTAAGACCTGAATGTTTCAGATGGATGATTTTAGGAATGTCTGAGCATTTGTGTGAAAGACATTGTTGCTACTACAGAACACCTGATAACTGAATGGGAGTGCCAGAGCTCATGTGAGGACTGTCTGCAGACCCCAGCCTGCTGGGCTTCTCCAGCTGCAACTTGGGAAAGACAAGATGAGCTATAAATAGCAGGCATCATGCCAGTAAGCAGAGCTGTGACAAAGTGCAGTGCTGAGTGCCATCCTGAAGGAATCAGCACTTTTTTGGATGCTGCTTTAAATCTCTCTAATTTAAGTAGAATGAAAAGATCAAATGTGCCAAACAAGCCGATTCCAGTTCAACATAAAATCCCAAGAACAGAAAAATCAGGGGCATGGAAAGAAAATACTCTCTAGAAATAGTCTCTTTTCCTCTTACTTATCTAATCCAAAAGGATTTAGCCTAGTATTTAATGTACACACTGGTCAGAGAACACAATCCATCCAGCACTATGTGCCTTCCATGGCATCTGCTGCACAAATCCAGTGTCCTAGAATACTCCTAACTTAATCACTTTTGAGCGAGGTCATGGACAAAGGCAAGACAAATAAATTAATACTGGCAGGTTGGATATAAAATGCATTTCCAAAAATTCAGACTCATCTTTTCATTTGCCACAGGGAGATTGTATCAACGATAATTCTGCCCAAAGCATAGCATGGTGAGGATTTTTAAAGGCTGTGCCAGTTGCCAGGAGAAACAGAGAAGGGTCTAACAGGAGCAGTATTTGAATCATGTAAAAGCACAGAAAGGCTGCCCAGACTTTGTCCTGTTAGAACATGAGAAGCACAGAAATTAATCCAGCCAAGCTTCTAGAGAAAGGATGATTTGGTTTTATTTTCAGTTATAACTCATGTTTACCTAGCCCTTGGCAAAAACTATCTAAGCACAACTAAAATTACTTTCCTGGTCACCTCATCCTCCTATATACACAACAATATCATGTATTTTTTTATACTTCCCAAGAATGTCCTTGCTGTCTGTTAAACATGCCAAAATATTTATCCTACTATACATCTCTATCAGAATCCAAAATACAGATGGTATGCAATGACAAAGCCAGCAGGGCAGGCTTCAAACTGTTGATGGATCCACAATCACGAAAAGCTTATCTACACAGGAATGCAGATAAGCCAGGCACTTCTTTATTATGCAGCACTGGGAAAAACACGGGGGATAGCTCCTCCATACATGCTTGTTAGTTATCATTTTCAGGGTTTTTATAGAGCTAAAACAAATCACATTTGCCAACACAAGCATGCATAAAATATCCATCTATCAATTTAGCACTTCACCTTGATTGGTTCCCAACAAACACAAACTTTTCAAAATCACAGTGATTGGTCAAAAAAAAGATATCAGTCCCTTTGTTTTAGTAACATCTAAGGTAACAGCCAAGGTAACCTAACGAATACATTTACCAGGGTCTTGTAGTTAAGGTAACAGCTAAGGTAACCTAACAAATACATTCACCAGGGTCTTGTAACTAAGGTAACAGGTCCCCATCAGGTGTGGTATGTAACTCTTGCAGTTTGATCCTTATGTGATTCAAATGAATACTTACTTAATCAATACGTGCCTGAGCCACCTGCAGGTGCCTAGCTAATTGACCATACCACCACTAGGTGATCAACAAGAACCCAACAAGTGCCCGACCACACACCATGATGACAAGTTGTTAACCAAAATAATTGTGTATCTGCAACAAAACCACCATTTGAAGTGACCTAGATAAATAAAAATTATGGTCTTGCCCAGATTTCTTGTGCAGATCTACCTCCAAAAGAGATAGTCTAGAAATTAAGATTCTAAATGCTGTAAGTTTTGACAGAGATCAGAGTAGGAACACAGCCCGTGCTGTACCCAGCTACACAAGCCTTTCAAGCACAGGAAAAAGGAGCAGAGTCAAAACCTGAATCAATAAACATTTGCCAAAATATTTTCATCTCGGTATTATTCAGAGGTCATGATGTTTAATGTGATCTCTACTGCTGCTCTGGAAGTCACGAGGACAGAAGTGATCACTCTCTCCAGCAACATTATGAGTAGCAGTGATCAAGTGTTTTCCCCTCAATTCCTGGTTTGGGGTTTTGGGGTGTTATTGTTGTTTTATTTAGGGGAGGGAGGTGGAGGGTTTGGTTTGTTTTTTTTTTTTCCTCAGTGGAGCAGCAGGAAGCTCTAAAGGAACACCAGCAGTACAATGCAAAAATCTTTCCTTTCCCCATCACAGCAGAAACAAACCCAACCATACACAATATAGGGAACTTACTTGTATGCTCCCTCTGTGAGGTGAGAGAGACAAACAGAATGACAGGATTTTAACTGGAGTCACATACAACACTCCTAGCTCGATCACTGACTTGCTGGGCAACTTTTGGGCAAGTCACTTCACTTGTGTGTCTGTAACAAGTGGTCAATATTGCAGTCCTCACAAGTCTTATCAGGCTACACTGATGAAATGATGTCTGATGGAGAAAAGAAATGAATTTCACTTTGAATTGCTGTAGAGGCAAATTGATTATTGTGTCGCTTACTATAGAGTAAGGTGCTGACTTCATGAAGGTTCAAACTCAGGAGCTTCCATCCTTAGATGCACTCTGCCTGGTCTGCATACTGTAACTCACTGCGTATCCTGAATTTACTAGCATGCATTCTCGCCCTTTCCTGTCAGTTTGACTCAGTTTCATACAACAAAATAATTGGCCTTTATCAGAGGAAGCATCTGAAAATATCATCATTGAAAGGTAAACTTCAGGTTTCAGATGTTTTTTATTCTATACCTGTGCCTACATTTGTTAATTTTCACATTCTGACAGAACAGATTCAAAAAGGATGGCAGACTTTAATGCCTAATTTCCAATAAACTCAGTAGGTGTGGGAGTCAAAATTTCTATTCTCTTCAAATAATAAAACATCTTAGTCTTTACCTCATTGTCTTGATATTCCAGATGCTGTAAATAGCTCCTTTTGGGCTAAAGCAAAAGTCCTTTGCATAAACCTAGCCTGAAGCAGAAACCACTAAAGCAATTTTTGAAAGTACTTCTAAAGCATCTGAATATCCTGTGAGAGGGAAGCTCAGAGTGGCACATGAGATAAATAGGTATATTTCACATTAATTTGTCATGAAAAAGAGGAACCATGTACTTGATATGGAAACCATAATAAAATGTAAACTCTTAGTTTTCATAGGCATATCTTGCTCATGAATTATTTGGCAGTTCTGGAGGATTTACATTCTTAATTTCTAAATATTTTCCTTTTTTCCTTTGCCATATAGGACATTAACAAAGAATAAACAATAATAGTAATTTAGCAATATAATACAGCAATGTCCTTGCTGTGTTATCTATGGATACTAAATTTAGGATCTATGCAGGCATAAGACTGGGAAGAGAAAAGGGAAGAGGGAGATGGAAGAGCAGAGAGGAAAGAGGAGGGAGGAAACACAGAGGAAGTGGGAAAAAAAACAACTTCTACACTCTGCTTACCCTTTGGTTTTAGATCTGGACCTGCAATTGGCTCAACAGCTTTTACTTTTCACTAAGAATTGGAGAAAGTAATCATGGTTCCACTCCGCTCCCCAGCTCACTCCTAAAAACAGATAACATCAACTCAGTCATCTGACTCAGGCATTTTGTTTGGGATAGAAAAGCTAACCCTCCTGAAGTGTAAATCACCACTGCTACAGCTGCCTTCCCCTACTTCCCTGACTGTGAGATTTTGTATCACTTCACATTACTATTCCAGCTTCTGCAACCACAAAAACACCTCAGAGTTTGGAAATTGTAACAGCACCACTGTAACAGGTAGAGATTTCTACTGATATGTGTTTACTTAAATGCAGGTATATGATCCTGGTCCTGTGGATAGTTAGTTCACAAAAACATTGGGTTGTGCCAATGCTGAGAGATTTAAAGGAAAACAAGAATGGTTGGGCAAATAAGATTCAATACAAGTATTGTCCTATTAAAAAACATACTCTATGAGTAAAAAGCAAGTAAAACAGAGTCACAGCGACAAGGAGAAGCCCACCTCCTTAACTCCTGTGAGTACTGACTTTATGTTTTAGAATTCTTAGCCCTTTTTTCTGACAAGGCTTCTCACACTCTTGTCCACTTGGTCCCCAATAACTTTAGAACTTCAGAGCTTATTGAAGCTGTGATCACCAGAAAGGCAAGGCTTCTCAACACCTCAACACCTTTGCAGACAGGCAACCAGCAGGAGAGAGAAATCCCAATATTAAGCAGCAGGGAATCTGTACTAGAAATAGCCTTGCAAACTAGACTGCATTTCAGATGGCTCTGGAGTTCCTGGCTCTGACTTACTTGTAACTGTAAGCAATTCTTGAATGACCCAAGCCACTAAAGAGAATATTACTAAGTACCAGAGTTTCTGGGGTTTGTTGATGTTTTTTGTCAGCAAAAGTTCCTTAGAATATGGCAGAACTTAACATTGTATGTAGCTGTGCGTTAACCCCACATAAAATAGTCTGGTTTACTCTGTATAAAAAAACCCCACCAGCTACCATGGGGAATGAGAGCCTGGCCTTGATTCATTGCATGACCTCAGGCTACGTACTGTGTAAATTTTCGGATGTTTTGAAGAGTCACCAGGAAAGCAACAAAGGATTCTTCTACTCTTCTCCCTGACATACACAGACATCTCCTGAGGCATTCTGGTATTCAGTTTTGTGCTAATACCCCTTATCAAGTTGTTTGCCTACAGTTTTGTGGAACCTGCCTCCTTAGACATCTGAGTTGTAGGCATTGCAGAGCTAAGTAGTATAACCTCCAAAATCTCTGTACATCCCATTTAGTTGCCCACCTTGCAAACTGCTCCTGGTGGCAGAGTAGCTAACAAGCAGGTGGCTAGAGCAATTGCCTGTGCAGAGAACACTATCAGGATGGCACCCAAGCCTCTTTGCACCTTTCATTCTTCGTACAGTTAAAAACCTCTCAATATATAGAGGTTTCCTTTGTCAATTAATAACTTCCTGAGCACACAATACTGCAGAAATAGAGACTGCATGCACAAACAGCCCTTCATATGTATTTGAAAGTACTGCATTGTTTCCATCACTTAGCAACCATTCATACAGATTAGTAACACATTAGGGTATTTCTACATTTTTGCATTGTGGTTACTAGTTAGCTCAAAACTATATTTTGTGAAAACTGCTTCAGAGAGTAAAGTATCGGGTATAACATTTCCAATTGTGAGTCTTTTATCCTCTGTACCACTTCCTTTGAAATTCCATCTCTTCTTATTGCCCGAAAAGAACCTGGATACAAATCAGCTTAGTAAAATACTACTGTGATTTAATTGAAGTATTTCAAAGTTCACATAATAAGGTAATAATAAACATCTTAAAGATAATTTACAAAAGAGTACTGAAGTCAGAACAAATCTTCATGTGATGATCATAATTGCTTGGCAAATCATACAGAAAAAAAATAAGACTTGTGGGATCTGCAGTTCCCTACAGGTTCACAGCCTTGCTACCCTATACTGATACTACCCGAGTGCCAGGACAAACGGGCTGGGCTGACATTCTCAGTCGAGCTATGGTTTGGAAAGTATAACTTCACTATAAACATCATTGCTCAAGGTTTAACATGAATCAGCATTTCGTACTAATGGTGTGTGTGCACAGATCAATTTTACTTCTGCAGCTTTGGAGCTGTCCCTGGCAAAGAGATCCCTGCAAGTGTGGGATGGGTAGTGAGAAGAATCCTGCATACAAGTTGGCAGAGGCAGAACTTGGGAAAGCTGGAGAATGTGTCATTTCTCCTCACTCACTATACAGCAACTGACTTCAGTCAGCCAGAGAGAAACAGGGGAGGGTGGGAATAAAAATAAGCTACTACATCACATGCTAATATTCTGTGCTCACTTATGACTACTCTTCTCTGAAGTTGACTGTTTCACCAAGAGACCCACTTGGTCACAGAAGGTCTGGAATAATTCCTCTATAAGCAGAGAGTTCCATGCAACACAAGTATCCCAAAGTCATTTCTGAATGCTTTCTTTGCTTCAGTCTTTACAGCCAAGGCTACCCATTGGCAAGCCCAGTCCAGCAAGGATAGTAGGATGGCCTGGACAAGAGAGGACTTGCCTCAGGTGGATGAGGAAGAGGTTAAAGACTTGTTGGCCAAGTCAATGGGACCTCATGGGATGCATCCTAGAGTGCTGAAGGAACTGGCTGATGTGGTTGCTAAGCCTCTCTCCATCATTTTGGAACAAACACGGAGGACAGGCGAGATGCCTGAAGACTGGAGAAAGGCCAATGTCACGCCAGTCTTCAAAAAAGGCAGGACCTGGGAAACTACAGGCCGGTCAGCCTCACCTCCATCTCTTGAAAGGGGATGGATCAACTCATCCTGAATGTAGTCACATATGAAGGAAAAGATGGTTATCAGGGGAGTCAACATTGATTCACCAAGGGAAATCCTGTTTGCTTTCTATGAGGGTATAACCAGCTGGCTAGATGAGGAGAGAGCAGCAGATGTCATCTACCTTGACTTCAGCAAGGCTTTTGACACTGTCTCCCATAACATCCTCATCAGAAAGCTCAGGCAGTGTGGCTTGGATGAGTGGACAGTGAGGTGGATCGAGAGCTGGCTGAACAACAGAGTCCAGAAGATTGTGATCAATGGCACAGAGTCGAGTTGGAGGCCTGTGGCCAGGGGGGGTTCAGGGTTCAGTTCTGGGGCCAGTCTTGTTCAACATCTTCATCAATGACCTGGATGAGGGGACAGAGTGGACCCTCAGCAAGTTGCCTCATGGCACCAAACTGGGAGGACTGGCTGATTCACAAGAAGGCTGTGCTGCCATTCAGTGGGATCTTGGCTGGCTTGAGAGTTCGGCAGAGAGGAACCTCATGAGGTTCAACAAGGAGAAGTTGTCACGGTTTAGCAAGGAGCAGCTCTTGCTTGGTAACAGGGGGAGGGGGTTGCAGTGAAGACCTGGTAAAGAGTTTTTGGACTGTCCCCCCGCTCCTGGGTTCAGACCCACCTCCGGCCCGGCTGGGCCAATCTGGCGCCTCTGGCATCACTATTTAGGGACAGGAATTTGAAGTGCTGGTAGGAGGTGTAAGAGTGATACAAGATGGAGGCGACCACAGAGACCCCACAGTCAGAGCAGGAGGAAGGAAGGAGGAGCACCAGACCAGAGACCCCTCTGCAAGCCGTGGTGAGAATGCAGCTGTACCCCTGCAACCCATGCAGGGCCATGGCAGGACTGAGAGCCACCAGCAGCTCCGTGTGAGGCACCCGGACGGGCGAGGGACTGTGTGAGGAGGGGGCCATGGCGCAGGCCGTGCTGGAGAGCCTGCGGGCCCCAGAGCAGCCCCACACGAGAGGCACAGAGGAGCTGCAGCCTTTGGGATAAATGCACATCCGTCATACCCCACAGACGTGCAGGGAGGATGGGTGCAGAGCCCACCTGCCCTGAGGAGAGACAAATGGCAGAAGCTATCAGGAATAGACTGACTGAAACCCCCCCTCCCTGACCCTTGGGCCGTTCATGGGAGGAGGAGGTAAAAACATCAGGATCAGGGCTCTGAGCTCGGGAAGAGGGGAGGAGTGGGGAGAAGGTGGTCTTAAAGGGCTGGTCGGACTCTTCATCATTGTACCACTCTGTGTTGTTTTGTTATGGTTATGTTTTGGGGTTTTATGGTTATGCTTTAGTTGGTATTGCATTAAATGATTTTCTGTTTTCTTCCCCAAGCCCAGTAGCCTGGTCTGTTTTGTCCTGGACCTTAAGCAGCAATTAAGCTCTCCCTGCCCTTTGGCAATCCTCAGGTCTTTGGTACTTGAGGCCAATTGTGGTCTTTTGTTCCCTGATGGGCCTAAACCAGACACAAGTGCAGAGTCCTGCATCTGGGAAGAAACAACCCTATACACCAGTACAGGCTGGGGACTGACCTGCTGGAGTGCAGCTCTGCAGAGAGAGACGGGGCCAAGGAGACCAATGGCATCCTGGGGTGCATCAAGAAGAACGTGGCCAGCAGGTTGAGAGAGGTTCTCCTCCCTCTCTGTTTTTACCAAGTGAGGCCTCATCTGGAATACTGTGTCCAGTTCTGGGCTCCCCAGCTCAAGAGGGACAGAGAACTTGTGGAGAGAGTCCAGCGCAGGGCCACAAAGATGATCAGGGGACTGGAACATCTTCCTTATGAGGAAAGGCTGCAGGAACTGGGGCTGTTTGGTCTACAGAAGAGGAGACTGAGGGGAGATCTCATTAATATTTATAAGTATATAAAGGTAGGTGTCAGGATTTTGGGGCATCCCTTTTTTCTATTGTATCTAGCAACAGGACAAGGGGTAATGGGATGAAGCTGAAACACAAAAAGTTCCATTTAAACAAAAGGGAAAACTATTTCACTGCCCAGGTGAGAGAGCCCTGGCACAGGCTGCCCAGGGAGGGTGTAGAGTCTCCTTCCTTGGAGATCTTCAGGACCTGCCTGGACATGTTCTTGTTCAACCTGGTGGACCTGCTTTGGCAGAGGGGTTGGACTAGATGATTTCTAAAGGCCCCTTTCAACCCCTGCCATTTTATGATTCTATCATCTGTGCACTAATGAACAGCTTCTCCTTCCCTCTCTCCTCTTAAGCTGCAGCTGACAAAGGCCTAAAGTCTGCTTTGAGAATAGAGAGAAATTCTCTTGGCTTGAAAATCCAGTTTAATTACCAACACTGATATTTGTATCTTTATAATCCACAGATATTTACACTTTTGTGCCACTTACTGTCTATAGCCTCCCTGATCCCAGTGTTGGTAGCCCAAATCCAGAAAGAACAAGTAGTCTCAGGCAAACACAAGAGAGTTTGGTGATGAATTATGAATTTTTCATATCAGAAAAAGAGCTTTTTCTTGTAATAAGCAAAACCCAAGGGAGTCATCTGAAAGAAAAGTTTTTGAATCTTAGAATAACATGCTCCATCAAGACTAGCTTTCCTTGACTTTGCTAGAGACATTATGAAAGGCCTTTGGTCTCTTTATTTGCCACTCTCACATCCTAAATTGAAGGGTAATGAAGAACCTTTAACAAACATCATACTTAAGTTTTCTCTCTCCAAACTACAAAATATTCAATTAAAGTAGGAAAAACAAGTTAAAAAATTGAAAGCCAGCTTTAAATAACCAGCATTAGTCTCATGCCTCCTTTCTCCTGATCCTCTGTAGTAATCATCTCACTTGTACCCTGCTCCGTAGTCTACAAAACTGTTGAACTTAACACATTATTACATTTAAATAGAAATATGAAATCTCCCCTTATTTTAAAACTCTAAGTCGTTTTTTTCCTCATATTTTTCACCTACCTTAACCCAAAGCAGAAGGAAGTTCACCTCAGAAGGTCACTGGAATAGGCAAATTCAGAAAGGACTGACTGGGTACCACACATATTATTTACACTGACTAACAAACAGCAGCCACTTTTCTGATAAAGCATGACCTCTTCAGCAAAATGGGAGGTTTTGTAAAAGGTATCTGAGTCAATTAAAGACAGGTTTGCTTTTTCCACTGAGAAAAAAAAAGAATTTTCTACAATTCTCAAAATCCAGCTTCAATAGGGGAAAAAAATCCATTGATGGTGGTCATAACAAACAAACAAAAGTATCCCCAATCTACCAGCACACATTTTCATCTGCTTTATATCCCTCAGTATTATTACGCTACCAAGTGGAGCCTTACAACCTTGGCTTTGAGAGCTTTATACCTCCATTGCCAGGCCTGTGGAATGAGGATTTACCATCATGGGATGCAGCTGTGCAGAGCAGCATCTCCCTTCCCATCATGTAAATTGGAACGCAAAAGCTACTGCTTGCACATCATATCCATCAGTCAATGAGCTGAAACTCACTGTACCTAATTGCTAATTAAGAGAGACTTGTTTTCTCCCCTCTCCAATACCATAAAAAGAAAAGAAAATAGCTACCACTAAATCAACAGTGCAGCACCATAATTTTCTATGGTATTTGCATCTTCACTGACATAAAAGTATTCTTTAGGGGATGCTTAAAACTCCTGTATGTAAAATTGGCTGAGAAAATTCATATTAAGCTGCCTTCTGCTCTATTTTATTTTTAAAACATTTGTGTTGAAGCCATTTTTCCTAACACCTCTAGCTTTTATAAAGAAATCAGGCATTACAAGCTCTTTAGGAAGTTTCTTCCTCTTTCTCAGCCAGCATAACTGACCTCCAGAGAAACTGTTTTCCAACATCTTGATTTCCAACCCCTTTCATCTCACAATCTAAAGTCTGCTTTAGCTCTGTGTTTCAAAGACAGCAGCCCAAGCACATCATCTCCTAAAAGCAAAAGGATTAAAGGAACTCCAGAAGAGCTGGAGGGTTGTATGTGGTCCTTTGGACAAACATCACAGCTCTAATGACAAAGGATTCACATTTATCTCAGGTGCTCACATTCAGCAACTGTCTTGAGGTGAAAAATGACCTCTCACTGACAGTTGTTTCAAAAATTAATTGCACTTAGAAGTAACTGAAACTTAAAAAAAAGGTCATGTTAATCATAACAAGTCAGGGCAGGTCTGTAGGGCACAAGGTAGGGGCAGGCAGGAATACCCAACCTAGCTCTTAATTTCAAATGACGGCACATGCATACAGCTAGGCAGATTTCCTGCCCCCAGGATCAGAAAGTGGCCATTTAAAGTAGAGGAATTAGAAAGAGAGGAATATGAATCTTTTAAAAGTTCTGGGAAAGCAAAGCAGTGGCAATCAGAGACTAGAAGTGTTACACCTCAGAATATTTCCAGTTCTGTGATTGCAATGTTTACAACTTATACAAAATCAAAGCATTTTGTTTGGAATGATGACAAATTATTTAAAAAATTCAGCCAGAAAAAATCCTGAAGGAATTAGTTCAGCTTTAATCAGGCCTAATCTGTCTGGTTTTGTGCCAGTTCCCACTAAATCAATTACTTCAGCTGCCTCAAATGAGACTGTACCAAGAAAAGCATAGACATGGTTCTAGCTTAGTCAAAATGGGATTGCTTTTGTTCACTTGCATGCTGGCATGCTTCAGGCTGCCACAAATAAGGAGCAGATGGAAGTGTAAATTGAACTGGGTAGAACTGAAAATAGATGTTTGGCTATCCAAGACACAGTTATCTCTGGAAACTCACAATTACATACAGGAATTGCAAGGTTCCAGTTGAATTCTAAAAATTCACTGACAGGAAAATGTATTGTGTGTTTATATTTAGCTCATATTCACATTCAGAGGGACTGCTGCTGTATTTTATGTGACAACAGGGAAATTACTGGTTTTGACCATGCACTGGGATAGATGTGTCACAAAAGCAACTTGATGGAGATTTTATGGTCAGCTAGAGCTGAATCTCACACATCTGCACAATTATTCAGGGTAAAGAAAACCCAGATCATGTGTTAAGCCAGATACTTTGTTAATTACCTTATATGCACTACTTACCAAGCAGATAAATGACCCAGGGAGTCAGATATATTACTCACTGAATCAAATGCATCAGCTACTGAATCAGATACATCACGTCTTCAAACACAAACACAGTTTCTTAGAGACAACATATCACCTTAAATGTCACATTACATGGTGAGTTATACCACATCTATGCTAGCTGAAGACAACATCCCAGGACATAAAGGCTGCACTATGAGTCAGTAACTGAAAGAACCAAGGTGATTCTTTGACAAACAAGCAAAGACCAAATAAAATTCAGATGGAAGTAATCCATTGACCATGTTGGAGACTGCCACTTAACATTGTGGAAGAAAGACTTGCGAATGCCTTGACAAATTACACAAAGAGCTTCAGGAACAATTTATGGTGTGGAAAAAGAACCTGCTTTATTTAAAAGACACCAAAAAACCTAATCTATTTTGCTTTTCCAAAAGAAAGCTGAGTCTAAAACTTATCTAGCAGGGGAAACTGTGAATGGAGGAAGGACGTGATACACTGTGGCTGAAACCTGAAAAAAAAGGTACACTTTTTCAACAATTCAATTAACCATCAGAACCTTGTTATGTAAGGATAAGGTTATCCTTCACCATCTGAATTCTTAAGAAGTTAAAAACAGTGGAAGCTTAAAAAATATTTTCTAGATGAACCTCAGGTTGTGAGATGTAGGAATCCTAAGTTCTGTTGTATAGAGTACACAAGATTATGTGTTCTGGTTTTAGAGTCTGCATGTCAACTGTCACACAAGTACATAATTCTTAAATTCTTAATAAGTGAATCTTCCTGTGCTCATATTAACACATACAGGAGCCAAGAACACAGAATTTCCTATCTGCTCACATTAATGTCCGGAACCTTACCACAAAGAGCATGCAGTGAGTAGTCAACTTGTAATCTATTTATTGGAAGGCTATCCTGAAACTAGACACAGCCTCCTGCTAGGATGGAGGAACAAGTCAAAGAAGCACATCTCTCAAACACTGGGAAAATTTGGATTTTGTGTAAATCCATCCCATTCTCTAAGGAAGAAGCACAGATATGTGACCAAATTTTTGACAACTGAGAACTATGTTCTAATCCTCATCTTCTTATCACTCTTTTTTCTATATATTTGGACTAAATTTCATCTCTTTTTACTGTGTTTCCTGATACATGACTAGTGGTACTTTAAGTGCCTAACAGAGTGCATTGTTACCTGTGACCCAAATGGGCTGTACTAGTGTAAAACAAGGAGTCATCATAACTGGATAATGAAAGTTGGAGGCAGGGGCCTCACAACAAGACACCTGAAAGAATCATCCTGGGCATAAACAGTTCTGTTTTTCAGGCCTACAAAGCCTAATCAAAGCATGCTGTTACTTAGTCTGCACAAGGCACTGGTGGTGGTGAAGAGGAACAGATACACAGGGAAAAAAAATTAAAAGCGCATGTCCCACCCCAAATCCCAAATCTCACCATCTGCAACATGAAAAATTACCCTGAAGTGGAGGAATACTGCAAAATTAGTGTAAAAAGCTGCCTTCCTGGTACTCCTCTAGCAGTGACTAACAGATGAGGAGAGGATAGCTGTAGGACAGAGCTCTTGGCACTACACCAAGGAGGCAGCATCCTACGTTTTCAGTCTGGAAATTCAGAACAAGCAGCCTAAACTTTGTGTGTTTTCTTGAGGTCACATTAGGCTGACTCACACTGAAACGCAGCTCTAGCATCCTTCTCTGGATACACAGAGCACCTGTGCAGCAGCACAGGCACAAAGCACCATGGTAACTATCCACTGGGAAAACATGCAGATACAATAATATGGGCATGGAAGGTAAAGTTAAGGCCCAATACACGGCTGGATAGAGCTTCCCCAGTGGGCTCTGTCTGCACACTACTTTGGCCTGAAAATGGAAAGTGGGTGTCCCATGGCCATTGCAGCAGTTGGCTGGGGTAAAGTGTTACCCTGAAGTCAGGGCCATCAGCACAGGCCTGGCAGGTTAAGGAACTACAAATAACCACTAAAGTCTCTCAGATCCATCTAGGCTGTCACAGTGACTTGCTGCTGGAGAGGAAGGACCTTGCCCACCATTCAGCATCAACACCTCACTACAACCACCCCCTCTCCCCCCAAAATGTGAATAATCTGCCTGGGTTTTCTTGCTTGGAAAAACAAACAACTCCTGAGTTCTCATAAGCACAACTGCCACAAAGGATAATCAGCCCCAGAAGTGGTTACAAAACTGAGGCCGTCATAACGATTTCCTTTCAGTCATAACTGGTTATGTCCACACAACAGGATCCCAAGACATTGCTAATGATAGTTGACTCTGTCAGTATGCAAGATGCTATGAGACTTTGTGAATTAAACCCCATTATTGTCCTAAATTATAGATAAATTTCTCCTTTTCCTTGCTGATATGCAACATATTTTTTCTTCAGGGCAGTTAGATGATGTCAGCACAAATTACTGCTTTCCACATAATGCAGATGATAGAACCAGAGGCGTTAAAGAAGTTTACAGAAACCAAATCTGAAGAGACAGAAGGAACTGCTTCCTTTGACTTGGAAATAACAAATTTTGCTGTGGCATGCTGGGTAAACCAAAACAAAACCCCTTAATATGGGACACTGATAGAACTTCAAAAGTTTCACATACTTAAAAATCAAAATTCAGGTTTGGATTCTTACTCTAAATTACAAATAAAACCCCAAAACCACAATAGAATGTCTGTCTTTAAATGTTTATATTTGCCCATTAAACATATACTGATGTGTAATACTGAGATAATAGGTTACTATCTAGCAAACTAGAAAGATCTATTTTCATCTTGCAAAAAAAATGAACATGTCATCTACAGTGTTCTTCTAGCCTTTCTTGGAAATGCTAGTGGTTACATATTTGAGAAAGTTTCACAAGCTCTATATGAGGCAAGATCTGCAGAAAAGAGTAGCACCTTTCACTAGATCAAGTGATATAATCAGTAAAAAAATATATCCAAACAGGTTGTCAGGCTTATGATTCTATGATTTTTTTTTTGTTAATTGATATACTTCATTTTCAAATCTAAGAACAGGAAATTACTTCATTATTACTGCATCATTCTCCTTCATTATCATTTTATTATTGCACTAGAACTTAAGCTCTTGGTTGCCATCTACTGTTTCTTTGTTCATATTCCACCATTTTTATTAGCAAGGCTGAGTCGTGATCAGGCATCTTAAAGAATTAAGAGAAGCATTTCACTGCTTTCACACACAACCTGCCAGAGGCTGGTGATCAAAACTCTGGAAGGCTTTCTTAGTGAAATGCCCCCCACCTACTCATATGGAGAGCATGTGATGTCCTCTCAAACTCAAATGCAAAGGAGGTATATGACGTCTAGGTTTAGCTGGTAGCAGATCCACAGCCTTCCTAAGTTTGGTGCTCTTGTTGCCAGTTCTGTGTTCAACATCATGGTGACTGGCAGCACTCCCTGCTGTCACTTAATCATACCTCATACCTTGACATGGGCATGAGAAAAAGTTACTGCTTAGACTTCCACTTCAGCCCTGGCACTGCTATCTTCCTCACCCAAAGAACTCCACACAGGAAGATATTATGGGAGAGCCACAGGACTGGCCTTTTTGCTGGGCTAAAGCTGACTACAAACAGGGACAACAGCCATAACAAAGTTAACCTCCAGCAAAAGTTTGTTAAATCTGAAACTGGATTTTATTTTCTATTACATCCATTCAAAGCATTTAAAATAAAAAGGAATCTCACTGGCAACCTCCTGTGCAGCACTGAAAGTCTGGGTACTTTAAAACTGCAGAAGCTTGAAAACTAGAAGTTGGAAGTCCAGCCAGTCCCCAATTCCTTAATAGATTTCTGCCAATCTTTAATGTGATTTTAATGTTTTAATGATCATCACTTTGAGGTAGTGATGATGCAGTTTATTGCTCAAGATGAGTTCATCACTCTAGCCACATCTGGATCTTTGTCTTTGAGCAGAAGGAAAAAACCAAAAAGGAGATTACAAAGTTAAAAGGATGCTAATGATTATTAGCCTTGACTAAACAGTGTTGTCAAGTTAGCTTAATGATAAACACAGTAGCCATTCCATTTGCTTGTTAAAGAATGAGCAAAAGCTTCCTTGCTAGTAGAAGAGTAAGTGTGAAAGACACAGTAATATAGAGCTTCCTTGTGTTTTCATTATTCTTTTTCATTCCTTGCCATCCAAGCCCTTTAGGAACATAAGCTAATTCTTTGCAAATCCTTATCTTTGCTTTACACCTGGGGAAACTGGAACACTAAAAAGGAATGGTACTTATCTAAATGTAGCCCTGGAGACTCATGGTAGATCTGAGAATAAAGTCCATGTCTTTTGGCACTCAGCCTTTTTCCTGCACTTTTCAAATTTTCTCATTTTGAAATGCATCAGTTCCAAACAAAAAGGTCACTCTTGAATAGTACAATTGTCATTCACTCTTCTCCTACTCCTCCATTTGAAGGGGTATGCAGATATAGACATTCTGATTCTCTCCATCATGAGTAGGAGAGAGAAATCTTTGGACTCTGATACAAACAGTTGTGGGTTTGGTTTTTTTTCTGGCACACACGTGATCTCAATAACAGAAGAATAATTCACACATGCCAATTCCCCATCCTCAAAGCCTCAGTGTACAAAACAGCCATTCCTATCCTGGCATTGGCCAAACACAATGAAAACAAGAAAGGAGGGACCAGTTTGCAGATCTATCTCAGTGAAGAAGAGTGATGGTTAGAAATAAAGCAAAGCCACAGCACTGCTGGGTCCTCCAGATGATCACGTATTCACCTCCAACTTATCTATTGCTATAAGCATCTGCAGTGTATAGACACATCCTGAGAAGAAAAATCATTTTGCTGCCAAAAACACAGTGGTCTTTCTAATACAACTCCATCCAGTATGAAATTTGCCAGCTTCATACATAAACCTCACACCACATTACAGTCTGGGCAAGACCTGCAGGTCTGGACCTGCAACATTAAATTCCACACACAACTTGAAAGTACCATGTGTGTTTTACTCATAGCATCTACTTATAGCAGACAGCAGAGCTTTTCTCAATAGCTTACCAATTACTGCAGAAAACACAGTAGTAATAAACAATATTAAAATTTCAGCCTGCAGAGTTTAATGTGTATTTGTCTTAGCATGGGATGCTTACTCTTTACTCCTGGGGTACTTATGTTTCATTTCACAGAAATGTTATATGCTTTATAATTTTTGGCACCTAGAGTAAACAGTTGTTTGCTGGAGGATTTTGCTACAGGATATTCCAGATGTTTGAGCAGAAAGGCATAAATACTGAAAAAAGCTGGAAATAAATCCTTACTAAATGACTCTTACGTTCAGTTTGATAAAGCAGAATAAAGTGATTAGGATTAAAAGGAGCAATACTGCTGAATCTAAAAAAAACCCATACTGTAAATACTAAAACCTTATAACTGGACCTTTACCAAGGGATGTACCACACTCTGCCATTATACCAATATCAGAAACTAGGCAACAAGAGCAGTCATTTCACAGGCAAAGAAGCACAGTTTGTTAGTCAGAATAATGTAGCAAGGTAGATAAACATAAAAACAGAGCTTCCTACTCCTGGAATTTACATTTAGAGTTCTTACTCCAAAAAGTAAGAGCACGCAAAAATGCTTACACTGTATTTAGCAACACAGTGATACGGTTGAAGATCTGTTCTTAAAACTGAACAAACTTAGTCTTTTTTATTCATTTCATACAAAATACCAGGCATTGCAAGAATGGCTTCAGCTTCACTTACAATGTTTTCAAAGAATATATGATTGTTTGCCAGTTGGGCAGTCAACTGGTTGCCCTGTAAGTAACAAATCTCAAAGGATGTGAGAGGATGCAAAAGATCTTGATAAAAATAAAAGTATCAGTGGTAAAATAGCATAGCCACCAGCTGCTGTTTCTCCTGTGCTTTGGAGAACTCTCTGGAGCTGTTACACTTGTGCACTTTGGATGTTAAAGATGTTGATGGCAATCAGTGAGGTTTAGAGGCCTTAAATACACTACAAGTGTAACTCACCTGCTAGCTCACAAAGTTTAAGCTTCATGTAACTTTTAAAAATTAACCAGAAAAGGAAAGCATTGTTTTCCCACAAGTGATTTTGTCTGTTATCAGACATATTCCAGAACAGAAAAATGGCTTTTCATTGATCCATAATCATTCGTATTTCAACAACGAAAGCTGGAATTGCATCCATTGCTACAGAGTCATTTGTATGCATCGTTTGTGTTCTTAACATTGTCACAGTGCTATTAGTGGCAATTCTCTGGAACATTTTGTGGCTTTGGAGCAGATTCTAATGTGATGACATATCAGGCACTCACATATACTGTCATTGTTGGAAACCTTAAAGGAGTGTTACTCACGATCATTTGGGAGCATCCACAGCTGTTTTCCACTGTCATTCGCAAAAGTGTAGTGGTAGGATACCTTGCCTGAAGACAGCTCATTACAAATACCTGTTCCTATTGCTTAGAACCCATTTGGCAATGTAATTACAGAGGTGCTGTAGGAAATGGACTTTATGACATAATTATCCATATAGACATGGTCTATCACTGTAGAGTAAGTCTCTAGATGAAAGCTAGTTCTCCAGAATAAAGCATCTACTAATCCAAACAAAGTTTGCTGAATTCCAAAGCTATAGATTACAACAGATCAAATATTCCATATATCCTGCCATTCCCACTATTTTTACCAACAGCTGTTTTGTTTAAGGATCTAGCTAGGCTCATTCAGCTGACAGTTATTGGAATTACAGAGCCACAGTTTTATTTTGCCTTGTAGACTTTAAATAAGGGCATACTATAGCAAGCTGCAGCAGTACAACTTTAACCAAAGGCATTAGCATCAGAATGGGTGAAATGTCACACATCTCTGATGGAAAGCACATTTGTAAGGAAAAAAAATCCAGGAATGCAGAATGTTAGCTCCAGTGCAGCTGTTCTAACAACTCATTTAGACAGTATCTAGTAGGGAAAACTATGATTTTACCTGCGAGGGACATGTTGGATATTTGCAGAAGCCACTTGTAAGAAGTTCCAATTTCCAACCCATCAGAGAGCAAAGTGTGCCTTGCTGCTGATGATATGAACCAGGACCTTGGCAGATGTCATTGAAGTTTACTCAGATGTAGTCCTAGAAAAACAAAATTTGCTATTAGTTGACATTTTCTGTAGCAATTTTCAACCAAAAATCAACAGGTGTTCTGCTAGTGCAACAGTCAGTATGATGTGTTCTGTAAGGCCAGTATTTAGCCAGCTGATCTCAGGTCCATTACCACAGAATCTTAAGGGTTGGAAGGGACCTTGAAAGATCATCTAGTCCAATTCCCCTGCCATAGCAGTACCTCCTAGAGTAGGTCACACAGGAACTTGTCCAGGTGGGTTTTGAATGTCTCCAGAGAAGGAGACTCAACAACCTATGTGGGCAGCCTCTTCCAGTGCTCTGTCACCCTCACAGGGAAGACGTTTTGCCTTATGTTTCTGGAACACATCATATGTTCCAGCTTGTACCCATTGTCCCTTGTCCTACCATAGGACATCATTGAAAAGAGCCTAGCTCCATCCTCCTGACACATACCCTTTATGTATTTGTAAACATTAATGAGATCATCTCTCAATCTCCTCTAAAAGAGCCCCAGCTCCCTCAGCCTTTCATTGTAAGGGGGATGCTCCACTCCATCACCTTTGTGGCCCTGCAATGAACTCTTTCCAGCAGCTCCTTGTCCTTCTTGAACTGAGGGGCCCAGAACTGGACACAATATTCCAGATGCGGTCTCACATGGGCAGAGTAGAGAGAGAGGAGAACCTCTCTCGACCTACTGCTCACAGCCCTTCTAATACACCCCAGGAGGCCATTGGCCTTCTTGGCCACAAGGGCACATTACTGGCTCATGCTCATCCTGCTGCTGACCAAGACCCCCAGGTCCCTTTCCCCTACACTACTCTCTAACAGTTCATTCCCCAACCTGTACTGGTACATGGGATTATTCTTTCCCAGATGCAAGGCTCTACTCTTGCTCTTGCTGAAATTCATTAGATTTCTCCCTACCTGTCCAGGTCTCATTGAATGCTAGCAGTCTTCTGGTGTGTCAGCCACTTCCTCCAGTTTAGTATCATCAGCAACCTTGTTGACAGTGGCCTCTGTTCCCTCAGCAAGGTCATTAATGAACATATTGAACAGTACTGACCCCAGCACTGACCTCTGGGGGACTTCACTAGATAAAGGCCTCCAGCTAGACTCTGCCTTATTTATCACCACTCTCGGCCTTCTTCCCTTCAGCCAGTTAACAGTCCACCTCACTACCTGATCATCCAGCCCACACTTTCTCAGCTTTGCTGCAAGAATGCTGTGGGAGACAGTGTCAAATACTTTACTGAAATCGAGATAAACCACATCCACTGCACTACCACCATCTGTCCACCTGGTTACATCTTCATAAAAGGCTATCAGGTTGGTCACACATGACTTCCCTTTGGTAAAGCCATGTTGACTGCTCCTAACGACTCTCTTGTCCTTTAAATTCCTGGAGACAGCACCCAGGATAAGTTGTTTTATCGCCTTTCCAGGGATGGAGGTGAGGCTGACCCGTCTGTAGTTATTGGGCTCCTCCTTCTTACGCTTATTGAAGACTGGAGTGACATTTTCTCCCCTCCAGTCTTCAGGCACCTCTCCTGTTTTTCATGACTTACTGAAGAAGATGAAGTGTGGTCTAGTAGTGACTTCTGCCAGCTCCCTCAGCACCCATGGGTGCATCCCATTGGGGCCCATGGATTTATGTACATCCAGATTGCTCAACTGATCCTTAACCTAGTCCTCATCAACTAAACAAAACTCCTCCTTTAACCTGACTTCCTCTGGAGTCTGGGGCTCCTGAGAACAGTCTCCAGCAGTATAGACAGAGGCAAAGAAGGTATTCTCCATATCCTCTGTTATTAAGGTACTCATCTCATTCAACAGTGGGCCTACATTGCCTCTAGTGTTAGTTTTATCTGCAACATATCTGAAGAAGCCCTTCTTGTTGTCCTTCACCTCCCTTGCAAGGTACAACTCCAATGAGGCTTTAGGTTTCCTAGTTGCCTCCCTACATCCTCTGACAACAGCCTTATATTCCTCCCAAGTGGCCATCCCTTCCTTCATAGAATCATAGAATGGTAGGGGTTGGAAGGGACCTTTAGAGATCATCCAGTCCAAACCCCCTGCAGAAGCAGGTCAATCTAGATCAGGTTGCACAGGAACATGTCCAGGAGGGTCTTGAAGACCTCCAAGGAAGGAGACTCCACATCCTTCCTGGGCAGCCTGTGCCAGGGCTCCCTCACTTGAACAGTGAACTAGTTTTTTCTTACATTTAAATGGAACTTTTTGTGTTCCAGCATCATCCCATTACCTCTTGTCCTGTTGCTAGATAGATAGAAGAAAGGGATGTCCCAGCCTCCTGACACCCACCATTCAGTATCTGTAAATGTTAATAAGATCTCCCCTCAATCTCCTTTTTTCTAGACTAAACAGACCCAGTTCCCGCAGCCTTTCCTCGTATGAAAGATGTTCCAGTCCCCTGATCATCTTGGTGGCCCTGTAGACTCTCTTCTTCCATTAGAGTTTGCCCAACAGTTCCCTATTTAACCATGCTAGTCTCCTGGCTCTCTTGCTTGATTTCCTACCCAATGGGATGCTCTGATCCTGAGCTTGGAAAAAGTAATCCTTGAATATAAACCAACTATCTTGGGCTAAACTACCTTTACCTTCTAGTACTCTTTCCCACAGGATGTCCCCTAGCAATTGCTTGAAAAGGTCAAAGTTGGCCCTACCAAAGTCCAGGATTGTGATCCTGCTTGGTATTCTGTACCTACCGCACAAGATCCTGAACTCCACCATCTCGTGGCCATTGAAGCAAAACCCTCAACCTTCACCGCTTCAACCGGATCCTGCTTGTTTGTGAGTATTAGATCCAGTATCAATTCAGTTTAGTCATGAACTCAGCCCTGAACTTCATTTCAGTGATATAGTGACTGGAAACTAATTGTAGCTTACCACTTGGCAGCATTTATTTTGCAAGGATCTCCCTATACCTGTACCTGTCTCATCAAGGAGCACAGGTTGCTTCCACTTTGAAAGCTCCAGTATTTCTGATCAGTTCTTTCCTAATGCAAGTGGCAGCTTGAAATCAACATGATAAATCCACAAAAGGGGACTGCCAGTTTTCCTGGGTGCTTGGACACCTTGCATTCGTCATGCACCTCAGAGCTCTAACACTCTAAGGCATGCAAAGCATTACAGTACTAGGAACAAACCCTCAACCAGTACAGTGGAGGGCTCTCTGCCATGCTATTCCCACGTTTGTACAGTGCACTAACATGCAAATCCAGAATATCACATATGCTGATGTCTACTAAAAAGATTTTTCATTTCAGGATCTCATCTTAATGAACAAATGGAATCCTGCAGCATCACTGTGGGGAAAACAATTGCATTGCACAAGTGACCAAGCAAGACCCTTGGTGATCTGTCACAACGAATGAACACAAGTGAATGAATGGCAAAGGAAGGGATATGGCCAGAGAGAGAAAACCAGATGTGATAATTCTCCCTGTCCACCCTTACTTCATCAGGAAAAACAGTGCAACCAGTGAATGATCTGTGACCCTTTGGCTCTGTGATGGCCTCTTGCTTTGGTCAAGCAATGCCCATCTGTTTTGTTATATCTTGAACAGCTACTCAACTCTGAAGCATCAAGCAGCATAGATGGTACAAGCACAGTGACTTCAGGGTCCATACATCTGTTACTCCCGAAATCAATGGAAAGGCACAGAGGCTGGGTTGGCAGATGGAAGATTTGCCTTTGAGGAGAAATAGGTCAGATACTATGGGAAATGTTAATGTTGTTTTTGCAGGATGGAGCCAAGGGAATTAAGACAAAGGATTTCTTCCATAACTGTTTCTTTGTATTATTAATTAGATGCTACGTGAGTTTTGAATTTTAATTTTTTGACAAGATAAGATGGTGGAGGTGAGTGACAAGATAAGATCATGACAAAGAACCAGACATCCCCTGAGGAGAAGCTGTAAACCTTGGAGTACCTAATCAATGGGGAAACAAGGGAGGGACCTTGCGGCTGGGATAGGGAATGAAAAGCCGAATGCTGTATCTATCAGGTGTGCCTACCAGCTAGGACACCCCCTCTTGCAAGAACGCTCAATAAAAGTGCTTCACTGCAGAGTCTGACCTGAGTCTTTCGTGAGAAAACTTTTGTTTCTTTCAGATACTAGAAAGTAAAAACAGACAAAAAGATGCAGTTTTTCTTCCCCAGCAGACTGGTACTTTGCTCAAACATACCCTCAGTAACTGAAGGCACAGCTCCCCTTCCATTATGAACGACAACATTGTCCAGCAGCCTCAAGAGTTTAGCAAGGTCTCTGATCCTACAAGCCTCTGACAAGGTACAAGCCAAACACACTGTAGTGAGAAGCAAGCAAAGGGCTCAGTATAACCACTCTGCTTGGGACGCACCTCTTAGGGTTTGTGACATTTACAAGAGGATAATTTTGTGTGGGAAGGCAACATTTCTACATACTGGTAATGAATAGCTGGAGAGAAGCAGAGAAATAGTGTTATATTTTCAGTCAGTTTATTCACACTAAGATTGCACTGGAATTTTTCATCCAAGCAGATGCCCCAATGATGACCGTCCTGTTTGTTTAACTGAAACCATTCTCCTCATCTTCAGTTCCCATAGTATTTTGAGGTAAGTACTTGAACTCTCATTTAGAATCATAAATGGTTTGGGTTGGAAGAGACCTTTAAAACCCATCTAGTCCAACCCCCCTGCAATAAGCAGGGATATCTTCAACAAGATCAAGTTGCTCAGAGCCCCTTCCAATTTGACTTAGAATGTTTCCAGAGACAGGACATCTACAACCTCTCTGGACAACCTGTTCCATTCTTTCACCATCCTCAGCGTAAAAAAATGGCTTCCTTTTATCTAGTTTAAATCTACTCACTTTTAGTTTTAAACTATTATCTCTTGTCCTATTGCTATCGGCTCTATTAAAAAGTTTGTGTCCACTTTTCTAATAATCCCCTTTTAAATACTGAAAGGATGCACCAAAGTCTCTCTGAAGACTTCTCCAGGCTAAACTACTCCAATATAAATCAATTCCAGCTAACAGATAACAAGTAAGAGGGAAAAGGAAGTGATGAAAGCACAAAAAAAAAGAAATTAAAAAAACAAGCAGGAGCTATTACAGAGGATCATTGATACCAGGCTGGACCTAATCATTAAGATAAGTAATAAAACCAGCGTGTTTATGTCAGTATGGCTAACAACAAGGCAACAGTGTGTTGCACAACATTTTTGAATACCTAGAGATCATCAACCATCAATTCTTACAAAACTCATAGAACTTTTTTTAATCTAAGATGTTTCTGTAGCATTAAGATGCAATAACTGCACCTCTAAACAAAGTGGTCACATATATTTATATAAAAGTGCAGTAGTTATAAGAGGTCAAAGTTTTACAGTTTTTAAAGTTAACAACTCTTTAAAATGTGACAAAGTATAACTAAGGGTGTTATATGAAAGGTGTATTAAGGGAAATAATTTGACATTGCAGATGAGGAAAAGTGAGAATATACAAGTCATCTTTCTAATGACAGAAGGATGTGAGTTCTTCAAAGAATGACTGGGAATCCTCAAAGGAGTATATGGTATAGGTAACATACCTCTAGTTTTCAGAGTAAGAGCACAAGGCACTTCATCAAAGCTAACTCGTAACAGCTTGCTTTATCCAAGTAGAGGTCCATGCAGTGAGTGTATTTCCATTTGTCTCACTCGATCCATTGTCGTACTCCAAAGAATTAAGCCAAAAATAATAGATAGAATGTTTAGGAGTTAAACAGATTGTAGAAAGCACAACTACAAAAAATTTTAGTAGTCACTTTACGCATTGGGTTGTCTCTGATGGTAGATCCTTTAAAGGCAATGAAGCTGTAATGTACCTGCCTACTGACTGAAAAAAGAAAGTGGCTAAAACAACTATGGAGAAGACAATGAGTTGTTCAACACTACACCGACAGCTTGTCTAAAAACAGCAGCAAGTGACCTTCTCCAAATAATTCCAGTCAGGTAACTCCTGCACCAGATGCAGAAGTCTGCTATGTTACACTGGTGTATCACAAATGCCTTCATCCTAGCAAATGGTCTTACAATGTTGGGAGATGAGACAAGAGCAGAAGTGCATCTTGAGGCCAGCTGAAGCTCAGAAGAGCCTCAATATGGAGAGAAAAAAGTATTGAGAAGATTAGCACCTTTCCCCCCCCGCCCCATCCAGGGATTTCAGCCTGTCCTACAATGCTTGCAAAGGGTAGGGAAGACCTTTCTCATTTCTTCTACACAAATCTTCCCATGACAAGTCCCAAAACACATGGTACTCTATATTCTGTTGAATCCTCTAGCTGTAAAAGATCCCTTCTGTAGAATTTCTCTAATGCTCCTCTGGGGTGTCTTTATAGCTACTGGTATTTCTTCTTTCCTTAAAAAATCCTGTCAAATGCTAATGACCACAAATTCTCTATCCTCCTGCTGCTCTCAAAAAATCTTTTGGTGTTCTTGTTTAGCAAGATCACATATGTGGGCCTTTGAGTGGAAAAGGGTTGGCAGTAGGTAATCAACTTTTTCCCTTGACATAGAAAACTACCCTCTGCTAGGGCTACAATTTATTGACACGTCTTTCACTAACAGGTCTTACAGGACAAAGTTAGAACCAGCTCTTCCCACACAGCTATTCCCACCCACCACATTTATTAACCAGAAAGGCTTCTAAACATTATCTAGTAGCAAGAATTAAGCAGTTGTATTTTGTAGATTGTGTTCCTTAGCTTGCTCTTTCATTTCCTCTTATTCAATATTATCACATTATGTTGCCTCTTCTTACGTGCTTTTCCTCTTCACAAAGCTCTTTAAACAGCTGCAAAGGGGGAGGGACCACTATGCTCACAAAAACTCCACTTTGCAGAATGCTTCTGCCAGGTCCTACTGTCTGTCTCTTTCCAGTCATTTAATACCTCCAAGATTCAGGTTTGCTTTTACATCTCCTCCTTATGCATCCCCGACAACACAGACTACTGCCAGCTGTCTTAATTGAAGAACAGTAATCCACCTCTTCTTGTTATTGCCATGAGGAATATGTACACTCTTTTTCTCTTTGTAGTGGGCTCCTTTTATTTTAACGGTAAGTGATCTTTTCTTTCAGATACAGTTTGCAGAACCACAATAGCTTTCGGGGCTGGGAGGTAGGACTGTGATATAAGCTCTCAGACAATTTGTAACTATCGCCTCGGTAAGCTGCAGACTTTAAGAGGATGCATGAAATTGATTATTTTAGTGTCATTTCTGGCTTGTTCAGTATCAGCAAATCCACTACGATGGATGTGGACAGATAGTAAGTTGGACAGAAAAAAACAGAGCAGTAGAAGACGACAGTGATAATCACTAAATAATATCCCTTTAGATGCTCTCAGAACCATCTGTGATGGGAAAAGCAGGTATTGTGCTGAGAGTGAAAAAATTAAAAATGAGCCATAACATGAACCATAAATAAGGCAGATCTCACCCCTCTACGATTACTGGCTCAAGTTCTTATGTTTTGCAGAGTTCATACTTCCTAATTGCTTGATTAGTATGTAAATAGTTTAAACTAAGTATAAATATGTACACATATGCTTAAAAAAAACCCACAAATTTACATTAAGAACATTTTCTTTAGTCCAGCAGGATTTCTTGCACATCTTTTAATCAACATGCACAGCCCAATGGCAGTGTGAAATAGAGCATTTACCATGGGAGCGTCTTTCCAGAGAGAGAGCCTCCACTGAAGTGTTCAGACTGAAACAGTCTGAAATTGAACCAAAACAAAAATCACATCTTTTCCATAATTATCTATTCATCCCACAGTTGTGTTGTTTCTTCAATCACTGTAAAGCAACTTTAGAAAATATCTGCTTTTTAACAAATGAAGAGTGAGGGCCTGCCTTAGATTCTTAGATTACACACTTTTAAACTCATTAGTATTTTGGGTTTATTTGCATTAATTGCAGCGTAGAAATTAAAATAGTCTTTAAAATACAGTAAACTCATCATTATTTCCTCTGGAAAAATAAGTGTTCCATACTACCCTGCGTTGTTCTAAGAGGTTTTATAAATCTTTTTACTCAAGAGTAAACTGAGAAGTAACAGCATCACAAGTAATTTCAGGGGAGGTAATGGGATTGTCTTATTGCTTCTTCTCACTTGCTTTTTAATAATTGAAGACGGGAATTTTGTATGTCACCATTGTTCACATAAGTTATTTATAAAAGAGGAAAGAGCAAACATGAAAACATGCTATAATATACTATTTCTAAACAAACACTATTTCAACATTTGTTAAAATAATTGAAGTCAGTGAAATGGAGGAAACATGCTTCATATTAAATTTTGCATTTTAGATAGTGATAACACTTGCCTGTGTTTGTCAATATTGATCTTTATGCCCTTTTGTGGAGATCACGCCGATATATTGATCATTACACTGAAAATAACATAACAGAGGGCAACTAGTTATTTCATCTTATATATTTAAGTTAAACCATGTAAAAGGGAAAGTTTAGACAGGGGAGTTAAGTCTGTGGTTTTGTTTCTTCTGCTTTGAATGTGGAAATATTCTGAAGCAATATTTTTTAATGGAATGGTCATGTTCCCACAGAGAAAACAAACTTACTGCAGAATGTGTACTGCAAGTTATGTAGCAATTTGTTCTCCTTTTCATGGAATAGATGTGTTGCATGTTCAGTGAAGCTGAAACAATTTCCGTAGATCAGGATCCACCACAATGTGTTTTCTCTATTACTGTTTTCAGCTCAAAAAAATAGTTCAATAGTTCAAATTAGGATTGGTTCATCACTCTTATTAAAATCATTTGTCTAAAAGCATCAGTCTACTTTCTGCAGCATTTCTGGTGACTACTATTTGGAAAAAAAACAGTTTGCAAGGGAAAGTTCACTTCCATGTCTTCCGACTCTGAGAGGAAAAAGAGTTTCAAGTGCATGGCTACTGACATTCTGAAATGCATATAGAGATGAACTTATATGCCTCGTAATTTTGTTCTCATTACGTGCCAACTGTTTAATATGTTGATTGGTAATGGAAAATAGATTACAAAAATTATACAAGAATCACTCATTTTTACACTGTATTTAGAGACCGGATTTAGCAACATTTAGGGCAGTGCACTGCTGACATCTAGTGGTATTTGTGACGATTAAGTTATTTAAAGGTTGGGATAGGATGGCAATTTTAACAAAAAATTATTCATTACATAAACTTTTTCCCTAAGAATGGATAATAAGTTCTCTTAAGATTTATTGTTTAGCATATAATTTTTAAAAAAAAGTCATAAAGCCATGATTCATCTGTATAAACTTCATTGACAGACTCAGTACTTTGGAAGCTGAGCTGTTCTCATCAGACATGCAGACCCCTCAGTATACGTTGATTTGCAGATCAGATGACCACGATTGCTAAAACCAAGTTTCAGAGAATAGGATTATTATAAATTCAGAAATAGCTTTCTGCAAATATTCTGCAGTTTCTACATCTTACTGTTTAGCAAATACTCCATATACTAGAATATTTACAGAAAAAGGTGGTAACACAGTGAAAACATATTTAACAACTCAAACAAGAATTCAGTGTCCTGCTAGCACCTTTCAGTGACCACTGTAAGAGAACAATCAAGGGACTATTTATATTTTCATTATAGTCATCTGCATATGTCACATATATGCAACAGCAGGAACTAAACTAAAAACAAAAATCAAAGCAAAAAAAAACTTTAACCAAGATTCTTTCTTTAGCTACCATGAGGCTTCTCAACTGTCCTTATAAAGACAGAACAACTCATTCTTAGAGTGTGGCCTCATTTTCTTCACAGCATCAAATTTAGCTATCTTGATTGCAATACACAAAGAAAAACAGAATTTGGAGCTTAGAAAGGATCAGTATAGCTTTAGCTTGATGAGCCTTTGATTAGGCAGGCTTACACTGAGAATAAAAGTAATATTAAAATATCATTTGGTACTAGAACTTTTACAATGACTTCCAGGGAGGTAAAAAGCAAGTATTATTAAAAAAAACCCCAATTCATCTGACAAACAAAGAGGCATTAATCCAAATTTCTTTTCCCAAATGGCTTGGGAAGTATTTGAGAAGCACATTCGGAAGAACAATATTACGAGTAAGTGTATATGATAAAATTTGCGCTACCAATGCCATAGTATATGCTGGTCTTAAAATATTTAAAACAAGCCTGATGTTTATCTCAACCTTTTCCAGGTGTTTGAGTCAAAGATAATTTTAGACACAAAAAATCTGTTTGATCATGTTTCCTTTTCTGTCACTCCACTTTCTTACCAGATCAGAAACAAGAACTTCTTATAGTATTTTTTTAATCTGAGTGGAATTCAGAAGTACCAAGTTTCAAGAAAAACTTATTCCCCCAAGCAACTTACTGCCCTTTCCACACGCAAACTGAGCACCTTCTGGACACGCACGCAAACTTTGGCTGCCTACGTGATCCTAGTTTTCTTATGTCTACCTTTCTCTGGATCTCATAGATATGCTACAACACACAAAACCAAAACAAATTAATGTACCACAAATTTAAAATACTTGCATGGCCAGTGGTTTTTACAGTGTGGAACTGCTCTGGTGAATAATTAAACAAGTATGCTATAGGGACACCATCCTCAATTCTGCAATATCTAATGGTGAGTTAGCTGGCCTTTCCTATGGAAGAAACACTCTACCAATTAGATTAGAATCTGTGTTCATTAACCTTTGTGTCCATCACTGTCAACTGTATAATTCAAAACAGAATTACTCAATATATAGCAGAATCTCTGTGGGTCAATCCAGTTGTTAGGATGTTACCAGGGCTTTAGTCATTAGTATTAGTACGTGGTCAATAGTCATTTGAAAAGTCCACTAGAATGGCTTAAAAAACCACATACAAGAACATGAGAAGAGATGCAGTTACTTCTGGAGTTGTGCCCATGGTTACTTCTGGGGTGGTGCCCTAAGCTGTTCTGCGTCATGGAGAATGTTCAGGCTTATTAGATAGTATCCTGCAGATACTATATTTTAGCCACTGAACTCCAGCTTTGCCATCGAAGATTCACAGTATTTGTGCTAGTCCATGAATCAGGTTTTGTTTCCACTTAAAATAAGGCTTATGTACTGCCTCAGGTTTTTGAAATAAACCTGTTCTGAAACAGAAACATTCATCACTAGCTAACAAAGAGCTTCCAATCACAAAAAAAAATCCCTTGACTTCATCTCCTAGTTTTCTCTACACAGATCAGAGTCTTTCGGACTTGTACATGTGCCTGCAACTGTCTCCTATGACACTAAAGACAGAATTCACAGCCAGACTCCCTGTATTTGTATTGTTCAAACATTATTCTTCTGCTATTAAGAGGGCATTTTGCTCCCAGTTTCTATTTCTGAATGTACTCCCAAAAGTATTTATCAATTTGAGCTTCACATTGTACTGTGAAAAAAGCACAAGGTCTTCCGATTAGTCTGCTTTGATCAGTGCTCTATGAAAAACACTCAGCTTCAGCAGAACAGATATTGGTGCAAGTAACATAGCCTTCTGTTCACACAAGCCTATACTCTTTAGAAAAATCAAAAGCTCTCATTATTTCACGAAGATAATCTGATGCACAGAAATCCTGTGATCCCTGCATCGTGTCACTTGGACTTTGTTCTATAATCCTGTTACGTGATGTCTCTTACAGGAAGCACCGCAGCAGATGCTGAAGAAAAGCTAATGAACTACCTACTGAGTCCTGACAGGTATAATAAGTTAATTCGACCAGCTGTCAACTCATCCCAGTTGGTATCTATAGAACTTCATGTTTCCCTGGCACAGCTCATCAGTGTGGTAAGTTCAAATTAGGTTATGCCTTTTAAATCATTATTATCTGCACAGCACTCTAAGTAAAATAATGTCGGCATTACTATGTCCCTGTTATTCTCTAGTTTACGTCATAACACTTAGTTGGCAGGGCCCATGCATGCAATTTACTGGTTTTACACTTCAGAAAGCATCTACAACTGGGACATTAATCCATACATAAGCAACAAAGGACAGCATCCAGATCTCCATCCAATAGAAATATGCTGATAAAAAAACCCTAAATCCTTCCACTGATTTCAGCACAGCTACTGTAAGTTCCACCAGGTCAGGATCTACTCTGGGCTGAGTACACAATGCTAAAACACTTTCTGCTGCTAGCATCAAATAAATGTGGCTGAATGGTCTGAAAAGCTACAAAGCCATCTCAAAATCTCACAGCATATCAGGCATATCAGCAGAGTGAAATGTAAAGAAGAACATGTGTTCATTTCAGATGGAATAGGTTAACATTAGGTTAACAATAGGTTAAAACAATCCTCATGTAAGCAACTCCTCATATTCAGTAAAAACTACTTCAATGGGTCTGAAAGACATTTTCATTCACAAGGGTAGCATGTGTTTCAGTCCTTTCAATGTACAAATACATATCTCAATGCCAAGAGAAGTTTAGCATTAACTGCAGTGGGAACAAGATCCAGCATTTAAGTGGGAATAATTTCTTGAAACAGAGCTTTCACTTTTGCTCTCTCCTTTCATGAAAAAGAGGATACAGTCTCCCTGCCAGAATTTGCATGAGCTTACATGGCAAAACCTTACATAACCCTCACACAAGTCAATCTAGGCCTTCCTGGTCTAGGCCTTCTAGGCCTTTCAAAAGGCCTTCTAAGCCTTCTGTTTCAAATCAAATCCACATAGGGGGAAAGAAAAAAATCGGCTCAGCAGGGTATTGGTAATGGTTCCTAAACTGTCCCACTCACTCCAGTCACAACTGTCCTTCTTAAATGCCACTTGGAGCCCTACACTGTGGAGTTATTATTTTTCATCAGTATGTATACAAGACTGACCATTTTAACAGCAGAGAAATATCTGTATTGAAATATGCTAGACAGAATTATGCTGCACAGTTGGAAATATCCTCAATTATTATGGCAGTAAAGTGAAACGTTTTAGAGGACAAGTTTTTGCTCTCTTTTTCCCTGCAGAATGAACGGGAGCAGATCATGACCACAAACGTCTGGCTGAACCAGGTAACCAAACCCACACAAACATGACTGCTTTCACTCCGTCACAGCGTTTGTTTTGTTAGTGCTGATCTGGATAGTCCCATCACAACTGTACAATTCTTCTCTTAGGAGTGGATTGATTATCGCTTGGCTTGGAAGCCCTCTGACTATGATGGAATAAATAAGCTGAGAATACCTTCAAAACACATCTGGTTGCCAGACATTGTGCTTTACAATAAGTAAGTAAAACTACCGTAGTTTATACAGACAAATTGTAATTATTTATCAAGAAACAAGCATCAGAACCAATGAAGTAGGTCTGATAAAATTCTAAATCTGTTTTTTGTAAATTTTAGCCAGTATCAAGGATGTCTGACTGGGGTAGTGGCCCCAAAGATAATTTTATTTTGCTTTGTTTTGTTTTTAAATCTCTAGTAAAGTCTTGCAGTGAATGATACCCAGTTTTTAGGAAGGAAAAAAATCAAAACTTATAATATGCTTTCATGATACTTTTAAAAATGATGAATTCGTGAACTCATGAACACATGGTGACTTATGAATGTATACAGATGGGAAATCTAGGAAGTTTATATATAACTGAGTTAAGTCCCTGGAATCCTACTATCGGAAATCAGATTTGGGAAATACTTAAAACTATTGTATTAGTCAAAAAATAATTCAGATAGTGGATTAGGATGTACTCTGCCTGGTCAAATCTTGTTCTGGTAAATTGTGCTCCTGCTTTCTGCATCTTCATTCCTTACTCTCCAGATGATATAATTTACTGGACTGTAAGAATGGAACGAAATAGTTTTAAAAGGCTTCTTAAACATACAGGAACATGTTTGAATTAGTATAAAGCTTCCAAATAAAATTTTAGATTAAGGACAACTCTCTGTAACTTTCTGCTCCTGAAGCACAAGAAGTGGAACACAAAAAGTTCCACTTAAATATAAGAAAAAACTATTTTACTGTGAGGGACTCCTGGCACAGGCTGCCCAGAGGGGTTGTGGAGGCTCCTTCCTTGGAGGTCTTCAAGAACCTGATCTAGGTGAACCTGCTTCTGCAGGGCAGTTGGACTGGATGATCTCTAAAGGTCCCTTCCAACCCTACCATTCTATGATTTTATGATTCTGAGCAGTGTGTCATAGCTGGTTCATCTGGAGAACAGCTCTGCCTGTTCCAAGCCTTGGATACTTGTAGCACTTCCCAGCTTAGGGAAAAAAACAAATCACCTTTGCACCGGAAACAGCTCTGTCATAATGTCTTGCCAACAAGTGATCCATGAGACGTTTAATTCACTCTGAAGAAGTACATTTCCACTCAAATAAAAAGGTGCTACTTAACCATAGTCAGCTCAACTTTATTCCTTTACACTTGGAGTGAGTTTGGCCTTATATTTTTCCAGACAACATACTATTTCTTCCTACTGTTACACGTTTCTTTGGTAGCCCGAGGGCCTGAGTTTGAGAAGTGTTGCACAACACGCATGAGAAGATGCAGTGATGACACTCAGAAAGACTAAATTTCAATAATATTTTTCAGCAATTGACCACATTTCTACCTCAGGATGCTTCATATGTTGAACAGCGTTGTTTGCCCAGAAACATTGGACAGAAGGAGATATTTATGACTGAGTGATAACATTCTTCTCCCTGAATTAACAGGCCCATCACGACACAGAAGACTCTCCTGGTGGAAGTTTGGCAGCTGGAGGAGATACAAAGCCAAGCTTGTTTGTGGGCCCTAAGAGCACTGTGGCTTGTTTGTTCTGGTTTTGTAATAAGCAACATTAACTGCAGTGGTGCAATAAATTATAAACCATATAATCACATTTTCTCTGCCTGCACTTTCCCTGCATTTCTAACTAACACTACTCGCCCTTATTTCCTTGTCCAAGTCATTTAGGAATGCTGCTGTGTTCTTAGCAGTGGCCGTGTTCCAGTTCAAAGGCACCTCCATTTTCATATTGCATGATCAAATTTTTACTGAGCCTTCAGAGATGTAGTAAACCTTAATTACTTAAACAAACATTTACAAAGTACTTTGAGTTCTTTGGATGAAACAGGGATGCGTATTTATTATTCAATAATAATTATTTTAAAATATTTTTTGTGAGTATTGGAACAAATATCAAATCTCCAATTGGTAGAAATGCATACGTTAACCTCTCTATCCAGTTCTAGCACCCTACAACATAGATTTCAAAATCAAAGTATTACTAAACTTTGAGTCTGGAAACAACTGAGGCTCACAACACCAAGAATGTCAGAACTCTTCTGTTTTGAACTCTGTTCTTCCTCTTAACATTTTATTACCTTCTCTTTTTCCTTTCTCTTTTTTCGTTAGTGCGGACGGCACATACGAAGTTTCACTCTACACAAATGCAATTGTAAAGAATAACGGAAGCATTCGCTGGTTGCCACCAGCCATTTATAAGAGTGCATGCAAGATTGAAGTGAGGCATTTCCCCTTTGACCAACAAAACTGCACACTAAAGTTCCGGTCTTGGACATATGATCATACAGAAATTGATATAGTGCTTAAAACTTCCATGGCAAGCATGGATGACTTCACGCCAAGTGGAGAGTGGGACATTGTAGCACTCCCAGGAAGAAGGACTGTAAATCCTTTGGATCCCAGTTATGTTGATGTGACATATGACTTCATTATTAAAAGGAAACCTCTTTTTTATACCATCAATCTTATCATTCCCTGTGTGCTAATTACATCCTTAGCCATCCTAGTGTT
Organism: Colius striatus; assembly: GCF_028858725.1. Classification (NCBI taxonomy): domain Eukaryota; kingdom Metazoa; phylum Chordata; class Aves; order Coliiformes; family Coliidae; genus Colius; species Colius striatus. The sequence goes on along the minus strand of NC_084765.1, from coordinate 28,652,851 downwards.
CTACTTGCCTTCAGACTGTGGTGAAAAAATGACCTTATGCATATCTGTGTTGCTTGCCTTGACTGTGTTCTTGCTGCTGATCTCCAAAATTGTCCCTCCAACATCTCTAGATGTTCCACTGATTGGGAAGTATCTCATGTTTACAATGGTACTGGTGACCTTCTCAATAGTTACCAGTGTCTGTGTACTCAACGTCCACCACAGATCTCCAAGTACTCACACTATGCCCCCTTGGGTAAAGCTGGTTTTCCTTGAAAGACTTCCAGCCTATCTGTTCATGAAGCGTCCAGAAAATAATTCTCCACGGCAAAAGCCGTGCAGCTACAAAAAGGCAAGGGCAGAGAATCTTTGTACGGAACCAGCTGACTTCTACAAGAACTCTACTTATTTTTTGAATACAACCTCTGCCAAAAAATATGATATGAAAATCACAGAGACTCTTGACATCAGCAGTCATCGAGATTTTAGGTTAAGAACATGCACAAAATTTTCTCCTGAAGTCCAAGAAGCAATTGATGGAGTCAGTTTTATAGCAGAGCACATGAAAAGTGATGACAACGACCAGAGCGTAAGTTAAAATGAGAAATCATCCCGGTCTTTCTAAACTTCATTTCATGTCCTCCTCTGCAACACACTGTTCTTTAGAAGGCATAGTTGAACTCCCTAGCTATTCTGAAGTTTTTAGAGATATTCTAACTATAACTTATAAAAGGAAATATTTTTTGCCATTAAAAGAACTTAATGCATATCTTTTACTAAATTGCAAATGCTGATACTGCCCTGGAAAGTAACATGGCCATTTCTACAAAGAGAGACTGTTTATTGCCCAGTGAGTCATGAAACACCCTTGAAAAAGCTGTGTTGTCACATTCAGGTAGTGCTTGGCAGAGGAAAAAAATAATACTGAGTTCCAGATCAGAAAAATAATATTTTTCCCCATTTTACTCAGTAAGACTGTGACTCAACCCATGGCCAGGCCACGTTAACCAAAAATAATCTGTATGCAGCTCAAGCATTATATACCTAACCAGGCACAGAAGGAGGATTTAGTAAAACTGGTAAAATGCCTTTGCAAACATTCTCTCCAGGTTAAGATATCTGTCTATATGTGGCAAGCACAACGGGTAGGATCGAAATCCTAATGTCAGCAGAGCTGACACTTCTTTCATTTGAGTTAAAATCAGACTTGTTAATGTCTATGAGAAGTACTTTATCCAGCACACAGTTAAGCAGTGCTGCATCTGCTCTATTCACTTGCCCTACTCATATACTACTAGTTAGCACACTAAAAGTGAGAGAAATACACTGTGAATAATACTTGGGAAAACCCAGATTATTCAGAATTTTGTTTAGACAAGCACTCATGGTTAGGAAAAGTCATCCTCATACCTTCCAGTGCCCTCTCTCTGACCCAGATGCCAGTCAGACTGTAGGTTCTATATGACTGTTGTGCTTTTCGTCCCTCAGACAAGCAGATTAAATAAAGTCTGGTTTCTCATCTTGCAGAAGTCTCTTGAGGAGCATGTTGCTGAGTAGTTCATGTTTTCTATTAGCTGAAATTACTGTCAATATAAATAAAAATCAGCTAGTAACATTAGACATGAGCTTGTAAACATTGAAACAGACTGAGCAGAAGCAGAATTCATAGAGTAGAAAAAAAAAGTCTTCTAATTGCTCAGAAATTCTTGCAAGAATGTGTTGCACATTGAAGGATCTACAAAGCTTTCACTTGATATTACGAACAACTTTCAAGGGTATTTTATGCAGTAAAAATTAATGGCATGCTTTTCACACAGAGTCCTCTGATATCATATATCACTTCTACAGACTGATAATTTCAGTCTCTGCTTTCATCCTTCATTATCGTGCTCTGATAACAACCATTCATGTACATTTACTGTAGGCTGACCTCGGAAGCACACAATTCCCATCAGCAGCAGTGGAAATTAATAGTGTGCACTGAAGGAAAAGTATGTGATGTTCTGAAAGAAGGCATTAGGTAATTGACAAGCATGGTAAAGTCACTGAGGTGAAGATATCCCATGTGTAACTAGAATCAATGAAACAGGAAAAAATACTCATTCCTGAGATGCAAATGAAGATTGATATATTCCCCTTTTACAATAATAGCCTGATGGTTACTTCAGTTTGAGAACAGAATCTAAAGCCGTGACTTTCACAGATAACGTATGCAAGGCAAAAAGGGATTTTAATAAAAGCAACAGTATTAATATGCATTAAATCCCTTGATTAAGATGACTGCTGATAAGAAAAGAACTCTGAAGCTAACATTGTTTAACGTCAGTAAACACCATCTATTTTTGTCCACTGAAATTTATAGCATCTGCAAACTAAAACTAAAGAAAAAAACCCCCACTTTAATTACATTATACTGTATGTCCTTCCAGACTGGCTTCCATGAGGTGGTCATGCTCAGTACCCGATGCATCCAGGACAGCTAATATATATTTATGGTATTTTTCTCCACTATCCAGAACAGCTGTAGGAAAAAAATCCTTTCTCAAATCTAAAGTCACTTTATTCCCTGAACTTTGAGTGTTGTATGCTTTTATTTTTTTTAAATAAGACCTCAGCATTAGCAAGAAAATGGTCAAAAGAATACAACAAATTGCTAATATCTTTAATTGGCTTTTTCTTCCAGGTCATTGAAGATTGGAAGTATGTTGCTATGGTAGTGGACAGGCTGTTTCTCTGGATATTCGTCCTTGTTTGTGTTCTGGGGACCGTTGGATTATTTCTGCAGCCACTTTTTCAAAACCACACTGCTACCATGAACCCTTAATTGTCATGATGGTCTCATTCTGCCCTCAGTTCCCCTTTGTTAAATCCAGAGATGTTAACTGAGTTGTTCTTACATCAGGTTTAGAACTTGATTTATTGTGATAGGGAAAAAACCCCAAACATACAGAAAATTATCATATGTTTTTAATGAGTTCAGTACTTCTGGTGAAACCTTGTTTCTTTTTTCAATTATTTGAAGCCTGAAAAGTACAGAGAAAAGCACCTACTGTACAATGGCCCATCCTGGCTCACAGGATTATTATTAAACAAGTATTTTACATACACAGCCTCAGAAAGGACATTTTCTTTCCTTAGAATACTGCAATTTACCTGTTACAAAGAAGGTATTGCTACGACATTTCCTTCCAAAACACCAAAACTATTTGTGTCTGATTTATGATGAGCTTTACAGGTGGAATCACTGTTTAGCTGTTTAAGTATGACACTTAAAACAAAACTGAGAATCAGAGCCATGTTTCTGAGGTAACCACTAATAGGTTTCTCACTTTACCATTTCTGACAGCTGATTGATCACCAGAAGCCAAATTAATATATGATAAACAAACATGTATGTGTTCCGTTCAATGATGAAATACAAATAAAATGTAACATTTTCCTTTATGCAGATTTAGTCCTGAAATGTTCCTGTAACTTTGACAGCTCATGTAACTGGGGTTCATTTACATTTTCCTGAATCTAAGGCAAAGACCACAGGAAAACATATAGAGAAGACATCTGTGAAAGGCAGATAGAATGAGAAGACACCTGAGGAGAAACAGATCTCCATGTTTTGCTAGGGAGATTTTAATGTGATTTAAGTATAATCCTCAACAATTTAGCTAGGAAAGCATATAACACAGGTACAGTCTTAAGTCTTTGGCAAAGGACAGATGAAGGCCATAGATTCCCACAGGACAATCTCATCACACATTGTTCAAGGCAGCTTGTACCCTGCAAAAAGAGGAGTGGGCTCCTGGAATTTTTCAAGCTAAACCAATCTCAGCTTTACCTAGTGCTGTGGTCAGAAGACATAACAATTTTACCACCATTGATAGGTACAACTAATGACTGATGAACAAACTGTTAAAATTTACTACTACTTTTGAAGGGAATTTGAAGCTTGCCTGTCCCAGGGGAGGATTAGCTAACACCTAATGCTGTATTCTTCACCTAGCCACAAACTAAGACGGTTCCTTCTCTATTTGCTCTCATTAAAACTGAGCTACATCTCTACCTAGATCACTGCTCCTAGGCAGCTACAGATAACTTCATAGATTTAGACATGCCAAAACAGCTCCACCACCACCTTCCAGTTGTTCAGAGAAACTCTGTGACTTCTGCCGATTCCCGTGTTCACCCCCTCCTTGCCTGTACACTGCACTCCCTAGCACTGCTGTTGCACACCACACACCCCACACATGCACCCCTGAACACTAGAAGGGTTCTCCCAGGGGCCTGAGCACTGCAGCATAGTCTGGTGCACAACAGCCTAGAAAAAAATACAGTGAAAAATTGCCAGAAGTAAGGTGAGTGAGGCTACGTGAGCAGCAGCAGCATCTCCCTTGGGTGGCATGCTAGAACAAGGAATGGTTGGAACACTGTTATCTTCCCTCCCATTCCCCTTCCTCTGTGCACTGTAACTGTGGCCATCACTAAAGACAAGCAAGAAAGTGAAGGGTGATTGTAGGATAGCCATGTTAATGCAGGTGTGCCCTGTGAGCATTGAAGCTGCCACATTCTCCTCTCCCAGAGGATGGCAACGCTCTGGTTATCCCCCTAAAGACTAACACTTCTGGACATTTCCCACAGTAACTGTTGGGTAGTGTAAAGTTTAAATGGGTCAAAATTACTTTCTCTGGCTCTACTTAACAAATCTACAGAGCAGAGCAGAGCTATTTCTCTGCAGGCAACTGAAACAATCACTCTGAAGTGAGATGGGGCACTGACAGACCCCAGGAGCACAGGAGTGCCTTCACTCCTGCAGGAAGATGCTCTATGCTAGGTTATTTGCTGGAAGCTGCCCTGGAAATGGACATCACAAGTACATGTGCACACACTGCCCCAGCTGCTAAGTGCCTTTTTCTGCTTACAGAGAAGCCAGAGGGAAGCCAGAGCAGCTGCCAGCACTACACAGTGTAAAGGTGAAACACTTTTAAATCCCATAACAACCTTGAACAGTGAATCTGAAAGAAGCAGTACAGATTTAAACACTCCTGTGAGCTACTTACTACACACTCCTGTAGGACAGAGGGAGAGGGGCTCTCCCAGCCAAGCAACCAAGGATGCAGGAACTTAGATCCAGATCCCACAGTCCATCCAATTGAACACTGCACCTGTGAAGAGTAGAGACTCCTCTCTCTACTCTTTTCACCCAGCACAAACAGCATTTTGTCTCTGTCTGGCTCTCACCCTCCTACCAATCTATACTTCTCTCCTTGCTATCTTATTAGTATTATTATTATTATCCTTCCCCTCACTGCCTGAATGCAACTGAAATGAGGCCTCCAGAACTCCCATCTCACAGTTGGCCTTATCTTTATAAGCAGTAATGACTGATAATGCCTGGTTTCATAACTGCAGCCTTCAGCTGAATTATCCTCAGCATAGACAAAAGTTTCAGAAAGGATTTGGCAGGTCAGCTAACAGCTAACACAGCATAGGCAGAGGGAAGCCTTGAACTTTACAAACCCAGAAAAAGCTTTTAAAAGGCACATCCCTGGCCCCAGGGAGATCCCTGCAGAACTGGAGCTCTTCATCCAGGAAATGGTGGGCTCTGCTGCAGTCCATACACTGTGGCTACCTCATTCCTTTTTTAATTATAAGTGAAGCAATATATTCTTCCCTAGTTTTGCTCTTGGAAAACCCCACTGTATTTTTTTTTAAGTTTCCAGAAGTATTTCAATCAATAGCAAACTTCAGAATGGAAAATTTCATCCAAAGTCCCAAATTTTTTTAAAAAACTGACCTCCTAAAACTGTGCTTTCAAAATGGAAATGCTATTTTTTACCCTAACCCTCAGCAGCTCCACCTACGTGATACATAGAACTGTTCCCAGTTTTACTTGTCGAAGAATTGTAGGATTTTCTGGCTGGATTTTTTGGTAAAATTTCAAAAATAAAAGACTTCTGGGGAAAAGGAAACAGTAAAAATGTCATCTTGCAGGCTAGTATGAATATGGTAACATCCCAGTTCATCAAACAGAAGAAATTTCTACATTTCCACGTTTTGGGGTTTTTACAGTAATGTTTCTCATTTAAAAATAAAGAAGAAAAGTGGTCATTCTAAATGTATTTTTCCCTAAAACTGTTTTTTAATGGCAGTATGCAAGCAGTCTTTGCTTCCCTAATAGTGAGGAAAAGCCTCTGTTGGTTCCCTTACCATCCTGACTTCCATCACAAAACGTGGAAGAGTCACCACCACCACCACAAACATGTACCATTTGTCTTTGGGACCATTTCTGTACTCATATAACCACAGCAAACTAGAAAGTCCAGTAGCATTGGCTTTTAATAGGGGAATGATCAATACTCTAGACAAAGGGAGGGAAATACTCTTTTCCTCATTAAATGAGTTAAGATTCGATCTTAACAAAGCAAAACACCTCTAAAAGTGGCACATTAATTAAAAAGCACAAGACTACAGACTTTGTTACTGCAAACCTTCTTAAGTAGATAATTTTCCCCCTATACATACCAATTATTCTCCTGTGCAGTTCTGCAATGCAGTCATGATGACATGTTCTTACCGCATCATTCTCCCTAGCCATAAAAATAATCCTATTGCAAACCTGCACTGATTTCACCAGGAGCTCCAGTATGTGATGGTATTAAAAAAAAATCTGTACACACAAACAACACTGAAAGTGTCAATAACTAGACAAATTACACCTTTATCTCTTTATGCAATGTTTCTTTGCTGCCTCTGCAGATCAAATGTTTCCAAATTATTCAGTTTTAACCACTGACTTTTGGGGAACATCTGATCTGACCTTTGAAGCTTTAGCTCATTTCTAATTGGGACTGAAAAGAAACAAACAGAAATTTCAGTTATAATGGTGCTTATACACAGAAGCCAAGAAGGCAGAAATGGAAAAAAATCTAGTCTCAATGCTCTGGAAAGGCAAAACAAAGGGTTAAGCTAAAAGACCAAGCAGCTGAGTTGTCTGGAAAAAAAGGAAATAAAATCAAATGGACGGTAAAGCCTATTTCCTCCAAGATAATAGAATTACAGAAATTATCATAAGAGCATGTGTCTGGGGATGGAGTGAGTGATGCTCCAAGAGACAGGGCAAACAGGATAAACAAGCTCTGTGCCAAGAGCAGCTGAGCTGAACGTTGTCTGGTGCTCCTTCTTTCAATGCTGCCTCTTAACATGGTGCCAAACGGGGTCATCCTTTATTCTTCCTAAATGTCAGGGAGTAAAACTCCAACTGGGTGCAGCCTCCTGTGCCACGGAGATGCCCTCTCTTCATTTCCAAAAATGAGGGTGGAATACCACATTTTTCTCTCTCCTCCCTTTGCACAGACTGTCCAGATGTGAGCAATAAAGATGGTATGCACGAGCCTTGTATCACCTGGTTGTTCAAGGCAGGGGGAGCAAAAAGGGACATATACGTTAACAAGGAAGCTGATGGCACCTGGGGAATCGTCCACTTTGCAAATCATGGTTTCACAATTGAACTTCAAAACCAACTCCCCATTCTAGTCCATCTCCTTCCTCCTGTACAATAAGGTTTTGTGGAACCAAGTTAGAATCCTATGCTCTTATTCCCCTTTGCAAATTTCACATTTCTAATCCATGAAAACAGGAACAGTCCAAAAATAGATATTCCCAAGAGCTGGGTCCAGTTTGATCTCCAACTCAAAACCCCCGATCTTTAACAGATTTCAGCTATGTATATCACTCTGGGCTTCGATCCTGTCAACAGCTGTACATGTTTTTAATTACTCCTGGGATTAGCAGGTCCTTTTTATACAGTCAAGCACCTAGCACACACTCTTGCAAGATGAGACAGAGGCAGAAAAAAAAATCCTCAGCATTAACAGCATAATTGGAAATTCAGGTCCCATGATCTCAGTTCACTGCTAAATCATGCATCCCTAATATCAATATCCACTTCAGAACAATTCAATTGTAAGATTTTTATTAATTAAATGTCTCCTGGTAGACTGGTATGAGCTTCTGATAGAGGGATCCTGTATAGCAGCAGACTGGAAAAATCTTTAGCATTGTCAGATTACCAGGTTTGTTTATGCACCAGTTTAAGGACTCTTGCCTATTATCCTTGCCCCAAGACTGCTCTCTGCCTGCAATAACATCTGTTTTTCTTGCAATTGATTTGCTGTTTCCAATGCTCCGACAGCCTGGGTAGCTAGAAAGGGAGCAGCACAGCAAACCTAATGGGAGCTCACTGCGCAGAATTGCCGTCTGCTGCTTCCAGGCGCTTCACGCATCGGCGGCGCGGAGCGCTCCCTACTTCCTATGCTCACACGATCCTGGCAGCTAAGCTCATCTTAAGCAGTCTCTGTCGACAGGCAGTAATTCATAACACCATGGAGAGCATGCACGCTCTCCTTTTAACTGCTGCTGTTTGCTTTCTCTGTCAAGGTGAGTGATCCGTAATTTGTTTATTTTTTGTTGGTGAAGGGGAGGTTGAAAAGGTGAATGGGAGATGGCTTTGCTGCAAATTATCTCTAAGAAGTGCTGAAGCTCATTCCAAACTAATGGATAAATGTACAGAATCCTAGTGCAGCTCTTTTTGATAAATAGTTTGTTGTTGGGTTAGGTTTTTTTTAATTTCGCCTTGTAAAGTAGTTGTCTTGATTCAAGATGCCAAACAGGACACACAAAGCCTTTTTAACATTAAGAAAGCACCTTACATGTAAAGGTGTGGGTTTACATCTTGTAGAGAGGACCACAAGAAAGTAACAATATTGAAAAGCTTTAAATATGTGCTGCAAACAGTGCACCTTCTCTCTGCAGATACGGACAACACCAAAACATTTACATTAAAAAAAAATCATGAACTTCTCTAGATACAGTGGATGCTAGATTTAATTAGAATGCCAGTAACATGTAAAAAGGCTGGCAACTTGGGATTGATTATGAGAGAACTGTTACGACTGAGCTTTAAAATTATTTACCTAAAAGATTTGGGAATATTCATTCCAGGAATCTCGATCAGAGAGTTATATCAATAAATAACAAGGGCAAGGCTAGAAGTTAAAAAGTGTGAAAGAAGCGTGTTCATTTATTTAGTTAGCAAGTTGGCTTGAATTATTTCACTAGTCTGAAAATAAAATTGCCCTCCAAGTGAACAAGAGAAGGGGAGAGGGAAGGAAAAAAAAAAGGAAAAAAAAAATAATTAAGTGCTTTTAGCTGAATACAGTTTCACATGAGGGGGACCATCTTGTCTTAGGGATGGGGGAAGTCTTGAAAAGATTGGAAAGCAACACTGGCTTTGGGAAACACAACAGATCAGTCACCTGCAGACACTTCTGCCTCCTATCTCTTTCTCTACTGAAAAACAACTGTCTGGCAAAAAAATAAGATGTCCTTGTAAATATCATGTTTGTGTTTCAAAAGAAATATACAGTATGTTCAACAGACTCCAGTCCTGTGACTGCCAAATTCATATAGTGTCACCCATAAATGACAAAACAGGCCTTTTTTTTGGTTTTCAGTTTGAGTGCTTGAGGATGTCTCATGCAGAAGAGAGTTCCCTAAAAATAAAAGGCCACTATTTTTTAAATGTGTCCATCTGTCAGGATGGTTATTGCCTAGCTAGCTCTGAGAGTAAAAAGGTAGTGTGAAACACAGGCTCTCACATCACATTGCAAAACAGCTGAAAGTCCTTGTTAAGAATTTCAGTTTGCAGCTTTTCTGTTGGCCACAGGACACCATGAAGAGCAGCTATCAGTGGCAAAATGGACAACAGGAATATATTATAAATAAAAGTTACTTAGAATAATAAATGGGTAACTAGCACATTTCTCTGAATGTGCTAAAAGTCTTCAAATATAATGGTTGATTCTTTTTTTTCCCACACTTTAACAAACAGGCCATTAACTTCACTATTATCATGCAACTGTGACTCGGGATAGACAGCTGAGTTCCCACTTCTTGGGAATCCTCTTACTGCAGTTTCCAAGTGGCCTGATTCTAACAGGTTACACTGCTGCTTTCCATTACTTCACATCCCTAGAGCTTCAGCAGGTTTAGGGAACTAGACCTGTGAGAGGAAAGTGCTTTTGCACTTTCAGTTTTTCAGTAACTCCTTGAAACTATTTTTTAACCCATTTGCAGAGATGTGAGTAAAGCTCTGTCATAGCATTACCTGCCATTGCTCCTCTTCTCCCAGCCTAAGCAAATGCCAGACCTGACACACTACTACGCCCTTACACAAGGCTTGGCCTTTCCCCACGCCTCACACAGATGTTACGCAGTTAACACGCAGCAGGACGTTGCTGCACACTCCAGCCCAGCCTCCTCACGCAGGGTGCCGCCACCCCGGAGGCCGCGCCTGTCCCCGTGGCCGCTCACCCTGCCGTGCTCTCCGCAGGTTGCCACAGCTCTGAGGTTGAGCATCGGCTCTACGCGGCCCTCTTCAAGGGCTACAACCAATTTGTCCGTCCCGTGAAGAACGCCTCGGACCCTGTCATCGTCCACTTCGAGGTGTCCATGTCCCAGCTGGTAAAGGTGGTGAGTACTCGCCCCACCACGGCACCCATGGGCAATGGGAGAGCCGGTGCCCATCCCAACACGCCTCTCTTTTTCAGGATGAAGTCAACCAGATAATGGAAACCAACTTGTGGCTGAAGCACGTAAGTAGAGCTCACGTACAGCCCCGAGGGCACCAGCCCACTACCGCCCCAGCGCGGGAGGTGCTGCCCACTCCGCGCGGGGGGACCCGGGCCCTCACGGGTCCCGCCAGGGGTGGGACGGGCGGTTGGCCCAGCGATTCGTCTGCGAGCTGCCGGTAGCATCAGGCTCAGCGTCTCTCTCCTCGGGACAAAGGCGCAGCCTGGGCGGCACCGCGGGCGCAGGCGACGCGCCCCGGCCCGCAGCCGCCTCCCGCCTCCGCGCCCTGGCGCGCTGCTGCCCCCCCGCGGCCGCCCCGCGCCGAGCTCCGCGCCGCGGCCCCGCCCGCGCTCGGGCCCCGCCGGCCGGAGGAGAGCGAAGCGGCGGCTGCCGGCGCTGCTCTGCATGGCCCGTCCCCTCCTCAAACGACCGGCCACAAACAACGCCGTTATCGCTACCGACCCTCGTCACCGACTTGGTCCTGCAGCATTTACACACGAGCCTGGCTCGGAGTGCAGGTGCTTCACTCCGTCTGCGAGTTATCAGCGGTAGCCCTAACCCTCCTACACTTGATACGATACTATATATACTAAAATTTTGCTCTAAAGTCTCCCAAAAACGCTGCCTCGGCAGACGCTGATAGAGGAAGCACCGCGGCAGACCGATCCTGCACAACATCAGTTGGTGCTGTTTAGTTCTCAGAAAGTGAGAGCAAACCAAAAGCAGTGATTTCACTTAAAAGTGTCATTATGGCTTAAAAATGCAATTACTCAGAGTTTCAGTCAGCTTACTAACAAACTTAATTCCCAGCTTTAGCTTAATATTCAGCTTTGTTAAATTGGTGTTTAATGAGCCCTAATGAAAAAGACTGTTAGTGAACTGAGTGTTGACATCCTGCAGCTCTTTCTAACCTATCTCCCCTCATAAGTGGCTTTTTGAGACCCAAGTCCTACACTCTCTGGCAAAAGAGCCTCTTATTCCCTCTTTCAGCTTGTTTCAACTACTGAGCAGACATTCCTGGGACATGAAGTCACACACACCTAAGTCATATCAAGACCAAAAGGCTCACCCACAATCTCCATATGAATAAACACTAGACCTAGAGTGTTTCTTAAAGAAACAATTATTGTAGTCTTCAAAATAAAATTACTCTAAAAGTGATACAACAGCTCTTGGTTTGAGTCTAATTTCTTCACAAACCTAATACAGATTCATTTATTCCATAATTAGATCTGGAATGATTACAAGCTTCAGTGGAACCCAGCAGACTATGGAGGTGCTGAATTCATTCGAGTACCATCTGGCCATATCTGGAGACCAGATATTGTTTTATACAACAAGTAAGACTTGCATATTTATCTTCTTAATTTGGGAAGAAGAGAGGTGATGCTACTAGGTTGGGGTTTTTTTTTCAAATCAGCAGCAAGTTCACCAACTTAACATAAAAAGCTTGCTTCTCAACAGACCCAAGCCCCACATCTCCCTGTTGCTGTACTCACCTCCAGGCCATCACCAGCAGCATTACCCACCCTGCCAGCTCCTACCCTGAAGCTGCAGGTGTGCAAGTCAAAGCAAACTTTGCTTTTCTCCTTCACAAGCCTCCACTCGTACTATTATCAGTGTCTGCAAGGGAGGTGGCAAGAAATTCCCTTAGACTGGAAACTTCATCTGTGAGTCTAACTTTTAACTGGACAAACCTGGAAATTTTAGCTTTTTAGCAGTCAAACAAAAAAATAGACACAACAGTAGCATTGACATAGGGAAGTCAAAGGTAAACTTTGGGTATGTTTTTGAGACTGCAAGGAGCCAAACCGTAACTAAATGGATCCCTCTACTATGTAGGGACATGGTTCTCTGTGAAACATACTTTGCTATTGCAGCTCTGTGGGACAAGAGCAATAACACCCCTTTTCTGTGGCCCTGAAACTTTTAAATTACTTTTTTAGTTTTACTTTTTCACATAAACAACTGAAATTATCACACAGATGTTATATGATCCTTGGAATCAGGATGGCAATGTGAGACTTGTTAAAAAACTCAGGAAATATAATCCCTATGCAAAGATGCACCTCGACACTAAGCCCTCTTTCCATAGTTACTACCTGCACTGTCCTGCACAGAAGAGGTGGAAATACCAGTATTCCAAGCCTTACCAGCCCTTAGGTTCGGATTTGCTTGGTGTAGGATAGAATAGTTGAGTTGGAAATGACCTACAATGATCATTTAGTTGGACTGCTGTTTTGAACAGTGACTGCACTGAGCCACGTTACTAAAAAGGAGAATATTTCCTTTCAAATCCTCCACGGTAAATTTATACAGCTGTTTGTTTCAGTTTAACTATGCCAATTTACGATGGCCACTAACTCAGTCCTGCACATGCTCTATGTCAACATGTAATTGCTGACTTTCCCAAAACAGATTAATGAGTTAACACATATGATCTAAATGTATAAACCACCTGGAGTAGTCACATTCTAATTTTTATCATTTTTATTTGCTTTACAGTGCAGTTGGGTATTTCCAGGTTGATGACAAGACAAAGGCTCTGCTAAAACACACGGGTGATGTGACCTGGATACCTCCAGCTATATTTAAAAGCTCATGTAAAATAGATGTAACCTACTTCCCATTTGACTACCAGAACTGCACCATGAAGTTCGGTTCCTGGTCTTACGATAAAGCTGAAATTGACTTAGTTTTAATTGGCTCTACAATGAACCTGAAAGACTACTGGGAGAGTGGAGAATGGGCCATTATTAAAGCTCCTGGGTATAAACATGACATCAAATACAACTGCTGTGAAGAGATCTATACAGACATCACATACTCTCTTTACATTAGGCGTTTGCCTTTATTTTACACCATCAATATGATTATTCCATGTTTGTTGATTTCTTTTCTGACTGTATTAGTTTTTTATTTGCCTTCAGACTGTGGTGAGAAGGTAACACTCTGCATATCAGTCCTTCTATCTTTAACAGTGTTCCTTCTTGTAATTACAGAAACCATACCTTCTACTTCCCTGGTAATTCCACTTATTGGGGAATACCTCCTTTTCACCATGATATTTGTCACTCTATCTATTGTCATTACGGTATTTGTCCTTAACGTGCACTACAGAACACCCAAGACACACACGATGCCAGTGTGGGTAAGAACCATCTTCTTGAACTTACTTCCCAAGATCATGTTTATGACAAGGCCTGCCAGTGATGAAGAGAATAATCAGAAGCCAAAACCATTTTTCACTTCTGAGTTTTCAAACCTAAATTGCTTCAACAGTTCTGAAACCAAATGCTGCAAAGATGGCTTTGTATGTCAAGATATGGCATGCAGCTGTTGCCAGTACCAACGGATGAAATTCTCAGATTTCAGTGGCAACCTCACAAGAAGTTCAAGCTCTGAGTCTGTAGATCCTCTGTTTTCGTTTTCAGTTCTGTCACCAGAAATGAGAGATGCTATTGACAGTGTTAAATATATTGCAGAAAATATGAAAATGCAGAACGAAGCAAAAGAGGTAAGAACATATTTTGCTATTACTTATACTGCAGATACCATTTGCCATTAGTGTGTTTTGTAAAAAAGCGAGCTCAAAAAACTCCAACAACCACCAAAAAATAAAATGAAAAGGACAACAGAGACCATTATTTTATACAATTACCCAAGCTCTATCACAAGTATATGCAATTTTGAATGTTAATAATTTGGAGGAGCAGCTCTATTGCATGACATTCTTCTCATCGACAACACACATACTAAGTGAAGTGTCTTAAGGTCACTGCTGCTAGGGAGACATAGTGGAATATCCATCCTACAGGATTACAAGTGAGAATTTTCCAAGTTATAAGATTACAAGTAGAATTTGCCGACTCCTACAGAATGTAACTTACAGAAAGCTACATTCTCCCTCACTCAGCTTACTATTGATAGCAAAGAACATAAGAATGAATGTCCTTCACAGTGATGGCATTTTTTCCATAGTAGATAGTAATCGGACAAGGGGTAATGGGATGAAGCTGGAGCACAAAGTTCCACTTAAATATAAGAAAAAACTCTTTCACTGTTCAGGTGAGGGAGCCCTGGCACAGGCTGCCCAGAGGGGTTGTGGAGTCTCCTTCCTTGGAGGTCTTCAAGACCCGCCTGGACATGTTCTTGTTCAACCTGGTGGACCTGCTTTGGCAGAGGGGTTGGACTAGATGATCTCTAAAGGTCCCTTCCAACGCCTACCATTCTATGATTCTATGGCATTGCTTGTTTGGCTGCTACAGAGTAAAGTACAGAAAAACATAACTAAAGTAGCTAAAGGAGACGACAACTGCTCCAAGAAAGGGATTACCATCTTTCATAAAACCACATCATACTGCAGTAATTTTTTTTTAAAAAAAATTATGTTTCTCAAACATACTAAAAGCAGCAGCCACAGTCCCACAATCATCACTGAATTTAAATCCTCTGCAGTATGGCACTAAAAGTTAGAATGAAGTTGTTTGTGCTGAAATCAGAATTTTACTCAGAATTAGTTGGTATGTAAAATATGGAGTTGCTCTGGATTTTTTGTCTGACTTAGCAAATAAGTTCTAGGCTAAAAAGCACAAAATTTCATAACTGTATCTATTTATTAGTCCCCCTAAAGAAAAATGAAGTAAAACATTTAAAGTGGAATTTCAAGACTACTTGATGTAGTTACTATTAATATATAAACATATAGAATACTTCAGTGTCACTCTTGTGATAATGCCCTCTGTAAAAAAAAAAAAAAAGAAAGAAAAAACCCCTGATTTTTGGAAACCTGGTTCCTTCTCTCCATGGTAGGAAAGGAGATGAGAACAATCAAATTTCAGCACTACGTAAGAAACATTCCAAATAATTATATATCAATTAACCTTCCTCTTTTTAGATCCTGCCTAAAAGGGCAGTAGGTGCAGGCTGTTTCAGTAAAGTTGTCTGGACAAGCCTGATCGCCTTAGAAAGTAAAGCTTTTCACTTCCATTTTTGGCATACAGAAGAGAAGCAGCATCTTTCGGTCCAGTGTTTTTGCAAACAACTTCTTGTATTGAAGAAATAGTAGCTTTTGTCTTTGCCAAAAATATATTCAAATAAAGCCTCTTCAAGATTAATTCACTTGTCCATGAAAACAGATATGTAAATTGTGCATACGTGAAAGACAGCTACACACAGAAAAAAAACTGTGCTGCTTCTGTGAAACAGTACTAATTGCTAATGCAAGTTATTCATCTAATCATCATGCTTACTTCCTATTCAATTTATTTTTCAGATTCAGGATGACTGGAAATACGTTGCCATGGTAATTGATCGCATTTTTCTATGGGTTTTCATCTTGGTATGTATTCTAGGAACAGCAGGATTGTTTTTACAGCCTTTGATGGCTGGAGATGAAATGTAAAGACTAAAAAGTACATTGCGTCAAATAAAACTTCTGCCAAGCAACTCTGCCCCCCCATCTCAGCACCTGCTCTCTTCTATGTGCAGTAGAATAAGGATCTCTCTTGGCCTCAACTTTGTCTGATCAATGTTTTGTTAAAAATGTGAAAAACAGCTGATCTCAAAGTACTGTGAGTTATGCTTGACAGCTACCTTTTGCAGTAACAGGAGAAGATGCAGGTTGTACATTATACTTTATAGAAATGGTTGAAGAAAGGGTTGATAAAGAAACTGAAAATTGCATAAATATTTATAAAGTCAAGTTGAATACTATGGGCTAATAGTTTTGTTTCACCGGGTCTGGTGCCAAGTCTTCAGACTGTGACAGGATCTTCTGGGAGTAAGTTCATGCTAAGTTCAGTGAATGCCCTAAAATGGTTTAGGAAGCACACATACCACGTTGCTGGAATGCAGACATTGCCACCTGGTGTATAAACTGTATCAAACAGTGGGAGGAATGGACTATGGGCAAATGTATTACAAAAAGAAAACAAGTAAATAACATATGATGGTAATAAAGTAGCCGTAATGTAAAGTCTGTGTATCCCCATATTTCATTGGATGAGAAGACTGTCAGAAAAGAACAAGCTGTTCAAACCTAATAATGTTTAAAACTGTGTACAAGTAAAACACATTAAGAAACAGTCTGCAGGTTACACAAAGGATCAAAATACTTTGACAGGATAGTTCAGATACAGAAGCATCCTGTTGTAGTGAAATGTTTTATGACATGAGGAGGTAGCTAGATACAAAATAGTCCTGTAAAGTATGCTAAAATTGCTTCATAGGCTTACTTTTTTTAAAATCAGTAACTGCAGATAATTGAAGAGCATGTTTAAAGAATGCAATGAAATACTGCAATGACCTTTTTTTCCTGTAAAAAGATAAACTGTTTTCCTGTACCAAACTGGAAAATTTTTGAAAATACAGTGTATTAAGTGATGTAACATTTATGAAAATAAAGAGAACCAAGCTGTCGAAAATTGTGCTTTTTCATTTATTTTGACTGACAAAAACCTATATAAGGTAGCATTAGGCTACAGTTCAACATATTCAGAAACAAGTTACATAAATAAAGGTTCATGCTTCTGAGTCTATAAAAATTATTTTTTCATACACACCTGATAAAATGAAGACCCCAAGGGTTCTAGTGTTAGCTCTTATCTGTATTTATCATGATCAGATTATAGAAGTGATTAAAAGAAATTCATGCATGCACAAAAATTGTGAGTTGTTAGTATGAAGACTGGGATTCCATTGGCCAATATGCTGGCAATCACTTATAAATGGGCAGTCTACAGACATCGTTTAACAAGAGGAAAGAGAGAGGGGGGGGAGTTTAAAAAAAAAAGGTGTTTTTTATATATATATGTATATATAATCTACAGTTTTACTTACTTTGCTTTCTGTCCACATAAGAGTAAACTTTGGTAATTCAAACCCAAGGAGGACTATAAAATTAAATTTGGCATTTGAAGAGGAAATAAGGTACCTGAAGTACTTGTAAAACTTCCTCACAAAGTCACTGATGAATTGTTTAATCCTGGTAATACTGAGAAAGCTAAAATCATTATATTAATGGACTAAACCAGATAATTAAAGGTGAATTTGCAGAGATTAGGAGGGGAATAGAAGAAATATGGATATCCAATGCCAGATGTGATTGTGGAACTGAAAAGGAAGTGTGAATTAAATGTATTTAAAAAAAACCCAACCAAACAAAAAAAAACCCAAAAAACCCCAAACCCAAACAAACAAAAGCCAAAGAGCTTGCCTGGCCTCTTTTCCCTGCCTGTGAGTCTTAAAAGGCTACACAAAACCAAGAATGTCTTATAAGGTGAAAATAATTTAAAATAATTATTTACTTAAATGTTATGATATAAGCCAACAGTACTATAATAAGTACAGTGCCAAACAATTCTAAAGGAGATACCAGAGGATGGATACATATCTGTTTTCCAAATTCAGAATCACTATAAAAACTGAGATTATCAAAGATATTACCATTTGCACTAAACTTCTCACCTAAACATGTTATTACTAATGCAGTAATTGAGGCAAACAAAAGCTTCCCAAGATTTGCTCTACATTGTCAGTACGGTGTTAGCCCTGCAGGATGCAACTATATTACTAAGTACACTGACAAAACTTTGGTATAGGAAAACCCCCATCTATTTTGGAGTTTCTTCCAGGAGTACAGCTTTTAAGAGAAGTGGCATTGGAACAAATGCAAAGAATTTAAAATCTGCATTTAAAGAATATGTTTTAATGGAATAATTGGGAAGTTGCAAGTTAGTTTTCAACACTCTCACGAAAAAAGAAACTATGGAAACCTGCCAAGTCCTCACTGCTTAGAGCTACCGATGGCTCTATAGGTGAGAGAACCTATTAAAGGTAGCTTTTAAAGTCTAGTTAATAGATGTATGAAAATTTAATCATCTGTATTTGGTTACACAGCATAACAGTATTCAACCCATTTCCTTCAAAAAGACTTTCCCCAAATTCCTTCTACCCGTGCTTAAAAACTAATTCTGAGAAATGAACAAAGGCAGGAAATTATTAACATGCTTGCAGCCAATATTCCATACCGAATTCTTTATCACAAATAAAGAAATCTGAATGTTCCGGTCCATTAGAATACTGGGAAACTTAGGAATTCATTTATATGTCTTTGCCTTCCATTTCAGAGCTGATACAGAGATATTGATATACATGTAACCCATAGGCATTTTAAGCCTTACTGCATTATATGTTCATGATAGTATGATAGAATTAACAAGGTTTTAAATTCAGCATGAAATTCCACTGAAAATGTATAAAGGCAAAGCATAGCCACAACACTATTTTTAATTAAATGTTGAATATATGGGAAGTTTACCTAGTGGAGGGTTTTTTTTATTTTAAATTTACTCTGTAGAAGCTTGACACTTTTACCATACATTCAAGAGAGCTGATAAAAGTTCTCCTTTGGATACCATAGTAAATTGAAATAAGTAATTCTACCATGTAAATATCTGCAAATATTTAATACTCAATATATCAATTTATGTAGCAAATTTAATAATTGGGACTACAGTGATCATCACTAAAAAAATTTAAATCCTATTTTGCAGTAGGTGTCATTGTCTGATTTTCTGACTCATCATACATGCAAGTGTTTTAATTCTGACTTGATTTACAGGTAACTTAGTAGATCGGCAATAAGCAAATTGACTTCTATGTGTCCTAGGGATGCCATATTTTAATATAAACATATTTTTCTGGTTTTGGATTTCTTTTTACTCTATTAGAAACATGCCTATGAAGAACGTGCTTGGAAACAGTGCTACTGCCAAAACTCTCTAGAGCCATGTTAGCAGGAGGCAGATACAAAAACCTTTTATGCATTTGAACTGCCTATATGCGAAGGTACTATTATACTTGCCCACTTATGAATAACAGGAATAAATAACAAAAGCGATCCAATTATTGAAACCAGAAGAAAAGTCCATAAGAACATTCGATCAAGCACTTGAGCAATAAATTTCCAATCTTCAACAACCTAAAAAACAAAAAGCATAAGAGTTAATCAGTATGCATGAAGACAAGCAAAAATACAATTCCAAAGCCTGCAATTCTCAATCACTTTTCATTACACTTTTTTCCAATCAGGTCTATTTGGTAACCTCCCTTAATAACGTCTTATAATTACTCTAGGAGATAGAACAGGAATAAACTTACCTCTATGAAGACTGATAAACTATGTAAACCAACACTAGATTTTTAATGGCAGAAACTGACCCAGGCAAGCATTGAGCATTCTCAACTACAGAGAAATTAAATTGGTATGCAATTTCTTAAACGTACTACAGGATTTAGGATTCATACCACAGCCTCATCATAGTGGAATTCCTGGGCAGGAGCTAAAAGCAAAACTTGTACAAAACCAAAGAACAACAATCCCCTGCACCCCCATCCAAATCAACCAAGAATCCCACAAAAAACATAACCGCTCAAAACTAAACACCAAAAAAAATTAACAGTGGCGGCAGCTGTTGTGCAACACATCAGATCTGAAAGTTGTGAAGTTGCCACGGCACACAATTATGCATTAAGGGAGAACACTCAGTAATTCCAAGACTATTTTCCTTTTTGATAGGATTATTTGTATCTATGTACAGTTCTGCAAGTATAGCAGATACAAATGTAAAAGCTAATTAAAACCTGTCAAACCTGTCTCGGATTCGAACCCGAGCTATCCACATTTCCCGAGCTACTGCGTGCTAAGGGGTAAGGCTACAATAACACAAGCCATGTAGTTTTTATTAGGAACCTTCACAACTAAAGCTTGCATTCTCTGGAGGTTGAGTAATAAAATACAAGTGAATCGCCAGTCAGCTGAGGCTTACAGTCACAATCACAACCTGAAAAACAAAAGTCAAATCACTTCTTTTGTTACTCACAGTCAAATAGATTAAGTTCAGTAGGAAAAAGAAAATCAACCCTCAATTTACAGGAAATTATGTATTTAACAGCAAACTATCCAATTTGTGTTGTTCATGTAATGCAGGGGTATTATATGCTGTTTCAAGAGTACAGTGGATATATTTATTGAAAATTTAAGCTGCATCCCTTGCAATAATGTCAGAACTGAGTCCTGAAAAGCAACATTAGAGGCATTAGCTTACTCCTAGGTTAGCACATGAGAACACACTCTCAGCAACCAGTAACTTTTGAAGACAGTCATTTCTGTAAAAATTGAAAGAGTCCCAAACTTTGCCATCAGAAACAGACTGCAGTATCATAAAACTTCTATATTTCTACACTAGCCTGAAAAATAGCATTTAAGTCTCTGATGTAAGAATAGTGCTAGTTCAAAAAGGCACATAAAGAAAGCTCTTATCCAAACGCTGCAAATATCAAGAATAGTTCAGAGTGCAAATGTACAGACTGAAAAAAAGCCCTTAACATCTTTTGATATATAACTTAGAGACAAATAATAGTAAGGCTAGAAGAGAACACTTCAGATGTCATTTAGTCCATGTTTGATCTCAGCACAAAACAACCAATATATGACTGCAGCTTATATTTAACCTGATATAAGTTAGAACAGTAAAAATTGCTTTTATTTGGAGTTCAAAGCTGCAAAATAAGGTTTAGCAGTATTTATTCTGAAAATGTAAAGCAAATAAATCTTTCAGAGGTCCTTCAAGTACAACATTAAAATGAAAAATATCTATTTCTCTCATCATGAAAATAACATCCACCAGCACTGGAGGGACAGTTACGATAGAGTCTCTTTAACAATATGTTCATTAACAACATGAACTTACTTCTTGAACAAAGCAAAAGACTTTAAAGAATTCTACAAGAAATCTCAGCATCGTACCATACTTACGCTTCTTTCTAGTGAATTACAAAAACTGCAAATCTCATAGCATATATTTAATATGCAACTGCATAGTAAACTATTACTCAGTTTTCTAATTTCCAATTTTATAAAATCAGTGTAATATGACCAACATACCCACCTCACGAACTTCATTCTCCTTCATAACATGTCTTGTAATGTATCGGATAGAATCTAGAGCTGCTTCCAAAGTGTTCCTAGATGATTCGGATCCATTCGTATTTCCTGTTTCCTCCTTCTGAGCAAAGTATCTGTCTACATGACTTCTCATGCACAGCAGCTTGGGAAGTTTGTGAAGAAATATCTTGCGAACCCAAGGTGCCATAGTATTGTGTGTAGACGAAGAGCGATGATGAATATTGATAGCAAAGACAGTTATCACAATGGACAAGGTCACAAATATCATAGTAAACACCAAGTACTCTCCTATAAGTGGGATAACTTTAGAAGATGATGGAATAATTTCTTCTATAACAAGAAGAAAAACAGTCAAAGATACCAGTACTGAAGTGCAAAGTGAAATTTTTTCACCTTCATTTGAAGGAAGATAAAAGACAAGGACAGTTAGAAATGAAAGCCCAATACATGGAATAATGAGAAACAACGTGTAAAAAAGTGGCAAGCGTCTAATTATAAACGAGTATGTAACAAAAGGATACCAGCAGCAGCCATCAGTCCTATTTCCTTTACTCCCCGTTGCAGTCACTATTTCCCATTCTCCATTATCAAAAAAGTCTCTTTTGTCAACATCAGAATCTTCAAGAATTAGATCAACTTGTGAGCCATCATAAGTCCAGGAACCAAATTTCATAGAGCAATTTTGGAGGTCAAAGGGAAAGAAGGTTACATCAATAGTACAAGAACTTTTGTAGTTTGCTGGTGGAGTCCACGCAATGGTGCCATCATATTTCACTACAGTTTTCGTAGATGTTCCCTCAAACCGTCCATCTGCGCTGAAAGTAGCAATATATGCATGGAATTACAATGGATGTTTGTGGGGTGTGGGTGTGTCTTTTTAAATATGAAAACATGGTTTGTTATTGTCATTTCAGCTGTTTCTGCCTTTTCCCCATTATAGTCAAAATTTTGTACTGTGTTCATCATAAACTTGGGTTTGATTTTGTTTTTTAAAATCTGAATCTCACCAGGTAAACAGATTTGGATGAGTAAAGAATATTTTCAAG
Organism: Colius striatus; assembly: GCF_028858725.1. Lineage (NCBI taxonomy): Eukaryota > Metazoa > Chordata > Aves > Coliiformes > Coliidae > Colius > Colius striatus. The sequence goes on along the minus strand of NC_084765.1, from coordinate 28,630,234 downwards.
TCATCAAATGATCTGTGCAACATTGTGCAGTTCCTGTGACCTACGAAGAACTGTAAAAATCCTGATCTTTCACAGCATCACCAAACTCTGGTGTTTCTACTGGCAATACTGCATAAATACTTTCCAATTTGGCCAAATCATCATCATTGAACAGTCACAAAACAGGCAAATAATTTTTGTGTGTCACCTCCAAACTTGAATTTACGGTCACTGAAACAGTCTTTTTACTCAACTCAACAAGTCAGGAAAGGTAAAAGTACAGTTTCTGCACCCAAGTTGAGCAGAAAGTTTAAAATCAAAAGTTACTGCTTCTGACATAATTAATTCTAAAAAAAATAAACCCAAAGCAAACTTACAAAAACACCCTTACAGTTGAGTGTACCTCATTTTAAATCAATGCTCAATATGACTTAAAACAGAATGAGCTAATTGCTCTCCTCCCATCACTGTACACTATTAGTTTATACCCAGCACTGCACAAGACAGTTTTCTAATTAAAGTAAGGTTACACAAAGAAGTGAAAATAAACTTTTCAAGGAGACTAGGAATTCCATAGAGAGGCAAAGCAAAACATTTAAGCATTTAACATGGCAACAAAATCCAGTTCCACTCATAGGCAAATTCTTCCATGCATCATGCCTCTACTAAATGCACATGCAAATCTACCCAATGAGCTTCCTAGAAGCAGCTTGGACAGTCAAGTTAGAAAGTAAATGTATTTTATGTGAAATAAAATCTTACTTGTCATAGAGCACAATGTCTGGAATCCAAATAGAATCTGATGGGACACGAATAGATGTTATTCCAGCATAGTCTTCAGGATTCCACCTTAATTTTACATCTATCCATTCCTGTGGATATGTAAAACAATTATTATTTGTAAAGTTGATTTAAGCAGGGCAAGACTGGATGAAAACAGAATGTAGGGTTTTTTTTTTTAAACCAAACTGGCTTGTAAAATTTGCATACAAGAATTACTTTGCTGAATAGACATCTTTTTATCTCCTCCAATATTTGTTTTGTAATAGCCACTTGACAATATTTCTGTATGGAACTTATGATATTAAAATTCTTTTTCAGAGCATGTATATGTAAGAGGTATTATAATGTACAGATAATTTAAAAAGCATGTTTTGAATATCAATAACTTTGAAAGCCCATCAGAAGCAATTTAAGCATTTTCACAAGAAAAAAATCATGCTGCAACTCTCTCAAGACAATCATTCCTATTTCTACCAGCAACAATGAAAAAAACACTAAAAACATAGCAGTACTTTGGTAATTTTATACTTCAATTAAAATCTTAAGAGGCAAACCCCAAGTTTCTAGGAATTCACCATCACATAGAATTTTAAATGCTTATTCAGATCAGTTCTTATTTCATTTGAGCTGGTTCAACCGCAATAATTTCTGCAAAAACTATTAAGAGGACAGAAGGCATTATCGACACACTGCTATCTCATCCTTACTGAGTAGTCTTAAAGTTTTCCTAACAAGAAAAACTTGGCCTGAAATTACAGTTACTGGAAAAGAAGGGGATGGGAAGCAACAGGAAAAAAAAGAAACACAAAGGAAGTAGCCCAAACAAAAAGAATTTTGTAAGCTATTAAGTATAATCAGGGTCAGAAAACATTCTTCTAAATTAAATCAAGAATGACTTGTGAGCAGTATTTCTCAAGTTAACAGTGGCTATTAAATTTAGCACTAGACTCTAATTATTATAAAGCTTGAGACTTTTTCCCATCCATAAACAAATATTCTTAAGACAAAAAAGTAGCTCTTTATAACAAGCACATACAACTGAAATTCTTCAGTGATGTTTATCCAACAATCTCAAACATCTCACAAGATCTTACAGAAGAGTACACAAACTGTATTTAAGTGTAAGAGTTATAGAGTTTTACAACAAATGATCCTTTAAAGCACTTCATGGGACATATTTTAAAGATACTATGTAAAACAAACAAAAAAACCCATGCAACAACTAAGGGTTTTCTTAATATACAATTAATAAGAAAAGTTTCTTCCAACTTTTGATGTTATGATGCTTCAGAAGTTTTCATCGATATTTTGATACATACCTGTTTCAACCAGACATTTGTTGTCATCAATTGATTCTTCTCATCCTATAAAAATAAAGCAGATTTTATGAAAAAAAAAATCTGCAGGGTACATTCATAGTAATTTGCTGCTTTATTTCATAAAGGTCTGTAATTTAAAATACCAAACATTTCCAAAAGTATTTGTCGCAGATAAGCATGTTTATATGAGAACTCTGTAAACATACAATTATGACCTTTGTTTATTGAACTGATAAAAGTGAAAATTTTTCTTTCCTGTATCTCCTCCTTTCCATTTTTTAATTTGACAGTATTTCATGTAGTCTTACTGTTTCTCAATGGAAACCTAGAGGGACAACCAATACATGGAAGAAAAATTCCTCTTACAGCTATAAACAGTGAATTCAATTTGAAAAGAATATTCTGAAGTGAGTAAATATCAGGGGGGAAAAAAAATTTGGTTCCTCTTTTACATCACAGGTGTTGCCAAGAGATAACTATCATGGAAGTCACATATTAGAAGGCTTACAGGGTTCTTTCACTGCTTAAGGAATATTTGCAAGTGTTCCTGAATTTTACAGAAGTTAGATCAATAAAGTTAAAAAACACATGTTTTTCCCATTTAATAAATAAATTAAAACCATAATTCCCTAGGCTTAAGAATTCCACTGACTTCTTTTGTTTGCTGAAAATGCCACTAAAGATAAGAGCCATTTGTCCTCTCAGCTTCTTTGCAACCACTTCTTTCTGCACAATTCTGCAACACAGTTTTTTGTTATGCAGATAATAATTCAGAGGTTTAATCTCTTGTGTTTAAGCTAAAATATGCACAATTATTTAATATGACATTATGTATCAGAATTTAAAGAATTAGAGCGGAAAAAAATAAACAAACTTGTTTACTATACATACCACATCTACAAGCTGAGAGATTGCAAGGCCAAACTTGATTTTTATTGTGTCATTCAAGCGTTCCACTGGACGAACCCATCTTTGATAGTCTTCAAATAAATGTTTAAACAAACGATCTTCACTTTTAGCAATAAAAGAAGGTCCAGATACACCTATATTAAAAGAGTCATTTATTAACATTGATGTAAGTGAACAGTGTAATCTGCGTTTCTGTGTTCAAAGAGGTACAGCTACATTTATGCAGTTAAATTTCTCATCTTATTGTCTTTTCTCTGGAAGCATGGCCAAGGTCTTGGAAGGAGAAATTTAGAGAAATACCTAGCTTTGTTAGCATCTCTATACCACTAACACGCTTTAAAATCAATGATCGAAGAACATCAAGATCATTTTATTAACAACGAAGGTAAAATGCACTTATATTATTTATCTGCATGAGGGACTGAAGTTCTGTCCTTCTAGAACAAGATGGTACTCTTTAAAAACCTACATCCACCCTCAAGTGTATTGCATAAATTGTGATCCAGTCTGAAACATCAGTCTCCATGTTTTGTATGTTACTTCTTCTAGTGTTTGGTCACATCTATGATATATAAAGTTTGCAGTACTTGTAAAGCACTTGTTATCTGCACCGTTTTCCATCGTAAAGACATGCACATCTATTAACCTGTTGATTCTCTACCTATTTTAATGTTGTATTGACTGGAAGGTACCTTTCTAGTTAAGTAATGGTATACATTCAGTTGCTTCTTTTTCATAGTTCTTAAGAAGTCATTTCAATGCCTGGAGACTGACTGATGACCTGAATCAGCCAAAAAATCTTTGTATAGCTTGCAAAATGTGGAAACTAAATGTCATCTTTTATCTCACAAGAGAATGGAATACATGGCAAAACTTTGGAATATAAAGTACTGTAGATGTAGAAACTGCAGGCAGAGAGCAGCTTGGACTTTAAAAGAGGTATCTTAAGAAGTGCTAAAGCACTTATTTTTGGATCCACAGAAAAAAAAGGGTTTTTAGCAACGTGTTCTCACTGAAGTGTATTGGGAGAAACCTGCCACCCAAAAAAGGGCAAAGTTCTAGGTTTCTCCATTATGAGAACCCATCCAAAAAAATTATATCCTAAACAAAAAAAGAAGGACAAATTTGAAGAAGATATGGAGAGATGGGAAGAAAAAAAGGCAAGATCAGTGTCTAGTCAATAACTCAATTTTGAACAGCTTTCAAAGGGAATGTGAAAGGCCTGAAAGTGACCACTGCCTCAAGAAGCAACACAAGTTACACACATGATCTTGAACGGAATGGCTCCAAAATGGTGTCCAGTTCCCAGGCAAAAGTCAGAGCAAACATCAGAAATCATGAACATATGCTCTAGACAAAATTTTTTACTACTCAGTGATGAAATTTAAACTGATGAAATTACTGCTGAAAAAAAAGACCTAACAATTATTATAGTCAGTTTAAGGGACAGAGTAAACTAAAGGTGTTCACAACCACCTCTTTTTAAATGCAGATTTAAAATATTATACCACAGCCATCAAATGTATGGCATGACCTCTCTAGAAATTATGTGCTCACCAACAACATCCATCTAAAAATATATCAGAAACAGAAAAGCATCAGAGAATGTCATAAACAGATTAAAACCAGAGAGTCATCCATACAAGGAGAGATTATAAGATTAACATTATTTTATTTGGAGAGGAGGTGAATTAAGTGAACGCAACAGAAGTAGATAAAGTGGTGAATATAGGCAGAAAAAACACTGATGTTATTCACCCTTTCTCATAAAGGAAGACAAAGGAAACAAAAGCATCAGTCAATGGCAATATAACCAATTCCTATTTGAAGTTCATAACCAACCACATTGGGTAAATCAGAAATTATTAGACACTGGAAAGGACTAAAATTTTATAATTGCCTGGGTTTACTAAACTATCAATTATGTCAGGCAGTATCTGTCCTGCATAGGGTAGCAGTTTTAATTTCAACACAATTTGTAAAATCTACTACAGAATTTGATCAACGTGGATTGCATTTGTTGCAGAGACCTGGCTAACTAAGCTAGTTCTATGTGACTGTAGCCACCTTAACCCAAACAGCTAATTCGGGCAACTGAAGCTTTTAAGTTCCCTGTCATTCATCAGAGTGCTTCCAGGACAACAGTGGCTTTCTCCTGTGCTGTAAAACTCTACAGTTATAGATCCTTTGGGCAAACACTACTCTAAGCACTGCAGAGCCCAACCACAAGAGAATTCCCTACCCTCTGCCCTGCAGGTTTGGAGCAATTCAGTACAACTATTATTATGAATACTAAATTGATTTTCTGTGAAATTTTATAGTAGAATCATAGAATGGTAGGGTTGGAAGGGACTTTTAGAGATCATCTAGTCCAAACCCCCTGCAGAAACAGGTTCACCTAGATCAGGTCACATAGGAACATGTCCAGGTGGGTCTTGAAGACATCCAAGGAAGGAGACTCCACAACCCCTCTGGGCAGCCTGTGCCACTGCGTCATCATCCTCACAGTGAAATAGTTTTTTCTTAGATTTAAGTGGAACTTTATGTGTTCCAGCTTCATCCCATTACCCCTTGTCCTGTTGCTACCTACTATAGAAAAAAGGGATGTTCCACCCTCCTGATACCACCCTTTAGATATTTGTAAATGTTAATAAGATCTCTCCTCAGTCTCCTCTTTTCTAAACAGACCCAGTTCCCGCAGCCTTTTCTCCTATCAAAGATGTTCCAGTCCCCTGATCATCTTGGTGGCCCTGCACTGGACCATCTCCAGCAGTTCTCTGTCCCTCTTAAGCTGAGGAGCCCAGAACTGGACACAGGACTCCAAATGAGGCCTCACCAGGGCAGAGTAGAGGGACACTCTTCTAGATGCATCCCAGGATGCCATTGGCCTTCTTGGTCATGAGGGCACATTGCTGGCTCATGTTTAGTTTATTATCTATCAGGACTCACAGGTCTCTCTCTGCAGAGCTGCTCCTCAGGAAGAGGGTCAGCAAAGTGGGAGCAGCTGGAGTCCTTTTTCCCTCTAAATCTTACCATACATTAACATGCTGCTGAATGGGTCTTGTTGCAGGCAAAACCAGTATTTGGGTTTAAAGACAGTTCATTCTTCTGTTTCAAAATACAAATCTGATTACAGTCCAATCATTCATTTTCAAATTTTCTGTTCTTCAGGGTGTATTATTTGTACATGCTCTACAATTTAACATCCCTCCCTTTCAAGATTGTTGTGATATGGGTTGTGTAACAGCAAAAAATTGATGGGCAACTTGCGTTGTATCACTGAGCATCCCTCAGGTGGATAGCTGAAAGCACACAAGAATTACTGCCAAAAAGAATCCAGCAACGTAGGTTCACTGTATCCTCATTAGCCAAAGAATGATTCTTATTTGTAAATACACACAGATTTGTCAAGGCTTGCTTTTTACAGACATCCAAAAGAATGCTTCCTGAAGACATAACTTAATTTCTCTATTCCTATATCCCTATTTCCTGAATTATTAATGGTTTTGTGTGTATTTCAGCCTAATATTTCCTAAAGACTTGAATGTTGTATTAGAATTAATTACATTTCCCTTTCATAGTTGCAACTCAACTGAAATTTTGTACAATTTGAGAGTGACTATGTAGCTGTGTATTTTCTCTCTCCATTAATTGACCTTGAAGCAATGCAGAGGCAAACTTGCACTTTCACCATCTCTGTGTTCCTGTAAGATGACCTCCTATATAGCGATAAAGTGTCTTCAGGGCACATGCTGTTTGCAGATTAGGCTTCTCTTAAAACACATCATGTTCTCTGCTATGCTAAATGAAGACATGTCCCTTTACCACTTCCATATACTTACAGATTTTTTCAAACATTTGACACTCAGACCTACAGCATACTCACTGATTTATTAAGATGACTGTATATACTAACTATAGAGAAAACAAAATAACTATCACATAAATAGCCACGCTTTGTTAATAAACAAAATAAACCATAAATATGAAGAAGTGCAGCATACTGGTATATCAAAGGCATCTTATATAAATGAGAGCTCCCTGAGGAGGCTGAGGATGGTAACAATATAGCAAGATCAGGAAAAAAAAAAAACCAAAACAAAGTAACAAAAAACCACCCTTACTTTTTCCTTCTTAATAAGACCACTCAGATCACTTGTTAAACAGACTGCATGTGTCTATTTCTCTTTGCCATGTGCGTGCATGTTTTTAAGATTATAATAAAGGGTGTAACTCTTAGTTACTTATTGGTATCAGCACCAATTAAAAAATATGAAGAATTGGTAGCAAGTGAAAAAAAGATCGAGAAGACAGGAAAAGAAGTAAAATACAGTTAGTGGCTTAAGGCAGCAGATTGGCTAGGCTGGTTAGAGAAAAGCAGGAAAAGGTTAAAACCTATGACCAGCAAGATTAGCAAACAAACAACCTAGAGTACAAATCTCATACTAAATCAGATGGCAAGAGATTATGGAAGCACTCACCCTTGCTACTAGTTCACTGTATTAAAAAACCCCTCAGATTTGTAGCCTTTGGCAGGCAATTCTAAGCACGTCTGTATTTGTGTGGTTTTATTTTTGTTGAGATCAGGTAACTTCTGCAGTTTAAATCAAAGGTAGCTCTCTATATTCTTCAGTGATAAATCTCAAGAGACAATGTTTATTTTATAGTTCCTATCTGAAACTCTCCTCTGCTCCCTCTCCCAGAGTAATCCCATGTTCTGCAAAATACCCCTAAATCACATGAGAAAACATTGGATGGCCAAAATTTGAATTCTGCAAAAAGGAGACAAAACATTTATATATAAATTAGATTAATGATTAAAACAAACAAAAAGCCACTTTGGAGCACACTTGACAAAATGGTACATAGAAATTTTAATTAAATACTTGACCTCAGATGCAATTGTATTTAAAAATTTCATTCTACCATTTCCTCTCAAGAAATTTAACAAGCTTCTTTAATAAAAGCACTTTGGAAGAGCTATTTAGAAAACAAAACAAAGCATTACATGTACCTCAGGTGAATGGATACCATAACATAACATGTCTATTCATTTTGTTAACATTCTCAAATACAAATTTTACTAGTGCTGCTAATGCTAAAGCATTTCTAAATGCTTAAGATAAATTACAAAAGTTTTATTCTTTTATAAAACTGGTCTTTTTGCATTGCTTCTTATTGTACCATTATGGGATTAAATGTCTTAGCATCTTAGTATGATTTAGTACCAGTATTCTTTTAAAAAGATCAGTGAAATATTTAGTGTTACAGATATACCTCATAGCTTTTCATGAATGTTTGATGGATTGTTTTTAAATGGGAGAACATCACAGTCTGTTCTTCTCCAAAGAATAAACTTTCTTTGAACTCTCTCGATTCCTCTTCACTTCCTAAGCGCCTAAGAACCATATTGGGATTGCAGGTGTAACACTGGTCCTTAGACTTTCAATAGTGTAGTTCAAAGCATTTTCTAATTGATATAACTGAGTGTTAATGATCTCAGGTTTTCTCTGGATCACTACTTGGTGCATTTTCAAAAGAAGTCATTATAGCAAGGGAAAGGGACACTTTTTAGAGGCCTAATATTAAGATATAGAAGTAATATATATTACTAACGCAGGTTTATTATTATATAACACTAAAATGGAAAAGAACATTACTAAGGAAAATAAACATGGCAAAATATTTTTGAAGTTAACATTAGATTCTTTAACGGTGTGTTACCATAACATATAGACTGTTACCCACAAATCTACTACAAGCTAAAATTCAACTAATAGTGTGCCCACAAACAAGGAAGGTGAATGAATAAATACAGTACACCTGTCTTCAGTGCACTAGCACATTTAAGATGATACTGTGCTCTTTTTTTAAAGTAATAGATTTTATATAACTTGTAACTAAATCTATAAGCACAATGGTAGCTGTTTAAACCTTAGTCTAAAAATTGTTCTGTGATCATTTTGAGATGAAAAAAAAGTTTTCCCTCTTTCCTACAAACCAACTTATTCTACAATGAGTATCAGTGCTTTTCCTTCTTTAAGTTTACAATTTTCCCCCAAACAAATCTGGCCACATCACATTATTTCAGCAGTTGATGACAATTCCAACTGCAAGTCATATTTATATTGCAGCATACAAACAAGAACAAAATCATGTTCAACATTAACTACAAAGCCCTCTGTCTCTTTAAAGGAAAAGACTCTCCTACTAATACTTCATTGAGTAGAAAAGATATACAAGTATAAAGTGGAAGTTTTATTTCTCTAGATTCCCCCCCCCCCCCCCTTTAAAAGGATCGTGACTCATTTTCTGTATGGTCTTCAATTCTTTTGCTTACTTTTCGTTCTATGATTTAGCAATTGACAAGAATCCAATCACTAACAGTCAAGCATTTAGTTAACAGGAAGCATTTAAAAACATCAGTATCATCTCTCCTAGAACTTAAGTCAAAGCAAAATTACTAACTCTATTCAATTTACTGAACAAAAGTCGGAAAAGCCAGTTACTACATTCAATACTTCCTAGAAGTATTTTTTTTTTCTCCTTTGTTTAAAAATAAAGCCAAAGCCCATCACTGTACCTACAAGCATGGAAAATGTGGCTATTCTTGACTATTTTTTGTTGGTGGAGGTTTTTTTCAAACTTGTTTTGCTTTGTTTTGTTCAGAGGTTGTCTTGAGATTTCAAAAGTTGAGAGTACATCAGTGACAGCCTTGTGTTTCTATCATTGTGTATTAAAACATGCCTGGCAGGATTTCTGTCTTCTTTCTTACCCAGCAAGTCAATCTCTTGCCAATCAGTAGCAAAATAAAATGACATCTTGTGGACATTAACAGGAAGGTTTGCATCTTCCTGGTGGGTAGCAAGAAGGATCCGATCTGTTAAACTGAATGGAAAACAGTTGTCTAGATGAACTCCCAAGGAAGCACTATCACAGGTCTGGCAGGACCTGGAAGGATGGCAGAGTAATGCTACAGGCGGTTGTCAATCTCAAGGCAATTTGTTCATTTGAGTCTCACCCATTAAGATTCAGAGTAAGGAACAAAACTTAGAATTTTATTGTACTTAACATCAGGATGTGTTTTGCCTGGTCAAATCATGAGTTATCCAAGACAAAGGGTGAGTTTACTTCTAGACTACTGACTACAGGAAACACTAAATAAATTTACAAGCACTCTTAAAGTATCTTAAAAACAAAATCACATCTATAAATCACATCTACTCAATAAAATGACAGCTGTACCACATGCAAAGCAATATCTCTAAAATAATAACCTAAATCCAAGTATCGTGTACATACAGTTAAAATTATTTGCACTTGCTCTGCATTTTAATATTAGGGAACTATAATGTTTTTCATCTTCTTAATAGCAAATTTAATTTTATTTTTGAGCAAACAAATTGCTAAAAGAAAACTTGACCTTCACCACCTGTGATCAGTTCTCAATGAAGTCAAGACTGTTAGCTTGTGCAAAAAGGCAAAATTTGGCTTAACCTATCTGCAGGTAACTCCACACAGTCATATATAACATATAATGCACCATAAGAACTTCCAACAGTGATGTCTTCTGTGATGGTGAAAAAAACTCATTTTCCAAAACTGAGACCACAAATCATCTTTTAAATGATATGTAGCAACAACAGTCCATGACATCACTGCAATTTACTTTCCTTAAACCATACTTAAAACTGTCATAATTTTTGAACTAACATTAAAAAGGGTCAATTTCATTTTTCATTGCTCTCCTTTCTGCTTGTAAATACTGTGGTTATTCAAGAGATTTTGCAAAACTCTTAGCAATATACCATAACTCATATCAAAGCAATGTTTTAAAATAACTTTCTAAATAATTATTTGAGTGTTGATTTTGCTCTTCTAATCTTTGTGTGATTTTATAAATACTTTAGCTTCACATGTTAATTTACATCCCTCTACTCTGAAAGTTCATCCTGATTGAATTATGAGACTGACTCTTTTGAAGCCAAAGAAATAACGTATGACCAAACAAAAACCAACTCAGTTACCCAGCTCCATGGATGATGATGTTCCAATTATTAAAACATATTCTCTAATTTTATCTCTTTACCAGCTGCAATTGCAAAGAGCACACTCCACAAACTTACATTTGTACCTTGTCTCAGTAAGTTAACAGAGCAAAAATTTAAAGCTGTGACATTTCAAATCTTCAAAGTGTGACAGTCCTTCAAAAAGCTGAAAAACTGAAATGTGTAGTACTCAAAGACTGAAGCACACCTGAAAAGCTATAGCTTGGGAAAGGCATTTTTCCCCTCTTCTGTGAAACGGGCAGCTCTGGCAAGCCCGTTGTACCACAGTCTCCGTGAGTTCCGTTCGTTTTTTTAAAAACTGGCAAGAAGTCCTGCTATTCCTACCTCAGCACTCCTCAGCGACCGCCAGAACGCCCCTTTACCTTGACATCAGCCTTACTTTAACCTCCTGTTCGCAAAAGCTGATGGCGTGAAAAACGAAGCGTGATGCGTGGCCGCCGCACCTCCGGCAGCTATTCACCCTACACGCAGAAACTCGCCTCATTTTCCCACACGAAACGCGCTCTCCTGCCCGCGCCCCCGCCACTCCCAGCCGCCCGCAGGAGAACCGGAACCGAGGAGGCAAGGGCGACCCTGCAGACCCCCGGGCTCCGGTACGACCTCCTCCCTGTCCCCGGTAGCAAGCTATCCTGACGCAACGGCAGGGTTACACGAAACCCGGGGTTCAAGAAGGCTCGTAACTCCCCGGGCTCGTCCTCCTCCGACACCCTCCCACCTCCTGGCCGAAGCGCCTGCCGCCCTCGGGGCCACCCAGAGGCGCCTTACCCGCGTAAGGGGCGCGGGCGGCGGGGCCGACTCGGGGCTGGGCGAGGAAGGGCGCGAAGAAGCAGGTGAAGAGGAGCAGGGGGCGGCCACAGCATAACCAGGCTCCGACCTCGGCCATGGCCGGGGTACAGTCCCCTCTGCCCGGGAGCTCCGCGGCGAGGACGGGACGCCGTGCCGGTGCGCCGCTGCCACGGAGCGGCGTTGGCCACGCCCCGCCAGGAAGCCATGAGGGGGCGCGAGGGGCGGGAGAGGAGGGAGAGGAGCGAGAGGAGCGAGAGGAGCGCGGCGCGGGCCTCGGCCCAGCGCGTCCCGGCTCGCTGCCGAGTTCCGGCGGGGACCCACAGATACTGACTCCATGCCTTGCGGTTCGTGGGGAGATGCGTTCGGCCGGCTGGCCAGTCTTAGGGCTGGCCGCCTGCTGCGTGCCTCGGCGGCCCTGCTGGAGCAGGTGACAGCCGTGGCCTCCCTGTCGGGCTGTGAGGAGGAGTTCCCTGAGAGGGAGGCAGGTGCTAGGGGAAGGCGCGAACTAGCAGGTACCTGGCAGAAAAAGCTGCAGCGAGGCCATCGAGCAGGCCGCCATCCCCTCCCTTCCACAGTTCAAAAGCTCCTTCCGAAGCGCAGGAGCTGAGTGGGGAGGTGGTGAGCAGGGCCTCCGCTTCTCTCTCAGTAATGGCAATGTAAACAACGTAAATGTGATATAACCGTTAACTAACGATGCGAAATCCGCCTGGGCCAACACCCGTTTCTTTTAACAGTGTTTTGGGGGGGGTGTTTAGTGATGTTTAGGAAAAAGGAAAATAGTAAATTAATTTTTAACTTCCATAGTTAACATAGCAACACTCAGTAGAGTTTTTTTAAAGTTTGTAAGTCACAAAGTTTTGGAAGTTTTAATAAAAAATAGATAAACTGATGCAAGCTAAAAAATATTTCTATCTTTATGTATATTATAGATATATAGATATATATAAAATGAATACTATATGCCAAAAAACCCCACCTTTTTTCTGTACCAGATAAATTAAAAGCCGTTACAAAAGACACTGTTAAACGCACCAACCACAAAGCATAATTGGTGATTTTTCCCAAATTATTCTAATGGAAATGCAGTGCACACATTGCCATGGAAAACAGAAGCAGCTGACGTTAACACTTTTTTTTTTTTTTACATTTAAGATATTGTTCAAAATTATTAGAGGGAAAAGATTTGGAAAGGAGGGCTAAATGGCTTTGCACCATCATTAATCAGCTGCTATGTGAAAAGTGCTAGATACCAGATTTTTCAAGGAAAAAAAAGAAAAGACCTTATTCAACTCAGTTGTAGCAACCTTCCTAAAATAAGCGTTACCCAAAGTAGTAATTTCATTAGGAACATTGTCAATTAGCAAAATTCTTTTATATCAAGTGATCATTTAAAAAAAATAGTGCCTCTCTATGTAAATCATTAATCTTTTGGATGACCAGAACACACAGTACTTAGGCATTTCAATCCCTTTTTGAACTGGTGTTTTTCTGTATTATCCTATCCTGCAGCCATATTTAGGTTGTGCATGTCTAAGATACAACACAGTCTGTACAAGCCATTCAAAACAAGGCTGCTTACACAGTAGTTTCTTCCAGCACAGTTCTAATAACACGTATTGATTTGAGTGCTCTGCAGTAAACATTTTATATATCGAGGATCCGTTTGTATACTGCATGTCCTCCACAATCAAGAGAGATTCGTGTTAAAGGATGCAGTGTGACTCTTATTTTGAAATGCTCAGTGTGTATGCAGTGGTCCACCTTTAGAGTAAATAAAAATATGTTTTAGTCCAAAGTATGAACTCTTATTTTTTTTTCTGTTGTGGTACACTGCCATTCTGATGTTTTCTGAGTGCTGCAATAATTTCTGGACAATGTTTCTAGTGAAATTGCAAATCTGTAGGTTTTGATGACAGCTGGTCCACCACTGCACTCCACCTGGTGTTCCTAACACAAAGTTATCATGTAAAATCTGTGTTTGTCAGCAGCATACGTGCATTGCAGTAAATGCCTTTTAGAGCCATAATGTCTCATTAACAGTCTTAAACATAACTGCCACTCAAATGTGCAGGATACAGCAAACTGGTTTTATTACATAACTATGCATTTGTTTGCAGCTGGGTCCTAGCTAGGCAAAACAGGTGCTGTAAGATATAAAAGGATTAAACTGTCTAGGTTACATGCCCAACAGTTGCTAAATATTTAATGTAGCTTCATCTGGCACTCATTAACTGTGTTGTATTATTTCTGTTTTGGAAAACAGTAGCTATAAATAAGCCATTTTTTTCCTACTTCTTTGAACTTGGAGCAAAACGTTAGTATTAACAGCAGCATATGTGTTAATATTTATAATTAAGTAAAAGCCTGAACAATTCCAGGAGCACTGTCTGCTGTCTTTCAAAGGGTCCTTTGCAGAGTTGACATCTGAAGGTCTCCACTAATACATGTTCTGAGAATCTCCAGTAAATTGGCTGATGGCAGCTTTTGCTGTGCACTGAAGAGTATTTTAACTGCAGAGCCAAATGCCAATTTAATGACAGATAAAAATAGCAAGTGGCTCAGTTCTCTTTGTAAAATCAGAAATATTCTGCAAGTTTTTTAGTGAAGATTAATTTTTTCCAAATAAAGCCAAGAGTTATATAATCAGTCAAGGGCACTCTCAGATTGAGTTATTTTAGCAGCTTTTGATATTGTAAGAGAAACAATTGCAATTAAAACCCAAAAGACAGGGAAAACTTTTACTACAGAAAATCTGTAATGGAAAATGCTCTTTAAAGAAAGTGAAAGACTTAAGTCCTAGAATCTCACCTAGTCTGAAGCAACATCATTCCTCTCGTGTGAAACACCTAAGGTCATTAGCTTCCAGACTTAGCAAAGTGTATACAAGGCATCTATGTATCACTAAAGAGTTCTGTGGCCTCCAAAACAGTTAATTTGAACACAGAGAAGTATTGTCCTTTATTTTAAAATTATGAACAGAAAGATTTCATTAATTACCTTGAGAATCTGTAGTCAAACAAAAGTGGCAGTCAAATTTAACATAAAAAGTCCTTTATCATTCTCATTTAGGTGTTTCTATAAATAAAAATGTTTGCATGACTACAGAGGGAAGCACACCAGAAGGCATCTTCTCTCTTCCAGTACCCAACACAGGAAGTCATGTAACAAGTCATCGTAGAAGTCAGTATGACTTTATTTGCACAGAATATACTCATCTAGAAAACAAGCTAACTCTCTTTTTTGTTGTTTTAAACACTGACAGATGCAAGAGGTGACACAAGTATTACTGGAGAAGCAGTAGTTTCATTATCTCTTAAAATACTTAGAATAACAAAACACATTACAATTTATTAGGATAATCTATTTGTGAATACTTGCCCTAACAAGTTCTGTCACACACTCAAGTGAGATATAAACTCTCCAGTCTTGAAGTTTACTAACATTCTATTATGCAAACTGTTTTGATACTTTTACCTAATTTGAAAAATCTGTCACCTTCCACAGGACCACATGAAGTTCTGGTGGTAAAAATAACATTTAATCCACAGCAATAGCTAAATATTTTAAATACTTACTGCCAACTCTACATAAGGACTATATACACCAAAAAACCCACGAAGAACAGGAAGATCGTTTTAATTAGCAAAGACAACTCAAATGTATTGCCAAAATACTTTTCCTGATCTTACAACTTATCCCCAAACTACTCCCAGAGAAGGCACAGATAGTGGTGATTTTTTTAACTTCTTTTTTAACCACACAAGCCAGAATCAACACAACTGGCCTCTGCAGTAAGACGCTGCCTAAGTGATAGGGAAAATAGCTAAGGAACATGCATTAGTCTAAGCATGTCCTGGGAAGATTCTAGTGAACAGAAGGTCTCCAGCATCTGCTTACTATCCTAGGTTCAGATGCAGAAAAGAATCAGAAATTAAATGCAGTTTAGCAGATGTTTACTGTACATCTTGGATATGAGTGTCTCTTCCAAGGCCATATGAGGCTCAGCTCACAATCAGCTATTAAAGGCACTCAGTGGAGATGGCTTTTTTTTAAATGACATTGGTAACTCTTGTCCAAAGATTATGCTGATAGGTTATTTGACAATTCTTTTACTTCTGGTAAACAAAATCTTTAAATAAATAGATTTTTAAAATGTAGTGTAGCTACACAACTTATCACAATGCTTCAACACCTAATGGAGTACAGTCAGAAAGTGACTTAAAAATCATTCCAACTTTTGATTATTGCAGTATATTAAAAAGTTTTCCTTTACCAGCAAATTATGCAGTTTGGCAAAGAAATGATATTGATAATTCTGTACACAAAGATCCAAATATACTTGTTATCCCCTTTGTTAGAAACAGAAGCATTTAAGAAAAAAGTGTTTTAATAAATCTACATCCTGCAGTAATGTACTCTGAACAAGTTGCCAAGTATGATATATATACATTGATGAAGTCAGACTTAGATGGTTTAGTGGTTTCCTAGAAGACAGAAAGTATTGCTGAAATCATTTACATTTTGTTTCAAGTGATCTTTGATAAGTTAGAAAAAAAACGCCATTTTGGCATTACTTCTTTTAGGGCATATTCCAAGCACTTCTAAAACCATCATCAGTGATCTAGAAATCTGCAAAAGATGCTGATAAAAAGATGCATTTGGAGTATCAAAAAAAAGAGATCGAGCACTGAATTTTTACATAAAAAGGAGCCTGAAGTATTTGTACAGCCCTTTATAATGGAGATCTTACCCATTGCATGTTGTCTGTAGCTCTTCAGGACTTGTTACATGACATATAATTTCTCTGTTATTACTTGGAAGATCTATTGTTGCAAGAAGTGCAAACAAAACTCAGTCTAACTTTTATGAGCTATAAAATTTGAGTACTAACAAAGTACCAAGTTCAGTAGAAAAGTCTAAAGCAAGTGGACTGCACTGAAACTTAGAAGATTAATAAGCAGGTCCTACAGCCTGCACAGAACCCAGGCCACCCCCCACTGCTCGCTAGGCAGAGGCTGCCAAAGCACGTGCAGTCCATCCACACAAGCTGCACCTCACATCAGATTCCCTCCGTTCTCAACAGTAAACAGCAACAAGCTCAAAAATGGGTTTTATTGAAAATTAAGGGCAATTTCTGGCCATGTTGACAAAAGTACACTTTACGTGTCAAAAAATATCTGGGATAGATGAAAACCAGTAAACAGTGCCCGGATTCACAGTTTCTTTAAATGGTCATATTAAATCCTGTAAACACCAGATAGCCTTTTGGGGGGTGGGGAACAGAACTCAAAGGTTTTGTTGAGATAGACACAATCCAGGGTCAGCACAAGGGGCCTGGAGTGACAGTGTCATGGTTTGAAATGCAGCAGGTAAGGCCTCTCCTTCAAGCACGTCACTTGAGAGCTTTTCAGCTTACTGTTGCTAACTCAAGATGCAAAATAATTTTCAGTAACCAGTTTTTATTTCCTCTCTTAACTCCAGGTTTTCTTTTTCAGAACTAGATTTTTGTTTATCTGAAAATCATATTATTTTGCATTCAGTATAGGGGAAATCTGAACAAAAATTAATGTCCTTTTTAATTCATACACCAATATTATGACTTCAAGGGGGTACCAGCTTCATTTTTTAGACTGTTGTCCGTCAGAGAAGGGAACCAAATTCTCTGCCAAAGTACCAGCAACACTGAACTAAGTATAAAACATCCAATTTCCTTTCAGGGTAAAATGTAAAATATTGTAAAATTGTTTTATTTACTTACTTGTATTTTGACAAGATAGACCTTTTACACATGAAAGGCCACATGAAAATGTTAAACTTCCTAGTTTGTGTGAACACAGCTATTGTTATATGATTAATTTCTTAGAAAACACATGCACTCATGAAAGGCTGTGATTAACTGAACACATTTGCTACTTTGCACACTTTAATTCCAAATTTGTGAAGTGATTTTTCAAACTTAAGAGCCCTTTTCACTAATTTAAATGGAAATCCCACACCTACACAAAATTCTAACAATTCTAACATCATATTTATTCTTTACCAACTCGCATATATACCTTGTTTTAAAGCGTTAAAGCAATTAAACGCCTCAAAATTGTGCATGTCCACACACTACTAAGGAAATAAAGACACTCATCACTGTTGTTCTTAAATTTTATTCCATCATAAAAAACAGAAGGTGAAAGAAACAGTGTTCAAGAATTAAAGCAATTATTGGCCAAAGTAGCAGTAATTATCTGAACAATGATGAAGGACCTGGTTCATCAAAAGTAATTCTGTGTTGTCCATGGCATAGTTGTAGGCTCCTACAAAACAGAAATCCAGATTATCTTTCACTGAAGCAGATCCTGTATTATCTACAGAACACTTGGTTTCATGTTCTATTTATCCTTCTCTTTTTGTTCTTTTTCCTTCTTTTCACGTTCAGCTTTCGCTTCCTCCTCCTCATGTTGTTTTATCAACTGTTCCACCTCCTTTTGCTTCAGAACCCTTATCACTGTCTTTCCGTTCTCTCTTGTCAGTGTTGCAATTTCAACTGAAACATATGGAACAGACAAGTCTTTCAGACACAGCAGTCATCAGAAGGGTAAGATCATAGAATCATATAGCTGACAAAGAAGCAGAAGGCTCTTGTCCTGCCTCCACAAAGATGACTGACTGGCAAGCCAGACAGCAGTAGCCCTCTTCTGCAGTTGCGTCCACAATCACCTCTCCAGGGTCCCCAACAGACCTGCAGCCGCTTCCACCACCACACCAATGTGTCCTAAGGGGGAATCAGGCCCCTGGGGCTGACCGAGGGGCTGATATCACCGTCAGCTGTCTGTATGCCTCTTGCAAAGCTCAGAGTTGCTGCATCTTCTACAAACGTTGTCACATGACAACTAAAATCCCAACACATCACATCTAGCACACAGTCATTACATTTTCTTTCTTTAAGCAAAGGGCACGATCCTGCATTAGCAAACTGCTTACCTTTCTCTGCAGACAGCTTGCTAACATCCATGGTTTTGTTTAGGACCTTAATGGCTAATGCAAGCGCTGTCTTTAAGGTCATTTCTCCTTCTTTGTAGTCTTGTTTTAGCATTGACACAGCTGCCTATAAATTTCACAGAAATTAAAATGATATCTTTGGGCAATCAACCAAACAATTGCTTTTTAACAGATAATATCAATACACGAGGAACAGCAGTGTTCCTATAGTTACCTGTTTCTGCTCTGCACTAATAATCAACAAATCCATTTAGTTAGTACAGTGCAATTAACTTTATTTTTTGCTTGACTTTGAGAGAAAAGACCCAGAACTTACAGCACTGTTATTCCCAATGCATGTAGCTTTCCACCCTCCATAATTTCCACTAGGATCACTTTGATACAGCTGAAATCCATAATGCTTATCCCAGCCAATATAGAGCAATGAAACACCAAAAGGACGTTTTCCTGTTGAAAAAGAAGGCTATTAGCAATCTAAATTTAGTGACAAGATTGGTCATTACTGACAATTCTTTTCTTTGATTTGTTTTTTTAAATCTATTCCTCTCAACTAGGACTTAACAGACTGTTCAGCACTTCTGTCTCTTGAGATAAGCATGCCAGCATTTCTTTCCAAGTCACGTGGTGAAGTGGGCAGCAGCAGTTTATTGCTTCTAACCCTAAGAGCAGCTCATGTCTATCTCCACAAATTATAATTTATCAGCACAGGACTTAAAATAAAAGCTTAATATTTTAATTATGTAGCTTAGCTATTAAAGCATGTAACTTAAATGTCAAAAGCCCAGTACTTAAAAAAGTCATTCCTTCACACAACATATATGCAAAATACCAGAATCATCAGCTCAAATACTATGGGACACCACTGACACGGTCATTTTCTACCACATTGCTTGGCATGACAGCAATAGTATTTTTTGAAGTGCTACCATACTGACACCCCTACATACAGTCTTGTTTGTGATTCATTGTGCCATTATGCAGAATGCACCCAAAATGTGGAAAGGTTGGGTATTAATGGATTCTCTGTGGGTCTTTTGAAGGCATTCACTAAATCCAAGAGCAAACAAAGCATTCTGTGCAGTGTTCCAGAATCTCAGCCACTCATTTCTGAATCACTAAGAAGTAGCAACTTCAGCAGCAAAACAGTACCCACGGCTACCGACTCCCCTCTTAAACACAGCTATTGTTTTTCCTCAGGCTAACTTGTTACGGAAGAATTTGGAAGAACTGAGCAGAGACTCAGATGCTTCAACTTATGTATCAGAATAATTCTGTAGGCATTTAAAAGCACAATGGTTCAACAACACTTCATTACCTCCGAACTGTGTATAAGCCTGCTTGATATCACACAGGGCTGTTACCAGTTGTTCACAAGGAATGGGCTCTTGATATTGTAACAAATACCTAAGAAGAAAGAAAAAAAAGCCCACAGTTTATAAAACTTGTTTTGCTGACAGTGTCCTGTACCACAACTGTTCCCAAGTTACAGTCTCTCTGCTCTAGCTAGATTTTATTTCAGTCTACTTCTGCTCTACTAAACACAAGTTTGTTTTGATTTAGTACATACACAAAACTGAATCTGATGGTGCAGGCAAGTGAAACCATGTGAACTATCAGCAAACTTACCTCTGTGCAATCAGTCTCAGTTCATTTGTTAGAACATTGGCATCTGAAGTTATTCCTGCAACACTGCATGCCATATCCCTGCAATAAAAGCATATGAATTAACCCAATTCCTATTTATCTCCAACAGTCACATCCTCACACAGCAGTTCAAGAACAGCAACAGCTTTTCTAATCTAAACTCCACAACTGCCATATAAACAGGTTCATCGACTCCTGCTTCTAGGCACGGTACACCAAACACAAGTAACCATTTCAAGACCTTGGCCACCAAAGAGTAGGTGGGTTAGAACATTAGTTACACGTATAATTCTAGGAAAAGGATTATGCCAAAGATGATTAAGTCTCAAGTGTCTTTACAAGAGCCCTTTGCTACAGGCAAGTGCCTGTCTAGAGGCCACCTGACACAGCACAACCAGAATACTGAAGGAGCTATAGAGATGTGACAGGCCTGAAACAGAAGCTGCTGCCTGAGACACATTGCTTTTGTCTAACTGAAACTCACTGGTCAAAATCTGATCATATGAGAAATAAATGCATCACATCCCTGACTGTTTCATTAGCTGTTAAGACCTCTTTTGTCCAATCAAAAACTGCTAAAAAACTTTTACTACACAGAAAAGATTCATGGAAAATAATTTAAATTCTCTTTTCCAAGTGAACTTAAGAATTCTTTTTTCAGGAGACGGAAGGACTGACCTAGGTGACTGCTCTACTGCACTGTTACAATGCCTCCTTTGGTAAGTCAGTGCTTCCTACAGTTCTAGCTGCTTTCAAAATAACACAGAACGGGAGGCTGCCAGGATGAAAAGCTATTTGTGTTTCATGTGCACCGTCTGGCAAGGATGAAGTGCCACTTCCCTCACAGGCAAGAGAGCATAATTCATAACATGCTTCGCTCTGATATCACAAATTTAACTTCCAGACGGTTAAAAAGGAAGTCATAATAGCGAGATGTATCATCTCTGCTATAATTATGGCAAAAAAACCCAAGGCACATTTTGCCTAATTATCTTGTTATCTTTCTACCACAGACTAAAACAAAGACTTACAAGAGGGTGCTGAGCTGAAATCTGAAACAGCATGGTGATTTTTGTGTGCATTTATTCTGCCCAGCAAATGGTATTTTCTAGCACTGAGAATTCCTGCTTTTCTTAGCTGCTTCAATAACATTACCATGTACAGGGAAGGACCAACAAACAGGTTATTCCACCTAGAAAACTCTCCTAGAGATTAAAAAGCAAAGTGATGATTGTACTTTAGAAGGGGGAACTACTGAAGCAAACAACGTTCAAACAGTCAGACCTATCTAAAACACTGAACAAAAATAATACTAACACCTCAAATAAAACCACTTCATTGCTAAAAACATCTGACCAAACAGCAGTATTTTGACACTGATAAGATCACTGGACATCTGTTCATCATTTCAACTTACTCATTAAGCTTGTATATTTTCTCCGAGAAAAATACTTCATCAAGAAGCTTGTGAATGTTGCGTCTCTCAGCTGCTAGCAAAACACCATCATTTGCCAGAATTCCCAAGCAAGTACCTGCATGTCCAATTGCTTCCATGGCATACTCAACCTGGTACAAACGACCTAGGAAAGGATTGGAATTAATAACACCAAAAAATTAATGCTGAACAAGACCAGGTACACAAGGTGACTTAAATTTGGAAGAATTTGACAGATGCTTATTGTACAACCTGAGTCTTACTTCTTCAGTGTGTTACCAGTTGATAGTAAATTAATTGGTTGAAAAGGAGGAGGCAGTCAGAAACAGAAAAATCCACAAGTCTGATAAAGTTATACAGTGCATCGACACTGTGGAAAAACAACCCCTTCCTGTGCAAAAAAAAGAGAAACCCACAAAACTCGGCTGCAGTAGAATGAGACAAAGTGGATTTGCAATAGTCAAATAATTAATACTAGACTTTTCAAATCCATCCCATTTAGAAACAGGAAAAACAGCAGGATTTTCTGCATTCTCTGGGGGAGTGGAGAGGTGGAGGGGGAACAGGAACAAAATCCATCCATGCTCAAACGAAAGATGAATGATGAAGAGTTGCTGAAGTTATTTAAAAAATATGGCAGGTAGTTTTACTCACTAACAGGACCCAGCCTCATGGCACAGCCTCACTACTGCTTGAATAACAAAATGGTATAAACAACTTTTGCACAAGTCATTTGGTATTTTGTTTTGAGAAACTGGACAGAACAGTCTGAGTTTACTTGAAAGTGTAAATTAAAAAATACCTTCTGGAGAAAATATGGTAGTTCTGGAGTCATATCTTCGAGACTGTAAAAAGCAAAAGCTCATTAAATATCATCCATTGGTCAGAAAGCAACATTCTAAAACTAGAGATGCTCTGAGCCACATTAAACTCCTTCGATTGCCCAGTGACCTCCCTGTGGTACCAAAGTAGCACTGCCCACGGACAACGCCGGGCCCACGGACAACGCCGGGCCCACGGACAACGCCGGGCCCACGGACAACGCCGGGCCCACGGACAACGCCGGGCCCGGCCCGCGGCTGCCACTCACCATGGTGCCGGGGACGCGCTGCGAGCAGGAGCGAAGCGGGCCTGCAAAGAAACACCGCAAGGCGCGTTAACCGCCGTGGTGGCCGCGCACACGGCCCCGGCCCGAGCCCCGGGGCCGCTGCAGCCGCCCGCCGCGGCCGCCCTGCAGAGTCATCCTCACCGCGGCCGCACGCGAAGGCCCCGCCGCCTCCCGCGCCGCGCCTTGCTCCCCTCCTTTGGCTGCCCGCCCGCCCGCCCTCACTCACAGCGGGCCGCAGCGGAACCGGTGGGCCTGGGAGGGCGAACGAGTCCTGTCGGCCGCAGAAGCTGCGGGCGCTACAGCTGCTGCCAGACCCCCGCCGCTCCGCCGGAAATGGCCGCCGCGCCTGCGCGCTCCGAGCGCCGGCCCGCGCCGGGACGCCAGGCCTTCCACTTCCCGCCCGGCGGGTCTCCGCGCCGCACCGGTGACGGCAGAGCCCAGCCCCAGCGCTGAGGCACACACGGACACACCGCAGAGGACGCTGCAGCACAGGCACAGCCGCCTTTATTACAGGAGCCAGGGCTCACCCATCAAGTACCACAGCAGCCATCCACCTGCCGGGCAGGTGCGTGGTTCGTGTATGTTCGGGCAGTCTCAAACCACGTCTTCTCCACTGCTTCTTGGCCCACCTCAAACATTGTCATTAAGTGTTTCCAGCCGGTTTTGGCTGTGATCATGAGGTATTCCCTGTTCTCTGGGTACAGCTGAGCCGTGTGGGCTGCTACTACAAGGGACTGAGAGAACCTTCCGCTCACCAAGAGAAAGAGGGCATCCCTCTCCTCCGCTGTGAGGGGCACGACGCTTTCAAAGCCTGCCAGAACATGCCCTCCCACACTCAGAGGGTCTGGGCTTTCAATCATCATGTACATGATCGCTATGGCAACTTCAAATACATAATATCCGTAACTCATGTCACTGAAATCCAGGATGCCAGATACTCGGTACTGAGGATTCTCCTGGGAAGCAGAACTCGAGTCTACGAGGATGTTGTGGTCATTAAGATCCCCATGATTGACACCTAAACAGAAGAGAAATAGAAACGGTATTTAATAAAACAGCAGAATCTAAGGTGTTTTTTTCACATTTCTCAGTGAAATAGCTTTGAAAAGAAAGAGAGGCTCAGCTATCACACAGCTACAACACCATACCAGTCTCCCTAAACATCAAGTGTTGTCTTCCATGGCTTTACTTCTTCCTAGGAACCTCCCTCCATTCATTCCACTAACAGGTGACAAGACAGCAATTGAAAAAGGGAGCATTATGAGATCTTATTGTGGTCTGGTGCTACCTATCAGATGCTGCATGTTTTCCAAACAAAGAACAGCAGTTTTCACATTACCAAACTGTCAAATTATCATCAACATCAATGTGAGCCAAATTTGAAAAAATCAGTAGTTATTTGGGCCTCTGTGGAAGGAAGTTGTGTACTCCAAGTACTCTCATTAAACTGATATAACAGCATGGCAATCACCACCCTAACTGGAAGCAAACTCATCAGAAAGATTAAGCATTGAACCCAACTCTTGGCAGCATGTTCTTGCTCGCTGTGTTAACTCAGCACAATATTTGCACGTGTCTAGCTAGGGATAAAGGAGTTGGTTTTGGTTTTGCCTTCTTCACAGACCCAAACTCTTGTAAGAAATTTTAGTGTCTCAGTACAACATAACTACAATGAGAATAAAATACTCACAGGGTCGAAAACTGCTTAGCTTGGGTATTACTTTCCCTTTAAACTGCTCAATAACTTGTTCCACAACTTGACGATATTTGTTCTGGCCCAAAGCAGAAAGGTACTGATCTAGAAGGGGAACATTTGCCAGGTTCCAAATGAACTGACCTCGATGCAGACTTTTTACTGATGGATGATGGAATTTCTTTGGAAAAAGCAAAAAATAAAATAGGCCATAAGTAAAAATCCTGGTTTTACCATTCAAAGCCCCTATTAATAGGTTCCTAATGAGACTCCCTGAAAAGCAGCATGACTTTGATTATTGCTTTGTATCAACAAGTAAAAGAATAAACTGAAGAATGATTTAGGCAAGCAGCTTAATGTCTACTTATAACCCAAATGGGTTTTTTTCCCCATTTTTTAGGTACAAAGATTATCTGAGGTCATTCATCACTTAAACAACTTTAAATTGATACTGACTTTCTGTAATGTGCCTTTACGTAGCGAGTCTGAGGCCTTGCCAAGGGCAGAGTCCCTCACTGCACAGCCTGCAGTGCACAGCTGGTGCTACTGAAGCCGTTTGAGCAGAAGAGGCACAACCCCTGCCAGTGTGCTGGGAGCAGACACACTCAGTGCAACTGGAGGTGGCAGCTCCTGGGGACGAGCCTTGGGATCAGCTGGTACAGGAAAAACCCTCAGGACAGAAGTACTTTATGGAGATACTGGACAGAGCTTTAATCTCAGAAAGTTTGCCTTTGTACGTCCAGGTAGCCTCTACATTTTGAACAAATGAAGTCCTTCACTTGTCTCTTTCTAGCAAAAACAGTGGTTAGGAAAGTGATATTTGGGGAGGGACTGCATCTCTCCCACTGCATACCATGCTTCTCCTTGAATCCTCTAATGCCCACTAAGGTGGTTTGTGGGCCAGATTCTACAAGTGCATGAGGAAAAATCTTTCCACAAGAGTAGCTGGCTTCCTCCTTCTTCAAGAGAAAGTTGTGCTTGTAATTAAGGTTCTTAAAGATAGCTAAATGATACTAAAACCAAACTGTGTATGAAAAAGTAACGAACAAGATCAAACCTAAACCAAAAACGACAATACAGGATCTCTAATGCTTTGCAAAGCACCAGATTGGTAGGCAGAATGCCATCTGGCCATCTTCCCCACATGAGTCAGATATTCCAGCATGCTAGACATGAGTTACCAGGTGTGTGAAGGATCATGAGCCATAGGTATAAGCAGTCGATTCATAGCCATGACCTTAACCTATTTCCATGCAGGGGCTGTGAGACACATCCAGGCAAAGGAGATGCCCCCAGAGAAAGTGCTGGAATAGTATTTTGTGCACAAAACAAAGCATAGCACATTGCTTTCCTACCGAGGTGACCAATTAAATTAAGTGGGTAGAAAAGACAGGCTGTATCTTCTGATCTGTCATCAGAAAACTTAATGCTTTGGTATTGTTTTAGTGTCAACAGGATTTTGAAGTTTTGACAGTAACAATTGCCATTTTCCTTCTTTTAAATGACATCTTGGTAGATGATAATCCATATGCTAAGGGCAAACAGGGCCTTGGCCATAAAAATTTGCGTTCTTATCAACTGTTTCCTGCTTGGCAGGAGAAGTCACAGGCATATTTTGAGACTAGATGGTCTATATAAATTGTTTTAATCATTGCTAGAAGGCAACACGAAATCCTTTTCTTAAGTGGAAAATGCTCTTGTAATTAAGAATGTGGTTAGTAAAGCTGGCAATTCATGCTTCATAATTATCTGAAGCCAGTAGCCAGAACATGAGAAGGAAAGGTCAATGAAAGTCAATAAATAACGCAAGAGATCTTTTACGTATTAAACTTAATTACTGGCTGATTTATCAGCTTTATTATCCTGTATAATTACAGAGTAAAGAAAGAACTTACTTATTTGATTGGAAGCAGTGCAAATGAGAGAAGTGTCACAAACCTCTGTTCATTGGCACAGTTGACACTGTGGAGAAGAAACCATTAGCTACCAATGTTAAATGGTTAGAGTTCTAACAAGGAGGAGAAAGAGCAAGCCAAAACAAATTCAAAATACATCAGCCAGCTGTGCCTAACATGCACTACACAGAAATGCTTTCAAACAAGCTTTCCATGCTTCTAATTTGAGCACTTTTGGGTTCATTCTCCTTGCTTTCCAGTTTGAATCACCAAACAGGTGAGTTTTAAGTAAGTAAAAAGAAACCTGTCTCCCTGTTCATGGTACAGCAGTGCTTTGCGAAACAATCGCCAATACCACACCGTAAGCACCAAGTGGTCATGTTCTTGGGGAAATGCTTTAGTAGCAGGCAGCTTGGAGGCTGGCAGCTGAAAGATGAGGTAAACTGACATCTGACTTAACAGACTTGAATTTTGCAGATTAGGTGAGGAGACAGCACAGCACAAGAAGAAACACAGAGGGGAAATTAATGGAGAAAGAAGTTTGTGAGGGAGCAACAACAACTCACCTCTGAGAGAGCTTTATCCATGCTGGCCGCCAGCCTACCAATCTCATAGAAAAGCTGCGCGTTCGCAGTGACTTTCGCCACAGGGGTACCTGGCAGGTACGTCAGCAGCCTCACCATGTACTGCTTGTGCCCAGGACCAGGAGCTAACAAGCACAGAGATGCAGTCAGTCACTTTGATATCTGCTACTGAGTATTTGTTAACGCAAGAGGCACAACGGGTTTATCATAGTGCAGAAGCCATCAGATCCAGCTGATAAAAGAGATTTTGTTCAAAGATCTGATTTGCCAGAACATTATACAGTGATGTACAAACCGTAACACACTCACAACCTATGCTGGGCTTCTAGTCTTTGTGCTTGGACTTGACCCTGCAAACAGCAGGTTCCTCCAGCACCGACAGCCAGCCACTGGCACAGTTTTGCAGCAGAACAGGACGTCTCAGGAATCCCAGCTTTGGTATGGAAGTTGCAGTGAAAGTAAAAGCAAAATGTCAGCGCAGTTTTTCTTCCAAATGCTGTCAAAGCAATTTGTTCTGGCATCACAGATAGCCTAGAACTATATTTTACAGCACTGTAGGCAAGTAATTTGTAGCATCATTTAGTCAATGAAGCTTTTTTCTCCCTTTTCTCATGCATGGACAGGCTGGGTAAAAAACAACTTTCAAGGTTTTCTCCAATCCATCACACCCGAGTTATTTTCCCAAGTGTTTTCATAGTTAATTATTACTTTCTTTAACTTGCTTTACTTCTGGTAATCTAAGTTTAGACTATTTTGGCTTGACATACAGGTCACCTGATACATGTCCCCTAGTATTTAAGATGAGCTTCAAGTCTTACTTTAGCATATATATGGCATGCCGTATAGCAAGATATGGCCAAGTTCAGGATGACTGTAGGGCAGCAAAAGCACTTGTGACCGCTCACCTTCTGGCTCCAGAGACATTATGTTCCCATGTTTTGTGAGATAAGGAGTAGCAGAAGGAAAACCTTCAGTTCTGAGAAACATCATGGCCTGGGTTTGTGCTTCAATGAGCTCAGGCTCCTGGCTGTCTTCTGCATTGGTTATTTTGAGGACATACTCGTCAGCACCTTTGGTCGCACCTTTGTTCCCTGAGACACACACATGGAAATTCTGATCATCATAGCTGGGGAGTGGCCTGATCCAAGACACCTTTAATCCAAACACCCTGTCAACCAATTCAGCCGCTTCTGTTTCACAAAGTGCTGGTTTGGTGGATGTTCGGGACCGACAGTCATTTCCAGAAAACATCGTGTCTCTAGGAGAAAAAGAGAAGCTGAATGATCTTACCTTTGTTCTGACATCGGGAGCAGTACTTACTGCAACAAAATGCCTTTAGAAACTGGAGAGAAGTTTCCTAAGTTTATTAAACAAGCAGAGAAGACCCACTAAGCCGCTCTGGGTTTCTGAGTTTGTAATTACTTGTCAACTACTGAGTCTGCAGCCCTCAAAAGAAAGACTTCCAGACAGAGGCACTCAATCTTTTTCAAACAACCAGACATGTAAAGCTTATTAACTGGGAGTGATTTTATTAGCTAATTTCCAGTAGCAGCTTAACTTCATAAGTTACTAGCCAGGAATGATTTCCTGATGAAAAGAGCTACTGAATCCCTGTCTATGAAGTTCTACGTTCACAGCTCTAAAATAAACATATAGGTAGATCTTAATGCTAAAGCAGATGTGATGATCTTCCTGCCCGGGCACGGCCTGCACAATTCCCGCGGTAAGAAACGCAAAGTAACCCACAGCCGCTCCCTCGGACACTCACCCGCTCCCGGTCTCGGCGCACGGCCTCGGCCTCCGCTCCGCTCAAAGCCGCGACCCTTGGACGCTGCGGAACCTGCCTCAACCTTTGTCCTGCCGCGGAGCTGCAGGACAGGGCCTCTCGATCGGCGGCCCCGCCAGCCCACCCGCTCGCCAGCGTCTTCCGTAGCGTAATCTCCTCTTAGCGGCCCCGGCCCAGCGCGCCGGACGCGCTGCAGTCCCCGGGGCCGGGGGGCGGCGGGCGCCTCGCTGCCGGCGCCTCCTTTGGCGGCCGCCCCCGTCCCGCAGGCCGGCCCCGGCCCCGCCGCGCCGCGCCGGGCAGGAGTCCTCGATGGTGCGGGGCCCGGGCCTCCTCCTGCCGGCAGCCGGGCCGGGCGCGCCCCGGCGGGCGGTGACGGGCAGCCTCCGCGCCCCGGCGGGCATCGCCGTAAGGTGGTGGAAGGAAGCCGCGGGAGATGGAAGGAAACGTACAACTTCCTGTCAGAAAGGGAAACCACCTTACAAAAGGGAAAAAACAGTGCTCCCACTGCTATTGGGAGAACAGATTCACGTTTGATTACTTTGTTTAAATCCTTTATCAGCACAGGAGACCAAAAACTCAACCGTTCTGACCTGTAACAAACTGCAGGTGCCTTTCTCGTTATGTCCTTTACACCATACCCGAGTTCAGACTGAACACTTGTGCATCTTAAGGAATGAAAAGAACCACAAACCTCAGCCCCTCCCCCGATAACTTTCCAGACCAATGTATTTAACTCTTCTGAAATTACTAATAACAAATAAATCTGAAATACCTGAGGTCCCACCCTGATGGAATTAGGAACCTGAAGAAAAAAAGACCTAGGAACAGTTACTAAGAATTCTCATTCCAAATTTTTCAGTGTTACTTGTAATAATGAGGACATTATATGGAAATGATTATCTTAATCCAACAGGGAATTTAGAAACGGGAAATAATTTCACCAAAAACCAAACATAAGTTCCTTGGATCTCCCCCTTCCCTCCCAGTTTCAGAATACATTACTAAACAAAGTGGTTGATAACTAGTGCTTTTACAGACACTTCACCCTCCTCCCTCCCAGCACCCCAGAAATCACACAAGCAAGTTTTTGAAGAATAAAGGAGATCTGGAAAACATTTAGGGTTCCCTCTCCCAATTTCTGAGACTGACTGAAGGTTTAGCTCACTGGAACAAAACTGATAAAACAGGAACATTCTTGCTGTGCTCCTGACTTTTAAAATAAGTGTCAGGTTACAGAAAAATCAGAATATACTCACGCTCTGGGACCAAAACTGCAAGGCATTTTGCAGACCTGTACCTCATTAGTCTTGCCTTCAGATCCAGATAGTAGTGCCAAGACTTAAAACATGTAGCCTTCCACACTTCTCCTGCCTGCCCAGTGTTCTGGTGGGAAGCAAATGCACAGGACTAAGGTTGTGCTTTGGCCTCTCTTACAGATAATGGTAAGAAAGGTAAGACTTGGATAATTCAGCATCTCTGCATTGGATCCAAGTATGACACCTCTTGAGAAAGCAAGTCTGCAGAGGTGAGGTGGGTCAGACACCCCCAAATCACTTGTAACCATGAGTTCTCTGTGCCCTAATTGTAGCCTTTGTCAAAGTTTGCTTTAATACAACATTTGATCAGGACTATAAACTAGACATTTTCCTGAAGGAAAAAAAAAAAAGCTATTCCAAAAGTAAATGAGCATCTGGAGCTGACACAGAAACCTTCTTTCTATCTCACCCACATGTGCTTTGGAAGCCTCCATGTGAGGCACTCCTAAGGGAAAAAAGCTTTCCTAATGATACCCTTTTCCTTCTTCATCCCAACCTTTCACACACCTTACAGTACCATTTGAAGGGTATTCCATATTATAGTCAAAATAGATGGCAACATACAAGAAATGTGATACAATTTTCTTTATTAAAAATAATTTACAGCATTGGTAACATTTTATGCACAACTGTCATCAGTTGACCTTAAGATATATCTATACAATACTGAACTTAAAACTAACACTGTTATGTTGGCTTTAAACAGCAGACATAGATTTGCAGTTGCTTAAATATGATTAATATATATAGTTTCTTGTCCTTATACTTAGGTGTAAAATGTATAAACATCAACACTATCCCAAAGCTTTGTTGTTTGGGAGGGAGGGAAGAGGGGCTCAAGGAGAGAAAACATTTAGAAAAATTGAAACAGATCCTTCCCCCAAACCAAAATGGAGAGGAGTCTAAGTTAAGTACATCTAACACACTCAGTCACTCTTCAAAAAGGTACATTTCGTCCTATGCTTTTAAGATACTATGAAGAAATCTAACGGAATGACGGGTTTTGTGTGTGACCACAGCAATCCTCTGAGCAGACTGCGTTTTGCCCCTGCCAGAAAGCAGAGGTCGCTCTCGCCCATCTACAGTTCCTAGCGTCCTAGCAAGGTGCCCGAAGTTAAACGTCCTCCCTTTGCCTCTGCGCTGCTGAACGGGACACTTTACAGTGGCCTCTGCTGCAGGAAGGCGACAGGCACAGTACCATGGGTCATCAAGAAAATGTCATCTTGACGAGCAGCATACTGCCGGGCGAGCGGGGTTGTTGCCCGAGAGCGGCCGGGCAGCAGTCAGCCCACGCGGCTCACACAGGCACCGGTGCCTGTGGCAGTTAGGGCTGGACCCGCTGCAACAACAGTAGGACCCTGAAGGTGAACAGCAACTGCAGCAAAGCATGCTCACACCTTGTCTTACATTGATTTTAGATATAAGAGTGCAGCAGAATTAAAGCACTTGCTATGGTAACAAACTCCCCCATCTGTCTTGAAAGAGGGGACTAGCTTGACTGGTGACAACTTGCAGGTAAGTCACTTCCCTTGACAATACTGGTTTGTCTTCCATGGCTTGGTTCTGAAGCCACTAGCAGGCAAATGCACTAGAGGGAGAGAGACTGCCTTCCAGTCAAGCAGCAGCAGTTACAAGAGTTTTAAACGGGCGTGTAGTTGGGGTTATAATTATCATCTGCACAAGGCATCATTATGCACCAGCACTAAGTTCCTATGCACTCGCCCCTAAGAAACATGCATTTTCTTGAACTAAATTAAGAATACACCTTTAAGCTGGGAAAAAAAATAGTATTAGACACTGTTGTACAATAAATAAGACCTGCTCAGTAACTGAATAAAAGCAGCAAGAGTGTATAATAGATTAGAAACTCATTTAGCATTCAGTTGAACAGAGTATTCAGAAACGCACTGATTCATCACCCCTATCAGTGGTCGGAGGCACCAGAATCTAGTGTAAAAGAAGATCACAGCAAAACTAGTGAAACATAAAACCAGATTATACAGAATTTCAAACTTAGGGAACTTTTTAATTTTATTGGACAAAGGTGTATCAAAGTTATGCCAGTGGAATAAAATAAATGTGGTGTTTGAACTGTCAAAAGATGAGTATGTTGTAATGATATGTCAGGTTTTGCATTATTTTTCATCTGAGGGTTTTTTTCCCTCGTTAGAAACGTGCTGTTTAAAGATTTCAACAGTGCCTCTCCATTTGCAAGCCAATTAACTTAGTGCCTGGATATAAATTGAAAGCACATGTACTAAAGCTAATACAATCCTCTTGAAAATGTTGATAGTTAATACAATGTTTATCAAGAGCAAAAAAACCTTAAAGCAAAATCCTGACAATTTATAGGCAAGTTATTCCAGTTTTGCTCTTCAAAAGGGATTAACCTCTACATAAACCATAAGGGGTGTTCTGAAGCTTTGAGATAAAGCACAGATATAGCATCTGGAAGCTGAAGTCTCACTCGCACAGCTGAAAACCATTAATGCTTAGTTAAGTGGTAAAGCAAGCACTTCTGTAGAGACTCTGCATCTTCTGTCAACATGAAATACAGAACAGTTTTTACCCAGTATGTGCCACGCAGTAAATTGAGAGACATTGCAATGGCGTGAGAGCCACATTTGTTTGGCAGTTGAGGCCCTTCAGCAGCGGCACTGGACACTTGTTGGGAAGAGCTGCCGCCCCACAGCACGTTAGGAAGCATGACAAGGCAGCCTGGCTGACTCAGCTGGTTAACATTTGTCAGTGAGGATCGCTGACTAGATGTAGGTCCAGGAATTTAAACAGTCCTAATACAGATTTTTAAAGGTTGCAATACTAAGGGGAGGTACTTGGTCTAATGATACCACAGACAGTACAGTAAAAACTGATGTTCTAAAGGACAAACAGCATCCTCTGAAGCAAACAGGACAAACTGCAACAGAAGAACACTGCAGCCTGCCAGAAAGCCCAGGTGTGACACAACCTTCATGTACAAAATAAAAGCAAGCTATTTTTTAAAATCCAGAGATGTTTCCCATACTTCTAAACACACATGTAACAGTGTGAGCAGTTTTATATCTGGATCCAGATGGAATACAGTCCCATAATAAAGGTAAGTCACGACCTGTGATAGAGTACCATGGGCCTCACGTGGACTGCTTTTGCTTAGCCCATAATCTAAAGAGCAAGAAAATAAAAACTGTTTATCTGCTTTAAGTTCTGGATGGCAAAAAAATTTAAAAGTTCCATTTGGCCTTTAACATTTCATACCATCTGCTACCCTTAAACCAACAAACAGCAGCACAGGGATTTACAGGTGCAAAACTGGGTGGAAACAACTGCAGAAAATCTTACATAATAATCTTCAGCACAATCAGTTTCAGATTTTGTATATTTTATTTACAAAATGGTCTGATAAAACACCCCGTCCATACTTACAGCTCTCTGCCACATACACGTTGATTTTAGCAATGTTTAATAGCACCATTAGAATATTATTAAAATCAGGAAGGATCTCGTTGCAGTTACAATGAATCACAATCTTTTACATCCATGGACGAAGTAACTTTGAGCACACTAGGACTGTTTGCAGTTCCACAGTACAGATTCCTGGGTTCACAAGGCATTTTCAGAATTATCAGTTATGCACAGTACCCACAGAGTCAGTAGCTACTGTAAGAATCTTCGAGCCACAAAGTTTAGACTTCCACCATATTTGTACAAAGCTATCTCCACATCGTTTTCAAACAAGGCAATTGTGCTGAACACTTTTCCAGTGCTTGTCTTCAAAACAAAAGCAAAAAAGAGGAATCAATTAGGAGTTTTGCTTTCACTTCCCCTTGCTTATTCTCAGCTAACATTCTACCACCAAGTTTTGTTGAGCACAAGCAAATTCAACCCACCCATCTGCCACTGCAGATCCAAGACATTGATGGGAACTGCTGGCAGGTTTTGCTTTACAGCACTGCTGAGACCCAGCTGGGAGCCTGCCACACCCCTACTGACAGCAAAAGCCGCTGTCTTATGGTGGCACAACACACATTATTATGGGCATATGGTTCCTCCGCACAGAATGGAAATGAAGCCTCTCTGAAACAGCCACATCCTTGTCTCCAGGAGAACATCTGAGACATAACTCAGTTCTGCCCCAACAGAGTGCCTGTGAGGAAGGAGTGCCCAAAAGAGCAATTGAGAAATTCAGGTTGCATAAAAAGGTGTAGAAAGAATGTGGGTAAATGTATTTTGGGAAATTTCAAAAGCCATGATCAACTTCAGGCAAGACTGTAAGCTTACTTTCAAAAAGAACCAAGTTTCAGTTTGCCCTGCTTTCGATACTGGGGACTAGCTTTTCTTTCTGTGTGTTCAAGCACCAGCACGTTCAAACAGAAGTTTTGAAAAATTGCAAAGATACCTTAATATCCAAAGTCATTCTGGGTGACAGCTCTTGAGGGAACAATATAGAAAACTGCTCTTTGCCAGTGAGATTCAAAGTACTTGGATTTTCCCCAGGTAGAAACTGAAGTGGAGCTATGCCAATTCCAATCAACTGACTTCTGTGGGCTTTCTCAAAGCTTTCAGCCAGGACAGCTTTAACACCCTGCAAAAATACAAGTGATTTTGCATTTCAGTACAGTAGCCAGAGTGAACTGCCAAAGCAAGCTTCAAAATACATACTGTGTCCCGAATCTTGCAATTCAAACTGAAGAGTAAAGAATAGCTTTGCATGAGTCCTTTAAGTAGACAAGTAACAGCTTTTAGCTTTACAGAAGTATAAAATGGGTTTTGTAACACAGCGACCATGCTGTAGTTAGCAGGCAGAAAATCCCAGACTGAAGGTAGTTGCCTCCATGACTGCCCATGAATGAATGGCCAACACAGAATATGTTCTGAATTTTATTGGAAACTAGTCTCCAACAGCTAGATTCTTAATAGCCTACAGAGACTAAAGAGAGGGCAGCACTAGATAAATGTCTAACTTAGCACACAGTCTGGAGTCCAAGATGGTAAGTTACACCATTAGGAAATTCAGATTTATCCTGACTAGTGATTCTCTTCTCTGAAGATTCTAGCAAAGAAATAACTGACAAGTCTTTGAAAGCAAAATCGGGCAAGGCTGTGGACAGTTTCTAAACACATTCATGCCCAAATGAAACAACGTGGTTTTAGCTATTTCCAGAAGAACACCAAAACCACCCCCAAAACCCAAATAAATCAGCAGTACCAGTAAAAAAGGCCCTTTTGCAGCCCAGTCTCTCGAGCTACCCAGTCCATACTTCTTTCCTGCTAGAATAATCACAGGGATGCCTTCTTTTTGGTACAACTCCGCTGCTTCAAACACATCCAGCTGTGGAATAACAGTGAAATAGTTGAAGCAAGTTCTAAATCCACACCACCATCTTAATAGCCATGCAAACACATCCATTTTTACCGTTTGTCCTGATGGGAAGTGAATTGTTTTAGGAGCTGGTTTTCCTATGAATTTATTCAGAAGCTTGATATTTGCAAAGGTACCTCTTGTCATCACGGCATCATTACCTCTTCGAGCTCCGTAAGAGTTGAATTCACGAGGTGTAAGTCTAGAATAAAACAAGAGTTTAAAAGAGAATCACTTATTTGAAAGATTATCTGGTTGAAAATACTATGATTTTTATAATAATTGCAGCATCTCTAAGTTTTCAGTGCAACATGTAAAGAACTACTAATCCAACAATTATTACAAATCACGAACAAAATGTGTAAACCATTACTAGATTATTCAGGAGGAAAGCTGCCATTTTAAATCCATTTCCTATGACTTCAAAATGAAGCGTTACAAGCAGACAGTACTTACAGGAGAATTATGGGGAGATTTTTCTAGGAAACAAGCCTGTTTACTAATCCTCTTACCTCTACCAGCATTTTTACTAACAAGCGTTGTACGTAAATGAGAGCTTCACCCATAAATTAAATGGCTATCCTGGGATTAACCCATTAATTCTTTCTTGTAATACTCCTCATTCAGACTGAATGCAACAGTTGGAAAGAAAAGCTCACACCTACAGGCTTCACTCATACTGTAGTAATGATACTACATCTTTGCAATGCAACACAATAGGATTTCTAAAACACTCAGCAGAAGTGTGACACTGACTAGCTCAGCACCCCACTGTGCTTCATGTCTTCTCATGACACTTCAGCAGAGGCAGAAGGCATCCACTGCTGCTTCAGGGTGCTCACTGGCACACAGGTAAGCGACACCACCATGTTGTTTATAAAAATGGGATTTGGTTTTTTTTAACTATATCTATTTCTAGAGCTTCTGATCCATTCTGTGATTCTGTCTGAGGCAGCAACTAACCTCACCCCAGCCAGATGTCAGTCACCTGATTTGTACATTAGTAGATGAATTCTGCTCTGGCATGCATTTGGCCATAGATGTTTCTGTTTCAACAGCTATGAGTTCTTGAAGAGTATGTCTCAGCTGTTTGTTGTGACCTTAAACAGAGACTGCAAGAAAGCTGACTACTGGGATTGTAGGGCAGGTGATGACTTACAAGGGAACAGCTATTATTCTACTGATCCATGTATAATCTCCACTCTATGCAGACAAGCATTTATGAGGGAAAGCAACAGTGCTGATCAATTTTTTGGCACGTGAAATAGCCTCTGATGTAACCAGAGCTGTTTCAGATGCCAAGTCCTTACCCTCTGTTGGTCAGATACTTAGCAGCAGCACTACTCCTCGCAATGCTTCCAGCAGGGGATATGTGATCTGTAGTTACAGAATCTCCCAGATAGAGCAAGACATGGGCATTTTCAATTGCTTGTACGGGAGCTGGTTCTTTGGCCTAGAAAAGAAGGGGCAGGGAGAACAGTAACAATAAATAAGAAACACTTATGACACATAAAACCTATCTGCAATACATGAAGGCATATGGATGTACAGGCTCCACTCATGCCTGAGATATAAACAGTATTTGAAGGAGAGAAATGCTACGGATAACCATGTTTGTTACTTCAGCACTGAAGCCTTACTTAAATAGCTATTCCTTTAGTTAAGTGCAATGCATATAATCTGGTGGATAGATGCAGTGTACTCACAAGTTTATCGAAAAAGGAAGGACATCTGATATAAGTAGACTTTAAATCCCAGGGAAATAAAGTTGACAGAGGTGCTTCCAGTGAATTCCATCGTTTGTTTCCTTTCTACAAAACAGAAAATTAACCAAAAAAATCAGAGAAATTGGTTTAAGATCTTTTTACATTCTGAAACCAAAGACTTACTGGTGACTTTTTTTTTTATTTCTTGCCCATTGGATATTACTTAAAAATCACTCTTTAATACAAGTATTGATCTCAGTTAAGTCCTCTTTTACAGTAATGGAAATAACTGATAAACCAATCATTTTCAACTGGAAGTTATCATAAAGCTACAACAAAAGGTAATCTTTGAGTTGTGTAAAAGAAGAGACCATTCTTACCTCCATTTTTTCTTTCAGTTCCTTAAACATGGATGATATCACACACTCTTCCTCCACTTCATGAAGTTCTCTTCGGGTGGGCCAAATATCTCGTAAGTAAACACTTTTGCCATTAAAGCCAGTGCCTATGTAAGATTTCCAACAGAATAGTATTTGTGAAGAATAAACAACAGGGACTTTGTATTTATATGCAGCTCTTCAGAGATAGTACCAGATATGCAGATTTCATCAGTTAAGTGGATACTTTGCTTTAGCTATGAGCAACACTAAACACAACCCTGCTTTTTTCTTCAAATATACTGGTTTTGTGGGATGAAATGCAAGTGAAGACCTACAGAAGAAACATACCCTACAGATGCATTAGATGCAGAAATAGAAGACATAAGGAAATACTTACCCAAAGGCTCAGTTTCAAAGTCTATTCTAACAGTGCCTGCAATAGCATAAGCAACTACTAGTGGTGGAGAGGCAAGGTAGTTGGCTCTGACACAGTCACAGAGGCGTCCTTCAAAGTTCTTTGTTCCAGACAATATTCCACAGGCAATTATATCACCCTGAAAAGCAGACCCATATGAATTTTCTCTAGGACTTTGTGATACTTGAACAACATGCGCTACTTTTGTTCACCAAGTTAGATGTGCTTTTAGCACTCCATTTCAATTTTTTTTTCCTAAGATTTCAACTTAAAAGGCATTTTGCTCTCCCACTACCCTTTATCCTTCTCCTCCTTTTTACTCTTGACCCTCTGAAGTGACTGGAGAAGATACCAATGAACTCCTCTCCTGCCTTTTATTTCTTTTTCTTCTGCTTCACAGGAGAAAAATGCTGCAGCTCTCTGTGCAGAGTTAAAACCTCTCAAACATACAGCTATTTAAAACCCTCCTCTTCATCTATGATACAAAATCTACACATTGCACCCTCCATGAGATTAGATTTATCTATTTATCTCATAACCTATATCTTATGCTACAACAAAGCAATGATTTACCATGGTCTCCCTCTGACCCAACATGCAAAAACATGCAAAGCCCAAACCACCAGTGAAGTGTATTTCACACAGATGACTGTATTTCTTGATCATGTAACTAGGTGAGAACTGTATTTCTGTATTAAACAAGCCTTAGAGCTTTACCTGTTTTATAGCATTCCGGATGGCTTCTGGCAGCGGGGCAGTGTTCCCAACACAGGTTGAACACCCGTAACCGACAACCTCAAACCTACATGGCAGAAACCCAATCAACATTTTAAATGATCACAAGCAATTTGTTTGGCAAAACTGCTTTTTCTTTTATTAACAATCACCAAGAAAGTTTTTTTTTTTCCCTTTGACAATTAAGAGTTTTTAGGAACTGATCAGCAGATGCTGCATCTTGCTGATGTAAGCAGGGCGATACAAGCTAACAGTATTGTAGCTGATCAAGGTAAGTCAAAATTTCTCAAGATGTAGTTAGTTTCCTAAGTAACAGCAAAGCAAAGGCAGTAACATTCCTCCAGGGCACAGCTGGGCACTGCTACAGAATTATGAAAACAATCTAATGGTTATTGCTACAAAGCAACCAAAAACACGCTGAACAACCCATGATAGCAGCAATGTTAAGAAATACTAATACAAGTTGCCCTTGTAAATGTACATTCAGCTTCCACTTTTAAAATATATAAATGAGTGCATCCTGTCTTGTAAATACAACTACATTGCTTGCTACTGAAAAAGCAGAGCTCAAATGAGGTAGAGATGTACACACAGTAGATTCTAAGGTGGGAATAAAATGAACTAAACCAACTTTCAGTCAGCAATTATTTAAAATTACCATGTAGTGAGTTAAGAATCAGCCAACTCAAAATGAACAACCACCATATTTATCAACCTGTATAAAACCCCCAATGTACTGTTTTACAGTACATATATGAAGTAGGAGCCACAACTTACCCAAGCTTATTGAGGTATGGTAATACTCCACTTGAACTGAGGTAATGTGTAACCATTCCACTGCCTGGTGATAAACTTGTTCTTATGTAGGGCTTAACTACTAGGCCAGCTTCAACAGCTTTTTTGGCCAAGAGTCCTGAAAAAAAACCCAAAACAAAACAAAAACCAACAGACAAAAATAAAAAGGAAAAAAAGGACAGTTTATGTTTTGTTTTTCCTTTAAAAGAACATCCATATGATGCTACCTTAGTTACATTAAGCATAAAAAAATCCCAGAGGATGAGTAGACTTCCCATTCTAAACTATTAAAACAACTACTTGCCTGAATAGTTTCCTAATTCATAACAATACCATTCAGGTTTTTGTTCCCATTTCTGTAATATAGATGCTCATTTTCTCTGTAAGAAAAATCTATTTTCCATGTGCTAGTTGACAGTGCAAATTTGTTTATTCTTCTGACACAGATCACAGTCTCAAAGCAAAGCTCGCTTTGGCCCCAGAGGACCTCAAAAGAAAGCAAGGTCTGACAGAAGATTAGTGGCAAAACTAAGGATTTTCTGGCAAAACTGTATGCAGCTTGTGAAGGTAGGGCATACACTACTTAGCTAGTGACTACAGCACAGAACAACTGTTCAGCAATATGGATCTTCTCTCTGTAACTAACTATAGTTCAAGCTACCATCCTCCAGGATAGTCTAAGCTACAGCCCACCTCCAGTATCAATTGTGTTGCTAAGACATCCACCTGAAAAGCTCCCTAAAAGTGGTTACCTGCTGAAATACTACCAAACATCAATGTTTTGTAATTACCATAATGAATATTGCTTCATGACACAAATTTTAAGATTGTATTCTTGAAAAACAACTTTAATTATATAACTTCCAAAACATGCAACCAGTTTAAGCCTAAAAGTTTACAGTTTCATACCTTTAGATTAAATCATGAAAGAACCTACAGTAGTGAAAGTAAATTACAGTAAAAATAAAGGCATGGGAGCAGCACTAAGATCAAGTTAGTTGTCACTAGTCACAACATACCTGCAGCAAGCATGACGGATGGATTACAGTTATTTGTACAGCTGATTACTGCAGCAATGACAATGCAGCCATGAGAGAGCTTGTATTCATTTCCTTCATACTGAACAGGTACAATGTCATTCTGTTTCTCAACTGCAATCTGAAACCCTTTAACGCCAGACTAGATGACAAAACAATGTATTAGCAGGTATTACGATACAGAAAATAGCATTACAGCAAGACCAGGTGCATTCTCAGATGAAAATAATATTCACTCCCCACTAGGAACTCTCAATTAATTAATCAGTTCATGCCTCTCTCCATGTTTATAATGGTCTCTTCCTTTTTCGTAATTGCTTTAACTTGGCAACAACTGCGAACCAATGCCAGCCCAAGCATGGGTAATCTCACACTCACTTCCTGCCATACCTGAAATCACAGTCCCTTCCATTAGCAGTGCATGTCTAATTTTACACAAGACTTGTTCCTGAATTAGAAGGATATCCAAGATTTTAAATGGAAGAGGGTGATAACTAAAATCAGACTACGATAGTTCACATTTCACACCCTCCAACTCTTCAGCACTCAGTCATCCTGCAAAGGTTCAGTTCAACCTCGACCACTCTGTGGTCCACAAACAGTGGATTTCTTTCTCCAGGACAATTGATCACTCATATTATACAACTCAACACAAGCCAGAAATGCTAAAACCTACAAAAGGAATTTCACAGAGAGCACACGTT
The DNA here is from genome assembly GCF_028858725.1 of Colius striatus. Taxonomy (NCBI): domain Eukaryota; kingdom Metazoa; phylum Chordata; class Aves; order Coliiformes; family Coliidae; genus Colius; species Colius striatus. Next base: position 28,588,807 of record NC_084765.1, on the reverse strand, counting down.
TCAATACTGCTGCCAGTCAGCAGCTATAATGGTAACTAAAAGTAAAGATGCATTCCTTTATTATCTGCATTCTTAGATACTTTGGCATATTCCTAACCAAACACATCACCTTCAGAGAAAAAAAACAAACACACTTCCTCTATGTAGCCAAGTTAAGCTGCAATCAAAAATCATTTGTGAAGTTAAGAAACCAAAACACTGATAATAACCAAATCTTGGAAGTCTTTTGTATCTCTGTTCAGATATCATGAATTTTCTTATGCCAATTCTGGTTTAGAAATTAAGTAAGATTCAGCCGTTTAAAAAACTAAAAGTGAGAAAAAGTTTCCCAAGCTTGTGCTTTTTTTTTTTTTGAACTCCTTACCCATCTAAATCGTGACATTAAAGACCTTTGGAAGTTCATTTTCCTGACAAACAGGATTTACCAGCTACCATCCTCAGGACATTTGTCAAGCAAGAAAGGAATATAATTGGATAAGCTGTTTATACATAGTAATAAGGAGGGCTCAGCAGGTACGCAAAGAGTAAGTAACAAAATTTATTCACATAGATGATAGTAAGTACCTTTTGAAGAGCATATCAATTGTACAAACCTTTTCATTTAAGCAGGCTTGGAAGTCACTTTTCATGTTATTAACAGCCACTCTATCTTGAGACCTCTTGGGGCCACTGACACACGGAACTATAGAACTTAGATTAATTTGCACTATCTAAAAAAGAAAAGGAGAGAGAAAATCAATTAACAGATTGATCAATCCCAGACCAACATTACATTCAATATACTCCTGAGACCCCCAGGACCTTTCTTCTTTAAAATTTTTATGTTCTGAGACATTAAAACTCCAGGCTTCCATCTTCCAGACCTCTCACCGTAAATGGGGCTTCATCTTATTCAAACTGTTTTAACATTATCCCTAACTTTTCTAGCATCCATTAGATTTACCTAATCCCTCAAGAGAGACAAGAATTCAGTATCTAGTAGCTGACAAGAACATTAGTGTACTTCCCTTATTTCTCCCATGCCCTTTACATTTTGCAAATACACTTTGCTTCTCACAATTTTAAGTTAATAAATGCAACTTCTATTACAGCAATGAACAATTTAAGTTCCCACTGTAATTTTAAGTCAGCAGTAACTGTCACGAGAACCAAACATAGTTATTTCAAATGTACCTGCGAATACTCAGGTTCTGTGGAAGAACTCTCATCATTTCTAAATAACTTCACAGCTTTAAGATATGCTTCCATGACCTCAAGCTTGGCCTTGTCAAAACCTTTGGAAAGTTTTTCAAAGATGAGAAAAGTCATGTTAAAAAAATAAATCAAACATACATCTCAAATTCAGACTGTTTTAAGAATGTCATAATGCAAAGTACTTTTCCTCAAAGTGCATCACTTCAGTATCGCAACCTCCAGGAGCCATTCACGAACGATACACAAAATACTTAAAAAAAATAAGCTTCACTTCTCTTCTTATATCAAAGAACAAAATAAGCTGCTCCAACTCTAGTAGCTGTATCTCAAATTTAGAAGTTTGTCCCTGAACTTCATAAAGCTTTACTTGTTTCATACAGATCAAGTGCTTAGTTGATAAATGCCAGTATTACTGGCTACTGTTAGAAAATGTTTCATTTGCTCTGCACTGACTAGATAAAACAAATTTGCTATAAATTAAAAATGCTTAACTTCTATTTAAAAGTGACAGACTTCCATTTCAGAAAGACTTATTAATATGAATTATCTTTTTTTGATATCTGTTACCCTGTGGACTTCTCTGCTTTCAGAAGCTTGGTAAGGCACTGACATGCTTCTAGCGTAGCTTGAAATGTCAGTGCACTAATGCTTTTGAAAGGAAAGAAAATATTCTGAAAAAAAATCAGAAGTGTGTTGTGATTTGCTTCACAGTTTCACTTATTTCTAGTAAACATTTTACATTTTGATGCTTTAGGGAATCCATAGGTGGTTAAGGGATTTGTTTCATATCGAGAACTCACATTCTACACCCTTATCAAAATCTAAATGATAAATTTCTTATTACTTTTCTCTTAAATTTACATTTGCTTCCAAAAATAAGGACTCTGGATGTTGAAGAACAATATGTTAATAAATTTGGTACTAGACATATGAACCAGACTGGATATGAATCTCAAGGGCAAGTCAGCTATCCACATGCCAGTGTGGTACATACAGAAACTACAGCCTCACTTAAATATCCAGGACACATGGAGACAAAAAAGGTCACAGGAAGACATCTGTGCCAATAAAGCAGCTAAATAGCTCAGACCCAAATGACACCTCGTAAGCATCCCACAAAGCTAGTGAACAGTAAATAGGTACAGTATGATTTCTGTGGTAGGTATTACTCAGGTGTATGAGATTCTATAAAGGCTGAAATTCGAGCTAAGTATGCCCCATGTCACTGCACAGCTGCATTTTATACACTAAATACACATCAGAACTCCGCAGAAAAAACACTATTTAAGAACTGTTTTAAGTTTTAAGCAAACACCACATTTCCATACATGTAAACCTCCATGATTTTAATTTCATCATTACCTGTATGCTTTAAGTGCTTCAGTGTCACATTATCAACAGGGAAAAAGCTCAGAATAGCACCATATTCAGGACACATATTTGCTATTGTGGTTCGGTCTGCTACAGACAGCTGGGCAACTCCGGTCCCAAAAAACTCAACAAGTTTTCCAGTGACATCAGCTTGCCTGAGTTGCTGTTTAAAAGAACATCAACAACATTTGTTATGCAGAGAAGCACAATGTAAACAATGTCTGTTGTGACCATTAGCCAATTTGTGAATATTTAAAACAAAAAGCTGAAACCTTAAGGTCCACAATTGTAAAAATGTCCCAAACCTCATTTAACATACTGGGTTCTAAAAATCTGCACTGGAAGTTGACATAACAATACAGACCTCTGTCTGCAACCAAGTTCTTCAGATTTCCTAGTTGAGAACAGATACACGCTTCTTAAGGCAGCGTGCCAGAAAGAAAAACATATTTTCAAAGCCACCACAGCTCTTCAGTGCTTCAATGATAGCTCTCCACCTGCTACAGCAGTGACAGTTTGTGCTACTCTGGCAAAACTCCATCTTCAGAAAAGATTTTGAGTGCTACCAGCTTACTACCAGAGATAGGCCTTCTGTCTTGCAGGAGTGTTTTAGAACAAAACGACTATCCAGAAAAAGTTGCTAAGCCAAGAAGAAGCCTATATGGTGTCAGTATGAGAAAAATGGAAGCCAGGGCTTCTTTCCTCTGTGCCCAAACTTTTTTTTAAAAAGATTTTTCTTCAGTGAAAGAGGGCCTGGAAATAAACCACTGTAGAGGGGAAAGAAAAAAGCCACTGCTTTGGAGGACTATTAAATAAAAGTGTTTAGACACCGTTTGTATCTCTCTGCACTGTCATGATTAAGGGACTACTAAAGAACACTCCCTGCACTTTACTGAGCTCTCAAACACCATTGGTACCTTAGTAATGCCGAGAACGATATCTATGGATGTAGCAAGTAGGCTGGCTGTGCCTGTCAGTTCACACCCAACCACCTCAGGCAGAGTGAGAGTAAGCGGCATTCCCAGCATCACAGCTTCCGTCTCAATTCCCCCAACACCTGCAAGGAGAATATGAAGTTGCTTTTCATCAGTTTAAGTAACCAACACTAAATATGTGGACATACTAAAATCTAACTAACCCTTCCCTATTAAGTCTAAAGGCTTTAGCAAGAAATGCAGAAGTTATTTTTTAAGTATTGTACATGAAAATAAAAAATCATCAACTAAGACTATTACTGAAGTTAGACTTCACAATTCACCAGGAAATACTTTACCTCTAAAATTAACTTTCCAAGAGAAAAGAAACCTTCATGAAATTTTTATACTGCACGTACAAAGATCACTTATTTGAACATCAATTGGGTTTTGGCTGTTTTCTCTTTAAATCACCAAAAGCAGTTTCTCAATATAAAGAAATGTTAGTCTGAGATTACTTTTAGAGAAAAAAACATTTCTGAAGAATAATTTAAGACAGAGTTAGCTATGCTTGAGACAGAAAGATCTACTGGGAAGGAAGTATTTATCAGTAATGCTCTAGTGTGCCTCTCAAAGTGCTATCAAGTAATTCTTCGCATACTTACCCCAGCCCAAGATCCCCAAGCCATTTACCATGGTTGTATGAGAATCTGTGCCAACCACGCTATCTGGATATAGGAAATCTTTAACTTCAAAAACGACTCTTGACAAATATTCCAAGTTCACCTGGTGTGCCATTCCAGTCTCAGGTGGAATTATGGAAACAGTCTTGAAAACCTTTGAACTCCACTGTAATTTTTTGTAAAAGGAGAAAGCAGTTGCATTTTTTCAAAGGTATATCCAATACTTAGAACACAAATGACAAAACTAATATGCAGTAAAACAGTCCGTGCTGTTTACAGAAGTGCTCATTTGTCACAGAGCTACGTGATCCCCTTGGATTCTATACCTTCTTAATCATCAACTAAAGCATTAATTCAATTCCTGTTGATGGCTGAATCAGTAATTTATACCTACCTTTCTAAAACAGGGCTGCACATATCTCACCTTCAGTTCACACAACTGATTTCAAGCACAGCTAAGACTAGTACTTAGACAACAGAATCTAAGCACTTCTATTTCTAGCAGAGTTTCGTTTAGGTTTTGCTCTCCTGGGTGAGACTGAAGGTGCAATTTAGAAAAGTATCTTCCTACATGCAAACTCAGGATGCTAGACTGAAAAAGGGTGACAGGGAAACCTGTAACAAGATTCAGCTTGGCAGTTTCACTCTTTAATAATGTAAAAGCTAATTTGCAGCTTTCAGAAAGAAACTTCCCAGCCTACCTATATGAAAAGATCTTTACATCATTGCATTGGATTCCTAAACCACATTAAGTTAGTGGATGAGGATCAAACACCAAAGTTGCTGATCCCTGGCTAGCAACAAGGAAACTGATGTTCAACACACGAGACTTAAACCCAAGTTTACTAGCACTGCTGTCTCATTGGAGAACAGGTGTGTCTCAACATCAGCCTCTGTTGAACACTTGCAGCTTCAGGAACATTTCTAACAGAAGTACAGACAAATCAACCTTTTATTCAGAAACTCACTGTGACCTGAGGCACTGCTTTGCCAATACCTACTTTGCCCACTACCTTCAATCTGACAAGACAGTCATGCAGCATAAACTTCTAGTCAGAATTACAAAAAAAATAACCTCCTCTTTAAGTGACACCTAGATCTGGAAGTCACAAACCATGTTATCAGCTAATTTTCCATTCCCGTATTAAATTCAGATTTGAGTCTGACATTTTCAAATGATTACATTCAATTTATCAACTAAACTTGAACAGTGATAAACAGAGCAAACTCTTAAAACAACCAAAACACAACACAAAGCCCACAGGTACACAGACATACCTTGAAAAACTGAAGTCTCTCTTTATTTCTGCCAAATTCCATCTCTTGATTTCTCAATACTGTCTCAGGCCTGGAATATATCAAGTTTACAACCACTGTCACAAACTATTTTAAATTACAGAAAAACTAGTTAATTTAAGCCTATAGCACAATATGAAGATATTAGAACAAAGATAATTCCTTGCTTGCAGCAAGCTTTCTGTAAAGAGTGAAAAATGATGGATTTCATCGGTACTGTGCTTGCGAACATTTATTATAGGCATAGTTTGCCTAAAAATGAATATTTTTGAGATGAAGTTCTTTAAGAGATCTATTCTATGCGTGTACTACAATATACAGCAGCTTTTAAAAAAAAATAATCAGTAGTCTTACAGGTTGTACACCCCAAAATTCAGTACAATAACAAAGATGGTCAGTAGTTCACATAAAAACACTCTCCATGTTCACTACTAGCCCTTTAGCACCTGAGCAGAATATCTGGGCAACCGTTAACTACCCTTAATTTCTGTATTTTTTGCCTCCAAGCCACAATTTTTCTCCACAAATACTCATCAGTACAATCTTATAAACTGTACCACCTTTTCTTAACACAGGGGAACACACTTATTTTGTACCAGGAATGAAGTCAGTCCTCAATTTTCTAGCAATGTATTTTACATCACAACCCTTCGCTTCTCTCTGGTGGCAGAAGGTCAGTGGCTATACTGCTTTGCAAAGCCCTGAGGTATAGTCATCATTCACACTGCAGCTTAATAAATACCACTAAAATCACTAATTCTGCATTCCCACACCTGCACTAAGCAGGAATCTTTGCATATCTACAGAATTACCAACACAATCAGCATTTATCCCTGTGGGATACAGATTTGGTGAGCTGTTAAACTCTACACCTGTCTGGCACAGGAAGATTGGGTTCTCAACAGTCAACGAGACAAAAGAAGTGGCAGCTGAAAGACGAGGATGATTACTCGTTATTGGCATAGATGGAATGGAACACAATAATCTGTTAATAATAATATTGAAAAATCTAGAAAAGGCAAGTGCATGAAGTTGCCCTGGGCCAACATACAAAGAGGATATTTGTCAAATGTCAACTTGATGGATGGATTGTGAGATTCTGTACAAGCTGGGGGATGATGTATAGCTTAGTTCTTCTTTAAGATACAAGAAGCTTCTGAACAGTTCTCACTGAAATGAGAAAATATACATTCACAACTAAATCGATGCTTCACCGATTTATTTACAGGGGTTTCCTTTGTAATAGAGGATCACTTCTATGCTTTTTTGTCCCTGTAAACAAACAAGGGCAGACTCAAAATTTAATTTAAAAGTCACAGCCATGAGTCACACAGTTGTGTCTGCTACATTAGACCTTCTAGATGCTCAAATCTGTCTGTAGCACATGTGAAGAAGTACCCAGAAAGATGTTTTTAAAAAAATTTCCACATCTCTAGGAACTGTCCCAGGCAGTGCTTGATAACATAGTAAGGCAGAACTCATTAAAAAAGGAAGCTTTCATACTCAGGCACAGGCTGCAGGTGGAAAGGACAGAGGATAGGCATGTTCTCAATCTGCGCAGAAAATTGTCCTGAGTTGCGTCCCGGATCCGCAGCACCACAGGGCCCCTTGCAGCCCATCTGCCCCCTGCACGGCGGCTTCCGAGGCGCTGCCCTCAGCGGGGAAAGCTTCGCTGCTGCCTTCTGTGTGTCGCCACCGCCTGGGTTGGGAGCGTTCTGTATTGCACTGCAATGTTAAGCAGACGGATAATTCACACATTAACAAGTTTGCACCTGGAGTTTGTTGGTTTGGGTGTTTTTTTTGCAATCCCTTCAACAGTTTATAAAATGTTATCTGAAAAATATAGTTCTTTTACAATATCCCTCTGGCATAGGAAGCTGCCAGGGGATAACATTAGCTAAGCAATTTAGGGTAGGAATACAGTAAACAGAACTGGATTGTTGGAAAGATTAAAAGCAGATGAAAAACTTAAGGCTTTTTTTTCACAACAGACCAGAAATCTTTATAAACCATGTTGCAAAAGTTAAACTCAAGGTTTTAAACTTCAAAGGTGTAGGCAAAGCCTCACACAAGTGGTGGAGACTTGATGAACACATTTCTGTTTTTAAGACGGTGCTGTACATGTTGAATCCACAGAGGCATGACTACAAACAAAACTTTCTCAAGGAAACAAATACAACTTGATCATTTAACTAAGCTTTTTGTACACATTCTCAAAGGCTCAGATAAACTTTACACACTGTTCCAGTCAGTAAGAAGACTGAAAAGTTCAATAGTTTTTTTTTAAAATAAAGTCTGTATAGCACACTGCCTCTATTTGTCCAATATTTAGCCTTTGCATGACAGCAAAATGAACTACTTGTTACCTCTCATTATGTACCACATAACAGCTTCTCAATTAAAGCTACTACTTTCTTCTGCTTTAGTAACACAGAAAGATATCTAGTTATTGAACAGTGATATATTGCATGACCTCAGAGGATACCTTGTCTAAAACTCAACTTAGGCCAGGAGCCTCTGATCAGCAGGAGACAGCAGCTATACAAAAGCAGCACAAACTGCCCTGTAGCAAAGGGTTTTTATCATAGCTTAGCAGCTGCTAAGATCCTGTAAGCCTTCCAAAAGTGAAACTCCAGAAGCTGGATTTATCACTACCAAGCAGCGTGCTGAAACCTCTTGCCAACACTCGGGTCTTTCTGATAATTTTAGGCTAGTCTAATTGCAGTCCAATCAACTGTCCCTCCAGACACAAGAACAGACAGATCACAGAACTGAGACACATATGCAACACCACAAACAATTTGATGCTTCTTGCTCTTCATTCTTCTAATGCTAACCAAACTTAGATCCTCTGTGTATTGACACAGTCTGCAGAGATGATTCACACACCCATGCTCATTTGACTGCAGGCTTTTTCCCCCGTAACTTTTAGAATTCCCAAAGAACTTGAGCAACTCATACAATTCTCTATGAATTTGAAAGGCTCCATGATGGAGGGGCAGTGGAGAAGGTGAAGGGGATCTGCATTATTTACTGTTTACTTCAGCAAACACTGAATAAAACCTGAGTTTTCCCTCTTCTGCACTAATAGGTTTCTACCAAAAGGCAGCCCCAGGCTTTTATCACATAACTGCCTGTCAGAAAAGGAAAACCATACTCTCAGTTTTCCAGACTCCTACAAGTACACTTCTCTCCTGCAAATACATACAGCCTTTTTTAATCTGCTGTAAAATCCAAGCCCATAACAAAAAAAACTCGTAATAAGATATGGGCCAAAATGACAGGCAGTATCTGAGTGTGTCCAGTAGGATTGCAAGCCATTTCTCTCGAGCTGTGACAAGGCAGTCACATTTTAAAAAAACGTTGTTTAACAATACAAACAGGGCAAAGCAAAATTATAAACTCTGTCTGCCTCATGCTCATTTTCTGGAAATTGTAACAGATCCAGTTATTTCAGCAAACTCTTGCCTAGAATTTGGGTTGTCACCCAAATCCATCACTCATCGCAACTGTTCTCTCTTCTTCAATAGTGTTATTTTATCCAGCTCTCCTTCAGAGACTATCAGATGTAGTTTCAGGGATCCATTCATGATAAACGATTCGAAGGATGATTCTAAGACTAGAGTAAATGCATCATTCAGAATCAGACACAAATCTACAGTTCATAAAAAAGAGAAAGAGGTATGTTACCATTTGCTGAAATCAATCTGCAGAGAATGGTCAACAGTGAGATCAGTTGGACAGGCAGGATTGACTTTCGCAGGATCTCCTCCAGCATTTCTCACAGCTTCCCTCATGGCAGCAAAATCCACCATTGCTGGAATTCCACTAACAGAAAGAAACAAGATACCATAGTCACATGGGATGACACTGAAACATACAAGCTTCTTTTTTATTTTAAGTCTAGATTTACTTAAGTTCCAGTTCAGATAATAAACCCCTACTTCACTCTAAATTTTAAAGAACTTGAAGCATTTTTAAAAGTTAACAGAGCTGGTACTCACTGACAAGAAGCAACAGTCTGCTTGAAGATAACATACCAAGCAAGAACATCAGAACATATCAAAGAAAATTACATTTCTCTTCTCTCATTCTATGCTTCTGAATGGTACTTAACCACAACACTAACCTGTAGATTCTTACTACCCTTTTGATAGAACCTTGCTATGCAAACAACACTCGTGCAGACATTTTGACATCTTAGCATCTCTTCAGACAGAGACAGCCATTTCTGAAGCTCATAGCATTTCACAAAGATATTCTTGTGGCTGTTACATAGATAAGTGTACCTGATGTACAAAACAGAGGGCAATCTTTATACAACACAGTACTATATAAGTCTTCTTGGCTTGCTAAGCAAAAGTTATCTCTTTTTTATTAATATCACAATTGTCTTTTTTTTGGCTTTATAAATAAAAAGTGAATGAGTCAGCAAAACCAGCTAAAATTGAACATTTACAAATTGCTGAAGGGCTGCTCTTATAGTGATGCCATACTCAAATCACTAAGAAAGTTAATAACCTAAGAGGCTTCTTTTTAAAGGCATGTATTATTCACGGATTCATCTGTAAGTAAGCAGTAAGTAATCTTCACTTATTTCAAGCAAGAATTCTGTATGTTTCAATCAACTGTCAGCAATCTGGCTACAGTCAAAATATCACAACTTCCATTTGTGTTTTGGCTCATCTCCTGTAGAGTGTTCCTTAGAGGTCAAGAGCTTGAACCTTGCACTAAAACCAGAGTACCCTATGGAATAACCCCTATCCACACCTCACATGTAATTATTGTGAACAGTCTATTGGGCAGCAGAATCAGTGCACAAGTTTCTATTGAGAAAAAGAGATAATGAAGTATCAAAAGGCTCAGTGTTACTTCTTTTGAAGCCAAAGAACTGTACATACAGCTTGGTAGCTTACACAGACTATTTCAGCATTTTTGGCATACACACACACTTACGTAAAGTCTTGAAGAACAACTCTGGCAGGACAGAAGGGCACTTCAACATTATTCTGTTTGGTTTTCCAGTCTAAGATGTTCATAGCATCTGTTTCCTTCACTAATAAGCCATCACAGTTACGGACGCTGGACTCAAAAAACACTCGTATGGAATAAGGCAGAATATCTAGGGTAAAACAAAGCATCTGACTTAATTAGCAACTGACTTAATTAGTGCAACACCTCCAATTTACTTTTTTTTTTTAATTACATTTCTAAAGAACCCCAGTTTGCTAGGGATTGGAATGATGACAGCTACAGGAACCTGCTTTTCCAGCTGCCCTTGGGTCTGATCTTCATGACACCATAGGGAACAGTGAGCTGCATGCCATACACATTGCAGAAGATGAGTTGTCATATGGGATTCAAATGGAAGATGCCAATGCCTTGGCTGCACTGTGTTAAGACAGTGACATTTAGCAAGGTATGCTATGCTGCCAGGAGAGAGATGCAAAAAATCTGCAGCTGGGATTACTGATCTAAGGGGGGAAAAGCAACAGCAATTAGAATTTTTTTTTAATCTGTAAATTTCACCATTTCATTGCTTGAGAAATCAAGCCAAAAGCATACAATGCCAGAATATTTTCCTTTTTTAAAAAATAAACAATTATATGATGACCAGAAACTATACTGCCACGTGCCATAAATTAGACACATTTCATAAAATATAAAAAAACCGACATTTCACTAAACAACAATTTGATTTGTTACTGATCTGGATTAAGGTATTGACTAGAAGCAGCTTTCTGGGACAAAAAAAGACATTTAGCGAACTGGAAGTGAGAATGAAAAAAGTGGAAGAAGAAAAAAGAAGCAGATGGCACTATTCACTGCAAACACACAAACAAAAAAAATCATGATTATTTCACATTTTTCCCCAAAACCCATTATTTTCAGCACCATTCAAGCAGGCAATGTCTTTATGAGAACACTGAGAAATATAGAAAAAATTAGTTGGAGAAGGTGGTTAAAATGAAGTTAGATTTGGTGGTCTCAACCTGATCTAGAGGTTTGTCCACAAATTAATACAGGATGTGCTGACTCTGTTCTCATTGTGTCATTCTCAGATATTATCCATTGTTGTCTAACTAGAAGAGTCATTCAATCTAAGAACGTTATCAAAACCATATCTAATCATTTGTAATGCCACCACTCAGTTTATTTAAAAGACAAATTACCAGAAGGAAATTGTTCTGCTTTTTCTTGGATTACAAATAATAGGCAGTATATCCTTGCAGTGACACATCTAACTGTCCACTGGGCTGTTTAGCAGCCATCAGCCATGGAGTAGTAGCCATTTCTCTCCATTAGGCACTAGCAGTCACACATCTGCGATATGGTGTTTACTTTTGGGCCTCCCAGAATACAGCATGATGTCAAGAAATAATGTCACATCCAGCAAAGGGCCTTCTAAGATGCTTATGGGACTGCAGCACTTGACACTCAGGAGCAGTGGGAGACCTGGCTTTGCTCACCACGAAGAGAGAATGCTAAGTGAGCTAACTGTGGTTTTCCAGAACCTAATAGGAACTATAAAGGAGGTGAGGCCTGACTTCTCAGAAGCATACAGTGCAAGGACAAAAAGTCACAGGTGTAGGGGAGATTGTGACTGGATACAAGGGAGAAGTAAGTTCATAGGGAGGGCAGCTAAGCACAGGATCAAGTGAGGTGGTAGAATCTCCATCCTCACAGGTCTGCAGGGCTCAGGTGAGAAAGGCTCTCCAAGTTAGCTCTAGTCCCAGCAAAATGCTGGACTAGATTTCCAGATGCCCCCTTTGCCTAAATAATTCTGAGCTCTTTCTACTCTGTAATGGAATACTACATAAAACACCAGAAAAATCAGATCCTCCCTAGAAAACTGGCAAATAAATCAATTAACAATTACATTAGTAACTTGATTAATTTAAATGAGCTTATTGCCAGATTACAATCAGAAGTTCCAAGGCAGAGGAAAAATAGGTAAAATCCCAAATTAATGTTCTAGCAGCGAATGCAATGACCAATTCCAGATGCTGAATTTACTACCAGTGCTGTCCCACACCGTGCCTACATTTTAGTATCTTCCTAATATGTAGGCAACCTGTGGGTTCCAACTTCTCCACAAATGTTGCTGTTGGAAGGCCAAGACTCAATCTAGTCTATTTAGACTCCTCCTCTGAATATCTTCAAGAGTATCTGCTGCTGCTTCAAGCTTTATGGCACATCTTAGATTTCCACTCCTGTTAGAAAGGCTTTTCAGAAAAACAACGTAGTACTGACTGGTTTTGTTAACTACCAAACTCCTGCTTCTTCCTGGATAAAACCACAAACAGAAGCATTCTTCCTCCTTCTTATGTGCTTATCTGAAAGATTAACTTCATTATTACAAGTAGTAGAAGTTTGCAAGAGCACAGAGCTGTTGCACAGAGCTGTTGGCAGCTATTGTACACTAGCTCCCCCCACTTCCCTTCAAACAAGACAGAAGGAATTACTGCTGTCAAATATGGGTTTAAAGGGAAATACCCACTGATATTTTCTTAGTTAACACATTGCAAATTCTGTGAATACGAGAGAGTAATTCAGACCTCAAAAAACTAAAAAAACCCCTAATTTCAAATATCTTTAATATGTGCCTCAGGTAAGTATTTTAGGACTTTTAACATGAAAGGGACAGAATAACTAAAGTATGTTTTGATTATCTAATAAAGGCTATTCCTGCTGACCTTGGTTTACAGCTCTCTCCATCTACATGTTTTTCCTTCCCCTAACACATGTGAACACACTAGTTATTTCTTGAAAGGCATCTAGACACAGAGACCCCACGTAAGCCTTTTTAGTACACAGCACTTAATGTTATGTTACATATAACGACACACTGAGATTAAGCAATTGTATGAACACCACAAAACCTCTTCTTTTTGCATCAACTGCAGTAGAAGCTATATTCCAGTAAACAGTTACCCACTACCTGAAGGTAAGGTGAAAATAGACCATCAAGCAGTACAAAACTACATTAAAAAATATATTTTCTTTTTAAGTACTACGAAGGAGTTCTCTCTCACTTCTTTTTTTCCACTAAATGATTCTGATGTGGAGCATTGCTGAAAATTCCAGGAACATCTATAATTTCTCCCTTACTGAAGAAAGCTACATGAAGTATTACCCTCCTAACTACTTCATAAAACAATAAAAGAGCGAAAAACTGTAAGCTTTCAAATACATCTACTAAGAACTCACGTATTCAGGACTGCATCTCCTAACCTTTTACAGCAGTATGCAGTGTGTGTTTACTGTTGGTACCATCCTGATTACAAACAAGTGAAAAATATCATTACCATACTTGGTGCCTCCAAGCTTTGCGACATTGTAGAACCTCTTCTGTGGATAGTTTCCTAATGTTTCAATTACGGGCTGGTACGGGCTTCCTAAGGGGGAAAAAACCCAACACAAAAAGTTACAGCCATAAAAGAATGGCAAGCTTAAGCACTGATAGAGGACTCATAAGAACAGCTTTTTATTTCTAATTTCAGCAAAAATAATGTTCCCCTATTACTGTAAATAAATCATAACATGGAAAAGTTTCTAAATGGATTGAGACACTTAATGATGTACCTGTGTAACTAAGATGATTTTTTTAAGTATCTGTAATACTAGGTATACACAGGTCATGCAAGTTATCAGCATAATCACAAGCCTGAATATGTTTGACATCCATTGTCTCAGTTTATCATCTACAATACAGGACAAATACTCTTTGCCAACTCATATAACAAATATGGGCTTTAATACAGTAGAAAACATAAAGCATTAAGTGCCAGGCTAACAATAAGCAAACAAGAAACAAAAATAAACCTTGTAAGCAGCTATCAGGTAGAGAGAATAGCTTCTTTAAAGAAAATGTAGTGGGTCACAAAAAGAACATTTTAATTGTTAGCAAATAAAAGGGACAGTGCCAATGATATACTCCCTCAGGCCTAGGGAACTTCATATATTAAAAGTTTAGTGAAATATAACCTAGATTAGAAACAGTGGGTAAAAATGTGTTAGTTCTGACATCACTGAACTGCTCGTGTGACTACAAATAGCACCGTTGGATCTGCAGCAGAACACTTAACCTTTGTCTGCTGTTTGCTTTGATCTTAATTACACTACAGTTACACTTCCATTGCAGAGCAAACGCTACATCTTCGACAGCTAACAAGATCTGCGTCACTTCAACATTCAGACAATCAACCTGACCTCTCCCAAATTCAGCCGGGTACCGTTTAGGCCTCAGCCCTATAGCCAGACACCTTTGTAGGCTCGACATGCGCGGCACAAGACGGCGACAGAGAAATAAAAATGGTCGTCAGGAATAACGGGAGGCCCGGCGGGATAGGCTTGTAGCCGCCGGCGAGCGGGCAGTCACCGAAGCCGTTCCCACCGCCACCGAGAACAAAGCACCTCCCGCGCGGGCGGGGGGCAGTCGGGGGCGGTAACGGGCCCAGGCGGGGGGCGGCGGGTGCCCCGGAGTCGCCGGGGGCTGCCCGCTCCCGCCTGCCGAGGGCCCGGGGCAGCGCTCCCCACGGGGACGGGGGCGGTCGCGCAAGGCGCCAGGAGAATGGGAAGAGCGGAGCTGGAGACGAGAGTTGTGTCGCGCTGCCTCACGCCGCCGGCAGCCGCCCTCGGGCCGGGCTGGGCCCGCTCCGCCGCCAGCCGGGGCGGACACAGCGATGATATAGCCCGGGCCGCTGGGGTCTCCCCGAGTCAGACGGCGGCGCCCCCGAGCCCGGCGGCAGCCCCGCGGGAGGCGACGAGCCCGCTCCCACTGACCTGGCCTGATAGGGTCCATCGCTGGTGACCATAATTAGCTCTGCGGGGAGGGGAGCGAGGGCCCGGGGGGACCTGGGCGGGCGGGGCGGGCCCAGCTCTCGCGAGGCTGCACCCCGCATCCGAGACTGCGCCCCGCATCCATAGGCATTACACGCGATCTCGCGAGAGCTGGGAGCACTTCACGCGGGCCTCTTGCCGCTCGCGAGACAGCCGTGGCGCAGCGGAGCAAAGGAGAAATCTCGCGAGGCTTTGCAAAGAGGGCGGAAGCAGTGAAGTGAGGCGAGCCGCCCGCTCCTGGCGGAGCCGAGGCGAAGGCGGTACCGCGGGCCCCGCCTCTTGGCTGTTGTCCCGGGGACGTGCGGCGCCATGTGGGGCGGGGCTCGGCCCGGCTCGGCTCATTCCGTCCCGTTACAGTCTGACGGGCCCTGAGGAGGCGGCTGCTGCCGGGGCCTTCCGGTGCTTGCGGGCCACGGCCGCCTGGCTGAGCAGAGGCTGGTGCCTGCGGCGCGGCGCGTCCGGCTGCAGCCCCTGGGATCGCCCTGGGCCACGATGCCGAGGGGTTTCCCCCACGCCGGGCCTGCCGTGGGCCTACTCTTTTCCGTCGCTGCTCAAGGCGTTCCCTCCCGCCAACAGCAAGCGGCCGCCTGGCCGGAGCACGCCGCGGCCCAGGCAGAAGGGTTCTTCCAGAGGCTTGCAGTGGATTGAAGTCCAGCAGCGTAACGTGGGGCCGGTTGTTTTTGCAAGCCATCGCCAGGCTGAGGTTAAATTAATGATAAGGGCTTCCTTTGGTTGCGTTTACTGGAGCGCCCTGCAGGTACATGGGGCCATTGCTTGAAAGCTCCCATTACACAGCACTCTTGCCTTCCACTGATAAGATGGCAGGATGGATTTGAAGGGAATAAATGCAAGCAAACCTCTGCTAGGACAGGACACTAAAACCCCTGATCAGCAGAGCATTAATGTTAGCGCAGCCTACACTGGGAAGTGTGGGAAGCTATGTTGTTGGTGTTCTGCCATGCAGCTGGGTGTAACATTGCTCTGGTCTCACTCTCTGGTGCTAAATTTCTTTGGAATCCAGATCTTTTTTTCCCCCCATACTTTTCAAATTATGCTGTTTTTTCATAGCTGGGTGATGAATTTTTATTTTTGTGATCTTCAGTGCAACACTGGCAGTACATGAGGTCACAGTCATAGTGGTGACTGGGTCAAGCAATACTAGTTTCTCCAGGTTATAAAAAATAGATAAGGTCTAGCATTGAGATTCTAATACAGCCAGAAGTCATCACCAGGTTCAGGCAGTCAAGATTACCAAAATCATGTCTGTGATTCAGCCTCTCATGTTCCCTCTTGCCTGCATCTGTTTTGACCTGCCATTGCCTTCCTGAACTGTGACAAAATGACTTGACACACTGATTATAAAAGTTACATTCAAAACTGCATGAGCAATCTTCATTTTGCCATCTTTTTACTTGTTATAGATGGCAGTGATGTCTGGCATACCTTTGAGAGACTGCAGCTGGAGGGAACTAGATTGGTAGGAAGGCAAGTGGTGGAGGATGTGGCCAAGATATGTCTAGAGGAGCTCCCAATTTCAGTCACGTGAAGCATGTTCAGGATGTCAAAAGCTCTGTTTCTTTGAACAGATTATTTATTTATGGCATCTTGTTTATAGCTTTTACCTTTGTTGGATCAGTGCAGTCATTTTTCATTGCAAGCTGAGAGAGGGCTGCAGCCTGGTGTCTTGGTGCAAAGGGCAGTTTTGCCCTCTGCTCCCCTGCACGTGTGCAGCCTTGCACCTGCTGGCCAGGCGTTTGCTCCCAGAGGACTTTGGCAGGAGTTTCTGGGGTCTGTGCTGGGAGGTGCAGGGACAAGGAGATGATTTGTTGGCAGACAAATGATGGCAGGTTGTCTCTTAACAAATTCAGATCTCCAGGGGCGTTCTGCACCATCCCTGACACAACTGTTTTCCTTTGTGAAAGAAACCTCTAGTTGCACAAGGCTGAGTGCACAGGGTGTTAGTGACAAAATGATTTCTGGGCATCTTCTACTGTTGTGTGAAGGCTGACTTTGATGGGTCGGGCACATGAGTGTGGACTATTTCTTGTTCACATGCTGAACCTTTAGCACCAAGTGTTTTGGATTTTGCACCCTTCTTCTGTAACAGGCAGATTTCTGGAAAGCAAATCCCATATATATTTGGTTTTAACATGTTTGGCCATTTTGTATTTGTTTTTTACTCTATACACAAAACTTCCTTTGCAGCAGAGCTACCCCTCTGCATACTAGTATTTTTATGTGTGATTCTTTCAGAATCATGGAGTCCTTTAAGGTGTCATGTAGCCATCTAGGAAGACATATTTTTGTAGTTTCCAGAATGGTTTTTTCATTTCCTAGCTGAGATCCAACATCCTGAAATAAGTACAATTCAAGGCAGGGCTTATCCAGAAGAAAAATGGAGATGAGTATTGTGGATTTGTAATTAAAGCTGGCAGAAACAGGCTAAATGGAAGTGTCCTAGTGAAGATAAGAATGTGAATAGAGGAATTACTTCATGCTGCTTCTGCAAGAGGCAGTCAGTACATAGAGAGAATTTCAATGTTGTTGCTCACCCTATTTCAGCCTTCAAAGAGAGAAAGCAGTTTTGTTGTGGAAAAAGCTGAGCTAAATAATGCCCTTGGGTCTGTGTTCCACAGCAGTATAATATGAAAGCGAGATCATACCAAGACAGAATGAGATAAACCAGTGTAATGCAAGACACTTTCAATTGTGCCTTTCCTTTATCTTCCCTTCTTCTTTTTTGTAAAGATAGAAGATCCAACAGTTTGAAATACAGGCCTTTGAATAAAATCTCTTCTAATTCTGGCTACACACAGACTTGCATGTGATTGTTGTATTTAGAACCTGAATGCAGTACATGTTACACAGTTGTCCTAAGGTGGTGAGAGATCTTTAGAGGAGAAGAATAAAACTTAATCTTCATACTAAGCTACAGATGAAAAAAATAACACAGCAACTGAAGGGGATTGTTTTTCCCTTCATGAGTGAATTTAGGAGATTAAGCATGAAAACTTAGGAATGCTCTGTAGAATATTTACTTAAGAAATTTAGGTCAATCCAATCAATAGAGTCAAAGATCTAGAAGCAAATCTGCAAAGGTGGGTAAGACACATAGTAATCTATGCATAGACTGTGCCAAAGTTGGAGCTAGTTGGAGCTGCTAATTGAAAAGATCACAGAGACATTTTGACATTGGCATATTTTCAGTAACAAACTAAAATTCATGTTGGATAATTTGTAAAAACAAAATGAAGTAGTTGCATTCCCCTATGTCTTGGGCCACAGCAGCAAAGCCACAGGAAATAGGTGAGCTGTAACCTAATAGCATGGCAGGTTGGATAGTTCATGATGAACCTGACTATTTAGTTTTGATTCCACATGTTTTGAGATACAATCTTTGCTTTTATAATTTATTTTTTAATAAGGTATCCCCAGTACCACCATGTAATCTTCAAGAATTTGAATTTAAGCTTCTGTCTTGGTTGTATATTGCTTGCAATCACTATGTAAAATCCTTAATATCAAAATAAGTAGAGTAGTAACTGCCAGAGGAGAAAGCACTTATTCCTAACGCTAGCTGTACAGCAGCAAGTTTGTGCTGCGTGAGCCAGTGACACAAAAGACACTGAGAGTCAAGTTCCCTACCTATGCTAGGGCTCCACTGAGAAATAACACTCCCTAGATTTCTCTTCCTCTGGGATATTAATTACCTCAAACTGATGTTTATTACTTGATTCACTGATAATGATTTGAATTGCTGTGATAATTTTTCCTCTAAAATGCTGGCATTCGGGAGGTCAAGAAATTTCTTTCAGTCTCTTATGAGATCTGCCATTTAGACGGTACAGAACTCTAAAACCCCTCCAAAAGTTCATCCCAAGCATTCATCAGGCTCTCAGTAAATCAGATGATAATCTTGTCTTGTAAATATCTAGAGATAGCACATGAACTATTCTAAAGTTCAGGTTTCTTATAAAGACAGGCTCAAGTATCAGATAAGCTGCTTTTCAAAACTTATTTCTAGGGCTCAGTACATTTTACTTTTAAGTTGCAAATTATTTTTACTTGTCAGAGAAGTGCTAGTGTACAGGATCCTGCCCCAATAGCATCTGCGAGAACAACCTTGCTGTGAAGGGTTTGGCAATACCAAAAGAGAAATTCATTCGAGTAAACATGCTTCCAAATAGATCACATCACAAAAGAATAAGAGGGCAAACTTTTACTACTCTGAAAACAGGCACTTATTTTCATGGTGTAGTGCTGTTAGTCCTCCTGTATCATTAGGGAACTTGAAAAATTGTGTTTTCTATTTACTCAGCATAGTCAAAGTGTATGCAAAGTCTCTTCCCAGAGATGTTAGGAAGAAGAAGGGCTATTTTGTGCTGATGGCAGATTAACTGGATGCTGAGTTGTGAGCATGAGGTCTTCATTTCAGGAAGTACAGCAAGCGACTGGGGAACCTCAAGCTCCACTGTGCAGCACTTAGGGCAGTCTGTGAAATGTCAGGCTTAACAGCCATAGAGATGACATCTGTTTTGGTTCAGGCCGTGGTTGTTACTGACATACTTGCTTTAAATGGATGGCATCTGTTGCCTTCTTTCCTAAACACTGCTGGAAACTGAGGGGAGAGGCACAGTTCAGCTTTCTTACCTTGGGATTTTTTTGCAAGCCCCCCAAAAGGCTGAGCTTTCAGCCCTAAATCTCTGGGAGCAAGTGTTTTTCCTCTCAGGAAGGTAGAGCTTACCTGCCGTCTGTTCATACATGCTCTGGAGAGCCAAATTGCATGCTCTCCTTACTCACTGCAGGAGAAAATTTGGCAAGTACTACCATGTGCATTTCTCATATCTGGAGGGAAGAAAGCGAGGAGGGCTGAGTGCTGGGCAGCACTGTTGGACACATCCCAGCTGCAGAGAGCCCAGAGCTCTGTCCCTTCAGAGAGGGATGGCAGCAGGGAATACATTCCATACACCCACAAGAAAGAAAAATGGGAGATTTAGTCAAACAATTGGCAAGAATGGTCATAAAGTTACACCCTTCAGCATCGGACACTGCAGTTCCCTAGTGTGCAAGGGAAATACGGATGGCAGTAAAGCTCTTTGGAACTGCTCATTGCTATTAAGTGCTTCCAATATGATGACAGCTTATCCACACCTGACAATAGTCAGTCATCCATAGAAACCTCCATGGCAGGACAAGCCACTTTCTATGTTTTGCTTTCTGGTGAGTTGAGACCTGGCTCACAGCAGGTTCTGTTTTCAGCTCAGTCTTGGTATTTCCTTACCTATGCTGTGACAAAGGACAGAGAGAAATGCTCAGGACTTTTTAATATATTACACAAAATGAGGCTTTTATCAAGATAAAACCCAACTCATGATGCTAATGACCATTCAAAATGATATGCATCCTTCTTAGCTTTATCAGAAGTCTGAGATAAGAACACCATATCAGCTGCCCTAGAAAAAGGTCATCAAGTCAGAACTAGCAAGGTTTCCATAGACCTGTGTATTTAAGAGAACCCAGGAGGCATATTAGAGAAGTCACCTGTGGGAGCAGACAACTCAGTCTTTCTGTCTAAATACTGTCAAGCACACTTTTCCTGGAGGTAGGAAGCCCCCACCTACCTAGGGAGAGACCTTCAATCTACAGCCTAAGGTAGGAGAGGTGCCTGAGTCAACCAATCTCCTCTGCCCCTGGACTCTGGCTGAGAAGTAGTTTTGCTACCACCCACCATTGGAACTCTCTCCACAAAGAAAAAGGTAGTGCTGCCTTCTCGGGGGGGAAGTGCGGTGAGGTGAGCTTCAGGCAGGGACACAGGCAGTCTCCTTTCTGATGCCTCTTTGACTGCCAGCACCAAATCGCTTTACAGCTGTTGTAGCTTTCAGGAGACTGGTTCTAATGGCTCCTGCAGATGGCGTCTGCATCCTATGGATGGAGTGAAATATAGGCTAGAGCACAGCAAGTGTCTTATTTGATGCAGTGCATTAGAGAGAAATCAAAGGAGCTTAGACAAACTCTGAACCCTGTTTCTGCCACTCTGTTGTTCAGCTTCCCACCAGGATCACTCCTCTGCACCTCTTTATCAGAAGAGGAGCTGCTCCAGTCTTGCTGTTTTGGCTTCTTCAGCACAGCCACTCTCAACTATTCTCTTTCAAATGTACACACTCTACTGCTTACTTCTAAGGGCAGTTAGAGGCCTGAGTCTCCCAGCCCCTCTTCAGCCCTGCATTGCTACCAAAGCTTTCCGCACCACATCAGTCACAGAAGCAGAAACGATTACTTGTTGTTGTGGGTTGTGCAGTCCTCACCATCTGAAAGTTTCACCTCCATATGGCCTGTGCAAGGAAATACCTGTCCTGCTGCCTCTGCTGAGTAGCCCCAAGGCAGCTAAGGAGTTGGCTGGCTCCAGCAGGGCTCATCTTGTCTCATCACTGCAGGAGGAACCACTTAAGAGCTACACTTAAGAACCACGTAAGAGCTTAAGCTATACATTCCTTGTGCCCAAGCCTAGTGTAGAAGGGAGAGCAGAGAGAGGGGAACCCGGCATCTGCCATACTCACAGCCTCACTTGTTGGTGAGTGCAATTTCATTTGTGTACTGGCTACCATCCCATCATCTACGCATCAATTTTGTGCTGAAGGTTGTTTTTGGGAGGACACAGGGATGGAGATTGCACAGTCTGAAACAAACACAGCAGAAGAGGAGAAGGAAGTGGAGGAGCAAGTCTCTAAGCTAGGCCAAGATGGATGGTGCAGCTTCCAAAAGGACAGCAACAGCAGGAAGTGGCATTTGCTGGAAGCATTTTAAAACCAGTTGGGGAACAGCTGTGCTGATTTTAATCCAACTGGACTGAAGTGCCTCCAGAAGAGCCATAAAGCCCTTTGATACCCACGGCCCAGGCAATAAAATGTTAATCTCAGTTGAAAGTCTTTGTTCTCTTAGTAGCGGTATTTTTCTATTTAGAAGTAATATACTGCTGTCTCCAATCAAAGGCTCCACTGTAATATGGACCATGCATGTGTAACAGAGACTGCTTCTGCTGCAATAGCTTTCGCTTCTGAGAGTGACCATCAGGAGCAGTGACACAGCCCTTCTGCTACCACACCACTGTCCCACGTGTCAGAGACTCCTTGACACTGGCAGGTTTCCCAAGGAGGGAAAATATTGTGGCTCTGAGGATTTTTACAGATGTGTGAAAGTCTAAGAGAGCTACCAGGGCAAGTTTAAAAAAGAGGAGGCTGAGGTTTCATGGGCAAGCACAAGATAGGTTCTCAAAAGCATATGAGAAGATAAATCAGTAGAGGAGAGGCCTTTAAAGGCTACAAGATCATTTCTGAACCATCCTAGTGAAGTTAGTAGTCAGTCTCCCTTAGGGAGGTCGCAGATTCCCATGATACAAGTATGATCTCCTTGTTCTCAGCAGAGCTTAGCGACAACTTCATATTTTGGTGCACGTAGAACAGGCCTACCTTGTTGCTCAGGGTTCACGAGGGCTTCAGGCAGAACCTGTGTTACCATCCTGTGATGAGTTTGACAGAAATGAACCAGGCTTTCTACTTCCTCATCTGTTTCGTCTCATCCTTGAATATTCTCAATTTCCTCTCCAGAACTTTCAGCTCAAAATATGCTTTTTCTATTTCTTTAGTATGTCCGAAATTTTCTTTAAAATCAGAGGAAGTGACACAAAAGGACACTCCAGCCTTGCTGCATTAGCAGATGGCATTAGGTGTGAAATGATAAGGTGACTAGTATCCTGTTTAGAAGTGCATATAGTGTAGATTTCTTTCTCTCAGATCTTTTTATTATTTCCAGGGATGTAAGAAAATCTCCAGGGCGCAAAAATCTCTTACCGTAAGCAGGTATCTTCTGTAGGTCACAGCATCATCTAAAACAGGATGAAGAACTTGGAACTAGCTCTGCCATGTCTCTTGTAATACTGTTAAGTGCCAAAATTATTGGGATGTTTTCTCTAAGTGGCTGCTTTTTCAAGTAGAATTCCTACTGTAAACCTACTGAATATTCTTGGCTAATGTTCCATTGCTGACAGGAGCAGTTTGAGGACTGAGTATTTGATGTTTCTTGACAAAAAGAACTGTATGTCTAAAAACATTCTATTTTCCACCTAATGGCATTTGCTGAGATATCTCATTTTGGAGGGGGCACTGGAGATGCTACTCATACTACCTGCAAGTAGAGGTAGTGAGGCCATAATGTACTTCTGTTCTTCAGTGTGTATTCTTCTTGTTTTCCTGACTCAGTGATGATTTCCTGCCTCAGTCTCTTTTGTACAAATCACATTGAGATTTTAAGTAACTCTTCATCCTTTTGTCTGTTTCTGTCTCTTACTGCATTAATAGACTCCATTATGCTATTATCTTTGTTGCCATTAGAATCTAAAGCTGAGGTGAATTCTAGGCGTAGCTTGTTTCCATTATTATCTTTATTGGTATTTTGAAGGAATCATTTGTCATCATTATCTACAGATGCATCCTGAAGGACCTTGAAAATGCAATATTTTCCTTGTTTTTATGCAGGGCTTTCCTTTGTCCTTCTGCCTGTTAAGGAAAAAAAGCTTCCACTCTGCTGCTGGCATGACAGTACAGAAAACATCTCACAGATGAGCAAACTCTCAAAGAGGCAAGAATCTTAAAATCCATCAGATTTTAGTCTAAACACCACTCTGTCCCTGCCGTGTTATGAATTGGTGTACCCTGATGATGTTTCTTTCCCTCTGCAGTTTTCAGTATACTCCATCTTTTTAATTTCCTCTGTAGCTCTGCCTACAGCTGGCAAACTAATCACTGCCTGAGCAGCACACCTCAAAATAGTTGTTTATGCTGAATGGGACTAGCTGGATTTTCTGTTACTCATCATCTCTTGGTCATCTTAATTTGTAGCGATGTTTGGTTCACGGTGCTGAGCTCAAGGAACAATTATTTTATTCAGGAGGGAGGAAGTGAAGCAGTAGAGAAAAGCATGGCATGAACTAGCTGTAAAAATGAGTGCTCAGCACACTTTTAGCCTGAAGAGAAGCAAAGACTTTTAGCAACAGCACAGATAAGACAGTTACGAGGTCATTGTGAGCCTTAAATAAATGTGCAATTCAGTTTCTTCCCACTACAGGGTCTACATGAGTACAGACCTCTGTTCTCACAGAGTATTTACCACTGCAAACATCTGGCTTAGACATAGACAGCTGTCAAACATAGGTAATTTCAGCTTCACTCCTTTTGCCTTCAGCCAGTCCCTCCCATAGCCTTTGTTGCTGTGACCTAGATTGTGAGCAAATGCTTTCTGATGGCATTTCAGAGGAAACTAATCTTCCAGTCACAGTCAAACTGAATCATGACTGGATTAGCCTGTGCTCCATACTCTGTGCATGTGGAAGTTTATTTCTGCCTTTGTCCTTGATGAGCAAATCCTTAATGACTCTCCTTACACATAGACTCACCTGCAGAGCAAAACCTATGGAACAAAGACTTACAGGGCTTTTCTTGCTCTAAATGTAAAGCTGCTGCTGGCTACAGGGGCCAGAGATTTATAAATGCTGATCAAAGTTTTTCCCAAATTTTAACATACAAAGGAAGAGAAAGGCTTTCATTAACAACTGCAAAAACATGTCATAAGACTGATAATGACAGCCCAGTAATTACCACATATCTTGGTTATACTGTGCTAACCAAATCCCCTATTCAATTGTGCTGCCTGAGGGGAGTAACATACAGTCAATAATAAACCATGTGGAGAGCAAGATACCAGTAAAGGGTTTTCCTTAGAGTGAGATATCCTCACAGCCTCTTGAGCACTGGGATCAATAATGAGACAGAGTGCAAGAAAAATGCAAGAAAGCACGCCAGCTGCTCAAAGAACCCATTTAAGTTGATGTATGTACTGTTGGATTTCTGCATTAAAATGGTGACACTGAAATGGCCCTTTGAGAATGATGTATCAACGTTAGTACAACTAAATGTGCAGCTTGCATATATTCTGTATGAGGCAACTTTTGATTTATTCATTTATTTCTTCAAACTGTACTTCCTGTTAAAGCTGCTGAAGCATCTGCTCTTGCAAACCATACATGTGTCCTTACTTTTTTTCACACAGACAATGTAACTGTCCTGTTTTTGCATTATTAAAGCCTTGCTATCACAAGGAGACAGTCTGATTTAAACTTTGCTGGCACTATCACATTTATGCAAGCACTTACTCCATAAGAGAGGTGCCTCCAAAGTGCTGGATATATAGACTTGAAATACAGACTATCAGACTCCCAAGTATGGAAGGATTTGAGTTTGCATCCTTCTGATTCTTCCTCTTGTAGACTAAGAGCATCCTCCACACAACAGTAATGAATAACACAACTCTCTTTTAAGTCCCCTCCCAGGACATCACTGGGATTATTCCTTCATGTATACACTCATTTACTCAAGTAGAGTGCTCCATGCTGCCCACTGAAGACACAGATGCAAAGGGGAATGAAGTCAGCTGCAGTAATTCCTGGCACAGAGGGCCAGGGCTGATGAGTCTCCTTCCAGGGACATCTGGTCATTAACCCTCACAGAATAAGGGCTTTTAGGTCTTTTCAGTCAGGACAATGGGCTGTATGGTAGGAAATGCTAACTTCATGCAGCAGAGGCCTAATCACACCTTTTGGGACTTTAAAAGCTGGTAGCTATTGATTGAGGCAAGGGTGGTGAAGCAAGGTCACAGCTGCCTTCATCTTTTATATGGGGTCCATGGAGACCACATGTAGTACCATGCAGCGTTCCCTATTGATTCAAGTGCCTTGGCAATCAGAAAGTCCTGTTTTCATCCATTCAGTCATTTACCCTTCACCAGATGAAGCCAAGTGGTCTCAGCCAGCAATCATGGCTGCCCAAACCAAGCTGGATGCGCTCAGCTGTAACTCCAGATTAAAGCTGAGCACAGCTTAGTTTCATGCAAGTGAGGGCTGTCCTGAGACACACATTCCCACAACAGATGGACCAGTGTTTCCCCGGCACAGATTGAGCCAAGAACCCAGTGAAGTGAAAACGGTGTGGATCTGGATGAAGGCCTTGGTGTGGAGAGAGCTAAGAGGGAGGGCACTAAAGCAAGGCTATGTGAATGATGTATTTTCTGTGCTGCTATAATCCTCCTTCTGTCCTCCCAGCTCACCACTAAAATGCAAGAGATGCCAGTCTCTGCATGTGGACCATCTGAACCCTGTGGGGAGGAAAAGTGTGTCTTTCTGTTCCCAGGACTATTGAAACTGAAGCTTGGGAGGTCCTCAAACTATCTTTATACAGCACCTAGCACAGTAGAGTCTGGGACAGTAGAGGGGATTGGTTTTCCTGTGCACTCCAATAATATACATGGTGAATAACTACAGGAAAAGCACTGTCTCAGCCTGCAGTCAGCTCTGGGACTTAAAGCACACATGAACTTCCCAGCAGGGAAGTGGATCTGTCTTTTCATAAATCACTTTGTTGCCCAAATAAAATAAAAGGCTATTTCATTTTCATAGCTTTATAAAACAATAGTAAAAAATATCCAGTTTATCATGCATTAGATGATGAGACAGCAGAATAATGCATTCAAACTACAAAGATTTCCAGAAACAATAGAGAATTTTACCACATATTACAGAGAATACAACATCTCTGGTGCAGGCTTCATGCAGACTGAATAGCTTCTGGCTATTCTTGCAACACTAAGCATGAAAAGACAGTAATTGTTATACCAACATAAGACAAATTATGCCCTTAAAGTCATATATATAAAAGTCACTGTTGCTATTTTTGTAGTCAGAAGTGCAGTTGGCACTTTATAAATGAACCTTAAAAGAAATTCCTTATGCCCACACCAGTAGTTTCCCTCAACAGCCTAGCATCAAGATCTTCCAGGGCAGAGTGTGTGTGTGTATGCACAACACATGCTAAGCAGCCTTTGAGCAAGTAACTGTATTGCTTTCAAATAAGCAGTATTCAATATGATGGTAGGACCGAGGCCTTGACTAGGTGGAGAGAAGGAGCTATGTAAGACAGCTAAATATAGAGACAGTCTTGCATCTGTGTGTCCCACACAAACATCTTACACTTTAGTAAAGCATAGCTGAAATCTCTGCCCATTCACTTTCCTGTCATTTCCTACATTCCTCTGCCTTATTCCTAGACTCACCCAGAAAGGCACATCCTGACTGTTGTGGTTTAGCCCTGCCTTGCAACTAATCTCCCTCTACACAGCTGCTTGTGCTCTCTCCCCCACTGGGATGGGAGAGTGAATTGGAAGAGTAAAAGTGAGAAAACTCATGGGTTGAGATAAGGAGAGTTGAACAGGGAAAGCAAAAGCCATGTGCACAGGTAAAGCAAACGAAGGGATTCATTCTCCACTTCCCCTGAGCAGGCAGGTGCTCAGCCGTCCCAGGACAGCAGCTCCATCACCCAGAACAGTGACTTGGGAAGACACAAGCCGTAACTATGAACAGCTCCACTTCCTTCTCCCCCAGCTTTATATGCTGAGCATGATGTCCCATGGTCTGGGATATCCCTTGGGTCAATTTGGGTCAGCTGTCCTACCTGTGTTCCCTTCCAGCCTTCTGTGCACCCCCAGCCCACTTGCTGGTGGAGTGAGGAGTAGGAAAGGCATTGATTCTGTGTAAGCACTGCTCTATGTTAACTAAAACATCCCTGTGTTACCAACACTGTTTCCAGCACAAATCCAAACCACAGACCCACACTGGCCACTGTGAAGAACATTAACTCTATCCCAGCCAAAACCAGTACACTAACTCTGGCCAAGCAGGGGCAGAGTAGGAACAAGAGCTGCTTCCTTGACCAAAAGCAAGTTAGTTTGGTCAGCTGATTGGCACTGGCTCTGTGTATACCATTCTCTACTCTGGTGCTGCATATGTCTCGTATTTGTGTAAAGCATAGGTCTTTTCACACTTTATTTCCATGGATAGCCCTCCAAAGCCAGCTAGTTCCTTTCATCTTCTGTGCAGCAATACTAAACTAAACTCTGACAGTGCAGAGACTCAATGGACTCTACTGGTAACATAAGCCCAAACTAGAGAGACAAGAGTTTATTTTACATATGTAGCTATGGTAGCAATATCCTTGCAAGGCAATAATGCAGCTTCATAGGAATGAGCTCAAAATTGCTGCTCAGATTGCAGTATAACAGAGCGAATGTACACCTTCCGGGACTGGGTAACTGAGAGGGAGATTCATGCCATTCCCAGACAGTGAACACCAGGATGTTTGTAGCTTCTAATCATTTCCTTGGGGCTGATCTCATCTATTTATGACCAGCTTATGTTCTCTTTACTAGATGCATGTTAGTGGGCTGCCATCATATCCTTATGCTGTACTCAACACGGTGTCGGCCCCCAACCACCTCCATGGGCCACCGCCTGCCTCTGCCTCCACTCACCCTGCCGTGACAGCTGCTGTCTGGTAGAGGACCTCTGTAACCCTGTCACTGGTCAATCAGCTCCACAAACTATTTAATCCCTGTCTTGCTCATAGAGATGTGTCTTTTAAATTATTATCCCAGTATCTTCTTCAAGATACAAACTTTTTGGCCTCACCCATCAATTCCATTCTGCATTTCCTTTGTGTTATTAGATGATAAAATCTAGCTAATGGGCACCCTAATTATTGCAGCATCCAAATGCCAGGCTTCAGGCAAAATGATAATTACTTATTCAAAAGTATTCATAAAATTAACATATCCTGAATAAATTCAAGGTTAATTTAACAGGCCACTGCACTTACTGCAAGCATTTAGCGCATACAATTGTTTAGACTTAGTAGAGAACAACTTAGTCTTTCACCAGACATCACAGTCAAAAGTAGATGTAACCACAATTTGCCACAACAAGGGCGAGTGTCAAACAGTTTAGGGAGCTGTACAGCAATTTGTTCAAATGAGTGTAAGTTCAAAAGCATACAAAGATGCTCTTCCCAGGCTTTTAATTATGGCAGAGTATTAAATTCTGTCTCTCAGCCAAACTCAAGAAGAAAAAAAAAATGGCAGAAAAAGTTACAAATTTCCTCTCTCATCCTCCCTACCTTGGAACAGATTCAGAGCTTTATTGTGAATCCTTTCAATGGTTCCAAGTATTATACTTGAGATTTATTTAACTTTTCTGTACAATGCAGTGTTCCCCACTGACACACGCAGTCATAACGCACACAATACTATACGTGGTGAGAGGGCAAAAAGCTGTTTGAATTTTGTATGGAAAATCTTGTGTGCCATGGTGTCAACCAACACAGTAAAATGAAAAAGCTTTGGGAAAATAATGCAACAGTCCATGTCATAGTACCGTTCACTCTTCCTGCAGGAACTTACAGTATTCCCTTCTGTCACTAAACTGTGTCAGCTGTATATCTCTCATTGTATTTTAACCTGGTTTCCCATGATTGAAGTCTTTCAGTCATGCCATTTGTCTATCTTTAAGTCAGATGGAAATTAATAACTTTTGAACTAAAATGGTCAATTTCTAATAAACTGAAAGAAAGGTAAGAGAGCACTGTGTTCATCTTTAGCTATGACTTCCAGTGCTGTGTGAAAACTGGCACTCTGACATGGTGGTTATTTCACACACTGCACCTTTCTTGCCTTTACCTTCCCTTTCCTGAAAATGTGATTTTGTGTCCATACTGCATCAGACCCTGGCTATGGGGTTAGGAGAAACATTGCAAGATGTCCCCCACTCCATGTCCTGGAGTATCTTCTTACATATTTTTTCCTGCAGGATGAAATGTTGGCGATAAATCCGTTAATTAATTCATTCTCCTGCTACTTAAACAATAGCAAGGAAGTCCCTGAAAATGGTCCTTTTACAACATTCTGACCATTCCCATAGCTGTCCCGTGGCCTGGTTTGATGATTCTTTGTTGCTGCAACAAAGCAACAACCACAATGTTTCTGTATAACCTGTGCTAATGGAAAGCATCACAGATCCTTACTGATTGTTCTTTGTGTTCATCACAAAGTATTGATACCAGGTTCATTAAAGGAACTAGGAAATAAATCACACTTGAGAGAACATGATGCCAGTCAGGTCCAGATGATTCCAATTTACTTCAGTAAAATACTTTTGATTAAAGCACATTGGTAGTGATGTGTCTTAAAAGAACTTGGACTTCAAGCTCTGTAATAACTGCAATATGTTCTCAGTCTCCAGCATTGCCACATACTGCATAAGCTCAGTGTTAAAAACTCCTGCAGAGTTATTAGGTGCTTACTTCAGAGACAGACTTCTCACTGCAGTCATTGATGATGTCCTGGCACATCCTATGGAGGATCATATGCAAATTAATATCATTATTTAGATGTTTCAGACCCACAATGCATCATTATGGCATAGTGTCAATTTTACATAAACTTTCACATATGGAACATTTATCTTCTTACTGCAGCAAAAGAAAAGGAAAGAAAATGCTTCAGCAATCAGCAACCTCTTAATAGCACCAGAATCTCAGCATTGTCATGGACAATAGATTAATGCTCAAAAGGCCTCTCTGAGTAACATTGATAACATTGCTTTCCATCAAGATTGTTTTAAATTACTAATCTTTCTCCAGAGTTGCTAAGATAAGCTCCCATCTTGTGGATTTGTGTCACAGGGCAGAATAGAAGCCAAACACAAAAGAAGAGCAGACTTTTTGTTTTACTTATGGAGGGCAGACTAAGTCCTTGGTCATCAAAACTGCTGTATAATTCAGTGACACTGCCTGTCTCAGCCCAACCCCAGACGCTAAGAATTCTGTGCATTTCAAAAAGTGATACATCCCTTGGTCTTTTTGTTTGGGGTAGAAAGGTCCTGGCATTTTTGCGTGTGTGTGGAACACAATTGGAATGAATGGCATAGAAGCACATAGAAGTGTTTCAGAGGCATGGTTTGAAGGCAGACTAGCTGTCTGTCTTTCAGCCTGCTAAAGGGATCTGCAGGCTCCCAGATGTTCCAGGCAACAGTTTAGGCACAGGATACTGGAAGTGAGAGGACCTTTGCACTGACCAGCTGTACCTGTCCCTATCTGCAGTTTTTGTGGGATGGCTTGATTTCCAATTGCACCTTTATCTCCCAGCAGTGGCAGCTACTTAGACACAAAAGCTTCGGCCCTTTGAAAACTTTCTGTGAACTCATCAGACCTATGCTGAAATCAGTCCAGCAGCTCCACATGAACATCTTGTGAAGATTGAGATACACATCTAGAGGCCTTTTAAGAAATCTGTAGTTCAGTCAGTCACCCAGATTGTCACCTCCTTTCTGCTTGAGCAACTGAACTGCCTCTGCCAGCCAGCAGTTGGTTTGTGTGGCAGATAGCAGTATCTAGCAGAAGACTGTGGTACTGCCTTGCTGCAGAAACAGTTTCAAGCCTCTGTTTGCCATGTGTGACCATACATAAAATTATAACAGCAAATCATACTCAAGCTTCTAAAACAAATTAGCTGAAAAAAAAAATTGTTTTGAGAACATGGCAAAAAGCTGAGTGTCTGCCTTGGGTTATATTGGTGGAGCATCACTGGCAGGCTCTCAGATGGAAAAAGAATGAGAGATACAAGACAAAATCCCACCTTTCAGATCTTCACTCTGATTTAACAGAGTGCAGCAAGAGTCAAGTAAGAGTAAACTAAAATTTCAAGTCCTGGTGGGATTTTTTTGCTTCTGATCAAAACTTGCCTCATGTTCTGGGAGGCAATGTGGGGAATGTTGAAGAAATTAGCCAAAAGCACTATGACATGTATTCCCACCTATTGCTCCATTATTAATAATAGCATTTTTTTCTTAACCAGCCAGCCAGCCATCTGTAATATCAAACAGAACACCTTAGGTTGTTCTGTTTCTGACATGGCAGTACTCAGACAGCACATATTTCATCAGGATTCAAAGACTCTAGATTCTGCAGCCATGTGGGATTTGGAGCTTCCTGTCAGCAGAAACAGATCTTTTTGCACTCAAGAATGCAAAAAGTGATCACTTGAGCTAAAGCAGCACTATCCAGACCATACAGTGTGCAAAGGGACAGCTCTGTTCCCACACTATAGTTGTTGGTGGTACAGATATGTATGAACTGAGTAGTTCAATGCAATATCACACTTCTGGCTGAGATTTCTTTTTTCATATTTTGGGTTTCCCAAAGCAGATTATTTTCAATCCAACTTCACTGCCCGATCTGTTTACTGGTTAAGATGTTTGTTTTTCTCAAAGAAAATAAACCCATTTTTTAAAAAATGAAAGCAGCATAAGAACAAAGTATGGAAAATCAAAGGAAAATCCTAAAATGAACTTCTCTTGCCCTAGGGCAGAGAATATGCCTGCTGTATTCTAGCCTTCCACTCATGTGATGAAGTTTTGTTTTTGTGAAATGTTACATGTGTGCCAAGTTGCTGCAGACATCTGTATAACCCTTTCCTTATCTTGCTGTAGCAGCTGGTTACCAGTGTGGTCAGTGCAGTGCACAGCTTGGTCCCAGGCCTCTAGGTACATAGGTTGGGAGTTAGTTCACAGAATCACAGAATGGTAGGGGTTGGAAGGGACCTCTAAAGATCATCTAGTCCAACCCCTCTGCTCAAGCAGGTCCACGTAGATCAGGTCACACAGGAACACATCCAAGCAGGTTTTGAAAACCTCCAGAGAAGGAGACTCAACAGCCCATTTAGGCAGCCTGTGCCAGGGCTCCCTCATCTGAAGAGTACAAAAGTTTTTCCTTATGTTTAAATGGAATTTTTTGTGTTCCAGCTTTTTTCCATTACCCCTTATCCTGCCACTAGATACAAGAGAAAAAGGTGATGTCCCAACCTCCTGACATCCACTGTTTAGATATTTGAAAATATTAATGAGATTCCTCCACAGTTTCCTCTTCTCCAGACTAAACAGCCCCAGTTCCCGCAGCTTTTCCTCACATGAAAGATGCTCCAGTCCCCTGATCGTCTTGGTAGCCCTGTGCTGGACTCTCTCCAGCACTTCCCCGTCCCTCTTGAGCTGAGGAGCCCAGAACTGGATGCAGGACTCCAGATGAGGGCAGAGTAGAGGGGGAGAAGAACCTCCCTCAACCTGCTGGCCACACTCTCCTTGATGCCTAATCACAGCCAGCTATGTTGTGAGGCCCTCGGGTTTTGTCTCTGGCCTGCTGCTGCCTCCCAAAAAAAAAAAAAGCACAGATCTCATGCCTATGTTACGAGGCAGCTTTATGCAGACCTCCTGGATACATAGGACATGTAAAACAGCCACAGGCACCTATATTTAGGCAACTGCGTACTCACTTGTACTGTATTCATTCAACCAGCTGGACTGTTTAGGCAACCGCAAGACAAAGGCTTTAGATTTCAGGGAGGAAAATTCCTTCACTGTAGCTACCTGCATTCTGCCAGCCTTATGTGGAGAAACACTCTCAAACATAAATAGTAGTATGCAGTAAACTCACAGGGAAGAGTTCCCTAGTGCATTCATTTATACGGTCAGAAACTTCTTAGCAACAAAGCCTGAAAGTCATTTGGCCATCACCACTGAGCGATGGCAATGCTCCAACGTGTGCTTCTGAGGCAGAGGCTTGCAAGACAGCAGACGTGCAGTGAGTGGTTATGCATAGAGTGGTCAATCAGCTGCCATCCAGATAGAGGTGAGCGATGTTGGTCACCATTCTATGCTTGTAACTGCTGAGTGCTTCCAGGTCAAGTGACAAAGTGCTAATGAGAACAGAGCAGCATGAGAGGAAGGAAGTTTCTGCTTGCTCACTGATACACAGAGCTTTGACCCAGGTTCTGTCCCTGCCTCCACTGCTTGTTCCATCAGAGACCTGATGAAAAGACTCAGTGATGCAGAAAGTGTCTCTGATTTGAACCTGGAAGGCTATATCTACAAACCCCCTGGGGCCCTTTTCAGATATCCATGTACTACCAAGGAATCAACAAACCCTGTCTATAACCCTTAGGTGCTTCATTGTCCTGGTACCTTGGCCTATGGAAGTCCCTATTCTGCTAAGCAGCTGTTCAACACTCAGACATTGTGAGACTAAGTTTTTGTGAATGCCAGCTACAGTAACTCTATTCTGCTCCCTTCACCTCATCTGGGGAGGGGTGAATTCATGGTTTCTTACACACACACACAAAAGGATAAAACCGTCTCTGTTGGCCACCCTGGCGTTGTTCAACTTCCATGTTCCCAAAGGAGCTTAAGCTCAGCAAAGAAAGCCAGAAGACAACTGCAAGGCTTTTGGCCAGTAAAATCGTTCCAAATCATTGTGTGCCTAGATTTGAAGAGCTTTTAAATCCAGGAAGACTCATAAAATGCAATTTGGCCTTTGCACAATTTCAATAATGAGCCATAAAACTAACACCCTGGACCAATTTTAGTCTCTGTTCATATAAATTTACCCATGCACCAGTAACTCTAAAGTAACTCCATGAAAGTCAGTCAAGTAGTGAAGCTTCCACGCTGAAATTATTAAAGAAAGCGAACTTCTGTCATGCCAGACTGCAAATGAATCTTAGGGGACCAGTTTCAATCCTGGAAGAAGAAAGTTCCCAGTTATGCAGAGTAGCTCGTATCTCAAGAGCCTGTTTTTAATCATAACCTATACAACCCAGTCACACAGCTCATGCTTTACTGCTTGGACAGTAGTTGCCAACTGGATGGAAAACTGACTTGGTATTTTCCAGTTGATGAGAAAGCTTTCTGAAGGATATTTGCCTGAGAAGCACAACAGCTTAGCATGAGCCTTCCTAGAAATGAAACCTAGAAATCACTGCTTCCATTAAATGTGCTCAGTTAATACTTTGCTGAACCCTCACAAACCCTGCATCAGGACTGCTTTAGACATAGGCAGGAAAAGTAATTGCTAAGAGTAGCATTTTCTGGAATGGCAAAAGAACCCTGTTGCCTTCTGGCTTTGGCTCCACTTCTTGCCTCATCAGCTTGTACCAGCCACCACATCAACCACCCACCTTCTGTGAGGTGAAGGCAAAGCACTCTGGTGGGCTCCTGTTGGTGTAGGATATGGCATGTGCCAGCATGTCCTGCAACACATTGCTATTTATTTTTCAGCCTTGATGTGGCAAGACAGAGTTTTGTCTGCATCACTGAGAAGCTTTGAGTTAGCTCAGCCTGGCACCATTTATGGAGTCCCTTTGGCATAGCTGATTGCACAAGCAGGTCCAGATACTCCTGAAATGGAATTTCTTTGGGAAAAAAACCCCACCCAACTATTTTAATTTGAATCTTAAAAGAGACAGAAAATAAAGATAGACTACTGTCATTCCCCCTTATGGTTTAATTCTTATGGGGTGAGGAGGTAGCTGCGTTCAAACCACAATGAACTCATTTCAGGCCATGCTTCAATGTAAGATAACATACAGTGTATTTAATTGGTACCAACTGAATCAGGGCCTTGGAAACAGGGGTTAGCTTAAGGTTAGAGCATGGAAGCGAAAGATCTCCTTTTTCAACTGCAATATTGTCTCTTGGGTGCTGATGGCAGAGAAAGAAAGTGTGACATTTCAGAACAGTGGAGCCAGAAAACATCATCTGTTTCTCTCCTGTTGTGCTGCTGTAGCTCATGCGGCAATACAAAGAACAAGTGGCTGATTTCTCCATAGCAGCTTGACAACTCTGTCAAAGGGGATTTGCATACCCATGCATACCTATGTGAGTGATGAAGAGACAAAGTAATTTATTTCCCATGGACTTCCCTAGAAGATCAAGAGTTGGACCTGTTTTCCCATTCTGAACACAGAATGAGCACAGTCCAGTGAAGAGGATATATGCTCTAACACTGAACCTCTTAAAAATCTTCTATGACTGTGTAACATGAAGCAGATAACTTATTCTTGTAAGGCTGCAGGTTGGTCAGGTAAGCTTAGATATTGCACTTAAATAAGTAGTGCTCCTAGTCTAAGTCTCCAGGTGTTCCCAAGGCTGAAGAACAGAAGATTTTCTGCTTCATTAAAGGAATGTCTGTTCAGCTTGAATCTAGTCCTTGAAAGTGAACAGAACTTTGAGCCTGAATAAATAAAATAAATTTGGTGTTTTGTTCATTCTTCAGCTATGGCCCTGGTTTGTGAAATACTTAGTTGTTCAAAGAATGAAATACTGAGTCACCAAAAGTGAGAGCTGTAACACCAAGGGAGACCGAAGCCATCAGAAGTTCCCTCTGTTGCAGGTGAGAAGGTAGGAGAAAAGCAGCTTTCCTCAGCTTTGTCTTTTTATAGCCCAAACAAGTAAAGACTGACAGATTCTACTGGCTCTCTGACTGGGCTTGAGGTGCTTGGGTGTGATGACAACAAATGCTAGTCATGATCACACTGTTATTTGTCCTGTAGATACAACTGGGTTTTGTACTTGCATAATGAGTGTCTCAACAGGGAAAGTGTGAGCATTTTGCAGAGACGCAGAAGGAAAGAGGGTAAAGATCTCTCCTTGTCTTGCCTGGTTCTGCCTAGTCACAATCCCAGCAATCACAGGATACAGGAATTGTTCCTCAACCACTCTCCCAAGGAAATAGGACAGAAAGAAGGAAAGAAACGGAGCTCTGAGTTTGAGAGAGCAGGCTGCAGCTCTGCCAACAGCCTTGCAATTCACTTGCTCTCCTGTATTTTGTGTTGCCCTAGGAGGTGTTTCCTGACAGCATAGTGCTAGCCAAGAGCAGTGAAATTCCACACTCATTTCAACCGAGGGTAAAAAGCGTTTCAGTCCAAACCAAAGTACTGCTGGGTTTTCTGTTAAAAACACCCTAAAACGCCTGTGAGTTATGCCCAATAAGTTTAATAATTGATGAAACCTTAGCAAGTGACAACTACAAAACACAAAGCAGACACAAAAATGGTGGCATAGAAGAGGGAAGGAATAGTGTCTGTGATCAAAAATGAAAGAAAAATACACTTAACAGAGGATACGGGTTCGGATATAACACACACTGTCACATACAACACCGCATTAGTAACAGCACACACAGATACTCATTGTACTGGGGATTTTCACAGTGCTCCGCTTCATCCCAGGTGACAAGTAAATTGATGTTTTCACTCTCTTACATAAATTCTTGTGCACACAACATCATCAGCACCAAAGGTCTGGAAAAGAAACAGAAATAAATCAGAAGAGATGGAACCAGCAAATACTTAACACCATCTTTTAATGTTATTTTTACTGTAGTAGCTAATTCTACAGCAGAAATACATTTTTCTATGTTTTTTGACAGAAGAGAGTAAAGAAAGGAGACATTTTGGAAGAGGAATGTGATGTAAGTGACCTTTTTTTCCAAGGCATGATGAATATTGTCAGAATGACAAATGATGCAGAAAATTCTTTTTCTATAGTTTCTTGGCATGCATATGAATAAACACAAGACAAGAAAGAGAATTTGGAATGTACTGTTGTTATATTTAGAAACAGTTGAAGCACTTTGAACTGGAAATGCTGAGGGTGGAATTCAGATGGCACGTTCAAAAGGGTTTTTTTGGTGTTTACAGGTATAAATCAGAGTATGAAGTCCATGGAGCAATGCTGAAGATGAGGCGAATGGACGCCTATAGCCTGTAAACATAATGCTGATGCAAGACATTGATACATTGTGCTAAGACACCAAAACCCTCTCTCCCAAGCCATGAAGTGGGCAGTGTCAATCACAACCTTCCTTCAGGATACTGTGATCTTAACTAGCAAATGTGATTACTATGTTAGGGTTTGAAATGAGGGCACATAACAGAGAAAAATGTAGTGGAGATCGAACTCATTTCACATGACTAAATACCTATGAGATCTCACAAATGCTTGATGACTACTCATCTGAAAGTCACTAACTTACTACAGGCTATGTCTCATCATCTCAATTCTACTAGATTCAGTACCTCAGAGTACCTTGGTTTTCCAGATACTTTGACTTAGTGTTACAGACATGAGACCCTTGATGTAATATGCATCTGAAAGCCTCCATTTTGAAAATCCCTCTTTAGTTCTGCAACTAAAAGACAATTCTACCACAGCAGTATTACAGTACAGATAATCAGGACATTTAGGCAGCACAGTGATTGTGGTAGTTTTTTGAGAAAGCCACCTAAACTCCAAAGTGTTTGAATGTAACTTCAGGTCTGGCAAGCTAAAATCTAAGCAAGCAATTAAACATGAAAGAAATAATGAGTGCAAGTGAGGAAACACTAACTTTAAAAAAACCCTTCATGTTCACCTACACTGACAGACAGTTTTGAGCTCACGACTAACAAGTTGTGAGGTAGGACATTTGGCTGCAGTAATTGCCACAGTCTCACTGAAAAGGATAATTAAGACCTATCTCAGTGTGTGACAAAAATTCAGCTGGACTTTATTTGCTTTCTATGCCTGTTTTGATAAATATTTCTTTGAAAGGACTCTGATTTACATTTTGTTCACTTTATTGAGGAGAAAAGTCTGTTAGTAATAGGCTTTATTTTTATGCATATAAAGAGCTTATCCCATCAATCTTTATCTACATTTTTAGCTTATACATGAAAATGTCTAAAAACAAACATTAAAGGATGCACACAGTTCTCTATTGCCCACAGCACCAGCTGCAAATACCCTTACTGTGGCTTCCTTCAACATTTCCAAAATTATAGACAAGGGAGAAATTATTTTGGCAAGAACTTTGCCAGAGAAAGCGAGTCTAAGTCAAGATCATCCAAAGCTTAAGGCTATCTGTGGAGACTGGAAGGTTGCTGGGATTGTTTTTCTGTGGTACATTCAAGCACTGCTGGGTCCCTCACTGCTATTTCAACACAAATCACAAATAATAGCAAAATGGTCTGTGTGGTGCTCTTCAAGAGCTGTCACAGCCCGTCTGACAGCTCAAGCTGCACCACTGTGCAACCATATCTTCTGATGTGAGTGGGTGCCACATCAGCCAGTTCTACGTAAAAAGGCTGCTGCAGCAGTTTGCCAAAGCTATTGCAATCTCTCAAGTAAATTCATGTTTATTCTTTGGGAGAAATCAAGAGACAAATTCCTTCCTCTAAACCTGTGCTACAGCAGTTACTTTCACAACGGTTCAGCTGTTGTTTTGAGGGGGAACACTGCAGTGAAGAGTAGATTGAAATAGATGTGATCCATATTGCAGGTCTGTCCTAGGGTGCCACTGTGGGTCTGTCTCTGAAATTCTAGTGTCTAGTTCTGGGACTGTGCTCCTGGGCACAACTTGCTCCAAAGACATCAGTGCAGTCTGATTGGCAATGTCCTCGCAAGATTCACAGGAGGGAGTGTGAAAATAAAGATTTGTACAGGAAGAAAAAAAATAAATATTTACTTTCTGGGAAAGCTCAGTAGTATGGGTGCATCCAGAATGTGTGGCAGAGGCAGTAAGTCCACTGTATGTACACAGATTGACTGTTGTGCACTCAGAATCACAATTTGACACGCTTGTGACAAAGCACAATAGCTGTTCATTTTGTACTTCCAACATCCAGGTCCAGCTGAACTTCTGGACTCGTGAAAATCTCAGGCAAACCACTGCATTCAAATTGCTCTGCCAGGACAAAAATTAAGTGCAGAAAACATGGGCATTCTAAAGGAACACAAGGATTGTCATTCTCTGCAACACAACAGTGGAAAAACCACTATAATTTAACACAGTGTCTTTAAATCTGGATCATAAAGAGATAAAATTCATACAAAGCCCAATTACAGTTCCTCTAGAGTACCATGAAGCCATTGGTCACTTCTCAAATATCCTTTCCTTGAAGATCCATCATAGTTTATATGGCCTCTGATCCTTTTCAGAACTAAGCTGCATTTTTTAGCACTTAGATTTTATACCTTATACACATTCAGATGATTAGCGATCTAATTCCATATGGAAGCACATAAATACATGGCTTTGATTGTCCCAGTTATGTACCTAGTTTAAATGTGGACTTATGTAAAAGATGTTTCCTTATCTTATTGTAATTTACTAGCAGTGTTGATAAAACTCTGCTAAATGTTGCTAAACAAAGCAAAGAGAAAAGTGTTCAAACTTGCTGCATTCCTTTTCTTGTGGCTACTCACAGAAATGTCTAATGTACAGCTGGGCCCAAGCTCGGGGGAAGATCCAAATCAAAAGGCTGTTACTGTCTTTACAATTACACCCTTGTATTCAGGGGTAGGATGATGCAGTTTAGTGTCTATAGTTCCAGCTCTAGATTGGGAAGAAGTCATAGTTCCTGTAAGAACAGGTAGACTTTAAACACTTCCATGACCCAAAGAAGTAGAACTTCGTAATGAAAGAGAGTGAGCAATCCTGGCAATTTGGTGGTGAAGTTTCACGAGAGCAACTAATAAAAGTGCAACACTACCAAACACTACCAAAATTCAATTAAAATCTAATGAGAAGATATAGGATTTTAAAACACCACCTCTCATCAGCTTGCAAAGGTCCCACTTATAAAATGCTGCAAGGCAAGGATTCTACCTAAAGCTAAAAATAGCATTTTAAATATGGAACGACTACAAATTACAGAATTGTTTTCTTCACTTAGCTTGCCATAATCTGTAGCTAAGAGTCCAAAAGCACACTGCCAACATAGCCCTGCACAGAGGGGTAATCCAATAAATTGGCTTCTCTCAGCTCACTCAGAATCTGATGACCACTGAGATCATTAGAGATTAAAAGAGAATTACAGGGCAGTAATATATTACTGCATGAGTTAATGTGCTTTATGAAGGCCTTCTTTGTAAACATTTGCTGAGGAGACTTTGTAATAAGTGGAGCACACAGTATAATTAAGAAGACTGTCACTGAAACAATCACCTTGGAAAGATCATTTCTGCCAGTGTATGCAGAAATCCCCAGTTATCTGTTCGTGACTGACCAACATGCAGAAGTAGCTTGCAAAAGGAAGACACAATAGGTCAACAAATGGAGAAGAGCAGATATTACTTAAATAAATCCTTGGAAAAGTGCACACTTCCATGCTATTCAGAATAAAGATACAAATTTTCAAAATAAAGGCATATTGCACATTTCCCTTCTCTCCCTGACTCCCATAACGTTTATGAAAGAGGTTGATCATTACAGGGCTGTAGCCACAGAAAGCACAGCCTCCACTTTCAAGTTTGGATATTAATAGCAAACCACCAATATAAAATGTCACTTTCTGCAGGATATCCATTGACAGGACGATGCAAAATCAGGTCATTTATCAATGTACTTAAATGTTGGCATTCGTGTTTGAGAGCTGTTACACTGTACAGTTTTCTCAGAGTCATGTAACAAGTGAATAACAAAGGTAAGAACACTAGACAGTGGTATCTTCCAGTAGTAGTCCTGAAAGCCAGTACATAGCAAATCTCTAAGTTCCAACTGATATTGTAAGAGGCTATATGCAGAATTACGTGTACCTAAGATGCAAATGGCTTTGGCTTCATTTTCTGCTTATATGTTTGTGATGTGACCCAGACCAGGCTGTACAAGTGATGAGGGCTGCAGATCCCTAAGCCTTCTTATAAATCTGCTTGTCACAAACAGCAAATTAAAGCATTAAGTCCTTATAGATACATTATAAACATATATATATATATACACATACACACATATTATTACAAGCTTCTGAGCTTTTATGATCAGGGATTGAATCTATGCTTTTTCTTCCCTTTTGTACTCTATAATATTTTTGCTCTTGCTACGTGTAAGATATATATACATTATTACAGGCTTCTAACTTTTATCAAGGCTGCTTTAACAAGGTCAGCAGCAAAAGCCCTCACTGAATTCAGTATAAGCAGATCCTCCTTTTGATGCTTGGTTTTATTAAAGATCATTCTCCAAAAATTAGAAAAGTGAAACAGTTGAGTAGTTTAACATTGTTCAATACATGGCTTAGGCACACCAAAAAACTCAGCAGTCAGCTGCAAAGTATCTTTTCAAATCTGCATTGATCCTTCTTACCTACTAAGTGTAATTTTAGGAGCTAGCAATATCATTTAAAAAAATGTTCACTCACTCATCTAGGCTCCACAGTTCACCAGTTTTAATCAACTACAGCATGATTTTTCTGGGGAGGGAATGCAGAATAGAAACCATGCTTGAAACCTCCCTAATGTTCTGATCCTTGACCCTTGCCATAATTGATTCTGAGAACCTCTGTGTGATACATGAAGTGTGTAAAATGTGGCCTGACGCTGTTTTTAAAGCCCCTCTTCAGTAATCACCCATTTAAAAATGTTTATGTGTTACAGTTTAAACTAAAATCTATAGAGGCTTGAGTAGCCATGAAAGCAGCAATGCAGATAAAGTTTGAATTTAAATGTTTCTCGTGAATAGCTGACATTTGGAAGCACCATCCTTTAACTTTGTAAAGAGCAGACCTTTTGTTCTTCAGACTTACAAAAGTGATTGATAGCTCATTAATGTCTCCGACAAAAACACACAGCAACAGCAAAAACATTACAGAGTACAAAGGGGAAGAAAAAGCACAGATTTAATCCCTGATCCTAATTTTCTGACAAGTAAAGGAAATATGTATTTTTTGTGTTATACTCTGATCTTGGATTGCTCAAGTGCTAATCCAAGTATAGTTTATGAATTTGTAAATACAGATATTCTGACTCTCTCTCTGTCTTATAAGTACAATAAAGTAGAGTCTAAAGATATAATAAAAAAATATGTGGACTTTGATGGGGATCTATCCTTTTCACCCTCCCTTGCTTGCATATTCCATATAACTTTTTAATCTACATCATTAGTACTTCTAAAAATGCAGCACTAAAATCCCAGCAAATGCATCAGATGGGATTAGAATAAACAGCACTGGTGAAAGTAGTTGTGATGTTCTAATACATTCACAGCACCTTCTTTATAAAGCTGAGCTTGATCTTTCCTCCCTTACTCACCTGAAAGGACTCTTTTTCTCACAGGACTGTAGACTTACATTTGGCATTTATTAGTCAAATATTATTTATGCTACTAATCAAAGTAATCTCGTTTTCCATGCTGCAAGGAGCTAAGAAGTAAAGGTAAACTTAAATGGCATCTGAAGGTAAAGAAAACTTTTGCTAACTAAATAGTTTGTTCCCAGCACCTGTGTACCAGGGGACATGATCTGACATGGAAGACCATCACATTGTTTCAAGGTAGTATCTTTGAAGAACATAAGGAATACTTCTGCCAGGGTGCAGGAAAGATTGATAATCATACAGTAATATGGTTTCTATTTTAGCTCTGTGGTAGTCATGACAATTCAACACTTATTCTTTTTTTTTGTTATATGTGATAACAAAAGCATTTTATTTAACATGCTGTGTTGGGGAGAAAAATATGTCTTTTCACTAGAAAAATGTCATAATCAAATGGACCCCTTAGCAATGCAGCATATTAGAACAAAATTACGTGACA
This sequence comes from Colius striatus, assembly GCF_028858725.1. Lineage (NCBI taxonomy): Eukaryota > Metazoa > Chordata > Aves > Coliiformes > Coliidae > Colius > Colius striatus. The sequence continues at coordinate 28,545,178 of NC_084765.1, read as the reverse complement.
AAACTCCAACATTTATGCAGCCAGTATTAGCAGAGTAAAACTCATTCCTCACCCCCTGCCTGTTGCCCCAAGCCTTTTTTCCATTCGTGCCTTAGTCTAACACAGTTTAGATTCCTCCATGCAACTTTTTCCAAATTAGGTATAAGTTTTCTTCATTTCTTCTGCGACTGCATGTAATAGCTAAGAAGGAAACTCAAGACTTTTTGTAAAAATTATTTGGGCAGTGAAACAGGAGTAGAAACTCAGAATATGCATCAGCGTTACAGATTTCCTAAACCACCCCAGAAAAGACAGCCTCCCAGCTGCAGATATCCAGAAAGTCACAAGAATGTGGTTTCTTTCTGCTTATTTAAGGGTCTCTGCCAGAATGGAAATTGGGAAAGCTTACCAAAGCACACCAGAAAGTGTAAAGGAATATAAAATATTTCTTAGGTTAAGTAGGGAGGTTTGAGAAGTGTTAAGATGGGAATTGTTAGAGGTTTGAAGTTATATGGGCAGCAAAAGTGAATGAGAATGTATTTCAGGACCTAAAGGACTCTAACAAACCTGTGAGGGTGGAAAAAGAAAGAATGGAGAAGACAAAGAAAGATCTTCTTCACACTGTGACCTTAGTTTTGAAGAAGATGTAAGTGGAGGTTTGCAGACTCAGATCCAAGCATAAAATAATCTAAGTTTAAACTTTCTTCACTAGAGTGATGAAGACTCAAACACAATTGAGAGATAAGAGATCAAAAGGGTCCTCTCACTAAGAGTTCCTATTCCTATTTTCTTCCCTATTATAGTTGAGGAACATACCTCAGCCAATCCCTTCAGGTAGTTTATATTTCAAAGCCCAAATAATGGTCTGGAGGGAACACTCTGGAGTTATAAAATTGATGGCCTCTGATAAGAAAATGCAGCTTTCTGTTACCCTCTTCTGTCTTCTTCCAAACAATAGAATGCTTTTGCTGCCTCCCAGAATGGTTCATTTTGGCCATCTTAACTTCTCCAAAGGACCAGATACCTCACCACCATTACTCCCAGAAACATCTCATTCATGAGTTTTAGGTGTCAGATATTTTACATACATACATACATAAAAGATGTGTACATTCATTCCAATTAAATGTCATAGGGAGCTTGAAAATATTTGTCCTGAAGTAATGTTCTAACCAAGTAATGTTCTAATATTTAATAAGGCAAAAGAAGCCATTATGTTCCAGAAAAAAAGGTAGGAGAACAAAACCACAGATCATATTAAACAGTAAAAGACAGAGAGAACGATCTGGATCTCGTGGAAGCAAACACTATGTTTTCATGATGAGCACAGTAAAACCATATGTTGCAACCAAAGAACATAGTCCCACCTTACAGGAGAGTGGAAGGGGAGCAGTCTGGGGAATCAGAAACCAGAAAAAATTATTTGGGATCATGATCAGCTACGCATGAGTTCCCAAGGAAGTTAACAAAGTCTTTGCCTGCAATTTGGAATCATTGCAAACATGAACAGGGAGATAAAGTCACCACTACATCAGGTGGTAGTATGGTTGCTAGGAAAACTGTATGTGCAGTTCTGGTGTTCATAGTTTAGAAAGGAAATAGATAAATTGGAGCAGGTTATAGAAGCAATGAAAGAATGATTCAAGGTAAGCTTGCTTTATATTGAAGGACTTAAGCTCTGTTAATGGTTTAGCTTAAGAATAAGATGGTTCTTCTAAGAAATGGCCTAATCAGTGCTATTAAGAGAAGCATTTGCAATAATAAACTTTAGGTACTTTGAGTTCTTTTACACACAGTAAGTAATGACTGGAAGTGATTATGAACGATTTCATAATGATTATGAATGATTATGATTATGAATCTAAACATAAACAGATAAGAAAAATTTTAATGACAAGGAAATTAACGGCAGCAGAACAATTAGTGAAAGTTGTGACTGAGTTCCTATAACTGGAAATATTTTAATGAGAGGGATGATTTTCTAATTGCTATCCTAATTTGAAAAATAAAAATTCAGAAAAGCCTAACAGACTGTATTACACAAGAAAAAAGTTGGGTGGCTTTATAACCTTTGAATTGTTTTTTTCTTAATCAACCTGATTCTTGTTTCCCAGCAGGGTAAGTTCACATTGCTGATTGCAGGAGGCAATTGTATTATGACTGGTTTTCTTGCTTTGCTTAGAGCAGTCCACTTAATTTAACAGCTGCCCCACTACGTGTTGCTTAAACCGTAAACTACAGCGATATATTGTTAGAAAGATGGAAAAATATATAAAGATGTGAAGCAAACATCAAAGTACTTTGCCTTCTAAAGTTTCTTGATAACATAAAGAGTTCCAGCGGTTGAGTCAAAAGAAACTATCTAGAATCAGAGTATTCATTCAACAGAAACACTGTTAACTCACTTCCTCATAAGGGGTGGGTGAACGGTTCTAAGATGTCTGGAATAATATTAACACCTTAAGAGCTTTTTGTTTATACTTGGTTAGGTTAGAGTTGTGGTTTTGTTTAAGATGCAATCTTAAAAATAGAGCTCCAACTGCTTTAGGGAAACACTGGGGAGCTTGTTTGTCTTTTAAAGTGCAGAGGTTCAGTTAGTGTGGTAGTTTGAAACAAAACCTCCCCGCTTTGATGTTTTCTTACACGTCACTCCAGCAGCCTGTCTTTCATGCCCAAACTGATGAGGCGTAACAGTCTAATCAACTATCTATCCATAATTCACTAGTAAAGAACATGTGCAATAAAATGATTCTGAACTCAAGCTGAACTGTGCTACTTGTAACCTCAGAGAAACTGTGTCTTTATCCAATTTTGGATATTGTAGAGGAACTACAAGGGAAAGACGCAATGAAAAGAACTCAGCTTTAACAGAAATACATACCATATAAATAAATAAGCTGCACATGATTCATGGCATAGGTGATGAGGCAGTTGCAGAGGTGCAGCTCAGAATGTCTATAGTAACCATCCTGCCCTATGAAGGGCACACAGGAGTGAGGGGATGTTGGCTGACAGCAAATGTGCCAATCAGGGTATTTATGAGAAGCTCGTGAAGGCTATTCTGAACCAGATTCAGAGATGATCAAGGAATTAGGGAAGGTGGCACAGATGGGGAGGAACTGCACATTCTTCCTAAACAAAATGAGATTATAGCATGCTAACAATATGCCACATCTTTCCTGCTATCCACCATATGATTGCGGAAAAACAGCAACATTATGCACATGCCTAAAAAAGACAGTTCTCTGGAATAAGGTCAAATGCCTTGATTGTACTTTCACCAGATAAAACCAGCAACAAATCAAGCAAATTGTTTGGTGGTGGTGTGAATTTAAGGAGCAGAGGTGGCCCCCTTTTGATTATTCTACCAGTGGAAGTACGGCAAAAGTTAGAGCAATCAAATGTGAGAACCTGCAGATATCTGCATTTGTTCTTAAAAAAAAAAAAAGATTGAAAGGAAAAAAGTTATACATGAATTGTACAGTAGAAGATTGTGGAAATGGTAGTTTTCCAGATGGAAAGTAAGATGAAGTAAGGAAAGATAGTAAGTCATGCTATATGGTAACAAAAAACCGATAATATGGTGCATCTATTGAGTGGGTTCAAGTTTCTTACCAAAATCAGCTCATCATTAGCTAATTCTCGAGTCCAGTATGTTTTGGGGCCATCTCCTTCAATAAGAGTTTGCTTGCAAGAGATCTTGTTTTCATTCTCCCAGGTGGCCAAACTCTGCAGGCAAGAAAACCAGTAGGAATAACATTAATTAAATTTCCCAGCAGCATGAGGCAGAGTGACAACAATGAGCAGTAGTGAGAATAATTGCTGCAGTAAAGAAGCAGACAGATAAACGCAAAGGGAAAAGGATATCAGTGGAAAGTGGTGAAATAAAAATCAAGGTGTGAAGGGATGTTTTGAAAATAGGGATATATTAATAACAAGGTAATTGTAAATGTGTCTTTTCAATGAATCTACATTTGCTTACAAATTAAAAAGCCTCCTGGTTTTCATAAAATGCTTGATGTGTAAAAGTATAATTTAAAGACGTGTGATAATGTAGTATTCCCAAGCATCTTTGTACACATGCAGTTTGACCTGACACATTATTTATCACTACAGAGCCTCCTTTGCCTAAAAGCATAAACAATCTTATGTATCATGTTGTGGTCCTAAATAATATGGTATTTGTCACTTATGACCTTTCATGCTACGTGGCACTGTGCCAAGTTAACTGTGTGTTAAACACTTATTGTGCTAACAAACTAGATTAAATCACAACTAAACTCAAGATACTTTGTCAGGATTCAAGTGTTTGCAATATTACTTTTTTAAAGCTGTGGGTCTGGAGATTGAAAAACCCTTATGCATTTTCAAAGCATTTCAATAATGACTAGGAAACCACTGAAAAACTTTTAAAAAAAACAAACCATAGGATTTTGTTTAGCTTTCACAAACAGGCAAATCCTGGCTGTTGCCTTTAGTTCTAGCACTGAACTACTATTCCATAGTGTAATGGAACAGCTGTGCAGGATACCCTGTAATGAATGTGCAAGTAATCGCTTTATAACTAGCACATGGGAGACATTCATTAGTCTGTGATCATATACATATACATATATGTGTGTGCATATATATACATAAATTCAAGTTAACATTTCTCAGACTGTCCAAGGGGAAAAATATTTACTTTGATTTAAAATTATCTGTTTATAAAGATTTTTTTCAAAACAATATTTTTAAGCCAACAAGCCATCTCAAATGGCAGTTACAGAAGCTGTGCCTTGCAGTACAACTACCTATGACTCGCTCTTTGTCTCTGTGAACAATGGATCAAGTTAGTTGGCGGAACAAAACCCTCCACCTCATAAAGTATATAAAAATCTATCACCAGTCAGTAATTTTGCCAGATATTGCAAATTACATTCTGAAATACTACTTTATTATCTGTCAGTTTCTGCTCTGTGGCCACATCTTGATCTATACACACAGCAGTACAACTTATTCCTGAGAGTGGACTATAAATAATTTCCAACACATGGAAAAAATTTACTGCTTCACAAAACACATTTCTTTCACATTTTTCCAACTTTCATAGCTTACAGCCGTAATTATTGTTTTTCCATCTGCAGCAATAAATCCTTGTCTAGAAGGTGGGTCACATTTATTGTACATGCATTATGCATGAAGACACTAAAATATTACTTTTGCCAAACAAGATGAATTGGCAAAGCCAGCAACATTTCCTGAACAAACTGCTAAATACACAGTAACTCTTCCTAGAAATCAAGTGGATGTTCTAAAAGTTCACTGACTCTTAGAATCTGCCTCTCTTTTTTATAAATTTAATTTCATAGCAATTGCACCCGAGACAGAAAGTTCTGAGTTTTTAGTGGTGCACATGGCCTCAGAAGCTGGCTCAAGAATATGTACTTCTAAGTGTGAGAGTAAAGTGCCTGAGGAAAGGATAACATGCTTTTGATAACTTTTCAAAAGACAGCTATGATCACAGCCCAGTTCTCCAATATCTTAGATCCCATGTATCCACCAGGGAGAAAGCAGTCAGATGCCGCCAACGTAAGCCTCCCTCCATAGAAATTATTACAAATGGAGAAGATCAGGGGCTCACACACAGAATCAAGCCCCAAATACCCCACTAAACGCCCTCTAGTGCACTTCTGCACAAGGAGATGGTGTAATTATGGCTGGTATAACACTAGCTGAAATTCTGTCTTACACTGTTGAAAACTTATCTGATCAGCCAACTGAGACATGCATTTGAAAGGGAAAGAAAGAGGATTTCATCCCAAAATACTAATATTCTGCAGTCCTGCTTGTGAACTCTGATGATTCAGTTTAGGACAAAAGGTGTGCCGGATTTGAGCACTAAATCCTGACTCCTGACATCTCTCTTGCTCCCCCCCATTCCCACCATGTTCCCATCTAGGACAAAGGCTGGGGAGAACTTTCACTGCAGCTGAGATCTCCAGGGGAGAGAAAAGTAAAAAGTGCTGGACAAAAGCTTGCCAGCCAAGGAGACAGCAAGCAGATACTCTAGCTCTGCCTTTGGGACCTGACACGCTCTGTTGTCTTCAGATTTCAGTTTTACCCCGCAAAAGGCAGAATATTGGACAAGGGACAAGAGTAGCAGCAGCCACCAAGAACCCCCAAAGAGTGTTTCTGGAAAAAGGGTCTGGGGACATAGGCAGCAGATGTGTTTGCCCCATCTACAAAGAAATTGGTAACAATGCATGCACACACACACTCTCCCCTCACAGCTCGCCTCCTACCCTGCACTTTCGTCCATCCACTGTCTCCTCCTCAAAGCTCTCCCCGATTTTGAAGTTGATTTCAGTGGTGCGGACTGTGGTGGAAGTTTTGATGTAGAACTGGTCTCCATCCTGGCGGATCTCCACGTGGGGCTTGGAGGCAGCAGCCACCGCCACCTTCCTGAGCATGGCATTGACACCTGGGTGAAGTGGAAAAGAAGCAGAGCTTGAAGTCGGCACCCATATCCTAGGCTGAGCTCGTCACGCAGATATGGGGTGCCGAGAAGCCGGCGGCGACCGCAGCAGGAGCGCGGCCCCGGGCCACCGCGCCTAACCCTGCGGAGAAGCCGCGGCAGGAGCTCTGCACCCAGGCCAAGAGCGGGCTCTCGCAAGGAACCCCGTGGCGGAACGCGGCAGGAGCCGCCGGGCCAGCGGCAGCCGAGATCGCCGCCGTAGGACCACGGGCGCTCGCAGGTGAGGCTCTGCCCGCGCCCTTCCCGCCACGGCCGCTCCCCGGGCAGGGCTCCCAGCCTTCCCCCGCGCCGGCGGGAGGCTCTGCTGCCCGCGGCCGCCGCACGGAGCTCTCCCGGGTGCCTGGCCCTGGACGCACCGGGCTCGCCAGCGCGGCTCTGGCTGCAGTCTCCCGCATTCCCCTCCCGCGGGACACAGCCCAGGGTTGCCCGCTGCCCGGCGCCGGGCTCTCCCGCGCCTCACCCAGCGCCTTGAGGAGCTCGTCGAAATTCTCGCTGCTCCTCATCTTCCAAGTGCCGGCGAAGTTAGGCATGGTGGGGCGGGCGCTGCGGACGGCGGCGGGGACGCGGCGCTGCTGCTGCTCTCTCTCCTGCTCAGGCACCTTCTGAGCGAGGCGGACCGCGGCGGCGGCGGCGGCTGCGAGAGCGGGTCACACCCACCCGCCGCCCACCCTTTCCCCCGGGGCCGGCAGCACACCGCCCGGCAGCCGCCCCCCTCCCTGCCACCGCCCGTCCATCCATCCGTCCCTCCAGCCATCCCTCCATCCATCACTCACTGCCCGCATGCCTTGCAGCCTGCTAGCTACCTCCTGGGGTTTCCCAGGAAAAGAAGAGCCTGATTGTCACCTGTCCCACAGCTGGGGTGGAGACTGAGAAAGAACAGTGCCTATGGCATCACCAGCTTTTATGGAAGAGCACATCGAGCTATTTGACTTTTATTTAAATGAATATCTCTGCACTAAAGGTTTGAGTGCTACTCTGTGCTTTTCAGACTTTCTGTGATCATTTCTGTTGTCTTTGTGTTGAAATCCCTCAGTTTCAGGTCAAAGGTGATAACGTTCCTTATTGCAGCTGATTTGTACACGATTAAGATTAACAGAATTTGGTGGGTTAACGAATATGGCATTTTTCTGCTGCTGTTGTGCATCAGGAAATACTCAAGACATTCAGAGTTCTGTGAGTTCCCACTCATAACAGAGCCAGATGTATTTTAATTATAGGAAAACCCTTGCTGAGCTAGCTTCATGGTACGTTCACAACCATTCTTCACTTGTTAGACTCACTCTGTAAAATGAACAAGTTGGTTACTTGAGGTATGTGTAAAACATGTTCACTCCTGGAAAATGTATAGCTCTGGGAGTTACTTTAGCCATATGTTAGGCAGGATTCTCCAGTTCCTGTATGCTGAAATTTGCTCTCATTTCTTACCCCAAGAAGAATTTTATGTAAGAACCATAGAGCAGAACCAAATACTTATCTGTTGAGAGTCACTCTTTTTCTAGTGAGTTTTTTTTGTCCTCTCTTATCAGGAGGACACTCTGGAGACATAAAATAGTTCTTTAACTGAAATATTTGGATGGAAAATGTGGGTTTTTCCAGGAAATTAAAATTTCAGTGAGAAATATGTTTTCAATAACAGGATTTCTCTAAAAAAACCCAAACCCAACAACAACATAACACAACATGAAACAATTCTGGTTTTAGTAAATGACAAAAGAATTTATCCCCATCTGTTTCAAGATTCCCAATCACCTAAAGAATCCTCAAAAACAAAAGCAAAAAAACCAAAAACCAACAAAATGTGGGAAAAAAACCACAAACCCACAAAACATTACCTTGTTGCAGATAGTTTCAAGTCTTACAAATAAAAACCTGCAGGCCTAGCAAACCCATACCAAGTCTGTGTTCTGCTCCGAAACAGTGAAGGAAAAAAACATGCTCAGCCCCTTACTTCCAACTTCCCAAGTGCACAACTGAAAACATACTACCACAGTCCAGACTTGTTTCCTGCAGAGTGCATCTACATGGAGGCCAGTTAAAGTGATATGGTTCACTTTTTGCAGGACAAAGTCCTGAGATACCTGTGACAGTATGGGTTAGCATAAACTAGATAGGATTCATCTATCTCTTGCACTCTTGCATCCTAGAGTGCTGAGGGAGCTCACTTGATGTGGTCACTAAGTCGCTCTCCATCATTTTTTAACAACCATGGTGGATACGCAAGATGCCTGAGGACTGGAGAAAGGCCAATGTCATGCCAGTCTTCAAAAAGGGTAGGAAGGATGACCTGGGAAACTACAGGCCAGTCAGCCTCACCTCCATCCCTGGAAAGGTGATAGAACAACTCATCCTGAATGTCATCACTAAACACGTGAAGGAAAAGATGGTCAGCAGGGGGAGTCAACATGGATTCACCAAGGGGAAATTCTGTTTGATGAACCTGATAGCCTTCTATGAGGGTATAACCAGCTGGCTAGATGAGGGGAGAGCAGCAGATGTCATCTACCTTGACTTCAACAAGGCTTTTGACACTGTCTCCCATAACATCCTTATCGAAAAGGTCAGGCAGTGTGGCTTAGATGAGTGGACAGTGAGATGGATCAAGAGCTGGCTGAATGACAGAGCCCAGAGAGTGGTGATCAATGGCACAGAGTCAAGATGGAGGCCTGTGGCCAGTGGAGTTCCACAGTGATCAGTTCTGGGGCCAGTCTTGTTCAACATCTTCATCAATGCCCTGGATGAGGGGACAGAGTGTACCATCAGCAAGTTGGCTAATGACTGGGAGGACTGGCTGATTCCCAAGAAGGCTGTGGTGCCATTCTCGACAACTGCAGAGTCCTGCATCTGGGAAGGAACAACCCCATGCACGAGTACAGGATGGGGTTTGACCTGCTAGGGAGCAGAGAGACCTGGGAGTCCTGGTTGATAATAAGCTAACCATGAACCAGCAATGTGCCCTCGTGGCCAAGAAGGCCAATGGCATCCTGGGATGCATCAAGAAGAGTGTGGCCAGCAGGTCGCAGGAGGCCCCTCTACTCTGCCCTGGTGAGGCCTCATCTGGAGTCCTATGTTCAGTTTTGGGCTCCCCAGCTCAAGAGGGACAGAGAACTTCTGGAGAGAGTCCAATGCAGGGCCACCAAGATGATCAGGGGACTGGAACATCTTCCTTATGAGGAAAGGCTGCAGGAACTGGGGCTGTTTAGTTTGGAGAAGAGGAGACTGAGGGGAGATCTTATTAACATTTATAAATATCTAAAGGGTGGGTGTCAGGAGGTTGGGGCATCTCTTTTTTCTGTTATATCCAGTGACAGGACAAGGGGTAATGGAAAGAAGCTCAAACACAAAAAAAATCCATTTAAATGTAAGAAAAAACTATTTCACTGTGAGGATGAGGGAGCCCTGGCACAGGCTGCCCAGGGAGGTCGTGGAGTCTCCTTCTCTGGAGGTTTCCTATATGACCTGATCTAGGTGGACCTGCTTGAGTAGGGCGGTTGGACTAGATGATCTCTAAAGGTCCCTTCCAATCCCTACCATTCTATGATTCTATGATCTCTACTTGAGAAAATAAATCATCTCAGATGATTTTAAGGGGAGACAATTTATTGTTTAAAAGATTGTTTAAGTTCCTCAACTACAATTTGCTGCACCACTGGTATGAACAAGGATATTCCAGTAGATGTTAGCTGTGAGAATGTTTCTAAGATGTAGGAGTTGTTTTCTAGGTGTTGGACTGTGGCCATTAACCTATTTCATGAAGACTAGAAGAGAGCCTCTCCATCTAGAAAGTGTGCAAGCTAGAAAGAACAATTGCCTTTGTGCAAGAAAGGCTCTATTCTGCAATGGTTGTATATTGAAATATCCTAAATACATAGCTATAAAATTACACTTTTATTTACACAATAATCTTATCTAAAGACTGTGAGTTACTGATCCACCTCTACAGTATGGTTTCTAAAACAAAACCCCAGGTACACTTTAGGGTGTCTACCTGGCTATATCTGGTTATTTGTACATATTCCCACCTTATTTATACATAGAGGCAGTTTCCTTCAAGCACTGTATACTGTGGACTCACCAACTGTTTAGAATTAGACCTTGAAGTTTAACCACAGAAGGAATTGTCCTTCTCTGAGATTGAGGGGCCATTGTTTCTAGCACAACCTGGAGATAGGCATATGCATTTCCAGAGCCAACATCCTCCCTCTCACCAGTATTGCTTCACGTGTATCCAGTCGTTGAATTGATTGCCAGCAGTCATTATTGTTTTCCCTCTGAGTTACTTTTTCTTTTGTATCCTTTTGGTATGCTTCTTCCCTTTCCTCTGAAATCATTTATGTTTTCCTTTTCTATGTGTTTCTCTGGCTTTACTAATTACTTTGAAAGTCGGCAGGAGTTGAACTACAAATTCATAATGAGCCTAACTTCACTCCAACAAAAGTTTAAAAGCAGAACAGCTTTTGTATTCCAGTCCCTTAAGACAGATAAAATTTGCTGAGAAAAGATGGTCTTTTTGCTTTTCTATTTTATATTTTACAAAAATATTGTGGATTTTAATCCCATTGCACTGTGGAATACAAATCCCCACTTAGACTGCTAAGGCAACAGAGATGTAACTTAAATGGCAACAAATTCACATGGCTCACGTACTAGTTACATCAATTTACCATGCATAGATTAGTAAGGAAATAAAACTCTGTTAAGAGCTGAGTTTCTATTTCACAAGCCGTGATCATATCAGTTACCTCAATGCTACTAGATTCATTTGCATGCTGAACTTTATGGAGGAAAGGGAAGAAAAAGATAAGGAAGAACATAGGAAAAGAAGTTTAAAGGAAAGGAAAACAGAGACATAAAGAACATAGCACTGTTATAATCTTTAAAAAGTGGGGACAGAATGTGAATTTGGATCACTTTACTGCATGTCTTGGACCACTCAAATGGAGGACAGAAATAATTTTACTATGGCAGATATGACTCAAATCTCTACTTTTATAAAGTGAAAGTAGTGCCACTGAGATCAGAAAGCTATACTGATTTATATCAGCTGAGAATATTGCCCATGGATTTTAACCCTCTTCATAGATTCTTATCCTAGCACACCAACAATAGGAGATGTTTATCAGGTCATGTTGATATAACCCAGACTAAAAAGCACTTTTACTTTCAACCTCCTTCTGTATATAATTTCCTCATTAACGTTATGGAAAACAGTTTGATTTTCAAAACATCCCCCTCAGCACTTTTTCCCTTTGGCATTTATTTTATTTACCTGAATCCCCTAAGGTTGATCTTTCCCTGCAGATGGGCCTAATTAATCTTCCCAACAGTGCCCCTAAGACAAAAGAAAGTAATATATCTACAGATGGGACCAGAGCACTCCATCATCCATCCAAATAAGTGACCAGTAATGTGACCAAAACTATCCCCTTGAGGTTACTGACTGACCACTGTGAAGTCACACAAAGCTCAGCGTAAACAATAAATTTTATTTACTAAGGTGGTAGCCTAGAAAAAAAAAGATTGGTTTAAGGGAGAATATAATAAATTATTTTTGACACAAATAAATTATACAACTGAAGGCAAATTGCCCTCATAAATTTATCTGCCAAATGAATTTACAATAGGCCTCTAGCATGACAATAGGTGAAATTTAATACAAATGTATGCAGAATAAACAGCATTTCTGCAGTGTTGCCTTTGTATCTTCTCCTGCACTCTCATTAAGCTGAAAGAAAGTGGGTACAGTATTCCCAAGCTAAAACGCTAGAGGGATTTCCAGTCCCAAGTTGTTGAGACCTAACTAACAGGAATGTAAATGAAGTCTTGCATTGTTAATAGTGGACAGTAAAGTACTTGTTAGTTTTATCTCCATTAAGAGAAATAAATATTATCATCTTAATTCCTTCCCTATAATATTTCCTGTCAAGGGGAACTAGCTGATCCATGTTCTTTTCCACAGTCAGGCTGTAAGCTGACCACCTGCTCTTTCTAGCTTCTTTTCTGAACTGCTACAAAAATACAATAAAATTGAGAATTGTTTTCTTAACCAAAGTAAAACTTGCTGCTTTTACTCTGACAAAAAAGGAGTTTGATTGTCATTTCACTTGAGCATTACTTCTGCAGACTGCTGAGCAATTTGATCATGATCCAGCAAAGTGTAGCAGCAATACTAGTAACATAATAACTATGAACTGTGTTTCAGAGGTGCTCATGGGTGTGCTTTCCTGGGCCAGTACCAGAAAAAACCCACAAATATCAGTGGAGAGGAAAATCAAAGTTGCTCAGTCTCAGACTAATATTCTGTCTGTAGTATAAATTAGTTTAGATCACTGCTTTGGAAAACCACTTAAAAAGTGCTGAATAGTTGTGCAGAAGGGTCATACTGAATTACCGACATCCAATATAGAGTTTTAGTAGCTGGACCTTTTAACACACATGCACAGAATATGAGCACTGACAGAGAGTGTTAGGAACATAAGTGACATTACCTTCCGTCCAAACTGGCCGGTTATTGCCAGCTGCCTTGAACAATTCCTGACTCCCAAAAGTCCGATTCTGCATGTGGCTTGGCAGAGGAAAGGGAGTTACCAGTCCCCAGGCTCCCTTGGTTCAGATATAGGAACAGCAGAAAGTAACAGTTTTGAAGCAACATTAACAATCTGCCAGGTTTAAAATATAGTCTTGTAGGACCAGGGAAAAATCTATTCACATGATTAAAAAGGGCTGTATATTTTATTAGGTAATGTACTTCGGGGAAAAAAAAAAAGTAAAAAAGAATTTATTGGTTTTCAGAATCCATGCCAGCTGAGAGTGGCCTGGAGGTGAGAGTCATTCTCTGTGAAGAGCCTTATGCAGATTTTAATGGATTTTTTGTGAATCTTTGAATCCAAAAGTGGATCTCTGAATGAACACCCTGGAAAATCTCAATGGATTTTTAACAAAACAGTAAATAAGATTCTCATCTCCTTTTCTCTTTCCCCAGCTTATCCTTTACTGAAGGAAGCTAAATGAAATAGTTTATCCAGACTGATTCAACTCACTTTGGAGATGCCTCCATTCAGCCCAATGCCTTTGTTTCAGACAAGATAATGAACAGCTCTTTAAGCAGAAAAGTCGCTAGGCAACCTAAGGCAAGGGCTAGGCTAGGAGAGGAGATGATCTGAGGAAGGAGCTTCCTGGGCTCCTGAGAATGGGACACACTGATCTATCTCTAGGAAGTAAACTCGAGCCATCTCCAAGCCAAATATGCTTTCACAGGTATGTCCAACAGTCAGGGATGAAGTTACTGTTCCCCTATCAGAGGCTTTAAAATAAATACCTCACATGATGCATTTAATAGATGTCTCCAGATGTGCAGATAGGCAAGAGACAGAGATATTGATAAAGCAGCTTTTAAGACCCAACCTTTCCTTTGAGCTATGTCGGAAAGTTTCCCTATGTCATTACAACAAGTATCTGAAAAATGAGAGCAGTGCTCTGTGTGTTACACAGCCTTGGTTTGATATTTCAGGTTGTGACACTGATTAAGTTTGGTGGTTAAACTGGAAACACTCTTCATAATTACTAATATAGGAAACTTGTTTCTTTCTCATGAAGGGGTTATCATGACATTAGAAATCAGTGATTTTCATGGAGGTTTTCAGGAACTCTGCAATTCTCATTTGCTTGAACAAAAAGCATTAATAAAGCTCTAGCTGTCAATATAAAAGTAATCAAACTGTGTCAGCTCTTCTCTGAAGACAGCACAGGTCTATTAAGATTTACTTACTAGGGCAGATGGACCAAGCTGATGCATGGTCATTGGAGACTCTTAAAGGATCTTTGTCTCCAGGGACTGAGGACCATGTTATCTGTTCCAAATGTCCAGAAGAAGAATGAGTGAATTCAAAGAATATATTCTCATTTAGGTCTGGGCTAAACTCCCAACAGGGCCATGCCCTGAAGCTATAAAGGCCATGCCATTTGCACAATCCTAGGTTTTACTTTGGTGCCCTGACCTTTGTGTATATGCTAAATTCAAAAGCTTTCCACTACATCTGGCAGATAAAATGAAGAAAATTCATTTTCCCTTTCCTAACAAAACAGAGTGTTAGCATTCCACATAAATTAGAACTAGGAAATAGGGATCTCATCTGTTAATTCAATTTAAAATTCAAAATGTTTTGGAAAGGCTTTTCATTAGCCCATTTCAAAGCAACAGTAAGTCTAAGAGTTTGGAGTTAGTCTGTAACAATATAAACAATTATCATTTTACTAGTTCTAGTGAAGATATGACAATTTATACTATCAGAAGATGATGTCCAGAAATATGTAAATAGTAGGTATTCTAACTCCTACCAATTCTTCTCCTGTCTTTGATTTGTCCTGCTAAACTTTGCTCTGAAAATTACCTTGAGTACAACAGCTCCTTCCATTGTTAACCCTCTGACCTTCTAAACTAACATCCTTTGCTCTTTCTAGTTCAGAAGGTTTCTGGGTCTTATTAACTAAACAGGCCAAGTGATGGTTCCCAACTGAAACCAGAGTCTCTGACAAGGAGGTCATTGTTTTCCAGGCTTCCTCTCTAGTACTAGATCTGCAGATCTCAGACTGAAAAGGAATAATGCAGACATTCTTTGTCTAAACATTATCTGGAAAGCATCAAGATAACTCAAGCCACTTCCTCATCAATTAAGATTAGAAGGTTCATCTCCAGGGACCTAAGTGATTATGGCCACAATTTTCAAACTTGGATGCTGAAATTTGTAGAAAACTATATGATGAGGTCTCTAAATAAAAGATCCTTGGTCTTCAGAATTAATAATTTGAACATCCATTGATGCCAGCACAAGGAGAAGGTCTTAAAATCGCAATATTTTTACTTATGTGCCTCACTTTATGCTTAGATTAATAGCTGAAAGCAATAACATTTAGAAAGTATGAACAAAATTCTCAAAAGAAAATTTTATATTTAGGTCTCTAAATTTATAGTTTAGGATACATGTGATTTTCAGAGGCACTTATGAGCAAAATACCTGTTTTTGAAAAGTCTTATGCTTTAGACATAAAACATTAGACATTATGCTTTATGCTTTAGACATAAAAAGTCTCATGTTCTGAATAGCTGTAGAGGTTGAGAGATCTTAATATAATACATCCTGGAAAAGCAGAAATTCTGGATGAGATACAGGAGCACATTACTGGGGGCTTCAGTACCTTAGGAGCAGCAGCCATATTTTTACATTCATGCAACCCATTAGTATGAATAAGTAAATCTCTACAGAATTTATCTCTTCTTTCTCAAGAGCACTTTTCTGAAAAGAACGTATTAAAATCTAAGAAATGTATTCTCTGCATCTCAAAATGTCTTTGAACTCCTCTTTAAAGATAAGGGCAGTAAATCTACTGAATTTTCTCCCATTAGCACCACCTAGTGCAGACCATGCTTCATGCCACGGCACCAACATGCAGCTCTTCCATCTGTACCCCAAAAGCATTCAGCCTTGAACAGTTTTCTATGAGTATCTTCTATCAATAATGTTAACAGGAAAAACATGGGAGAAGAACAGGATATTATGTCAGGCAATTTCAAGGTATCAGCTCTGAAAGTAAGGCCAGGTGAAATACTACAACTGAATTTCAGGAGGGTATTTTCATAAAAGCTGATATACAAACAATAGAACGTTTTACATAGGTACACCATTGAAAAGGAACTGTAAAGGTTCAACTTGTTTGTGCTGATGCAATCTTTCTACTTTTCAGAACCAAGATGACAGAAAAGTGGGCCACAGTGAAGCTGCAGGGATGTTTACATTTCTGTTTTAAGGTAATATTGGTTTAGTTCACAAAGAGCATCAACATCTTTCCATTTCAGAAATCTAAACAGCTATCCCAAACCACAGATTTCACAGCAAAAAGCTAAACATTTCCTTTTAAACATCATTTATTGTGGGACACTGAATAAAGAGTACTCTCCTCATCTGAACTCAATTTCTGCCAGCAGAATGTCAGCTGGCTATGGCTTTCCAAACCATAGGGATTCTCCCTTTATAAGAGAGAAAAAAGAAAAGGAGGAGAAAAAAGAATGGCACTATTTGTTCTATCATTTAGAGTGTTTGTGTCTGGGCAGATAGTTTATAAAAGCAGAAATGTCACTACGTGCACATTTTAAAAGCAATACTAAGCCTACACCCAAAAGAAAAATTCAATAGTTCCATGTAAACAGCCAGACCTAAATCATAAAAAAGCCCACGAACACAGACAACATTAATCTTTTTCAACTATGCACTGTTTTTTAATATTGCGTTAAAAAGGCTCTCCCAAGATTAAAGTCCCCATTATGCCAGATGCTATAGATGTAATTCTGTCTAGATTTTTTTATTCATAAATAATTGTGAATGATACTTTCTTGGCATGGACAAATCAACGTACATATCTGAGACCCAGGTTGCTGAATCTCTGCTTAAATGAAAGCTATAAGACTAAGCAGAATTTCTAAAGAGAAATGGAGTCCATATGTCAGAGATAAAACTTCAGATTGTCACAGCTGGATATGAAAACATTGTAGTACATTGATTAACTTTTATTTTGCTTAATGAGCTAGTATAAAAACTCACTAAGCTGAATGCATTTTCCTTTCTGGAACACGGAGGTTCTGCCGACTTTGAATGGACTCGCTAATGTTTAAATTTGCTTCTGAAATTCTGTGCTTTACTACCATAGCAGTAATGAGAAAAAATACATAGACTAACAAACTTAGAACTTAGACATAGACTTAGAACTTAGAACGAAGGCTACTTTCCCAAACAAAGAGATGTTCCACTATCAGAAGCAAGATTACTGGGAGGGCTGTCCATAATCTAAAGCAAGAGGGAAAGATTGGTAAATGTCGAGGCAACTAAACTGTTTTCAGGAGCTTGTTGTGCTCCAGGAATCCAAACTTGCTGTCTATTAAGGAATGTGGATTTCAATAGACTGTGGTGTGTAAGTGTGGCATAGGTGTGGCACAGGTGGCATAACACCTAGGCAATCAGCTTATGGGATACCAAATACTTCTGCTTACAGATGCCAGATATGGAAGCTGCACCTGCAAATCAAGAAACTGAGGGATAGGAACACTGATCCAATGAACGAACAGAGAACTAGATAAGATTCAGCACTTTGTTTCAGTCACAAGACAATGGTGCTTGTGGGAATAAAGAACTGGTAATTGGCAAAAAAAGTAAACCAACTTTCAGAGTATGAGACTGATTGCTGGTGAACGAGATAATGTTATAGAATGCCCGGTTGCAAGTGGGAGAAGCAGCAGCGTGATAGTGGAAAACAGGCAAAGGCTGAAGGTCAGCAGGATGTAAAAGCAGAAACAGGTATCACGTAACTTTGACAATAAATGAAGGGCTTGCATACAGCAGAGCAGCACTTGCTCATGGCAATGCTCCCCCTTCAGTAATCCTGAGTGAGTTTAGTGTGTTTCAGCATGTTGCCCCAATCCCGGCTGGCCCAAGACTCGCAGGAGCTCCCCTTGCAAGGTGCAGAAGGACAGACTGTGACACCAACTACAATTATCTTTGTCCTTTGTTACACTTGTGAGCAGTTTGCTAGACTTCTCAAGTGACATCAGCAAACCTCTCTGCAAAAGAGCAATACTTTGCTGCTTATGATTTTGAGAAATCCTAGTTTCAGAAACAATATTTGTCTTTGGGAAATGGACTACCCATCATGGAGTTAATAATGAAATATTTACATTAACACGTGAGAAAAATTATAAACTCAAAAACCCAAGGTTCACTATCCTTTTAAGTTAAACAGCTTATAAATGCTTCCTGACCTTCTGCTGTTAGATCAGACCTTCATTCTGATGGTTTATTTCTTGCTTCAGAAAGACACTGTCTGTAGCTGTGATTAGACAGAATATACTTCCACAACATACTCTAATGCACTTCACATGTTTTTTTAGTCTGATGATTGTGACAACATAGTTTGCTCCTGGCTAAAGGTTTCAAATTCTGTTTTATTTGACAGTTCCAAAGGCTTGGTTGTAGTCTGCTCACATGCAGTGAGCGATATGACACTGACTATATATAGTCACTTTGAGTAGGAAGAAACCCCATAAATATATGTAATATATTACTGGCTTAAGCCATTATCTCACACATCTGAGATGACCCACAGAGCCTGTTCAGCTGGCACATATTTCAGATGGAGTTCCCAACCTTGGAAAAAGCTAGGCAAAAACCAGATGAGGTATTTGACCAGTCATACTGTATGATCCTGCTGAGGTTTGTTCATCAAGCTCTCAAATGTCCTTCCTTCCTGTGGATGCAGTGACATTAATTATATTTGACAAGAAGAGTAGGTGGGCCACCATGCTAAATATGAAACAGACTCATAGTGGCAATGAAAAGCGAGACAGGAGCAGAAAGAATAAGTGACACATTAGAAAGACAAATAGGCAGCTGACTACCTATGTGGGACTGTAATTGAAGCAGTACCAGTGGTATGCTTCCTGCAACAAGAATTAAAAGGTCTCGGTACCTTGCAGGACCTGCAACTTTGTTTCAGTTTTTTTTGGCACCGACCTTAGATTTTCCCTGTAAACCCACTAGTAAGTTGGAAAAAAAAGATCTGCACTATGGTCTCCCAATTCTAAATATGTATCAAAAATGGGATGTAAATAGCATGTAAAGCCAGCTAGAATTTATATATCACTAATTAAGTTCATGAAAGCCCTGACTTTTCTATCTAGAAGACTGTTTACTGATGCTTGTCACAGCTCAACAGCAGCACATCAACACTCTAGTTCCAGAATACATGAAAGCCTTTCATTTCCAGGCCTTGGGCACTCATAGCAATAGAAAAGAAGAGGTCATTTATTCATGATATCACTACTTGGTTTGGAGTAGCTCTGCTGGATTGTGATCTCTAGGCACCATGTAATGTACTAGGTGAGAATATCAGGATAACACTGTGTGCTTGTGTAGAAAGATGGTTTTACAAAGCCATCGGGTGTGCAAGACAACACATCAGAATGGATATGTTCTTGGCATCTTCTCCAGGCTAATTTTCACTTGTGGGATGAAAAACAAAAAAAAACCAAAACTATTTGGAATTTTATGAGAAGAATATAAAGAAAAATCATTTTCCTTAGCCTGCAACTTAAAGAACGGTACTGTAGGAATCTAATGTTTCAATGCTATCTATCTGAATGTTATTTTTATGTAAAACTGATACCATTTAAACATGCCACAAAGTAAGAAAACAAAACATACCTGTCTGTGATTTTCCTGCAAATTTCTGTAAATGTAAAGAATTGGAGAAAAAAGATTCTTCTGATATTATTTTCAACTTCTTTATTCTGTGACATGTACGGCCCAGTATATTGTGGATTTTTCTTCAAATTCTCCTTGGAGCCAGCTCTGTCTTATAAGTTTATTTTCAGTTTGGAGATGGGAGGGATGCCTAGTGAATCTTAACCAGAACTACTCATAGCCACTATGGTTATCCATGAGCATGCAGTAGCAGGCTCATGGCTTTTAGTTGTTCCACATCCCCTTTTAGATCTTTGCTAAATAAACAGTAGAAAAAAAAAAAAAATAAGAGAGGTGATAGTAAAGGCAGAGACCAGCAGAAGGACCCTGTGCAGCACCTACTTCAGTTCTAAATGCATTGTGGTATCTCACCAGGGTGCACATTTACATCAACAGCATGAAAGCTAACTCACACTTTTCAATGAGAAGCCAGAACTACAATTTAAAAAGGAAAAATAAAAAGGAAATAAAAGTTTTTAAATCCTTGTTATATCACCATCCTCACAGGAAATCACATCAACAGAATAAGCCTTGGGTCAGAAAACAAAGAAGAGACTACTGCACTTGCATGCTTCCAGAGGAACTCCTGTGGTATAAAGCACGGGGCGGGGGGGCAACGGGGCAGAAATTCAGACTTCCATTGCAGATGCTAACATGGTCCGCTGATTTAGGAGACTGCTATTTCTCAATCACTGAATCAGTTCTGTGACAACTAACTCCTACCAGAATGGATGTCACTATACTGATACCAGAGAACTTCACCTGCCAAAACCCCAAATTAATGTCTTTCACATACATACACTTTTGTATACAATACACAGAAGAGCACAATCCTACAGCTGGAATAATAACATGTTATCTATGAGACTAATTTCATTGTTAAGCAAGTTTTTATAAAAAGGTAGTGTTTTATCTGTAACATTACAAAAATTGAGCTATTTTCTATAATTTTCATTAAATGCCTGTCCCATTCATAGCCAAAAGTACTCTTAAGTGAATGAACTCTTAACACAATTGAAAATGGAGGAATATACTCAAAGGGAAAAGATAAAGAAAGGCAGATAATTACTTATTTGTGCCACTTTCAGAGTTTAAGATGTATTTTTTTTACATCATAGAATCTATATAAACACTATTTTCACCCTACACCATTTAAAAAATAAACTTTAGTAATCTCCAAGTGTTTAGTTACCCTGAAGTAGTTAGTGCCAATTTTCTGAGAAAGCATAATACACACAGAAACAGATCTTTACCCACTATACAAATAAAAAAACCTAAGAGTCTTCATCATGGCAATGAGTTTCAACTTCTGGTCTAGGAAAGTCCAGATCTTGGACTTGAAAGGAGCTCTTTTGTTCAGTGAAACAAATCCAATCATCTCTCAATGACTGCATGAGTCTCCGTGGCCACTAGAGCTACTTCTAGTTTATTTAACAATATTTAATTAAGTCTGCATTAATGCTTATTTTTAAACAGCTGCATCATTACCAGGATTGGCTACTATTAACTGCAAAGAGGCTAGCCCTGGGCACAGGGAGATCAAAGATTAATAAACCATCTTATTGGTTCACCAGTGCAATTTTAAATGTTTCTATATCTGTCTCTGAAAGCTTTCTAAACTAGCTAATGGTGCAGTATTATAGTTCTTATAGTATAACATTTATTTAATTATAGATTTCTTACCCCAGTTATTACAAAACATGAGATGATGGATATTACAATAGCCAGGGCATTCATGTGCAGGTATCTATTTACTTCATTTGTAATGCATGTTAACATCTGTTCTTGTTACTTTACTGTTTCAAAGGATACTGGTTTTGAAACTGATCCAATGATTGCATCTGGAGAATACTAATTATATAATAATAATTCAGAGCAGATTTTTCTACCCTTACTCAGAATGGAATCTCTCAAGTATGCCCACTGAAACCAAAGAATATACTCCCAGAGTAATATACTGTTTCATGCAAAAAAGAGAAACAGACTCCAGTCCACAGCTTCAGTTACCATGATTATTGCAGAAACTATTACACTGATTGATAGACAACAAAAGGGCCAGAGCTTGTAGATGTGAATGGTTCTGAGAATGAAGACAAGTAGCTTATGCTTAGCATGATAAACAGACGAGAACAAGAGAGTTTGTGAGTATGAGTTAGAATGTTTATAGCAAAATCATTCTGGATAGAGCAATCCAAATCATCAAGACAGAGAAAAGAATATTAGCAGCAGAGAATTAAGTCCCAAGATGAAAGTTTAGTCCTATGGCTGTCATTATGATAGAGATATTATGGAGAAAGGCTCTACAAGCTTTAGAGACAGGCATATAATAACACAGAAAAGAGGCAAGTCAAATACGATGTCCAAGAAACAGACCTGAGAAGCATACCAAAAAATTCTATTTTCCTCAGTGATTAGAAAAGACAAATAAATGGACTAAAGGGAGACAGAGTATAAGGATGATACTGGGCTCTTTTTGGCTAGGCTGAACTTCAGCTGGTTGTGAGGCCTTAATGAAAAAGGTAGATCTAGGAGTTATGAGTACAGTGATCCCAATTGAATTTGTAAGAGGAAATGACATTACTCAGAGATAACAGAAGATGAGTAAGAAGGAGAGATTTACTTCAACAAATATGTTGTAATAATTCCATGCTGTTACTAAATTTCTACTAATTTTAACAAGTTAGTTCTACCTACAAATGCAACTGAACAACTATAGCTACATGCAGAATGTATTTCCTTCAAAGTAGTGGGGAATTGG
The DNA here is from genome assembly GCF_028858725.1 of Colius striatus. NCBI lineage: Eukaryota > Metazoa > Chordata > Aves > Coliiformes > Coliidae > Colius > Colius striatus. The sequence continues at coordinate 28,522,641 of NC_084765.1, read as the reverse complement.
AAACATCAAGGAGACATTTGCCTCTGCACAGAGATGGTGACCTCCAGAAGATCTCCAGTCACCTAGTGGAATAGGGTCCTTGGATTTGTTCTGAATCCTCAGTTTGTTCTTCCTTCTCTATTTCGGCTATATGTTTAGAGCCTGATTTTCTGCAATGCCCACTGTGGTGCAAACTTTATTTACATCCTTTGTCACACACAAACCTCAGATAGCATGCAAAGGGATGCCAGTTCTACATTCCTGGGCCTCAGGTATCAGTGCTTTTAATTATAACAATTTTGCAAGAAAATATGCACCTAAACCAAATGTATTATGCCTACAGCATTAATTTGTCTGTGTGTTTGCATTGGAATGTACTGCAACAATATTAATATTCTGAACATATTAACCCTCATATAGTCTCTGATCAGAATTCACTATATGATGTATGCTTCAGATGGTTATCACTGGGACTCAACACGGATTCACCAAGGAGAAATCCTGTTTAACCAATCTGATAGTTTTCTATGAGAGTATAACTGGCTGCCTAGATGAGGGGAGAGCAACGGATGTCATCTACCTTGACTTCAGGAAGGTTTTTGACACTGTCTCCCACAACATCCTCATCAGAAAGCTCAGGCAGTGTGGCTTGGATGAGTGGACAGTGAGGTGGATCGAGAGCTGGCTGAATGACAGGAACCAGAGGGTGATGATTAATGGCACAGAATCGAGTTGGAGGCCTGTGGCCAGGGGAGTTCCACAGGGGCCAGTCTTGTTCAACATCTTCATCAACAACCTGGATGAGGGGACAAAGTGTACCCTCAGCAAGTTGGCTGATGCCACCAAACTGGAAGGACTGGCTGATTCACTAGAGGCTGTGCTCCCATTCAGCAGGATCTTGACCGGCTTGGGAGGTGGGCAGAAAGGAACCTCATGAGGTTCAACAAGGACAAGTGCAGAGTCCTGTACCTGGGGAGGAACAACCCCATGCACCAGTACAGGGACTGACCTGCTGGAGAGCAGCTCTGCAGAGAGACCTGAGAGTCCTGATTGATAATAAACTAACCATGAGCCGGTAATGTGCCCTCGTGGCCAAGAAGGCCAATGGCATCCTGGGATGCATCAAGAAGAGTGTGGCCAGCAGGTCAAGGGAGGTTCTGCTCCCCCTCCACTCTGCCCTGGTGAGGCCTCATCTGGAGTCCTGTGTCCAGTTCTGGGCTCCTCAGCTCAAGAGGGACAGAGAACTTCTGGAGAGTCCAGCGCAGGGCCACCAAGATGATCTGGGAATGGAAGCATCTTTCATGTGAGGAAAGGCTGCGGGATCTGGGACTGTTCAGCTTGGAGGATACTGAAGGGGGATCTTATTAATACTTACAACTATTGAAAGCATGTATGTCAAGAAAATGAGGTAACACTTTTTTCTGTAGTGTCCAGTGATGGGACAAGGGATAATGGACAAAAGCTGGAAGACAAGATATTCCACTCAAATTTAAGGAAAAACTTCTTTAAGGATGACAGAGCCCTGGCACAGGCTGCTCAGGGAGGTCGTGGAGTCTCCTCCTCTGGAGGTCTTCAAAACCTGCTGGGATGTGTTCCTGAGTGACCTGATCTACGTGGACCTACTTGAGAATGGGGGTTGGACTAGATTTTAGAGGTCCCTTCCAAACCCAATTCTATGATTCTATAATTCTATGAGTCACAGATTTTAGCTTCATCAGAGGTAACAACAAAATATAGCCACTCCAAAAAGGAAAGGTTATACCTGTTCTTGTAAGGAGTTTGGCATGACATAAAAAAAAAAAAAAGTTGGCTTGATGGGATTGTCTTAGGGCAGGACCATCTATCAAACCCTGGGATTTATCATCTTCTTTTTTGGGCAGCTAGCTAAAAGAGGAGGGGGAGATGAAGGAAACTCTGGAGAGGTAGTCAGGATCCTCAGCCACTATGTATGCAGCAGCATTAGGTCATGGAGAACAAGTGGCAGCAATATCATGGGTAGCAGAGAGCATACCTTTCACCTTTCCTTCCAATACTCCTCTCCCTCACTAAACATGTTGAAGTTTTGGTTCCCTGGAGCCCAGTATCTGCCCATACTACCCAACCTGTCTCCTCTTGCCTCAGCAAAATGGTCTACATGATTTGCACTAACTAAAATTTACCACAGAGAAGTAGGTAAAGAAAGAAGCCTGGAGCTGTTTCCTTTCTTCTCACACGGCGTAGCAGTCTGAGAAAGCTCAGATCACCCTGACAGGAAACTCAGTGTGTATCTCAGATTTCTCTGCTCATCTTCCTCTTTGCTTATGGACTGCCTCCTAGATCTGTTTTACTAATCAAAACACAGTCCAACTAGGTTTTCATCAGTTTGATGAAAAGTTGGTTAATTAAGTGCTTGGATGGACCGGAGATTGAATTTTCCAAGAGATTTAATTCCTTCAAGAGCAGAGCCTTTATTTGCTGCCTCATACTTTCCTCTTGAAAAAACACTAGAACATGTGGGGAACTGTCACATTGTATTTTGTTACAATGGTCTAATGCTAGGAGACTGGAAAGTGACCCAATTCATAGAAAAAAAACCACACAAAAAAACCCCTCAAACCCAGACCATCAAAAAGAATAAGAATTTGTGCAGACATCAATGCAAAGGGATGTGTTTAGTCAGACAGCTGATATTTTCTTTAAACAACTAGACATGTAAAATCCCCATGGACGAACTCACTCTGTTAACTGAATTTTGTCCACTTCCTTCTGAAGGAAATATAGCTCTGAAATTCAAGTATTGATCACTGAAGACAATCAAAAACCCTTCTGCTTTTATTCGGTCTTTCTAAGGTAAAACTGCCCATTGAAACTCATGATTTAAGAGTCTGCATTGCTTTAAATCCACACCTTACAAGTAGTTGCGATAACATATTTCTGTTATCACATGTAATAAACCCAGGACCTTCCCATCTCTGGAAAATAAGTTGTTCTCTCTGTGATTTGCACAGAAGGAGAGGTGAATACACATGCAACATAACTGCCCACAGCTGACATTGCGCTGAGGGTAAACAGCCAGGCAGGTTTACTAGTCTCCCACTTACAGGGTCAGGAGAAGAATGACTAGATTCTAGGTATCCAGGGCTTACAGCTCCAAAGTATGTCAGATTACAGCTCACATTACTAAGTCTCCTTCAGCTTTTATGCATTCCTCTCCCAGCAAAGGCCTTCTCCTGGGTATTGCCAAGTTCCTCAGAAGCCAAAACCTGGCACAAGAAGCAGTGTATAGAAAAAGGAGACGACTGGCCCTTGATACTTACACTGGAAAGCTGTAATTTGTTTTTTCTTCACATTGTAAATTATTTCAATTCTAAACACGTGTTGGAAAAGCTGCTTTTCAAAATCTAAAACTGCTGCAGAGGATCATGTGCCAATGTTTAGACCACCCGGCTATGAAGCTGAATTTCCCAGTCTCTCTTCTGATGTCTGATAAAGCACCTTTTATATTGATTCTTCTCACAGTGACTCTTCTCACAGATGGGCCTCAAACCCACACGTATTTATTCAAAATGCATGGATACTCTACGAGGGGCATCCCCAATTCAGGAACTGAAGAATCTGACCAAGGAAAAACAGCAGCATAAAATATCTCCTTAAAATTGATTCTTCAGGATTTGGGCATTAATCTTCACTGAGGAGATGGGACAGTGCTTTTATTACCTTCATTTCCTGTTATTAAGGCTCAGAACCAACAAAATGCTTAAGCATCATGATTCAAAATACTTCAGTACTAAAACACTTACTATATGCTTAAATGCTCTGCTGGATCAGGACCTGAACACACTTGTATGTACATAGCTCAGTAGCGCAAAAGAGCCAGGAAAATTCTTCTGCTTTCTGAGCATTCTCAAAAAATCCCCATTTATGATGACAGTCTGGGCAGGACCACTGCTGTCCCTTCTCTGATTCAATAGTGAGCTACTAGGCCAAATCTATAGTTCTCTGCTTTCCAAATTGTGTTGGGCAAGAACTGGACTTGCATGTGTTTGCACTAGACTGGTGAATGCTCTGCTGGCCTCACTCATGTATTTTTACTACCATTGTGCTAGGTAATAAGATTTCTGCAATACTTCTTTCACTGTTAAACTGTCAGTTACAGACTTGTACCAATAACATATGCTGTTACTGTGATACACGGTGTACCACAGTAATATCCAGCAATGGTACTCAAATTTTAAATATGCCGGTCATTTTTTATAGTGACTGCAGCACTTCAAACAATAAACTGCTAAATCTTTGCCAGTAACCAACATATGAAGACTAGTGAATGAGAGCTACTGACTGCACTGCACAAAATTTGATGGTGTATTGCAAGGACCTAAAAGATCACTCTCTTCATTCCAGATCAGAAGTTTTGGGGTCAATAGGTAATTGTTTTGACACAGGAGAGCTCTGGCCTGGGTGCCATTACACAACTGTTTTGCAGGGCTCCCCTCCATTAGGCAGCATCAAGAGCTGTAGCTAACTGGGTCACAGATGTGAACATAGCTCAGTACAGCTGTGGAAACTAATTTTTCTCTTTCAGACAAATACAGAAGGTACCAATTCCTGTGCAGTGCAAAAGCTACTTCACTAACACTTTTTAGATGAGCACATTTAGGGGTTTCTCACCCTTAGTACCTTTAGGTCTACTCTTGAGGGCCAAGATACTACAGGAAAATTTGCATTCTCAGAATTTTCAACACATCCATCTCTGCAAGAAAACCTTTCCTCAAGAGTTTCTCACCATGATTTTGGGAACTTGCGAGTCCAATTTGTAAAGGACACTTGCATTTTTTACAACATTTCCAAGCCACCAACATTCAAGAATCTCTTATCAAGAGCACAGGATTCCAAGTATTTCCTCATAAATTAACTCAAATGTTACAGTTCTCAGAGGATGGGAAGTTTTGTTGGAGAAAACACATAGAACTAAAGATTTCTTTGGGATGACAGCATCCAAATACCAACACAATGTTTTGTGCTGTGGGTAACAATTCTCAAGTCCCAGTGATGGATCTGAAATTCACTTAAATCAGGAGGATTTTTTCCTCTCTCTTTTTTTTTTTTGTTGTTCTATGTCTGACTTATAAAGCTTAAGACCTAGATGACAATTACCTCACATACAAAATCTATTATTTCCTCATGCCATGCTTCTTCTCATGTTAGTAACACATTGCTAAACATAGGTGGACCAAAACAGTCAAACAATCATCCCAGTGGAAGTCAGGATTTTTTTCCATTATATGAAACACTTGTTACTGGTACAATGTCAAACACAAATGAGGTATTTATGTTGGGAACTCAAAAATAGCAGGGGAAAGTGTACAGCATGTTATATGAGGTATTCATGGAAATGAATCAGTAGATACTTGAACTTGTTCTCAGGACCTAGTAAAATCTATGAGACATGAACACATGTTCTTACTGGGCAGAAATAGTAGGTGGAACCATCAATGCATAAGGGGCTTTCACAAACTGCAACTGACATAATGATTTAACAAACTTTATGGTTTGATTTAAGCATCTCACCCAGAGTTAGCTGAATGTAATGTTTCATGATGTGCCACGCTTAGTTCTCTCTCACTGGCTTCCATGGGAGCCAGAGCGTACAGAGCACTGGCATTTATCCTCCAGCATAGCTCCTCTGTGTAAGGTTAACGCCATCAATTTGATGCACAAGGGTTTGTGAGCCAGACAAGCAAACTAAGAAGAATAAGCCTCTCTCACGAGGAGACAAGAACACGAAAGAGGTTGCCCAGCAAAGTCATCAAAGCAAACAGCATGAATGAGACAGTGTTGATGAAGACAGAAGTGGCATTGAGGGCTGCAATAACAAAGTGGGGCAGTGACATGAAGATAAGTGGCAAAGTAATTGGCTGGTTGAGCCAAGTGTATCCACGTAGTCCGCCTGCCAACAATCCACACAAATGGATACTAGGCATTGAAGACCTAAGTGCCTATTTATGTAAATATAGATAGTGACACAAAAATACATAGGAACAAACACAAAATAGAACTAGAGCACTGGTTTTTGACGGTATCTGAGCTAATTGTTACAAATCTTCTTTGCATCTACTGCCAATGAACAAAGGGTTTTCTTCCTGAGGTTTCTTAGTAATTGTTCACAAAATCCAGAGTTGCATCCTCTACATTTGGTCCTGTAAAAGTTTTCCATATTGAAAAGACCCTTGAAGTCACAAAGATGTCACGTTGCCAGGTCAGTTTCTGGCTCCCTACTCCAGAAAAAAACCCGTAAAAGCCAATTTTAGCCGCTAAGTAGATTGTCAGTTTATAAAGAGACTCCCTAAGAAGCACAAAATTAATAACATTTTACAACTGAGCAAGTAACATATCCAGACACTGGAACCATTATGCCTTTGTTCCATTATTAGGGAATTGTGAGCAGCTTGGTCAGGCAGACATGTCCCACAGCAGAGAGAAGAAGCTCCTTCCCTCCTCCCTGTTTCCCGGTTCAGCAACCTATTCAAACATTTGTTTGCATGGGTAATAAAAAAAAAAAAAAGCATTCCTCAGTTGTCCTTGCCACCACCCATCATAACTTCACATGACCCAGATGCAAGTAGGAGAACTAGCCTTCTGGGTAAAAATGTGGATGGGATCCCTGATGCCTTTATACTGTTGTTTAGTGAGAATTCACAAAGCTTTATACAGGTAGTGACTGCGGACATTCATTGACACCTGAGAACTGAACATCACTTGGGTGACGTTGGCATAGAAAAGCCTACCAATATGCATGTGTTGCAGCATTTTCATCCGTAGCATCAGGTATGGATATCAAAAGTACACAATCAGGCTTAAAATAGCGGCTTAGATGATGTGACTATTAGTTGGTCACAACTAAATAGTCAATTATTAACTGACAGTCAAAAATGTTTTCCTTGAGCTCAAGTACTTCAATTTTAGTACATGATCAAGTCTTCAGGAGTGTATTTCTGAACCCACAATAGCAAGGGATATACATTAAGTTTGGAAAAACACTTGAGATTGATCGTACTAGAGAGAAAAGTTTTACCGCTAGATTTGATGTATGGGTTGAAACTTAGTGCTTTCAGAAAGTAAGTCCCAACCACATGCATGATGTTTTAAAGGGCCTTATTTCAATCCTGACAAATGAACACCAGATGTTTCTTTTATCGTACTTGCATTTTATATAGTCATTCAACATTTCAGGCTCATGCTAAGGTCTTAGAAACACTTTCAGACCCACCTCTTGCCCTTTAAAATAAAAAAGAGGAAGCTGTGAGAGAGAATAAAATCAAGAATAAAATATAATAATTCTGATGAAATTCAGCACATAAAGGAAGGAAGCACTGAAATCTTTTCACAGGGAGAAAGAGAATACAGGGTGTGAACAACGTCTGGGTTCAGTTATCATCAAGCACAGACCAATTGTTAGAGAATCTTTCATCAAGAACAATGCTTTTTGCTCTTTTTGGTTTATTATTCCTTTCAAAACAGTTGTGCTGTTGCCTTTGACTTATAAATGTCATAAGCAGGAGATTAAAAGCCCTGTAATTACATCTAACCGTTCTGTCTTCTCTATAGGTGACAGAGACTCCTCCATGGAGGAGGGAGTCTGGCTTCTAGGACTTATTTAATTAAGTGTATTATTTTTATCTTTTCTTCCTAGAAGCAGCTGTTCATTCACTTCAATCTCACTGCCCACCTCATCTGTCTTGTAGGAACCTCATCCACTCTGTAGGAAATTGCTGTCCAGGCCAAGTTTTCCTCTGACCAGTATCCCACAGAGACACCTTGGGCTGGAACTGCACAGTATCAGTCAGAGAAAGATTTGTTCCTGCAAGTGCTAAGTATTATTTTAATTTCTGTTACACTCAGTCTCTGTCAGTTTTGATTTTCTTTTCGATTTTTTGTCTGTCCCAAGAACTTTTCACTGCTTCTTGACTGAATATATTGAAAGACTTGCTTTCCTGCTAGAGAAGTAATTTCATATTTAAGTGTAAGCTTAAAGCAATGTCAACATGTTAGTACACACTGAGTTAGAGAACATGCCAAGAGGTTGAGGAAAGAGTTCCATTCCTTGATCTAACACTGCCTAAATTCATCACCTTGCTTCAGATTTCACCCACTTATGAAAAAGGACAATGATCCTTCTTTAATTCACAGGGCAAGAATGTAATTCATATTTAAATTTGGTTTCAAATTCTTGAAAAAGAGCTTTTCCATCATATGATTTTCCTGGTTTAGCCAGCCCTTGGACTAAAGATTTGAGTGTGGCTCCAACTCTGTGACCTATAACGTCTGCTGGCCAGCTGTGGTGCCATTAACTGAATCCTTTACAATGGATGTTGTGAAATATAAAATAACAGATTGTTTTAAAGCAAAGACTTGATCTGAACCTCTGTGAACTTCAGGAAAGTTTATACTTGACTCCATATCCCAGTTTAGCTGCTTGGGATCATCCAAGACAAACCTATCAGTGAAAAGGCACCATGAAGTTGCAAAAAAAGGGATGAAAGGGGACTGCAGTTGAAAAAGATTCAACAAAGAAGTAAGTGAGCAGAGGAAAACAAACAAAAGCTGAAAGCTTATCAAATCTACATGGAAGCAACTGGACTCATTTCAATAGTGGAACTGTAGACCATATTTGGATCTGATTTTCTGTGGCTCTTTTGCTCAACTACCTAGATTCTAATGCATTTCAATGCTGATGGGTGCATTATACATACTTGTACACTGTCTTTCAAGAAAAAGGTATGTGTGCTATGTGTAACTGTCTTCCTAGAACTCAGTGCAACGGGACAGATATCTGAAATGAATAAGCAAACAGTGCAAAGGCCATTCCTGTTCACTCTAGGGCTTCCTAGAGGCACATCAAGCAACACAAGCAGAGGATCCTTTTCTCCTGGCACAACTGTTCAAAGTCCCCAGATGCAGAATCATTAATGCCTTATTGTGAATGTGAACTCATGTCTACTGGAAAGACCTGGGGATTATCTTGATGCTGCTGCCCCACAATGGGCAGATGGTATAAATCTGCACGCAAGCCCTGTGACAAGGTCATTCCATCTTGATAACCACAAGCATATATATTCACATATCACCGACTTCGGTACACCACACATACACTTCAAATACCTTTCTAATTTTCCTCAAACTCAGCAGTAAATTGATTATTTAGTGTGGAGATGGGAGGGGAGAGAAGTTGACATGTCTGACAAATTTGAATGCCATAGTGTTCATGTTACTATAGAGCTGAAGCTTCCAGTTAATTATCTAGCCTTACTGTTTTACGGCGGTTTATGTGTCTTCAAGACTGCAATAAATGAGGGCTTACTTGGAATTTGTCTTAGGAGTAAGACTGGTCAGGTGTTGATGAATGCTGATCTGAATAGTGATTGTGACAGCTGGCCACAGTGGCACTCTATTATTTTTGAAATATTTTGTTCTCTGCAACTAAACTTTTGTCTGGAAAGTGCCTTTTGCAATGCTTATGTGGCATCTCAAAGTCTTGACCTAATTTACTTCTCCGTCTTAGCACAATATCAGGGTGTTCACAATGTTTTAAAATAGATCAGGTTTTCCCCTTATAACTTTGTTTTAAAAACTGGCATTTAAACACATATGCACTCATGAAATATTATGATTTAAGGCTGAAATATCCATACAGATACAAAGTGTGATAGTGCTCCAGAACAAAGATACACATAAAAACATGCCCTCGGTTTCCATTCCAAGGAGGCTGTTTATCTATAAATCAAACATGTGGCCCACTTTGCTTCAGATTATCCTCTTGATGCACCAAAGCAGCATCTAATCAGCTTTCACTCTAACAAATACAGATTTGTGTCATAAGTGATGCAGGAAATAACCCACAATCTCACTCTCCAGTTGCAGGAGAACAACAATATTTTCCCATGAAAGTCTGCTCTGTGAACACAGTAAATACTAGCATGTAGAAGAACTTTGCATGATGCAAAAACTCTGGAGGGATTAAAAACAGTTTGACTGCCAAAGATTATACTACAGTACTAAAGTACTCTTCAGGTAACTGCAAAACCAAATTCTGATCACTTGAACATAAGGTAAAAGCATTATGTTTTAAGTAAAAATTTAAATGGAAGAATTCTTAGGAGAATCCTGGTAAGAAATAAAAATAGAATTCTCTTTTTTTTTTTTTTTAAATTCTTACCATTGCAGCACTACTAACAAGAAAATGCACATTTTTAAAATTCAATATATTAAAGCAGTATGCCTTAAAATCCTCTTAAAGTTCAATCTAAATAATCGGAGAACTAAGCATTCTGTAATTATGTGTAAGAGTTTTATCCAGATTTTCATTCTTGACTGAAGAACTGTGTTAAGGTACATTCAGAATTCCTGTTTTGGTTGTTACTTTGCTTACTCAGACAAGCTCTATTGATGTCAAAGAGCTTTGTGTACACACAAATACTGATTAAAAGCTGTGAAAGGCCACTGATTCTTTGTCTGTAAGTCTCAGGGTATCCGATTTATTCTCCTGAACTTTAATTCTGACATTGTTTTCGACTTCTCAATCAGAGGCAGCAACTTGAAAACTCAGCTTCCCAAAAAAAAAAAAAAAAAGAAAAAAGTCATACCTGTTTTTCTGAAACTGATTAGTAGAAAATCTTCTGAAACTTCCTCTCACTCCATTGAAATGAAACTTCTATCTGTAGCTAGAGAAATGGGCAGTACTGCTCAACTTCTACTGCAGCTACTTATGAGGTGATCCAACAGCCCAGGGTAAGGTTGGTTCACGTGCTCTGCCCTGACTGCTTGACATTCCTCCTCCCCATCTCGGACAAAAGGCAGGCAGCTGCAATTTTCAGTCAGCTACTTCCAACAATGTTGAAATGGCAGACTTGAGTGTGTTCCTCCGTCCTTCATGTTCTCCAGTTTCCATCAGCGCCAAAGGGTATTACTATTATACACTATTGTGTATTATCATACACAAAAGATGCCAACTGCTTCTGGACAGCTGCAACTACAGTGACTGGTCCCTTGTCCAAGGAGTTTGTTGTCTAAGTTTGTTGTCACCATGAGGTGGTGAAGGGCTGGAAAGCGGTACAGTTGGAAACAAGCAGCTGAACAGAGCCCACCACATCAGTCCCAACAGGACTCACACAGAGTCTCAGCTTGGCAGGAACCTCTATAGGTCATCCAGTCCAACCTCCTACAGGTTCTCCTCGGTCAGATCACACTAGAACACATTCAGGTAGGTTTGGAAACCTCCAGAGGCGACCCTACACCCTCTCTGTGCAGCCTGTGCCAGGGCTCCCTCACCCGGACAGCAAAGAAATTTCTCCTCACGTTCAAGCGGAACTTCCTGTGTTCCAGCTTGTGCCCGTTACCCCTTGTCCTGTCAGTGGGCACCACAGAAAAAAGACTGACCCCCATCCTCTCGGCGCCCACCCTTAAGGTATTTATAAGTGTTGATAATGTCAGCCGGCAGGCCCTGAGGAAGAATGCTATAGGGAACTGTGCTGCGAGTTGCCCAGCCCTGGAATGGGGCGCGCTGCTGCCAGATGGGCTCGTGAGGGTAACCCGTGAAGGCCGGAAGGGCTGAAGCCGGCGGCAGTAAGGACGGTGCCGGCGCAGGGCGGTGGGACGCGGCGAGCTGGGTACGAGCTGCGTGCCGCGGCTGTTGGCGAGAAGCCGCGTCTGCCACACGGCGGCAGGAGAGCGCGAGGCCGAGCCCCTCCCTGCCGCTGTGGCGGGCCGAAGCGCTGCGGGGAGCGGCGCGTCATCACGGTGCGACGGCGGCGGTGGCGCTGGGCAGAGCGCTCTGTGGGCAGGGAGCTCTGGGTCCAGCACGGCACGGTACCGCGAGGGAGAGGTAAGGCTGCCGAGGGGAGGCCAGGCCAGGCCACGACGGGGGTGCTGGGCCAGTGCGCGGCGGGCGGTTGTCGGCCTGTGAGCGGACGGTGGCGAAAAGGCGGCGTTTCCCTCGGGCCTTACTCTGGTGGCTGCCGGGCTGTCTTCCGGAACAGTGTTTCTGAGGCAGCCTTATTGCTGAACTTAACGTGTTATCTCTTTCCAGTGCATTCCTGTTAAGATTGCTTCCGTAAAGACATGACCACACAGGTAAATAAAAACACAGCATTAATTAAACTAATTGCTAGCTTGGTATTTTTTTTTTAGCTGCTCATACATAATATTTTTTCTTTCTAGTACGGTATTCTCTTCAAGCAAGAGCAAGGTGAGAAAACACTAACGTGTATTAAATAATATTGGTGTTGGATGATATAAAACCGATAATGGCAGATACACTTGTGAGATGAGATGAATTATGTTTATAAAATAAATATAAGTCTGAATAATTCGAAAAGAGCAATGTTTTGTCAACGGTGACCTTGGTGACGTGTTTTGAAACAGTGAAAACAGTGATAAGTCTCTCAGAGTACTGATAGACCTGAGGAGCAAGGAGTCTGTTGACAACATTACAATCAGCAGTTTTAGTATTACTAAAACTGAGTTGTCTTCCATCAAAGGAAACCACTTAATTTTTAATTACTATGCTTATATTTCCATTTAGCTCATGATGATGCCATTTGGTCAGTTGCCTGGGGAAAAAATAAAAAAGATGGTTCTGAAACAGTGATCTCTGGTTCTTTGGATGATCTAGTGAAAGTCTGGAAGTGGTAAGTGAAATGCTCTGTATTAACCAGCTTTAAGCTTGGGAGGTTGTTATTATGGAGATAGAGCAGCCTGAATTTCTATAATCTGCAGGGATGTTAGAAGTTACATCAGGGAAGCAGTAGCCAGGCACGCAGAACAGCTCTTGAAGAAGCTGATCTTCATTGGTGCATGCTTTGTGTTGGAGTGGTTGCATTCTGATGTGCTATAATTTTTGAGGAATGTGAACCCTTTTGAAAATGCACATCAAGTTTTACATGTCATCTGCCAGAGAATAGTACAACTTGATTAACTTCTAAGTCAAAGAGTCAGAAGGGCAACTTTTAATGAGACAATGCATTGGAAGCACATATACTATAAAAAGGACATGTAAATAGAGTAAGAAGAAATTACACCTCCCTCTCTTTTTCTAATCTTCATACAAGTGACACTGAAGTGTGCTTTTGCAAAGAAATTGTTCTGTCTCTTAGCCAAAACAGTGTTTAAGTCTGTGCTTCACTTTAATGACATTAGTAGCTCTGTTGTGGTGATTACAGAAATGTCAGTCATTGTGTTTCATGCTGTGCTGACAGATGAAGTCAGCTATGTGGATGTGTAATGGACATTTCAATGGGAATACTTATAAATTTAAGGTGAAGTACATGCTTTGCAGAAATATGGCAAATGATTTGTCAGTTCTTTCGCTTAAGTACAGAAAGCAATTTACACATTTCATGAGTGAAGCTGAATTCCCCTTTTGCTGAACAAAATGGAAGAATGTGGGTTGCCTTCTTTGTCTGTTTTGCTTGAGGTTGGAGATGGGTTATAGAATCATAGAATGGTAGGGTTGGAAGGGACCTTTAGAGATCATCTAGTCCAACCCCCCTGCAGAAGCAGGTTCACCTAGATCAGGTCGCATAGGAACATGTCCAGGCAGGTCCTGAAGACCTCCAAGGAAGGAGACTCCACAATCCCTCTGGGCAGCCTGTGCCAGGGCTCCCTCACCTGAACAGTAAAATAGTCTTTTCTTATATTTAAGTGGAACTCTTTGTGTTCCAGCTTCATCCCATCACCCCTTGACCTGTTACTAGCTATGATAGAAAAAAGGGATGTCCCAACCTCCTGACACCCACCATTTAGAGATTTGTACATGGTAATAAGATCTCCCTTCAGTCTCCTCTTCTGTAGACTAAACAGCCCCATTTCCTCATAAGAAAGATGTTCCAGTCCCAGATCATCTTGGTGTCCCTGTACTGGACTCTCTCCAGAAGTTCTCCGTCCCTTTTGAGCCGAGGAGCCCAGAACTGGACACAGGACTCCAGATGAGGCCTCACCAGGGCAGAGTAGAGGGGGAGCAGAACCTCCCTCTACCTGCTGGCTAGACTCTTCTTGATGGGTCCCAGGATGCCGTTGGCCTTGGCCACAAGGGCACATTACCGGCTCATGGTTAGCTTATCATCAACCAGGACTCTCAGGTCTCTCTCTGCAGAGCTGTTCTCCAGCAGGTCAATCCCCAGCCTGTACTGGTGCGTGGGATTGTTCCTCCCCAGGTGCAGGACTCTGCACTTGTCCTTGTTGAACCTCATGAGGTTCCTCCCTGCCCACCTCCCAAGCCGGTCAAGATCCTGCTGAATGGCAGCACAGCATCCTCCCAGTTTGGTGTCATCAGCCAACTTGCTGAGGGTACACTTTGTCCCCTCATCCAGGTTGTTGATGAAGATGTTGAACAAGACTGGCCCCAGAATCGATCCCTGTGGAACTTACCTGGCCACAGGCCTCCAACTCGATGCTGTGCCATTGATCACCACCCTCTGGGCCCTGTCATTCAACCAGCTCTCGATCCACTTCACTGTCCACTCATCCAAGCCACACTGCCTGAGCTTTCTGATGAGGATGTTATGGGAGACAGTGTCAAAAACCTTGCTGAAGTCAAGGTAGATGACATCTGCTGCTCTCACCTCATCTTGCCAGCCAGTTATGCGCTCATAGAAGGCTGTCAAACAGGATTTCCCCTTGGTGAATCCATGTTGTCTTCCCCCGATAACCTTCACGTGTTTAGTGATGGCATTCAGGATGAGTTGTTCTATCACTTTTCCAGGGATGGAGGTGAGGCTGACCGGCCTGTAGTTTCCTGGGTCGTCCTTCCTGCCTTTTTTGAAGACTGGAGTGACATTGGCCTTTCTCCAGTCCTCAGGCACCTCACCTGTCTTCCATGGTTGTTCAAAAATGATGGAGAGAGGCTTAGCAATCACATCAGCCAGCTCCCTCAGCACTCAGTCTGCCCCTCATCCCCACAGGCATGGTTTGATACAATTAATTGCTCCCTCACGTAGAGAGCAACTCCATTATGTACCCTCAGCTATTCATAACTAGACTTTTCTTTCCTGTGAACAAAAGGAATGATGAAAAATTGGATCTACAATGGACTTTGGAGGGTCACCAGCTGGGCGTGGTATCTGTGGATATCAGCCACACAGGCTCCATTGCAGCATCCAGCTCCCTCGATGCCCACATTCGCCTTTGGGATTTAGAAACTGGCAAACAAATCAAGTCAATAGATGCTGGTCCTGGTAAGATAGCAGTGTTAAACAGTCTCTGCTAAAGAAGTATACTGACTCTAGATAGTAAATACTGTACAGTGTATAATTAGGGTATATGAGATGACTAGGATTTTGTTTTAAAATCTTTGTTTGCAAAAATGGTAGTGATTTCATGACCTCAAAGGAGTGTCAGATAATTTTACATCTGTTTTTTTACATAAGAACAATCTTACAGTGTTTTAGGGAACTAATATTAATCTTGTATTGCTATAAAAAGGTATGGTTTTAAAAATTCTATTGCAAGGAATGTTGATCAATGTTCCATTTGTCTATCTGCATTTCTCCTATATCTTTTGTGTTTTGCTAGATTGTGTTCCATTCTTTTACTGATTTAATATTTTTTGGTATCAGGAGAAAAATAAGGATTTAGACTTAACTCATAAGTCTTAAATTCTAAATTTAATGTTACAGCAGGATGTAATAAGCTCAAGGTCTTATTTGAAAATGTAACCTTTCACTAAACAGAAATAAGCAGCTCAAGCTATGCTCCATTCATTACATAGAAGGAAGTTAACTTCCATGAGCTTGAATGCATTTCTCAAGATTATGTAGTAGAGTTTAAAGAATAGCTAGGGGGTTAAATATCTAAACAGATGCGTACAGGGCTGACATAGTTGAATACGAACTAGAAACAGTATTCAGCTAATTTTTTTTCTTTTTAATACAGTTGATGCATGGTCCCTGGCTTTTTCACCCGATTCCCAGTACCTTGCAACAGGAAGTCATGTGGGAAAAGTAAATATTTTTGGTGTTGAAACTGGAAAGAAAGAATATTCTCTGGACACAAGAGGGAAGTTCATCCTTAGCATTGCATATGTAAGAAGCTCAGTTGGTAATTTCTTATGTGAAATTGCTCTTGTTGTAATATGTTGTAAACCAGATCTTTTTGTTTCCATCTATCAGTTTATCTCTCAATAATACTGAGAGCCATACTTTGATAGTTCCATTTGATAGTGACATTCCCCCCCTTGCACATATGAAAAATATACTTTTGATCTTCCTTATATGCATATTGTGAATAAGTCAGCTGAAGTCCTCAGGATTTTTGGAGCCCAGGTATCTTGCATAGATGGTATTTGTGAAAAGTTGTGAAGAGAATCAAAGAATCATAGAATAGTAGGGGTTGGAAGGGACCTTTAGAGATCATCTAGTCCAACCCCCTGCAGAAGCACGGTCACCTAGATGAGGTCGCATAGGAACATGTCCAGGCAGGTCTTGAAGACATCCAAGGAAGGAGACAACACAACCCCTCTGGGCAGCCTGTTCCACTGCTCCCTCACCCTCACAGGGAAATAGTTTTTTCTTATGTTTAAGTGGAACTTTTTGTGTTCCAGCTTCATCCCATTACCCCTTGTCCTGTTGCTAGCTACTATAGAAAAAATGTCCGAGTTACATAGCATAAATGCATACAGTTGTTAGATGCATATTGTTTGTGTTTTATTACAGAGTCCAGATGGAAAATACTTAGCCAGTGGAGCAATAGATGGCATTATCAATATTTTTGATATTGCAACTGGAAAACTTCTGCATACGCTAGAAGGTTTGTGTATTTGCAGTTCCCAAGTTCTAGCTTCATCCCTCAACAAAACTGACGGATATAGCAGAACTCAGAACAAGATACAACAGCTATGGCATAAATGAGTTGACGTTTCTGTCCATTAGACAATATTTAGTTCTTTATTGTGCTGTAAATTAATCCACTTAAAATATTAGAGGCAAACTGTAAACTCAGGATTGCATCGTAACTGCCTGTCTCAGATGTAGTCAGTAATGCTGACTTAAGTTCCAGTTCCTCCTTGTATTGCTGTGCAGTACAAGGGACTGAAAACTAAGCCAAATGTGTGCTGCCATACCTATGATTTTTTTTTTTTTTGCTATGCTGTTGGTTTTATAGCAATTTATACCTGGTTTAAAAAGTAACCTACAGTTTTATGCTGTAAATGTGCATTTTTCTGACAGATAAATGGGCTTCTAATGTTCATTTTTTTCTGTCTAGTTGATGGCTAATAAAGATCTGCATCTGAAAAAGTAGACTACTTTTGTGTGGCAGTGGATATGCTTTTAATATTCAAAGTTTAGAATTCCTGTGTGTCTGTTTTATGTTATGTGAAGAAGCCTGTAGGGGTATAAAGAGAAAGGCTCATTGGAGGATACTTTAATGAGGAATACTGTTCTGGTGTAGCTTCTTAAGCACTGTTGTTTTAAGAGGAATAGCTACATTCTAAGCCATATATAACTTTGAATTTCAGGTCATGCAATGCCAATTCGTTCACTGACGTTTTCTCCAGATTCTCAGTTACTTGTAACTGCTTCAGATGATGGCTACATCAAAATCTATGATGTGTAAGTTGTTACTTGCAAGACATGCTAACAGAAAAATAACTATTCACAGAGGCTGGTACTGTAAAAATATCAAATCCTCTGCTTTTTATTATTCCCTTTAGCTTTTGGTGGTTTCTTGTAATAAATAGTAAAGTATTACACCCTTAGGTAGTTTTTTAAAGATGGATGTTTTTAAAAGATGGTTTTTGAAGGTGGATGACAGCCTTAACTTGAAAAAAAATATACTTTCACTGTATGGGACAAGCTAATTGTTTTGTATTATCTGTCGTGTGTGTTTGCTCATCTTAAACTCTGTACCTAAGAAATTATATTTATGACCTGCTTCCGTTACACTATGCAAAAACTTACAAGACTGTAGGGAGGAGGGCATAGTGCTTCGGTGATCTTCACTCCCCTAAACCTGCATTATATTGATGTCTTCATGGTGAAGACTTTGATCCACCAATGTGACGTGTCTTCTTAGTGACTTCTTTTTTTATGTTAACCACTTGAAATGGAAGAACAGTCTGTTGTAACACCACTTCAGCTTGGAGGAATAAAATATACAGTAGTCACCTTCCATGACCTTGTTGAACCATTCCTGACTGCACTAACTATATTCCTGTTCCTTTTTCACTGGAATTAACAACCCAAATGTTAAAATTTGTTCTTTCCACAGGCAGCATGCAAACCTGGCAGGCACCTTAAGTGGTCATGGATCCTGGGTATTAAATGTAGCATTTTGTCCTGACGATACTCACTTTGTTTCCAGGTATTGCAGATTTTTAACTTGTTTATGCTCACTGAAAAACAATGTATAGTTATAAAGGATCATCAAAAGTAAATGTGTACAAATGGCAACAGAATCTATAATGGAATAATGTAATTACAATTAAAGACTCTAGAGACAATCCGTGATGTGGTACCCATTGTAGTGAATAGTACTTCATCATGTAAGTCACCCCACTGCAGTGTAGTTCCTTACAAGTGAGGAACATGTAATCTGAAGGGTAATTTGACTCTAGATAGCTGAAAAAATTGCTGTTGAATTAAAAAGTACAACCTAATATATATAAGATTAATCTAGTTGAACTTTAATGTTAACTCTTAAAACAGCTCAGGCAGTTTGAGGACCAAGTATATTTAACAGGAGTTTCTTTAAACAAAGAACTTGCTTCAAAGAATTTTCGGGCTAAAATGGGAGTCTTCATTTTCATGTTTCAGATACTGGGGCAGTAAAAGTATTTTGAAAGTAACTGGAACCTGGTGGAAGATGCACTCCTTCCCTACTTCCTCCCTGTATGGTGAAGGAAGGATTCTTATGTCTTGTATTATATCTTTGAAGCTTCGTACTAAACTATCGTTAATCTATTAATTTAAACATTGGTCCATACTATTTTTTTTCAGTTCATCTGATAAAAGTGTTAAAGTCTGGGATGCTGGAACAAGAACTTGTGTTCACACTTTCTTTGACCACCAAGATCAGGTATGTCCACTATCACTCTTATCTAGGTCACTGTCTTCACACAACTTCAGTTGTGTTGTTGTGCACATTTATGCTTCAGTTTGGTGCTGTAGCTTCAGGGTAGGACTTCAGCTTGCTTGTTCATGATTATATGGCAATTAATATTGAACTAATACTCCAAGCATGTAGATTGATCACTTCCAAGTAATTACATTTTTTGTGTCCAAATAAGGCCAATCCTGAGTGAGCAAAGGGATTCTTAACAGATTGTGGTTTTGTCTGGTCTTTTTCCTGTCACATACACAGCATATGCACGTGTAAGGGAGGAGAAATATTTATCTAAAAGGATGGAATTACCCAACATGGTGCCTGAACACACCATTGAAACCTAGGACTTTTTCATCCTCAAATGTCTGTAATACCCTGTGTTCTTGTCTTTTTTTTTAATCAGTGATAGCTACCTGTGAGGGAAGATGAAGTTAGGTATCTACTAAGTTACTCTTCATTTTCAAATGTTAGGTGTTAAATAGAACAAGGTGGGGTTTTTTTAATGGATTATAGAGGAAGACTTGGCAAAGGAAATAGAGATTTTTCTTGGTGGACTCTTTCCATAGTACTTTTTTGCTGCTAACCTTTTCAGTTACATACAGCTATGGGTTTTTTTAGTATTGAAGTATAAGCAGGATTGGATTTCCAATATTTAGTTGTATGTAATCTAAATTTGTGGAAGGCAGATATCTGTCAGCTCTTGGGAAGACTGGTTTTTAGGTATTATTGCAAAACAGTGTACAAGGTTCCCCAGAACACGCTGTTGTTAATACACCCATTCTACAATCCTATGTGAATCTGCCGAGTATCCTTTTTCCTGCTGTCACCCTGATGGAGATGTGAGTTATTAAAGAATTTATGTAACTGTTTTAAGTCAACTCAGAGGAATGACCAGAGTGTTGAGAAGTTTTGCACTTGGCTAAGTGTAGGGTTCTCTTTAATTAACAGAAGCATAAACTGGATCATTCTTTCACATGTCATCATGTATCAGTCTGCATGAAAAATACTTCTCTTCCTGAAAGCACTGTAAAATACTCTTTTCAGGAAGGTCAGACAGGATGGGCAAGAGTGAAAACATTAGATTTATGTAGACTGGGACAAGTACTTGTCAGCCTTTTTCCAGTATTTTTAGATTGTGTAATCAATTAGCAGCAAGAGGGCAATACAAAGGAACTGTGAGGCTACTAGATGGCAGTGTCTTACTCTGGTTCATCAGCCTCATCTGCTATTAAAGCAAGTCAGAATTGGACCAGCTCCAAGAAGGTGATCCTGAGTAATCCTCCTTCTTCTGCTTGTTGTAGTCAGTAAATATGACAGGTCTGACAATGAGGGTTTTGGTTTTTTCCTGTCTCCTGTTGATATTGTGTACATTTTATTTGCAGGTCTGGGGAGTGAAATACAATGAAAGTGGATCAAAAATTGTATCTGTTGGAGATGACCAAGAAATTCATATTTACGACTGTCCAGTTTAAGTATCTTGGCTGAGACCCTTTGGTTAACTCTTCTACCAGTTTTTAGGAATACTACTGTCCTATGTAAAATCATCTATGTTTATATGTAATTTTGATTTTGTTTAGCATGAGAGAAAGCTTTACTTTTTTAAAAATAAAAGCTCCAGCTGTAAGTAACTTGTACTTAATCCTTGGAAAAGTGTATTTTGGAAAAATGTACTCAGAAGAGAAGTAACTGCTCACTTAATCTCCTCTGCCTTTATAAATAAATAGACTGGAGCTGGA
Source organism: Colius striatus (assembly GCF_028858725.1). Taxonomy (NCBI): domain Eukaryota; kingdom Metazoa; phylum Chordata; class Aves; order Coliiformes; family Coliidae; genus Colius; species Colius striatus. The sequence continues at coordinate 28,501,855 of NC_084765.1, read as the reverse complement.
AAGCATCAACTGAGGCTCACAGCAGCTTATTTTAGCAAAAGGAAAAGTGACTGCTGCTACATGTTGTCAGCAAGGGAAATCAGAGCCTGCACTCATCAGGGTGGTGTCCCAGGCAGTGCAATAGGGTCATTTAAGTTGAACACCTGTTCCAGCAATTGTTTGGTGACAGGGAGCTCATTTATCATGTTTAGTTTCACTGAAGAGGGAGCTAGTTGTTTCCAATCTGGACTTAATACAAACTGTACTAGAAAAAGCTTTTATGTGATCATTCTACAGCAGTAGCTGGTCATGCTGTAAACCAACAGCCGTATACGAACACCTGTGAGTTTGGTGTATTTGGCTTAGTAAAGGCTCAAGTACATAATGCCTAGAAGGCTGAAAGCTAGAGCTTGAGCTTCTGAAAGATTGTAATTTTAGTTGGAAGCAAATTACACAGTAGGTGGCTATCTTCTAACCCTAAATTACACTACAGGAATGCTACAAACAAAAAGAGCACATGGTAGAGTGCTAGTATGCAGAAAATGCTTTTGAAACACAAAATGAGACAAGTACTAGTGCTGAAGTTAACAGCTGAATAGAACTGTCTAGACTCAAATACCTAGAATAGACTATCTAGAAAGGAATCTGAGCTTAGAGTAACTTACTTAAATGAAGGGGGTTCTAGAGTATCAGAGGAAGAACAAAGATAAACACAGTAAAATGTTAAGAGTTGCATTTATTAGAAGTTATTTCTGCTATGTTTTATTCTATGAAAGTAGTTCTCCAGTATGAAAGTATTTACATAAGACACTCCACTTAGCCTCTAGCAATATTGCCAAAGTCATCTATAAATAGCATACATGAAATACATAGAGAACCTTCCCAGCAAAGGAAAACATATACCAACTCAGTTGGTTCTCAGCTGTGTGACACTTGCTTTATGTAAAGACTACCAGAACACAATATAAATTAGTTACAAAAGGTGATAACTGACAGCGCAGCAACTCAATTTGCTGAACACAAAAACCACAAGCAGTGGCTATTACAGCCATGCAGTTTTCATTGTGAAAACTTACATTTAGATGACATCCATTCCACCTTGCTTTAAGATGTCTGACATTGTACTCCTGTTCTTGGACCCTCTTCGTCTTCTTCATAAGCCTCTCCTCCACTATTACGGTAGGTTTGCTCACTTGGATCAAAATCTTCAAGGTCTACCTGATCCATCTCATCTGAAACCACAACACTTTCTCGTGGAGGAAGCAGAGCCTCCAGCAGACACAGTTTCTCCCTTGGGAGCCAGTAGTGCTCTGGGAACTGGACCTACAATGTCATAGTATCTTTAATGAATAGTTATTCCTGACGCCAACACAGGTATTTGCTCCAGGAAAGAAGTCAACTTACCAAAAATTGTATAATTAAGCTGCCTTTGTCCATTGGAGACTTGTAAACAGGCATCCCTTCATTGTAGACACACTTTAGGTCACCATGTTTTATGACTTCACCTACATGGAGGCAAGAGCTGTACATAAGCATATGTGGCAGAAATTTCATAACCATGAAAAGCAGGGCTACACACAAGCAGTGTTCTAACAGCATCTAAGTGAGACAGCAGCTCAAGAAAGGCTGCAGGCTGAAAAGTACTAAAATCAAGCTATACAGAAGGCCATTTAGGCTATTTCCTCTACAGTAAGAGATCAGTTTCTCTTAGGACAGCCTTCAGGCTGAATTAGCAGATAATCTGGTAAAGTTCCTGGCCTCTGGGTGACTATCCACCAACTGAGGCTGAAGCTCATTAAGAAGCATTTGAAAGCTTTAATTCTGCACTTAATATTTGGAAGGAGGAACAAGAAAGAAAAAGACCAAGTAAATTAAATGTCTGTGAGTGTAGTTTGCATCTGTGGCAGCAACTGGTTAAAGAAAAAAAAACAAAAAACAAAAACAACCAAACCCACCAAAACACCCAAGTCCATGTACAATGAAAGAGGCAAGCAGTTCATGCAGCATCACTACTCAAAAGACCTACCTGGCCTAGATGTTATAACAAGAACCCTGTTATCCAGAGTTTCAATAGTCTTTCTGAAACCACATAAAGCCTCCGACAGTTGAATTCTCATTTTTGTGATTAAATCATGCCCTCGTCTCTGAAAGACGTTGTGATCCTTTTGATCCAGCACAATGATAACATCACCAGGCTCCAGATCGGGATCCTGGTCACCTTCTCCATGAAATACTATCTTCTGACCATCTTTCATACCTAGAAAAAAAGACATCCATTTATTCTCTGCAGAACCATAGACTATGATTAGGGACACATAACAAATTGACAGTTCTTACCTTTATCAACATGAACTTCTATGATCTTTTTCTCTCTTACGACCTTACAGCCATTGCAGTTGTCACACCTGTCCTTCGGATTTATTCTTTCACCTTGGCCTTTGCATTCTGGACACATGGTTTGTATTTGTTGGACCATACCAGGTCCAATCTGCTGAACCAGAACTTGCATGCCTCTTCCTTTACACACAGGGCATTTTTCTATTGCCCCTCTCTTTCCGCCATAACCTTTGACAAAAAAGTTAAATCTGATCTCAGTCTCAAAAAAAAGTAAAGTTCCTTTACAGTAATCAGGCTGGAACTCATTGGTTTCTTTTAGGGCAACTTAAGAGTAGTTCAGTCATGCATTTCCAATTGGAATTTAGTTTCCACTACAAAACATGCCCCATAAGTTTTAAAGTTTTTACAAGCAGAAGCCAGTTGCTTTCTATGCACAGCTTATTTTATTAACTTCTGCCCCACCTTCCAACACATTTTGTTTTTCAAGGAATGAGAATTGTGACCTCAAGACATGGACATTCCATTAATACTTTTGGAAAGAATCTGCTTCTTAAGTACTTAATAGAAGACTAAGATACAAGACCTCATTAAGATTTACCTCAAAGAAGACTAGTCATTATGGATACTCAATGGCCACAAAACAAGTTGGGTAACACCAGGCAGACTTCTACCCACAGCAATTAAAAAAAGTTCATTAAGGTTCCAGATTAAGGTGTTTTTGATTTGGGTATCCTTAAGTCTGCCATTCGAACAAAAACTTTACCTCATTACGTTTGAGAGGTTTATTCTGGGACAAGCATAAATAAGAACTGAATACCCTGAAACACTTGGGGGGAGGGAGAAAGAAAAACAAAAATAATTAACCCACAAACTTTATTTCCAGCCTCCCCTTCCCCTGTTCTTAGAAAAACAAAACAAAACCAAACCCTTAAGAAATGAGAGGTTTGAAGCCACTACTTTTTTTACCTTCACACTTCCCACAAATAACATTCTTTTGCAGTGCCAGTTTCCTTGTAATACCATTATATAAGTCTTCAAGAGATACACCTAACTGGTGCACAACATTCTTGCCTTTAAAAAGAGAAAGATAAACTATGGATCAGCTGTTGTACAGACAAGAATTTTAATAAAGGCTTCTATACTTGTTCACACATGCATAGTCTCACTGAAGAAATGTAAAGTTCATTCCAAACATTGAACACAGTTCAGCCCCGTTAAAAGCGTGTGCAGTTCCATCAGCTTCCACTAAGGTGCACCCACTTATGTCAGAACATAGAAGTTTAGCTGTAATTAAGCATCATCAAAGCCTTCCTATTCCTGGTTCTACCCTGATTTTTACAAGCCTAACTGAAACAGCAAGATGCAAGGACACTACCAGCTTCAGATCTAGTCAATTTAAAAGTTGCTATTACGCCTATCTGTAAATTTTGGTGACATTTCTTAGCATAATTTCAAAGACTTTATTTACAGCAAGATACTACTTGCACCCTGAACAGACATTGGGCATGGAAAAAGACAATGGTACTGTGGTTTTGGCAGCACTATACACTTGGTTTCAGGTAATTTCTCACAACTATTTTCACGAGATTTAATTAAGAGTTTAAGTTGATGGTGTCCTTTGAAGCAAGTTGCCCAAAATATGAGCAAGTGAGGTATAGATCTCAAAAAAAGTTAACTTGGAACAGGTCTTACTTAATTCAACTACTCTAACTCACTGATGTTACCCCCTCCCCTACAGATCACCCACATCAACAAAAAAAATACACACAACTCATCAGAAAGATGCTATAGCTACATCAGGTCATCTACTTATTAGAATCTTAATGCTAGAATAACTAAAATAAATAATCATAGTTTACTTGCTCTACTGTTGCTATTAATATCTGCACTATGTGCACTTATCAAAACAGCAGTACCATAGCACAGGTGTTTTATTTTAAGTGCATGGTTCAGAGTTACTAGAACTTGTTTAGAACTGTGTACCTCTTCTCTCTCTATTCATTCGGCCTCCACCACCAAAGAACATGTCAAAGATGTCCATGGGTGAAGAGAAGCTGCCGCCACTCAGGCCTCCTTCTTTAATAGCCTGCTCCCCACCCTGGTCATAGAGGTCCCTTTTCTTTGGGTCCGACAGAACTTCATATGCCTGGGATATGAGTTTAAACTAAAAAGAAAAAAGAAGCTCTGAACAACTACAACCAGGAGGAAAAGTAACTCTCTTATATGCAACTCTATCTTCAGATTGAGCCACTACTTTTTTCAGAGGGAAGCTCTCTATATAAAATGTGTATTAGACCAGTGCACTTTTGTTCAGGAAAACCAACTCTTTTCTCCCTCCTCCCTCCTCCCATGGTAAAAGTGTGCTTATTTGAAAGTCACATCCAATTTACACACATTCACAAACTGCATTTTTTATGACTGTCATAGTTGCAACACTACACCTCTAATAGCCATTTTGAAAGGGATCTGATGTTATCTCCAAGTCTTGGAGGTCCACAGGCACCCAATGGCCACAGCAGTGTTAGCCGTTCCAGAGCTATACAGTGATCCTTCATGCCTGCTGAGCTGCTATATCCAGCTAGAACTAAACCAGAGACACAAGTGACAGGACACTGGTCCTGCTTACTCATTGCCAACAGAAGGACTTAGATGCAAATCAAAGCATTCACTTCTTCAATCAAAAAGGGTTTTTTTAAGAATAGCTATCAAGAGCCTCCTACTATTAAGATGATTAAGTCAGTTTTAAAACATCATTTACTATTATTGAAATGACTACTTACATTTTAAACATGACTTATGACCAAGTGAACCAGCAAAAGTAAAAAAGCAGGCCAAAAATAACAGCAGGAAAGGTTACATTTGACTGTTAGTACTTAACTAACTTGAGTCTTCTCAATTAGTGTACTACATGGAAAAAAACAAAAAAGGAACTTTCATTTCCATGTAATGGCCAGACCAGCTTTTAGATAAATAATCCTATTTTTCTACTTCTTCGATTGTAGTGCTCATTTATCCTCCTGGGCATCACAGGGAGCTGAGGGGGTCTCAACACATCCAATGGTTTTCTTGTAGAGTCCCCTCACGTGTAGCCACACTATTTCCTCTGGTAATTACCTTGCACATCTGCATTAGCATTTTCTCTGACGAAAACTCATCCTTTTCACAAATCCATCCAGTATAGCCCAAGCATGCAGAGCAGTGCTGGCAGATGGATCCACTACAGGCCTTTGCAGCTTCTGACACAGCCGCCCATCTTAAGGCCCCGAGGCGCCTGCAGTAAGCCCGGCCGGCGCAGGCACAGCCCGGCCCGCCGCGGCCCCGCGCCCCCCCCGCCAGCAGGGCCTGCCCAGCGCCGAGAGCGCTGCCGCCTCAGCGCGGGCGGCCCACCGGCCCCGGCCCGGCCCATCCCAGCCCAGCTCCCGCGTACCCGCTCGCCCTCGCTCGGGTTCTTATCAGGGTGATACTTCAGGGCCAACTTGCGGTAGGCGCGCTTGATCTCCTCGGAGGAAGCATTGGGTTTCACCTGCAGAATATCGTAGTACTCCGTCTCCTTCACCATGGTGCCCTGCTAAAGGACGCTCCGCGTTACTCAGCTCCCGTCACGCTGCTGCCCGCGGCGCGCGCCCCAGAGCGGACCCTCCCCTCCTTCCGCCGCGCCCGGCAGCGGCCCACCCCACCCCGCAAAGACCCACGGAGCCGCGCTCACCGCCGCCACCAGCCCGGTCCCTACGTCCGCTCGCCGCTCAGCGCTGCCCCGCCTCTTCCGCGGGTTTTATATGGCCACCGGCCGAATCTTCTGGAATGACGCCGCCCTACGTCACGGCCTTGGAACGGTCTAGAATTCCCGCGCCTGACGCCACCGGCGGGACGTGCAGCGGGTGGAGCCTCTGCCCAGCCGCCGGCGCGCGGGCGGGTGCGTAGGGCGGGGACACGCTGTGAGGCGGCGGGAGCCGGCTAGGCCGGGCCGGGCCGCGCCGCGCCTGGGGGAGGAGTAAATTACTCTGTAAACTTGTACGATATCAGTATCAGTTTTTAAGGGAAAAAATAGGACTGGTCTTCACCTTAAAGATAAGTTAGCTGTAATCTTATAGTCCTGGAATTAATATTCCTAATTAAGAAGACGTTATAAACCTGTTAGTAGGCTTGTAGTAGCTGAATGCCTCAACAGATGACAGGCTTTTAAAGTTTTCACTGAGAATTGAGTTTCAAAGATCAATTATAGTATGTATGTGGACAGTATCTAATTTCTGTGAGTAAAACCCTCATGTAGGTAGATGTAGGTATTGATAAATATAATGTCAACTCAGACTCGTGGGTTTTTTTGCTAATAACAGTTGTTAGTAGTAGCCAGAAACTTTTCTAGTATGGCTCTTTGTTGAAGAGGATTCAGCCTCCTGCTTAATTTTATTAGAGGGAGCTGTCAGGTTCCAGTTGGAGCTATCTTTGGTTCCAGCTGGTACAACCAGACTCTTGAATTTATCCAAAGAATTAGTGAGAAAAGTAGTAAAGGCTAGTGTTTTAGATCAGAAAAAGAGGAAGGAGATCAAACCATCTGTATTATCTGCATCTACTGCATTAATCTCATGTGAGAACTGCAGTTATCCTGGTACTTGGGGGGAATACAGTAGTCCTGTAGCTGCCTGAAGCAACACATTTCCTATTTATCAATCCTCTATTTATGGAACAGAGTTGGAATCCTCAGCAGCTAATTTTACTCATCTAATTTGTCTGAATTAGTAATAAATGTGATGACAGCCTTCAGACACGTAGACATTTCTCAGCAATTACAGAAGTGGCTCCTTTATTCAACCAACCTGGTGATAAGTGTTTATATGCTCAGTTCTATTTCTTTTGCTACACATCTTGCCTCCTTAAGTCTATGAGCACTCCTAACTAGCAGTTACTTACCCATTTCTCAAGTGGATAGCTGATCTATTGTGCTATTCTTTCCCTTTGTTTCCCTAGCTCTGCATGTAATATGAATCACCTTGTCACTTTTTACTTGCACAGTATGAAATTTGCAGGTGTAAACAGGGAAACAAGCAGAGAATTTTCATTTTCTGCAATTAGGCAGGACTGGACTGGGAGTGGGGAATAATTAGATCCTACTGCCCATTTCATTTAGCCGCCAAAGGACTCTGCCTATACCTCTGAAGTAGGTATTCCTACTAAATAGCACAAGAATCAAAACACTGCCTTCCACCTGGCCTTTGGAGCACACAGTATCTTTATATGCTGAAGAACTGTACACTTACCTTTTAATCTTTGCTGTATGACATACTCGTTTGCATTTCTGACTTTTATCTGGCCATATTACCATTTTTCATTAATCCTGCTTTCTAAACTGCAAAGCTATTGTTGGAAGCAGCATCTTGGAGACAGAGATAGAGTGCAGTCTGCTAAACTGCAGCTGCAGTGTCTTGCAGTAGCCTTGATTTTTCTTTATAAATAAGTTCCAAGAATAACTTTCATTACAAACACTCAGGGAAAAAAAAATAATATGGGGGTTTGAAACTTTTGTCAGTTTTCAGTCACACTAAATTTGCTTTAGTTGGACCTCTGGAAGGTGAAAGAAAATAGAATCACAACAGATTTTCCTTGGTATTGAACTGGATACTTTCAGCATCAAAACCTGAACAGGTATCACAATTTCTACAAAGCTGTTAAGAGAACACCCTTTAAATAATTTTTTTAACCTGTGATTTTTAGATTTATTGAAAATTTACTTTAAAAAGGCTATTTTAAGTATAACAGTGTAATGGTGTAATGGTACTAGGTTATTTTCACCATACCTAATATCTGAAAAGGATGTTTAGTATAGAAACATACTCTTAGGAAATCTGTTTTGCCTCTGATGGAAAGTAGAAGATCTGTATCTGTGAGAAAAGGTATATCTATGATGGCATGGTGTAGTGAGTGACTAGCATCTTTAGGTTTTCTGAGGCCTTGTTTTAATTCAAATGCAACGATCTGTAGTAATTTTAATTTGTTGTAATACAGGAGAAAGATGAACCCGTTTTCATAGTATGATTTTGATGGGTTCAAGGCTGGGCATCTCAAACTGCTTAAGGCCTGTGGAAAATGACTGCAAATACAGCAACATAAATGAACACTTGTAGGTAAACATGAAAAAGCAAGCTACTTACTTTGAGACTAAACCAATGTTTTCCTCAGTAGGAAGCAGCAAAATTGTTTCTAGATGTGCTTGTCCTCAAACTAACTGTTGTTTTGATCTGACATCATGTTTTGCCTCTCAGTTGCCCAGAAACAGCTGCCTCTTTCTCTAGATGTGTGTCTACAGCTACTTTTTTTTTTTTTCATTAGCATTCTCTTCCTTAATGAGTGCAAACTGGTAGTTACAGGAAAATCTAACATGCTTTTGTTATTGGTACTCAGATTGCAGAATCGTTGCACAAACTAAACTATAGTTTTCTTTACATTGTTGTGGAACAATTACCTAGAAATCAGGAGGCATTGTTTAGGTAAGCAAAATTAAATTCCTGCTGCTGTGGCATGTGTCAATAAGAGAAAACTTTTTTTACAGAAAGATTACTACTGGAAACTTTGTAAAATATAATACCTGCAGCTAATTATACTTGTGGACAGCTAAGAGTTTTGTGCGATGGACTGCATCACATGGAGACTGCAATAGTAGTAACCTTGTTGGTTTTGCGTAGAGATGCTGATTTGAGGATGGATAAATGCTCTTCAATTCTGCAGTATGGTGAGACATAGCTAAGGATAGATAGTGTAAGAAGTGTATGTGAGTTTAAAGATGTTGCTTGCCTGTGGCGTTTTGTAATGGAATCTGTCCTCAGCATCAACTCCTTGGCCCAAGCTAGTATGAATTTGTTGGTTGTTAAGGTGTGGCTTGACACGCACATGTTTACCAAGACTTAATGGAGGCTTAGCCACAGTAATATTTGAAGGTTTAGAATTTTGCGTAAACCCTGTGAACTGCGCTCATTTAAGAGTAAATGTGGAGCTGATTATGTTTTTATTTTAGCTAAGATGTTTTAGAGGCCAAAATCAAAACTTTGATTTTACAAGACACTGGAAAAAAACCCCAAACATGTATGAATGTATTGTCCATGAAGGCTGTATATAATTACAGTAAATGCAGTTATCAGCCGTTCAGTGACATAGAAGGCAAAGGGCTACAATTAGTAGCAAGTTGAAAAAGTTCTAGGCCTTAAGATGACTGTTTTGAAATAATGGAAAAAGAGTAGAAATAGGGCTATATTTATAAATAAATGTAACAAAGCTGTAAGGGTATTAGATGTTTTGCTGGTTGTTGTTGGGTGGTTTGTTATTGTTTTTAGACTCAGTGCTGGAAGTTCAGAGTAACTATAGGAGTATCATGCTTGTACCAGAAAGCATTGGTTTACACCAAGATGTTTGTTACCAGTTACATGATTTTTTTTTTTTAAAGTGCCAGTCCCACAGAGTTGTTTTGTTACATCGATCATCAACCTGCTTAAACTAACAGGGATAATCAGGAAGGAGCATCCAGAATTAGTATACTCCTCTATTTGTTTTAAAGAAGTAAACATTATATGGCAAAACACTCTTGCCTTACAAGTGAAGAAATGACGGAGTACACAGCTAGGGGTAGTTTCATGTTGCCATAGCAGCATTGTGAATGAAACCTGAAATATCCTGTCCCAGACCAGAAGAGGTGCCATACACTCCACCCACGCTGAGGCTGATCTGCATGCTGAGGTTCTGTTGGTTACTGACCTTAGTAACAACATTGCTTTGTTTTGCTTCTGTAATGTTTCTATTAGTGTTAGGACACTGGAAGTTTATAGTAACTTCAAGTATCAGTGACAAATTCCTGAAATATACCAGTCATTATTATAGAGCAAAGGATCTGAACAGTACATTGCCTCTTAATTCCCTTTGTAGCTTTGTGAGCCTGTCAATGCCCAGAAATTTTAACCTCTAGCTGGAAAAAGCGTCTCATCCCATTGCAAAAATTCCACCTGAGTCTACTGCAGTCTTGTAGAAGTTGCATGCAGATAGATGCAGGTGCAAAAAGGACCACAGCATCATGTGAACTGTAGCGTATAAAAACCATGTAAGATGAAGATAATTTGTTGCTGAAGTCTACATAAGTTGGTAACCTCATTTACAATGTTTGTTTTCCTTTCCTTTTATTTCAAGTTGCATTATCTACAATTAGGCATTTGGATATGGTGAAAGATACTCTGGAATGAAATTCACATCTTGCTATCAAGTTACATGTTTACTGCTCTTATATTTTCCTAATCACTATGGCTATCTTTGTACCACTATATGAAACATTCTAGGTTGTGTTCTCTGGCTCTGAAGGCAAATGGCACGACACAGCCCGCATCTCTCTCTTTATCCTCCAGACAGGGTAGTCATTAACGTCATCTCCTAGTAACAACCTCTGGCCTGAGTTATCCCCTGGCTTAGAGAAAAGCCAGATTGCACAGACCAAAACCATCCCAGGAAAGTGCTCACAATGGGTAGCTTGAGCTGTTCTCTGGTCTTTTTTGTTTACCAGTGTATAAGTAGCAGAAGTAGCTAAACTAGACTTTCTTACATCCTGGGAAGTAATTTGTTTAGTCATGTGTAGAAAGTTCAGCAGTAGATGATAGGCTTGGTTTGGTGAAGTTGATGAAATGCTAGTGTAGTCGTGATGCTGGAGGAGGCGCTTGGCTGTTGAAGTACTGGGTTTTGTAGGTATAATTGACTTGAAGGCATTTCCTAATGTAATTAATCCACATTTTCTTTAAGAAAATAACTTCATTGAATGTTCTTTTTTTGAAACTAGAGTTAATAAAATTAGAATTGCTTCAACTTCTGTGAACTAATTTGTTCGAAATCTTGGCAAATGAAAAGATTTGCATTTTAAAGCATTGTACACTCATTAAAATTCTTCTCATGGATAATTAAAGAAAACTGAATTAAAAGGAAAGTTTAACAGTAAGCAGCTCACAGGCACTGCGACATTTCAAGCATGTTAAAATCAGAAAGAAATAGCTTTTGTAGCTGTAGTCTCCTCCTCTCGTATTACGTGTTGATTTTTTTTAACAAATAACCAGTTACCATTGGTTTCTTCAGTTGTCCAAGTAGCTTATTTATGCCCGACCCACACAGTTCTTCAGCATATTTATGACCAGCTTTGGACTGTTTGTCAGCATGCCTAAGAGTGGAGAGACTCTTACGAAAAAGTTACAAGATGAAAATGCAATGAATATTTCAGAAAACTATGAAAATGGGTAAAGTAGCTTGAATATTTAATTTAGCAAACTGATTTACCAATTTTTCACTGCCTAAGTTTGTCTTCTACTACTATGCAGATCAACAACAACTTTTCTATCTCATAGCATCTCAGCTATCTAATGCAGAATGCGATATATGTCTTTGGAGGCTAGAATGAGAAAAAATTATAATGAAGAGTCTAAATGGATTTATTAACCTATGCTAACTTGTAGTTTGGCACTAAACCTAATAGCGTCACTCAGTATGGACTATGTTGTTTGTATCCTGTTTGCATATATCTAGTTGTGTAACATTCATTTTATAGCACAGTGGCTCTCAACCTCAGAGGTGAGGTCGGCAGATGTTAGTGTGTAGCAGTTCTGTTGAGAGGTACATTTATCTCCTGTGGCTCAGCTGTTCACAGGTTAGCAAAATATTGAAGCTAGCTGAAAATACTGGTAAACTGTCTCTTGTGCTTCAGTATGTTAAATGTTTAATGTTATTTCAACCATGTGGTAAGATTATGGGTATTCTCAATTACCAGAAAATAGCAAAGTTCAGATAGTCAAGTTAAAAAAAAACCCAAACAACAAAAAACCCCATAGTCCATGATTCTTTCATGTGTTTCTCTTGGTAAGAGCAACATTAAAGACTCTAGAAGTTCAGTTGTGATTGCTCTACACCTATTCCAATGCGTGTAATTGACTTGGAAAAACACCCTAGCTGCAGCTATGGCAATAACTCTCTTCCCTTCTGAATTTTTAGGAACAATCCTTAGATGATAATTAGCCTTTGTAGTTGAGCATCTTTTTCCCATCAAAGGTATCAAAACTTAACCAAGTAACCCATATCTTAGAGACAGCTGTGAAGGACTGAAATTTAGAAGAGTTTGTTTCAGGATTCATATTACCTTTTGACCTGTAAGATAACCCTATTGGCTGCTGTCATGTTTCTTGCCTAGGCAGCATAAAAGGGAAAAATACTTTCCTGGTGTTCTGTCACTGGAATGGTGTTGTCTGTTAGAGAAAGTTCCCCATCTCTTGAGCTGTTGGAAATACCTATTTAACAACACATTTCACAGGAAGTATTTTAGTTTCTGATTATTGTATCAGTACAGTTGAGTACTAATTATCTGCTCCTAGGGACTGAACTATTTTTTTCTGCTAAGTTAAATCTAACTTAACACTTGTTTAGGTAAAAACTTGTATGTGATTTGTATGTCACTTGGAAGATTTGCTTGACTCTCTCAGGTAAATGATTGGTGAGGATCATTTTTATTATAATGGTTTGTTCTGTTCTGGGCTTTGTAATCCTGGATAAGCACCATTAGGTGCAAACTGTAGACAGTGGTTTTAGAAAAGAAGATTAAGAAACATTTGAAAGCTTTTGAATGTTTTGTTGATGCTTCTGGGGTTCTAATGCAGTTAATACTAGAAATGTCATTTGTTTTGTTTTATCCGTCCAAAGATCATATACCAGGTTTTGACATGTGATCAGTACAGGTATGCATACACACTGACTCATAAAGATTAGGATTTTGCTAAATTAGTAATAATGCCTCTATTTTAGTCCTTGCATGCTTCTATTTGTGACATGGTTAAGGGGAAAAAAAACCCCAAATATGTTTTCTTTATTTAAAAAGAAAAAAAATCCTAAAAGAATTAAAAAATAGATAGTGGTTTGTGCCCACTGCAAGTAGGAAATTCGTTTCCTATATTAGAAGGATACTTAGCATTTGGTTTGTTTCTGAATTTCTAGTGACAGTATATAGAGAGTAGAACTGCAAATACTTTTGATGCATTCAAAGTCCTTGGTATAAATACCTCTTTCATAGTTTTTTGAAAAAGTTAATGCATGTTGCCACGGTGTTGTTTGCCTGGTGTGGTTTGAAGTTAGGTAGCATCCATTTTTGTATGCTGCAAGTAGGGTCCCAGGTAGAAAGGACTAGACAAAGAAAATAAAATTACAGGGGGGAAAAAAAGTTTTATGGGTCTGAAATTGAATCAGTGTGACCTAAAAAATGAAGAAGAGATGAAATAATGAGTACTGTGTGACCTAACTGTGCTGCACTCTCTGTAAATAGCCATACAGAGGCAGCTACTGGAAGATTTCAGCTTCAGGTCTGGATTTTTGCTGTGCAGGGAAGAACAAAGCCAGAAAATCTGTACCAAGGTCAGTGAAGGGTTGTAGTACACTCCCAACTGCTGCATAGAGCCTGAGGGAGGGGGAGTGAATAGAAAAAGGCTGGATACGTTTCTCATTGCTCCCCATTCTCACAATAGTTCTAAGCTTTCTGTAAAACTAATATGCTCACCAAAATAAATGACCTGATTTTTAAGAATGTTTAGTCTTAACAAAAGAAAAATACACTTCAGGGGGTTTTGGTTTTTGTTTTCAAGTGGAGAGATAGATTTTACTAGAAGGTATGTGCTCACTATACTAGCATGTTAACTTACTCTTTAGTACTTTGTTTTTTATTAAGTATTTATGTTGCTTTTAAATGTACTTTTGTGTGGAAGAAATTTACATGAATAATTTGAGAGAGATTGGTTTCTCATGCACTATGAAAAACAAACTGATTGTCGAATCAGCTGACCCTTTTTGCAAGAGAAGATGTATCTGGGCTGATTTGTGGCCCCCTTTTTAAGTCTCATGAGAGCATAGAAACTAATTAAAACCTAAATCTAACCTGTTATTTGAGGACAAAGGGAAAATTTAAATTGAACAAATAAGAAATGCATTGTATTGCCCTAATTTGAATAGATGAGCAATTAGTAAATAAGATGACCAGTCATAATAGACAGCAACATCCCTGTAAAGGACCATGAGGACCTCTTGTGACTCTTTACTTGTTAATATAGAAAGAATTTTACATGTAATACAAAATTAGCATTTAAAGAGCTCATTTTATGAGTCCTTACTGTGTTTTTCATTCGCTGTAGAAAATAAGAAAACATCTTCAAAATGTCTTGGTAACAATTCACAGCTCCTTAAAGTCTGGAGATGCAGTATTTGCTAACTAGCTATTCACGTACTGGTCACAGATATCTATGTAGCTGGTTGCTATGTTGATGTGAGTCAGGGTGACTTTATTGTCTTTTTTCTAGATCCATAAATCTAAATTTATTCTTTTGCACTCCTTCCTGCAACCTCTCCCCAGAGCTTTGTTTTAAAATATTGGATGCAGCACTTGCAGGATGAGAATTCAGGAAAAGATTACTCATGAATGGAATCCATATGAAAGTATTTAGTTTCAGAAGTTTCTAGGCAAAGTGCCAGAACCATTAAAGTTTTCTGAGGTACCCATAGGTAATTTAAGCCAATGCTTTTTACTGCCAGAAGAATTGTCAGATGATTACTTAATGATTTCATCCTGAATTCAAATGCTTCAATGAGCTGTTGAAAATGCCTGACACCCAATGAAAAGTGGTTTGGAATATGCAGATGTAGACCCAAAACACACTACCAAAAGCAGCTCTAATGTAGGCTGAAGCTGATAGAATGTATATAGCTGGGTTCTCATGGGGAAGGTCTAACAAAAACTTTGTGGAGGAAAAAAAAATCCTGTTGTTACAGCAGAGGTAAATATTTCGGATGCTTGCACAAAGAATGAAGCAGCAAAAGATGCACACCAATTGGAAGAAGGATTTAATCTACTTTTTAATGATTACTTAAATATCAAACAACCAAGCTGTAGAGATTAAATTCACAAAGTCATCCTCAGGAGAAGCAAGCACTGAAAGCTTAAACTAAAATTTATGAAGTTCTGTCTTGTAAAAAATACATATTTTCCAGTTCAGCATATTTTTTTGTGTATTAGATAAGGTTCATGTGTCATAGTTAGGAAAGCCAGTTCCATAAACATGTTTGAGAAAAAAGTACCTGTGCAAACTGGGTTTTACACACCATGCTCGCTAAGATAAACACCTGCAAAGTATTTCTCTGGGCGAGGAGAGAAAGGAGTTTAATTAATAAGGTGGAGACTGTCATAAGGAATAGGTAATAATGTGCTTACTGCCACTTGAAAGTAGCCTGGTGGGCTTGCAAATTATATGCTCAGAGGAGCATCAAAGCAGTTGAAGGAGCTGTGTGAGCAAAAATCAAGTCAGTGTTCCTGAGAGCTGTTGAGTTTGGAAGCAGTGATATGAAGGTGTTCCCAGGAGGGGATAGATGGATTGCTTTTCAGAAAAAGCATGTAAGTCACCAGACATTGGAACTAAGCATTCCTTCATTATTGGCTTATTATAGTTGATTTTGACGGAACAAAACAAAAATCATGCAATAAAGCAGAGCGGAGCCATAGTAGCAGGTTGACGGAAGACGTAGCTTTGCACCTATTAACCACATTGATCTCAATTTATCTGATACTATAGATTATGAATGCAGTATCTTCAACACTGTACATTTCCCATACATTAAATCAGAATAAAATTAATTAATAAAAATATTTTCACTATATGGTGAGCCCATACATATGGTACAACATTATCCTGGAAAAGCTGTGTCATGGGAGAAGCCTCCATGTTAGAAATACCAGGAAAGAGACAAGGGCGTGTAGCTTCCTTGTGAATCCAGACATCATAGATTTGGAAGATAAGATAGTGGACTGTATGAGTGTGTAGCCTGAACTACTGACTGCTTTAATTGCAAGTCTTTTCTGTGAGCAGTTGGTGATGTGATTTCTAGGCTTTCAGTACTTTGACTTGCTATATGTATGTAAATGATTATGAGTAAATATTCTGAAGTCTAAAGGAATGCCTTGTACTGAATAATGTATTAACATTTATGTATGTAGTTATTGGATCAACTGTTTATTTTTCCAATGTATAGAAAGCTGGTTTATTTTTAAAAATTCTGGTAACTCCTGTAGAGAGCCAAATTGGTAAAAAATTAACATTGACAAAGATACTAGAGTTGAACAATAGGATAAGGAATAGTAATACAAAAAGAATATGAGATCTCTTTTATTTAGTACTATACATAGTCTGTTTAATGAACAGCTTCCCCCTAAATGTCTTCATATTCTCTAGATGGAATTTGTGATCTTAGAAATTACTTTGCAGAATTAAGGCCAAAATATATTGAGCCCTACAACATAAAGCTCATAGTTTTTTAACTTGAGAGAGAAGGTTAGAACCTAATTATACAAGACAACCGGCATATTTTGAGGCTTATTCAAGTGAGAAATTCTGTAAAACATTTTCCATAGAAATAATTTTCTCATTATAATAGTAAAAGACTGACTTTATAGATTCTTTTCAGTTCTGTTCTTACTATTTTCACAAGATTTTACTATGAGGAGAGAATTTAGAGGACAGCAAATACCTGACTGTATTTGGAATATGAGATGTAAGCAGAAATATAGAAACAGAGAGCCTGTGGATGGAAAAGGCCAATTCTGAAGGCCTTTGAAACTAAAGAATGATGGAAATTAGTATCACAGTAAGTAGTGCCGTTAATCCAACACTTGGTGTTATTGTGGTAACAGAAGAACCAGTTCTGCTAATGGTTCAGCCAAAGAGCACTGGCATTTTATAATGATAAACCTGATCTCACTGTTACATTTAGTTTCTGTAGTTACAATACGAAATGGTACTGTTTTGCTTTCCAGAAAATTCAGATTGGATGCTTTGCTTCTGGTGAATTATCACCAGCAATAAGTACTGTCAGTTACATCAGTCTTTAATTTACCACTATAATGTCAGTCACCCTTGCATTGCTTCAACTGGTTTGCAGAGATAAGTCTTGCTAGACCTCTTAGAGTCTTGGAAACAAAGAAGGAAAGAAAATTATCACTTTGTTAATCCAATATGGAGAATACTCACATTCTTGCTTTTTAGACTAGCCTGATGTATGAGAGCAGCTTCACTATGACAGAACATGTAACTGGCACAGAGTAGTGGCAGGAGCTGTGAGTGAGTTGTGCTATGTTTGGATTTGCCCCAAACCTCTGCATAAGCCTGCTAGCCTGAGCGTGCCATGCCTCCATCTCGGGTGAAGCTGTGTGCGTGTGTGCATTGAATTCAGGCAGCAGATGAGGTCATGTTTGATAGAATGGTACCTTGAAGTTAAATCCCAAATTACATCAGGAAGTACTGTCATTCAGAAATCACTCCTGCTAATGAAGTTATACAGAACTATGCTTTGTTTAGTTCTAGTTGATCAACGTTGTGTAACATGAACTCAGTTGGCTTGCTAAAGTGACCTCTATTGTTAAATCCTCTGGGTGTGTTTTGTAGAAGGCTTTTATGTTACCTTTGAAATAATAAACTTTTAACACAAAAATCGGATATAGAAAATACACTTTTAAACTGGTAGTTAGATTTTGGAATATGCCGACCCTGTACTAATAACGTTATTTATTCAGAACCTCAGCCTTAACAAATTTAGCAGTTGAAGTCCAGATTTCCAAGGCATTTTGGGTTTGATGGGAGTATCTCACCACCAAACTGTAATTCTGCAATGCATTTTCTCCTTGCTGCAGTATCCTTAGTATATTCTTGACGAAATAGTCCCACCAAATACTGCTCTATTCAGTCTTACTTGAACAATTCCAAATAACATAAGAATTCTTGGATTTCTACTTAATTTTTAAAGGAATACCTAACAAAACTAAAAGTAACAATATTATAAATGGTTTTTTTTTTTACTTAGAAGGAATGGTTCTATTAAAACATATTCTTTCACTCAGAAGGGATGGTTCTGAATATGCATGTAAATTGTTGATGTAAGGGAGAGTAATGTAAACTGAACCAGTATCCTGTAACAATGAAATAAGAATAAAGCAAACTAAAGAGATTTTCATGTGGGGAAAGTCATTAATGATGATTATTAAAAATTTTGAGTAGCCTCACAGAAAGCTCTTCTGATAATTTCTTCTGATAATTTAGTATTTCAGAGATACTTAAAGGAAAAGATTGTGCTAGATCTCTAAACATCAAATGTAAGTTTTCTTTAAAATAGAAAAATTGAAAGAATTCCATGTTTTGAGATGGAGGCAAACTCTTATTTTAAAATTATTTCAGATGTTTTATTTCCAAATATGTCTTCCTAGTCCATCATTCTGTCCTTGCAATCCCACTCGATGAGGTCACTATTTTCCCATATATCAAATACAGGCTTACCTTTCAAAGTGCAGTATAATCTTCCTCTATTTTTAAGTTACTCGGTTCCTCATCAACATCAGCCTTCACCAAGCCACTGATATTTTCAGAGACAAGCTCTGCTTATCAGACAAGTCCTTTCATGTTTTGTCCCACTATGCCATTAACAAGAGAGGAAATATGTTTTCAGGCAAGATTAGTGATGACTCCTCATTTTCCTTCACCTGCTTTTGTGACCTGTGCCTGCAGCATGATAGTAAAAAGTAACAAGGGAAGAAATGAACTCTGACACTTCAGATGGATGAAGAATAACAAAATCTGCTAAATACTTTTAAAAGGGGATCCAGCTTGGTTAATGCTTTCTTAAAGTATTATTTCATTGTCAATAACTATAATAAATTCTAGAGGTGTCTTGCATGTAAGTTTTCTTCAAAATATAGTTACTAATATGAGATAGGAAATAATGTCTGACATAGTGTTTTGTCCTACTGTCTGATAACACTGCTGTGTGAAAAACTGCTTCTGAAGTTGCATGTTATTTATTTGAAAGTTGGAAAGGGTACTGTTTGGACTTTCTTTTTCTACTTTTTGAGCTAATTTACTACACTGTGGAGGGCCAGGACTTTCTGAGCTTCACTCACAACTCTTTTGTTGTACCTGGTAATTCTAACTTGTTCTTGGTCTCTGAAGACTGCTGATTCCCACCTCTTGTTCTATTAAATAAAGTCAGCTAAATGAGAAAATCCTGATGCTGCTATTCATGAATAATCTGCAGTGCGTTGCTTTATGCAATCAGTAATTTCTAAACGCTTCATTATTGTTTAAAGTGTTTTGCTCATATAATCCTTTGCAGTCTGTTACCTTAAAAACTTTCTGGTTTTGAGTTTGCATTATCTGTACTTTAAACTTTGTCTCGTTAATTTAAACCAAAAAAGGTTGATTTTTGTCTCTGTGATAATGGTAATTTGTTGTTTTGGTGAAGATGGTGATAAACTTTAGTATTGCTAGGAGCTACATCTCCTTTTCTTAGCCTTAAAAAAAACCCCAAAACAGCCAAAACCCCTAACCTCACAGCTTCAATATGTATCAACAGTAACAATTGACAAGGTATTGTGATATTAGTACTGTGGCAGTATGATCAAGGTAAAGATTCATAATTCATTCTTTGTACTTGCAAAATCAATGTCTCCATCTGGTATATTCCATGATGTTGAAATGAGAAGTCCACTGTATAAAATCAGAATGTCATCCTTACAGTGAAAGCATTTCCCTGTATAAAATGATTATAGTGGAGTTTGCAGAAAGAGGCAAAATGTTCTTTGTTCCTCTGAGCTTTCTCTTTTCTCCTAAGTGCTTGCAAGCTGTGGGGTTTTTTCTCTTGGTTTATAGTGGATCCTTCTGCTGCTCCTGGATAATTTTTTTAACAGGTGTATTTTCTTTTAGAACTTTTACAGATGCCCAGACTGTCTGCAGAGATTTGCTGCCTCATTTGGCAAACACACAAGAAGTCATAGAGCCAACAGGTAAGCGTGGAAAAGGTGGCAGTTGGAAACTTTTTATAATTTTTTCCTGTAATTTGTGTCTTTTCTAGCAAGTTATAACTGATAATTTTTCAAGGCTGGGGTAAGGAGAGACAGCCAGAACTAAAGTTAAACTGAAGAGCATAAACTGAAAAATTTTCAGGAGTTTTCTGTAAACTGGCATGAATGTTCTAGTTTTTCCCAGTTTGTATCTATTTGAGATGATTACGAGTTAAAAGTGAAAAATAGCTTGATCCTGTGGAAAATCATACCAGTTCTTACCTTTGTCTGCTTACCAGCTGTCAACTAATGGGGTTTTAGCATCTTGTGTAGTAATTGGAGGCTGTGAAGGAAAATCTATACTTTGGTTATGTCGTGGTTTAGGCCCATCAGGGAACAAAGGCCACGATTAGCCTCGAGTACCGAAGAGGCTGAGGATTGCTCGAGGGCAGGGAGGGCTTAATTGCCGCTTAAGGTTCAGGACAAAACAGACCAGGCTACTCGGTTTTGGGGAAGAAAACAGAAAATAATTTAATGCAAAATCAACCAAAACATAACCAAAATGAAACAACCCAGAGTAATACATCAATGAAGAGTCCAACCAGCCTTTTTAAGAACACCTTCTTGCCACCCCTCCCCTCTTCCCGGGTTCAGAGCCCTGATCCCGGTGTTTTTACCTTGCCCCCCCCTGAACGGTTCGGGGGGGCAGGCAGTGGGGGGTTCAGTCAGTCGGTTTCCGAGAGCTTCTGCCGTTTGTCCCTCCTCAGGGCGGGTGAACTCCACACCAGTCCTCCCTGGAAGTCCGTGGGGTAACTCACAAGCATGGCAGACTTGCACGGGCTGCTCCGATGCCCACTTATTCCAAAGGCTGCAGCTCCTCTCTGCCTCTCGTGTGGGGCTGCTCTGCGGCACACAGGCTCTCCAGCACGGCCTGGGCCATGGCCATCTCCCCACACAGTCCCCCGCCCGTCCGGGCTCACCCACACGGAGCTCTTGGTGGCTCTCAGTCTTGCCACGAATCTCCATAGGTTTCAGGGGCACAGCTTGTATTCTCGCCACGGCTTGCAGAAGGGTCTCCGGTCTACTGCTTCTCGTTCCTTCCTCCTTCTCTGGCTGAAGGGTCCGCGTGGTGACCTCCATCTTGTATCACTCTCCACCTCCCGACTCGCATTTCAAATTCCCGTCTCCTAAATAGTGATCGCAGAGGCGCCAGATTGGCCCAGCCGGGCCGGAGGTGGGTCTGAACCCAGGAGCCGGGGGAGGGTCTTCACTGCAACCCGCTCCCCCTGTTACCAAGCCAAAAGCTGCTCCTGGCTAAACCAGGACAGGTTATTTCTATGATAAATCATAGCATGTGGATACTACTGTAATCCTAAACCAATTGTAGTGGTAAATTAAGCTAGTTGTGCTACCATGTGGCTTAAAAGAGGTTTCTTAGTAGAACATTCCAAAGTTCTTTGGAAGGTTTACCACCCTGAGCGAGCTCCCTGTGTCCTTGGTGAGGCTGCTACTGGCGTCTAAATTTCCTGATATAAACTGAGAATGTTTGTTCTATGAGACAATTGGAGACATGACGACAAGTGGATTTTGAGGAAATAACAGATCTATGTATCAGTCTCACATGCAGATTTCATACATAGATATATCTATAAATATATAGATAACATTATATATATGTTTAGATATTACATCTATTTTATAGATACTTAAAACATTTAATAAAATAAATAGTAAAAATATTTGTTTATATTTATTTTTGCACACGCAATTATTTGATACACAGTAGGTTTCTCCTAAGACTTGAACCATGTCCTGGTTTCTTCTGGGACGGAGTTTAATTTTCTTCCCAGTAGTTGGTACAGGGCTATGCTTTGGATTTGTGTGCTTGTGAGGGTAATTTTCTAACAATTTGTCTGAGACACTGGTTACTGCTGTCAGCTATCTACCCCGCTTCTGTCCCAGAGATTGCTGCTGGCTGCAGTTTAGAGTAATATGCTGGGCTGCTGCAAACCACAGTGTTCAGAAAGGAATGCATGTGCTATTCAGCCACTCCTGTAGAGGTGACCAGAGCCTCTGGAAGAAAGGCGAGGTGAGCAACTGAGGGTAGAAGCTGTTCCATCATAATTTTCCTGCAAACACAGGTCACACCCCATCCATTTTAATTAAGCAGTTGCTTTATTTGTGTTTTGATGTGTCTTGAACTTGATGAATCAGGAGCTTACAATTTAAGTTAGCCTTTGTCTTTTATTTGACTTTGAGAATCTGTGGCACTACTTGTTACCCATTTAAATGAGAAACTTCACATAACTATGCAGATACTGAGTGGTAAAGTAAGGACTGAACGTAAAAAATTTCTGCCAAAAAATCTACTTGTGCAGAACTCTCTGTCTTGTTTATTAATTGGTTTTCCGCAACCTCAGGAATAAGTTTGTCTAATAAGGGCGACAAATTGTTCCAGATTCTTTTCCTCATTATTTTCCACCAGTGTATAGAAGCTCATTCCCGTGGAACCAGGACAGATTTTGGGTTTTCTAATGCATATGTAAATCCAGAGTAATTTTACTGTTGACAACAAGTATTATATTGTCTTAAAACCAATGTAAAGTTAAAAGAGAACCCATTCATGCTGGTTTTGTACTGATGGAATTGAAAAATGATTTACACTTGGACCACAGTGGTCAAAGACCTGTGCAGGGCAGCTAGTCTAGCTTTCGTCTCATAGGAGAGCTTATGGCTTTGTTCAGCTGAGTTTTGAAAACCTCCAAGGATGGAGATTCCACAGCCTCTCAGTCCCTGTTCTTCGGCTGAGTCACCTGCATTGTGAAATTATTTTTCTTTAACCAGCAAGAATTTTCCTTGCTGCAGCTCATGTCCATTGCCTCTTGTTCTTCTGCTGTGCCTCTGAGAAGAATCTGTCTTCTTTCTAGCACTCCCCTTCAATCTGTAACAGACTTCAGTTAGATTCATTCTTTATCTTCTCCAAACTGAAGAGACATGGCTCCTTTAGGGGCTTCTCATACATGATAAACTTCAGGCCCCTGACCAGCTGAGTGTCCCTCTTCTGGGCTTATTTCAATTCATCAGGACCTCTCTCTTGCACTGGTGCTTTCAAAGCTGTACACTGCTTCAGGTGCACCCTCATGAGTACTGAGCAGGGGGAAATAGTCACTTTCCTTGATGTACTGGCTACAGTCTTGCTAATGGAACCCGGGATCTAGTTAGCCTTTATCTTCACTACTGACTCACCTTAAGCTTGTCCCTGACGAGCCACAGGAGTTTTTCTGCTGAGCCAGCTGGCATCCAGTCTGTGCTGTTGCATGGGGTTATCCTATTCCAAGCACAAAATTTACACACACTCTTGAGCTTTGAGGTTTATGTTGGACCGTTCTTCCAGTTTGCTGAGGTCCGTCTGACTGACAGCCCTGCCTTTTGGCATATTGGCCAGTTCGCCAAGTTTGGTGTCGTCTTTGAAGCTGGTGAGGGTGCATTCTGTTATCCAAGACAATAATGCAATCATTGAACAGTATCATTCTAAGGAGTAATACCTGAAGAATGCCACTGCTAGCTAGACTTAGAGATGTTGACCACTGTTATTGAAGTCTAATTGTCCTGGTAATTTTCTGTCCAACTTCTACTTCAACTCAGCATTCCAAGCATGCTGAGGGAGACCTTGCTAAGGGTCTCGTTGAAGATATGCAACATGCCACTGCTCTCCGTCTTGGAGCCAATCATGTCATTATGGAAGGCAGTTGGGTTGGATTTACCAAGTCCAAATCAAGTCTGTCCATTCTGGCTGGTTTCAGTCACCATTTTGTGGCTCAAAATGGTTTCTAGGAGAGTTTGTTCTATAGCCTTTCCATGGACTGAGGTGAGTCTGATTGACTTTTAGTTATTTAAATCCTCTTACTTCTTCTCTTTGAAGAGAGATGTGATGTTTGCCTTTTTCCTGTCATGGGAGCCTTACCAGATTGTCAAGCTTTTTAAAGGATAGTGGAGAGTAGCCTTGTCAAGACTGTGGCCTGGTCTCCCATTGTACACTCTGAAGCATCCTCTCTGAGCCTACTGGCATTTTTCTATATGTCCAGTTTATGTAAGTGGCCCCTGCTTTGATCTTCCACTGCTGTTGTAGGTGAAACTTCTCACCTGCCACTAGGCACAGAAATCCTGAAAGCCTGTCCTTGCTGATAGAGACCAAGATGAAGTAAGCACTGAGTACATGAGCCCTTTCCGTGTCCTGTGTCAGTAAGTTGCACGTGATATCCTTGGTTATTGTGGCTGCCAGTGTACCTGTAGAAGCCCTACTCGTGGCTTTTCACGTCACTCACCAGTTTCAATTCCAACTGAGTTTTGACTTTCCATTCCTGCATGCCTGGACAATGTTTCTGTAGTGATGTTTCCTCCTGATTACACCCGCCACACGCTTCCATTTTGGTGTGTTGTAATCAGTTTTAGAAGCGTCAGTGTTGTTATTAAGCTTATTACTCCTTCCATGTCAGTTTGGAGAGGCATTCTTTGGAGGATATCTTGTTTCTCTGATCACTATTGGTAATAGTTTACTCATGTGAAGAGCAGTATATTTTATTGCAATTCATAAATGTTCCCTTTTCCTCCAATGGAAGAGATACAAGTTACCATGAGCTGAAATTTTTGTCCGTGTTTTGGTTAACTTGAAAAGATTTCCACTCTTTATTCTGTCTTTTTTAAGAGTTACATGTTTATTTTGGAAAATTGATACTATAGCAGAAGACCTTTCTCCCCCAGCTGTGGCAACAGTAAGCTGGTTTCTGTATTGTATTTTTTTCAAGAATTGCTGTGTATATATTGAGGCTCATAACATTCAGGTTCACTTCAGATTCAGAAGTTCTGTGCTTCTGTTTAGTCTGTGCATTGGCACAAAGGGAAGTTCAACACAGATGCTAAGCTTTCAGGCTGCAACTTATGTGTATTGAGCTCCAGTTTTTACTAAAAAGAAGTTAAGCTTTCAGAGATCACAAACATCTTGAAGAAAACAAAAAAATGATGGGCAAGAGGAGGAATGATCTGTTTGTGTTGTCAGCAGAATGTGATGGCATCACAGCTGTGGAATCTCTGATGAAACGCCTCCAGCAAAGAGCTGAGTACCTTCCCTCATCAGCAGAGTGATGTTTTGCAGGAACTGGCATATAATCAAGATACTGGTTTATGTGTTAAATCTAAATCAGTTTCATTAGAAGTTAAACTACTCTTTGAGTTCCTCCTTCTCAGGGTGCATGAATATCTCTTGGAGTTAGTCAGGTCACAAAGCAGGACCATTCCACAATCAGCCTGTCTTGTTTACGTGTCTGAAAAGTGACCTTGGTTGTTTTGCATTTATATGGCTCTGAGTTGCACTTTCATAAACATCAGAATTCATTTAAGTTCCCAAATCTATTTTGCTGGTCACCAGAGTACTTTTAAGTCAGGTGGTAAATAGAGAGGACGTTTCGCTCCTATATTAACTTTAATCTGTAGGATTAGGGTATTCCTTTTCCTTTCTTTTATTTTTTTTCTTTCATTTTTTTTTTTTTTTTAGTACAGAGTCTCCTTTATACATCCCAGAGGTCCAGCACTTTCAGCTAGACTGATTATTCATGCAAAAAAAGACATGGACTTGGTATTTGCTTGTAGATTCAAAATAATTTTTAGTATCTGTGCTGGGAGAGACAGGCTGTACCATGTCACAACTTCTCAGTCATACATAGTGAAAAGGATTAACAATTGACTGCCAAAAATGCAAAAATTGTGATGTATTTATGTTGTGTATTATTTCAGGCCTGGTAGAAAATATTTGAATACAAATATTTAATATTTACAAATTAGTTTTCACGTGTAAATGGTTCACAAGCCTAGGATTATATTGTAAAAGATCAGTTGAAAGCTTTTGAAATTTTGTAAGTAGTAACCAAAGGTTTTAATGACTTTTTTTCTCCTGTCAAATTTCTTGTTGAAAATTTACACTTTAACAGGAAAACTGCACACCTAAAATCCAAAATATTTAGGTCAGCTGTCCTTAGAGCAATTAATAAGACAAGGTGCACTACAGTTATCCTTTTATTCACTATATGTATGAGATGATTTTGAGCCATCTCTTCCTTCCACAATGAAGACAGCGAATCATGGAAAAGTTAGTCTGATTGTGGAATTGGCCTTAGAGGAGACACACATGGGGAAAACACCACTTGAAGAGGCTTAAGGAGCGTTAGTCAAAGCTACCTATCTGAATGAAGTCTCTGCTGGTTTTTGTTCAGTCTGAGAAAATAGTCTTCTTTAGGAGCTAACCATTTTCACACCATCTCTGACCCCTGTGAATTCATTTGAAGGACGTGTGTCAAGGTCACATATTAGTGAATGAAAGAGCATTTTAGGTACAAGTATAATGCACATAGCAGAAGTTACTCAGAGAGTAAAAGAACAAGTATTCCTTTTTGCTTACATATAGGGAACATTAAGTACTTAGAGCTGGACTGCTGGTTTATTTTTTAAGCTCTTTGTAAACCTACAATAATAGAATGTACCAACTCTAATAGTATATTTCAAGGATCTTTATTCTGATTTCCATTTGATTTCAGGTGGTACTGAGTTCATTTCCAGCCTGGCCGTTACAGTTTTAACTTTTCAGATGCTAGCGAGGCGAGCACTGATTTTACTTTTCCCAAAGGTTATAATAGCTTCATTCACTGTTTAGCTGGGCATTCTTTCCCAGGCTTTTTTCTTAAAAGAATGAGCCCTCTGCTCAAAATCCCTCTGCAGACTAACAGGAGAATGGATTGTTCAAGTTTTGCTGCTTTTAGAAATTCAATGAGACAGAATAGTTAGATCTTTACAGTTACTTGGCCTAAATCTAAAAACAGCTCTTAAGTCTCAATCATAAGTTCTACCTGCAAATACATGCAAAAACAGACACTGAATGAGTGTTCAGTTTATAGTCCATTGAAATATATGTTATGTATTCTTAAGGTGATTCACTGAGTTTCTGAAAGTCATTCTGATCATCTTCAATGTGAGTCAATGATGCCTTTTTGGCACCAGAAAAAAATACATAAGGAAGGCCAAAAGGAGTCCTAGTTCTGAAGTTTGTTTGGCTTTTGTTTTCCTGTGCACAGATATTGCAATGAGGTGTTTTTTTTTTTTTTTTTTACTCAGTGAAAACAATTCTGTCCTGTGTTGTTCATCTACAGTGAAAAGGTGGCAATTACACAACTTTGGGAATGTTATTGTAGGAATGTTGCTAGTATTTTCAGTTCCTTTGAAGAGACATGCTCTTTGTTCAAGAGCATTTTTTATTAAACATGGATTAGAATGTTGTGTTTTAGTTCTGTATGGTAAGATGTTTTTTTTTCAACAGAGCCATTGCCCAGCTGTGCCCAACCACACCTGTAATTACTCCCACCTTTGTTGGTTTAGAAGCCAAAACATGATCGAGTTCCTACTTTGGGCTTTGGTGTGTCACTGCAGAAAAGATGCACTTGGACTAACACTAGCTTCTGTCCCTGACAGACTCATCCTGACTATGCCTCTGTCTGACTATCGTCATTTTCACACCAGGTTTGGAGTTTAGTGCTGAAACATCTGCCATACCTTCACTACTCATAAAGTCTTTGTTGGATGCCACTATTTACACTTTGATAAAGTCTATCTATTACTTAAAATCCTACATAGCTGCATGTCTTCTAAACTGTCTGGATTTATGATGTCCTTCCTCTACTGACAAAGCTCTGCACCTATATTTTGGAAATCAATATATGCAATTCACATGATAAGAATGAAGGCACATGGAGATGAAGCAGTTTTATTTATATTTATTGCAGTCATTATTACTTTGTTTGTCAAGAGAAGAAATGCAGGACAGAGATATTGTCAGGAGCATTAATTCTGAATTGAAACACATCACAGCTTTGACTGCTCAGTTCACTTTCTCCATCAGGGTTTTCTCTCCTTACCTGGGAGAGAGTGCAGAGGCAAATTTGTTATTTTGAGCAAAATTTTGTTTCAAAATGCTTTGTACATGCTAGTATGTGGCAGTGAAATCTTCAGAAATAGTTTCACAGAAGACTGATGGCAGACTAGACTGGTTTCATTATTTTTCAGTTTAATAGTTGTATTAATAATACAATAATCAGCTGATTATTGATGAGTAAGTAATGGAACTTCTTTTGAAGCAAGAAAAAGTTAATTTTTGTTGGTTTTATGTACATTTGTGAGCTTACAATACCTTACTGTGCCTCTGGTTATCTGTGCAGATTGCAAGCCTCACTTGTGAGAGGCTGCAAGTGTGTTTTAAAGTGCTCATGTGCATCCAGCTATGATCAACCACCTCCAGAGAGGTAGTTTCCAGGCCTTCTGTGAAGAAAGTAGAATAGCATTTGAGAGGGATGTGAAGCTACAGAACTTTTTTTTTTCTCTATTTTTTTTTCCAGCCACTGAGATACAGGAAACAGTACAGATACTAGCTGAGCCTGCTTCACAGCTTTTGCTTTCCACACATGTTGTAAAAGGCAATTGTGCTTATTAACTCAGAAACTTCAAAAAGTTATGTTTTCTGTTACTTATAGTTCTGGCAAGCTCTTTAGTCTGAAATTTTCTACCAGCTCTCTGTAGAATTTTCTTTTTTTTTAATCTTTATGCTAAAAATATTTCTTAGGAAGTAAATCTAAGGAACAAAATACTGTTCCTAAAATGTTCTTGTAATATTCTGATCAGAAGTTTGGGAACTAACTGTCTAATAGAGGAGTCATGAGTGAGTTTTCTGTCCTCTTTGTGAGAATTCAACTAAATTTTGCCAACTTACTAACTCCTAGATTTTCTAAGGAGTGTATTTATACTCAGCCTGCTTCTTGCTGGGTTTGCAAAAGCCAAGTAGAATCTTTGAAAAAGTCATTTCTTGTGAATGCCAGGGACTGCCTATGTCCTTGGCACCAGTGGTGAGAGCCAAGTGACATTAGTTGGTGCTCTGTGTTTGTGTTCTGTCAAGGAATGGGAGGAAAAATACAGGGGGCGAAAAAAGTGAATGGTAAGAGACAGGGTGAGGAGGGCAAGGTGAACAATGACTTTGAAATAGGGGAAGACAGGAATGAGTGCAGTGAATACACATCCTAGAACACAGGGCAGATGACCAAGGGGAAAAAAAAAATGTGAGAAGCAGTGGGGAACAGAGGTAGGGTAAAGGAGAATAGCTGGAGGGGAAGGAGGGAGGAAAGAGCTGTAATAAGCAAAAGGAGCTGGTATGCTGAACAGGGACAGAGTTTCAGGTCTCTGTAGCTGGTAGCCTTCTGATTGACCAGCTACTTTATTAGGTCAAAGGATAGTGGGTTGTTAGGGCTGAGAATGGGCAAACAGCCTGTAACTCACAGAAGACCAGCATAAGTCTGTATGGTGCCATTGTTATTCAAGATGCAGGGCAAAATGTCAGAAATCAAGATTCCTCTTTCTACATGGCATGTTTGATAGTTATAAAATTGGAAAGCCCTTCTCTCAAAAGATGAGAAGGGTCAGAGTTGCACTTTGTCGTGCAGTGTGTATTCAATCCTCTTGTCTTTTGGTACATGGTTACATGGTATTTTTCAATGCTAGAATACGTTGATCGTTATGCTTTACTTTCCAGAGTCTCTGTGGACTTCTTTTGCTGATGGAAGAGTCAGGCTGAGAATAGATAACTCATGTCCACAGACTCCCATAACAGTTCATGAAATGTTCAAGGAGAGCCTAGAAAAATATGGAACCCTTAATGCTTTGGCCAGCAAGAAGAATGGAAAATGGGAGAAAATAACTTTTTCAGAATATTATCGTCTCTCCAGGAAAGCAGCCAAGAGCTTCTTGAAGGTAGGTACAGGAAACAAAACCAATTCCTTTTTTTGCTTTGTCTCCTTAAAAAGAAACAAAAATCAACTAAACAAACCCCAACCCTCATGCCTCAAACCAAATAAAACAGCAACACCAGATGCACAAAGTAAAAGGCTTTTCCCGTTAATTGAAGATCAACAGTCATGTTTTTTATTAAGATAAAAATTGTGACAATTGGTTTTGGTCGAAGACATAACTGCTGTCAAGGGAACTTGACTGCAAGTGAAGAGCTGCTGTTCTACATTGTTTTACGGGGACGTGGGTACAAAGTGCAGCATAAGACCTTAAGGTTAAAAAAAGGAAAATAAGTTAAAACAACACTGATGTGGATTTGGTAAGATGAAGACAAATTTTAAAACATTCTAAACATAGGGTAAGGTTAGTACTCATTATACTCTTGTGCATATTGAAAAATTCTGGATTTTGGTCCTTTCTGGACAGCAGAGCTCACCCAGACAAGAGAAGGTAGGGGACACTTTATATTACGTGAATTGCTGATAAATAATGGGTTTGCTCTGAATATCAGCAGACACACATGTGTGGACATATCCTGTTAATACTAAAATAATAAACAAGAACTTTCCATGATTTGTGTGTATGTTTCATGATTTGTGTTTCTCTCCAGTGTACCTATATTATATAACTTTATACTTATTATTTTTAAGCTTGGTCTGGAACGATTCCACAGTGTGGCAATCCTTGGATTTAATTCTCCAGAATGGTTCATCTCAGCTGTTGGAGCTGTTTTTGCTGGGTAAGATTTTTTAAAAAGAATTTGATTTGGGGAAGGATTTGGGGATTTCTGTTTTGCTAGATCTGGAAATATATCAAATTAGTATTTGATGTTGTATCTTGGAAGTTGTGCTGCAGCTGATTAGCATGTTCAACAGTCTACTGGAGTCTCATAGCTTTCAGAATATGTGAAATAGTCCAGACACTTATGAATTTGTCTTCTTAGCTATGGGCATAACTGTGACAGTCACACAGAAACTATTGTACAGTATCTTAGCAATGGAAGGTGTGGGAAACAGATGACACTCTGAGACATCTGCAGGAAGATACAGCCAAATAGATGAAGTCACAGATAAATACTAACCAGCCTGATTCCTTCTGTCCTCATAGCTGTTTATAGAATCCTGTGTGGCCTGATCTAGGTGGACCTACTAGAGCAGGGGGGTTGGACTAGGTGATCTTTAGAGGTCCCTACCATTCTATGATTCTGTGAATTTGTATTTACCTCTTAGGCTGTTTCTGTGCCAATGAAATTCAAATTGGTATCTGTGTGCAGCTTGACCAGAAAGAGGATATCAGTGGTTTTTTTTACCACTCCCTGAACTAACTCTTATGAAGACTCAAATGGGTAAATATGCTGAATCTTAGCCTACAGCATCTTCTCTTGAATAGAGTTGTTGCAGTGTGCATATATCAGAGATACTGATGACAGCAGTGCTGCTGTTTACTTCCACATCTTCATACTCTTTCAACTTTTGTTTAATCTTTGTTGATTATTTTCTCTTTTTGATACTAGGTGCAGGTATCTGAGGGAGTATGTATGTAAATATATACATGTATTTTTTATACAGAGGGATTGTCACGGGAATATATACAACCAGTTCTCCGGAGGCCTGCCACTACATTGCTCATGACAGCAGAACCAATGTCATGGTTGTGGAAAACCAGAAACAACTTGACAAGATAATGCAGGTACAAAGTGGCTGAATCGTTACTTAAAAGACAATTTTCCCCTTTCTTGATCCTGTATTGGTCCTGAATACCATATTTACCATTTGCATCCTGGAAACTGTGATGGGAGTGTTCTTATTTGGAAATCTGCTATCTGATGTTTGAGCTCATGGGTAGCTTGCAGCCCTGTCTTCTGGTATCTGTGGTTCACATCTAAGCAATTCTGATTCTCTCCACCACAGAGTTCACTGGCTAGTTCACTGCAAACTTACCTGGAAAAAAATCCCACAATTTGATTCCATGTTTATAATGTCACCACGTGATTCTGTTTGGAGAAGGATAGACCACTTGAATGGAAGAGATTAGGATGATGTAAGTTTGGAAAGGCCTGCCATCTAAATATTAAGGATGTTAATGTTTCTAATTTCTGCTTTCCAAAATAAGCTTACTTGTCCTGGTTTAGGCCCATCAGGGAACAAAAGACCACGGTTAGCCTCAAGTACCAAAGACCTGAGGATTGCCAAAGGGCAGGGAGAGCTTAATCGCTGCTTAAGGTCCAGGACAAAACAGACCAGGCTACTTGGCTTGGGGAAGAAAACAGAAAATAATTTAATGCAATACCAACTAAAGCATAACCACAAAACCCCAAAACATAACCAAAACAAAACAACACAGAGTAGTACAATAATGAAGAGTCGGACCAGCCCTTTAAGACCACCTTCTCCCCACTCCTCCCCTCTTCCCAGGCTCAAAGTCCTGATCCTGGTGTTTTTACCTCCTCCCCCGCTGAACAGCCCAGGGGGCAGGGAGTGGGGGTTTCAGTCAGTCTATTCCTGATAGCTTCTGCCATTTGTCCTTCCTCAGGGCAGGTGGCTCCGCACCAGTCCTCCCTGCAAGGCCGTGGTGTACCTCACACACACGGCAGCCCTGCACGGGCTGCTACAACATGCATTTATCCCAAAGGCTGCAGCTCCTCTGTGCCTCTCGTGTGGGGCTGCTCTGGGGCCCGCAGGCTCTCCAGCACGGCCTGCGCCATGGCCGCCTCCTCACACAGTCCCTCACCTGTCCGGGTACCTCACTCGGAGCTGCTGGTGGCTCTCAGTCCTGCCATGGCCCTGCATGGGTTGCAGGGGTACAGCTGCGTTCTCACCATGGGTTGCAGAGGTGCCTCTGGTCTGATGCTCCTCCTTCCTTCCTCCTGCTCTGACTGTGGGATCCGTGTGGTCGCCTCCATCTTGTATCACTCTCACACCTCCTGCCAGCACTTCAAATTCCCATTCCTAAATAGTGATTGCAGAGGCGCCAGATTGGCCCAGCTGGGCTGGAGGTGGGTCTGAACCCAGGAGCCGAGGACAGTCTAAAAACTCTTCACCAGGTCTTCACTGCAACCCCCTCCCCCTGTTACCAAGCAAAAGCTGCTCCTTGCTAAATCATGACAGTTTACTACACTTTGATAGTATGATAGTTGACATGAGGTAGACTTCAGTGAGTCAAGAGGAGGCTCTTGAAGTGAATGGTCATGATTTAGACAAAACTCTTTGGCAGCTTGTAGTGGATTTCTGGAAGGGTGCACATTGAAAGACCAACTTGACAGAAAGATCCCTGTTCCATCACTTGGGAGTGTAGCATAGGACAGCTGCCTGGGAAGGGCTTGGCTGTCAGTAAGGTGTTGAGGGAGGCCAGTGGCTGCTGTGTCAAACTTGCACCAAATTGCAGTGTTTGCTGAGCAGAGGGACCTTCTGTGATGGAGTTTTCTGCCAAAAACCTATATCTGCCAGAGAGAAAATATTTGTGGATTTTTTCAAATATATTTAATGTAAGTCGTAC
The DNA here is from genome assembly GCF_028858725.1 of Colius striatus. NCBI lineage: Eukaryota > Metazoa > Chordata > Aves > Coliiformes > Coliidae > Colius > Colius striatus. Next base: position 28,468,314 of record NC_084765.1, on the reverse strand, counting down.
ATGAATTACTTTGTATCTTGTAGTTTTGTTTTAGATATGATTTGGAGGAATACAGATTTTTTTAAAGTACTCTGGAAAAACAAACAGGCAAGTCTTTTTGCAGTGTTACTATAAACACCAGGCTATACTGTCATGGATGTGGAGAGAAGAATATAAACTGAAGAACTCATGCATATTTCTATCTAGAAAAAATAAAAAAAGGCAGCTCTGCCCCACACTGCTTTATCCAAATGAGGGTTTTTTGAATTTTTTTTTTTCCTGGAACCTGAGACTAAAATAATAACATAACATGTCAATTTTTTATCCTCCTAATATGTATATAATGATTAGTCTTAAGCCACTGCTTTTGTATTGGTGCAGATTGATCAAGTCAGTTCAAGGCATGTTTCACTCAAATGCATCTGTGACACACTGAGTCCCACAAAGTTTGGTGTAATGAGTGCTCTCTGCATACTGTCAAGCCAACAATTTCTGTAGTATGTTAGTGAAAGAAAACCCAAACCACACAAGATACAAATAAATATGTTTTTAAAAATCCAACAGATCTGGAATCACTTGCCACACTTGAAAGCTGTTGTGCTATACAAGGACTCCATTCCTGAGAGACATCCAAATTTGTATATGGTATGTGAATACTAGAACAGTTATAATTCATAGGGTATTATTTATTTGATTAACTTCTATGGTGTTTAATCTGTGGAATGTCTACTGTTTAGAACTCATTGCTGTGTCCCAGCAAGCACATTCAAAAGCTTCATCAGCTTTTTCTCTTTAATTTACCTGTAACTTCATGTTTGATACTCAACATTTACATTTACCTCACTTTACTGTCTGTCTTGTGTCTTCCTGGCTTTTTACTTGACTGGATTAAGAAAATGCCTATAGCTTCAGGTGGGCATTTGTACTCTCAAACCATTAAAAATAAAAGTTGTCCACTGGTTCTACTGAAAAATTATTTCTGATTAGTTATACTTGTTCCAAGAATGTGAAAATGGATGGGCTTTTACAGGTGATAGTTTGCAACAAATATTTCTGGTGATAGGCAACAAGTGAAGAGAAATAACTCTGAAATACACAGTCACTGCAGAGCACATTTTCTTACAATATGTAGAATCTTTGTATCATGTGGTAAAAATAAAGCAGAAAAAAGGACAAAGCCAGGATCAGAAATTTCTGAGTGGTACGAGTCAGCTCTTAATTTAAGAAATATGAGGACATGAAGCAGAACAGTTTTTTGTAAATGTTTATTCAAGTAAATTTTGAAAATATTATTGAAAATTGTTAAGCAATAAGAATGTGAAAATCAGCATTTTAGGTGGACTACAGATTATCAGATTTTAGGCTGAAAAATTCAACTGGAGGGAAAAAAGGTATTAATGAAGAGTGATCAGTGTAGAAATATTCTACAATATTTGCTCTTGATAATCTGTGTTGTTACTAGAGACACAAGAAAAGCCTTTTGCACTTGTTTTAATTGTATTCTTTTGCTATGTTGAATGGCATATAACTTAATAATAAACAGTTACTGTCACAAAACTGTATGTGCTGGTATAGAGTATGCCTTGAATCTCAGTACAATTAAAAAAATAGAGAGACAGTCTCTCCATTTATATTAATAAAAAGAATAAGTGCTAGCAGCTGATCCTAGAACAACATTCAGTTGCTGAAACCTAAATGCCTGATATATCTGAGAACATCCCTGTTTAGATGTCATGTTGGACACATTTTCTCCATGGAGAAGTGTAGCTGTAAGAGTGTCTGACAGTTTGTCATCTAAAAGAAAAATCGACGAAGGCAGAGATTATTGTTTATTTTGATGTAAAGTAAACCACAGGAACAGCATGGCATTTGAAAAAAGAGATTTGAGTTGCAAGTTGGCAGCAATTAGCAATTGCTGCAGTAAGAGCAGAGCCCTAGGTCACTGATCCGTGGATGTTTCCAGAAGGCAGACACAGTCAGTAGTGTGTGTGACTGTACCTTTCAGATTGTGGAATGGGAACACTGTCTGTTGCAGGTACTGTTCAGTAAACAAAACCTAGGCAACAAATTCACAGTGATTAACACAGTCTAGTCTGAGAAGGCAGTAAGGTCAGGAAAAGAAAGGAAAAAGTGCTAAGTGTCATAGAAACAATTATATCCTTAACACATCCAGATTTTCCAGGAGCTAGTGAAATTGATGCAGTCACATTCTGTAGGATGGTATAGAATGTGACAGAGCTGTGCATTGTACTACCTCTCTGTTCAGAGATGTTTTTTGGAAGAAAATGTAAAACTGATCAATAATTTTGAGGACAGCCTTGCTATCCAAATCTATTTTCCACAGAGGCTAACTCTTGTAACCTTAGTAGCACCTTGTCAAGGAAACAACTCTACCTGAAGCACAAACTCTCATTTTCTAAGTTTGCTGTCCCTTGCATTATCCCCTTTACTGTGTGGTCCTAGATAGATCTTCAAGAAATCATTAAAGAATTGAGGTGCTGCATCTTGCATTTGAGCAACACAGTTCTGTAGTACAATATCAATCATCTAATTCCAATGGGAAACTGACAGTTCGGTTACTGACTTAAAAAAAATCTTACTACAGCACAGTTTTTGAATAGCACTGAAATCAACAGTGTGCTTAGCAGCATGTTGGGTGCATGCAACAGAAGTATCTGGGTGCAGCCACTGTCATATGAGGGATCAGGTTCAGCATTCTTCTGGGCCAATTTGTGTGGCACAGAAGTCTGGCATTATAAAAGGTTTGCCTCCTTCTAGATTGAGCCAAATTTCCATGTAAGTTGTGACCAGCATCATATGCTCTGTTTGTTATAAAATAGCAGATAATTTGGGCAAACATTCATGCATCTAGATAATGGCGCTTTTGCAAAGAAGGTTTCATCCAAGTGCTTTATATTTGTATTTATATAAAGGACAAGGAATTATAGATGGAGCATCACAAGTGTGCTCTAATTTTAAAAGCATACATCCAGATTCCTTTAAATAAGAGTCAATGTCATCCTAACACTGTGAGATAGTAACAGATTTTTAGTCTCTGTTACTTGTCCATAGTGTCTGTCACAGAGGAGGAATAGTATTACAATTCCCTTCTTAGACACTGAAAAAACTCATGGCAGCACAATTTTAGGTAGTCTATTTGCAATTAGCACATAAAGTTCTAAGCTAGCCTTGTATTTCATGTATAGGTAAGACCTGGAGACACTTGCCTTGCAAACATTTTCAGAGCAAAGGGTTTCTGCCGTTTTTTGAGACTCATCAGGTACTACATCTTTCCCACTTGTGAGAAGCCATTTCATGTCATGTGTTTTCTGTTACATGTTCCAGATGGAAGAGTTTCTGGAGTTGGGAGATGACATATCGGATGCTACTTTGGATGACATTATTAACTCTCAAAAGCCAAATGAGTGCTGTGTACTTATATACACATCTGGAACAACTGGGAAACCCAAAGGAGCCATGCTGAGTCATGACAATGTATGTACTTTAGGCTTTTCCTTTAGCATAAAAATAACCAAATATGAGGATTTTTATTCCTTTGTTTTGAAACGACTGATAGAGCCTTGGAATACCTTTGCTTTTCCAGGATGGACAAAGTACTGCAGAGCAATATTCAAAATGCAATCAGCTGTTTTTGGTAAAATAAGGTCAAGAATGAAACTCCACTCAAACTAGTATTTCACAAGACTGAACAGTTTGTTATGAATGCAAATTTTTAATTCACTGGCTTTCTTGTGCAATGTTGTGCGTATAAATTTATGCACATAAATCTTATGTTCATAAATGTAATTCACAGATTGCCATAAAGTCTCTCAAATTATATTAAAAAAAATCTTGAAACCAAATAAATCATATACATCAGCCAGACACTATCATAACCTGAACTAAGTGGACCTGCTTTAGCAAGGGGGTTGGACTAGATGATCTTTAGAGGTCCCTTCTAACTCTGTGAAAACAGCTCAATAGACTGCTTTTGCAAATTTCTTTATTAAAAATGAAAGTGGATGAGTGGCTTTGTTTTTTTCTTACTGTGAGATTATTGTATTCCTAGACTTGGGTTTCTACATCTATCATTGGAGGATAATATAGCTCTAGTGCCTAGTGCTGATACTTAGAATAGCCCCACCTGCATTGCTGCAAACAGAAAATTTTCCAGTGATAAACAATCATTTGCAAAAGAGATTTTCCACAGAACTCTGCTAACAAAGATCTGAAGTGTTTTGGGGGTTTTGGGTTTTTTTGGGTTTTGTTTGTTTGAAGCTTTTTTGATAAGGTGGCTGAGGGGGAGTAAAAAGTGGTAGGGAGCTTTTCAGAACACAGAAAGTTTGTGAAATGGCCAGTCTAAATTGTGATCTCTTCTCTTAAAGCAGAAGCTTGCAGTCATGCACACTGTGAGGAGCAATTACCCAAATGTAGGGAATTAGTGCATTAGTATCTGGAAGCAGAACACAGTGGACCTGGTAGACAAAAAGACTGATCTGACGTCTATACTCTTTCATCTCAAAGGAGTCTGGTGTCATTTCCATGTTAGCTGCCAAACTATTCCTGGCTGCTGATCATAAACAGGCTATTTTTGTGTTGACGAACAGTAGCAAACATGCCCTGCCTGTAGCTGTGCTGCTGCCTTCTTTAGTCAAAGGATGTTTGCCACTGTCCATGTTCAAAACCAGTGCTGAGTCAGTCATATATTCCCCCATACAGATTTGCTGTGAGTGTACCTGTATGCTGTGAGGCTTGGAGTGTAACGAGTATAAGCAATCAATATAGCCACATCTCAAAGACGTCCCATTTTGCCTACTGTGAAAGTCTCCTGTAGTCACTTGTCTGGTGCTGCCATCTAAACTTGGAGTGGCCTGGCCTGGCCTGACAGCAAGCTGCTCCTTTGAAAAACTCTCTTGAGAATCTGTATTTCCTATAGACCAAACATACACTCATAACATCTAATTTATTACAAAGAAAAGGAGTTGGCAAGAACATAGCATTATAACAGGTATTGCATGTGATTTATTCTTCCCTGCCACCTTGAGTAATCTAATTTCTATGTCCCGCCCTACTCATTTTAAATTACAGGCTCCTCTGAGAAAGAGCTGTTTCTTTCTGGATTTTTTTTTTGGAGGTGATGGTGGTGTATGTGCGTTTGTGTGTGTGTTGACAATGAGCTTGTTGCTGATAGTAAATTGTCTTTTGAGCTTACTGATTGATGAGTATTTGTTGTGCTTTTTCAGGTAAACAGAAAGACAGCACTGGTGACAAGTGCCAGCTTAATAGAAAGTGTGCACAGTAGGAGAGTTGCAGGAGAAAGGGCAGGTCAACTTACTTCTTATCCATCCAGCCCATGGTTGCCCTGCTCAGTGTGTTGCTAGGGCATGGGGAGTTGATAGCATTCATAGCCCAGTCAGTCAGCAGAGAGACTGCATTTACTTATCTCCAAGTCTGTGTTGCTGCTAAGTTCATCTTGGTTTTAACTGAGTTTCCCCCAGGGATTTGAGAGGCTGATATATTGTCAAAGATTGCAATGTCTTCAGCAATTTCTGTGAGCACAGATTCTTCATAGTTACTTTAGCATAGCATGAGGATTGTTTGTGTTAAAAGGAAAACAGAAAAAAAACCCTTTTACCATACCTAATGTGTTTTATTATTATTTAAACAGATAACTTGGACATCAGCACATTGCAGCAGAGCAGGAGATATGCAGCCTGCAGAGGTCCAACAGGAGTCTATAGTCAGTTATCTCCCACTCAGCCACATAGCTGCGCAGATATATGACCTGTGGACTGGAATCAAATGGGGAGAGCAAGTTTACTTTGCTGAACCAGATGCTCTGAAGGTATCTGTCTTGTACTGCACGTAATTAAGCTTGCACCACTTCTTCTTAGAAAACATCTCAAGGAGAGAATAAGATCTTTGACGAGGTGCAGAGGATAAAGATTGAGAGTCCATTATTGTAAGAATTAAGGAAAAATAAAATCCATTAGACTTGTGATCCGGTGCTCTGGACTCCAGTTAAAATACAGAATCTAGACCCATAAGGTTCTTTAAAGGCAGATGAGTATGCATCTAAAGCAAAAGAAGTAAAAGCAATTTTTTGAAGAAAAGGAGACAAAAGGAACTAAACAACCCATGCATATTGTTTCTTGTATACACACCTCCTCCAATGTGTCAGAGCTGACACATGATAGTGCCAGTATCTGACTCAGTAGGTTCATCAGTCCTTCTTTATGTCCTACGTGTTTAGTGATGATGTTCAACACGTTAGTATTGCATGATGCAGGCTGCATCACCACACCTCTTTGTCACTGCTATTAACCTTTTGCAATATTTTGAAATGACTTAATGATTTTAACAGGGGAGTTTGATCAACACACTAAAAGAAGTGCAGCCAACGTCTCACATGGGAGTTCCCCGAGTATGGGAGAAAATAATGGAGAAATTAAAGGATGCTTCTGCTCAGTCAGGATTTATTAAGAAGAAGGTGCTGTCATGGGCTATGTCACTTAGCTTAGAGAGAAACCTGAACTGCTCAAGCAGGTATGTATTATAATGAGGGAGATTTTTGTCACCCTGGAAGTATCTGTCTGCCTTTCAACAACTATAAAGCATCAGTGAGACTAAATTTAGATAGGTAAAACCTGGCCTGGCAACACAGCAAACATAATGCAGGATGGACAGTGCCGTTATCCATTACAGTATGCTGATCTTCACCACAGGTTATTGCGTCTCTCCATCCTCCCTGGGAACATATTCCCACTAACATGACCCACAACTCTCTATCTTATGTTGAGCAGGTTGGTTTTCAGCTGGGAATTTTCTGATGCAGAAATGATGACAATTACTGATGTGAGGAGACAGCATCAATTTGGAGGAGGTTTATGAAAGTGGGGGGGAATTTTGGGGGACGGCCCAGACAGACTGGCTCATGACTGTTTGGGCTAAGCACCATGTGAGTAAGAACATCTCATCTCCACACAGAAACTCAGAGACACCCCTCACAAATTCTCTGAGCTCTAAGTACATTATCTCTGTTCCAAATAAATTTGGTGTTTTGATCCATAAGATTGCCCACATAAAGAATGTTGTATAAATTCAAATATTAGCTTCACAATTCCTTCTTGTTTCAAAGTTCTTTGAAGCATGACACAAAATGAAGTATGAAACTGCTTACAGAAACCGATGCTCTAAAAGATTGTTAAATGATACTGCTTTGTTTGTCTGATGATTCTCTTTCTCAGATAGGTCCTGCACATGTCAGATTTTAGCAGTATAGATTCTCAACAGATACAAAACAAGAATACAAGAGCTTTGTTTTATAAAATACATTTTTATAGATTCTTTGTGTATTTTCAGTACTGAGACACCTCAGAGCTGGATTCTGCTAGTAATGAAAGACACTGAATAAATGAAAAAAAGGGCAAATACATAGTCTGTTCTTACTAAAGTAATTTCTGAAACACCCAAAACCAAATGGCAAAGATATCTCTACACAAAATTTTCGTAGGTTGCTCTGACTCCTTGTCTTCTTCTCTTACATGTTTCGTACTCAGCAGTGATTTAAAACAGTTTTGGACAAGGTTAGCAGACTACTTAGTGCTTGCAAGAATACGCAATGCACTGGGTTTCTCTTCCTGTCAGAAGCACTTTTGCGGCGCTGCTCCTCTCAATACAGAAACACTGTATTTCTTCTTGGGTCTGAACATCACCCTCTATGAGGCCTATGGGATGAGTGAGACAACAGGCCCGCATTGCCTTTCTGGGCCATACATTCATAGGCAGCACAGGTAATTTTATATCTTATTATTATTTTTTAAATACAGTATGTTTTGTTATGTCTAGGAAAGGAGTATTTACTAAGTTCAGCAAATATCTTATTGCTTTTTTAATATTCTCTCAATGCATGGCCACTCTACTGTGACTTTGAGAGGCAAAATAACTTCCAGGTCAGAAGCTGAACGCATTGCCTCCACAACATGCCACATCAAGGGCACTGAAAGTGACCTACAGCATTATATTCAAAACAGAATTCCTAAATCTGACATATATCGTAACCTTGGCTCAGGGTAGAATAACTTTTAAATTCAAAACCTCAAATACAAAAGTGGTCATATGACTGAAGATACAGAGGAGAAAAAACCAAGGAAGCATAGGGCACAATAGACAGGCAAGAAGTGGTTAGATACTCTAACATCTGCCCTAGTGTATTAACATCCAATACTTTTCAAATAATTACAGCAGGGTGTTATTTACCATTACAGATATTTTGTTAGGTCAGGGATTTGACATGTTAGACATTGTATCTGTATTATGTGTAATATTTTTATGCTCCTTATGGGTTTTTCTTCTCTTCTCTGGTAGCTGTGGTAAACCAGTACCTGGCTGCAGAGTGAAATTAGTGGATGAAGATATAGAAGGCAATGGAGAAATCTGTTTCTGGGGAAGGACTGTTTTCATGGGTTATTTAAATATGGAAGACAAAACAAAAGAAGCCTTTGATGAGGATGGCTGGCTGCATTCTGGAGATTTGGGAAAACTAGACAAGGATGGTTTTCTGTACGTCACTGGAAGGATTAAAGGTAATGAGCAAAATCTTGCTCCATGTTTATGGTAACTGTTCATCACTGTTCAGTTACACATCAGGTGTAGTCCAGTCCATCTAATTAAGTGTTTTTCTCTAATGCCAGCAGCATTGACATAATAGGAAGGTAAAATAAATTTTTGTATGAGGAAACCATCGTGTGCCCTGTTCAGGAATGGTTTCCCTCTAGTCTGTAATAGGTTGAGATGGTTCAGTTTCTACAGCAAGGCTTTTTATCTCCTAGACCTTTATTCAGTATTAAATACAATTAATAATATAAAATAATAATGCAGCTTTAATGTGTTTTCTTCAGTTCTAATAATCCATTAAGCTGTCCAGTCTCCCTCTAAATCTTGCTAAATTGTCTTAATTGCACACTAGAATAGTCAAAGAGTAAAGAGAGACAGCTCTCTGTTATATACAGGTTGTTGCTGTATGTCAGAGCTAGATTCTTCTGATGCCTTAGGTGATGTGTTTGCAGAGACTAGTATGAAATCATGTGAGCAGAAAGGAAAGTTAAAGCTAAAGGAATAAACCTAGGTATTATTACAGTACGTATCTTGAAGTCTCATGAGAATTAAGACTGGTCAGTTGCCTATTTGGAAGCTTTTTTTTCATGATACACATTCACACAGTGAGATTGGTCACAGTCAAAATGTAACTGAAGAAGATTTAAAAATTGAGTAACTATCATCTTAGAACTTATGATTCATCACTAAGGATGAGTTAATTTGTCGTAGGATGATGTTGTGTCCTGTTAGGATTCAGGACTTAAGTAGATACCGTCAATAACTGCACCAAATGTTAACTTGATTTCTTGTCTGATTCATTTTCTTTTAGTATAACACTTAGCAACCTCTAGCCTCATTCTGTCAAAACATTTGTGGTTCACACATCTTCCTTGATTACTGTACTAATACCAATTACTCTAAATTTGATGATAGATGGAACATCTGGGATAAAATAACTGTCTGTCCAGTTTTGTTAAGGTCTTAAATCAAAGTTCAGATAAGGTACAATCTAGTAGAAGAAGCTTTTCTTCTAGTGATTGAAACAGGACTTCTTCCTTTGGTTCTGTGGGTCTTACAAATCCTAGGACTCATTAGCTGCAAGGCGCAGAGATGTAGCTAGAGAAGTCCATATAAGGGAAGTATTTGCAGAGATGTGGAAGAAATGTTACAATTACTACAGTTGTCTGGATCAGATGGTAAAAAGCTGATAGCTCAGGCAAGAAAACACTTAGTGCCAGAGAGGTGAGACAAAGAGAGGACTAAGGCAAAATAAAAATGGAATGATAGGGGGGAAAAAAACCCCAACCTAGACAAGTTTGGATACACAACTTTGGTATTTGTGGTTTGACAGAAGTCTCTTGTTCTATAAACACTACTTGTGTTTCCTCAAATGTGTGCAGTGTGTTGACTTGGGAAAGAAATAACTTTTATACTTATGAAATCAATGCCTATTCCATACTGGAAAGATGAGTATAGACTGGAAGTTATTTCTCGTCATAGTTCTCATAGAATGGTAGAGGTGGTAGGGCCCAAACCGGTAATGCTGAGAGGGTGCTATATTCCCTTCATTGCATCTAAATTCTTCAAGTTTATTGCTGACAGGGAACAGATACCAACCCGTTCTTTAATACCATCAGCTGCTTTATCACACAAAGGACTGGTATGCCATTTCTCTGCATTGTTTGTTGAAGCAAGTTCAGAAATCCTGCAAAGACTATTATTTGAGGATAGGAGAAGTCACCAGTGTAACAAAAGCCAAGAGATGAAATTTACATAGATAATAACTCAAAATGGTAATAATTCCAATGAATGTGTGTGTTATACTTCAGAATGAATGCAACAAAATAAAAATGCACATTCCTTTAGCACTAGATATCACTGCCATTGTTTACAGACCTTAAAATTACAAAGATTTCAGTCTGTCATTGCATTCCGGTTCTGTCAGAAGTAGGGCAGGAACCGCAACTTCCACTGCAAACTTCCTCTCTTGACTTCTCCCTCACACTCCTCTCTCTCTTGTTGCTATGTTACTTTCAATGGAGCCCTCCTGCAGTAGTAACTTACTTTTGTCTGACCCCTCTTGGTGGCTTTAAGAATTAGTTTTAATCACGATAATAATGAACCTGCTTTTTGGTGAGACTGCAACAGTAAAATGCAGAATGAATCTTATGCTAATTTGGAAGTGATGATTGCTCACAGGAAAATTCCAGACTATGCAACAGTGCCTTGAGAAAAACTAGCCTGTTACAAGATGATGGAAAAATTATCTGGAGCAAATACATTGTATGGAGGGAGAACTGAGAACTTGAGCACCTCTTTGAAAAATAGTAGCCTATTATTTTGAAGATAATTAATAGGTTTTGTTCTCTTTGAAAATACCATCTTTGAAAAAATCTCTAGTATTCTTTATGTCAGAACAAGAAAAGTGGGTTGACCCAGATATTAACCTGATCTTTGGAACTCATTTGAATTCAACTAATAGTTTTTCTTTTTGGCCTAGATTTGATTATTACAGCTGGAGGTGAAAATGTGCCTCCAATTCCAATTGAAGATGCTGTTAAAAAAGAACTCCCAATTGTTAGTAATGCTATGGTGATTGGAGATAAGAAGAAGTTTTTGTCAGTGTTACTGACCCTAAAGGTAAACCAGTTCTAATTTTGATTTCAATGAAATTATACACCTGCAACCTAACAAAAGGAGAATGTTGAACTCTTTTTATGAAGAGTCAAAAATGAGATAGGAGGATGTTAATGGAAAAAAGGAGTATTGTAACTACCAACCAAATCCTGATGAGTTTGGCTTCTTATGGCTAGATGATCTAGCTAACCATCTTCCTGTTTACTGCTGTTTCTTCTGTACATACAATAAGACCTATTTTTAATTTACATGCAAATTTGTAATTAAGAAATACTGAAAAAATGAGAATGGAGCACAATAATAGTTTTTATTCTTACAGACAAGCAAAGCCAACAGATGTTTCTGTTATGGCCAAAACCACTTTCTATCAGAGACTTTCCAACAGTAACATTTCTCCACACTTGATTCTTTTCATATAACACAAGGATGACCGTAGAACATAGTAATACCTTTGCTGTGGTATACTCTTCAATTAAGAAGTGACTTCTAAAACATTTGCACTTTCTGTTGCATTTATACACATAGTGAACAACCAGTCTTCCCAAGTTGTTAACCTCTACTGATACTCCCTTATCTACAGGTACAACAGAAATAGTAATTTAATTAGTCCAATGTCAAGGATTGCTTCTGTCTCAAGCTGTTTACATTATACTACAGTAATTCAATTTAACAATTCATTAAATGTTCCCCTGTGACAACAGAGTAATTTGGAAAATATGGTAGAAATTAAAGGTCTATAGATGAGCTTTATTGCCTAATTCATTGGTATGTTTTAAATCTGTTCATGTCATCTGGATATCAAAAATATTTACATTTGGTAGCCAAGTGCAAAAAAAAGCACTATTATCTGTAGGTGTTTCTGCTTTTTAGGGCTTATAGAATGTTTGGGTGTTGACACTGAGCCTTCTTGATTCCTACTAGTTCAGGGGTACCTGATCAGAGAAACCTTTACTAGCTTCTAAAAGTGAACATTTGATGATTCAGTTTATTTGATATTTTAGAGTGTGCTGGACCCAGATACATCTGATCCTACTGACATTCTCACTGAGCAAGCTATAGACTTCTGCCAGAAGGCTGGTAGTAAAGCCACTAAAGTATCAGAGATTGTAGCTACAGGAGACCCAGCTATCTATGAAGCCGTTCAAGAGGGAATCAACAAAGTCAACATGAATGCTACTAATAGGGTTCATTGTATTAAAAAATGGATAGTCTTGCCAAGAGATTTTTCCATTTCTGGGGGAGAACTAGGTAAGATTTACTGATTATTACTGAGGTATACACACAGTAAAGAGGCTGATGATTGAAAAGTATTCAAATAGCTTTGTATGCCAAATGTTGAGTACATCCACTAGAGGGAAAGAAAAAAATGGTTATCCAGAATGTGTTAAACAATGCAAAACCTGAGAGGTTTTGCTGTGTACTTATTTATCAATCTGTGCTCGTTTACAAGTACAGCTCTACAGTTACATTTCAGATTACTTGGGGCAATTAAACAATCAATTTGGGTTAATTCCTTGTGCATTATAGTATTAATAACTTCCAGAAATAATACTGAAAATTTATCATTGAAAAGGAGAAGATAGTGAAAGCCTGAAAGCAGAACCCTAAGCACATTAAACTCGGAATTGTTGAAAAGCTTTCAGAAACATCATGCTTTAAATTATTTTTAATGAGAGTAGTAGTGGTCAGTCATCACCCTCATATTTGTAACTCCCTTTCAAGTTTATGTGGAGGCAAACTTAGATACCATGCTTGCTTCTCACTTTTAACAGGTATCTACACTGAAGAGTGGGAGATATTCTTCCCAACAGGCTCTTCAATAGAAAATTTTACAAACCAAAGCTCAAACTGAGTAGGAGTTTTTGTTTCCATTTCTGCTATTGTGACTAACCTTCTCTTTTAAGGTCCGACAATGAAGTTAAAACGTCTTGCTGTGCTTGAGAAATACAGACATGAAATAAACTCCTTCTATGAAGAATAAGAAATCCAAGCATTAAGAAAGATCTGTGAGCTAAAGAATTTCCTAATGAAAAGCAGTAACAAAGTTTTATGCTTGTTTTGGTTTTGTAGTCTATTGATCTGAACCACTAGAAGACCACAGTGTTTAGTTGTTTCTGATACTCACCTGATTGTTTGTCCTCTTTTTACAGCAGCATGTACACAGTGTATCCATTTTCTAACATCGTTTTTACTTTATGACCTAAATGATTAAAAACATCCCCTGGTGTAGTATAAAGTGACTCTAACTTGTTAATTGCTCTAGACTGAAATAGAACCATTTTTTTAATGCCGTGATCTTCCTTTTGGGTTTTTTTGTTCCACAGGATGTTGCCTGTAGCTTCTGATATCTTTTGGTAGATGAGTAATTTAGCGAAATCGTTGTACCACTTCAGTGTTAATTATTTTAAAAGAAACTAAAAGGGCTGGGGTTTCCCCTCCTATTGAAGAGTTTCTTTTTGTTCACTGACACATTTCAGAACCTAAAGCCATTCCTCTTCCATTTTTACAGTCACTAGAATTTGGACTTTTGTGCAAACAGCAGCTCATAATTTCTTAAATTCATGTTGAAATAAGAGTTACTATTTCTCCTAAAAACAAATAATCAAAAAAGTTTGGAGAATAGCTCCCTAAGACTGAAAGACATAAAGTAGTAAATAGAGGAAGCTCTCCCATTAAAGAGCTATTTAGAACACAAACTTAATTTTTTTTTTTAAATTATTTTTAAAGTAGACATTTAGAAGCAACTAAATTTTGACAAATGTGAGCTGGGTTTCTTCTTCTCTATATAAAAATTAAACCCTACTATGTGAGGGACATACTTGACTAAGTTACTGTTAGTAAGTGATCTTTGGCAGAGCTAACACAAGCAGGCAGGCTACAGCCACTGTTCTTGATTTAAAAATGCAGAATAGGATATTATTTCCATGAAAGACTTAAAGTTTGTTGCAAGTACCAATAATCAGCTCAACACATAAGACAAGATAGCAAGCTAGGATTATAAAAACAAAACAAGCAACAGAACTTGGAAAAGTTTATTTTTCCCCATTTTGTGCGCAATGGTAATTCAGAACTTCTTTAACAATATTAATCTAAAGGAAACAAGAAAGCAGCAGTTTGTAAAACACCAGAAGAAATGTTTCCTGTCACCAAAAGCAGAATGCACAAGGAATAAAGCTCATTGTCCCTCCTCCACCGTGTTGTTAAGACTGTACAAAGCAAGCTGGGATGCTTACTTACTGAGGTTGTTACTCAAAATCAATTTAATTTCTGAAACAACCAGCTTAAAGAGTCTTAATAGAAATTAACTAAGTGGAGTAATATCTATTAATAGAATTAAGCTTTAAGAAGCCTGATTCTGGCAGTAGGGATAAATCTGTGCTATAGTCATAAAATACATATTTTCTTGTATGGTGTACTAATGGAAGCACACCTTAAAACACGCAGATCAGAAAAGCTTGTATATGAGGAAAAAGGGAGAGAAAAGGGTTGCTTTTCTGCCCATTAAGCTTAGTAAGCAGGGAAAAAAATTGTCTCAGATCCCCTTGAATAGGGATGAAATGTATTTCTGGAACATAGGCACCAGAGCCAAACCTACAATGTCTTAATCCCTTTAGGACTAGTCCCTTACATTCAGAATTTCTAGAATAAAATTACTAGTCAATACAGTAAACACACTGAACAGACTATGCATAGAAGTACAACACAAAAAGCATTCTAGCAGAAGTCATGAAATATTTTGTATAGATTTGCGAAGTTAATACTTTCCCCTCACGATATATGGGAGAAGTAATTTTGTACCATTTACGCTCATTAGAACTCCGTTGTAGAGTGTGTTTCAGAGAATAAGACTTGTAAGGATTAGGTTGGTATATAGATTTGAAAAATAATTTCATTTCAACATTAATTCTCACTCCTTGCTGGTAAATTGTTGTGAGCTTTTGAAAAATAGATTACATCTCTAGAATTTTGTATTTCTTTATTCACACTTTTGAAGGGCAAAGCTGTATTTCATGAATCAACACATTATCTGAAGTAGTTTTTTCACTGCTTTTAGCATGAAATTGCTATTTTAAGTTATTTTATACCCGTTTCTGTTTATGAAGGTCATCTTGTGCTGTTAAGCTGAAAACCTATCTTTTAAATTTCAGTAAGATCAATAAAGTAGGTTTTAACCATTAAGGTGCTTTTACATTTCACTAATTCTGTACTGACTTATTTGTGTATTTTTAATTTGTGGAAAGTAAAACCTTCAGTTGAAATGGAAAATGATAGACAGTTACAATGGCAATAAAAGAATTTGCTTACATAAAAATGTTCACCAGATAGAAAAAAGGAATAAATAAGACAAAGCACTTAGAAAAGTCCACTGAAAGCAGGCACAAGCATCATTTGTAGCCATCTGGACTAAATTTATTAATGGAGAGGCCTTAACTAAAAAGTTTGCTCTCTTAAGAGACAAGCAAACTATATGCATATGGATATCAGGTTACATGTAATGTATTTTGTGATGTGTCCTTTTGGAGTTATTATTAGGAGGAGGAGAAAAGTTTAGTCTGTGTCCCGTACTCTGCGGCAGATCTCCTCTGTGAATTCTGAACACTTGGCGCTGCCTCCCAAGTCTTTTGTCAAGACCTGAAAGAAAGAAAAAAATAAGGTTACTAAAATGTTTTATGGGACTAGTCTTGTCTCAGAACAGTTCTAGATGTTGTTCTTTTATGTTGTGTTCTGGATACTAAGTAGGAGTGAGAAGGAATACATCAAGTTTGACTTTTTCTTCTTCCCATGCAGACTTCATCAATAAGGACTATGCAGGTTGAAGCAAGCAGAGAAAACTTGAGTATGAACCTCAAGTATTACGTTACCAGATTTCAATATGATTTTGCCTTAATTATGGGAAGAAAGTGCCTTTGGCCAAGGCTCTCCAAAGTCCCTTGGCCACTTAATAGTGTAATCACTTGATACATATTTAAGCTTTCAATATAAATTTTGTCCTTTGGAAGAAAAAATTATATATGAAGACTCAGTATGAAAGCAACCAGATGAGAGTAACTCAGTAAGGTTTTTGAGTTTTGTTTTGGGTTTTTTTGGTTGTGGGTTTTTTGTTTGTTTATTTTGTTTGCTTTTTTAAAGGAGACCCACACAGAAAAAGCACACATAGTTCTTCATGCTCTATGTTAAACAATTCTTTAGGTTTGCTTAGTTTAGTTAAAAAATTGAAAAATGATGAGTTAAAACTTTTTCATCAATTACAATTCCTGTCTGGCAGCATGGAGATAGGGAAATAAAAAACACAAGTGTGCAACATTGCTCATCCAAACTAGACACGTGAAAGCAGTCTAAGAGATAATTAACACACTTAACACACAGAGATAGAGGGAAGGAAGAAAAGGAGAAAGAACAAGCATGAGAAGCAATGGAGGTTATTATTTTAGGGTCTCGTCATTTTAACTGCATTATGCTTTTTTCCAAAGGATTCTGTCCATTGTGAGCATGTAATTATAACATTTTAAGTAACTAGTAAACAAGTAGCCATGTCACAAAACTTGCACTATGTTATCTTCCGTAGAATACTGACCTGGCAGATGGAGGATTTAATTTCCAGAGCAGTAAATGGGAACCTTAGAGGAGCACCTCTGTATTCACTTGTAAGTTTAGATATTTTTTTTTAACTGGCTTCTACACATAATAAGATAGCTGCAAACAGACCACTTATGAAATGATGACAGGTTTTTTGTTTAAGCATGCTTGTTACTTTTAATTACAAAGCAGCTTCTTATGCTCCTGCCCAATATAACTGAACCAGCATGGCTGATAAACCTCTTTAACTGCAACCTTGAGGATCTTTCCAACTATGTTTTTAAAAGCTGGAAATCAAAGTAGGTGAGTCATCCAATACATTAAGAGCACAAATTCAAGTCAGGTTTTGGAGCATGAGCCCCTCCCTAGAATATCCCATTTGAGTCCCAAATCTGGAGACATTTACTGCCAAAGGAAAATAAGATAAAGCCTCTTCTTTTGTAGTCTAAATAGAAGTGAAAGCAATTAGGAGAAAAACTGAAGATAAATGACCTAAAAATTTGGAACCTTAGTATTATAGTCAAGACTGAAACACCATAAACAAAGTGGATGATTAAGCCTGTGAAAGACAAATTAGTGTCTTTCACTTCAGTATCCAGATTTAAATACATATGCTTTGTATGCATTTTAAACTTCATCAGTACATACCACTAGTTACTTAAACTTCTAATCCCCTTAATGAAAACCAGACATCAAGTCCTAGCTTTTAGAGTTAACAAAGCTGTGGAAACGTAAAACAAGCGTTATTTAGAGCTAAGGAATGCTACACCCCATCCTTATTGCTGAGCTAGGCAGATTTAACACCACCAAAGATAATTATCAGAGGACAGTGGCACTACTTGTGTCAAGCCAGCACACCACATAATCTGCTCTTCTGGTGTTAATGTTCTAAGTTAACTTCTGCTGTGATAGAATATTATTTTAATTCACTGGATTTATTTGCATAGCCTCATATTACCTTTCCATCTTTAATTGTATCAAAGCAAGCTGTCTCAATTTTTGTAGCATGTTTGTGTAGTCCCATGTGACGCAACATCATTACAGCACTCAGAAGAAGGGCAGTTGGATTTGCCAAGTCTTTTCCTGCAATGTCTGGTGCTGTTCCGTGAACCTAGAAATAAAAGTGAATCCTTCTGTTATGATATCAACATGCTGATTAAAATGTCCTAGGCAATTCAGGTGTATGCAGGCAACTTGAAACATAGTCCTCATGCGTAAGCACGTTAAAATAGGACTTTCTCCACTGTGATACAGTTAGTGGAGATAGAAAAGACCAGAACAATTCAGTTTAAAGGCATTAGAAAGGAGTAACTAGGTCACCTATTATCTCTTAATTGTGGCCCTCAACTAAGGGTATTTATTTTATGAAAAAGAGAGAAAACAAATTGTCAGTAAAAGGACATGGAAAATGTTACGCATAATACATACTTTAACTACTCTCTCTGGGTAAAGCTTCAGCATCTTCAGAGTAATAAATAGTTTGACGATAACTTAGTTAACCGTAAGCCACATGGTATGTCATGGAAGAGTTTTAGATTCTCAAGTTGAGACAAAGTAGTTATTCCTACTCTGTCTTGCACAGGAAGCCTTACCGATTCAAAAATTGCAACTCCATTAGCACCAATATTTCCACTAGGTGTTACTCCAAGACCACCGATCAGTCCAGCACATAAGTCACTGAAAAACAAACCAGATAATTAAACCTATCGGAAAATCCCACAAGTTCTTTCATATACAGTTGCCTCCCTGCAAAGCATTAAATATTGTTTCTCATTTTATTGCAATGACAACTTAGTTTTGATACCCACACTGTCCAAGTATAATACTAGCAAAAATTGTAAAGTACAGTTCCTTGTAACTAACCAGAAGTCTTATTTCCGCTGAAGAGGCCACAGAACTATTTTTCATACGTAAAGTCCTTCAAAAAAATGTGGAAGAAGTCACAAGGCTGACATTAGCAGATCATCAGACATAAGCAATTTGCATTTGGTTTCCTCCAAAATTAACACGGGGAAGGACAAATCAACTGTGCCAACAGTCATCATACTGTACCCTCAAAGCTGAACATACTGACAAATAAGGCCCTTAAAACTGATATTTTAATGCACTGTTTTATTGCCTACAACTGAGCTAACCCAGAACTAACATGCAGAAAAGTTTGGATGACCTTGCAGAACAGTATTTTTTAAATTTAGATTAGTTTAAGCTGAAATAAACCAAGTATCCTCAGGGAAAAAAAATGGATACAGCCTACATTTATCACTGTAGGTATTTAATGCTTCAAGATAAGATACTTCCTTCTATAGCTATTCAGTCCCAAGAAACCTGTCTGGCATTGTGTTCACGCTTTAAAAAAGCACTACAGGTAAGACTCTCCCCGGTGAAAAAAGCGCCCTTCTTCAAAAACAGACTCAGATTTATTGTAACTTTTTAGAACTATGAAGTTCTTTACAGAATTTCTATCAGAATTTGAAAATAAGTGACAATGAATTAAAATAGTATGGATGATGGGACTCATCTGATTTGACCTCTTCTAGTTCACAACATAACAACTGCTGTGAGGGCCCTGTGGACTCCTCTACCAATTCTTAGAGCAAGAACCATTAGTTGGAGTTTTGATTTTTCTTAAAATCTAGCAAACAGCCTTGTCACAGAGAGAGTGCAATTTTAAGAGAAACTCGCAACTGTTTCATCTTGTACGTGTTACCTTTACATTTATTACCTGTACAAAACCAGGAGATGCATTCTAAGATGTAAATTGTCATTGAACTTGTAAACAAATTTTGATTCAGGCTGTTTTCTCAGTTTTTACTGAAAAGTTCAGATCAAGATACTTAATTTTGCATGCAGTATTTAATTACATTCACACTCTACCTGAACGTTTTACAGAATGGAAAATGTGTGCTGATGGATTTTGCCCTCATGACATACCTCTAATATTCATGTTGTTCAAATAAGAAACTTAATTTGAAGATAAGGAAAAAAACACTACATAAAACAAGAATTGGTAGGATATTAAGAGGCTGCACATTTAATTCTTCAGTAACTATGCAGAATCATGTAACTGTATGGCTAGCTTGCTGTAAACATCATGGTCCCTGCACTCACCTTGTACAATCTATTTTAGTGCTTAAGATTAGAAAGTTTTCCCCCCATATCTAAGCAGGTGTTCTTTATTACACACTTGGAGAAACTTCTGCCCTACTGAACAATACTCTTTGCCTCCATAAGCAGATTTATTTTTTAATAAGTAGCACATGGTCATCACATAGGCTCTCCAAACAATATGTTACTTTAAGTGTAAGAATACCATCCTTTCTTCCTCTTTAAAATCTGATTTATAAAGTTTTAAACTCTGAATGCATGAAATCATCAGCCACCTGGCTAGCATATAATCTGAATAACTGTCTGGAAAGTAACAGTATTTTACATGTTGAGTGAGTTAAAATGAAAATATCCATACCTGAGGATGTCACCGTACAAGTTTGGCATAACAAGCACATCAAATTGTGATGGATCTTGAACCATCTAGAAAGAAGTGTATTTCATTAAGGTTAAGAATTGAAACTAAAAAAATAACAACAATTAAAATATGTGAATACTCACATTCAGACACACAGTATCCAGATACATTTCATTAAATTTAATATCTTTACAGTTTTCTGCTGCCTCCCTGCATTTTCTCAAGAAAAGTCCATCAGACATTCTCCTGCAATTAAATAAGCAAAAGAATATTGCAGTTATTGTAAGCAAACAATACTGAAGGGAAAGAAAACTGGATGCAACAAAGGATTAAATAAAATATACAGAGTGCAGAAATTTAATTTGTGATTAATTATTCCTTATGTTAAATATAAAATTGATTTAAAATGTATTAGGAAAGTTATGCCTTTTAAATTTCCTCCTAAAATACTTGTGTATCAGTAGTTTAACAGGCATATATTAATTCTTGGAATTACTTGGATTAGTTTATGAAAGACTTACTGAGTTTGTAAAGATAGTGTCACATAATATCACATGTTATGACTCAGTTCAGAATGAAGTGGCTTGGAAACTGTAAAAGACACCAGCCATTTTCATCCTCGGTCTTTAAATTACTTTTCCTAATAACAGCTTTGCAAGGAAAATCACAGGATTACAGTAAACTTACTGAAAAAACAGGATGTAATTATTACAGGACTACTAATATTGGGTCAGCATTGCTCATTTTACTTAGGAGGCCTTTCTTTGCTTGACTTACTTCCCATTTTACTTACTCCCAGTAGCATCAACAGAAGTTACCCATTTGAGGAGGATAAAAAAAAATACTTATAATTAAAATACACATTACTACTTGTTAGTCTTCTCAAAAAGAAGTGTCAGCATACATAATATTTGCCTTGTGCACAGCAGTAACATGGCTTCTCTGATTATTTCTGGCATACTCAAAAGCAAATTCTGCAATACGCTTGCTAGCTTCTTCTGTGATCAGCTTGATACTTTGCACAACACCTTCAACAATCTGAAAGACAGTAAAAGTGTAAGCTCATTTTTCAAGTCACTAGTGTGACTGTTTGGAAGAAAGTAGAAGAATTCTGAGTGAGGCAGTCTCAACAATGCACTTCACGATAAAATAACTTTTCTATGGGTAGCAAACTTATAAAATACCACCCAAAGTCTTAGTACTGGGCCACTGAGACAGGCAAGTCATTCATGAAACACAGAAAACTGGTCAGAAACACCTCGCTTCCAGCAACATACCACATGCTCAATTCCACTGTATTCGCCTTCCGTGTTCTCTCGAATTGTGACAATGTTCACGTCTGTATATGGGGTTTTGTACCCTTCAATTGAGACACAGGGACGTACATTTGCATAAAGGTCAAAGGTTTTACGCAGAAGCAGGTTCATTGATGGGTGCCCTGCAGCAATCGGGGTCTTTAAAGGCCCTAAAAAAAATAAATACAGGAATGAATGAGAAGATAAGCCTCCCATGAATTTTAGAGTTAAAAGTCTAGGTAAAATGGTAATCTTAGAGAGGATCTCCAAGTCCTTGTTTAACCCTTATGCTGAAACACCTCAGGAATTTTCTGTGTTGAGTGATATTAATCAGCTGCTTAAAGGCGAAATTGCGACCCTTACATGGAACAGGAGCTTTTATAAAAGTTTTTTCGCTGAAAACAGCATTAAAATAGATAACATTCATTAGAAATATAGTTATTGCATACTACTGTATATCACTTGCTTTAGGAAATGCATCCTGTGAGAGTCTTAAGGTTAGTATGTAGCAATACTTGCCTTGAACCTGTTTCCTAGATCTGTGAAACTTATAACTTTGAAATGATAAATTGTTTTAAGATTACAGAAGACTACTTGATAGGCTGTCCCCTATCATTAACCATTTTATTGTTTTACAGATGAAGGACTTTGGCTTTGAAGT
Source organism: Colius striatus (assembly GCF_028858725.1). Lineage (NCBI taxonomy): Eukaryota > Metazoa > Chordata > Aves > Coliiformes > Coliidae > Colius > Colius striatus. Next base: position 28,446,104 of record NC_084765.1, on the reverse strand, counting down.
CAGATTCCCAATTAAAAAAAAATGTATTCATATGTTTTCATTAACCCTTAAAGTACCTTTTAATCCCATTTTGTTTTTATCCATGGATTCTTTGGCATCTGGAGGTATCATCCACTTCCCTCCTGGTCCTTGGATAGCTGTAACATTCCTTTCTTCCCACTGAATAGGAGCCTAAACACATTTACTCTATGTTAACTTAAATGCCATGACTTTTGCTTCAAGTTTCAACTTCCCTTTTACAAAAATATGCTTAAGGAATTTTGTCCAGGCCTTCCTGAACATTCTTTTTCTAGTGAAGTAGAGTAAGCATTAAATGTTTGAACTCACAAATAAACAATTTTTAAGAAATGTGATGAAGTAAGTGAAAATGCCAAGTTATACTTGTGGTAGTTAAGCTTACAGTGCTTACGGAAAGACACAGATGACTTACTTTTGCAGCATCAAAGATCTTCATGACAGCGGCTGAAATTTCGGGTCCTATGCCATCTCCTGGGATTAAAGTTACTGTTTGTACCTAGGTAAAGAAATGTCAGCAGTGTAAGAAATGAATGCTTTTTTTCTGCAGAGAAAACATTTTCATGTGTTGTAGAAACCAAGGAACTACTAGAAAAGAAAAGAAAGCCAGGTTGCTTTCAAAGGCAGTGTGCAAATATTTTTCAGAGAATTGTTTAAAAATCTGCTTATTATCTATATGTATTCCTATTTCAAAACAGAGGTATAACCTGAAAGGCTGGTTCCTGCTCAGTAGTCCTTGAAATGAATGATCTCAGCATGCTTTCTTCTTGAAATTTGGATAGGAGACAGTATTACCTAGGCACGGCTGTTAGCACAGCAATGTTAACAATGTTAACAATGTTAACATGCTGCATAATACTGGCACATGCTAGAAAACAGTACATTTATGAAAAACTACATTCATCTTAAAAAATCCCCTTAATGCATATCTAAACTTCTCAAGTGACTTCCTAAAAATCTCAGACCCATTTTAAACAACACCAAGTTATTTTTCTTCTATAACATTCCCAGTCTTGTTTCTCTTACCATCATCAAAGAGATTAAATAAATTGTGCATTAATCATTACATGCCCCATCTCTTTTTGTTTTATATAAAGATTTCCAACAGTTTTGTAAGAGCTCATTACTGCCAATGCCTACAAGAAAGGCAGCTCAGATACAGCATTATTTGCAAAACCTCAATTGGAATCAACTCACAAGAAAGGTTTCCATCCTTCTCCATACAAAATAGTCCAAATTTCAATATATATATATTGACCTATTTTTTAGCTAATAGGAGCCAAAGAAATTTACTGCCACAACAAAAGCAGCACAGCTTCAGACAGAAGAATAGTTCTGGTTGAGCAAGTACATAACTGATGAGATGCCTCCAGATTAGAATCATAGAATCATTTAGGTTGGGAAAGACCTTCAAAATTATTGAGTCCAACTATTAACCCAGCTCTGCCACATCCACCACACAGAATCATAGACTAATGTTAATAAATAATGTTAATTTTGTGCTATCTTCGCTTGTTGCTTCACAGCACAGCAGAACTCCACCTGAGCCAGAGAATATTTTCACCTGAAACAGTAATGTAGCCTAGAGAACTGGAGATGCCTCACCTTCTAAATCTTTTTATACTGTATAAGATATGAGCAACCCTTTAGTCTCTTTTCTAGCTCTTCTACCTGCTGTTATGCAAAACTTAAATGAAAAGCGACAGTTCCTCTTAATTATCTTGCATAAGGCTGCATGCAGAGGTGCTGAGCCCTGCTTCTGCCTGAGCAGTTTTCAAGGCCCTCTTCACTTTAAGAAAAAAAAAGGCTTGTGGGCATGTCAAACACATATGCATAAAGAAGGTAAAACATCTACAAGGAAATACACAATCTGAAATAAAGGGCCTTGAAAAGGCAGAACTTTAGATGCATGGTACTCTAAAAGCAGCAGTAAAGTAAACCTAATGCTTGGAGAAAGTCTGCAAAATAAATAAAATGAGAAGCTTCTCAACAATTTTTCTACTTTGCTCAACATTTGCCCATTTCAAAGTAACTTTCAGAAGACTGGCTTATATCCATATTTTGTGAAAAGTTTTCATGACACATATCTTTTGCTCAAGCCTTTTGTATTACCGCTTATGCTTTAGTATGCAATTGCCAAAGACGTTAATTAACCAATACAAGGCCAGTACAGCATTAAAAGCATATGTTCACTTAGGCCTTATTTCTGGGACTATAACAGCAATCTTATAAAAGTAAATTTCGGAACCCCTTTCTTGAGAAACTTCATAAAGAAAAAATGGTACTATTATACTCACAGCATTACCAAAACTTCTGGTCACCTGTTTTTGGTTTTTGAAAGCACCTAGCAGTCGAGAAACCTGCAGGAATATAAAACAAAATGATGCTACTTCACTACACAAGTGTTATTTTTAAAAGTTAACAACACTGAAGCAAATCTGCATTTTGAAATTATAGTGCTTTATATTTCTTACCTCAAACTCATATAAAAATCCAAATGAAACAAGAGTAACTAACACTTTGACAAATTGCTGTTGTCCAACGTTCTGTGCACCTACACCTCATGTGGGTATTCTTAGCACAAGATAAACTTGGGACAGCTGTGTTTTGCAGCATGCTACACTCTCCTATCTTGCCTGAGGGTGAAGGAAGTTACTGCACAGTAACTTGACTCCTTACATACTACATTGTTGAAATGAGGTTGCAGTAACTCTGAATAGAAGATATGCTAAAAATTTGGATTCATGGAAATTTAAATCAAACAATTTCACTATCAGTTGAGTGGACAGTATCTTTACACACTTTAGGTAATGTTTACAAGACTACTTTGCATTGATATTGCTTCTTCTATACAAACTGTGGTGAATTTTATTCTTCCACCTTTTGCATCTGTAGTTTTGTACTGTTGCCTTCTGCATGCCTGACAGTTTTTTGAAAGCATAATTGAAATGTACATTAAAGGCAAGATTCACCATAGCAACGAGTCTATACAACACAGTCAAAGAATTATGCTTTCTAACATCTCAGTATTCTGAACCAGCATTAAGCTTCAAAACTAGGATGATATCTCATCTTGAGCTCTTGCCTGGTTGAGCACCATGGACAAGATCCCCAAAGGTATTACTGTCAGTACTTAACTGCAGGAAAACCTCAGCCTCCCAGTCTTACCTTCTTCTCTAGCATTTTTCATGCCCCTGTGACTTAAACCCCAGAAGATTTCTAAGTGTAAACAGACACCAGTTCTACCCCACTCACATACGTAGTCTGTCTGCAGCTACCAGGCTTGACAGGAATGCATTTGACAATCTGTATTCCTTACCTATCCAATTTGTATTCATTATCTCTTATCTTGGATGATGCATATGCCTAAATGTAGTTGTATGATAACAGGAGCAAACTATGATGGCAGTAATAGAAAGCACTACAAAAAATACAGTTCTCATGTTGTAATGAATGCTATGGGAGAAGTAATTTCAGCTAGAATTTATTTGTACCTGTAAACCAACGTGAGATGTACAAGGTCATTGTAACAGGCAAGCAATGTTTACTATAGCAAGCCATACATTTGAGCCAGTAGCTGGGGCAAATCAATGAAAACGTGCCATTGACTACATAACTTAAGTGCCCTTGTGGTACAGTTCCTGCATATAGTCAGGATTCACATCACAGAGCAGCCCTGGGAATGGAATGGCCTGTACTGACAGAAATCACGGACCTGGCTTTGTTACCTGTAACACTAACAGGAAATAAAGCTAAACAAAATTAATCTAGTCTGAGTCGTGACTAACTCTTGACAGTTCTTCCATATTAGCAGACGTGTGAAGCAGTGCTTCACCAGTGAATTAGCCTCCATTTACTAATGATGCAGAATTTAATTTACTAAAAGCAAAAGGTAGCAGTATCTCCACAACAGCCCCGGGAATAACGGCTGCGTTTAGATCCTGTAAATCTACAAGGATCGGTAGTGGGCTAGAAAGCAACTGGACAAAACCCAGGACGGCTCCGTAACGACAGGTATCGGTGGCTATTTTGCAGCAGTGCTTTTAGCCGCCGCTGCCGGTAGGCAGCGCACAGGGGGAGCTGCCAGCAGCGGGCAGCCCCGGACGCATCCCGACTGATCTCCCCTGCGGCCCGACTGCGGGGCCGTCCTGCCCATGCGGTGACCTCTACGGCGTGACATCCCCGACAGGCCGCCGCGGGGCCGCGCCGAGATGGCCTGGCTTGGTCCCCGGGCAGCAGCAGAGTACCGGCCCGCCACAGACGCTTCCCGCCGCTGCCCCGGGGAAGAAAGACGGCCCGGCCCGGGGAGGGAGAGAGGGAAGGAACTCGCCATCGCAGGGCCACCAGCTGCCAGCCCTGCGGCCCTTTGCCCCGCGGCAGCGCTGCCAGGGCCCAGCGGCAACGCGACCTTGCGGGAGGGCGGGCGGGCGGCCTCACGCGGCAGCACCGTCTGAGGCACCACCGAGCCGCCGCCAAGGCCAAGGTCACCGGCGCGCCCCGGGCAGCCGCCCGCCCCAGCGCTGCGCGGGGAAGGGGCTTGTCTCCGCTCGCTTACCGCAGGCATCCACGCGGCAGCAGCCATGACGCTCCCGACCACCACGGCGCGCTGAGGCCACAGCACACCCGCAGCCGCCTCGAGACCGGAACCGGCGCGCGGAGCGCAGCACGCCCCGCCCCGCGGCCGCGAGGCCCCGCCCCAGCGAGACAGCGGCTGCGGCACCGCAGGGGAGGGGGCTGCCGCCGCTGGCGTTGTCGTCCCGTGGCTTCCGCCCGTTGTGACTCGGCCGAGCTCTCGGCGGCACGGGCGGGTTGAGCTTCCCTCCTCATCGTGTCCCGGTAGCGGGGATGCCCCTCTCCGGCGGCGCCCCAGCGGCGCCGCCCTGGCCCTGTGCGGCGGGGAGCAGGACCCGTTGTCTTCCTCCAGTCCGCTGTAGCCGGCGGTCTCCTGAGGGTCGTGTGCCCGTGCCCCGCTGAGGAGCGGCGGGCAGCGCCCGGCAGCAGCGCGTTACCGGCCCAGCTACGGCCCGCGCGGCGGAGGTGCCGCCGGAGAGCCCATCGCTCTTGGCGGTGCCTGAGGTGCTAGGCTGATTACGCCCGGTACCGCCGGAGGACGGAGTCCGGTGGAGAGCCGCAGGGAGCCACGGGGGTGGTGGTGGAGGAGGTACCGGTATGGCATCTGTGTAGGGGCAAAGAAAAACAGCATTGCAAGCGGCCTTCTCTTTCGAACCATTTCATACTTTATGAGCTCTTAGTTTCTAGAGTTGAGTAGTTTACAGGGAAAAACATAATTGTTGCCAAATAAGAGTGTCAAGTATTTGTTGCAGCAGAGAAAAAAGCATGCACTATTAATTGTCAAAACCCAAAGCTATTGTTCTAAGGGCACTTCATAATTTGTGTTTGCCTTATTTTTTGAGGTACTAGTCTCATTTAAAAAATATATTTATGATCCTTTGTGTCAGATAACAGGAGTCTGCTATGGCAGGCCCTAAGCTGTGGCATGTCGCTGAGCACATACAACAAGGGAGTCTGCCTTTATAATGATAAATAAGTATTGAGACAGCTGTCTTGACCCACCTAAAGCAGTTAAGAAATAATTATTCTCTGTGCTTAAGGGATGCGAGGTAGCTTGGGATGTTGTTGAGAGTAAAGCACAAAACTAAAACAAAGGCAGCTAGAGCTCAACCTCTTAAAAATAATGATTTCATCTGATTGGAAGAAGTTTTTCCTGCCTGGGGAGTAGTGATAATACTTCCACCTGCTGTATGATCTGCTTAGACAAGACAGTGGTGCAGAGGCTCTCATGCTAGGATAGGCTTTGTTGTAACAGTGTTGCTAGTGCTTGCAATTTTGTTCAGTCAATTTATGTCAACTGTTTTGTTGTCAACTCAAACAATTGTAGGAATAAATTAGACTCTCAGCTTTAACACAAAATCAATATGAATTTGAAACTCAGTATTTGCAAAGAGCGAGATGAAATACGAGTCTTAATGTATCCTGAAAGTTTAAACTCAAAATACAATTTAGAAGAAAACCAGAACTACTTTGGTTTTTTACACTTTTTGGGCAACATAAAGATTTTAGTTCTGTTTCAGTATAATTCAGTGTTAGTTTTTGGTGGTAAGGGTTATCAGGTTACTTGTAGCCTTTCCATTTGCTTACTTCTGTGCTATATGTGCTTGAAAGCTAAGGACTAAGACTGTGTTCAGTTTGCTTTTGTCTTGAAAGTGTGAATAGAAATTCCCACTATTGACGTTTTGCAATGTATAGCATTAGTAGGCCTTATTTTCTGCTGATCACTTCTTTTTCCATAAGAGGCCACCAGAGCTTACTGACAATTTTTCCTCTGTTGAAACAGGCAACTGTGTGCATGCTCTATTTTATTTTTGATAATGCTTTGAATTGAGAATAACCTCTGAGATGTTGTCTGTAATGGCAAATATGAAGAATTCTCTTGATAATGATTTTCTTCTGGTAACTGCTGCTGTCTTTTCATTTTAGTCTTAAAAATCCAAATAGGTCTTGCAGCCATCTGTTTTAAATTCTTTTGTGAAATATTTTTTTGGCTCAAAGTTTGACCATACTTTGCACTTATTCTGCAAAAGTGCACAATAAGTGTGAACTTTTCCTCCCCTTTTGTAAATTGAAAGTTGCTCCTATCTCTCTTTTCTAGGATAGACTATCTGAATTTGTAATGTTTTTACTGTACTGCTTCTTATGAGATGTATACATCTATTCTCCTTTCTTTGTATGTGTTGTTTCTTTAGCCTTGGTGCTTACCAAAGGACTCCATAAATGTTGATTACCTACTACACTAAATATTCACATTGTTTTCTTTTGTCTATCTGCATATACTTTCTGGGTTTACACTTTGCTTGTAAATTGAGGGGAGGGGAGAAACAGGAGAAACTATTTTTTACATACATTTCCAACAGCTATTGCAACAGGTTTCTCATCTATGTCTTACACTGCCATAATAATACTACAATAAGCCACTAACAATGGCAGGCTTGTATTAGTTCTGAGAAGGGCTAAACAACACAGTAAGAAAACCATTAGGTTTTTTTGACAGTAGTTATTTTGCCCAGAAACAAGACACCTATATAGAGATAGCAATATCTTTTTTCCCCTGCTGATCATAGTCTTGGGACTCAATAAGGAAATTACGTGAAATTTAGTCTGCTTAGGGAAACCATTACTTTTATTTTTTCTTTGTTTCAGAAACAAAGCATTGTTCTGTGTAAAGTATCTTTTTTTTAAGTCATTTTTACTTGATTATGGATAAATTAGGCTGAATAAAATGCAGTCAGAAGCCTCCTTTTTCTAAGATAGTGTACTTTATTAGGCTAGATAGGTAAGATCATAAACTCAACAAATGTGGCATGAGGTTTTCTTTTCAATTACATTAAAAATAGCATTAAAATCTCCTCTGGAGGTTTTCAAAACCTGCCTGGATGTGTTCCTTTGTGACCTGATCTAGGTGGACCTACTTTAGCAGGGGGGTTGCATGAGATCATCTATAAAGGTCCCTTACAACTCTTACCATTCTGTGAAAATTTCTCTACAAAAAGCTTCCACTCATCATATAATCAGCATCTTTCATTGGTTTGAGTGCTGTGAGTTTTGCATCTTTACATGTTCTGTACATGGGCTTAGTCCCATAAAGCATTCTCTTAGTTAGCATTTCCAGAAAGAAATTCAGTGGGCTCTAAGCATCTTCCCGTGGTCATGTGTTGAAAAAGAAATTTTTCAATCAAATGGTTGTTTTCACTTACTTTATGGTTACTCTTTTGTAACTGTGTACTTACAGTTCATTTTTATTTACGGTTTGCAATAACAATTAAGAGGCAAGTTCTGATAGTGAGGCATGTTACGATGTTAATGTTTTGTAGCTCTGTAGCATCTTTATTTAAGAGACTCAGAGGCATTTATATTACTTCAGTTCCACAGCACCTGTTGTAGGTGAACATCATTGGACCTTATTTACTTGTGAACAAAGAGTATTGTGAATAGTGTTCAATGAAATAAAACAAGCCCCAAAGACTTGGGGAATTTCCACAGCGTTAGAGGAGGATAGAGCTTTTCCCTTTTAATTGTTGAAAGCAGTGATTGTTGTTACCTTTGCAGTAGAATGAGGCCCTAATAACTTGCAGGAAGTAGCAAGAGAATAAATGTACAGGCAGCCCTTTTAGATTAAAAAATGTTCTTTTTGCTAACAGAGTGAATCTTTAAGAAGACCTAATCTACAATGAAACATCTGTGTGGGATACAGTTTTTTTTGGACTATTTGGTGTAATGGGCATGAACTCTTGTAGGGGTTTTTTTCCCCCGTTAAAAGATGTAGCGAACCAGCTCAAGCAGTGAAGTTGAGATGTGCAACTTGATTGTTAAAACTACATGGATCATCTCAGTAACAGGTCAAGTGATCTCTGGTCATAGAAGCTTGATCTTCCTTTGAGGTTATTCCTCAAAAAAAGCACTTATTGTGCTTTCCTACTTAGACCAAAGTCAACTTCTCACTGCATAATTTACAGAGGAAATTTAAGGTAGTATGATCTGTCTGTTGGATGTTATTAAACTTACACCTTTACCAATAAATCACCTGATGTGGCAGCCATGGCTAGCAACAGTTCAGAGCAGGAGGCTTTGCAATGAAAGGAATCAGGAGTGCTAGTATGATTTGTCCCACTCTGATCTGTGATGGGGGAAACAAGTTTCTACAGCTGGAGACAGATTGCTGCCTTTGGTGGATGTTAAACTATTGCAGCTGACAGCTATCTTGCTATAAAATATTAGATCTGGTGTACATCATTGATAGTATGATTTAAGCTCCATGGATTAAACTTTTAAAGCAGATGACCAGGAGCTACTTAACTATGTTCTCTGGCATAATGGACAGTGTAATGGCAAGACTACTGAATATATACTGTGTTATCCTCAGTAAACTTTTATGTGCAACTGACAGCAAGGTACATAATATGTGTTGCTAAATAGCTTAAAATCATTTGCTTTGGCAAACAGTTTAGAGAAATTTAAACACAGTCAAGTGTAGTGAAAGGCTGGTACTGATATCACTGAGGTCAGTGCTTGCTGTGCACATAGGAAAGTATTGATTTGTTGAACTTACGCTGGGAATGAGTATTGCTTAGCACCCAACTGGCAAATAAACTAATCTTTGGTAAAAACAAACAGATAAAGGAAGTGAAAAAGAACAAACTGGAAAATGATCTGATCTTTGATACATACGAACAGGAGTGAAAGAGTTTGTGCATTATACCATCTTAAAATTTTACCTAGTTAGTATAGCATGATAATTATGCAGTGAAATAGAGATACCACTATAGCATGCTGGAGAACAGCTGGCTAGTATAGTGGAACCTCAACAATCATATTTGAATACTTCAAATTTTAACGGGGTTTTTTTAATCTAATAATAAAAAAATACCCTTCAGAGTATGGAAAGAAGAATTGAAGAAAGAGTTCATTTCTCTGTCCATATACTCAGTGGGTGTTATTTCCTTAGCAAGCTGAGTCTTTCTTTTTAAAGTAAGAACTTCTAAGTCTTTTAAAGGGATCAACTCTTTAAGCTGTATCGGTTTCCTTGTATAATTTCTCTACATGGGAATAAACCTGCAGCATTGCTAATATGCAAGACAAGAATGGAAGGGGCAGAGTGGAAAGCTAGGCCCAAATGAATCAACAGGAATACATCTGTGAACCTCAGGATCTCTACCTCTGCCCTATTTTGCCACTACAAGTTGGTATTTACCATTTAGCCCTTTTGCTTTTTATTGTTATTTTGATTCTGAGGATAGAGACTAGCTGATATGTGTATCATCAAGAATACAGTGGGACCAGACAGTCAGGAATATAAACATAGGTAAAAAATGTAGAAATGAAATGTGAGAATATTATTAAGTATCAAGATTAAATGATACGGAGCCCAGTCCACCACTTCTGTCAGTTTACTGCTATATAATGGTATCAAAGATAACTTGGCCAGTTATATTTGGTCTGATTTGCATAGACAGGCAGTCTGAATTAGGGGGCTGTCAACAGAGCGCTATTTCATGCAAAACATTTAACTAACAATTGGTCCACCCTGAGAGACCAACTACTAGCTGTGGCTTAATTATATTGATAATAAACCAAATATGAGTCAGCAATGTGCCCTCATGGCCTAGAAGGCCAATGGCATCCTGGGATGCATCAAGAACAGTGTGGCCAGCAGGTCAAGGGAGGTTCTTCTCCCCCTCTACTCTGCCCTGATGAGGCCTCATCTGGAGTCCTGTGTCCAGTTCTGGGCTCATTCAGCACAGGGCCACCAAGATGATCAGGGGAATGGAACATCTTTTGTATGAGGAAAGGCTGTGGGAACTGGGGCTGTTTAGTCTGGAGAAGAGGAGATTGAGGGGAGATCTTATTAACATTTATAAATCTCTAAAGGGTGGGTGTCAGGAGGTTGGAACATCCCTTTTTTCTATAGTAGCTAGCAACAGGACAAGGGGTAATGGGATGAAGCTGGAACACAAAAAGTTCCACTTAAATATAAGAGAAAACTATTTCACTGTTCAGGTGAGGGAGCCCTGGCACAGGCTGCCAGAGTGGTTGTGGAGTCTCCTTCCTTGGAGGTCTTCAGGACTCACCTGGACATGTTCCTCTGTGACCTGATCTAGGTGACCCTGCTTCTGCAGGGGGGTTGGACTAGATGATCTCTAAATGTCCCTTCCAACCCTACCATTCTATGATTCTATGATCACAACTGAGGGCCATAGTGAAACTCATTTAGGGTTGAGGATGTGTAGTAACTTTAATGTTCTGTGCAAGTTCTTGATCTCAAGGGCCCCTTATGGATTGTTGTTTTATTAAAAGAACACTTTTAATAAACAGAAAATCTATGGTTAGTAGATTTGGGTTTTTTCTTTACTTTCTGACTTAGAATCTTTTGGAACTTAAAGAGAATGCAATGCCACTGTACTTTGAGGAACACTAGTGGCTAGAAAAACAGAGGTCAGATTGTCCATATAACAGTTGATTCACCTGTCTGATACTTGAATAGGTTCTTTCTGCGCTCCTTACAATGTAATGGTAGGTCATTCAGAGTTGGTCTTGTCCTTATTACTGTCACTTCTTATTTTGAAACCGTGCTGCAATATATTCGATTGCTAGAATCAATACCAAAATTTATTTCTTTGTTTAAATTCCAATGTTCGGTTATTGCTAATGAGCCTTGTTGAGTACCTTCTCATCCCAAGCCATTAATTTTGTATGTATGGTGATACCATGTGGTTTTGTAATTCAGTGAAGTGCTGGTTTCCAGTTACTGAAATCTGCATTTCTAAATGTTGTCTAAATAAGTTGTTTCTTAGAACAGCCTGTGATTCAGCACTTCATAGAAGGTTTTTACTACATATCCAGCACACTTATTCATATATTTTTACAACATGTGCAGTACATTTACTTTCAGTATTATTGTTAAATGTTGTTATATGCCAAGGTAAAATGAACTCCTATTATCCAATACTGTTATCAAGTTAGGATCATTAGAAGCTGTAGGGGAAAAGCAGAAGATAATTCTCCAGGTATTTTTATTAAACGTGCCCTCTTGCTGAGGTAATAATGACCATTGGCAGAGCTGTGGGTAACGAAGGCAGGACTTTTATTAACTGTTTGTAAACCAACTTCAGCTCCTGTGTGCACAAATGGAAGTGAGCAGTCCAAAGAGACCTATTGTACCAGGTCTTTCCTCCCTCTTCCCATCCTTCGTCACTTCCTGTAACTGTTACAAGAGCTTATCCTTCTGCAAATGTTAGATAATATACTTCTGTTTGGGTCTGTTCATTTTATCTGCCTGCATCTCTTAGATGCTTTTATTTCTTTTCTTTTAATTTTCCCCGAAATACAGAGTTGGGAGTTGTGTTACTTTATAAACCAACCCGTGAGCCCCCTGCTGGTACTTGTTTACAGTTGCTTCAAGCTCTACTTTTTTTGTTCCGCTTGCTTGAGGCGAAGGAGTAATTTTAAACTACTAATTAAGGAGTCTATTTAAACTACTTTCATCTTCCAGATTATTTTATATATATGTATTTAATGTGAGAAAGAATACTTGCGTTCACTGGTATACCTGGAAGTTTGACACCTCCGGTAGTGAACTGACATCCTTGATAGCCAGGGCTGGTTATAGCCACAAGGCGGGCACAAGCGTTTACCGTGGAGCTGCTGCGGCACCCACCGCCGTCGTGGGGTCGCTCTGGACCCGCTGCGCCTCCGTGCAGCCGGATTTAGCGTTGGCCGCATGGTGCCGGTGAGAACCAAGCACAAACCAGGAGGCACTCTTATCGGTGGGGAGATCAGCTGCAGAAACGTCGACTGTGCTCAGCTGGATTGGCTCTGGGGGTGTGTCTAACACAACCGCGCTACCGAGCGCAGCCGGCTGACGCAGAGCTGCTGTAAAGCATGAAGGTGCCGAGCAGGAGAGCCCTGAGGTCGCGGAGTGAGCAAGAAAGCGAGCCAGTAGACAGCTGATTTTTTTTTCTGGTACTAGCTACTGGGGTTTTACTCTATAAGCCTCTTAAAAAGCATACAAAAAAGTGGGAGAACGGCATCACTGGTTTGGGGCCATACCTGCCTGTGATTTTAACGCTTTCCTTTCCGGCACCCTCGAGTCCAGCCTTTGCAAAGATTTCCTAATACTGCGTCCTTCCTCACTGGACGGGTACAGTCAAAACCAGTTCAATGCAGGCTTTAGGATTCTTTCAACACATTCACGCAGTGTACGTGCTCTAAATGCCTACAATACAGAAGAATCCAGCTACATCTAATGGGATGCATTTGTATAAGGGAAGAATTCCTCATTTAAGATGGGTAATAAGCAAACGATATTTACAGATGAACAGCTAGATGCCTACCAGGTAAGAAATCTTAGTTTGCATTAGGAGAAGGAAAAGAGTAATCTTCATATGTTTGTGGGGTATTTTTTTGTTTGTTTGGTTGGTTGGGGAGTATTTTTCCAAATATAAATCAAAATTTCACGTGTAGCCTGCATGCATGTATTCTATTCCTTCCAGCAATTGTAGTTGTATTCTAAGACTAGGTTGTTAAATATACTGTATTTAATTCCCTTTTCTATATGCAGGGGAAGGAGTGAAATCCTCAGGATGTGGACTAGGATGCAGGGGTTAAGACTCTGACTAGCCTGACGATGGGGATTTTTTTGTAGAATCTTTCTATTGAGTGTTTTGTAAAGAAGGAAGTGTAGCAGTGACCACGTTTTCAGTCACTGAAAAGGGGGTGGGGGGAAGGACTTGTCTGTTTTCAGTTCTCCTAAGGATAAGAAATATGCTTAATGTAATTCCAGAATAGGTTTCATTATGCTTGCATCCACTCCTGGATGACAGTTTCATACCTTGATAGAAATATGCACTTAATGTCCAGGGATAGTTTATTGGTACTTCTTTGTTTACTTCACATGGATACAGCTGAGTTTTTAATAGGATAAAAATAAAATTCCACTTTTCAGTGATGTTTCATCACTCTGCAAGTGACTGAAATGTCTTGCAGGAAGCTATCTGCTATCTTGAAAAAGCTTTGGAAAACACAGTGAGGCAGTATATGGAATGTGCAGAGGAAGGAGGCATCTGACTGCCCATTATGAGATGCAGGCAGGGCTGTCTGCATTACTCTGTTCCCTTACACAAAGTAACAAACATAGAATTAGCAGCATAGGAAATGAACATGTAGTTTATTTTGTGAAAGCAAAGGGACAGATGCAGTGCACATAGCGAACCTTTTTCTTTTGTTTTTTGTGGGGTTTTTTTTATCTGTGATTTTTTTTTAAATAGCATTTTTCTTTGCAATTACGACTAACATGGACTTTTCACAGGTGCAGATATTTAGCCCCAGAGAGCCAGGCTAGGGATATATGCTAAAATGCTTCAACATGTTGTCCTGTGTTGAAAGTAAGGCATAATAAAGTAAATGCTCTTCCTAAATTCCTAGCCTTTTTCTTGTTGTTGTAGAAAATGTGAAAATTGAGCTTCTGTAACTTGCACTTTATCACACATCTGACTCTCACAAGTAGTCTGTCACTGTAATGTATTAGTCTAAGTTAGTTGTCCTAGACTTAGCCTAAGAGCCAAAAAAGGTTTTTTTACATCCCTGCTGGATAGGCAAGAGGGAAATTAAAGATCTGTAAAACAGCAATGTCTGCGTTCTTACTACCAATAAAAGTGAACACAGAACAGAGCCCAACTGCAATGAAACAAAACAAAATCCAAATGTAATTAATGTTATCTTCTTGACATAAACTGGCAAATGCAAGAGCTGAAATGTCATCCCTAATTCACTGCTCGTCATCCAGAAATTGCCTTGCTTTAATGGCTTTTGCAGCCCCTGCCTTTCATAATGCTGGGTAATTGATCTCAGAGCCTGGCAGTACTTAGGCCCAGTACACTGAGTCAGCCTAAGGGATTTCTCTGTTACAAGTGGACTTGTATGTAGTTCATTGGTATAGTGCTAGATGTTTTTCTAGTAGTAGTAGCACCTGTTTTATATGGTTGGTACAGTAAATTAACAAGTTTCAGAGTAATAATCTCCAGAATGTGTCAGGAATATTAGCTTCATGGCTGTGAACAATCAGGTGAAGTCTGTCTTTTGATGGTGGTTTCCCTCAGATCCATTAGTTGCATACCTCTTGTATCTTTTAGGCATGAAAATCCTGGGCTTACTGCTGTAGCCGTCCAAATAGAGCTCTTACCTCTCCACTGCATTCTGGGAGAGTATCCAGTTGCTGTAATGCAGTCTGAGCTGTTTGACTTGGAGTTTCCTATCTTATCTGCCTTTTTCTTATTTGTGTAATTCCTCCAGAACGGAAAAAGGCAGAATGAGGTAATGGCTCTCTTAACTTTTAAAATGCAGATTTTTAATTTCTTGAACTGGCAGTTGAATTGCCAGGTCTTCTGAACACTGTGTACCAGGGTGCACTTTGCAACAGTCTGTTTTGCACATTTGTAACTGAGTATGCAGCCAGGCATCTATATGTAAATTGCTTTTACAATGGTTCATTAATTAATTTTCTTCCTGAATGTGAACAAGACAACTTCTTGCGTGTCTTTGAGTTGGTAGCGTGCTCTTTACAATAATACCCAGGGTTACAGTGTCCATGGCATTGGTATGGCAGAAACAAAAGAGGAACCTTAATCTTTTTTCATAAAATCTTTTTTTTTTTTTTCTACTTACCCACAGTTCTTAATGTAAGACTGCTCAAAACTTCACTCCCCTCATGGTTAGACTTCTAATTTTTTTATTTGATTATATTTCTGGCTATTGCATTATGTGGTTTTAAGTTCCACTGCTTTTGTCTTTAGCACAAATTGCTCTGAGCTTATAGCATTTAAATACTACTTTAGCAGTGGAATTTTGGGGGTTTTAATGCCTTACAATTTAAGCACTTGTTCCACAGGAGACACAATAATATGAAAAAGTGAGAAGTCCATGTGCTTAAAGTCTGGTAAAACCATGTTGAAGTGACTTTGGTTTTCGGGAGTAAAAATTAAGCTGCAGAAAAATCACAAAAGCTGCTTGAAGAACTAGTGGACATAAATCCCATATCATTAATATGATATTAATGAAATAAAATAACCTTATTTGATTTATCTAAACTTTTAAAAATGCAGGTTTGGGGGTTTTTTCTGTCATATTGAAGAGTACTCAGTATTGAGAGACCTCAATGTTTTTAATAGACAAGTGTTTTAACTATTCTTCATTAAGACTAGTGATGAGTGGCCAGTTGAAACTATTTAAAATATGTATAATTAGATAATTGGACTTGATAGCATTAAATCTCTCATGGCTGTTCTGAATTTGAAATAGGTAGATGCAAATTAAAGAAAGTCTGAAAAGCTGCAAATTTTCTAACACCCATGTTGTCATATCACCTGTTATTAAGATAGTGTTCTAGTCGGCAGCTCCTGAAATTTTCTTAAGCTTAATGAAATGTTTTGGAAGTCAAGGCTTCTGCAAGCATTGCTTTCTTCACTAAGATTCACCTCGTTTCAGAAGTTAGACTTGCAGAAATCCTCAGTAGAATTCACTTTCTTACTTCTTAGTCCCTTAGAATACTTGACTATATGTGGGGTTTTGTGGGGTTTTTTTTTGTTTGTAGTTTTTTTTTTACATAAAATGCAACATCTAACCAAGATTTAGCAAGAAAGAAGTATTTCATTGCAGTCAATTAATATTTTTAATTTTAATCTTTTACAAATTGTGTGTAGATTTTGGAGGTCAAGTCTCATAACATGTAAAGAAAATGAATGGTAATTTTGGAGGTTTTTTCAATTATGCTGTATTAAGATGCTTGAAGCAATAGAAAATACAAGTGTACAATATAGTGTCATCAGAGCCATAAGTAAGGATCAGCACACTGCATTTCTCACTGATAAACAGTTATATTGAGTAGGAAATGCACAGAAGCTGTCTTTGGAGTATGTGCAAACTACTATACTGTTCAGTCAACCCTACTGCCTTTTCTGGTCTGAATTTTATATGATTTTGATTTTTTTTTTTCTTAGTAGACAGAAGCTAGAGAATATTTAGCATAAATAATTTATATTGGATATGACTGGGTTTATTGCAAGCCATTTCTTTTTGTAATAGTTCATTAACGGGATTATTGACATTATTTAGTGCAACCTCAAAATAAACTGATGTTTATTCTGGCCATCTTCTAGGTAATATTACAATAAGAGATAGTAATATGAGATGATGACTTGGTGCTTTTACATAAGAATTTTCTTCTTAGAGCTAACTTTTTTCCTTTCATTAAAATTCTACTCAGTGGTGTTCAACTGTGTTTCATGAGTTATGCAAAACCAGATGAAACAAGTTACGTTACGATCTGTCAAGAAATATCATTTGTAAGGTGAAACTAGGTCATGAAACTATCTTTTGATTTAAAAAGCTGTGCTTAATCAGAATTGCTGATGAAAATGAACCCATTCCAAAATACAAAAGGTATATTTTTCTCAGGTTCTCTAGGATCTTCTGTAAAAAGTATTGCCACTAATGTGCAAATTTAGGTAGCATACTGGAATGAGATCTTTCTGAAATTATCCTTTAGTCAGATTCTGGTTTCAAAATTACCATTTGTGCATATATAGACTGAACAAAATTAGATTTGTTGAGTTTTTCTCCCTCAGTCCTTACTAATGTGTAACCATTTTTACACTCATGTTGCAATATAATTATATAAACTGGTTCTTGTAGCTGCAGATTTTTTTCTCCTGCAACTGTTTTAGTTGTTCTAAAATACATATATTGTTGCAAATAAAGACTATGTGAAAAGATCTCTGATGTTCTGAGGCAACCAACATTTTTAAAGATAAGTCCATATACTAATGCTGCTGTTAATGCAGCTATTAACTCCGACAGCATATTTTTAATGTTTAAATCTGAATTCACTGAAGTACCGGCACAGCTATGTGACTTAGACTGCTGCTGGTCTCATAGACTTCCAGTAACTCTTTTATATTTTTACAGTGATGAAAATATATCCACACCTTGCTCAGCTATATGACTATAATCTATCTTGATTTGAGGATACTGTCAAAGTTCTTGTTAGTTGTTGACTTACTTTATCTATGGCTTGCTGGCTTCTATTTGAGACTGTGTTTTTCTAATTTGGGGGTATTTTGTCTTGCTAAGACTTTTATATTATTTCTTTATCTTTCAAATTTTCAATTTGAGCTGTTGTGAGATCAGAATAAGCCTGCTATCATGTAATTCTGCCTTTTATATACGTAATTTCATATGTATTGTTTTAGAGGTAAAATATGCATTTAACAGGTTTAAGAAATATTGTTTCACAGTAGCTTTACATGCTTGAGCATTGCTGTTCTTTCATTGTTGCTGTTCTTTTCTGTAGCAAAGTGTTTTGCTTATCTATGTGAAATTAGTTTTATTTAATATCTGCTTTATGCACAATGATGCTTCTAAAACTGGTAAGTGATAACCTTTCATTCAATGGACTCTGCTGCTATTCATAAGCAGCTCTGATATTGGCACTGTATCCCATAGAACAAATTATCTGTGGTCTGGTTTGGGAGCCATGCTTATTGTTATACTCTGTATGTACACTTCAATATCATCATTCTTATCACAATTATATCTGTTTCTATTTTTTATTCAAATCCCCATAGAACTAAATATCCAGCAGAATGTCTCTAGGAGCTTGCATTGACCCTACTTTACAAGTAATGTTGAGTGACTTGCAGAAAGTCACACTACCTTTCAAGAGTAAAGCCACCCATAGAATCTAAGTACATCAGCTATCTGACTCTTTTCTCAGCGAGATATCTTAAGAACCTCTTAAGTTACCTAAATGCCAGATTTGAGAACTAATTCCCATTATACAAGCTAGTGATCTCACTGAAATAACAGGGAACTTCTGTCTTTATTATATTCACTTTGCTATACGTGAGGAAGTTAAGTAGATAATTGTGGATTTAAGTGATAGCTCACCTCCAAAAAACCGGTCATGATCTTTATGTTATGTAATTAACTTCATTATTAAGGGCACAAGAACAGACTAAGTGAGACAGTTAATCTTAGAAATGGCTCATGTATTTTCTCAGGTGCTGGAGTAAGTACCTTTTCAGTGCAAAGGCTCTATGCTAAATAACCCAAAAGTTCCAAGTTTTAACAGGTTTTCAGGCCACTTCGTAGCATTAGAAATAAAACATATTTCAGGGTAAATTCTTGCCAGAGGTCTTGAACTGATAAGGATTATAAAAACTCCAGTGTCATTTATTTGTTTAATATTTAGTTTGTGCTTTTCTAGCAGAGCTCCCAGTGGCTTTAGTGTCTAGACAGGTTAAACAAATTGCTTTTTAAGTTCATAATAAGCTCAAATGCAGTCCATATAATAGCAGATGTTTCATGGTATCTCTGGCTTGAAAGATGATCAACATAATCATATGCATAAATGACAAATGCTTTCCAGGACCTGCTTCACCTTTCCTTATGAGGGATTTAGTTTAACTCGAGCGTGCTATTTATTGTCTATCACTCTGTATTTTTGTATGAATGAAGTAGCCAGAAGAAAATTGGATGATTCACCTCCGTGTTTCTTTGGTCTTTAGTTAAATTGAAATTAAATTTCAGGAGTTCCAGCAACTGTAAAATGTAATTATGTTATTGAGACTGTTGTTCCATTGTGACTTCAATCCAACTTTGGCCTGTGCTTTCAAAAAAAAAAAAAAAAAGGCAATCCTCCACCTCTTTCCTACCATCCAGAGACGCTTGTTTTAGTTGTTTTAGCACTGCTGATACTATATTCTAAGCCATGAACAGGAAATGATCCAAGTTGGAAAAGAAACCATTTTTGCTATGTTAGCTTCCAAACAGAATAGTTTCGTCTCTCAGGGTTCTTTGCTGCAGTTATACTGCTCATCATTGTGAAGTCCACATAAAGGAAGAAAGAGGTAGAAAAAAGAAGCTGAGAAGCAAAAGAGATGGCTGGACTTCCTTTTCAGAGGTAGTTTGAGACCATGGCTTATGCGTTTGCCATTAGGTGACTTAATGGTAAAGCATTTCTTAAGTGGTGTGTATGATCTTGTTGTGGGTCAGAAATATAGGCAAAGTCACAATTAATTTGTGGTACTCTGACCCTGAGTAGCTTGAAGATCTCTACAAGTGCTCTGTGAAACCACTGTAAGTTGAGATTTGTTTTTGTTAATACTCCTTATCCCTGATGCAGTTCCATGTAATGGGCAGGCATAACTGGAATACTGCAGTCAGTAACAATGGTAAGGCTGATACTTGCCTTTTGTTATAAAGGTTTTAAATATCAGTGTTTTATACATTTTATTAGGTTGGTTTATTTTAAAAAAAGGCATACAGTAGTGTTTGTCAAAGTTGTGAGGTGACTCAGATGTTAAAATAAAAACCCTGCTGTGCAGACCTTCAGTGAAAAAGGTTTATGATCTGACTTCTTAATATTTCTTTCAATGGTATTTTTGCATGATTTCTACAAGATAAAGGATATCTCTTCTTTTTCATCTGTTATCTCCATTTGCATATCAGTTCCCTGTCATCTTTCTAGTTAAGTAACAGTGTCTGCTATTTACTCAAGCCTATGTAATTACAGGATGATTGCTGCTGAGTGCATCACAATTATTTGAGAGATGGAAGCATCCTTAGGTGACAGTTTGACCGTTAAGTGATGCATGTGCTGGAATTAATGAAGAGTTAACCAGTTGACTCCTATTTCATTTTGTGCAGTTCCAGACAATGTGACATCAGTGTCAGCAGCTCACAAGGTGCTTCCTATTCTGGTACACAATACACTAAAAGAAGAGCAGCTTCTCCTACCACTTTATATGGAGGAGAGCAAACAAACTCAATAATTGATACCATGCAGGACTGATAGCGTACCTGGATACCCGAGACAAGCTGTTTGACTGCTTCAGCTAGCAGTGATCATTTGCTTTTCCCCTCCTTGGAAGAAACAGGCATTTAGCCAGAATGAGTCTCAACTTAGGAAAAAAATGCTTTTTCACTGGTTGACTAAAGAGTGGGACTGGGAGAGTCCTGGTAGTTGTATGTGCTCTTGTGACTTAGCAAGACAGATGTTACCTTGTCACTAATTTAAAAATAGGATGTATTTTAAATACATTTACATTAAAGGAAGAAAACTACTAAGAGCTGAATTTTTAGGCAAATACCTTGCCACATCTGGACCTGAATGGTGGATAATCAGGAAGAATTTTGTGGTTTGATTGTTGTTACTCCTATATGTGCCCTCATCAGCCACTAACTCTTAAGACAAGAAGATGCATATTCTCTGAATTTGACCTAAGTGATGTTCTAAACTGATCGTCTGATATTTGATTGCCACCATTGTTTGTGATTTTTGCATGCAGGACAGATTTTGCCCTAACTATATATTAGAAAAGATAGTGGGGATTAAGGGATATTGCTGTTAATAGGATGGGACTGATCATTATTGTTTCTCACAGCATCTGAAAAGACAACCTGTTTTGTGACTGATGTAGAAATACATGAGACACCAACTACTTCATGGCTTATATTACGATTCTTTGATGAGGTGTGTCAATTCTTCTAGCAAAGAGCGGTTGTTCATAAAGAACGAATAAAACCCATATAAATGCAGTCACATCGCAGAGATGTTCAGAATGCAAGCAAATGCTTGTAAGCTCTTTAAAGTTCAGTGAGATCTACTTTGTGCTCTAGTAAGTTACTTCAAATTCTGTGATACCACAGGGAAAGCTGAATAGTTTGCCTGCTGTTTGAAGCAGGAACTGTCCTTTTATCCATGTTCTTAATGTACAGGAATTGGCAGCCTTTGCCAAAATGACCGTAGTGCAAAGTAATTGCTAGCAAAAAGTGAGTAATAAGTAAAAAGTAAGTACATGTATTTTATTATTAAATCAGTTGTCTATAATAGAGGAATACTCCAAGTTATAAGGTAGTTGTGATCATCTATTTATAGCTTTCTAGATTCAGTTATCGAGTGTTTTTGGCCTTACTTTTTTGCTATAACTTTGCTTCTGCTCTGGTCATTCTACACAAGAAGTATTTCAGCAAATGATTTTACTCCTGAAGTTTCACATTAATGTGTTTGGGTTTTTTTACTGACAGCCCTGTCTTAGGATATTTTTTAGTTATTTTATAGTGCATATTGCTTTCTGAGCCAAAAATAGATGGTACACAAATTGCATCTTGAATGTTTTTCTGCCAGACCTGAGTTTTCTTCCTGAAGGTTGAAAGACAATTCTTTGCAATTGTTTTCAATATTTCTGTAGTACAGTAACACATTTTGTTTTTTTAACAGGATTGCACGTTCTTCACTCGGAAAGAAATTCTTCGGTAAGTTAGTTGTATTAAATTTTTCCTTAGTGATTCATATGGAAAGGACTAAATTCTTTTAATGACTTGAGGGGAAACCAAATAAAGCCAGTTATTCTGCATGAATGAAGGAGTGATTAAAATTAAGATACACTTCTATAAATACGTATAAGGAAATAGCAGTTAACTAATGTCAACATCATAGACTTTTCTAGGGATAAGCAATTGAATTAATGAGAGTCAGTCGCCTTCTGTGAAAGATGCTGCTTTTCTGCTCAGGTACACTAAGTGAGGGCACATCCTTCAGTCAGTACAGGTTTTGGTATGGACTTAAGTGTGGGGAAAATTGGTGGAACTTACACAGTAGAGTGCTGAAAATGTTTGTTTCTGTACAAACTTTCCTTACAGAAAGTAATAAAGATTAAGATCGCAGTTTGTCATGGAAAGGACTTCGATATTTTCAGTATTGATGGACTGAGCCAAACTTAAGTAATCTCTATCTATGTATATGCTGACTTCTCATCCTGAATCTTGTCATGGATTCTTGGTCTTCTAACCATTCTGATTAAGAATCCATAAAAGTATGACATAGATCTTGTCCTGTCAATATACCTGGTGGTTTTTTTTCTGAGGATTTTTGCCCTATTATGGAGTGGGAATAAATATGTGATACGTATTTAGACCTAGAAGCTCATAATGCTACAGGATTCTCAAATTTGAATAGCTTTGCAGACATAAGAAACCTTTGTTTTCATAAACATGACTCACTGCTTTGAGAACATGTCTCTGAGACATGTTCTTTGCCCTTGCTCTCTTGCTGTTAAACATCAGTAAGACTGATGTTTGATAACTATCAAAGGAAAAGCTAATGGCGTGACTTTGAGTGAGATACAGGCTGGCTTCAACAGAGATATTGGTATCCTCAAAGCAAGTCAAGGCTTCACAAAATTGTATTGCCATAGCACAGATGTAACTTCTTTAGCATAGCTTTCCTCAGCTGTGAACCTTGAGGAATGGTGTATAATGGTTAGCTGTAAGAAAGCATCTATAAACCAGGCCAGTAATGAAATAATAAAATACCATTGTATGGTAGGCAAACAGGATTTTACAGTGTTGTGAAATCTGTCTATGAAATAAAGTATCGACAAGTTCTGTTTTCCTTTTGGGTTGCAGTGGATTAAAAAAGTATTTGCAGAAAATGAATTTGTCATGGGCAGCTTTGACAAGGGAGATAAACCTGGCTGAAATGAACTGGTATTTCTGTATGGAATTGTCAAAATTTTCACATGCATTCTTCAGCTTTTCTTGACATATGAGACTGAGAGAAAACGTACCTGAGGTTGGAAATGAGGACACTGAAGACTGTTTCAGAACATTCTAAAAATAACAATTGAGAGATATGTGTTTGCAAATATTTTTGTGTATACCAGTGTTCTGGGGTTCAATTCTGGTATATGCTATATGCCAAGACTTTATTGCACACAAGACCTTTGGCAATGCTAAAAACAGATCACAGTTGATTCAGTAAGTAAGAATACTCCTTTGACCTGCAGGACTGTTGGCAGCATAAAGGAATATCTGAGTATGGATCTTGATTTCTCCTTTGATTGAGGCAGATTGTGCAGTGCTACAAATTCCACAGTGCTGGACAGAACACTACCTGTATCTCTTTCCAAACTATCATTTGAAACTACGTTTCCAGACAGATGATTTGTCACATCTTTTCAATTACATGGCAAGTGTGGTGTAGAGGAGGTCACTGTCAGTCATAGGACATGATGATAAATGAAGCAGCATTGAATTGTGGAAAAGATTCTCCTGCTTTTGAAAAACAAGTGGATGCTTCTCTAAGTAAGTTTGACGTGGGGACTATGGGTGGAATGGACACTGGAGAATTAGAAACTCCTGTTTACTTTCCTGCTTTGTCAGTGGTTTATGTAAGCAATTGAGTGCATTTGACAAATTGACACTGTAATTTGTCTGTGTTTACCTACGCTTAGTATTTTTGTGCCTTCCAAGTATGAGGTTAATATTTCCTTTGTCATGTTTGTTTAGATTGCAACTAGTTTTACATTGAACTAGTTTTACATACAGTATGCTGTAAGTGATCTTAGTTGTAGCTTGTACATTTTACAAAAGCTGTTCTGAATATTTGTTTAGGTTTATGCTATCTCTGGTGTTATTGTCACCTGTTAGACCTGGTCATGTAAATAGAACAATTAAAGGACAGTGAAGCATTGGATGTGACCTAATATTTAAGTTTAAAAAAGCCTGATAGATTTTTATGAAGTGCTGTTTCTCTTCAAAGCATAGATATGTAAATTAAGAGTTTTATCTTGGTTTTCTTTTCTCTCTTTGTTAACATAAAAGGGCATGAATGATGCCAATGATAACTCCCCAAATGGTTATAACTTGTTCTGTAATAGAAGTGTAGCAACTTCCAATAAGAAACATTTAATGGACCTCAGCCCGAGTACTGTGAAAGCCTAATAAGACAGTTTGTGTTTCACAAGTGAAGTTGTAAGGAAGTAATCGATTTCCTGAGAAGAGAAAAAAGCATGCTGTTATCCCCTGGTCAATTACCATTTAACTGAGTTGGGAACATACTATATCAGTAAGAGGGAAGTATGTACTGTTGTGCATTTCTTCATGTGCTGCAGAATGCTCTCATGTGATATGGAGGAAGTGCAGGTCCATTTCTGTTTAGGCTCAACTGAATTGCTTGTGAAGCTCTCAAGTTCAGTGAAAAAACTCAGCAAGGAGTAGCTTTACCAAAAATGAAGTGAATAGTTCTTTGACAGAAGGCAGTCAGTCTGCTTGGCTCATCATTCATTTGCATGAATGTTAGTGAGGACCCGAGGGAAGGGGCACAGTTTTGTGGGTGGGGATGAGGGCATGAATATGACAGCTCCAATTTAAACTGATGTCAACGAGCTCAAGATTGCAATTAGGTGAAATGGACTGAATCAGCTCTCTGAGGGATCAGATGAGTACTAAAGCTGGCACAAGAGCTGGACCAAGCAACTGCAACTGAAAACAAGGAAAGGTGAGATGAGCAAGACTTGCCATTTCAGTACCAGTAAGGTGCTTAGTTTTAGTGTGCAAGACTTTGGTACCAGCGTGAACTTCAGTCAACATAAAAGCAGGCTGCAGTCAAAGGGATTGAGAATTCTTGATGGGTAATCTGGGTGTGTATAAAGTGCAAATTATCAGGAAATAGTACAATTTATGAATTTTATGTGAAGAAGGGACATAGAATACTGAAAATGGATCAAGGAGAGAGAAAGACAGACTACTGCAGAGGCAAGCCTGCCTGGTAAAAGAGAAAAATAGAAGCCACAGATCATTATCAGTTTTTGATAGCTGTTTATCACTAAATACACTCTTAAGTCTTTAATAAAGATAGTATAATTTTGAGAACTGATTAACACAACTAAGAAGCTTTACATGTGGGCCCAGGGTGAGAACATATTAAAGAATGTTGAGTAATGTAGATGTGTTGGTTATCACTAACAGAAAATGTTATCTGGAACACTTAAAGTGTAGCTGACAAATTTTTAGAGCTGTTGCTGATTTTAATGGTAGGTGTGTTAGGGCTTTGAAAATACACCCCACTTTTCTTAAGGAGAATGTTGAAGTTGAATTAATGTGTATAACTTCAGGACACAACTTTGTTGTACAAGAGGATGCCAGAACACTCTGGTAGATAATCAGTTTTTAAGTGCCTAGGACATAATACATGCTCTGAGGAAGCCGTTGCATATTTGTTAAAAGCAAATATCTTCCTTTGAGTGGCTGCTCTTGTGGATAAGAGAGAAGAAACAGATGCAATGTATCTTTATTGTGGTGAACACTTTTATATATTACTGTATGTGTAGTCTTTTACTATCTCTATAAGTGTGCTAAGCTTTTGGCTAAGATACTGTTGAACACAGAAAAATTGTAAGAATTACAAGAAACCTTGAGGTGAAGAGAGTTACAGATACTGTAAAGATTGAATTAACTTTTTCATAGAATCATAGAATTGTTACAGTTGGAAAAGACCTTTGGGATCATCAAGCCTAACCACTAACCTAACACTAAACTAGACCACATCCTTCAGGACTTCATCTGTGCATCTTCTGAACATCTCTGTGGATGGTGACTCCACCACCTCCCTGGGCTGCCCATTTCGATGCCTCATAATCCTCTCAATGAAAAAGTTCTTAATGTCCAATCTAAACCCACCTGACACAACTTAAATCCATTTCCTAGTGTTTTGTCATTTGTTACTGGAGGGAAGAGATTGACCCCCACCTCCCTACAACTCCTCTTCAGGTAGTTGTAGAGGGTGATCATGCTCCGTCTCAGTCTCCTCTTCTCTAGACCATGTACAATATATTGTAGAAATAAGAGATGAAAAATGAACAACAAGATTTTCACAGTCAGGTACTAAGAACTGAGAAAAATTTGCAAGTACAGAATGCAGTGTAACAATATGGGCAGAAGGTTAGTTGATCTAATCAAATGGAGCATAATCAAAACCTGTTGATGCTCTTGCAAAAATGAGAAACATAGTTCTAGGATGCATTAACTTCTACATTGTATATAAAATGAGAGAATTCCATTCCAGTCAGCATTGTTGGACCTCAGTAGGAATAGACTGTCCAGTTTTGGGCATTATTATTCAAAAAAAGATTTGTTGTATGGGAAAATGTCCAAAAGAAAGGAAGAGGAAGAAATGACATATGAAGAAAGGTTGGAAAAAACTATATTCATAGCAATGAATCTATTTGTACAATGTGCCTCTCGTGTGATTGTGAGAACAAACAGTTAAGTTGTCTCTTATAAGGCAGCATTTCTCTTATTCAGTTGTGTAAACCTGATTTTATAGCAGACAAGCTTTTATTCCAGTTATAATGCTGATCTGTCAGCTAGACCATCTGTTTCTGTTTCCCCTTGTAGACTAGTACAATTTGGCAAATACCCAGGCATTCAAGCACAGATAGATGTTCCTGGATGTCTGTCCTAGCCAAAAAGCACAAAGTCTGTTGTATAGCTTGAGACTGACAACCTAGCTAGGTAACTGCTGGGAGACTATGGCATTAAATTACCAAGCTGGGCACCATCTGGATAGTTGTCAAATTTTTGAACCTTTCATATACAAAAATTCCTAATTCCTTTGCATTCTCCTCTCTGCCTGTTTCTTAGAATGTTTTCAGTGGGTGAAAGGTCAGGTGCAGAGGACCCCTTCTAGGCAGACCAGCTATATGCTGCATTTCAAGTCCAAAACCTGCCTGAGAGTTACCTTAGGGAGATAAGCAGTGCTTTCCTCCGAGAGACTGGAAAGCCTTCCTTATAAGGGAGCAAAAGCAGCAAACTGCTTCAGTGGCATCTCCTTGTGGATCAGGTTGCTATGCAGCTGAAGGGAGGGGTTAGAACACAACTCCTGTTTTTCTAACATCTCGACTTTCAAAAAGTTTGGGATTTGTATGCAGAAATGGGAAATTCCCATATTGTCAGCTTTGGGAAAAAAATGTGCCTGCCAAGAGAATAAAGTTTTGGAGAACTCTGTGTTCTGGAAATTTCCCGAATGTGCAAGAAACCACATACAGGAACAATATAAGTCCCAAAGCTGCTATGGATCTTGTTACTGTTTCTATTCGTGTTGCTAATAATGTTTCTGTTATTCTTTACAAATGAAAAACAGGCTTCTAGACATTTTTTAATCTCCTTATACCATATTATGTTTTTGTCAGCCTGCATTTGTTTTGCTAGGCTCAGGTGAAGACAAAATCTTTCCCTGATGCATATTGTATCTGGAGTACTGGTGCAGCGTATCTAGTTCTGGGATCCCCAGCATAAAAGACATGGCTACTGGACAGAGTCTGGCAAATGGGCAGTAAAGATGGTTAAGGAACTTGAGACTCTCATATACGAGCAAAGGCTGAGAGAACTGAGATCTGAGGGTGTTTATGAAGACAGAGCTCAGTGAAAGGACAAGCTGAAACACACAAAGTTCTCTGAAATAAAGCACTTCTTTTGTTTGTTTGTTTGTGTTGTTTTGGGTTTTGTTTTGTTTTTTTTCTGAGAGTGCTGGAGTACTGGAACAGGCTGCCCAGAGAGGCTGTGGAGTCTCCACTCTTGGCAATGTTTAAAAGTAGTCTGGATGTGCTTCTGGGTAACCTCCTCTAGGTGCCTCTTCTTGGCAGGGGATTAGACAAAATGATCTCTGGAGGTCTTTTGCAAGCTCACTCATTCTGTGATTCTTTGGATCACCAGTGGAGAAGAGGCCTGTTTGCAGGTTTGTTAGTGCTACTTCAAGAAAGAAAAAAAATACTATGAACTGCTTTTATCTATATTGACTAAACATCACATAGTTCGTGAATAGCAGCTGCGTGTATTGAATGAAAGGCAAAGCCTTCTTGGCTAGGTCTTTTAGAATAAGTTCATGATTTAAACTGTCTGCCAAAAACATTTATTGTGTAGAATTTTTAAATTTTACTCCAGATTACTTAGGAGGATATTAATTTCATATTGTCTTGAATTAATTTGTACTGCTTCATTTTGTGTTACAGAGGTGAAAGAACACATGACATGTTAACTGAAAGCTGGGAAAAGGCTCATCTGTCCAACTTTTCATCTTATGCTGCCTTTTTACAAATCTGGGGGGGGTTGTGTCCAGTTATTTTATTTTGTTGCTATAATGAAAATAATTTCAACTGAAAACCATAGAAGAGACAAAGCATATAAGTAACAGAAATACAACAAAATTATTTCACCATTCAGCTCTTCCTGGCTGTATTTCTCACTATTCTTTGTTTTTTTAACCTTTTGTCAAAGTGTGTCAATTTAGTGAGTCGTGTCTCCAGTTTCTATCTGATAGCTGAGCCTTCAGATGAGGCATCAAGTTTCCCATCACTTTGGTTTCAGCTTCATATGGTAGACCCCTTTCTCTAATAGGCTGTTTAAACTTTTGCCACTCTTGAGGCAGTAATTCACTAAGAAGTTGCTGCAGCACAGAGATTTATGCCACAGTTACCGTGTTTAACATTTAACTTGTTGCAAAAGGAATTTGTAACTCAGTGACATAAATCTGAGACCCTGAAAGTTCTTTCCTTATCAGTTCCAGAGTTTCTTAGTCCCAGGCTAAAGAACACCCTTCTCTTTGAACTATGGCAACTTTTTCTTGGTATATGGCAGTCTTATGGATATAGGTGTGTCTGGGCTTGTTCCAGAGCTCTTCAATCACAGGTTTGTGCATCTGCAATAATATCACTATGAGATGAGAGTATGTGCACCTCAACAGTTTGCATTGGCAGGGGGCTAAAACCTATGTAGCATTAGATGTGAGTCAGTTCCCATCAGTGTCTTTGCATCAACGTGATGCATTCTTTCCTGCAAGTCTGTGTAATCCCACGTTGAATGTTGTTACTTCTTTTG
Source organism: Colius striatus (assembly GCF_028858725.1). Classification (NCBI taxonomy): domain Eukaryota; kingdom Metazoa; phylum Chordata; class Aves; order Coliiformes; family Coliidae; genus Colius; species Colius striatus. The sequence goes on along the minus strand of NC_084765.1, from coordinate 28,416,806 downwards.
CTTCCAGCCATCTGCATCTCCAGGGACTCAGAAGGGCTCATTGCTCAGATGAGTCTGTTTCCAGGGCTATGGATAGACTTGCCCTACTGATCTCTGGAAAGGTGAATTTTTCTTTGCATATTGCAAGAAGTCCTTCTCTGGCTCTTCTGTTCCACTCTGGTATCTGGACAAGAGCCTGTATCTTTGATTGTGGTGCATATCTGAAAGTGCAACAGAGAGCACTTCCCTGAACCTGCTGTTGACATTGTTTATTCCATTCTGTAGGGTCAGCCTCTGGTCAAGTTGTGACTGTGTATCAGCACTCACTGTTTTGCTTCATTGTTCAAGTTGAGCTGTTTTACTTGATTTTCTGTGAATATGTTGATCAACCTAGAATTTACTCTTTGGGATAGTCTTGACTGTAATGTTAATATCTTTGAATGCATTTCTGATGTGTAGGAATAAACAGCATATATATTACTGAATAAAAAAGTTTTCTGTTTACAACGTAAATCAAGTGAATGAAGACAGGACCAGAGTTAATGAGTGTCATGGTTTAACCCCAGCCGGCAACTAAGCACCTCACTTCTCCCCTGCCACTCTGCCCCCTCACACCTACTAGACCCAGTGAGATGGGGGAGAGAATTGGAAGAGTAACTTATGAGTTGAGATAAGGACAGTTGAACAGGGAAAGCAAAAGCCATGTGCACAGGCAAAGCAAACCAAGGGATTCATTCCCCTCTTCCCCTGGGCAGGCAGGTGCTCAGCCGTCCCAGGACAGCAGCTCCGTCACCCAGAACGGTGACTTGGGAATACAAACACTGTAACTATTAACGGCCTCCACTTTGTTCTCCTCTAGCTTTATATGCTGAGCATGATGTCCCATGGTCTGGGATATCCCTTGGGTCAGTTTGGGTCAGCTGGCCACCTGTGTTCCCTTCCAGCCTTCTGTACACCTGCAGCCCACTCGCTGGTGGGGTGAGGAGCAGAAAAGGCCTTGACTCTGTAAGCACTGCTCTATGTTAACTAAAACATCCCTGTGTTTCCAGCACAAATCCAAACCACAGACCCACACTGGATACTGTGAAGAACATTAACTCCATCCCAGCCAAAACCAGCACAATGAGATGTTTATTAGGTTCTAAAGGCCACTTTAAAGCCTCTACTTACTTCTAACCAATGAGCCATTACAAGCTTTTGTCTTTTGTTTTCAACACTCTCTTAGTGTAGAGTTCTTATTACAAAGGCAGCTCAGCCAGCTGTAATGTGTTGTCACTACATTTAATAGTGGTGATTTATGTATATCAAGCCAAGGAAGAACTGCTTTTTGTTGTAACACTCCCACTGATGACCTTGGGCAAAATTTTACTTTCTCTTAAGCTCAGTCCTAGTAAAGCCTTGTCCAGCAAATACCCACAGATTGTTACCCTTGTTGACTCAGGGTTGCTACATCCTTGAGAAGTGGAGATGGACTCTGACCCACCTTTTTACCATGTACTCTCAAGTGGAGAAGCTTTTTCTGCCCTTGATTGATTGATTAATTCAATAGTAAAAGTATACCGTCATTTACTTGCACAGGCAGTACTGCTGTTGCATCTGCATCAGTTACCTTAAAGAGCTGACTGAAAACTCCTGTGTTTTCAAACACATCAGTTCCCTAAACCTTACTGCAGTTTCATAATTGTTAATGCTTAGGGAGGGGAGGTGAGTAGATGGGTGGGACAAAAAGCCTTTCCTCTCTAGGTCACAGGTGTTGCTAGAACTCATGCAAAAAGGACTGTTTCATAATGAAATGTAGCTTTCTCAGAATCCTGGGAAAGACTGAGGGAGCTCTTATTTTTTTCAGCCTGTATTCTAGAAAATCTGGAATTTGAGAGAGTAGCAATCCAATTTGGCATGAAATTGTGCATGGTGTCCCTGAGAACTTTTCAGCATAAACTTTTCAGTGGAAAAATATATTACTATTTTTTTGTTTTTCAGTTGGGTGGGTTTTTTTTATTTTAAAGAGTAATGGAGCTTGTGCAACATAGTTAATGTTGGTTTTGGAATCTAAGCTAGAGAGGTCTTATGGCCTTTTTCATTGTGATATTACCTAACCATGCCATGCATTAAGGCTATCACAAATAGAGTTGCAGGATCCTTGCAGACAAAACCATGTGAAAGACTATTTTATTGATGTAATTTAGTTTGCAGGACTTGGATCACAGCCACTTCCTACAGACTCGTTTGGTTGCTTTAGTGTGAAATCCTCTCAGGTGGAAAGCTCTTGTTCCTACAGATCTTTGAGTGATTTAGTGAATTAATGGAAGAGTTAGTGGGAGGAGAACAGGATATCAGAGGTGTTTTCAAATCAGCTGTTAATTACTTGCACATTTCTGTATTCAGCCTCTGCCTTCCAACTCTAAGAGTGTCCTATTGAGTTTAAGGCAATATGCTGGGCTGTCTGTTTACTAGCACCTGGTAACTCCTTTCTGCTTGTCTTCAGAAATAAAGGAAAGACTTTAGCTGGATGGACCGGGAACATACTATTTCAACAGATTTCTGTAAATATTGTCTGCGTTGTGGATGTTTCTGAGTAAAACACAGGTGTTGAAACTGTACAAACTAACATGTATAGATAGGGACATATGTCTTACAGTAAGGATGTTTGGTAGGGGCAATTGTTTTCTTGCTTTGATTTTTTTTCCCCACCTCCCATACCTGAGTGTGCATTTTGTTTCCTGAGTCTGAAAATTGAGTTCTGTCAGCAGATGTGTTGTTCAACTCAATCCTTCTGTCTGTAACTCCTTGCAGAAAGGAAAGAGGAATTAAAATTTGTGGCAGCAAACTAAAGGAGTGTGTCGTTTGGCAATGTTTTTAGCAAAACCTAATCCCTTCTGAGAGATGTGTTGAATGTTTTCATAGAATCATTTGGAGCTTGGAGAAGACCTTTAAGATCATTGAGTCTAACTGTTAACCTACACAGCCACGTCTGAAATTAGTGTATTTACATTGTATGGAGGCAAAAATGAGCTAGGGTAGTTTGATTTTTTCTTGAAGGGATTGCAGAAACTCGATGCCTAAAGTGGTAGGAAAAGCACAACCTGAGAGAATGCATTAGTCTGGGGTAATTTTGCTTACTGGTGCCATCAGGTGGACAGACTGTAAGTGCATTGTCTACACAGGAGTTGGCCTTATACTAGAAGATAACAACTTAGTTGATATCTGTGGGACAAGAAAGGCAGTTCTATGATCTAATAAAAAACCTAACTCCTCAGCTAAGTGCCCTGGAATTAGCAATACAGTACTCTCCATTTGAAAAATCAAGTCCTTCTATCAGGTACTGGAGAGTTTAAATTAACTTAAGTATTACTGGGTTGTTTTCATTTTTGTGGATGAGATGGTGAATTCTGTCAGCAAGAAACGATGGATTTACTTCGCACTGAAATTGCACGTTCTAAAGAGAGTAAACCTTTGTCCTAAGAGATGGAATGTCAGTGAGCTGTGGCCATGCCCTCTTTGATCTCTCTCCTTCTAAGCCTCCATCAGTGAAATAAGATTGTTGCTTCACAGCAAATGGCATCTGGGATGCAGCATTGCAACGTCATGTGCCTTATGCATTATTTCTTTTGTTAGAATAATGTTGATTATTCTGTAGATACTGTTTAAAGTTTCTTGATTTAGTGAGCATTATAAGAAGCTTTAGTATTTCTATCAAAACAGTACTGAGTACCAGATCACTGTGAGTCACAGTGATGACAATGAAATGTTTGTTTATGTACCCATAATAAGTACTTCTTATTTGTCATATTAGTATTCCATCTCTATTGTAGCACTCTGTTATTCCTAGTGCTAAACTAACTTTAAATTGACACTGTTGTGGCTGTTTGTTTTGTTACTATTAACAGATGTTTATTCTTGTGATAAGCTTGTCTTTCAGTATCAAATACTTTTCCACACAGGTTTTCATCTTCTGTTGTATGCTTGTTCCCATTAGAAACTGACTCAACTATTTTTCCTTTTTTGTCGTTTTTTTCAGCAAAGAGATTTGTTAGGAGCTTTTTATTGAACGTTGCCTTGCATTTTACACTGACGTAACAAGCCTAGTAGACTATGAAACACAGGTCATTTTATTCCAGTTGCTCCCTTGTCTTCTGAAAGACATGGAGAACTCCTCTAAGATGCCCAGCTCTGTGCCTGTATTCATAGTTCTGTTGGAGGAGAAGAGCAGAGACAAGAAAATCTTGACAGTTAAAATATGCAGGCCTTGCCAGCCACTGTTTTGAAATGTTGCCCACAGTGGTTAAGCTGTTCCCATGATTGCTTTATTTCCATGAAGGCTGGAACACCATTTTAGCTTTTTAAAATAAAATACAAAAATCCTTAGATGGATATTTGATTTGAAAGGTTTGCTTTCCTTTAAGTGCTTTCAAACTGTTTTTCCTGTTGTATTTAGAGTCATCTTAGTAGCTGCTGTTTACAACACAAATCAGTTGCTGGAGTGGGAAATGGCAATTGCATCTTGAATTACACAGTATTTATGAAATATCAGAGTGAGGTATGGTAAACAGCTGAAATATGCTTAGATCAGTGGCTATTTAATTTCCTGTATGGCACAACGTATTGCTGCACAGTGTAAAAACTAGTTTCCTAAGAAGCAGACAAAAAACATGTTTCTGTGTTCCATTTAAGGTGTCACAGTGACACATCATAATCATTACCGAAGAGATGTTGAGAAAAGAGATATGCCTGTAGATTATTTTTCCTAGTTTTTAAAATTCATTATCCACATTAGTCTGAAATATCTCAGTTGCTTGTGGGACTGACAGAGGATGTTGAAGCTAAAGCTGGAAAGATGGAAAGTTGGTGAGGCCTTACTTCCTGTATTACTGGTTTGTGTTCTGCTGTTTAAAACCTGTTAAACTTTATTTGAAATTGTTAGCACACATAGTGAACAAGCTTGACTCTTTTTTTAAAATGAAAATGAGTCAGCAAATAATAAATATAGCTTTTTAATACATATAAATAATACTTGTGACCTATTGAGAGACCAGAATATTCTGTGTACCTAAGATGTGGCAAGATGAACCCTTTCTGTCCTAAGCAGTTTATGAATTTGATAGAAGACAAAGCTTTCACCTATAACAAAAATTACATTTTATAGTACCAGTAATTTTCAAAGTTTTCTGTGAACAGAAACTACTTTGTTGTAGGCGTCCGGAAGATTTCGGGTTGTAATGCGAGAGGTGGAGAGTACAGAAGAGGTGGGCACTGGGTGGAGTGAAAGGAGGTGTTTGTGTTAGCAGATAAAAGCACATGGTGTAAACAATTGGTTGGAATAAAGCATCATCCATACTGTGTATGTAGTGATCTTGTCCCCTCAGCGGGGGTGGGCTGAGTGATCCGTGTGGGCGGCCTGGTGATGTTGCCAGTAGCGGCAACGCTACTTAACCTTCCTTGCTAATCTCTTTTATACATACGGTGTTTCACAGAGGACTGTCAGGTCATACATTCATGCTAAATGTATTGATCTCTGAATATTTTTGAGCACTAAGATACAGATGTTCCCTCTCCAAACTTTTTGTGCTGTTATTTGACAGTGTTGGATTCTAGATACTTGTCTGCTAGAAATAGACATCACTAGAATCAGTAAACTTTGAATTAATCTCGCCAATATATGAATTACTTCAAGACAGGTAATGTTTTACTCACCAGACAATTTGAAATCCTCTGGTGAGTCTGTATCTGATACCATCTATTTTACTTGAAATATTTCTATTCCTAGTTTGAGTGAGCATCTTGGTGAGAATAAATGTGCTACCATAGCTTTAAAATTTACGTCCTGCTTAATTTGCTGTTTCCTTCACATATGGCTGTTTTCTGTTGGCCTTTGGGCTATCCTTTTCACTTTTTTGCCAGAGTATTTGAAGACAACAAATAAAGGATGGGATTAACACTTGTTAATTCAATTAATGATGGCATGTAATGTCTAATGTCATAGAGTCATTTGTGCAGATTTTGCCCAGGTTTTGCATGAGACTTAGACTTTTTATAATTTACTGGTGTTCAGCTTTCAAACCTTTAGAAACATCAATTGTTTCACTCCTTTCTCAGCTCACTTAGAACTATAACATAATACTGTTAACACACTAAGCAAGCTTTGGAGAGTGAAACTAGGTTTAAGAATGTTTGACTTGCATCTGTCAGGAAAAAGCACCTGTTTATCACCTTTAAAATATACTGGTTTGATGAATAAGCTGTGCCAAGAATGAAACAAAAGTCTGTGGGATGGAATGAAGTCAAAGTGTCTGTGTTCTGGTGATAGCCAGTGCTAATATTGTAAGACTAAATCTGCTGTGTTAATGAGGTACAGATAGGAAAAGGGCTTTTTTGATTCAGAAGTAAGGTCTCCCAAGGATACTGCTGTCTGTCACATCATAGTTGCATGTTATTTGGCTTTTAAATTCTTTGAGCAGTTAGGTTTTTTTCCATCCATAGTGCAGATAAACCAATAATCTACACTGAACTGTGATCCCTGGATTGTACACTGGTCTGGGCCTAATTCTTCTGTGCTTGTACCTATATGGCGCTTGAAGGTTACATACAGGTAGTGTGAAACACTGCTTCGTTACGCACCTCAAGTGATGCGTTTGTGTTTATAGCAGTTCTGCTGGATACCTCATCAAAGCCCTCTTTTTTTAAAAAAAGAAGGGAATTTGGTGGGCTCAGACTTGTGCACTAAAAATAATAACTAGAGCTGCAAGACAAATTTGTGTCTGATTACTGTATGAATGGAATTAGTTATTTAAAATTGGTTATTGGCTGTTTTTTTCTGCTTATTTACAGGTTGCACGGCCGATACCATGAAATGGCACCAAACGTTGTGCCCATGGACTATACAAAGGATCCAGATGTTAAACTACCTATGCAGCTTATAATAAACATGCCTGAGCTAAAGGTATCACTTCTGACTGCTTACAAACTATATCTTCTTAAGTTATATAGCTCACCTGCCAGAGGTTTTGCCAAGTGAGTTTGATATCCTGAAGGAATGTGGCATACTGAAGTCTTCCCCCTTCCAGTTACTGTTCAAGGGCAAAACCAGCCTCAGAAACTGGAAAATATTTAGGTGGATATCAGTCTTGCAGATAGTTGGAAGAGATGTTACCAGAAATGAGTAGGAAATAAAATGAAATCTAGCTGTCTTTCCACTTTCTATAACTCAATCCCAGTGGGATCTCTGTGTGAGGACCTGGTTAGAAATCAGTAGTTACTGTCTCAGTGTGTTGATTGGAAATTTGCCAGAGGTTTGCAGAACATTGCTGATCAAAAGTAACACTTTCCGTTCTTTTTTTTTTTCTTTTAATTTGTTTTAGTTATGTCAAATTTAGCCTAATTAGGAGATAGCAACAGAAATTTCAGACTGGAATATTTGAAATTAGATTTAAGACATAATTAGGCATCAAAATCAGTAGCCTGGGAGAAGCTGCTAGCACAAACAGACCTAATTAGGCCCTTAGGCTGTATTCTGAAGTATAGTGTCAAATTATGCAGTGGAGCTGAAAGCTGGGAATTGAAACACTCTCGTTGGTCTTTGTCTTACCTACAAGATCATGGGATGAAATGAGTTATAACAACAAGTGAATAGAGAACAATTAGGTACTACTGTTCACAAGGACAAGGAATTATTGCATGAAATTACAGACAGCTGTCATAATGTGAAAATATCAAGGAACTCCTTACCACAAGATGAAGACATGGCAAAGACAGCATTAGTCTTCAGAAATTAAGTGCTTTTACAGAGCAGAATTCCACAGATTGTTATTAATTTTTATGATCTGGATATAAAATCTAACTCAGAAGGTCCTTGAAACTGCACTAATCCCAGAATATAGTACAGGAAGGATCACTGCGTATATCTCTCTGTTTAAATTCCTGCCTTATCTGCTACTGGTTCCAATTAGTTAGGCTGGTGGACTGGATGGACTGATAATTATGACAGTTCCCATATTTTTTTTTTTACCCTCTTAAAAGCAATCCCTGAGTCTGTTGGATGTGTTTGTAGTGTCCCAGTGAGATTTTTCTGAGATGATTTAATCAAAGGACCAGCTCTTAGCAGTTACCTGGAGCCAGTCATTTGAAGCTTAGCAGCTTCAAATGGAAGAAGAAAGAAAGAAAGGAAAAATGGAAAAAGGAAAGGAAAAAGGAAAAAATGGAAGAAAAAGGAAGAGGATTCTTCACCTTGAAATAGGGATATTTGCCTGACTTACTGAAGTTCTGTCATGTTGGGTGGAAAGCTGTATATAAAAATTGAAATTACTGTTGTATGCAATGCAATACTGCAAAAATTATTAACACTCTTACCTACATGAATATGAAATAATCAGGTTTTTTAGTAGCTATCAGGATGAAATAACATGGACTTCACAAATCTAAATATATGCAAACATCTGGAAGTATTCTGATTGGTTTTGGCCATCTGCTGGTTTTGCTTATGCATAAGCACTGATTTCTTATCTTTGTGTTAAAAGATATCATCCTGAAGGGATTTTGATTAATTCATCCATTGCTGTAAGTGGTTTCATATCTCTCTGACATATCTGTAACTCATTCATCACTGCTTTCTTAGGTACTTTTACCAGTACTTCTGATGTAGACTACCAGTATTCCTTAAGTTGGTGTTGAAATCTCTAGTATCTTGATAGTGAATATGAAACTCTGAGCTGTGTGATTCAGAAGTGTTTGTGATGAATAAAGGATAATTTTGAAAAAGAAAGTGAGAAATGGTAATGATACACATTCTTTTGGCTTCAGTGATGCAGGATTGAACAGCTCATGGAACAACTCATGCTATCAAAACTTTAGCGATAGAACACTACTGTATTTACAAGACAGCCCAGTACTTAACCTGACATGTAAACCAGAAATTTTGTACTGGATCATGATTAGTTTTTGAGATACAGGAGCACATCTCACTACCTTAGCAAACTTAAGTTGTAATTATAACAGACTTCCTAATAGAGTTCTTCTGCTTTCTTTTACTGCATCAAATCTATGAGGTTTTCTGACCCTGCTTTAGAAGATGCCTCCAGGGTAAGGGAACTTGAATTTAGGAAAATAGCAGGACAAAATTCAGAGTCAAATTTTATACTCATTCTCTCCTAAGTCTCATAAGGCTGTGGAAGAACCTTAGAAATATTGCTACTGTCAAACCACTCATTTTATTTCAGGAGTTCTAGCAGTTCATAGAGAAAGTGCTTTCAACAGCTAGTGAGCTTGTTTCCAGTAACATATCATTTAGAGGAGACTAGATCTTCCTCCATAACTCTTCCAAAACATTGATAGTAAATGATACTAAAATGCTACCTAGGATCTCAGTTATAAACTGGGGTCAATCTTGGTCATGGAGCATTTTGCAATTTCCTGTGCAGATAGGGGGGAAGGGGAGAGAGTCTTCACCCTAGAGTTCATTTTCTAAGCAATCTGGGTAGTAACTCCAGCTCATAGACTAAGAAAAAAATACCTTTAACCTTTGCAACTTGACCAGACCGCTAAATAAATCGTTATTTCCTTCAATAAATTTTCATCAAGGTGAAGACAAAGCCAACATTTAAATCTTAAAATAGAAAGAAATGAACTAAATGTCTATTGAATTCTAATAAAATTAGTGATAATTTCAATGCACCTGGTTTTTTTCATATACACATTACATTTCTAGTTACTGGCAATGTAGAGCTCAGTACTGCTACAGATTCTGACAAATGGATAGAATCAATACTGCACTTTTCTAAATTAGATTCTGCTACTATAAAGAAAAGTCTTTACCTCAAATGTTTATGTTTTGAGCCAGAATTGTTGTGTTTCAAAGAAAAAAAATGCTGATGGTCACTCACTTTAATTGGTAATGAATTATTCACTAGCTCATGGTTCTTAAAAGTTGAAAGTCAGGACAAGAAATAAATAAATAAAGAAGGGACAGATACTTTAATTTGATTAGGTCTACCGTTACAGTGAAGTTAAGAGATAGTTTACTCCATCTGTTTCATTGCAGTCTCTGCTAATTTTGACAATCTTGGTTAAACAAGCAGCAGTGTTATAAATTTACTTTAAGGCATAGGGTCACCTGTGAGATTTGCAGCAATTAATATTACTATTACAAAATTATATGAACTGTTCAGTATGAGACCATGTAGAAAGCACAAGTGATTTTATTTCAGAACAAAACTGAACAGAAAGCTCAGGCAATGTGGCTTGGATGAGTGAATGATGAGGTGGATTGAGAACTGGCTGAATGACAGAGCCTAGAATCGAGTTGGAGGCCTGTGGTCAGTGGAGTTCCACAGGGATTGGTTCACGGGCCAGTCTTGTTCAACGTCTTCATCAACAACCTGGATGAGGGGACAAAGTGTACCCTCAGCAAGTTGGTTGATGACAAACTGGGAGGACTGGCTGATTCCCCAGAAGGCTGTGCTGCCATTCAGTGGGATCTTGACTGACTTGAGAGTTGGGTAGAGAGGAACCTTGTTAGGTTCAACAAGGACAAGTGCAGAGTCCTGCATCTGGGAAGGAACAACCCCATGCAGCAGTACAGGCTGGGGATTGACCTGCTGGAGAACATCTCTGCAGAGAGAGACCTGGGAGTCCTGGTGAAGAGCTATCTAGACACTGAGCTGGTGATGTGCCCTCATGGCCAAGAAAGCCAATGGCATCCTGGGATGCATCAAGAAGAGTGTGGCCAGCAGGTGGAGGGAGGTTCTGCTCCCCCTCTACTCTGTCCTGGTGAGGCCTCATCTGGAGTCCTGTGTCCAGTTCTGGGCTCCCCAGCTCAAGAGGGACAGGGAACTTCTGGAGAGAGTCCAGCACAGGGCCACAAAGATGATCAGGGGACTGGAGCATCTTCCTTATGAGGAAAGGCTGCGGGAACTGGGGCTGTTTAGTCTAGAGAAGAGGAGACCAAGGGGGGATCTTATTAATAGTTAAAATAGTCTACTTCCTTGGAGGTCTTCAGGACCTGCCTGGACATGTTCCTGGTCTAGGGGGACCTGCTTCTCCAGGGGGGTTGGACTGATGATCTCTAAAGGTCCCTTCCAACCCCTACCATTCTGTGATTCTATTGTGCATTCACATCCTACAGAGCTAGATGTGGGAATGTAACCTGGTAACAGAGATCACGTATGATCTGTAGAAGTGAGTGAATGGCCATCCTTGTGACACATGTCCTTAATTGTCAGAATCTTCAAATTGGTATGTGACCTCTCTCTGGTTATTTTACTATAGAGCAATTATTCTGTCTGGAGTTGGTCATAAAAGCACTTCCTAGAGAGGAACTGTTTTTGTTTCATTCATTTTACAGTCTATTGCATTCTTTCTTTGACTCACATAGTAACTTCATTGATTTTCACAGGGCCTGTCCTTAGCTACAGTGGTAAGGTAGTTCATAAATTCACATACTACTGAAACTGAATGATCAGCAGGCACAGGAATCAGTCAGGAGGAAGAAAGGACACATAGGGAACAGTGAATCAATCACACATTTCAAAACCATTATTATCACTCTGTTTTTGATAAGTTTAAACATGAATACATGTGACTTGCCTCAAAATTTGCTTTAGTTTTTTTTAAGTCCTCTTTGCCTACAGCTCATCCCAGCTTCCTTGTCTCTGCATCCTATTGTTTCTAGTTATGATGGGATGTTTTACCCCTTTCAGACCACTCTTCTTCCTTAAAGCCTCTTTTCTGCTGTGTCTTTCAGCTGCATGCCTTACAAATGAGGGCTATTTTCTCTCCATTAAACTCCAAATCTGTACCTGCTTGACAGTCTTTACCAGTATTATGTACAGTTTCCTGCTATAGTTAGCAAATTTGTTGTTGTTGTTACAATGCCTTATACTCCCATGATATACTGTAATATTCTTTAATATGTAAGCCATTCTATATGCAACCAGAATCTTTGCTTATTTGGCTATTGTGACTGTTGTGCAACCTTCAGTAAAGAGGCAGGCTCCTTGCTGAACTGTCTTACATTTCTGTGCTCTGACAGAACCATAGAATGACATTATGGTTTTCTTTAGGATGCAAACATATCAATATAGCTGTATCTTAGCCTTGATTTGTGCAAGGTTTTCTTAATTAGTACCCTGTAGGCACAGCAGAGAAGCTTGATGACATGAATATAACCAACTACACATGAAAGCAAAAATTATTCATTTTGAGGAAGAAGAAAAGGGGAAAAAGACACAAGGAAATGAACTTTTATCTGCTCCAGGGATGATTTGCTGTTGCACTTACGCTTGCCTTCCAAAGCACCAGCATTTCCTATGGAGGTCTGGTAATGAACAGTTCAGCCATTTTTATATTAATTTTTGTCTGATAAGAATTAATTTATATCTTTTTTAGAAATAACTCCTGAAATTTCAGAAAGATTTGCTTCTGATCAGTTCTGAACAAGTCCTAATTAAAGGATTGAAAGGGATTCTGGGACTGCTTTGTACATTTAAATACCTTTCCTGATGTCAGCAGGGACCATTTTGTAATGACTGGCAACATCTCCAGCTTAGTAATGTTGAGCAATCTTAGAACTTTACTTGCAGCCTCTTATTTCTAAACTGCAGTCAGCCTGTGAAAATAGCTTTAAATTAATTAATCAAGTTGCAAAATGTACAGGGCAAAAGGACAACACAGTACTTTCCTAGAGCTTGTGATGGAACCTAGAAAGACAAGGTAAAAATAACAACTGACATAAGGTTTAGCTGTAGTCTCAGAAACACATCCTATAATAGTTTCTTAGAAATGTAATGGTTTTATTTTATGGTGTTCTAGGTCTGTATGTATGGACAGATGCCTCATCACATGTATAGAAACCAATAATCTGAGTAGAAAAAGAGATTGTTAGAAAGATGGATGGCACAGTGGGAAGGATTATCTCAAGCCACTGTAGCAGTATCAATCTGCAAAGTTTTAGCTGCAAAAGTTCTTTGTTGTTTCTGTCATCTTTCCCATTTTTATTGAGAGGACAGAAAAAGCTTTTTAACAAGACAAGTGTAAGTTTCCAGCTGTAAAAAGGATTCTTTCTTAAACAATTAGTACTTAAGGGAAAATGATCTAAGAAGAAACAGTATAATTTTCCCCTTTACTCCCCTCCCCCATGGCTCTTCCCTTAAATATGATGGAACCCTAATCTGTGCTCTTTAGAGGAGTGGTAATGAAATTACAGAAAGGATGTGAAAAGTATCTGTGAAGGTAAACTGATACTTTCCATTGTGTAAGCCACAGATATACTGCCTGAAGACACACAATATGAGAAAGTTGAAGAAAGAAATCAATAAGAGGAAAGATTTTATTTTTCATTTAGGTTTTACAGAACTATTTGGCAAAGAGTCACTTAAGAAGTATGCTTGAGTCTACTTAATTAATTGTTAATTCATGTGTGTTTTCAAGATTTCTGACATGCCAAATATATAATTTGTATTATGCAATTACAATATGCTTATTCAGTCAGAGATCATGTCAAGCATTTCTATTGCAGAAATTTCTTGGCTTCGTATTCACTGCTGATAAAGATAATTTGCATCTGTGAACTCTGTTTGTTACTCAATGCTTTCTCTGAGATATCATTCTACAACTATTACCATCACACTTAGGTCTGAGGAATTTTGTTCCAAAGGAAGGCATATAGCATTTTGAAAAATGGTCTTTTTTATTTCTAATCATGTTACCTTGTCCACTCTGATATTTGTCATTCTCTAACATTTAACAGACACACCAATTTTTAAATGCACTTTTAGGAATAAAGTTTCTCTTTTTCATACATTTCAGATCAAATGAATCTTTATTTGGTGTAATAACAAACTGACAATTTGAAACAATTGTTTTCCAACTGTCTGTATGTGTATTCATACCACAAACAGGCATATTTCCAAGCACTCAAGTCAGATACTTCACCTTTAGTAGTACCCACAGATGCACATCTGCTAGACTTCCTCTATACATCATGCACATGATGTGAGTGATCATTATGTATCCTTTTACAATGACTTTCAGCCATCTGGCTAATTCTAGGGTGTCATTTTTCATTCTGAGACTTTAGAGACATGTGACCTGACTGCTTTTTTGAGACTGTTGTCTTTTATTTTCAGGAGTTCTGAAATCCCTCCAATTGTATTTAATTTATTTTTTATTTTTATTTGGTCTGGTTTTGTCTTCATTTGAATGGTGACCTCAGCCTTACATATTCATCTCAGAGCAAAGTGAGCTCATTAATTTATAACACTTTGAAACCTATAGGCATGCTCCCTATTGTGGAATGACTTCAGTCATCGAATCCTGGAGGAGAATTGGAATTTAGTATTGACTACTTAAATGGGCTGTCATTTGAGCCCATGGCTTTGTGGTCCTCACTTATCCATTACAACAGCCTTGTTTCTGGCTGTCAGCCAGAAAGACTGGAGAGATCTTGGCATTTAGTGGTGAATTTTGAATCTTGATTGTCTCAGGGAATTATGCTTCCAATGTCTGTTTCTTATCCCTCCTCAGAAGATGGACATGCACACTTGTATGGTTTGTTGTTAGACGGATATTTGCTTTTTGGCAGACTCCCAACTAGCTTCTACCGTGGAAGCAGTCCTAAAGTGTAAATTGCAAGACCCAGAGACATCTCATTAGATAGTTAATTTATCTCAAGTGCTTTGTTATCGTTAAATAGAAACCTCCTGATAGAGTCAAGTATGGTTTCTGAGGATGTGAGTGGCTACTATTGCTTCTTTGAAAAAGTATCTCAAGGTTTCAGCTGGAATGCTCACTGACATTTCTTTGGCATCCTGGGGTGCATCAAGAAGAGTGTGGCCAGCAAGTCAAGGGAGGTTCTCCCCCTCTACTCTGCCCTGGTGAGGCCTCATCTGGAGTCCTGTGTCCAGTTCTGGGCTCCTCAGCTCAAGAGGGACAGAGAACTTCTGGAGAGAGTCCAGTGCAGGGCCACAAAGATTATCAGGGGACTGGAACATCTTTCATACAAGGAAAGGCTGCGGGAACTGGGGCTGTTTAGTCTGGAGAAGAGGAGACCAAGGGGGGATCTTATTAATACTTACAAATACCCAAAGGGTGGGTATGAGGAGGTTGAGACATCCTTTTTTTCTATTATATCTAGCAACAGGACAAGGCGTAATGGGATGAAGCTGGTACACAAAAAGTTCCATTTAAATATAAGAAAAAACTATTTCACTGTGAGAGTGAGGGAGCCCTGGCACAGGCTGCCCAGGGAGGGTGTGGAGTCTTCTTCCTTGGACATCTTCAAGACCTGCATGGACATGTTCCTATGCGACTTGATCTAGGTGAACCTGCTTCTGCAGGGTTTTTGACTAGATCTCTAAATGTCCCTTCCAACCCCTACCATTCTATGATTCTATGATTCTATATGAGATTCTATGATTCTATGTTTCAGAACTGGTGTATGAAATTTTATTTAAAATAATTGGATGGTGTATGAATAGCTGTTAGCTATTAAACTTATAGAAAAGAAATTCAATGAATAGAGGATTGAGCTCTGAGCTTTTGAAATACTACTTCTTTTAAAGACAAATTAGGTGCTGCATGCACATTAAAAATAATGAACATGTCACCATCAAAGCAGTTTACAATTTTAAGAGATCAATAAATTAATCTGTGTCTTGGCTTCAGATAAAATCTATAGAATAGCTTTGATGAGCTGCTGCTCAAAGCCCAAATGATATTTGTGTGGGTTTTTTAATATTCAACTGAATTTAATTGATTTTTCCAGTTTTATAGAAATAGCTACAAATTCATCTTGGATTTTATATGTTTTTTTATTAGAAAAATATTTGATTTGACTTCAGTAAACCATCTTTTCTTATGCTTTCTTGTGTGGTTTTAGAATATTGTGTTATTCAGAGTAGTCTTGACACCAGCTGGGTTGGTAGGGTGCTAGAAAAGAATCTTAGTATTGTCTCTGCTAGAGATGAAAAGTCATTTAAAACTGTGGAATTCAGTTCAGCCAGACATAGGGCATTGATGTGTGTCAGAGTGAAAATGAAAGACTTATGTACAAGATTCTACTTTGATATGACACTACGTCTTTAATGAACAGACATGGTTTGGTTGATGGTTGATTGATGGTTCCACATCAGTCAGGTGCGGAATGCATATATTTACTTTTAAAATCAGTTTTATAAATAATATTTCTTCCTCTGGCCTTCAGTCAGGTGCCAACAGGATGCATAAAGACTGTTTTGTTGGTGTTCCACCCTGGTCTCATTTTTCCCTTCTCCTCCTGCACCCACCTTGTTGCAAGCTTCTTAATGTAGGAGCTGTAACCTTCCTGATCCTGTCAGAAACTTCTTATGTGTAAATAGTCTTCACACTCTTAGTACCTTTACCCTAACACTTACAAAGTGTGTGTTCCACACAAGAGAAACCAGATGAGCACCAGTTTAGAGAGAATGAATAATAACGGATCTCAGAGAGTCTAGGGGAGAAGTAGTACTATGCAGCAGCATGCTCTGCTGAAACTTTCTGCTAAAGCATGGAAATATAAATTCTTAGATGCAATTTGGAAGAAAAAAGTTCTCTTCAAAGAGCCGACCATGGAATGAAATACTCATTAACAGAGTCTGCAGCTTTTTTGATCTTTCAAATACTAAAAAAATATATCTATCCATTTTTCACAGGAGAATCCCTTCAAGGAAAGGATTGTGGAGTCTTTCTCAGAAGATGGAGAGGGGAGCCTCAGCTTCAATGATTTTGTGGATATGTTCTCTGTGCTCAGTGAAATGGCTCCCAGAGAGCTTAAAGCGATCTATGCCTTTAAGATCTATGGTACTGTGTTGGGATGCTTTTGTATGCCTGTTCTATTTGAAGTAAATGAGTGTGACAGTTGTTGGTGATCTTTTCTTTGGGTCTCTTATTGTTTAGATTTTAACACAGATAACTTCATTTGTAAATCAGACTTGGAAAAAACCCTCAATAAGCTGACACGAGAAGAGCTGACAGCAGAAGAAATCACTCTAGTTTGTGAGAAAGTGATTGAAGAAGCTGACATGGATGGTGATGGGAAACTAGGATTTGCAGATTTTGAAAACATGATTTCCAAAGCACCGGACTTTCTCAGGTATTGTTTTAAGAAAAAGATAGTCTCTTGCATATTTTCAGGCATTTTTTTAGACTATCACTGTGTAGTGTAACACAAGAAATGTCAGGCATAAGTACTTTATCAGAGAGCTGACCAAGGAATGTCTTCTCAGTTTAATTTTCTAGGGCATATTCCAGTTCTCTCCTTATTTGAACACTAGGAGCTCAATCATTTTCATTTTCTCTTCTTTTTCCCTTCCCATTTGTTTGTGTGGCTTCTTCGGGAAAATATTTTGATCTATTATAAGCTCTTCTTGTTCTGAAGCCTATAGCAAGGATCCATGCTGTCTGAATAGGAACGTGTGTAAATAGATATATATGTTGCAAATATACTTGAAAATCCATTGATCTTTTGTGCTGTGAAGGTGAGAGCTAGAGATCGTTACAATGGCACAGTTCATGGTGATAGCAGAAAATCAGTTAAAATTATCACTTACTGCAGTCTTTCTTCGATACACTATTAATCAGGGAATTTGATTTTTTGTTGCTGAGTTTCTTCCTAGTAATCTGTTGATAAAGCCCAGCTATCTTGAGACAGTTTTTGTTGCACCTTTTGTATTTAAAGAGACCTTTTGAAAAGGACAATGACTTTTTATTTTCACATATTAGTAAAACAGTCTACCAAAACTTAGTTAAAACTGTTACTTAAGAATTAGCATAAATCTTCTGTGATAAATTACGGTGAACCAGCCAGAAAAATAAGATTTTATTTTGCAGACTGGGAGAAGTTCATATTTGAATCTTATGTTCACTGGCAGAGTAGGCTGAAGCCAAAACCTAGGCCTAATTTCTCCCCAGATTTCTGTGATCTGGGTAATAATCTTGTTAATCTGAAATCTTTTTCATAAAGTCTGTTTGTGCACATTGTTAAGTTGGCAGTGTTAGTGTTCAATCTGTTGACAATTAATAGTAACACACAAGTTCTAACGTCTGGGAAGATAAATAATCCATCCATTATCTGGATTGCAAGTAGATATACAGTATGATTGTGAGTTGTTTTGGGAATGTTGGAATTAGTAAACTCTAGTTTCTGCAGACTTGTGTCTCCTAATTAGTTGTCTGATATTTGAGAAGGAGTTTAGTTTCAATTTTTGCCGCAGTTAAGTCACAAAGTCTGGTTCATCTCTGTAGATTTTCTAATGTCTGGAAAAGTGCAGGATTATTTTGCATCTTTCTGTGAAGTGGAACACATAAGAGACTCTTTACACAGATGTCTATTTGCAGAAAATTGATAGAGACATAATCGCCTTTCAGTCACATGTTGCTGAATTGTGCCGGAGGAAGACTGATTGAATAAACTGTATTTTCCTAGGAAAGAAGACTAAATGTCAGGATAGAAGTGAGAAAGATCAAAATTTGGACTGATAATTTTAATTCTAGTGGTGTTTAAGAACTTTTACGTGTACTGCAGAACTCGGAACAATTTATTTCTTTCATAAATGAAATTTCTGGGGAAAGATGTTATAACAAAATGATTCTACAATAAAGCATGAGGATGTGAATGTCTTTTGTATGTTAGAGACACATCAAGCCTTCCTTGAGTAAGCAAGTATAGCAAAGGAAACTCTTTCAGAACAAGATACATATCATCATTATGGTGAGGCTCAGATGAGTAATTATTCCAATATTTTATTTACATATATTTCCAACCAAGAAAATGTTTTCTTTATACTGTAATTTGTATAGTAGCTGCTGAGGTGAGGTAGAGTTTCATTTAATCAATCAAAAAGCTGTACTGTACATACAAATCTGGTAAAGAACAAAGATCAAATGTGAAGAAATGAAGGCAAATCTGAAGACTCAGCAGAAGTTGTTGTAGAGGCTCATAAACTGCTGACTGAGAATTCCAAGCTGAGGCTACTGTGCAATCTAGTCATTTCCTGAGAAAGTAGCAGAGAGGAGTATTTGCCACTGTAGACATTGGGATGACTGTCATAATTAATTTTCTTTTACAAGTTTGTGATATTTTAGGAAGTGGGTGGAAAGACCTGAGTGATGGATACTCTACAGGGCATTAAGATGTCTAGAAAGAGGGATGAAGTGAAAAGTACAGAGCTTATTCAGCTCAAAGGGGACAGAGAACTTCTGGAGAGAGTCCAGCACAGGGCCACGAAGATGATCAGGGGACTGGAACATCTTTCATACGAGGAAAGGCTGCGGGAACTGGGGCTGTTTAGTCTAGAAAAGAGGAAACATTAACATTTACAAATATCTAAAGGGTGGGTGTCAGGAGGTTGGAACATCCCTTTTTTCTATAGTAGCTAGCAACAGGACAAGGGGTAATGGGATGAAGCTGGAACACAAAAAGTTCCACTTAAATATAAGAAAATACTATTTCACTATTCAGGTGAGGGAGCCCTGGCACAGGCTGCCCAGAGAGAGTTGTGGAGTCTCCTTCCTTGGAGGTCTTCAAGACCCACCTGGACATGTTCCTATGTGACTTGATCTAGGTGAACCTGCTTCTGCAGGGGGGTTGGACTAGATGATCTCTAAAAGTTCCTTCCAACCCTACCATTATATGATTCTGTGGTTCTGTGGTGATGTGTATATTTAAGGCAGATTTTTTTCCATCCCTGGCTTCAAAGGAAATGGTAACTTCCCCGTCCTTTCAGATCTAGGAAATTAGCTGAGTTACGGGAGTCAGCTGTGAAGTTCTCAGATTTAAGAGCTCCTGATGTGACATGGCCTAAAGAAGGGTTTCCTTCCACCTTCTATCTGAAACACTGGTTTAGAGCTTCTGACTGTTAACTCAGTAACATTTGTTTTGGCCTTTGAAGATGTACTGCAAAATGAGGGTATAAATGGAAAAAGTCTCAGAAGCAAGTGAATGTGTAGTTCCTCTGATTTTGTTTCTGTTTCAGCCAGTTAACAGCTGTAGGAAAAGAAGATGACAGGATCAGGAGACCACTTTTTTTCAAGCCAACCTGTATGGAAGACTTGATACATCTCCCTTTTTGTGGTTTACTGTTCACTTTGCCTGTAAAGGTATTTTATTTTTGAGGACATCCTTGGTATTGCTTTTGCTGTAGGCACTGCATCATAGACTGGCATTTTTTATACTGACCTTCCTGATTTGAGCCACTTAATCTCATTTTTAAATTACTGTTTAAGTGTTGCATTCTAAAGGGAGACAGTGATTTTACTTTTGTAATAGGATTCAATGAATTTTAATGCCACAATAAGTATACCAAGGTCTGTCTGAGAACTGTAACTAAACCAGTGCTGTCTGATAGTAGCCAATAGCACGGTAGCATGTGACAGGACATGTGGCATGGGATAAGAGTGCAATTCCTGTAGCTGATCTCTCACCACAAAAAACCCAATTCCTATTCATAGAGTTGAACTGTACCATAATGGTCTCGGACACATTACCTATTCATTTAATGAAGTGATGCTTTCTTTTATGTTTTGGAGTTTCTCTCCAGCTCACTTCCTGCCTCTCATTTTCCTCTCTTCTGTGTCTTCAACTGTCATGGTCCTCTTCAGTGGTAAACACAGGCTATGTGCAGCCAAACTGGAGACGGGGCTGTGTAGTTTCAGCAAAGCACAGCAAGCGTCGTAATAGTGGATCAAGAACTCTATATGCCAGTGGTAAACTTATGCCTGAACTATATTCTTAATATTGTAAAAAGATATGAAAACACATTTTCATCTAAATAAAATTTGAAATCTTCATCAGGTGTATGGAAGAAATACCAACTCATCAGTGTTCAGAGACAGTGGTAATGTCATTTGCTTTTGCGTATCTCCACTTTTTTTTTCCCAGTTGAATGCATTCCAGGCTTTAAATTCAAGGAAGCCTAAGTGCCTATTGATTTATACTTTCAACTGCTCATCAGCTGTGAAAATTAAACTCCTAGGAACAAAAGCAATAGCCACTTTTGAACATGAGTGCCAGTGAGCAATTGGAGATGCTGGGTAACTGCAGGTTTCAGACACCTTGCTGTGAAGTTATGGGCAATTGACATTTGTAAATATGTGATCTCAGGATACCATGCTGACACTTGGTATGTGATCCTTTTGAAAATGTTGACTAACTTACCAGACCCCAGATTATTTTTATTTGCAGTGAATTATGTTTTATTCTGTTCTTGGCCTTTTCTCCTCACCAAAAGCCACATATTCATGTTGTAGGAGTAGGAAATATAGGATGCAAGGCAGTTAGGTTTTATCCCTGACTATGCCACTGCTTGAACAGGTGATCTCTGCTAAGGCATAGACCATTTTGTTCTCTCCCCTCTGTTACATGAGACCAGTACTTACCAGATTTCTGACAAATATTGAGAACTTTGTCATCCAACTGTAAAATCTCATCATCATTAAAATGAGATATGAAATTACTGAGGAGGTATACCTCCTTTACCATTTTTTTGTGGAAAGTCTTTGAAGGCCATATTCCTATAACAATATGCACTCTGTTTTTGAATTAGCTTTTTCACACAGCTCAATATGCTCATTTCATTTTAAGCTGTCATAATGTCATGCATACTTAATGCACACAGCAGGCATTTATTTTGGCACCAGGATCCAGGCTTTGACCTGGTATGAGCTAAATTTCATCCACTGTATGTTGAGTTATTTTCCTCATCTCATCACTCATTTCTCAAACCTTTACTCACTGACCCTGTGTAGGTTTAATCTCCCATGGACAGCCTTTGCAACCTTTGTACTGCTGTTAAGCAAATGAAGATGCAGTCAAGTCTGTTGCTTGACTTGCACTGCTGTGGTTGAGGAATTTTTTTCAGATGATAAGAAAACACTTCTAATCTCTGACTAGTGAAGAAGGTACATGCGTTTTTGGCTGTTATCCCAGATGCTTGAGTAAGCTGTAAATGATTATGACAGCTGCTAGTTCAGAAAAATTTGATCCCACTGGGTTTATTTCACTCAAAATTGCTATCATTAAGAAACTACTTGTAGTTTAATGGAAGCATTAGAAGTCTGAATTGGCACTAGCTAAGTGTTCTGTTCTACAAGACTGGTTACATTTTCCACAGAAAATTGTTTTATAAATCATCCTGGAAGTTTATGCTGATTTGAATGCCTAAGGGTAAAACGTGGTTTAACAGTTTGAAATAGAGACTGAGAAGAATATCACATTAGTAACACTTGAGACCTGCCAGAACTAGACAGAAAAACAACAGATTAAACAAAAAGATGCATTGGAAATGCAGTGGTTTTGAAACCTTTGTGAGCCATATGACAGTCAATGTCTTGACTCCACTCCTACCTCAAGCTGAAGTAACAGAAATTCTCTTAAGGACTAAAGTCAGACCTAGTGACAAATGGCCAGGAGATATGCCTAGCAAGAAAACAGTAGAAGGGAATATTTTTTGTCAGTGTTTTTCACAGGATATTTCAGCTGCTTTTTAGTAAAAAGCTTTATTTCCCGTGGCCAAAAGGACACTCTGATAGAAATACAGTTTTTTTCCAATAAATAGATTTCCAGTGAAATGGATTTGGATGGAATTCTTTTTTTAAGGAGTCGTGACTAAAATGTTTCACTTCTAATATTGTGGATTTTTTAATTCCAGGATGTTGCCTCTCTGAGACTTAGATTTTGAAGAGTTTGGATTAATAGGGAGCTCTAGACATTTCTTGAGATGAACAAGATGTTTATAACAATTTTTTCCCTAAAACCTTAGTTCTAATAAGCTCTTTGTGTTGCTGTACACTTTCTTTAACAATACTTAGGCTAATATGCAAGACTGCTATACGTCATATCTTTCAGTGTAACCCAGATTGAATAAATTCTTAGATACCAAGTTCCTAGGGACCACTGTGAATATAAAATTTTATATTCTCTGAAGTCAAACCATAGAGCTTCATTCTGTGAATTCCTGATTCAAATAAAATAGCTGTGATTAAGTTAGAGCAATTTTTTTGTAAAAAAAAAAAAATCTGAAAACTGAACATCAGAATTCTTCAGCCTCTCAAGTACTCCAGTTGTCTTTTGGTTTGGGCATCAAAACTTTAGTATTTGCATACAAAAAAATATGTAAGAATCTCTTCTTATTTCAGTCAGTGGAGAAAGAAACGTATACCTTTATACTGGTGTAACATTGACCAGAGATTACTACCTGGAGAAAATGATCTTTCAGCATCCCTTCTTTAAATTGTCTTCTACTGTCCTGCTAAGATGCTCAGGAGTTCTGAAATCTGATGGCAGTAATAGGGCATGCTGCTGACCTGTATCGTAGTGGAAACAGAAAGAAGATAACAATCAGGATTTCTTGTTCCTAACAAGAGAAACAACAAATGTATCTGCCTAATTTTACTTGTCTAGAAGCCCAAGTGCTGTTCCACAATGAAAGTACCATTGGGAAACATCTATCCCTGCTGTATATCCAAAAAATACATCAGCTTGCACTTGATGTAATCTAGTGCTGAGCTGGGCCCTTTCAGTTAACATTTTCAGAAGATGGAAATTTCTCCCAGGATATTTAAATTTTCCTTAGAGCATGAGAGAAGAGATTCAGATTCATTACACAGCACCTTCCCTTTGGTACTTTATGCACAACATTTTCCTTAATAACAAATGTGTTTATATCTCTTAATCTTTTTTTGTTTTTCCTTTGCAGTACTTTCCACATAAGAATATGAAGATGCTTCTGTGAGCCAGTGTTATCAGAAATGACTTGCCAGTCCAGCCTTTCTGTATCTCAGGCACTTTGGGGGCTTTTGTCTTCTAATTATGGCTCCTTAGAATTCAGCAGAAAGTACTGAAATAATTCTGATCAACAAAGAAACAGAAACGTCATGTGATCTTCACTGCTGGCCAAGCATTCTGGCAGAGATGGTTTTTATTAGGTTGTGGTTTTTCTTTTTTTCTCTCTTTTTTTTCTCCTTTTCTTCTGTTTTTAAGCAGGCAGAACCAGAATATTAGTAAAAGTATTTCCACATAGTTTTTATATTCATTGATATTTAATACTGCTCTTAAAAGTGCAAAAAAAAAACCCAACAAAAAGAGAAGAGTGACAGAAATGGTAGCTTTGGTGACTTAGCCAAGAATGTTTGAAAGAGAGCGTGGGCCTTAAATAATGAGATGCCTCTATCACTGTGTTGTACAGCTGGGATCTTGTATGGAAATCATCTTAGGTGAAAGAACTGCAGTCAAGATCAAGCTCCCAGTGTTGAAGACAACCACATCCCAGGTTTGCCTTTCAGTCACTGAAATGGCAGTTGCTGGGTTTGGTGCTTACCTTCAACTAGTATTTTATGGGTTGACATGTCCTTATGAAACTTGAAGTATTTGCCTTTTGTATATGGTAACTGCATACATGATTCATTTCTTCTCAAGATAAATGTTAAAACTGTGTCCTTATTCTCAAAGGAGGTTCTGCATTTTATTCATTCTATGGGCTGATAATGTTGAATGGAAGGATGCATTTATCTGTAACTTACGAAGCTGAAGAAGCACAGAACTTCTACTAAGGACACAAAAAGACATTTTCTTTCTAAACAAGCTATGCAATCTTTCCCATAAAGTGCATGAATGCAGCTCTATATTTCTCTTCCCTTTCCAGCTGGAAATCAGCTAGATTTTTCTTTTTCTCCTTTTTAAAATTCCAGTATTGTTTAGGTACTGGGGCCTAAAGACAATCATATGTATACTACTGTTCTAACAGTCAATAGAAGGGCTCTGTCACTTACATGGCTTCTGTATCAAAGTCATCACAATTAAAACTTTTGATGTATTCTGTCTTGCTTTGAGAGTTTTTGGGCTGAGTGCATACTAATTTCATTTCTGATCATTATTCCAATTACTGCAAAGTAATTGTAAAGTTAAATCTTTCAAGGGATGAAATGAGTTATTCTTATTGAAAAAGTTGTTAAAGTAGGGAAATGAATCTTTTTACCATTTCTGCAGGAACAGTGATATTTATCTACCTCAGAACCTCTTAGGTGTGGTGAGATTGCTGTTCAAATTTACACAGTATGCATCAAGAAGTATTTATCTAGCAGTGTGATTATACATTACAAGTGTTGATGAAAATTTTTGATATTCAAGGTATACAGGACAGATTTCTCTAAGTGAAAATGGAACTTGTATGTACTAACATTTATTTTAAAAATATTTTTAGAGTGATCATTCTCAGTGATGTTTATAGTATTTCAATACTTGCTCCTGCTAGTTTCTGTTTAGATAGAGGAATTAGAGCCTGAATTCCCTTGGATTTATTTACCCAAGTTAAAAGCAGCATAAATAAATCCTGACAGTCTGTTCTGATTGAGTCAAACCACAATCCTTTTATTTTCAAGCAGATTAATTTAGATGTATTCATTGAGTTGAACAATTTGCAAGACATTGACATGAAGAGAGATTATGTTAAAATTACTTTGTGTTCCTTGAAATGTCAGCATAATCAGTTTTTATTTCTTTCAAGCCTCGTGACATGTTTTTCTGTCATGATTAGTATGTATTGTAAAATACCAGGTTGGAAGATTCTGGATCAGATAATTCAAGACAAAAAGGATATGGTGCTGATGACATAGGCAAGTTCCTTTTGACTTCAGGGTTCTTTTCTAAGCTTTAATTTTTCTCTTAGTTGGAATGCTTTCTTTCCTGACACTGTATGTCATTCCATGATTAGATCACCCTTCCCACTTAAAGGAAGAACTCACTTGCCTTGGAGTATAGTCAGTGTGTTGTTTCCCTATGTCCTCCTGACCTCAGTGTCACAAAGTAGTTAAAGAGATGATTGAGCTTGCAGTCAGAGCTGAAATCACAGAATCATCTGAGCTGAAATCACAGAAAAAAAAAGAAATCAGGAGCACCATGTGAAAGAATATTCCTGTCCACAGTTAAAGGAGAATTATTGCAAAGTGCTGCAGATACAAATGTATGCAGTTGTCCTGACTCCCTTTATTTCTTTGACTTATGTTCTTGTCCTGTAACAAAAACCCAAGCAACATAGCATGTTCCTGGAGTCTGAGAGAGACACGCACTCTAAATTCTTCTGGAGCAAATAATCCTACCTAAGAGCTGGTAAGAGATAGATTTCTAAAGAACCTTTGTATTTGCAGTTTCTCAATTGTCTATAGTTGGATATTGCACAACTGAAACTTTTGTTAGAGCAAGAGTACTGTGTGAAAAGGAGTACAGCATGATGAATTAAAAGTTTAAATAATGTTATGAGGTAAAAAACCAGATGTATTTCTGCAATAGCATTATTGGCAGAATCTCATGAATTCACTGGTAAGTGTTTCTTCAACCAGGCTTATTTACGAAAAAGGAGCCATCAGGCATCATAAAGAGAAACTGAAACAGTAAAAGAGATTCAGATTTTCAAGGATTTTGGATTTAGTGTAAAAGCAGGAGGATAGAAATTTTGTATTACAAAAAAAGGTCTTAAATAGGAATGGACATTTCCATAATTGCCTTCAAAAATGAACAAAAGGAAAACTATTACCTAAAGCTTGTATGAAAATAGCTAAGTGTATGTGTTATCACTAGTTGATATGCTCTCAGAGCATCTTAGGAACAAAAAGGAGCTGGTGAACGTGAATAAAACTGTGTCAAAAAGCAAGTAATAAGTTGTTTATGAACACACTTTAGTTTATCATTGTTTTAGGGGAATACCATAAGCTGAGATATATAGCAGCACACAGGCCAAAATCTGATCGTCATTGTTCCCATATTAACCTTCCCTAGCTCTGCTGACTTCAGTGGAATTAACTCATATGCCTGTAATTGGATCTGTGTTGAGGAAAGCAGTTGTTTTTTTGCTGCAGTTCATTGCTGTCTGATGCTCTTTTAATGTAATCTTAAAATGCTGAATGTTCTTTGTTACTTGATAACCACATGCTCCTATTTGTCATCAGCCTCAGTGTTGGAATGTCTTGTAATTTCTCGAAATCACATGGAAACAGTCTCCTCTTTTTTCCCCACTGGGGCTAATTTTTGTCTCCTGGTACATGTTAGAGGCACTTTGCATGCAACACCACAAGATGGCATAATAACATCGTTATCAGCTCATGACTTCATTTAACTGTTTCAAAATTCTTTGCAGTGTAGGATACTATACAGAATCTACGATGCTACGAACAAAAAGATGAAAACCGTGGTTAATTACTGATATTTAAACCTGCAGATAATTACAGAGAAAGTTTCATATCGAGAATCAAATTCCTGAAGATAAATCTTATAAGGGGCAAAACTAAATACTTTTAAACAGGTACATGAAAACAATGATTTTATAGAATAATTTGTGTATGTGAGAGATTTTTTCTTGATACACACACTAGCTGGATTGTGACCTAGTATAATAACAATACTCCTTTACAGTCTCTTCATCTCTGTCTCAAAGGCACATATTGTATTTTCCATACAATTACTAAAGTCCTTTTGTGTGGTATCGATACCCGATATTGATCAGAATGATGAGTCCTTTTTTTTCCCTTTTATGAGTTAATATGCTTTTCATTCCATCTGTTCAGTTTTACTGTCTTTCAGCATCACTGCTCGGTTTTTTCTTTTCATTATGCAATAGCAGTGCCTCATGGGTTTTTATTTGTAAAAATGATTATTTAGTATTGTCTGGCATGTGTTCTCTGAAAGTAGGGTTGCGACAACTGTTGTGGATAATAGCAAACCAGTAATTTATAGAAAGTTTTCTGTGTTTTCTGTCTTGTCCTTTATAAGTTCTGTTAGCTTGTTTGTCTTACAACACTGAGAAGCACGAAGTTGATGTCTTTAAAGGTGGTCTGTGGTGTTTTTCTTGGTATCAGAAAATGCAAGAATGGATTAATTGAACTTTTATTATTTTAGATGTGTGTTATTTGCTGCACTGAAGTTTATTGTAATGGTTTCTGTTAAGAAGTTGTGATTGCTGTGAAACATCTCCATGTTAGAGACCCATGTATTTCATCTTCATTAGCTCTTAGGCATATGACTAATGCTCAACATCTGGCAAATGTACTGTTCTGAGTAGAATTGTTTCTTTGAATTAAGGTCAAACTGAGGTAAGGCACTATATATGATATCTGTCTTCTTAGAAGATGGTATCTGTTTCAGTTGTTATTTTTTGTTACAACAACATATTAATAAAAAAAGTTTTAACAAAAATCCATGAAAATTGAAATGTACAATAGAAATTAAGGAAATAAGAGTTTTGTTGCAGAAACTATAAGACCTCATATTCTGGACACCTGAATAGATTCAGATTATATTCTGAAATAACAGACTGTAAAGTGAGATAGAGAGTTTTTGCTGTGGAATGGAAAATATTACACTTATCAGCTTAGGATCCACAGTAAATCAATTTGGTCTGAAATAACAGAAAGATTAAAGAGTTTATACTGTTATTACCTCAGCTGGGACAGACAGTGGAATGAAATGTGATGAGGAAGACATTAAAGATAATAAAATTGTAACTCTTCACATCCTTAGAAAGATGTGTATCTGAGAGAGAAGTAAAGGACATAGTGAAGAGGTGTTCTGCTTTTTTTCTCTGTATCATTTTGCAGTTATGGATGTCTTATGGAGATGTTAATGACACCAAGTGACTATCAAAATTCTCTTTGGTCAGGAAAAGGAAGAGACTTCTTGGTAGAATTAAAAGAGCATCAGCGTTACAGATGAAAGTGCCTTATTTAACTGGAAGTTCTGCCATTCTTGTAGAAGACCTTGTACAATCTGAACTCCAAATGAAACTCCCTACTGCCCTTTTGACACTCGTTTGCAAGACCAATGACAAACCAGATGTGTCAGCCTGTGTGCTTTACTTTTGCAATGTAGATTACTCAGTCCCCTTGTTCTTTCTCAGTTTGGATGGGCTCAGATCCAAATATTTTGTACATAAATACATCACTCTTGTTACATCTGTTTTGCACATGCATAATTAATCTGGCATAAGTACTGTTGAGTACATGCTGACAAGCCCTGCAATACAAACTATGATTTGTACACACTTCTCTAATTTTCAAGCACATATAGATTGAGGCTGTGTGTGCCTGAAAATGTAGGCCATAGTGTTTTAACTCTGTTAAGGAGGCTTATGGGCACCAGTCCAGCCTCCTACTTTTTTACTGTAACTTTTCTCAAGCAAAATCAGTGGATGTGGCAGCCAGCCAGGAGCAAGGAAACTTGTTGCTGTGGGCTTCATCACAGCTTGGGCCATTCAACACAGACAAAGCTTATTATCTGTTCTGTGTGCTAACAAGCTATATGAAATAGTTGCTGATTGTTGAAGGGATGATAACTGAGAACATTGGTCTGGTCCCTCATGGGAAAGCAGGTACAAGGTGGCTCTGTTTACTTGATGGGAAATAGTTCTCATTTCAGTTTGAGAAAGTATTCATCTGCCCAATTCCTGCTGTGGAAGTTAGATCCAGCTTTTTAATAGGCCTTTCATTCCCAGTCATTAGGGGCTACTCTTCATGGCACCCCAGAGGCAGTACTGGTAGTGAACTCATGTTGATCATTACTAGTCTTTTTTTAGCAATGTAGCAGTGCAATATTCAGGGCTACTTCAATGGCATTTAGAATTTGATAGTCACCAGATTTCTGTCCCCCTCCCCCCCAGCCCTGCCCCCAATGATCTTCTATTTAGGAATCTGTTCAGCTTTGCCTTTATGGCCTAGTAGAATCTGAGAGGAATTGGAATTTTAGCCAAAATAGTCTTTTTGGTTTTCAGAAAATGGTCATAAAACTTTTTTTTTTCTGCATACAAAACCCATTGTAGATTCAGAGAGAATTCCCTCTAGAGTAATTGGAAACTGAAATACTGCATTTGCTTTGCCTAAACAAATAGTTTAATTAATATTTGTATTCACATAATAAATTAAACTCCAGGAAATTCAGTGAAGCTTTTCATACATTTAAAAGTTTTCATCTCTTTTATGGTGATTTTAGAGACTATTGTTCTTCTAATGATAGAAGGAAATATGATATGGAAATACAGATAAATTCCCTGTTGCAATTTCACACAATTTCATAAGCTACTTTTACTACACACCTTTGGCCTTCTGCAGAATTTGCTAGCAAATGTTTCTAATGGAATGACTTAATCCCACATGACTCATTCTCAAAGTTTTTTCCATTTCTCATTATCTTCTGTAGATGAAAAAGCAGAAGGAATAATTGGTGTCCAGAGAAGTTTGTGTATTTTGAGATCTTTTCATTCCAAGAAATTCACAGAATTAAATACTGTGTTATCCAGCCTTATTTCCTCAGATAAGTTTCTTTTTCACACTGTGATAATTTTGCAATAGCCAGATGCCCTTGAGAGCCTGATGTCAACAACAGGAAGACTCCCACTCAATTCAATAGGTAGGCATTGGATCAGGTCCTTAAACAATATTTTGCTTTGTTTAAATGTGGAATGCATAAACAATAAATCAAACACTGCAGATAATTCTACTTCTGAAGAAATACTAAGAAGCAGGCACTGTCAGAGGTGTAAAACTGATTTACTTCAAGAACTTGTGTTATTTCATTCCTTATGAGACGATATGTAAAATGAAAGAAAATAGTCTAGCTTTCTATGACAGGTAAGGGGAATGTTTGGTAATAGTGGCCAGGGGAACTAAACGAAACTCTTGTAACAAAGTGTGTAATCAGCAGACTTTCTCCAAGTTGTCAAAATGTCTAAAGGTTTTGAAAAGCAATTAAAATTCAAAAGTCAGGCCATCTCTGGGTAATGCCAAAGCTGAATCTTCTGTGACTTAGAATCCATTCCTGCAGAAAGGGATTTTCAGGCTCCTCTGGTGTTTAAAAGGTACTCAGCAATTACTAAGCAGGTTCCCTTTGACGCTCTTGCCACGTTCTGCAGGACCGTTGTACTTATATATGGCAAGTTTAACAAATCTTATTTATGACCAATTCAGCCTTAATTGTGTTCCTTTCTAGAGAAGAAATTACCTTTTGTTACAGAACTCTCCTGTAATTCTTTGTGTAACTATGAATTCAAGCATATTATTTTAATAGTCTGTGAAGTGAATTTTTTCAGTTGTAGCCTTTCTCAAAACCTCTGGAATGCAGGCTGCAGCTCTTCCTTCTGACCTGCATTCATATACTTAGACAAGAAATCAAGGAGCACAGAAAGAGGAACCTTTTATCTCATACAGTGAACTGATGCCAATACTGTGCCTGTCTGAGGCAAGTGAATAGCAGGCAGAAGGGGCACTTTGGGGTAAGGAAGGATGGGTATGTTTACGCATGTTTGGTGAACAGCTGTCATCCACGGCCTGAAGAAATGAAATGCATTAATTTCTCATTACAGGTATATTTTTTTTAAAACCCCAACCTTCAACTCTTAGGTGTTTGGTTAGCTATATCATGCCAGATTAAACTGCTGGTTTGAGGCAAATACCATACAGTCTATTTCTTTGAACTCAGGTTCCAGCACCATACTACTTGTGCTAGACAGCACCATTATCTGTAGTACCTCCCTTTGATTTTGGTGAGTTTATTAAAACATGAATAGTTAATCTCAGAATACTGACAAATGCAAAAAATCTTCCTTATCCATTTCCTCTCTGCCTTATGTGTTCTGTTTGAATGTTGTTGCTTTACTGATCTAAAGAATATTTGAAGTGTCATAAAGAACACAGGCATCTGAGTTTGCACTGTGGTGTTATTTCATGTAAAACACTACAGTGAACTCAGCTAACATTCCCTCTCATTTGCTTGCTTTAAATAAGTATGTTTTGTACACAAAGAGGCTGCAGGCTTACCAGTAGATACCTCTGCTCTCAAGATGATGTGTAAGCCTTTGATAAAACAAATTCTGATAAAGCCAGAGTAAATATTTTAAACAGTAGCTTCATATTTTGACCAAACTTCTCCTGATACTTGTTAAATCCCTTTGAAAACATTAGTGTACCATTGGAATGTTCACTCAGGAATCTCTCTCGTGTCTTACATTCTGGTCAGAGGACTAGTGCAGTGCAGTAGGCTTGGCTTCAGGTCTCTC
Source organism: Colius striatus (assembly GCF_028858725.1). Classification (NCBI taxonomy): domain Eukaryota; kingdom Metazoa; phylum Chordata; class Aves; order Coliiformes; family Coliidae; genus Colius; species Colius striatus. The sequence goes on along the minus strand of NC_084765.1, from coordinate 28,384,791 downwards.
AGGTTTGCCAAAAAGTTTGAGGCATATTCAGATCATGCAGTTGTAGAAATAAAGCCCACTGTATTCAGTGTATTGAAAAGTATAGCTATGTCTGAGAAGCATACCAATTAGTGACTTAATTGAATTAATTGTAGTATATTTTCAATTATTTCTTAATTTTTCTTGTTTTCAGCAGACAAGTAGTAGAACACAATGTTTCTGAAATTAATCTGTTGTGTTAACCTTGAGAATATCTTTGCAGGGCAAGTTAAACCTATCATGTGAAAAAGAGGCTAAAAAAATCTTGACTTAGTGAAATGGAACTGAAGGGGTTATGAATTCTATGATGAAACCCAGGAAGCTTGATTCAGTGACCTGGTGTTTAAAACCTCCTACTTTCCCTATCCAATTTACTTTAAAGCAGGTGGTATTTTTAAATTGATAGCTCATCTACTGATATTGAACCTAACAATTTACAAATAAATGTGATTTTTCACAGCCTTTGATTCTAACGAATATCCTTCTTATGTCCCACTAAAAAGAGGAAAGTAAAGAAGTGTGTGCAGAAGGAAAGAGAGTCAAGGACACTTTGCTGCTCATCTACTGATTCATTCTGCTCCCAAGTAGGGCCTTCAATCACCTCTATGACTGCTGAGGCAGCCAATATCGAAGGTCTTTTTTAGCTTAGAAATCTGTTATAGGGACAGGAGGAAGAAACAATTATGATAATTTTTAGTCAAGATACATAGGTGATTTTTTATGAATGCAATTCATTTTCCATCTAGTATCATTCTTCTTTTTAATATTTCTGTGAATTGTGACACTGTGGTAGCATTTCTGGCTGCATGTTTCTTCTTGAATTCATGAAGTAATTTAGATGTTTTGCTATTTTTTTCTTTTAGTTTACTGTTTTTTTTGTCAGGTCACAATAGAAGATGGTGAACCTTGTAGATGGTAAATAAGTCTGGTAAACAGACTTATTGAGACTGCTTAGATTTCTTTTAAACTAACTTTATAAGCTCCATTCTCAGCTTGCTTTCATGTGCAAAATTTCACATTTGCCATCAAACAGATGTGTGGGGATGGCTAGAAGGCCACTTACAGTGTTGAATGAGATACGAGATTTGCTGGTTTGAATTGAAATCCTACCAACAAGACTCAAAAAAAGAGGGAAATACTAGAGCAGAAAATGTTGAGGGTAAATCCTTATTGCTCTGGCTTTATTTTGCAAGTTGAGAAGAACTTGTATATTGTGCATTAGGATTTTCACATAGTGTTATTGGAAGACAGGCAGGGATGTGTGATATGATACTTCTATCTGTCTTTATAAAATACTATAGCTTTGTGAAGTTAGGTTAGCAGCCTTATGGAACTTCTCTAATCTGTGCTTCCAGTATCTATATACATCACTGGAAACCAATGAGACTTACACGCACCTTTGTACACCTTTTTTTACAGGTCATGCCTCGTAGAGGCTACAGGGTGTTGCTGAGTACCAGTGCTTGTGCTGCTCTTCTGCCACTTGAGACCTCTAACTGGGAAAAAAACCTTTCTGTGATCACCTGTTCTGGTTCTGTAATGCTAATGTTGTGCAGGTGCAAGCTACACTTTGTTTTCCAGAAATAGTTCCTCAAGTGATCTTGATAAACTTTTCTTGATGCAGTCCCTGACAATAAGCTCAAAAGTTTAAAATCTTAGTGAAAGGTCACAGAATTTACGCTGCAGGAGAAGCAGCTGTGAAAAGGATAAGTAGTAATAGTTTTCTATAATTCACAGCTCTAAGGTGACTGCTAGTACATTATTATCTATTACATTAATAAATATCTGTCTGAGTATGCTTTTCTTTTCCAGTAAATGCTTTTTGCTGTGCTAATTTCACCCATGTAGCTTAGACATTCATATTGGAGATACCAGTATGTTTAACACATATGAGTTTCTTATTCTAAGCATTGCAACTTAAGGTTCATATTAGCATTGATTGGATCCAATCCCCATTGACCCAGAAATGTCTGCATGAGAAAATGCAACCCCTGGTGAGCTTGAACAGAGAGCAGAATACAGTTTTTGAATACAGTTTTGGGTGCTGAGGGCATCTTCAGTCCCAGAAGTAGTATAGTTATATCAGCACAACACCATATTTAAGCACACAATTACCCTGGCAAAACATTGTATCAACATGGCCAGTGCTGGCTCTGGTTCTGTGTCATGTTGTATTATTCAATGTGCCTGTTAATTTTATTAATAACTGATATTTCTTGTCTTACACTTCAGATGCCAGAGCTTGACACAATCACTGCCTCATATCCTGCCTCTTTACTCTTCGCTAAAGTAAATGTAACACTTTCAGGAATTGCATCTCATTTGGAACTGAAGAGTCTGAAGCAATTCTTAGTACACTAGTATCACAGAATCTTAAGGGTTGTAAGGGAACTCGAAAGATCATCTAGTCCAAGCCCGCTGCCAGAGCAGGACCTCCTAGAGTAGGTCACAGAAACTTGTCCAGGTGGGTTTTGAATGACTCTGGAGAAGAAGACTCCACAGCCCATCTGGGCAGCCCCTTCCAGTGCTCTGTCACCCTCACAGTGAAGAAATTATTCCTTGTATTTCTTTGGAACCTCTTGTGTTCCAGTTTATACTTATTGCCCCTTGTCCTATCATTGGACATCAGTGAGAACAGCCTGGCTCCATCCTCCTGACACCCACCCTTTCTTTACATATTTGTAAACATTAATGAGGTCGCCCCTCACTCTCCTCCAAGCTAAAAAGCCCCAGCTCTCTCAGCCTTTCATCACGAAGGAGATTCTCCACTCCATAATCTTTGTGGCCAGCTCCCTGTCCTTCTTGAACTGAGGGGCCCAGAGTTGGACACAATATTCCAGATGTGGTCTCACAAGGGCAGAGTAGAGGGGGAAGAGAACCTCTCAACCTACTAACCACAGCCCTTCTAATACACCTCAGGATGCCATTGGCCTTCTTGGCCATGAGGGCACATTGCTGGCTCATGCTCATCCTGCTGCCCACCAGCACCCCCAGGTCCCTTTCCCTTACACTGCTCTCTAACAGTTCATTCCCAGCCTGTACTGGTACATGGAGTTATTCTTTCCCAGATGTAAGACTCTGCACTTGCCCTTGTTGAATGTCACTAGATTTCTCCCTGCCCAACTCTCCAGCCTGTCCAGGTCTTGTTGAATGCCAACACAGCCTTCTGGTGTGTCAGACACTCCCCCCAGTTTAGTATCATCAGCAAACTTGCTGTCAGTGCCCTCTGTTCCCTCAGCAAGGTCATTAATGAATATTTTTGAACAGTACCAGTCCCAGCACCGACCCTTGAGGGACTTCACTAGACACAGGCCTCCAGCTAGACTCCAACTGGTATTAATAAAAGGTAATGCTGCAAGGGGCAGTTTGGATTTGAGGTGGAGAGAATAGAAAATATTTGCCTTCAATAAACTGAAGAGGTTTTGAGCAATTCTGAACACATGCCATGGAAACATGGCTCAAACTTTAGGTCTTTATGGGGTGACATTTTCCCCCTCGTCCTCTATACTTTGTATCTTTTTCTAGGACACACATCTCTTTTTCACTACCTATGCAAAATTTCCATTGATAAGAATGTAGCAGCGTCAGAACAAGTATTTATTACTGGCAGGTAAGCCATTGTTTTAATGGAATTGCAAATTTGACATGTATTGCAAATAAAATCAAGTACAGGAGAGTAGCAGTCTGGATGCAGTGGGGTAATTTTCCCCTTGCATTTTCTTAGATAATACGATGATTTTGTATGTGCCTTAGAAAGGACTTGAGGTTAGTTTGGCTCTAGATTTGAATGTTGTGACTTCCCCTCGAATCTGTATTTCCTCAGTTTCCCGTGTGCTTCCTGTCTTTAGCCAGAGCCAGAAGTTACAAAAAAGAAAATGACAGGAAAAGCTTCCCTAGTAATGTTTATCTTGAGCAGAAACAAATAGCAAGAAAGATTTCCTGCAAAATCATTTTCTTGTGACAATGTAGCTTAGATTCTAGATAAAATAGTCTGGCTAAATCTGCCCATGTTTAGATAAGATTATATCAATTCTAGATTCTTATTTAAAATACATGTGTCTTTCAGTTTATGTTCTTTAGGGTTTTTTTTAGATTTCATTCAGCTTTGGCGAATACATTTATCCTTTACTACAATATTTGATTTATTTCATGTAAAGGAGTGAATGGAGCTGTGATAAAGTTCAGAATGAAAAGGATTTCAAGAAAGCTTCTGTCATAGTTGACAGCACTTCATAGTTGACATCTGAAATTCCTGTCCAAAGCTTTTATGCTGGAATTCATCCCAGTGACATTTAAAGACTGAAGTGATTTGGTCTCCATCAATATCTGCTGATTTGCCACTGATCCTAGATGGAAGCTGGAGCAAATAGACTTTTCACTTGCATCATACGTTCCATGTGTGAATTATGCTGAACTTGGAACTGCAGTTTTAGCCTCAGTTAAATATCTAAAAACTAGGGAGATCAACCAGAGCTTTTTATGAAATGGACATTCAAAGTGAAGATAAAATGGTAAAAAATAAGAAAAGCATGTGTGGATAAGAATTACAACAGTAGGTATTGTTGGCACTCGGGTTTATGTGTAACTATAAGCTAAAACTGAATCATCCACTGAGGCACACAGATGAAGGGCTTGTCCAGGCTTGTAACCAGCTGCAATTCCTGGGAAATGAGACAGTGAAAGTTTGTCAATATAGCCATGACTGCCATTATCTCATGTCAGCATTAAGCCTTGGCTGTGTTTCGTCTTTGGAGAGGTTTCTGTTAGGAATGAAATGGAGGGAGGGAAGTGATCCACAGCTTCTATAAATGGGAGTAAGGAAGCTGAGCAGCTACAGAAGAAATGCAGTTTTGTGGTTGCAATTAATACAAGGAAAAAGTGTCAGCTAGGATATGGTATGCTAAGAAATGAGTTAGAAAGCCAGGGAAAGGGCCACAGTGATTGACAGGTGAGAAAACTGGCTGGGCAGTGGAAAATGTTGTGCACTAATGGACTATAGAAATAGCCTTATTAAGTAAGGTGTGATTGACAGAAAATCTGTAACCCAGTAGGCCTGTAGCATATTTCTACACCTTAAGATTTGGCCTTCTGAATTAAATAAGAGCAAGTAATGGTAAAAATACTGCATTAAAAATCCATTAAAACTATCTCTGGTGAATGCCGTAGATAAATGCCAGTACAAACACCCTTGTGTTTGTACATCAGTGATTGATACCTGTCACCTCCTTTCCTCTTTCAGTTTTATGTAAGGTAGCTTGTCTTATATACTACAAACCTTGCTGATCTGAAGACCCAAGTATGTAGTCTTCCCATATGCACTTTGTGATTCTGTCATGAAGTAATAGCCTGAGCAGAGTATTGCAATTTATCTAAAGCAAGACAAGGAATCCCCACAGCTCAAAAATAGCTTGTCTTCCTGTTTACAAGTACAGCTCTGTGATTTAGACATCTAATCCAAAAGAAACCTCTTTCCTCCATTCTGATAGTGCAATGGTAGCTTCTGACCACAGGAACATTTATTAATTATCAACTCCAAAATTAGTTGTACTAATGTGTTTTGCTTTCTCTCTTGGGTTTTACTTTGCAGGATGACTCTTTAACATCTCCTTCTTTTCTGCTCTAAGAAAATCTGATTGATTATCGAAAGTGATTTTGAGAATTCCTCCAATGAATGTTCTGTGTCCATCTTTAAACTCTTTAGCCCAGCTTCACTTAAGCTGCCCCACAGGGAACAAAGGTAACCTTAAACAGCCCTTCATGAAGTTATTTCTCAATCTGTGAAACACTGGGTGTAAAACTTTTGTGGTACATTTTATCCTCTGGATCTTTATTGATTCCTATTAGATGTAATGCTTCCATGTAATACAAAAAAATTACACACAAAAAAAGGATTATGTAACAATTTCTATGATCTCCTCTGATCTTTCTTTTTATTGGACACTTTTGTGAGTCCCCATTACAGTCTTAAGTTCTCCTCTGCAAATCAAATATATACATGGATGGATACAAGTTCCACTGCAAGCAGCTAAAACAATTGTGGTTTATCAATTGTGGCATTTTCTATGTTTATATCTCTTGTGCATTAATCTTTTTTGTCTCTATAACAGTACACTAAATTCTTCTGCATATCCTCTTCAGCATTGTTCTGGAGCAGTTCTCTAGCCAGTCTGGATCTACATGAATGCTGACAAGCCAATGATTATGTGCATACAGATTGCCCAGTTTGTTGCTACAGTTAAGTAGTTCCTGCTTTTCTATTCATAAAGGGCCTAATTTGACTCTCTGTCTTCTACATGGCTACCAATTTTCCTGGATATCTTTACAAGTCAGATCACAGGTGTGTAACTATAAATCAATGCTGCCATTCACTAAATTGTATAATTGTCTCTTTCACATACTGAAAAGTTCTTCATAAGATGCAGTGCAACAAAAAGTATAAATAACGCATTTAATGTTGTAAACGCAACTGCTTTTATATGAAACACCTACTTGAAGTTAAATTAGATCTTTCCTACTGAATCAGAAAGTACAAATAAGCTTTCCTGCTTCAAGGACTGTATCTTTTTTTTCTGTTGTGAGAAGGGCACGCAAATGGCACAGGTGAAACAGGAAAGGAGCACCATCTAGTGTTTAAAGAAACAAGAATGGACAATGAAAAGTACAGGAACCATTTCCCATCAGTTAAAGTGTAGAGACCATGTAATTCTTTGGCTGACTTGTTTGCATATAAGGGAATAATTTGTTTTGGAAATGTAATAAAATTATGTTCTTATTATGGACATTGTGGTGATCGAAATGTAGAATGACATGTCAGACTGCCTCAGAAACAGCACATGGGAGAATTTTTTGCCTTCTGGTCTCCATTGGTTAAAAATTTCCATTGTTCTGGAAAACAAAACCCCATAGATGTTTAGTGTGAGCTCTGAAAATTCTGAGTTCCATCTCTGAATCCCCATATCTCAGAAGATATCAGACAAGAGACAAAGTCATTTTTGCTTTCTGTTTTGTGAAAGAAAGTAGTATCCACTCTCAGCCATTCTAATTTTGGAACTATGATCTCACTTGAACTAAAAGCATGGTCCAGATGTGCTACTTGTAGTTTATTGGTGTTTTCTGCACGCCTGTAAACCTGACAGCATGTCTGGCGTATAAACCAACCAGGCTGTGCCTCCATATCTAATGACAGACTTTCACTTTGGGATTTTTTTTTCTGGAATAAAATGTGAATTTACTCAAGAACTGTGAATACTTACATGCATTGTAAGATAAAACTATTACAAATGTAAAGATTTACAGCAGCCTCTCATTTTTCAGGGTAAAACCTATTTTATTTTTGATGCATAGTAGATGGCCTTACTCATCCAGAAATGCTATTAGTAAAATATTTGTTATTTTGTAAAGAGAAAAACACACCAGAAAAAAAAAAAAAAAGAGAGTTTCAAATATTTTCATGTTTGTCAGTTCTTTTTCATGTTTGTAGTTCTCTTGGGAGTATAACCACTGTTTCACTCTATGTAACATTCCTTTGACTGTTGCAGTGTGGTTAGGAGTTACAGGCACACCAAAAGCTTCATTGGCCCTTGCCTCTGGGCAGGAGGGAAATCCCGTCTTGTGAGATGCTATTAATGTTTGTTTTCTAGACATTTGTTAGCAACTGAATGTCACATATATCATCTGTCCAATCCAGACATGAAAACATGAAAGGAAGAAGCCAATAAAGGGAAAAGTATTGTTTACATTTATATTGACCAGTTTTTTACCAGTCTACATCTGGATCTGCTTGTGAAAAAAAGGGGCATGCATGAAATAAGGAACTTATTTCCCAAGAAGGGGAACTTTCTGTTCACATGAATCAACTGTGAAGTTAGGGGACTCTCCTGCTTTGAGTGTTGTAAGAAAGCTGAACAGAAAAAGAGAAGCACTGACACCAAAAGTTTTGAGGATTTAGGAATTGATTCTGTGATTTGCTGCAGGATGTAATTACTGATAAGCAGGAGGAGTCATGGGTGCTCGGCATGCAAAGAACAAGGCCACGATTCTCCAAATTGATGAGATCATGTCACAGGCAGGGATAAGTGCTGAGGCACTTAAACTTGTCTAAATGACTGAGATAAGGAACTGGCAGCTTCTAAAGAGAGTCAGTGTTTCTCTTGTATAACTCGTCTTCTGGCAAATGACACTTGCCAAGACCAGAAGACCAAGATTACTTTCTATTTGGAGATTAAGATACTGAGCAGTATATATGTAAGAAATGTTTTTGACCTGCTGTTTCAGCAAGATTAACCCTTCTTTCCACATTTTCTAACAAAGCTTCAACTTTTGACATAGCAGAATAATTTGATTCTGCCCTCATGAGACTGCATCTGGAATATTGTGTCCAACTCTGGGCCCCTCAGTTCAAGAAGGACAGAGAGCTGATGGACAGAGTTCAGCACAGAGCCACAAAGATGATTAGGGAAGTGGAGCATCTCCCTCGTGATGAAAGGCTGAGGGAACTGGGGCTCTTCAGTATGGAGAAGAGGAGACTGAGGGGTGACCTCATTAATGTTTACAAATATGTAAAGAAAGGGTGGGTGTCAGAAGGATGGAGCCAGGCTCTTCTCACTGATGTCCAATGATTGGACAAGGGGCAATAGGTATAAGCTGGAACACAAGAGGTTCCAAAGAAATACAAGGAAGAATTTCTTCACTGTGAGGGTGACAGAGCACTGGAACAGGCTGCCCAGATGGGCTGTGGAGTCTCCTTCTCTGTGGACGTTCAAACCCCACCTGGATGAGTTCCTGTGTGACCTACTCTAGCAGATCCTGCTCTGGCAGGGGGGTTGGACTGGGTGATCTTTCAAGGTCCCTCCCAGCCCTTGAGATTTTGTGGGAGGGGAAAAAATGAAAGATAACTACACCTCAGTTTCATTAACAAATTACTCAAGTTTCTCTGCCAACAAAACACTGGTTATTTCCTCACTTGACACATTTCTTATCAGTAGGTGACATTCAGAGGGGAAGCCTTAAAGAACTCTGAAATCCCAGACTTTTTATATTGAAAGCAAAGTGGAAGCCATGGACAACCACACTGAATACTCAGGTGTTTTATATATCCTTTATATCCTTTAGCACAGAATGAAAATATTGCCAGATGGGACAGCCACTGTTTATTCAGAAATTATTGAAGGCATTTAAAAACTGTGGACTGAGTAAGAAGGTCTGGGAAATTTAGAATTTCTGGATTGCTTGAACTTCCAAACAGTCAGAATTCAGTCAGATGAACCTAGTTCATAAATACATAATCCTAATTAAAATGCTATTACAAAAATCAGCTCCAACCATTGCAACAACTAACTTGACAGCAAAACTTTTGTGCTGTATTTAAGGTTGAGAATGAAAAGCTGAATGTCATTCAACGTGGAATTGTCTCCTCCCATTTGTGGATGATTGTGCCAGATCAGACTGTTTTGTCTCTTTATTTCCATAGTGTTAGGCATATTTGGTGGAAATAGGCAGATACTGCATTCCACACACACGGAGAAATTACGTGAAATTACGTGTACCTCCCTGTGACAGCCTGATCTCTTCACTGTGAAGTTTTCTGTAGCAGAACTTCTCTATTAGTAACACTAGAAGTTCTCAAGGGTTCAAAACATACGAGACCTTTCAGTGAAACATAAAAATATAGAGAGTTTGGCCTGTAGCTATTCACAAGTCTAAGCCCTGTCAGCTATAGCTTTTTACCCATTGCTGTCTCAATGTTCTGTAATTTTTTCAATAAATAGTATGATTTGGGAGTGATTTTTGAATGCCCATCAGCAATGAGTGCAGCAAGGGTTTGATAAGCTCTAACACTGCAGAGATTGTGAAGGCACGGTGTGGCCCATGTTCTCCTTTGGTTTCTGCTGATGTCAGGCAAGGCAGCGAGGCAGAGATAAGGTTCAGGATAGGAGACTACATATGAGTGCTGCAGTTTAAGAGAGGGTTTTAATCTGATCATGGGCTGGACCACGACTGGGAAAATTGTTTTTAACGTCATCACAAAAGCACTGGAGCGTGGTAGCGATAAAGCAAGAGACGACACATAGCAGAGCAGTGCCAAGGTGGGTGCCTTTCCACGTCAGCAGCAGCGATGTCGTTCCGATTTCCTGGAGGAAGGGCCGTACGCAGTCGAAGCCCCTCACAGGGCTGTCCGCACCGGCCGGCGCAGCAGCGGCGGGCCAGGCCGGGCGGCGGCAGCCGCACTACAAGTCCCGTGAGGCGGCGCGGCGCGGCGCGGGCCGAAGCCGTTCCCTGCGCGGCGGGCGAGGCTGCGGCTGCGGCCGAGCGAGGCGCAGCGATGCCGGCGGCGGGCGCGGAGGGGGAGGAGGGCCCGGCGGGGGCCGGCGGCGGCCCGGCCGGGGAGCAGGCCGGCCCCGGTACCCTCAAGCTCTGCGGGTACCTGCAGAAGCTGTCGGGCAAAGGCCCCCTACGCGGCTTCCGCAGCCGCTGGTTCGTCTTCGACCCCCGCCGCTGCTACCTCTACTACTTCAAGGGGCCGCAGGAGGCGCTGCCCCTCGGGCACATCGACATCGCCTCCGCCTGCTTCAGCTACCACCAGCCCGAGGCCGGCGCCGCCGCCGCGGGGGACGAGGCCGCCGCTTTCGAGGTGCACAGTCCCGGCGGCGCCGTCGCCGTGCTCAAGGTAGGGCCGGGGCCGGGCGGATGTGTCCCCCGGGCCGCCGCCGCGGCGCCCGCCCGGTCCCCTCGGGCTCGGGCGCCCTCCCCGTACCCGCGGGGCGCGGCAGGGACTCTCAAGTGGGATAGCCCTCCCCTGCCTGCTGCAGCCTTAAAGTTGCCTTCTCTGAAGGTCTGCAAGGGAAGAAAAGCAGTATTTCGCAAACGCGGAGTAGATGAACAATATCATCTTGTCCCTAGTGTTAGTTCCATTCTTTCTTTCTCTTTTTTTTCCCTTTTCCTTTTTTTTTTCTTTCTGGTTTTATTGTTGAGGTGCTTTTCTGAATGAGAAGAAAGTGCTTCTGCTGAGCACGGTCCCGTTGGAGCAGGATGGGCTAGCTGGTTTGGTTGAGTCGGTTCTGTGGAAATGTTTGGGTAGATATAAGGTTTCTAAAGAAATGTGGCAAGTTCTGGTCTTGGAAGTTGGGAGGCAGCGTTGGTTTTCACTTTTGGGGTGTTTATTTTGAAGGGATGATGTATGTCAGAAGTCTTCATCTAGACTGCTTTGGGAGGAAGGAAGAGGAGGAGGGAGAATTGTTTCCTGATAGTAGCAAAGGCTGCTTGCCACATGTCTTTGCAAGGACTCAGACTCTCCTAGGACAAAAAGTAAATGTTGGGATTGTTTTGCATATCTTTCCGTTATTGTCATGCGTAGGAAAAAAACTAAGGAAACCATTTCCACTCAGTGAAGAAAAAATAAGTTCTCTTAAGTATCCGTTATTTTTGATTACTCTTGAGGCATTTATTTCCCACAAGGAATGTTCTTATGTGTTGAGTTTGAATTTTCATGTGAACTATGTTATTTTTTTTTTCTTTTAGCAAGACCCTTAATGTTAGAGTATATTCTTTGATGTTATTAAGTGGAACAGCAGAACTTCCTACTGAATATTGGAAAATGCCTTTCTTACGTCCTTAGTTAACAGTGGAGATTTGAGCAATGACAAATGCTGAGATTGTAGAATGCACTTTAGTATTATGTAGTAGCTCTTTAGTATTATGTTTTAATAAATATTTTTAGTGAAGAATCCGCAAGTTATTGAACTGGAAAACTAACGTAATAATACTTTTAACTGTATTTGGTGAAGTAAAAGCACTGTAAGCAGCAGTTTTATTTGCAATGAAGTGTAAAAACTACTTTTTTTTTGTATACTTGTACCTAAAGTTTTTATTGCTTTCCATGAATCTTCCTTTATAGCCAGATTGTGTTACAGAAGCTAAAACTGCAGACTTGGTGTAAGGTTCAGTTTTCTGCTATGTAGAGAATGTTTTGGTTTAAGTTTGTATCAAGTGATTTTTTTTGTGTGAAACTCTCCAGGAACATACATAATGCATGTTTTGTTTTGAGGATTCTTTTTGACTAGGAGGGTCTTTGTTGAGAAACATGTAATTTATGATTAGGATTATAGTAGGAAATAGTATGTGCTACCTGTGTAATAAGTAACTAGTCTGTCAAGTTACTTTAGCAGTAGCCTCGTGTGTCTTCTGCAGTCACAAAGATACAAATCATTCCCAACACCAATGCACAAGCATAAGCAACAGGGCATTTCCTTTTTTTGTGTGTTGTTCTTAGTGTTTTTTAATCTATGATTTTACTTCTCTGCCGTACTTTTTGTAATGGTTTTTATGTACTCTGTAGGGAAGAACCTGCATGGATTGGAGCTCTCTTCATGTTTGCTTTACGAGGGCTGAGGACAGGTGCCAGTTAAGGAAGTCAAGGTCGTTTCTGTAACTCACAGGAAAAAAAAACCCTCTCAATCTATTGCTTTCTGCAATACCTACATATTATTGTGGTGCTTGCCCTAAAGTGATTGTCCACAGAAATGTTATAAGTGTTTATATAATAAATAAGGAATTAATGAAAATCATGAGGGATATTGCAGGACCAACCAGCATTTTGTTGCCATGTGATTCACCAAGGGATAAGGCTTTTACAGCTGGAATAAATTTTCTTTTAACATAACAGTTCTTACAGACCTTTAAAAACATCTTTCAGTTAAATTAGGTAGACATGGAACTAAGAATAAATTCAAGATGTTAAATTAAGACAATCAAACAATGACCCCCCAAAAAACCACACACAGTGGCAGATCTTGTCCCTATTAAAATCAAATGTCATTTAATAAAACAAGAAAGCATTACACACAGAGCACGAGGAATTAAGTCAAATGTAGCCTTCATCATGTTAACTGATATCCCTTTTTTAGCTCAATTTGCTGCTTGTTCAGAATTTCCAGATCTTGTGATCTGGTCTTTCCCATTCAGTATTATAAACTGAGAAGAGCAATAAGAAATAAGCAACTGGAATTACAGATTGAAATGATGGTGGTGTTGAGGAATGCATTATTTCTTCATAATGCCTCAGTTTTTTGTTAATGTAATGATTTCATCATCTGCATTTCTCAGTCTTTCTTATTTAATGGGAGCTGAGGACTGTATGATATACTTGGGGTTTGTTTCTCGGTTTGGTAACAATTTCAGGAAAAATAGACTGTAGACCTTATAGCAATTAAGACAAATTGTTCATAATTTAGAAATGTAGATAAGCAACTTTCCATTTGCATGATTTCAGCTTGTCTATATATTTTCAGCTGTTAAAGACCATTAGAAAATGAGATGTGTAAAAAAAAAAAACCAAAAACAAAATCCCCCAAACAACAACAACAACAAAAAAACCCCAAACCAACAACGACAACAGAAACTTTTCCATTAAAAATATATAATGGATACCTTTGCTTTAGATAAGGAAGCAGAGAAGATTGTGTCCTTTATGAATTATCGGTAGATTACATTTGAGAATATTTTCATGGAAAGGACCTGATCCTGCCAGTACTTACCATAGCACAGGATGCTGGTGATAACAGTCAAGTGAATACTTGCTTCTGTTCACAGTTAGGTCTGATATTAATGGAGAGAAGAATTAGCATTATGTGTATTTGTGCATATATGTGTGTGTGTGTATATATATATATATATAAATAAGTGAACAACGGGGTCATTTCTCATTTACCAAACAAGGGACTGCTTTAAAAATAAATGACTTGCTTTTTGAAACAAAGAAACACTGGCCAGTGATTATAGACTCTGTGTCTACTCCCTTGTGTGTGGATAACTTCTTTGTGAGTAGTGGTGAACTGGGAGGGGAGGGAAAGGGAAGAGAAGTTGCAGAGACTTCTTAAAGAAAAAAAAACATTTCTGGGTTATTGGCAAAGTAGTAAGTATTTCAGACACTGCAGATTTTGGAGCCCAGATCCTTGAAAGTATTTGACATAAAACTTGCTGAAATCAGAATTATTTAGGAGCTTTTACTCCAATTTGACAATAATCTTTAAGGATATGGCAGTGATCAATATTGGGGTGCTTGGTCATATATAGTATTGCCTTAGAGCCTAACACCATTAGGGCCTAGCTTAGCTTAGAAGGTAGCTCAGTAGTGAAGGGGATTTGTTTTCTGAGTGGATATTTTTTATATATATTTCCCCCTCTAATTTTGCTGATTAGTGGTTGCAATGCAAAATATTTGCAGATTTGTAGGAGGAGACTTAAAATGTTCTGTCTGTGTTGTGGTTTTGGGTTTTTTTAAGTTGTGTTTCAAACAGCAAGCTTTAAAGATTAATTTTGTTTAAATAAAAATAATCTTAACAGAGATTCTCAGGATACTCTTTTACTTGTAAAGTAAATAATTAAGATGCCTGTATAAACTCAGCAAAAGCTGCTTAAGGAGAGCGGGAAACTCCGTAAGAGAAGGAAGACTGGGTGTGTAAAGGAAGGCAGGGAGGCCAAGTAACAGGCGAGGTGCAGAAGCAGCGTACTGAGTAGTTCTTGGGAAAAATACTTAAAGTAGGTGAGTGAGAAACTTGTACTGCTTTGTTATCCTCTTTTACATTGAAGAACCATAATTGCTAACTGACCCAATATGTAACACTGACTTCACTTGTAAACTGAGAGTGGGTATCTGCTGCTCAGCAGAGAATTAACTGCAGTTGGGAATTTAAAAATAACAAGGAGCAACTCCAATGAAACTGATTCATGGTTTTCTAAAGACTGTTGGGGAGAGGATAATGGGACAAATTGTGAAAAAGGCTCATTAAGTTGAGCTGCTCATGGCCAGAAGTTAATTCTAGGTATAACCTAGATTGACTCCTGGTGGATTGCCCCATTAGCTCTGTTGTGGTAGTGAAGACAACCACTGAAGTACTACATCCTGTCTTAGTGGGAGCTCTGTGAATTCCTGGTGGTTTCCTGCTGGAGCACAGTAAGACATGGCTTTACGAGGCCTTCATGCAAGTCTGTTGAAGGGGAATATATGCTCTCAAATTTACCAGAAATGAAGACTTGCCACTGGATAAAACTCCAAAGGAAATTATTTTGTGATAGAAATAGAAGATGTTTATTCTTTGCAGGAAGTGCCTGAAATCTGTAAGGCCTACTGCTGTGGTTATTCCAAAACTGACAGTGATGACTGAGTGATGTTTCCCAGTGCCCAGTTTTTTGAGACTTTGAGAAACCTTCTAGGTACTTCTAAACTCTTCTTTTCCCATGTCCCATGGTTTTTTTTGAGGGAAATGTTTTCCTCTTTTTTTTCAAGCATGCAAGAATAAATCTATGAAACTCATTTAGAAATATCTTGCTTACATATTTTTGTTAATAACAGAAAAAAGTTGTACCTGTAATGTCTTCTTGTCTCACCATTTGGTTTATTTTTACTACTTGATTTGATTTATGAATAATTATTTATGTATCTTACACTTTCTCTTGTGTATGATGCATTGAGGGGAACTGAAGCAGCAGCTCCAGCCATACTCTTGTCTGTTTTATAGTTAAGTTCCTTGCACACTGCTTCAGAGCCATTTGCCAAAGGATGCTGCAAATGTTAAAGCTCATATCGGTGCAAAAAGCCAAGTAATAAAATAATAATCTATCCCTGTGATTGCTAAAGACTGAGGTGGCAGATTGCTGAGTCAGAGAGGGCACCCTGGGGAAGCATCAGTTCTTGTTTGCCTTATTGCTTATGCTCTGTCTTGTGATTATCTACTCTCAGGGTCAAAATATGACGGTAAATGGATCTTCAGTTTGACGAGACCAAAAGTGCTCTCGCATTAAAAAATGAAGACAAAGCTGTGCTGTTTATGTGCTTTATGCACTTACTGTTCTTCCTTTGTAAGGAAATCTGTGCTGTTTCTTGCTCTTGGTTCTTCTGCAGCATGTCCCAGGAAGGCACCATTTTCAGTTGTGATTAAGTTATCATTTGTCCAAGTAATGAGGGTTTTTCATTGATAATCCCACTGAGAACTTTGAGAGGAGGTAGGAGAAAGAGTGTTTATCTTTTAGCCAGGCTATGTGCTTTCAAGTCAACGGCCTTAGGTGAGTGTCTCTTAACAAGCATTAAAGTTTTGTTACTGAACGTACCGTGTTACTAGTCTAAGGTGCTTGTCCTAAGCTGGTGGCTGAGGATGTATGTTGGAGTAAAAATGACTTTTCTAAGTGAGCACCTGCTGTGTCAGTTACCATCACTTAGTCTCTTGTTGATATTTGTAGACTGTCATTTGGCTTATTTTAAAATTAATTTATAGTCATGGTTCTTATTGAAGCTTAAAGATTTGTTTGAGTTCTCACTTATTACCTATTCGTGGTAATGACTGTGGGCTTGTACATTAAATACTTATGTGTTGGGTTTTTTTAAATAATGACATTTCTATCAAAGTTTACTAGCTCATGGGATCACCAATTCATACAGTATTTAGATTTACTCATGAAAGTAGGAGACATTAGGATGCATTATTAATTTGTTAGTTTGTTCTAGCAATAAAGCAAATTAAAAAAAAGAAAATAAGAATCTCCCTGAGTGTGTATGGGGCTTCTTTTCAGAATACAAATTTGTAGTTATATGTTTATATATTTTTTATATATTATATATATATTATATGTAGAATATAAGATGCTGCTGTGTTTTCTAATGTCTGAGTGTAAAACTGGAGAAAAAAATAATGTGTGTGAGTGCTTCTAATGGAAGGTGAACGTGACATGAAAGCTAGGGAAGGGTATGTGTGCACAAGGTGCACCTAACACATTAGTGGTTATTTCTTTTAAATGATATTGGATTTGGGTGGTGGTACCTTGCTGGTCTGCTGATTATGTGGGTTGGATTTTTTTATTGTGGTTGTAGTTACTGTATTCCTATACCAAAGGCACTCAACGATCTCATTGGTGCTCTTTTTCTTTGGGTTGTAGGCTGCAACTCGTCAGGATATGACGTACTGGCTTCAGGAACTTCAACAGAAGAGGTGGGAATATTGTAACAACCTTGACGCAGCCAAAAGGGACAGCCGAACTTCCCCTACACCAAGTGACTTGTCCAGAGGTCTCGTTGCCAAAGACAACCCTGGTAGGTTGAAGACTTAGTAAAACCAGAATGAGCGTTTCTGTTCAGCTTCACTTAATCAGTACAAGGCAAAGCACTGAGATAGAGATGGTTCTTAGCAAGTTCTTGTGTCACATCTTGTTACCAAGTAACTCTGTGTAAGTTTTGCATATGTTGATGGTGCTAAAATTATTTAACACAAATGTTTTGTATGATTTCATCTCACTTAAGAAACCTATTGATTTCTTTAAAACCAGATTTTTAGAAAAGAAGTAAAATGGAGAAATCCTGTGACTAGGTTTCATTAAGTGCAATTAACAATTTAGGTTAGATTAGTTGTCTTTTGGTAGTTGTAATATCATGCAAGCTTAGTCTGTTAAGTATCCTGAGATGTGAACTCCATTTTTTTTTCACAGGTACAGGTATATTTTGCTTTCTGAATGAGCATACTTTGTTCCTGAAGAAGTATGATGTGGTGGATCTGTTGGAACATGATAAAAATTTTCTGCCTTTTAAAACTGGAAAGCAATTTGCAGTGATACTACATAAGTGAAATTTGGTCTCTGTAATACCTTTAGCCAAGCAAAATGTAATTTCAGACTAATGTCAGAATTATAAAAATGTGTCTGTTATACAAAGCTATTCAGCATTTTTAACTACATTGCTCAAGGACTTGGGAATTGTTTTATTCCTGAGTCATTAACAGAAATGGATTCTTTGCTGATTTCTGTTCTCTGTAGATAAAACTGCATAAAGTCCAACTTGGCATAGAGTAGGATGTGTTAGTAAAGCTCTCCTGGGTTTAAAAAGAGTCTTGAGGTCAGATATACTTTGTCAACAGCATTCATATTTTGTTCATTTCAGTTTGTTGGTACTGTAAACCCAGAAATCTTAGCTATCCCCACCCTTCTCTCCCCTGCTCGAATTCAGATCCCATGCTGCAGTAGTGTCCTCTAACCCAGTTTACTGCTTTCATTTGAGAACAGTCTGCTAGTGACTGCTTGCTCAACTACAGCTGGCTTGAGAGTATGTGTTTTTGTAGGACCTCAGCTTGATGTTTCAGCTACACCAATCGTACAGCCTGTGACTACTTAAATGCCCAGCTCTGTCCCTTGTTCCTAGCGCTGGTGCTAGTCTCACCCTTTCTTATGCTTAGTGCAGGGAGTGCAACTAGCAGGAAACGTCATTTTCTTCAGGTTAGTTTTTGGTTACTTTAGCTTCCTGAAGTGGTTTGCTGTAGAGACAGATAAGTGCCAGGATTAGCCCAAGAAAATTGTTAGGAAAGCAAAGTGAGATGGTTTGAGACCACATGTCTGGCCGCAGACAGTCTGGTTAGCAGCTTGTCAAACCATATGCTGCAAGAATGTATGTATTGGTGTGCAAAGATCTAGCAGCTTGCAGGTATGGGAAAGCCTAACAGGCTTTTGCTCCTCCAAACCTTTGTCTTTCTGCCTTCAGCTTCTCATTCTCGAATGTGTAGTCTCCCTTTTTGTGTTTTGTGCTGATTTGATCAAGTTTTGGTTGGTTTGATTGTTTGTTTTTTTCTACTAGATTAATGGGTGGAATATATTTACTGTGCAATCAGGTGACATCCAGAGGTGATGGAAGGGAGGAAACACGACATAGTTGCTAAATACGGGAAGGCAGAGTCAAGGTGTAGGGAGGACTGCACTTTTTTGGCAGCAGACTGCTGGGTCAGATCAACTGTAAGTGTAACTTGGCACCAAATCCGTGTTCTTTCTTGTTTGTGCTACTTCTCTCAGAGCTTAGGTACAATGTGAAATTAAGCTATGTAGGTACTGTTCCCTCACTCCTGCTTTGCATCAGATTAGGTCACTGATACAATATTTTCTTGTTTTTGCAAATTGTTGGGGGGGTTCTGGATCAGCAAACTGGACCGTTTTGCGATTATTTATTTTATTGTTAATTCTTATTATTACATTCAGTGCAAGGAATAAGATAAAATGCATGGGTTGAGTAGGCTCCTCCCTTTCAGGGACAGCCTGCACTTAAGCTATATTATGTATCATTTGAAAATGCGTCTAGAGTATCTAATTTTTGAGGACAAATCACAATGATGACTTTATCATCATCCAAAGTGTTCAAGCAGGGATTTATTCTGGGGAAGGTGCCAGGAGCCTATTTGGTGATTGTTTTTCCTTTGCCAAAAACTTTTGGAGTAGTTGTTTAAAGAGCTATGGGTCTCCTTAGGGCTTTGATGACTAAGATGTGTCTTGTGTTGGCTTTTGATTTTTTTGGTTTTTATTTTTTAAGTGAATGTGCATCTGGTTCTGTGCTTTATATTGGAGTGTAGACATCCATCTGTTTTGCTAGTGCCTGAGTACAGATACTGTCACTAATGTTTTAAATGGGAAGGAGTTTTTCTTCAGTCCAGAAACAAAATTACTCACTGTAATCTTGCTTGTTTTGTCTTGTCATCCTTTATACCCTCTACACACCCCTAGTTTAGAAACCTGGATTAACTGGAGCATAGTTAAAGCTAAGGTACTGCTTTGTAGATCAGGCTTGACAAGTTTTTAAGAGTATTCAAGGTAATGAAAAATACTTCAAAATGTTTTACAAAGTGGGCTCTGGGAAAGCTAATGTTACAAAAATGATTCTGTAGGATTTGTCATGGAGCTGTTTTTCTACCATGGAAGTAAAATAAATGATTTATTCCTTGTAGGATACGGGATTTTTTTTCTTGGAATTGATTGAATGTTAATTTAGTTTTTATAATTTCAGTTCTTAGTTATGCTATTCCTCAAATCTTTATTTGCATTAATAAAAAATGGTTTTTCATGTATTCATAAGATTGTGTTTTGAAATAAGTTTAAAACAAGATTTTTTTTTTTTTTTTGTGCTGATTGTGTTAGCAGCCACATAATATTGCTGTGCTGTACCTGCTGTGTAGTCCGTATCTATAATGAATCAGCTGTCTGGTGTAAGCAGGGGATCATGTACAGTGAGCAACATTGGGAAGTCAGAAGATTCTGACAGACTGATTATTGTGTCTCTAGAGGAAATGCAATTGTTAGAAATTCAGCTCTTGAACAATTGGTTTACCTGGGTCATACTATAAAAAGATGTTTCATTATTGTAAAATTGTACAGGTAGAAGATGAGACAAGCTGTGAGTATGAAAGCAGAATGTTAGTATTCCAGCCTAGTTTTGGATACAGGGTTTTTTTTAGAGGGAGGTTGATAGTGGGTGGCTTTTTTTCAGTTGAAACCTATTGTATTATCTTTTTACTTTATTAGACATTGAATATGATTAAAAGTTTTATTTAACTTACGTAGCTGAATTCTGTTCAGCTTGAACAGCCAAGATCCAAAAGAATTTAGAATTTTATTTGGTCTATAAGGCACTAGAAAAGTTTCTATTGGCAGAGTTCAAGAAATAAGTGAAGGCAATGTGTTACCTACATTTGAAAGATGAGATGATATATTCCCATTTCAGATACCATTATTCAAGGGTTTGAGAGATTTGTAGTGTCAATGATCTTTTATATTTGGTATACTTTATGACAAAATGTTCTGGTTTTTCACTTGTAGTCTTTGATATGGGCTAAAGTAACTATCTGCTGAGTAATTGGAGGGTACAACTTGTTTAAAGATTGTCTTGCTGATAGTGCCAAACAATCATCAGATCAGAGTCTGAAAGGTTCACCAGCGATAAGTCAGAGTATTGTGGTTTCGCAGAGTTTTTCCCTTCATGTAGAGAATTATTTGAGTCAGGAGTCTATCCAGTATGTTACCTCCTAATATAACTGCTGAATCAAATCTGAGAACGTTCTGTAAGTTTTTTTAGTCCACTTGGATACTTTGGATGGCGTGGAGAGGAATCTGAAAATTAGATTTCAGCTTGTTTTTTAACTCGCCTGCCCAAAAGGTTTGTAGAAGGCCATAAACAACTTCATGCTTCTCTATAAAGCTCTTACTATTCATAGTATATTCCATGATCTACATTTCGTATTCCCTCTGCTGACTGGAGAAGGGATGAAGGAGAAAGCAAGCTGTCCAGGATAATGGAAACACTGAGGTAACATATGTACTACAGATTCTACACTACGTTTTGGACAGTGTGGTGTGTTGGAGACCTTAATGACTCTGGATCAGACTAGATCCTCTGTGCTTCATTAGATCTGGCTCAGGGCTTGCACCAGTTCTCAGCTGGTTCCTGTGGAGCCATTTGGAGCCTGCATGAGTTTGCTGACCTGTGTGCAGTGCCAGGCCTGAGCTGCATGTCTGCATGGCCCCGTGTTTCATCTGGTGATGCACTGAAACGCGAAAGAGAGTTTTGCTGGATGAATTTAGGTATAGCTACATTCAACTTAGCCACAGCTAGTAAATCCTTGCTGGTCCTGTAGGTCTCTGATGTGACTGCTGTGGCTGTACTTGTGTTCTTGGCTCTGGGGACATTCAGGCTGGATTTGCACAGAACAGACTCAAGTCCATAACGCTCATCGACTGGCAACAATGTCCCTTTCAGGATTAAAAACTGCTAGGAAGAAGCACGCCCTGGAAGCTGTGTCACAGTATTTTTGTGAGATGATTCCTGGCTTAGGAATTCTGATAGACATGAGCTTGTTTTAGAAGGGGGTTTTGTGGAGTAATATAATTAACTAACATAATTAATCCACCTTTTTATGGCTGTTGTAACTGCTTAAGCTAGATGAATCAATGTTGATTAATTGAGATTGTAAATCACTCATGTAATAATGCTTCATGAGCATCACACAAGTCCTGTTGTCAGAAGTGTGTGGCTGCAGTGAGAGCTTACTAAGGAAAACACTGCTGTTAAGGTTCATTTGAACAGAGCATTTTATGAAGTTACGTTGTCGGCTTACTAGTATATGACTTTATATAGCCACTACTCTTTTACTTACTGAAAGTTTTGCTTATTTTTCTTTTTCTCTTTAACATAGATTTGAGTGTCTTAAGTCAAAATGCCTCAGCAGAGAGAGCTAGAAATATTCTAGCTGTGGAGACTTCTCCTACAGACCTGGTCGGGGAACAAGCAGCTTCCCAACCTGCACCAGTCCAACCAAGTGCCATCAATTTCTCGCTAAAACAATGGAGTGCTGAAATCAAGTAAGTTCAGAATGTGGGGAAAAGAGTTACTGTGAGATTGATAGTTTCCTCGTGAAAGATATGTGTATGTGGTAGGTGGAGCTTTTTTAGAAGAACTAGGAGTGATGGGGTACATCAGTACACTGAATTGTATCGCTTCAAGTCAGCTGTTTCTTTATTATATGTACTTGTTTGAAGGGCATAGTTGAACATGACTAATAGCATTACTGATACTTGAAATGGAGAGTGAAGTCCTGTGAAAGACTTCTAGTGATAGCTGTGGTCTCTGAACCCAAGCAGGGAGGTGGGAGTTTCATTCTCAACTAGTACTGCCTTTTGTCCTTTATTAGGTATTGGAGGTGCTAATTGCTAGTGTTACAGTATTCATAGTATTTAGTGATAAAAATGAGAACAATATAAAACACTCTTCTTAAAGAAATAAAATCACATGACAGATTTGAAATTGATGTAGTTCGGATTCCTGAGCAAAAATGTAGTAGTCCCCTTCTGAACAACAGCAAAACCTCATCTTATCCTCTCACTCTTAATGACTTTACTCTTTCATATTAATTGCTTTAAGGAAAGCTGTCCTAATGGTTTTCAACTTTCTTTGTCATTCCTTTCTAAAACTTTTTAAACTTTGCCCACATAGATGGTTCTCCTGTTTCTACTCAAAGAACATTGCAGTGCTATTACAGAGGAGTTCACAAAGCAGAGCTGTAGCTTTGGTTAACTAGACCACATCCTTTTTGAGCCTCAAGTAAAAGGTTGTTCATTTTCAGCAGCAGTGCTGAGTTAAACAGATTCCTTTTAAAGCTTTTCTGTTAAGTACAGAGACCTGAGAGGTGACAAAGTGTTGTCACTGAGTGTGTTCTGGTTTTTGGGTTTTTTGTTGTTTTAAGACTACTGCGTAGACCGTTATTTTAAGTTTGAGGAAAAGTATCTTATGGTTAGATTAAGAAATATGTTAAATCCTGTTACTGTATGTCCTGTTTAAACTCAGTCTTGTATGGTTTCTTGGGTTTGTGCAGCTGCTTTGATTTGGTAGAACTTAAATTTGATTATAGTAGAAGAAAATGAAACAATTTCTGCTAGGTGGATTCCTGTATACTTCAAACAAGTGTTTCTGACTTTTAAAAATTTGGGTGGGGTTTTTTTGGTGGTTTGGTTTTTTTTTTTTTTCTTATTTGCAGGTGATCTACTTTAGGGAAGTCTAGCTAGAAGAGCAGTGTCAGAGTAAGCTGCTCATGGTTGCCTGGTTGGAAAGCACCGATGTTTCTTCCTAACTGAGCAGAAAAGCAACAGTGGGATGGTGGGTTGAGAAGCATTTCTAGTTGGAGGGAATTGTTTCTGGTGGCAGTGGCCTAGCAGATAATGTAGCATGGTATTCACGAATTGGCCTTTCTCTGTGCAGCTGTGATCCTAATAGCCTGGAGTCCTTGCAGATCTCGAGGAACAAACACGTAAGAAAGCTTAGTGATGAGGTTCTTCAAGGCTGAATGCCGCCCTCCCCCATTCCACTCTTTCTGGAGATATTCAGCTGCAGTGAAAATGTTCCTGGGAAAATATTTATTGTATCTGCAAACAGTTTTTTTTAAAAAAGAAGTTCAGTGGTGTTTTTTGTAGGGAGTGCTCTAGTGCCACCATGTGCTCTAAATTTTAAAGCAGGCATTCTCCCCACGAGCTGATACTACTGGGAAATGATCTTGGTCAGGATTGCTTTTAATGCTCAAACATCCTCTTCTGGGCTTTTGAAAAGTCATTTTGCAGAGAATTTGTTGAGCCAGCAACCAAAGCATGTGTGATGTGTACAGTTGTGCATTATCTCTGCCCGTATATTCTTATCACTGGGATATGAGCCTGACAACCTTATCAGAAGCTCTGTGGTAATATGCTGGAACCTCTGACAAATTTTTTCACATTAGTGTAGGCCTTGCAGTGGCATGTCTTAAAAGCTGTGGATGGTCATTACCCCTGATTGTTTTGAGCTGGAATGTCACTTAACTTCCTGGTATCTATTAAGGTAAATTTGCTCCGAGACTGGAGTCAGTAGCAGCTTTCACACGAAAGGTCTATTTTCTTCAGCATAGGTTTGATTAGGAACAAGTGAATTTTCCTTCTAATGGCTATCCTTGACTGCACCACAGAAGGGTACAGCATGTATCATCTTAATGTTGATCTATTTTCCATCAGTAAGAAATATGATCATTATTACTTGCTTCCACTCCATGTCTTTTGTTCCTTCAATCCTGCACAGCCTTCCTCGTTACGTCTCACAAACTTCATTTAATTTATGCTCAAACTGTTTTGAACAGAACTCGTGTGAAAAAACATTAAATGATCATGGAAGTCTTGTATTTTAACATATGCAATCTTATTTGTCTCTTCTTGATTGACAAGGGATCTTCTTTTACTGCATTCTTTGACTATGTATCACAAGAAGTTCCCAGCTAGTTGTGTTGGACCTCTGTCTAGATCCTGGACAAGATTGTTAATATTTCTGTAACAGTGAAAGCTAGTTATTACTCTTGGAAATTAAAATGACAGTAGTGTGATTGTAAAAGCTGGTGGCAAGAAAAAAGCCCCACTAAAATTTTAGAACTCTATTATAGCGTAAGTATGCGAACAGCAGTATTGTCATGGTTAATAATTGTTTTCCTCTGTTCTTCAGCAATTCTATGCAGTTTGGGGCAGGAGTGGGATGTGATGACCTTTGGAATGTGTGTACACTGTACAATATCACTGGATTGTGACTAGTTCTAACCCTAGTCTTACAGGATAGATCAAGGTGTTACTGAAACTTCAGAGTTTCCTCTACCTTGACAGAGCATGTATTTGTTAAGAATCTGCTGGATATCTTAATCAAAGACTTATCCTTCTTCCTGAACACATTTAAGATGTGTTTAACAGAGAAGCGATTGCTATAACAACTGCATTTGTATCCTAGGTAGCAGCAGTGAAATAATAATTGGGGGGAGAAGTGAGGAATGTGTCTTGGAGTTAAGCCACATGAATCTTTATGGTAACTAAAGTTGAAACATGATTTTCTACTTTTTAAAGTCTGTTTTTGAATACTGATTGGCATATGTGGACATTTAGGCCTGATGGTTAGGGTTGTTTTCTTTATGCTGTCGGCTACTTGTATCTCTATGCATAATGTAGACTTGGAAACACACTGAATTATAGTAACCTCAAGATAAATAATCATGAAACAAGATTTAAACCCCAAACATTTAAAAATATAGGATCATTAGGTCATATCATCAAGTCTTGTGTAGTTTGTACTTGTCACGTCCTGCTTCAGAAAATAAATACTGTTGGTTGTTCTTAAATTCAACTACCTATATTTTATCTAATAGAAAGCAATGCAGCAGTGCTACTGCAGTGCCCTTAACAATCCCATGCAAAAGCTTTACAAAATTCAGCATCAGCTGTGATTATTCATGGGCCCAACAGCATTTCTGGAAAAGCTTTTCTAGAAGTTTTCTGGAAGTTCAGTCAGGCTTTAAATACGGAAATTGAGCAAGAGCAGAACAGGCAGTAGAGTTGGATGCTACGAGATTGGTCACTATGCACAGAATAGCTATAGAGATGTTAAGTGACAGTTATTAATTTGAATGCCCTAGGAAATATGCCAGTTATCACCCAATTTGATCTATTTGGTTTGAATGGAAAGTCTGAACAATCAAATGAGGCTGCCCCCAACAGAAATTGTGATTCTGTCTGGAAGCAGACTAAGTGTGTAATATAATTAAATCTTTGTCAAGTTGACAAATTAATTGTTTAAATACTTTTTATTATAACCTTTGGAATTATTTTTAAATAATATTTGTTTATTTATGAATTCACCAAACTATAGGATTTTTGTACTGGATAATGGTAAGCCCAGAGCTCTCTTTGATCAGATGTTAAATCTCTGGTGAAGTGGGGAGTCTAGGTTGGGTCATCAAATGATCTTGAAGGTGTAGTATGGATTACTTTCTGCTTAAGGTTTGAAGAGTAAGAAGAATATGGCTGATGGAGGCCATAAAGATGCTTTCACTCAGTCTTATACAAACTGTAGAAAATACTGAGATACTAAATATTTTTCCAACTGCGTACCTAAAATAGTGAACTGATTCACATGGACTGATGTAGAATCTCCTCTAGTTGAACAAAGACTTCACAGTAGCTACTGAGCTACATTAATACTCGTGGACGTAAGTGTGGACTTAACATTTCTGATTGCATCATGGTTTTAGGGGAAGTTGAGTAGGATAATTTTGTCCTGCTAGTGAAGTGTATTGTTGTTCTATTGAATTATCTGTCTGGAATTTAGAGGTTGCCTCTGAAATATTCTTGCAGATAATTAGCAATGTTCCACCTTAAGAAAGAGAAGCTGCTAAGAAGTCTGTCATCAGCAATTCAGCTACAGCAGTTCTCTCCGATGATCCCAAGTTTGTCATTAATCCAGAATATGCAACGATAACATACATACATTTTGACTGCATGCTGTTCTGTGTAACTCTTGGCAATTACCCTCATAATTTTGTTGTGATTTTTTTCATACTGTCAAAACAAGGATAGAACAGAGGATGACACAAAAGACTATATACTAATCTCCTAGATATTGATATCCTGGAAAAGCAAGATTTCTGTTCTTGAATCAGAAATTTACTAGTATATGCTTTATTTGCTTTGAGATTTTGTTTAGTATTAGTTTTGTCTGTGTTTTTAGCTTATTTTTAGTTTGCACTGTTTCAACTGCAGTGATTGTCCCCTTCATAAAAATAAGGAAAAATTGAGAAATCTGTCACTTTTCCTGCTGTCTTTCTCACAGAAATTCAGTGTCCTCCTTAAGAAAAGGAAATAACGAAAACCGCAAGAGCATATTTTATACCACTGAAGAGTGGGAATTGCTGGATCCAACCCCAAAAGACTTGGAGGACTCGATGGCCTTAGAAGAAAAGAGGAAACATCTGGCAGAAGGAAGTAAAGGTAGATGTGAGAGGAAGGAAGGGGAGTGGATGCCTTACTTCTTCAGGATAGTGTACTATGTTATATCTGTCTCTGTGACATAAGTGAAAGCTTGTGTTTTCTTCACAAACCACTTATAGAGATCTGTAAATTATTTAAAAAAAATTAATTCCTGATGATGTTTGGAGTCCCCTTCTATTCAGATAAACTAGAATAAGTGTGAAGCCTTGTTATCCACTCTTTCAGGTTCCCCTGAGCATGTTATCTCTAGTTTTGTCGTTTGAGTTTGCAAATCACAGAATGAAGGAAAATGTTAATGCTTTTGATCTCTCAGTTGAGTGTCACTTATTGAAGCAGAACTGCCTTTAGCCTCTGAAATATGTATATACATGTTACATTGGCTTGCCTCTGAGAAGGGGAAAAACGTAGGGATGCATATGCAGGGATAGCTCATCTGTGCATCATAACTGGTTCTCACATTGGGCCAATCTCTTTAGTGACCTTGTGAAGACGTTTTTACAGCTGCTTAAGAGCTGATATCCAAGTGATTTAATCTGTTGGAGAACATCCTTCTCTCTAAGAATACTCTGTGGTTATAGAGATGGTGGTGAAACCATGAAACTGTACCCTGAGTGCCTCTTGAAAGAAGGGTATACTGTGATATCAGTGATGTTTTTGCTCTGATCACTTCTGAGCTTTTAAGTATTTTAAGCATGTTTTACTTTGCCGTAGTTAGGGGTACCTTTTCTGTAATGAATTGTGATGTTCTCTTCATGTCTTGTTTCACAAGTATTAATTCACGAGCTAGATCTTTTATCTGGTAGGGGAGAAGTCTTTGAGCTATATACTTTTCCCACCAAAGGAAATGACTTGGAAAATGAGGTCTGTTTAACACTATTGTATTGAGCTGTTTAAATGCTGCTTGAAATCTCATGTCATTGAGCATATTTTTAAAAGGAAAACTGAATGCTCTGAAATGCCTTTTTACAAAGTGAACTGAACTAGAAGAAATTGTTTTATGCAGGACTGACTAGTTCAGCTTTTCCATTCGATTTTGGCCGCATTCCGCACAAAACAAGGCGCCCGTTGAAGGACATGATTGCATCAAGCAAAAGCCGGAACAGCAGTGACTCTTCTCCAACAGACTGGTGTTCTGGTAATGGCAACAAACTAGTCTCTGAACTGCAACTGAAGTATCAAAGCCAGCAAGAAGAGCTGGAAAAGCTAAAGAAAGATCTTTTGAGCCAAAAGGTAATTAAGCCTTCAGGCCAAGTTCAGAAAAGCCAAGGGGTCTGACAGGTGATTTTGAGTTTACCCTTTATGGCCATCTATCTGCTTTAAAAGCTGGTTAGATGTTGTAAAATAGTGGTGCTAAGTGAACCTTGTTTACAACAAGTCTTGAAACATGAAGATCCAAGTTTTATGTCTGAAGATTAGATTGCTGAACGAAGCTTTAATTTGTTGCAGTATTTGTAACTTGGGTTATATATCTTCCTTATTCTCTGAAGAAAGCTTTCTCAGTGCCTGCCAGGATCCTGGCACATAAGGACAAATTCCTTTGCATTTAGTACCTGTAATTCCTGAGGGACTTCTCCTTTCAAGTCCTTTCTTTTTTTGTTTGTTTGCTTGGTGCTTTGATTTCTTTAATTCTGGAGGAGAGGAGTCAAGGAATGGAGCTGACTTCTCATTTCTGTGTCTCTTTTTTTCTTTTTTCCCCAACTGTCTGCATTGTCACAAATGGTTTTGTAAATGTTAGGCCTAAACATCAATCTGTGTATTTACTACTACCTTTAGAGATATTCTCACTGTTGATACTGTGCTAGATATAGTGTTGTGATCAGTGGCAGCAGCACACAAGCAGAACGTTTTACTGACAACCTGGGTGACTGGGCAGAATTTTATATTGTACTTTACCTTTTTGGAGAGTTAATAGGAATTGGTAACCTGTTCTGCAGCTCTTGCTTACAGGCAAGATGTTCTATCATGCATGTCACTGTTGTTTTGGATTCTCTGCTAAGTTGTGGCTCTTGGCATGTATGTTAGCAGTCTCTGTTGTTATTTTTCATAAGTAGAATGGCCAGTTGTCACTGAACTTTGGCCACGAAATAATCATCTATTTGGTAATTGTTACAAGTTCAGTCCAGTAGCATTAATACCTGAAAGATGTTAAAGCACAATGAAGGAAGGAAAAAAAATGTAGTTTCTCCAAACGTTTTCTTCAAAATGCAAGGTTTTTTTCCCAGACCTCTCTAAAGATTACAGCTTAATATTTCACACTGTAGACCCAGCTCTTTGCTGTTCACTTTTGTTATGGGTAAACAAAACCAAATCTGTTAGAGCTTGGCAGCATCAAGACCAGTGAATAATTCTAGGCATATCTTTGATTTCTCAAGTCTTACAGATTAAGCGCTCAAATTTTCAGGAATTCCATAAAAATAGTTCCTATTTTTCATCCTTCATTCTTAATTAGTGTCAGAAAACTATTAAAAAAATTAAAAACCAGTTTCATTTAAGTATTACAAATGGTTCTAGAGTTAAACTTACTTTCCCAGAGTTTCTCTGTGTTAAACTATTAACCAGATGTGGGAAACAGGGAGGGTAATAATCCAGATCAGTGAGATTTGTGAGCAGTTTGCTTCTTCTCACTTTCTTCATGTTTATTGTTGATCTGGAATATCTTATTGTGTATGGTTTTTGATTTTGAATTTATTTTTCAGTTTTTCAGTTTTCTGTTTGGGATTTGTTAGATTTTTTTTGGTGGTGGGTTTTTCTTCGTTTTAGCAATTCTTTCATAGTTCATCTTTTGGAGAGCTTCTGTTAGTAGCTAAAGCAAACTCTTTACAGTATTTCTTTTCTTTTCAATTTCATTTTGGCTTATTTGCCTGTTACAGCCTTCAATTCTTTAAAGTCATAGTAGGATCTCATTCCAGCAACCAACCAAGTAGGACTTTACTTTCATTGAAACTGCCTTAAAAATTAGCCTCTCTTATGCATGTGTACCCATGGTTCACCGAATAAAACATGTCTTTTATGGAAGTGAATAAATGCTGTAATTGTCCAGGATCTATGCAATCCCATGAGCAAAGATGCTTGTCTTTTTTTAGTGTGAGAGAAGATGAAAATGTTAAAGTTTTTAGATTGATTTTAAGATAGATGCAAAGAAAAGTTTTAGTTCAGAGCCTTCAAAGCTGTCTCTTGAAAAGACCACAAACACCTTTTCTCCCTTGTGGCATGGCAGTGAATTACTTTGGTAAGATTCTGTAGTAGGATTTTTCTAAACATCCCTCCAATAGCTTTGTTTTCAGCAAAGCAGCATGTATTTTCTTTCTCCTTTTATTTGATCTGCATCTGTTAAAGAAGAGAACACTTAGTAATCTTTTACTTTTCTGTAATGTTCACCTGGGGTTTTTTGTGCTTAAACCTTCTTCTTATTTATCTTCTTACTACAGGGCTCTTACAAGTAAGCCTTTATTAGCTTCTAAGTAACTGCTGGGCCACAGCTGTCAACTATTTTTTTCACCTATTGTAGCATTTTTAGGAATGATCTTTAGCTTAGTGAAAGATGTCTAAGCCATCTGTATAAGCCAGACATTGTAAGGTGTTTGCCTGCTAAAAATCATGTCGTGTGTTTGCTTTTTTCCATAAAACATGACCATGAAGTCTATTATAGTCTGATGATTAAGATGCAAAACCCATTCCAAAACTTTCTTTTCTTTGATGTTAGATTTCTAAGTTATAAAACTTTTTGAAACTTAAAATTTTATTACAATGCTGTTTGTTTTGTTTTTGTTCTAAATTCTCAGGAGCTTGTGCGACTTCTGCAGCAAACAGTCCGTTCTTCCCAATATGATAAATATTTCACAAGTCGTCTTTGTGAGGGGGTTCCCAAAGGCAAATTAGAGCTGTTGCACCAAAAAGATGACCAGATTTTAGGTCTTAACAATCAGCTTGAAAAATTAAACCTGGAAAAGGATAGTCTCCAACAGGAAGTAAAGAATCTGAAATGTAAAGTTGGAGAACTCAATGAGCAGCTGGGTATGTTGATGGAAACTATTCAAGCGAAAGATGAAGTGATCATGAAACTCTCTCGTCAGCTCAGCGAATGTGAGGACAATACATACTCTCAAAGTGGAGCAATAAACTCTTCCATGGTAACCTGTACTAATAAGGAACTACAGGAACTGGACAGACTAAAAGTAAGAGCAATGTCTCTGTCTTGATGGATAAGGGAATCTCTACTCCCTATAAAAACTGCTTTCTAGTCTGCTATACTGTTTGAGGAGATCACTACAGCAGTTCTCCAAGATACTCATCAACTGAGGCTTTCTCTGCTTGGAATCTACACTTTGAACTGTTTTATGTGGCGATCTAAACAGGATTTTTATATTGATCTGTACATCTAGAGTACAGTGTCCTATACTTTGAGTAATTTAAGCATTGATGTGAAGGAGGAGTGGTGTGAGAAATAATCACAGGAACAGGAAAAAGTAAGGGTAAGAGGAAAATGTAAGCATGGAGGAAAACAACCAGAAAACTTGTTTTGTTGTGGGTTTTTTTTTTTACATTTTCTTAAATACAAAAAGTGAGAAAACAGCACATGTGGAATGGCAAAGAAAAGCTCTGAGGAGAAAAAAGGAGGAGGAGTATAAAAACCTGCTTTACTGCTCCAGATGTTATCAATGTGTTTATTTTTCTCCTCTAACCTACATCAGTGAGGGTATGAGAAGTTCTTAATGGAGTTACTGACGTTACCCACTTTGTTCTAAACATGCTTTCTTGTCTTTGGATAAATGTTGTGTTCCAAATTGATCAACGTTGTTGTTTTAGAAAATAAAATTGAAACTACAAATCAATGGTCTTGACAGGAAGCAGACCAAAGCTTATGGATGCTATGGAGTGTGGTAGTAAAATAGTTGTTGGACGAGCACCAACGTTACTTCATCTCACAGCCTCAGGTTCCAGAGGTAGTAATGTAGCCTGGAGCTGAGTGGATTAGGCAAGAAGGCTTGCTAAGGAATCCTATTCTGATATGGAGGCAGACATCAAAGCTCTACTTTAAATGAGGAGTGATGAGGATAACGAAAACCCAAGGGGCCTTTTCTGCTCATCTTTGTATTGCATGTTCTGTGCTTCTGGCTGATGTGCAGCATGGTGATACCTGGTGTGTGCAGCAGGTCCATTGCTGGGGCAGCTTCACAGGCCTGGGTCCACCTCATGGTAGGAAGCAGCAACCAGCTGCCTTCTGCCAGGTGTGCAGCAGTGAAAGGAGTGCAAGTGAGGTACAGCACTGACTTGTACACCTCTGTGCTCATATTTGGCATGTGTGTTTGACTTACATGAGAGCTAAATATAATATTTTTTAAACTTCTGATAGTTTTAAGTCCTATAGTAGATGTTTTTTTCTGTATTCTAGGGTATACTTTTTGCTGGTAGGCGTTTGCTGTTTGTAAGATGTTTTTATTAAAAGTCCAGTTTGCTTTTTTTTTTTTTATCAACAGGACAATCTTCAGGGTTATAAGACCCAGAATAAATTTTTAAATAAGGAGATTTTGGAACTTTCTGCTCTACGAAGAAATGCAGAAGCAAGAGAGAGAGAATGGCAGGCAAAGGTCAGACTAACGTAACGTGTTTTCATTTTGGCATTTTTTGAAGCAGTTTTTGAAAATTGGGCTGTAAATCCACACAGGGAACATAACTGTGGAACAGAAATGGAATTAATTGCAATGTATTGAATGTGATAGATTAATTTTAAAATCTCCCCCAAACGCAGTCCCTAGAGATTAATTTTTCTGAATGGATACTTGAAAAATTAATTGACTTCCAAATCATTTTTACCAGTGGAGCCTTTTGCCAGCCTGTGAATACAGGCATGTGTATTTCTGAAAACCTGTCTCTTTAGAATTAAGGCTATAGTAATTTTCTTTAGGTATGCAAAAGGCTGTGTAAAGATTTGGTATATCACCAAGTAAACCTTTTACTTTTGAACACAAATGATGACTATCCTATGGTGAATTTACAGAAACAGGTGTCCAAAGTTTAGATTAATTTGAGTGTAAAGAAGTTGGAGGTAAATAATGAAGATTTTTATTGCCTGGAGCTAGGTAGAACTTTCACATCTGTAGCTAAGGCAAGATACCTCTAACTATGATTTGTAGTGTTCGCTTTTATATTTTTGGAAACAATGTGCATAGTATCTGGGTCTAAATGCTGCATTTTTGGCATGGAGATGTGTGTTTCCAATTCCTACAGACAGTTGCATAACTCATATCTTCTAAGTGCCATTTAAGTTATTTTTGTTTAAACATGCATAGACTAAAGCATTTAGTTTAGGAGAACAAAATGGTAGGTTTGTACTTCATACAATATAATGAGAATTAAAGTTTATTCAGATTTTGTGCGTGTGAAACTACATGTGGATAAAATCTGTGGTCTTCTATTGTCTTAAAAGACTCTGTAAAAAGAAACTACTATCTGAGGTTTCTTTCCCAAGTACTTGATATAGAGAATTTTACAGTAGTGTAATAGAATTTATGTATAGTTTTTGTTTTCCAAACATAAAGGGTTGCTTTATGCTTTCTGATGCTACAAGAATATGCAAGTAAAGCTGACTTTCCTTGTCTTCCAAGTTTCTAAGCAACATAAACTCATCCAATAATATGGAACTAGATTTTAAGAAGTGTAATGCTAAGTAAGTTTCTGGAGACTTAATTATTGCATATTGTTTTCTGCAGTATACTAGCTTGGAAGCCAAACTCTGTCAGATCGAAAGTAAATATTTGATCTTACTTCAAGAAATGAAAACTCCTGTTTGTTCTGAGGAGCAGGGTCCTGCTCGTGAGGTCATCACACAGTTACTTGAAGATGCGTTGAAGGCAGAAACTAGTGAACAACCAGAACAAGCATTTTTCAAACCACACCTGGTCAGGTAATTTGGTCTTTTTAAAATAAATAGAATTCAGAGTTGTTGTTATAGTTCCAGTCATGAATTACAGTATTATCATTAACTCCTTTTGGCTATCTAAATGTATTTATTGCTTTATTTGAGATATAGTATGAAACTAGGACTCACATGCTGCAATATAACTGCTGAGGGTGAGCTACTGAAAAGATGGGTTTTTTGGAACTTGACCGTGTTCTTAGATAACTTAGTGTGATATATATTGCAATATGGACACAATCTTTTGTTTATGGGATGACAAAAGTAGTTATTAAATAAAGGCTACACTTTAGAGAAATGTTAAAATAATAATTGTTGAATTTCAAACTCTGGTGAGTGGCTCAAGGGATGTTTGAAGTAACCTTAGGTTGGGAACTTGAGAGTCTCAGGGCTACTGAACACATTTTTTTAAAGCCTTTTTTTTTCTTCTTCCCTCCATTTCAGTGAGTATGATATATATGGTTTTCAGACTGTCCCAGAGGATGATGATGAGGAGAAACTAGTAGCAAAATCACGAGCTTTGGACCTGAGATCTCTTTCTCTCAGTGAAAACAGAGAGATCTCCACAGGAGTAAAATGGGAAAACTATCTTGCAAGCACAATGAATAGAGAGATGATACGCTGCCTAGAACTAAAGAATCTTATTCGATCTGGAATTCCACATGAACACCGTTCCAAGATGTGGAAATGGTGTGTCAATCTCCATGTTAAAAAATTCAAGGACAGTACTGCTCCTGGCTACTTCCAAACCT